>NC_047581.1:6662586-9062586 GCF_011004845.1 Esox lucius | reverse complement strand
CCACATTCTTTTATTAGCAACATGCAATTATGTAATAATTTACTGTTTGATTTTTCTCGACCATCAATACATTCTTTCTAAGTTTCTGCCATCAGGGAGAGAAATATATTATAGTCCTGCAATATGTATTTCATCTGTTGTTATATGGTATGTGAAATATGTTTTGGTATAGTTAAGGATACATTTTCAACCATTTGTCTTTGATTATTTACAACACATTTAATGACTACTGGTCTACTACATATTTCTACCTGAACACAACTGTTTGAGTATTTTATTATGCATGTTATTTGTGCCTAATGGATAAACAGTAGATAATATTGTTTAACAATGTTATTCATGAAAGGAAAGGAAATGCATGGACATTTGGACATTGGCCTGTGATAGGAAGATTTGTTGACCATTACCATGCAGTATGTAATATTTAGAAGACACCTGAATAAAATAAACAACCAAACAATCAAGAGCCCTGATGATGTTATAGGCAACTTGAAGACAGTTGATGTCTTTAGATGTCATACTAACCAAAAAGGGTCTGAGATTAACTCTTAAAAACCAAGCACTAAACTTTTGTGAATTAAGGATTCAGATGTGAACATACTCCACCTAACATGTTTTATTAACTATATGGTTTTCAGTCAGTTGTTTCAGCTTGTGTGCCAAGGTCATTGGGGTTAGGGTTTATTCAATTATATTTGCCTTATATTTCACATTTTATAGACTAACCGTGTGAAGTCAAAGCCCGGGGATCTTCTCGTCTTCTTTTCCTGCTCCATCAATGCAGCAGTCTGAACCAGTCCAGCATCCCACTCATTGGGACGTAACATTGGTTTCATGCTGGTCTCACCAGAGCTCTATGGCTCACCAGGGCACCTCTCCTCACACAAGCCCTGTTTTTGCCCTGCTCTGCCGCTGTCCCTGCTTTCATGTTGCCGGAATGAGCCGTTGTTTCCTCGGCTTCATCTGACCTACTCCCGGGTAATTTATACACCTCGTGCAGGCCTCACGTTTAGCTCCTGCTGTGTTGCTGTGGAGTTTAACCTCTTCATGCTATTTCCTCGCAGAACTACTGCCAGAACATTCCACCAGTGCTGATTACACCTACTTAACCTTTACTCAGAGATTTTTACAGACTCATAGGTCAATGTAGACACCTAAGTCAGGCCATTATTATATCTATTGGCTTCAACGGAAATAGCATATCCCATCCATCTATGGGAACTCTCTCTGTAATCTAGTGTAACATTCATGGCGTTAACATGCCCAGCAAATCTGCTGTCCCCCCTTCCTCTGCCTCTAGAGTCTCTTCCCCTCTTCAGGATGTACATCAGTTTGTCTTACTTTCACCACCCAGGATACTTTTTCAAGTTTTACCTTTTGTAACCGATCTGTGTTTAACTGGTGTATTTATGTGAAAATTTTTGCAGTCGTGTTGTTGCACACAAATGGGTTTAATAGCAAAGTCTACTACATGTAGAGCCTCATAAAATGTTTATTTCTTCATAGAATTGTTATCGTTGTCAAATCTGAGGTGAAAAGTCCATTACAATGCATAATCCACACCAGAAGAACCTTTTGGTCTTGATTTCATGTTTTTTTGCTGCACAAATATAAAAAGACTGTGCTGTTTTGTAGTGTTCTGGTAGTGCAGGTAATGGTGTTTGCTAAACAAACAATACACCCACGGGATCAAATGAAATTAGCCGTACCATTCTGCCAGGTCAGTGTAGGCTACTTAGAGTTGACATTTAATCAGGAATGCTTTTCACAATGCCTTTCTCTACCAAAATACTATTTTCATTAACATAGGCTGATCGCTAACGGCTGCACATAATGAGAGAAGCAAGCAACATACACAAACTGACTATCTTGTTGCCTTTTCAGGAAGGTCAGTGATACACAAATTACTGACACACTGTTAATTCGAATACATTGGCAGAACTTAAAGGTTTAGTGCAAGTTGAACATATACCTTTTCATTGCATACCACTTAAATTATTGAGAAAGCATACACAAATATTTTCCGTCTGATTTAACACTAAATATGCATTCCCACTCAATTAAGTAAACATAATGAAAGAGTTTCCACTATCCACATATAAAAACATATTCATATTAAGCCACACCTGCACTATAATTTCCAAATAAACATTGCCCTTTCAAGTGAACTATTGAATTCATTCATTTTTAGTCTTACATTTTCATAGGAGTTCTTAGACAAATGTTATACAATTTTAACTCTTAATACAGCAGATATCCCATCAGGACTAACGGTTATGTTGAACTCTAGCTTTGCTTAGTATATTGAGCAGAAAGTCATGGTTGCAAAATATTTTCGCAAACATCCCTATCCCAAATACATTACGTTCATAAAAGTCAGAAATATTACAGACATTTTAAGTCATTAGTAATAATTTACTACCTTTAAGTTAAACTTACTAGATCTATTTGAGTAGAAATGCCTTAGGGTTTACAGTGTAGAGTCTCATCTTGTATTATTCCATACATTTTCAATACATTTAGTTTATCTTCTGAAACATTTTTGAATACTGTTGAAAGTAGTTTTGATATCTGGATTCCGTGATACTTTTAGAATTTTTTCACAGATTTGATATGGCCCTAGATACTGCAAAGCTCTTAGAATTACCAAAATCACATCAAATGCATTATATGTCATATCTCAAAGTTGATTATACATTTTCTAAAGTTATGTTATGTAAAAAAAATCATTAGTTCGCTATATTCAAACCATGGTGTATGTTACGCTTCATTGAGTAGGAAATGGTTATAACCTTTTGAAGTAGCATGCACTGTTGTTTTATAAAACATGTTTGAGGAAGAGATGTATGCTCACATGTAGGCTAATAAAATTATCTGCTGTTCTCTTTTTAATTTGAGGCCTCCCTGTTGATTCTCCAACCCCTTGCAAAACGTATATTGAAATGTAATTTATTATTTACATGAACCGTGCCCAAAAGGACTTATGTTTTGCGCAACATTGCAGCCTCAAGACAATTGAGTGGCCGTTGTTGGGGTGAAAAAATCATGCACCCCTGTCTGTCACAGAACTAGAGGAGATTCATGATATCTCTCCTAATCCCTGCTCTGAAACATGAGCCAGGAACTCTCATCAGTCCACTGTGGCTCTCTGTAATGTATGTCCTCACAGAATCATAGCCATGCCCAAGAGAAAGATCCTGGAGTCGCTCATGATACATTTAAACCGGAAACATTTACCCAAGAATTAGACTTACTTTTTTGTATTTCAAGTTTGAAACAGACATAATTAAGAAGCATGGATGGAAAGCCAGAAGTGTTTCGGCCCTCCAGATTGAGTATTGGTCAGCCCTGCAGCTAAGACATATCCTACATGTTGCCATTCAGTGCATAGCATAGAGCCAGTTTTATTGCATATACAGATTTATGCTTTATGCATTTCTATTAACTTTTCTATGTAAAGCACTTTGAATTGCGTTTGAAATGTGCTATACAAATGAACTTGTCTTGCCTTGACATGAAACAGGACAAAGTGAGATGTAATAGCAATGACTAAACAATGTGGTGTATGTAATAAATGTTTTCTGACTGTCTTTCAAATAGTTTGTGTCAAAGTGTCTGCGCGTCGAAGTGTCTTAGAATGCAAAAAGAGTCACCAAATAAACAAAACCAAATGTGTTTTTAAACCAGGTGTGATGCGATTGGGCTATGGGAACAGGAGCAGGCAGGAGGAGTGGCTACTGATTGGTTCAACTCAGCAACAGAACAAGTGAACTGATGATGACAGGGGAAACACCAACCAGACAGAATCAGGAACATAAGGGACGTCTGCGATTAGAGAGTGAGGACACAAATGTAAACCCTGGATACTTGTATCCGTATCAACATTTGAAAAATTATTGTGGGGAAAGAACTGTCAAGAAATCAAATGCCTTCTGCTAAAAAATGTAATACTCTAAACTGTATGTAAACTACTATTTTTTTGTGACTTCTAGATAGACATATTCAGAGAAATGTTGCCTACTAGGTACAAAATAAAACAAGACTAGGATCATTTAGAGAATGGTAGACTGACCACGGAGAAATGGAATCATAGACTGAAAAATTGTTGTTTGTGAGCAAGACAGGTAAAGATGCAGTCCATGATGTTTGGCCAATGGTTGTAAAAGTGCCCCCTGAAAATTGTGTACTACATCATGTATGTACTGATTTGTGCCCATGTCATGAAAACCACTCACTTTAAAACTTGGCTAGTTGAGCCATGAAAGTGATTTTTAGTGTAGATTATGTACATATAAACAAAATATTACAAATCCATCCCAAAATGGAAATGTTTATTCCAAAATCCCCAGATTGCATTTTTAACCCATAATTGCTTTTATCTTGGTAGAATGTTTTTTTTTTTGTCTAGAACCTGGCTCCAGTGAGTTAGATTTTTTTGTCCTAGTCTGTGTCCGCAAACTCAGCCTCGAATGTTATACCTGACACATTACATACTTTGATGTACATATTGACATTGTGTATGTTTATTCATGCATTTCTATTCCACCTGGGTGGAATGTAAATTTTTACCATCGAGTACAGGGACAATTATGTACCAGTCACTGCAATTGCATCTTAAATATATATATTGTACAGTGGAATGTGGAGAAAAGGTTAAGTAAAAGTAAACTATAATTGTGTATAAATGGTATTATACAATACTGTATCTGAACAATAAACCCGAGTCAATAGTTTGTCATAAGCACCAAGATGTCAGGGGAGGTCTAGCAGGCTACTCCCACATCACAGGCCCATACAATACAACTACATGTCTCTTAAATGGTCTTTTGCAATTATTAAAGACTATCTTCCAAAGTAGTCCAAGCATGAAATATAAAATGAACAGCTACGGCTCCAAATTTGGGTATAAGGATAAACAGTAAAGAATAAAAAAATAATACATTACTGTTTAATTATCAAAAAATGAAAACAGAGTACAGGAGCTCTCACACATTTTAAAATGTTACTGTAAAAATTTATCCAGAAACCGTACAGTACACCGTAACATTTTGGAATGCTCATCCCTTTATGTGAAACAGAGGATTCCTAACATGTTTATTTCTACAAAAACCTTTCCTTTTATACATTCTGGTTTCATCGTTTTTGTAATAACAAAATACTTGACTAATGGAAAGTGGGTGTTAGAAAAAAACAACTGCATCCATGTTGGGTCGCTGTGTGAAATATTCATGCTTGGTTGCGTGATATGCTTGTTATGTGCTTTGCTATGTCTTGTTCCTGGTGTCCTTCGAATACAGTAAGAATACCTCTGTCTGTATCCCTTTTAATAGGCTTTCTGAATAGGTTAACATAGTCATAAACAGGTCTCATATGAATTACACACTCACATCAGTACATCCAGATTCTATTTCAAGGCATGTTAATCCATCATCCATTAGGATTGTAATGAATATGTTACGTGACTATTCACTCAAATGCAATACATCTAAGAAAAGATATAGTCAATATAGTCTTCAGCCATTGTATAATCAACATTCCCGATACGGAGGATTTGAGGCTTTGCCATGTTTACCTTTAAGATCCTGGTTCATCGGTCTCGCTTACGCTGGGCCCGATGTCTACGAACACCACATGGGTTGGGTTATGTTTTCTATACTGGTGAATGGGATTCTTCCTCCCGGTGTCAAGGGGTGACTGAATGCCTTTGCATTCTGGCAACATGCTCACCTTCCACATCTGTGCAAATGAGGGACGGTGCGTGCTGACAGATCTCCAAGGGAATTCAAGCGCTGCTAGTAAATCATTTCAAATTCTATCTCCAGCCCACACCTAGGCTTTGAGTAGATGCCTGTCTTTCTCGATTTCAAAACGGATGCATTCAATCTAAAAGGCATGAGGCAGGTCTATCTGAAACACGTATTTCCTCTGCTCAGTAGGAACAATACCTACTCTGTTACACAATCACATACTGAGCTCAATGTTTTCTTTTTTTTTACCTTCTTCAAAATGACTCACATTACTGATCTCAACATTTAACAAATTTGTCGTACTAGACTTTAAAAACATAATTTTTTTCATAAGGAACCCAAATATTTCAGAAACGGAAGAACTCACTTCACTAAAAGAGCTCAAAAGTATTCCAGATATCACAAACCGTTGGGGCTGATGAAAGGGGCTTGATTGTCCTAGATACAGAGTATTACAACATGAAAATGTTGGAGCATCTAAAAAGCCCAACATACAAGAAACTGGGCAGAAATCCCACTAATGAGTACAAATCGGAGACTGACAACCTGCTCAAACTTGCTTTAGAATCAAAGTGGATCTCCCAAAAAGGAACATGATTAAAATGGAACAAGTTAATCTGAAATCATTGTCCTGTTACCCAATTCTTCGAATCTCTAAAAAATCTGAAAACTCCACAGCACAATGCCTGACCAGGTGTATCAGGATTCTGATCAGTTACAGAACCCCTTTCAAAATGTGTATTTCTTCCAAAAATGCTCACCAACTACACTCTGAGCTAAGTCACCTTTTTAGTGTTATTACAAGTTTAAAATGAGTATGGTGGCTTTGACCAATCAAAATCTGACTGAAAAACCTGTCCAGTGAATTTCTTTACAGTTATTGAATGTGGGTCAGTACTAGCGTGCTGCGAGGGAGACAGCATACTTATGTTTAGATGTGGATGTTTTCTATGACGAAATAATTATACTTTAGAATCAATTATTTAAACAAAATCCACATCATTCTTATCGACTGAGGGGAGTTTTGGACCACTTTTCGTCACAGTAAGTCTTTAAACTATGTGATGTCTGAAGGCTTCCATGCATGTATGGTCCCATTTGCATTTTTATAGGATTAAGCTCTTGTGTTCTCTGCCATTCCATAACCCTCTATATCTTATTTTTAGCCATGTGGTGGATTAACTTTATTTTTTTTGTCCATCATTGTCCGGTTGCAAGACTTATTTCCGGTTCAGCTTCAGCTTCCTGACAGATATGGTCACATTGTACTTAAATATTCTCTGCCACAATATGTAATTCATGGTTAACTTGAGGATGGAATGCTGTCCGAGTTCTGGGGCTATTACTGTAAGTAGACTCAAACCCTAAAGCCCCCAACACTGTACTTTACGGAAAGGAGTTCTTTTTTTTTTCACCAAACGTAACATCTGGGATAGCGGCCAAGCTACAGCTACATCTTTGACCAAGATGTTTTCTTGCAAACGTCTGTTGTATATTCAATTCTATTTTTCAAAGCAGTGGCTTCTTTCTTCCTGACCTCTCATGTAGGCCAGGTTTATGCAACCTGTTTCTGACAGCTGACCAATGCACGTCGACATTGATTGTGGCATTGATTGCTTTTATTTTGGTCAGCTCCTGAGCATAGTTTGTAGGACAGCCGGTAATAGATGGATTTCTTCAGAGGATCTTGGTTGGATGGGACGTTGAAAGTAGTGAAAAAACTAAATTTTAAGAAAATTGCATATGTTTGTGATTTGATTGGGTAGTTTCTCACTGTGACTTTACAGACTGAGCTACTGTCTCTCTTTGGCTTGCAGTGAGGATAGGAATAACGAAACCTCTCCTGTCCCATGAGGACACCTCTTCTATAATGTCAAATTGATTTGTCACCTAGCAGCCTGAAGTGTAGAATCTGGGACACGCTTCTTTGTTGTCCTTTGAGTTTCTATTAGTGATGTGTCCAGTGATGCTCCCTAAGGAAAGGAGAACAGCAGAAACCAGTGGCCATCCGATTTTGCAACAATTAACATGGATGCTAGCCACTGTCACAGCTTTAAAATTTGTAGGCAGGATCAACAATTTCACAGAGATCTTCTAAACTGTGGCCATAGTCTAGGATGGCTGATGTGGTGCCCCCCAAAGTCACTAAGTCCACAAACCAAATGTCCACACAAAAAACATTAAAGTTAGGGTTCTTCCCAGTTCATAAATAGTATCTGTTTAACTAATAAGAGAGCCAGGGCAATGATGTGTTGCATATTTTTGGTTTGGAAACGACCCACCCTACTCACAGGTAGACACAAACAGGGCAAAGTGCAATAAAATCCTTCCAGATTGCAGACAACTCAAATCAATTATCTCAGTTCGAATCAGTCAGCAGCTGGACAATCCCAAAAGAGATGAATTAGAGAACCGATTACTGTACCGACATCTATTTGTTCTTATTTTAGCCATGGAGACTTGCAAAATGCTCCCAAACACAATTAAACTGGTTGTTCTCAAAAACTGAGCTTCCACAGAGGCTGTATAACCTCATCTGTTGATGTGCTACATACCATTAGTGGAGCATGTCATGCAGAAGTCTAAGGAATATACCGAACGCTGTCAAACCAATGCTGAATCTATTAGTTAATTTGGCCTGAAATGTACTGCAAATTCCTCTGATTAATTACAGGGTTGCGGGTGTTTTGTGTGTTGTATAATAAAGGAGGCGGATGTTTTCACAACAAATCAACGTCATAATGAGTTGAGGCAGTAGTTAAGCTCATAACAGACTCTGATATCGTTGATAACAATGCTTCACTGACAGCTATGCATCACTTATGAGAAAGCATCACTAATAAATATGCATTGCGGATAACACGCAGCGTCTGCTTCCGGAAGCACAACACATACGTCAGGCTAGACCCAACGGATGATGGGAAAAGGGCTTCCAGAGCCCTATAGTAACCACTGAATACCCATAGGAAGGCATTGAAATGTCATGCCGCATTTATGAGCCGAGGGGAAAGCCTGTTAATGAGCACTACATACGGGCAATCTGTCTTACGACATTGATCATTCCCTAATCACAAACGTTTCACCGCAATATGGTTTTAGCAACTCTCTGGCATGTCTTGGAGGACTGCTTTTTAACCTGCTTTAACTGTGTCATGGGTGAGGGAATGGGGGGAAGCATTGAGCATTATATATTGCCGGAAGAAGACAATGGATCTTTTCTATGGCACATACACTACATTGCCAAAAGTATGCGGACACCCGACCATCACACCTGTATGAGCTTGTTGGACATCCCATTCCAAAACCATAGGCATTAATATGGAGTTGTCCCCCTCCTTTTTGCAGCTGTAACAGCCTCTACACTTCTGGGAATGCTTTCCACAAGATTTTGTGTCTCTGTGGGAATTTGTGCCCATTCAGCCAAAAGAGCATTTGTGAGGTCAGGCAGGAAAGGGCCTTCCACCAAACAGTTGCCACAAAGATGGACCCAATTGTGTAAAATGTCTTTCCTGTAGTGTTAAAATGAGCATTTATTGGAAGAAAGGGGCCTGGCCCAAACCCTGAAACACCATTATCCCTTCTCCACCAAATTTTACAGTAGGCACTATGAATTATTCTGGGTAGTGTTCTCCTGGTATCCGCCACACCCAGATTCGTCCATCAGACTCCCACTGCTTCAGAGTCCAATGGAGTCATGCTTTATACCACTGCAGCTGCTGCTTGGAATTGCACTTGATATGAGGCTTCCGTACAGCTGCTCTACCATGGAAACCCATTTTGTGAAGCTCCTGATGCATAGTTCTTGTGCTGATGTTGTTTCCAGAGGCAGTTTGGAACCCTGTGGTGAGTGATGCACCAGATGATATCCAATTTTAATGCGCCAGGCACTTAACGGCACCTCTTTGTGAGTTTGCATGGTCTACCACTTCGTGGCTGGGTTGTTGTTGCTCCTAGACTTAATTTGCTGCTCCACTTCACAATTTTAGCCCACTTGACCAGGGCAGATCAAGTATGGCAAAAAGTTCATGAACACACTTGGAACAAAGGTGGCATCCTATGACAGTGCCACATTTAAAGTCACTGAGCTCTTCAGAAAAACCCACTGTACTGCCAATGTTTGTCTATGGAGATTTCATGGCTGTGTGCTCGATTTTATGCACATGTGAGGAATGGGTGTGGTTGAAACACTTGAACTCAATAATTAGTTGGGTGTAGCTTGGTCAGGCAGTTGGGGTGTCCACATACTTTTGGCCATATAGTGTATATATTTATAGGCACTCTATAGCCATTATACTGCATATCATTCATTACATACTTACTGTACAGTACACAGAACCCTTGGACATACATCATGGCAGTACATTTACATGTGTTACACTACAATGCTTTATTTGTTCTTTGTGAAAGTTTTAAATCCGTGTTTTTTCAACTGCAACCAAAAATGATTCAGTACCCTGTGGCCTTACACCGTCCCCACGGCCCTGTGACGGTTTGCCTGACTGCACACCTAAAAGGCCTTAAGAAACAATCAATTAGGTGAAAATAAACCATCATTTACCTCAATTATTGCAAATGTGTGTCAGTTTCCTGTAAGGCGAGACATCACGGTGTCATCAATCAGAGCAACACAAAAGAGTCCCTGGGGACGTAACTGAAGGATGGGAAATGCTTCCCCGCTAAGAAAAGAAGACTTGCCTTCAGGATGAACACATGGTAACTGTATTTCTTTCCCAGAAAGCGAAAGAATGGGAAAAGAAAACAAGCATATACAAAAGTAACTGTGAATATGGAAGCAAAATATACAGTCGTAGTGGAACTCTTTGCTCCCTTTTATGAAAGTCATTCAATAGAATAGCATTGCCACAGCTTGTAGTATTTACAAGTGATATTGGAGTTTAGGTTATTTGACTATGTTTAAAAGTCATGAGTCTCTCAGAAAAACGCCAATACCATCAAAGGTAGTTTGAGAAATAGAAAAATACTGGAAGATTATAGAGCTTAATAATAATAATGCATGTCTTACTGCACCATGATACTCAGCACTTCAAGAAAAATCTCCTTTATGTCCATCCCTCTCCCACTCAGTCACATATCCTGGCTTAGCCTATGGCCACAATATGAATTCAATTAAAGGCTCAATAAGAATTCATTTACCACGTGGAAGCTATTTGAATTGTAGCAACATCTGTTTGGATTCAAACCACTGTTTCCAAATTCACTGAGTTAAAATACATTTTATAATGGACATTCAATGGATATTCACTCTAATATTCAATGTCAGGTTAAAGGCGGTGGATAGATCTAAGAGAAAGAAAATGTATTAGAGAGAGTTAGCTTGGGCGTTCCGAATAGATTTTGTAACTTATAAGAGAACAGCCTCAATTAAGTGACCTGTTTTGAAGCCTGTGTAATTATGTTTGAGGAAATTGTTCTGAGAGCCAATAGGAGACAGCACGTTTAAGCGTTTTAGAAAGGAAACATAGAAGGTATACCGTTCTGTAGTTTTTTCGGGGGACACAGCCAATGGTCTACAGAAGGGAGGAGGTCAAAGGGTTACATAGGGATGTTTTCTGGCAACCTGACGTCACTGGCTGCAAGTGGAAGAAAAGTGGTTAATTCTGCCTTCAGCAGTTCAATGATGGCAAGTGAGCGAGTTTCAGTGGCAGCCATACATACCAAAAACATAACATCTTCTCCACCTTATTTCAGAGTTGAGTTTGTTTTTTGCATCTTGTAATCCAGTCTCTGTAATTCTACTGGTTGAAGTCTACTGCGAATGCTAGTGGCTCACACATCCACGCACACATCGTAAAGTGTTCCTGCTCTGCCGGACAGTAGTTTGTTGGTTCTTTCTTCGTCATGGTGAGCATTCTTTATTCATCCACTGTAGAGGTATTTTTTTTCTCTACCAGGTAATCAGCTGTTGCTAAACTAACCAGTGCTTGATCACATTTTGTTAATATACCAAACAGTTGACTTTGGCATGACAATTATTTTGGCTGTTTCTGTGGTACATGATGCCCAGCTTGCATTTATGCCCAGCTTTGGTCCTTGTTTTGTTAGACACCAACAAGTATTTCTCAATGCCAAAGCCTAGATGCGTATAATCCAGATTAGACATTAACAGCTCTCTTTCGCATGTACTAATTATGCGAAACAAATACCTGCCTAATAAGAGACAGCTGTTTTTGTCCAAATACTTTCAGCCCCTTAATTGGGGAGAGTATGTACAAAACTATGCTGTTATTTCTCAATAGTTCATCCAATTAAGATGTGGCATTTGTTTGTGTAATGCTTCGTGAAAAAAGGAGTCGAACAGAGGAGTTGAATGAAGCAGTGTTTAATAAACCTCACAAGTATGAGGTAGGTAACCCAACCAAACAGTAATGGTCGCAATGCAAAACAATAATCAACAAATGAAACAACAAAGCACACATAGCTCCTAACAGGAAACAAATCATACACAATGGGGGAGCAGTTGGAACATAAATAATGTGGGTTAGATGACATAATGAGAATCAGGTGTGAGTGATGACAAGACATGAGTGGTGATGAATGATGAATGGGTGGTGGTGTCATAAAGCTGGTGACGTCAAACGCTGAAGCCTAAGTCTGCTAACACAAAAAAGATCCACTAGATTCTAAGCAAATTTTTGCTTCAGTTCAGAGTGGGGAACGAGACCAAATCCACTGCTTGATGTGCAACCCCCCTAACATTTATCGCTAACTTACATTTTTTTTTTTTTTTTTGATTTTACTGATTAATGGTTTTCGGAGCAACATTTTTGGTGAAAGGATTACTGGTTAAGGAAGTTAACTTTTTCATTACCTGTGCCCAACTATGCCTGTAGGAGCGAAGCAGGAAGGAAAAACAGTAGGGAAACACGGTTGAATCCATTTAACTGACATACAAAAAACAGAAATGATATAAACCAATTTTAATTCTTGTGTTCAGGTTCTGTTCATAATCTTATTTATTTATTTTTGAACAGTGGAAAGGAATGTTTTGGGGGGTTTACTTCAGAACAAAACAATTGGAAAATGATTTTGATCCAACACCTGGCATTACCCTACTGCAGCTCATTCTTTCAGTTTTTCCTTACCTTGCTTTCTCTTGTGCTATTGTGATTAACAAAACAATTCCTGAATGTGGAAAAAAAAGAAAAATATAGCTGACTCAGACATGGCAGTGTAAGTTTCACTGCCTCCTTAAAAGATTGTTCATCCCTCTCTTTTTCTCTTATTCATTCTCGTTTTTAGGATATTGATAAACAAATACAGTGCATTCCTCTTTATAAATAAAAATCAATGTTGCTGCCATGTTGTTTTATTGTCATGATGTGTTGCTGCCATATTGTGTTATAGTAATGTTTGCCTGCTTCATGTCGTGTTAGTGTCACGTTTTCTTGCTTCATGTTGTGTTGTCATGTTGCTTTGCTCAGGGCTTAATTTGTAAGCTTAGAGATCCCGGATTAAGTGACTGCGAATCGTGTAAATCTTTGGAAGGAACAAGCTGCCAGATCGAACGAGCTATAACAGGAAAGCGGTGCTGAGAAAAAGCCTCACACGTGCTGATAAATAAATAGAAAATATAAATATAATGAACGCAATGCCTTAACACATCCATATTTGTCATCAGTGCCAAAACGGGTCTATGCCCACACTATTAACTTATCGGACTTAACTCATCTCTTATTTTAATTCAATCACTGCACCCAATCCCTAGATAGGCCTAGCTAACTCCACCATAACATCAACATTATCAGATCATATTCAGTAACATTATGCGGCAGCAAGGCCGTCAGAAGGGCATTTGGTTACCAGCTGTAGTGGAATATTGATAGTCAGCTAACGTTAGAAATAATGTCTAAAAGACAATCAGGTTTATTTTCGTTTTTTAAACCAGCGGGTCGGTTGACACCTAGGCAGCCTAGAGGAGAGCTCCATGGCTGTTGAGTGTCATCATGTGTCGCTGCTGTTTTCTTGTCATATGCATCTATAGGAAGCATTGATTACATTTTGTGTTACAGTTTGTTTTTGCTATGTGTCTTATCACTGTGCATTTCTCCTGAATAAATAAATGAAAACCATTTTAATCCCAGCCCCTACAGTATTTATAAGAATGAAACACGTTATGGTTTCACTTGATCTGGTTAAATAACTGTTTCATTTGACATGATTAAAATACAGCTCCGGAAAAAATTAAGAGACCACTTCACCTTTTTATTTCCTTTCCAAAAAAGTTGAAAAGGAAACTTTAGAGTGAGGAACAGAAGTGTTCAATTTGCAGTGGTCTCATAATTTGAACCCTTCTGTTCCTCACTCAAAACCTTCCTTTTCAACACTTCTGGAAAGAGAAGAAAAAGGTGCAGTGGTCTCTTAATTCTTTCCGGAGCTGTATATATTTTAATGCCCTCAAAGTAGAAAGCCTAGAAGGTCCACTGTGACACAGTTTAGATGATGGTTACGGGAAGAATGTGTCACGACACGAAGTGCATCACACCCTGCTGTACATGGGGCTGTGTAGTTGCAGTCTGGTCAGAGCTCCCACGATGACCCCTGTCATTGTTGAAAGCACATACAATGGGCACGTGATATTCAGTAACACTATCCTGCAGTTTCTAGAAAAAAAATGTATTCTTACCTTTCATTTTAATGGTCAAAAACACTCAACAGCCATGGAGCTCTCCTCTGGGCTGCCTAGGTGTCAACTGACCCGCTGGCTTAAAAACTGAAATAAACCTGATTGTCTTTTAGACATTATTTCAAATGTTAGCTAACTATCAATATTCCACTACAGCTGGTAAACACATGCCATTCTGATGGCCCTGTTCCCGTGTACGAGATTACATGACTAGACAATAGGCAGTGTTGTATTTCCATAAGAGTCATTTTTGACCACTTTGTTGGTCAAACTCTCATGTTTTATGCTTATTCAGACAGAAAACCTTATCTGTCAAATTATGTGCAAGTCCCAATAAGTACCGTGAAGTCCCAGAACTGGATCCATCTGGATCCAGCACAAATAAAGCACTGGTCTTGCTGCATGTTGTGTTCTTGTCATGTTGTCTTGCTACCTTTTGAGTTACTGTCATACTTTTTCACTACCATGGTGTGTTATTGTCATTCTGTTTTGCTACTATGTTGTGTTATTGTCATGTAATGTTTGTACCATGTTGTGTTATTGTCATGTTGTATTGATGTATGTTGTGTTATTTTCATGTTGTCTTTATGTATGTTGTGTTATTGTCATTTTGTGTTATTGTCATGTTGTGTTATTGTAATGATGTCTTACTGCATGTTGTGCTATTGTTATGTTGTGTTGCTGCCATGTTGTGTTATTTTCATAATGTGTTGCTGCTATTTTTTGTTGTCATATGTATCTATAGGAAGCATTGATTTGATTATGTGTTACAGTTTGTTTTTGCTATGTGTCTTATCACTGTGCATTTCTCCTGAATAAATTAATGAATACAATTTTAATCCCAGCCCCTACAGTATTTATAAGAATGAAACACGTTATGGTTTCACTTGATCTGGTTAAATAACTGTTTCACTTGACATGATTAAAATACAGCTCCGGAAAGAATTAAGAGACCACTTCACCTTTTTCTTTTCTTTCCAAAAAAGTTGATAAGGAAACTTTAGAGTGAGGAACAGAATCGTTCAATTTGCAGTGGTCTCTTAATTTTAACCCTTCTGTTCCTCACTCAAAACCTTCCTTTTCAACTTTTTTGGAAAGAGAAGAAAAAGGTGCAGTGGCCTCTTAATTCTTTCCAGAGCTGTATATATTTTAATGCCCTCAAAGTAGAAAGCCTAGAAGGTCCACTGTGACACAGTTTTAATGATGGTTACGGGAAGAATGTGTCACGACACGAAGTGCATCACACCCTGCTGTACATGGGGCTGTGTAGTTGCAGTCTGGTCAGAGCTCCCACGATGACCCCTGTCATTGTTGAAAGCACATACAATGGGCACGTGAGCATTGGAACTGGACCGTGGAGCAGTGGAAGGAGGTCGCCTGGACCGATGAGTCGTGTTTTCTTTTACCATACATGGATGGCTGTGTAGGTGTGCACCGTTTACCTGGGGGGGTGATGCACCACGATGCACTGTGGGTGGATGACAAGCCGTTGGTGGGAGGGAAGCGCTCTGGGCAATGTTCTGCTGGGAAACCCTGGACGTTAATGACACCTGTCTGTGGGTGGAACAGGCAGCAAGTGAACATTCTGTCCTCAAAGTTGATGTGTTTGAAGCAGGAAAAATGGGCAAGCGTAAGGATCTGAGCAACTTTGACATGGGCCAAATTGTGATGGCAAGATGACTGGATCAGAGCATCTCCACTGCAGCCCTTGTGGTGTGTTCCTGGTCTGCAGTGGTCAGTACCTATCAAAAGTGGTCCAAGGCAGGAAAAGCGGTGAACCGGTGATGAGGTCATGGACGGCCAAGGCTCATTGGTGCACATGGGGAGCGAAGGCTGGCCCGTGTGGTCCAATCCAACAGACGAGCTACTGTAGCTCAAATTGCTGAAAAAGTTAATGCTGGTACTGATAGAAAGGTGTCAGAACACACAATGCATTGCAGTTTGTTGTGTATGGGGCTGTGTAGCTGCAGACCAGTCAGGTGTCCATGCTGACCCCATCTACTGCCAAAAGTGCTTAAGATGGGCATGTGAGCATCAGAATTGGACAATGGAGCAATGGAATAATGAGGCCTGGTCTGATGAATCATGTTTTCTTTTACATCACATAGATTGGACCCGTTTTAGATTAATTCAAAATAGTCAATTAATTTATTTTACAAATGAATTTAATATATAAAGAGAGTATTACAGTTACAGTACAAGTCTCAAGGATAGAAAGTCTCTTGAGATTGAAGATGCAGACAGGAGGAAAGGTAAATGGAAGAGAGCTTCTTCAAACCCTCTGGTTATTTCCTAACACTCAAATAGTGGGGCATGGTTAACTGACCTAAGGAAAACAAAACCAGTCTTGTAGAATAGACCCCTTATCAATCCCTGGGGCTCTTCCTTGACACGGGGGTGTTATCTCAAGCAAGGCAAATAAAAGCAACCCTTTTGTCTCTGCACTCGCTTCTAACAGAAACATTGGTTAACCTAAACCTTTTAATGACAGTTTACTAGAATAAAAAATTAAGTGCATAGGTATACATGTGCAACCTTTCATAGCAACACTATTCCCTGATAGCATTAGCCTCTTTCGGCAGGATAATGCATCCTGCCACAAAGCAGAAAAGGTTCAGGAATGGTTTGAGGAACACAACAATGAGTTCAAGGTGTTGACTTGGCCTCCAAATTCCCCAGATCTCAATCCAATCAGGTATCTGTGGATTGTGCTGGACAAATAGGCCCGATCCATGGAGGCCCCACCTCGTAACTTATAGGATCTGCTGCTAACGTCTTGGTGCCAGATACCACAGTACACCTTCAGAGGTTTAATGGAGTCCATGCCTTGATAGGTAAGGGCTGTTTTGGTGGCAAAATGGGGACCTACACAATATTAGGCAGTACACACATGGTGGATACACACCAATCAGCCATAACATTATGACCACCTGTCTAATACAGTTAGATATACACTACCTTTCAAAAGCTGGGGACTTAGAAATGTCCTTGTTTGTTAAAGAAAATCATATTTCCTGTCTATTATAATAACATCAAATGTATCAGAATTATAGTGTAGACATTGTTGATGTTGTAAATTACTTTTGTGGCTGCAAATGGCTCAATTATTTAGGAATATCTACATAGTTATACAGAAGTTCATTATCAGCATCCATCACTCCTGTGTACCAATGGCACATTGTGTTTGCTAATCCAAATATATAATTTAAGGCTAATTGATCATTAGAATACCCCTTTGCAATTATGTCAGAACACCTGAAAACGGTTGTGCTGATTGAAGAAGCAATAAAACTGTCCTTCTTTAGACTAGTTGAGTCTGTGAGAAATTGCCAAGAAACTGAAGATCTCGTACAACGCTGTGTGCTATTCATTTCGCAGAACAGTGCAAACTGTCTCTAACCACTGCTGTTGTTTTTCTGTAATGAATTCAAGGTTTTTCTGATAACATGCTGCATTCATCTTGCCATCAAATTTTCACAATATTCCCCTTGCCTTTAGAGCTCACACAACACGAAAGATCAGTGAGCCACCACCATGCTTCACAGTGGGGATGGTATTCTGTTCACCATAGGCCTTTTTGACCCATCTCCAAACACAGCGCTAATGTTTGTGACCATAAATCTCTCCTTTGTTCTTGTCACTCCAAATTACAGTGTGCCAGAAGCTGAGGCATGTCAAGGGACTGTCAGGCATATTGTAAACTGGCTTTTATGTGACAATAGTGCAATAAAGGCTTCTTTTTGGCAACTCGACCTTTCAGCTCATTTTTGTTCAAGTATCATCGTATTGTGCTGCTTGTAACAACCACACCATCTTTTTCCAGACCACCCTGTATTTTTTATTTGTGGGTTTTTCTTTGTATCCCGAACAGTTCTTCTGGCAATTTTGGCTGAAATCTTTCTTGGTCTACCTAACCATGGCTTGGTATCCAGAGATCCCCGAATTTTCCACTTAATAAGTTATTGAAAAGTACTGACTGGCATTTGCAAGGCTTTGAATATCTTTTTCCATCTTTTTAAAGTTCCATTAACTTGTTACGCAGGTCTTTTGAAAGTAAGGTTCTGCTCCCCATGGCTCAGTATCTAACCTGCTCAGTGCGTCAACGTGAGAGCTAAATAACTCATTGACTCTTTATACACAGATACTAATTGCAATTTAAAAAGCCACAGGTGTTGTAAATTCACCTTTACTTGCCATTTTCACCTGTGTGTGTTACCTTGTGTGTCTGTAACAAGGCCAAACATTCAAGGGTATGTAAACTTTTGATCAGGGCCATTTGGGTGATTTCTGTTATCATTCTGATTTAAAAAGGAGCCAATAAATGATAATAAATGGCTTCATATGATCACTATAATTTTTAGTTTTGGCATGATCAGTCATATTTTCAAAATCAGTGCCAAAATTTCACAATTTAGACCAGTGTTTGCAAACTTATGAGCACAACTGTAAAACAAATATATATATATATATATATACAGTGGGGAGAACAAGTATTTGATACACTGCCGATTTGCAGGTTTTCCCACATACAAAGCATGTAGAGGTCTGTAATTTTTATCATAGATACACTTCAACTGTGAGAGATGGAATCTAAAACTAAATAATTAATTAGCATTTTATTGCATGACATAAGTATTTGATCACCTACCAACCAGTAAGAATTCCGGCTCTCACAGACCAGTTTGTTTTTCTTTAAGAAGCCCTCTTGTTCTCCACTCATTACCTGTAATAACTGCACCTGTTTGAACTCGTTACCTGTATAAAAGACACCTGTCCACACTCAATCAAACAAACGCCACAAGGCTGGGATGGACTACTACAGGACAATAGGCAAGCAGCTTGGTGAGAAGGCAACAACTGTTGGCGCAATTATTAGAAAATGGAAGAAGTTCAAGATGACAGTCAATCTCCCTCGGTCTGGGGCTCTATGCAAGATCTCACCTCGTGGGGCATCAATGATCATGAGGAAGGTGAGGGATCAGCCCAGAACTACACAGCAGGACCTGGTCAATGACCTGAAGAGAGCTGGGACCACAGTCTCAAAGAAAACCATTAGTAACACACTACGCCATGGATTAAAGTCCTGCAGCGCATGCAAGGTCCCTCAGCTCAAGCCAGGCCATGTCCAGGCCCGTCTGAAGTTTGCCAATGACCATCTGGATGATCCAGAGGAGGAATGGGAGAAGGTCATGTGGTCTGATGAGACAAAAATAGAGCTTTTTGGTCTATACTCCACTTGCCGTGTTTGGAGGAAGAAGGATGAGTACAACCCCAAGAACACCATCCCAACCGTGAAGCATGGAGGTGGAAACAGCATTTTTTGGGGATGCTTTTCTGCAAAGGGGACAGGAAGACTGCACCATATTCAGAGGAGAATGGATGGGGCCATGTATCGCGAGATCTTGGCCAACAACCTCCTTCCCTCAGTAAGAGCATTGAAGATGGGTCGTGGCTGGGTCTTCCAGCATGACAACGACCTGAAACACACATTCAGGGCAACTAAGGAGTGGCACAACTGTAAAACAAAAATATATATATATACAGTGGGGAGAACAAGTATTTGATACACTGCCGATTTTGCAGGTTTTCCCACATACAAAGCATGTAGAAGTCTGTAATTTCCATCACAGGTACTCTTCAACTGTGAGTGACGGAATCTAAAACAAAAATCCAGAAAATCACATTGTAGGATTTTTAAGTAATTAATTTGAAGAGATTAATTAATGAAGAGACAGGGAATTTACAGAGGATGGGGAGGAATGGGTGCTGGCGGTCGAAATTTTGGACCCCCATCTCCTGGTGATCTTCCTCCACGTCCACCCTGAGCTTATCACTGGGAGCCCATAAATTCCTCTCCTCATGAGGTCCCAACGGGATGCAGCTGTGTATGGGACGTAGCTGGCCCTGCTGGCTGCCCCTGAAAGATTCCAGAAGCTACCAGGGTTCTCTATTAGGGGCATTGGTGTGACGCTGATCCATTGGGTATGGGTGCGACATATATAAGATCAGTAAAGGAACCCCTGTGCAGAATTGGCAAAGGGTCAGTGTGCATCTATAAATAAAGTAATTGTGATTTCAATATAATGCAGAATGTGCAACATTGCAACACCATTGATGATTAGCCAACTCAAAGTTTCATTATATTAGATTACTTCAAACAACCTAAGTTACTCAACTTCCTGTCTGCATCCCCTGGTGTCTTATGTCATCGACTGATTCTTAGATTTTGTGAAGATGAAAGCTTAATTCATGGTTAACTGGAAGTTCAGTTTTGAGGAAAGTTGAACAATCAGACACTGAACTGATTTAATCATTTTGAAAACACCCCTTTTAAGTCTTTTATATTGATAACTGCCGTCTCTTCATCCTTACCCTCAAGAAATGGATATCAACAAGTTTGAGCCTCTGTTAGAGGATTTAGCGGGTAATGGGACAGTTACTCCTGACAACTTCTCCTGTGTGACAGCAGAGCAGCAATGAATCCCAGGAATACAGACAGTAAGACCAGATATTTACCTGGGATGGAAAAGGAAGCAGCTAGCTACCGATTTAAGCTTTCGCTTAATGGTATTAAACATCCGTTATGAGCTGACAGTCAACGTAAATGCTTTGGAGGAATCTGTGCAGGTGGTTACAATTCAGATGGCCCCTTCACCCTTCTTTTTCTGTCTGTTTTTCTCCTCCTTTACTCTCTCCCGCTTTGTTTGTGGTGGAGAAGGTTTGAGGGAAACATAGCTAGAGTTGAGAGCATCCCCAGACAAGGCTGTATATAATGCATACATTTGTATACAGTCCAGTATATAATAATTTCACCTGATGACAATACAAAACAGTAGGCTCATATATTTGTATGGTACAAGAAAAACAGATAAGCTACTCTGCACACAGTTGATGCTCTTAG
This sequence comes from Esox lucius, assembly GCF_011004845.1. Classification (NCBI taxonomy): domain Eukaryota; kingdom Metazoa; phylum Chordata; class Actinopteri; order Esociformes; family Esocidae; genus Esox; species Esox lucius. The sequence goes on along the minus strand of NC_047581.1, from coordinate 9,041,294 downwards.
ATTTACAGTTTAATGACCTTATTTTCATTCAATGTAAATCAATACAGAATTTTCAAAATTCTGTTTGGTAACATAACTTTTTGGAGCAAGTTGTGGGGTTACTGTTAGGGTTAGGATTAGGGGATTAGAACATGCATTTATAGTTTTCTGGTCCTCACAAGATTAAAAAACAATTGTGAAATGTCTTCAAAATGATAGCAAAGCACAGTATGACATTTTTTTTTTCTGGCTGAGAGGTTTAATTGCAGGGTAAAACATACGATTGGGCGTGTTACTGGAGTAAATGATTAGGTTTAGGTTAGGTAAGGTATTATGGTTGAAGGATACGTGTCAGGTCAAGGGGAGAGGGAACATTAATTTATGGGTTTCTGGTCTGCCAAGGAAAGAAACCTTTACTCTGGTAGACATTCTTTGTGTGACAGAGAAAAAGAGAGGGAGTGATGTGTGTTTGCATGTGTGTCTATGAGAGAGGATTTGTGTATGTGAGGCAAGGAGGGAATGTATCAAGCTTTTTGAAAAATAAAGGATAGCTTTTACTGCCACAGTGACATGCAGATAATTATGATTTTATTCCTACTAAATCACAGGTAGGCCCTTTCAGGCTGAGCAAATCAGGATTTATACTGTCATGACAGAATACAGCGTGAAATTAAATTCCATGTGTATTAATAGATAGAGTATGAGGGACAGGTTTTTGAGTAGCGCATGAATGGAACATATTGAACTTAAGAACATGTGTCCTGAGGACTGTGTCAAACTGAATGCTAATGGAACTGGGTAAATGATACTTGGTGTGGTATTAGTTAGGGGAAAAAACAAGTCTCCAGTATCAGCCCTGATGTGTCTTGGCCTTCCTGGAATGTGTAAGCATGTTATGTAATATAAATATGTACCATCATTGGTCAGGGTAAGAAAAAGTTCCAGTCTATATCAGCCAGATCTGTGGTCACTGGTGCCTCAAAACAAATACTCCACAACAACCTTGAGGAGAATATGCCTGAGGAAATCTAGGAGGTGATTGCTGAGATGGCCAGAGATACTGTGCCCAAGCAGGCAGAGACGTCACTCTGTAAGTGGCTGAAAAGCTACTTTAAAAGAAAGAAGAGTCACACCACTGTGGCCAATCTCTTGTCTGCTGAGAGCCAGCTGCCAGAACCGATGGCCACCGGGATCAAATTAAAATTGGTCAGTCTATGCTCCAGCACAAACACTGATGAGTCCTGGGCTCTTCTCAGTTTACCCAAGGTGTGAGTGTGTTGATATCTGCCATAAGTTATCATCCCAATCAGGGTCATCTTGTTCCTCAGAGCAGACCTTAGGCAGCATCCCTGAGGTGGACATGCCCGTCCTAGTCCACCACACCAGCCATGAGATCCTTTAGCCGAGGATGTTGTGTCCAAATATGTCCAGAAATGTTTCTGGAAGAGGCTGCAGGGTTACTTCAAAAGAAAGAAGAAATGCACAGTGAAGGCCGAGATGCAGTGAGAGGAGGATGAAGATGCAGATGAAGACATGATCAATGAATGCATCTTCCAACACAGCATCGCTGGATTTAAGTAAATATGTAACTAACTTGCAAACTGTGAATATGTTCAGTATGAACCTATCAGCAGTGCTATTGCGTTTGATATCAACATATCCCAGTGCTGTTGATGCTTAATGATATGCAATTCCGTTCAGTATCGACATATGAAATGTGCCCTATGTTGTGGGTGGCGATGGTGGGCCGGCGTCAACGTAACCCTCCTTATGTCCAATTATTGAGAGTTTGATTCTGGTGAGAGGCAAGATTTTCTTTTTTTTGGTGGAATTGTGTTGTTTAGAGAGGCGTTTTGTGTTCTGTAACTTAAACCCCTAAACTTTAACCTCCATCCTAATCCCTAAACTCAGTACTGTGATGCCTTACCTTAACCGTTAACCGTAAATGTTATTTGTAACAAGGCGTTTTTGATTTGCAATTGATTACGTTAAAGACTAATATTGTAGCGTAACATTAAGAAGCAACTAAAGAAGCAACATAACAGCAAGTCATTACGGACCAATAGCTCTGGGGATATGTTGACAGTGAACGTAATTGCACCAATTTAGTTACATACTGAACATTTAAGTATGTTTTATATAAATGCAATTCCTGAGAGGTACTGTTGGCAGCTTCCCCTACCGTCATGTCCTGAAATTGCTCAGGAAATAATTGGCATTGAAGTAATTTAGAAGACACTTAAAGACTCTTAGACACTACAACCAACTGCTAACTGCCTGTGTTATTTGTAGTCCCTGCAACATTTTCACTCATCTTTATTTATGATGTATTCAGTGATATTCTTAATCACGTAATTTACAGTGGGGAGAAGTATTTGATATACTGCCGATTTTGCAGGTTTTCCCATTTACAAAGCATGTAGAAGTCTGTAATTTTTATCCTAGGTACTCTTCAACTGTGAGTGAATCGGAAAAAAAAATCCAGAAAATCACATAGTATGATTTTTAAGTAATTAATTTGCATTTTATTGCATGACATACGTATTTGATACATCAGAAAAGCAGAACTTAATATTTGGTACAGAAACCTTTGTTTGTAATCACAGAGACCCATCTTCAATGCTCTTACTGAGGGAAGGAGGTTGTTGGCAAAGATCTTGCGATACATGGCCCCATCCATCCTCCCCTCAATATGGTGCAGTCGACCTGTCTCCTTTGCAGAAAAGCATCCCCAAAGAATGCTGTTTCCACCTCCATGCTTCACGGTTGGGATGGTGTTCTTGGGGTTTTACTCATCCTTCTTCTTCCTCCAAACACGGCAAGTGGAGTTTAGACCAAAAAGCTCTATTTTTGTCTCATCAGACCACATGACCTTCTCACATTCCTCCTCTGGATCATCCAGATGGTCATTGGCAAACTTCAGACAGGCCTGGACATGGGCTGGCTTGAGCAGAGGGACCTTGCATGCACTGCAAGACTTTAATCCATGGCGTAGTGTGTTACTAATGGTTTTCTTTGAGACTGTGGTCCCAGCTCTCTTCAGGTCATTGACCAGGTCCTGCCGTGTAGTTCTGGGCTGATCCCTCACCTTCCTCATGATCATTGATGCCCCACGAGGTGAGATCTTGCATGGAGCCCCAGACCGAGGGAGATTGACTGTCATCTTGAACTTCTTCCATTTTCTAATAATTGCACCAACAGTTGTTGCCTTCTCACCAAGCTGCTTCCCTATTGTCCTGTAACCCATCCCAGCCTTGTACAGGTCTACAATTTTATCCCTGATGTCCTTACACAGCTCCCTGGTCCTGGCCATTGTGGAGAGGTTGGAGTCTGTTTGATTGAGTGTGGATAGGTGTCTTTTATACAGGTAACAAGTTCAAACAGGTGCAGTTAATACAGGTAATGAGTGGAGAACAAAAGGGCTTCTTAAAGAAAAGCAAACTGGTCTGTGAGAGACGGAATTCTTACTGGTTGGTAGGTGATCAAATACTTATGTCATGCAATAAAATGCTAATTCATTATTTAGTTTTAGTTTCCGTCTGTCACAGTTGAAGTGTACCTATGATAAAAATGACAGACCTCTACATGCTTTGTAAGTAGGAAATCTGCAAAATTGGCAGTGTATCAAATACTTGTTCTCCCCACTGTATATAGTTGCAGCCACCTTTACAACCTTATTTAAAAAGAACTTCCCATTTCATCAAAATTTTGTAGGCAATTAAAAACAGTTTGTTTCACAAAGTGCTGAATTAATGTATCCAAATAATTTTTTGTTTATTGTTGTTATTCAGAAAATAAACATTTATGACATTATAAAATGATAATCGGTTTCACATCCTTTGGCAAAGATAACACTAGGTCCAACCCCATTTCCAAAGAAGCTTGGACTTTGTGTAAAATGTAAAGGATAACAGAATGCTATGATGTGCAAATCATGTAAACCTTATTATTCAATTGAAAATAGTACCAAGACAACATTTCAACTTCAAATTGAGAGATTTTTTTGTATCTTGGAAAATATATGCTCACGTTGAATTTGATTCCAGCAACACATTTAATAAAAGCTGGGACAGAGGCATCAAAAGACTGGAAACGTGTAATGGTAAAAAACTAAACCTGGTGGAATATCGCACAACTAATTAGGTCAATTTACAACAGGTCAATAACATGATTGGGTATTAAAAGATCATTATGGGCCTGTCAGAAGTGAGGATGGGGAAGGGTGAAAGACTGTGTGGGCAAATAGTGCAACAATTTAAATAAAAATGGATCACAACTTAAAAGAGTTTGAGGAAACACTCTGTACGCAAAGGACAAGGGCGAAAACCAATATTGGATGGCTATGATCTTGGGGCCCTCAGACAGCAATGCATTAAAAACAGACAATTCTGTAGTGGACATCACTCTATCATGAAAAGAAGGATATATATACACAACATCCAGAAACGCTGCCACCTTCTCTGGGCCTGAGCTCATTTTAGATTGACTGAAGTGAAGTGGAAAACTGTCTTCTGGTCTGACTAATCAATATTTGAGATTATTTTCAAGTATCATGGACACCACATCCCTGAGCTAAAGAGGAGAGGGACCATCCAGCTTGTTATCATCGCTCAGCGCAAAAGCAAGATTCTGTGATGGTATGGGGGTGCATTAGTGCACATAGCAAGGGAAGGCCATGCTTATTACAGCAGGACAATGCCAAACCACATTCTGCACATATCATAACAGCATGGCTCCATAGTAAAAGAGTCTGGGTGCTAAACTAGCCTGCCTGTTTAGACCTGTCCCCTATTGAAAACATTTGGCGCATTATGAAATGACAAATACAGTAAAAGAGACCCTGAACTGTTGAGAAGCTGCAATCCTATATCAAGCAAGAACGGAACAACATTCCACTTATAAAAACGACAGCAATTGGTCTCCTCAGTTCCCAAGTGCTTACAGAGTGTTGTTAAAAGAAAAGATAATGCCACAAAGTGGTAAACAAAAGTCAGTCTTGTTTATTGTCGAATGCACAAAATAACAGTGTTGTTCTGAGCAGTGAAACTCTTATGTCATTGCACACGTCATCTACACAGTAAGCATTAAGTAAACTATAAATATATAAAGTATACATACAAATATATCCCTTATGCCCCCTTCAGGCATTTTTGTCCATTTTGTTTTGTTGATTTGGTGATCATTTTGTCTGTGTTGCAGCCAGGGGGCATGATTTTTTGGCAGAATTCTTATTATTTGTTACATTTTTGTCTTTAACTCTCTCATGTCTTTCATACTCTGTTAATGAATTTTGCACCCTCGACACCTTCGTGGACAAAAATGTCCCATTGACTTCCATTAAAAACACTTTTTTTTCCCACTGCCATTACAGTACAAAACCATGCATTCTGTAATGTAAACATTTCATTTTGAAGAAAAGTTGTGATAAGTGTGTGTGCACATGTGTGTGTGTGTGTTTGTGCACGTGTGTGTGTGGTGGAATACAGTCAACAATTCTAATTCCATTACTTTTCTTCAAAATGAAATGCTTACATTAACAAATGCATGGTTTTATGCTTTAATGGCACTGAGATAAAAAATATGTTTTTAATTGAAGTCAATGGGACATTTTTGTCCACGAAGGTGTCCAAAAGGGAGTATTTGGAACTACATAAAATATACTAATGCAATCAAATACATTTTGTTGCTAATCTTTGACATATCCAATACTCTAATCACCACCAAAGCCCCATGCCCATACTATTTATTATATGGAAAATATGAATTTTTAATGATTTTTTGTAAAGAATAATGAGTAATTCATGAATAATTCAAACAATCAAACTGGCATTTAAAGGGTTAAAATCCTGAAAATTATTGAATGTTTGGTTGTTTTGAGCAGGTTTAAAGTTGTTTAAGAGATGTATGAAAATAAAAGCTGAAACAAATATGAATGTATGAATATTTTATATCAGTTTATTGTATGTGTAAATTTTTGTCCATGAAGGTGTCCAGAGGGTAGTAAATTTGAGGAGGGCACATGAGATATAAAACAATGTAAACAATATAAACTAGCAGCAATCCCAAGAGTGTAGAAAAGGGGTATATGGAAAATATCAAAGAAATATTAAATATTATATATTTTTTCCAGACCTATATATACAGCTCTGGAAGAAATTAAGAGAACACTACGGTACAGTGGTCTTAAATATATATAAATAAATAATTGTAAGTGTAATATTGCCTATGAATGGTACATTAAAATATGTTAATGTACATTGAATGTGCATGGAAAGATATCAGAGCATTTCAAGGGTTCATGTGATCAATATGATCATAGATCAATGTTACTGGTTGAGAAGCCTTATGACCTGGGGGGAAAACTGTCTGTGAGTCTGGAAGTGCCTGCCCTGATGCTCCAGTTACGTCTACAGCAGCAGTGTGAACAAACCATAGCCTGGGTGGCTGTAGTCTTTGATGATGCTCCATGTACACTCACCTAAAGGATTATTAGGAACACCGTACTAAATACTGTTTGACTCCCTTTCGCCTTCAGAACTGCCTTAATTCTACATGGCATTGATTCAAAAAGGTGCTGAAAGCATTCTTTAGAAATGTTGGCCCATATTGATAGGATAGCATCTTGCAGTTGATGGAGATTTGTGGGATGCACATCCAGGGCACGAAGCTCCCGTTCCACCACAACCCAAAGATGCTCTATTGGGTTGAGATCTGGTTACTGTGGGGGCCATTTCAGTACAGTGAACTCATTGTCATGTTCAAGAAACCAATTTGAAATGATTCAAGCTTTGTGACATGGTGGATTATCCTGCTGGAAGTAGCCATCAGAGGATGGGTACATGGTGGTCATAAAGGGATGGACATGGTCAGAAACAATGCTCAGGTAGGCCGTGGCATTAAAACGATGCCCAATTGGCACTAGGGGCCTAAAGTGTGCCAAGAAAACATCCCCCACACCATTACACCACCACCACCAGCCTGCACAGTGGTAACAAGGCATGATGGATCCATGTTCTCATTCTGTTTACGCCAAATTCTGACTCTACCATCTGAATGTCTCAACAGAAATCGAGACTCATCTGACCAGGCAACATTATTCCAGTCTTCAACTGTCCAATTTTGGTGAGCTCATGCAAATTGTAGCCTCTTTTTCCTATTTGTAGTGGAAATGAGTGGTACCCGGTGGGGTCTTCTGCTGTTGTAGCCCATCCGCCTCAAGGTTGTGCGTGTTGTGGCTTCACAAATGCTTCTCTGCATACCTCGGTTGTAACAAGTGGTTATTTCAGTAAAAGTTGCTCTTCTATCAGCTTGAATCAGTAGGCCCATTCTCCTCTGACCTCTAGCATCAACAAGGCATTTTCGCCCACAGGACTGCCGCATACAGGATGTTTTTCCCTTTTCACACCATTCTTTGTAAACCCTAGAAATGGTTGTGCGTGAAAATCCCAGTAACTGAGCAGATTGTGAAATACTCAGACCGGCCCATCTGGCACCAACAACCATGCCACGCTTAAATTGCTTAAATCACTTTTCTTTCCCATTCTGACATTCTGTTTGGAGTTCAGGATATTTTCTTGACCAGGACCACATCCCTAAATGCATTGAAGCAACTGCCATGTTATTGGTTGATTAGATAATTGCATTAATGAGAAATTGAACAGGTGTTCCTAATAATCCTTTAGGTAAATGTATTTCCTAAGGAGATACCAACCAATGATGCGCTCCGCTGACTACACCGCCCTCTGGAGGGCCCTTGCACATGCCCCTGTCCTAACTTCTCCAAAAATAATAAAAATGTTCAGTTTCAACTTTTAATATGTTTTCTTTGTACCATTTTCAATTAAAAATATGGATTAATGGTTTGCACAACATTGCAATCTGTTTTTGCATTTTACACAGCTTCCCAACTTTATTGAAAATTGGGTTTTTGAGCACAATTGTATGTCCTATAATGATTATAGACGTTGTTTTGTGTAGAACATGGGCGGAATGCATCTGAAATGATCAAATGTTCCTGGTGGGTGGGGGAATGATAAAAAAACAGGCCACATTATCCTGTCCTCAACAGTTTGTTTCCCTGCTATATAATAACACATTGCCACTTTTTAAGTATGTTTTCGCACACCTAAGTATCACCTTTGTGCTTATGGACTGCAATTTTTCTCTGAACTCAGCGGTGGTAACGATAATTTCCATTGCAAATCCTGAACTATTGGCTACAATGTCCAACATGTCAGTCTCATACGAGCTATACGGTAATCTGATCAGTGCCTGACAATGCACACTGCTCACCTGAGGTGAACCCAGAGATAATGCTCTGCTAATTCATCCGTTACCGCTGTTGTCACCAGATAAAATGAAAGCATAAATAGGTCTATAGGGAAAAGGGTGCCCTTCACCAGGGACCACAGCATAATTTCCAAATGGCCCCATAACCTATTAGGACACTCGGAAAATAATGACTTCTTGTGCACCTGCTCATTCTACCTCCACTCCTATTGTTTGCCACAATCTAGTTTGCAGCCCCTCTGTGCTTGGTGAGTGGACATCTTCAAAGTCTACATACACTTTCGCTCCATTGTTTGCCACAGACCCGTATGTGGCTGCTCAGTGTCCAGTAAGTGGGTCAGCTTGCAGCTCCTGTGTGGCTGGTGAGTGGATCAGTTTCCAGCACCTCTGTGAGAGGTGCTGAGTGGGATAATGCACCTAATTAGAGAGGTGACCTTTTCGGAAATTGCAACTGCGCTCTCTTCTTCACCTCACAACCCCCTGATTACCTCTGCTACTATGGCTTGAATCAAATATCCCAGTCAACTTGTTGGTGGTAGATCGCACAGACTAGACCAGGGGAGTAAATGACTTCCACTGATGCCTCTCCTGGCATGCTTACTGGAAAAGTGTGGGGGTTCATGGAGTGCGCGTGTGTGACCGTTGATTTTGTGACGCGTGTGTGACTGTTGTGTGCGTGTGGTGAGTAGGAAGTGTTGGCTGTACTGGGATAAGGTACAAATTTGACGGTTGTTTTTAAAGCCCTCAGGTCCCTACAGCACACCGGCATGCCCTAATTTGGTAATGTCATTATGTTTCCCCTAATTCCCTTTGTGTTTATGCTAGCCACACCATTTTTTGCAAACCAGTCAATACAAGCCATTAAAGTAAATGCATTTCCAGAATGCAGCCTTTTTGTCTGTAACTTTCAAACTGTTTTAGCCAGGAGAACATGCTGGTAGACACAATTTGTACATAGAATTAGCAGCACCAGTTCAGACAGGACATCCGAGTGGTAATTGGTAAGCAACACATCAGCTGATGCAGAATCGGTCTTATCACATGTCAGATTGTATACCTATCTATTAAATCATCAGGTTACTCACTCAGTCGGATGTTGATGCTTGGACTAGCATGCATGTGTTGCAACCTGGTCTCAGAAGGATGACGTAGACTATTTTATGTACATTTTAGGCAGTGTTAGTCCACCCACCACCCCTGCCTTCACCTGTTCGGTTGTGTTCCTTGTCGGGGGGATCGGTACTGCGTACCTTGCTCATTGCCATGGGAATTGCATTAATAATATCAAGGTTATGTCGTTGTTGGTGGTTTCGTATACACAATCATGTGACGCTATTCAGTTACCCTAGAGGAGTAGAACCATTGCGTGCCAAGACGTTGCGTGTACAGGGTCGTGCCTAACTCCTCCAAAAACTGTTAAACTAATTTGTGGTGTCTGAATTTAGATATCAACATATAAGTACAAACTTTTAAGTAACTATGTTTGGATCAGGACTGTCTCTGGAGCTTGTGGATGAGTTTAGTCTTGGTGTCGGACATCCACAAGCCATGCTATCAAACAGGAGGTCAGCGAATGAGTCGCAATTGAAAATGGAAAATCTTTTAATGTTTCTTCTTACACACTTGAACAGAAAACAACAAACGGCGCATAAACCAGTGAACTGAAGAGCAGCAAACACAACTCTAACTACAAAAAATGACCAGCAAACAGAACAACTTAAATAGAGTTCCCAATTAGAGACAACAAGACACAGCTGTATCTAATTGGGAAGAGCAGAAAACTGTACTGCAGAAATGCCTAGAGGCACCTCTGCGGTCAGGTCCAGACTGTGGCCCCCAGGTGCATAGAGATGACTAGAGTCCCCCAGCTAGGAGCTGACAGTAACTCCATGTCAAACTGCTAAATTATCTATGAAAATGTTAAAACAATTGTATAAATTAACTTAGCATTAACCGGAATTTGAAGAAAATCTGTAACTTTTAAATTGTGAGTGAGTAGTAAAATATAACTTCTTTATTACTGGATGTCTACAAGCCCTTAAACATTTATTGAATCACTAGCAGTTTGTTAAAACATCAATTTAAGAAGTTGTAATTGGAGATATGAATAGAAAATAGCAATAGATATTTAACCATTTGGTCCTGAATTAACAGCAAATTTTAGTTTAACATTCTTGTTTTCTGTCCAGTTGTGAATATATATTTTTAAAGACAATTTCTTCCCATATGAGTGGTTCAATTTCTCAAAATAACTAGATACTGGTGTATCTGGGTACAAATATAGCAAACTTGCTATGCTTTTTCGCAATGGAACTGGTTTTGTTTCGGGCAGATCTGTATAAAGTTGTGGGCAATCATAATTTTCCTGACATATGGTGTTATTAGAGCTTATAAAAAGCCCCCAAATCTGCTTTCAGAGAGTAAGCTCATCCCTCTTAAATGTGGCCTATTCCAAGTAGAGTTTTCGGGCTCATCCTTTTGGGATGACTTTCCGTGAATTATAAATATAGGCACTAAAGCACCCCTTTGGTATCCCTGCAGCAACGACAGCAGGCAGCACTCAGCCATGTTCTGTCAAAGCATAGAAGACCTTTCGCCCATTTGTTTCAAACAAGTTCATTGTTTAACAATAGCCTGTAGGTTGGCATAGATGTATAACTATGAAAGTTATGTGAAGGTATACTTTGGGAAAGATAATTTAACAGCAGTGGTATTAAAACCTCTTTGCAAGGACCCCATTTTTCCCCACAGAACTTTTGGCAACACCATGGGGGCGCAATGATTTTTTTTTTTGGCTTTCTATATCAGCTGATGATTGCATTACCTATTTCCCCGTGAACTACACATCTTCATCAGATCCTTCAATTTAACCTACTGAAAAAAATTAAGGGATCACTTAAATCACACATCGGGTCTCGAAGAACTAAATATATTAAACATCAAAACCTTTATTCTACATTGTGTAATTCGTTGAGGACATAATAACGTAACAATGATCAGGGGAAACCAAATTCAAACTCACACCGAAAATCTAAGTATACAATTGAAATCACAGGCTCTCCAGTGCACCTGTTGTCACTTTCATTTGCACCAAAACAGGTGAGACTGATTCACCATCGCTTATGCTTCCTAATTGGACAAATTGATGTCCCTGAAGTAAAATTTACTCAGTGTTTTACTGCGATAATTTCGTTTTGCCTTCATTCTTTTGAACAGTGTATATTTGAGCGGAGCTGTATCTGTGAAATTCTTATCTGACACTATAATATCCGTCCATTTTTGTTCTCACGTCTATGTGCTTTCATTTATTTGTTAAAAAGGCTACCTGTGCTGCATAAAAATATAGGTATTTAAAATCCCATGTGGAATGTCTCATAGTAGTCTAAAAATTATATTAACTGCCTTCTAGAGCTGCAGAGCTTCTGAAAATATTTTTATCACCAACACACAGAAAGTCGGACATAATTTATATCCATTGCGATTGTAAATGATACATTTTTCCATTTCCTTTAAAACAGACATATATAACTACTGTACCTTGTAATACAAATTCTACTTATCTTTTTTCTCCAGCGGAATTGTTTGAACAAATCTTTCTTGTGCAAATACCTGTCCGGAATGTATTGCCACCAAAAATAGCCATTTAAAACAATATTGCAAGTTCACTAACTCCAATCACAACTAAAGTAGTTAGATATGAGCTAGTCTTCAGTTGCAGAAAGCTACACAGGTTTTCAGAAAAGTTAATTACATCGAAAGTTGTTAGGGCTTAACAAAAACATGTTTGTTGTCAACAAAGGGATATGTATAATCTCTTTGGACTCTGCTTACCATCCAGTGGTTGTTATTTTTCCTCAAGTAGTATGACTAAGAAAACAGTTATCCATCTTATTTCAATTTATTTTCCCCATGAAACATAACAGGAAAAAAAAAATCTCTTTTGACTCTTTTTTCTAACACACTTCAGTTCTACACTGACCAACCACACTGACATCTACACTAACTACAGTGAAACTACAGTGAGCATCTACACTAACTGCAATGACCATCCTCACTAACTACAGTGAAACTACAGTGAGCATCTACACTAACTGCAATGACCATCCCCACTAACTGCAGTGAAATAATTGACCAGCCACCACACTCAATACAGTGACACAGATGTGATCTAATGTAACAGTCTTTGATATTAAGCTTCATTTTTGTAAGATCTGTTCAGAAATGACTTACTTAGGCCAATTTAGTGTACTGTGTGATACAGCATATATGACTTGTCTATGGATGTGCACCAATATGTGAAGTACACATCTATTGGTATGTTTGATAGTGAACCAAGGTGTGAGGTGGAGCTTGGCAGACTATAATAGACTATATAAACTTCTATTGCTGCCTCTTTCCTAAAGTGTCTGAAGTCTGTCCAATACAAAAAATAATGACTTACTGCCTTAAAGCCAATTAATCAGCAGCATTAGAAAATGTATGGGCTTTATTGACTGCCATGCAGGAAAAAGCTTATATTGCGCAATGGAAGGCACTCAATGTGTAATTGAACTTAACAGATCCAAGTTGCTTTAGAATCAGTTCAAAGTTCTTCAACATAGTGTAATTGGATAAATGTTTTGTAGTCTGCCCCTATCAAAACGGGTGTTTTGACCAGACTTTAGACAATGGATTTACATCAGATGGTTTTGCTAGAGTGATCTCCAATTTAGGAAGAAAAGCAATGGCTAGAGTGCGTTGGATTTGCATAATGAAATGGAGACTATATAATATTGAAATGTGCCCATACACTGTACGTCTGTAGTGTACATTTTATATACCTGTAAGGAACCGATACCAGGAGCAAGCTGAGAAGTTCATTTTGTAAATCTGTTGGCAGGCTCATGAAGGGATTCCCTCATGGAGAGTCAGCCATAGCTGTTGACACCAGAGGAGGGGTGAAAGAAAGATCGAGCTCCGTGTACTCAATATGAACCCAACAAATAAATATTTCACTGCTTTTACGAAACACACAGAGACGTGCACCGCCTTCATGTTCCCGTCAGCACCTACAGTGGAGGATTGTACTGTACCTCCTGTGAACTGTGCTGAACATAGTACTGTATGTCTAAGCTGACTCTTTGGGATGATTGTGATTGGTAATGACAATGGTGGGTCGTGGACATATTTTTTGTCTTCACGCAACACAGCTTTTCAGCATCTGTTTGCTTATCATTGCAATTCACTTTGAGATAAAACTAAATGGATGACAATTATGAGGACAGTGTTTTGGGAAATGTTGTTTCTCCAGATTAATATTATTTGACCATGACTTGGTTAAAGAGCCAAGCTTGAGTGTACTGTTACACCTGCTTTTCAAATGCACAATAACTATTTTCTGATACAAAGATCTGTAAAATACTTCATACCCAAAGCCTTTTGCTATATGCAACTGTCTTATACTGTCAAAGCTGTCTATGTATAACAGCCTTGGCTCAGACAGTGGTAAAATATGCATACTTCTGGAACAATCAGTCTTGTTTACCCAAAGCCCCTGAATCGGCAGGATAAGAAAGTTTCTGATATGAATTCTGATTTTCTAAATCCCAGTCCAGCAATTGCTTATATTTTTGGCAAACATCAAAAACAAATTCTCTCCACTCGTTGTGCCTCTAGCGGAGAGAGACATGGAGGAGTTGAAGTTGTGTTTATTCATGTTTTTGGTCTCTGACTTGGCTCCTCTGATACTAGTGACATATTCACTCACTTGGACACTGCCACGCATTTCTGATATACTACGTGATGCTCTTTAAAAAAAGAGTTTCTGTCAGTCAATTGTCAGAGGAATTGCTTCGTCACATTTATAACATTTTAGCATTTTTTATTATTGAGTTAGTGTAATAGCTAGAATTAATGACTTCCCACATCTCAAGTGAACATGAAGCAAGACGTCTTTTAACATTGTAGTGTGCCTGTGAAATCTCAATTTTACTGCTCCCCTGTCCTTTTCCCAAATTAATTAATTCAGATTAAAGTGGGAGGTAAATATGTCAAATTCAGCTGTTAAAAAGTGATTAATAGCTCAAAGCGCCAGTTACTGTTGGGGACATCTGCTTACTTGTTATTGTCTCTAATTAAAATGATAAATAATATGTCATGCAAATCCATCCACATCTTGTGGTATTTTAGCTTCTACAGAAACTGGTGTTTTATTCGAAGTACTCGTCTAATCTACATACTATATACACTGCGGCAGAGGATCGGGGAATATGTCAATGGGATAATGTAAAACTCATTATTGATGTTACCAATGGCAATGGATGAACAAACAGCAAAGGAGATCCAGAAGAGTAGAATATCCAGCTAAGTGTTTTGGGATGGCATTTTTGCCATCTTCATTTGTAAAAAATGTCATGGTTAAGTTCCGCAACACTGTAATTTGAGGGCTACGGTGGTTGCTGGTATCATAAACTGGTAGCTGGTATCATAAACTTTCCTTTATGACACCAGCTCCTTAAAACAATTAAATATTTTGACTCGTGCCTCTCTTCAGCACTTTATCCCAGATGAAAAAACTGTATAGATGGGCAAGCAGTGATCAACGCTTGGCTGACATCTGAGATTGCAAACAAAAAATGATTTGAAGCATAAATTTCCATTCACAGATCTAAACAAAGGCCACATATCAAAATAACATAACACCAAGCACCTTAAATGAAGATGAATGTTGCCAGGATGTAAATAAATAACCATGTGTTTCAGGACAGCAGACTTAGTAGGGTCTTGATATTGCTATAACAAAAATGTCCCCTGAAACACGCTTGCAGTGAATGTATATTTGTATTGATACCTGACATGGTGATTTCCATGCTCCAAATAAGAAGTTTCTTAGATTAGTGCTATGGACCTCACCTTAGATTTGTGCTATTTTGGTGGTGCATTAAGGGCTACAGGAATTGCAACAGTATTTGTGTACAAGTACAGGTATATTACAAAACACCTTTTTCATTGTCATCTCTGTCTTCACTGTAAACGTGGTTGAAAAAAAAACATCAAAACCACACAAAAGCCATAAAAACTGTATAAGATGACATTTCTGTATTATCATTTTTTTTATTCTAATATTTTGAGATACTGGATTTTTGATTTCCATGAGCTGTAAGCCATAATCAAGATTGAAACAAAAAAGGCTTGAAATGTTTCACTTTATGTGTAATGAATCTAGACCGGTGTCACTTTTTGATTTGAATTATGAAAAAAATTATCTGTATACGCTTCCCGAGTCAGGTGACTGATGAAAGCGTTATGCCTGCGTGTTGCCCCTTATGGCGTACCTCTGGCACAGTGCAAGGTTTTCATTGCTAGTATGAATTGAACATTTTATTTATATATTATGTAAATGTTATTTAAATGACAATGGCACAACAATCCTTTATTTCTTTAATGACCAACCAGATTTTAGCTAGCTAGCCACCGAAAGACAATAACATAAAGAGAGATACATTGCTTTTCAATTAATATCTTGTCAGGCCAAATGAAGATGATGTGTCCATGCTCACTTCATAGAACAGCTGATGACAATAAATTCATTATTTAGCCATGTTAACATTCAATGCAAGTGGCACTGAACAAATAAACCCTTTTGTTTGTGTCATTGATATGGAAATCCACACAGAATATTATTTTAATAATCTAGCGTCCTTGGGTTTAACAGCTGCTTTGTATGGCATTGGGCAACAGTTTCTTCCTTGGCCCTAAGATGATCTTGTCAATGTAATTGTTTCCAATGTGAATGCAAAACTGATCATAAAGGCAGCACCATTACTGAGATACCTTTTGAAAATGGTCCCTGGATTGTCAGCAATGTCATTGATATGCCACAACTACATAAACATGAATAAGAATTGGCTTAGTCAGTCAGTAATTAACTATTATGAAATATTAATATAAATGTGCACAAGTCTAATCAGTCAAATTATATGAAATTGAAAGCCTGCAATGAATTCATGAGGGACATTTTTCAGTGAAAGATAAACAAGCAGGAGAACCTAGAATCCTATTGGTTAAAAGCAATAGGACAGTAAATGAAAGGTCGTTGATAATAATGCCAGAGCAGACAATGTAAAATAAATGTGTTGTTGTGCCCTTGAGCAAGGTTGTTAAATCTGATTAATTATCTTGTTGCTTTGGATAAGAGCATCTGTTAAATCACTCAAATGTTAACTAATATATAACTGTTGCTTGTAGCTAACAATAAAAAATAAAAATAACTAGCTATTGTCACATGACTGGGAATACAGAAATGCATATATTCATCACATTAAAGGGCCGTGGATAGGAAAATCAGTATCTGATAAACAACATTTATAAAATAAAACCTCATCCTTCGATAATAAGTTTTTTTTTGTGTTAGCCGGCCGAATCTTATCTTGTCTGCCCACGAAATTCTGTTACCCCCACCACCACAATGGAGCACTCAGTTAAAACATTAACATCACCTCGTCCAGCAGTTGTCTCACATGTTGTCGTGCCATCTGCCCAGTACATTTGACACCCGGATTTAGCTCCTCACTCTGACTTGCCCTACTATATGTGAAGATCACACTTTGCCAGTGGCCATCAAAACTGTGCAGTTATCCACAAGACCTGGGTAATGATAACGAGCACACAGGTGAGTTTTGCTCAGAGGTTTCTGACCGTATGTGGTAAAAACCTGATGAACTGAGGCTGTTACATATACACAGCACTTTGGAGGAATTGGCTTTTTCTGGGATCAGTAATTAAATCTTATGAAACAGGAGACCAACACTTTAAAGGATGTGTTTAAAATGTCTGTTCAGTTAGCTGCATAGACCAGAACGGATGAGCTTGAAAAGTATTTATAGTATTTATACATATTTTTTATGGATATTAAGCATCGGCACTTCTATACTATACGTACAGTATCTAAATATTCTCAGATCATGCATTTTAATCATATATCCCAGTAAATCACAAAAGCATCAAAGACAAACCAATATCTCAATGAAATGACTAGGAATCACATTACGAGTCCGAGTGTGAGTGGATAGGGGGAAATGTAATTACTATACATTTTCCGAGCTATCCAAAACCCACTCTGCTATTGAGTGTATCATAACAGCTTGAGAGGAGATGACCGGCCAGATGTGGTTCATAATCTCTCACGGTACATTGGTAGCTGGGATGCCTGCAATCCGATAAGGGAGAAAAGGAAAGGATTATAGATTGGTGGTGATGGTGGGAAAAAGTCACACTATTAATTTATGAAGGGTTTCCCATCTTTTTGACATTAAAACTGTTTTGAATTCATTAATGTCTGAAATAAAAAAATACCTAGGAAAATTACATTCTTCACCTTTTCATCTTTTCCTTTGGTCTTTAGAGAAAGTAATGTATAGTATTTTAAAATACACTTCAAAAAGTGACTTTGTCCAAAAGTCTCAGACATATCTGTCTACCTCCAATTATAATAATCCCAATAAAAATGAGGTGCAGCTGTGCAGCAATTCATTTGGCAAGGTTGACGTATTGTTCTGTTTTTTTTTGTGTCACTCTAACCCTATCCCTTTATTGTCTTAACTAATGACTTGTTAGCAAAATGGGACTTAGTCTCCTAAAACATCACATCTAGCTCTGGAATAATACTGTTAGCCAATGTCGGTGGTTAGCATAGATCAGGCGGAAAGCTATCTACAGATAACCAAGTAAAGTTATCAAGTACATGTCCTGTACACTTTGTAGCATCACTGGGGTCAATTTGAGCCCAGGCTGTTGTAAATGAATAAAACATAAGAAATATCAACATTTTACATGCATTTGTTTTGGATGATGTTGAGGTCACTATAAGATGCGATTTTATAATCTTCAAATAACTTCCCTCTGCTTTAGGGCCCTGACCTAACAAAACCAGAAAAAAGTCCAGGTTACACTGTACAAAACAGAAAAGTCAATTACCATACAATGTTTCAAAACAAATCAGATTTGTGTAATAACACTGTAATAAAACAGTAGTAGCTAGAATAACAAAAATAACCAATGTTACAATAATAAAGACCTATACAATAAATCATAATTGCCATCAATTAAAAACCACAAAATATACAGTGGGGAGAACAAGTATTTGATACACTGCCCATTTTTCAGGTTTTCCCATTTACAAAGCATGTAAAGGTCTGTAATTTTTATCATAGGTACTCTTCAACTGTGAGTGACGGAATCTAAAACAAATCCAGAAAATCACATTGCATGGTTTTGAAATAATTAATTTGCATTTTATTGCATGACATAAGTATTTGAACCATCAGAAAAGCAGAACTTAATATTTGGTACAGAAACCTTTGTTTGCAATTCCAGAGATCATACGTTTCCTGTAGTTCTTGACCAGGTTTGCACACACTGCAGCAGGGATTTTGGCCCACTCCTCCATACAGACCTTCTCCATATCCTTCAGGTTTCGGGGCTAACGCTGGGCAATACGGACTTTCAGCTCCCTCCAAAGATTTTCTATTGGGTTCAGGTCTGGAGACTGGCTAGGCCACTCCAGGACCTTGAGATGCTTCTTACGGAGCCACTCCTTAGTTGCCCTGGCTGTGTGTTTCGGGTCGTTGTCATTCTGGAAGACCCAGCCCGACCCATCTTCAATGCTCTTACTGAGGGCAGGAGGTTGTTGGCCAAGATCTCACGATACATGGCCCCATCCATCCTCCTCTGAATATGGTGCAGTCGTCCTGTCCCTTTTGCAGAAAAGCATCCCCAAAGAATGATGTTTCCACCTCCATGCTTCACGGTTGGGATGGTGTTCTTGGGGTTGTACTCATCCTTCTTCTTCCTCCAAACACGGCAAGTGGAGTATAGACCAAAAAGCTCTATTTTTGTCTCATCAGACCACATGACCTTCTCCCATTCCTCCTCTGGATCATCCAGATGGTCATTGGCAAACTTCAGACGGGCCTGGACATGGGCTGGCTTGAGCAGGGGGACCTTGCATGCGCTGCAGGACTTTAATCCATGGCGTAGTGTGTTACTAATGGTTTTCTTTGAGACTGTGGTCCCAGCTCCCTTCAGGTCATTGACCAGGTCCTGCTGTGTAGTTCTGGGCTGATCCCTCACCTTCCTCATGATCATTGATGGCCCACGAGGGGAGATCTTGCATGGAGCCCCAGACCGAGGGAGATTGACTGTCATCTTGAACTTCTTCCATTTTCGAATAATTGATTAGAAAATGCCAACAGTTGTTTCCTTCTCACCAAGCTGTTTGCCTACTGTCCTGTAGCCCATCCCAGCCTTGTGCAGGTCAACAATTTTATCCCTGATGTCCTTACACAGCTCTCTGGTCTTGGCCATTGTGGAGAGGTTGGGGTCTGTTTGATTGAGTGTGTCGACAGGTGTCTTTTATACAGGTAATGAATTCAAACAGGTGCAGTTAATACAGGTAATGAGTGGAGAACAGGAGGGCTTCTTAAAGAAAAAATAACAGGTTTTTAGAGCCGGAATTCTTACTGGTTGGTAGCTGATCAAATACTTATGTCATGCAATAAAATGCAAATTAATTATTTAAAAAGTCATACAATGTGATTTTCTGGATTTTTGTTATAGATTCTGTCTCTCACAGTTGAAGAGTACCTATGATAAATTACAGACCTCTACATGTTTTGTAAGTAGGAAAACCTGCAAAATTGGCAATTTATCAAATACCCCACTGTATCTAACAATGGATACACTTAACACCATAACACTATAATGACACCACAATATGGAGGTGATTCTCCTATACTTTGGTGAGTTGCAGATGCCTATAGTATGAAAATCACTAATTCAACCTGTTCAAATAGAGAATACTCATTCTCCTATTTTGTGTCACTGTGTGTACCACAATGATTAGGGAGAAAATAAAGGAAACCTGGAAATAGTCTGAGGAGCTATGAAAACATGAAAAATCTTAAGGTTACATTTCCACAGACCATAATGTTCACCTCCCTGGATGTGGTCACAAAAGAAATAGTGATGGGAGATCCATTCATAGGATTTTTCAAATGTTGGTAAAAGAGCCTTGATCAAATGTTACCCAGAAACAAGCTGACGTTCCATCACAAGGTAAGATAGTTTCAACTCACACCTTTCCTTGCCAATTCGATGAAAACAGGTTTTATGCTAGGTGAACAGCTGGCTGAGACTTAAGAAAGCCCAACTGCAAATTGCCAAAACACACCTAAACATGTCAAAATATGTCCAGTACAACATCTTGTGGACAGATCAGACCTAACTGTGATCAGATGTTTTTGCTTTGTCATTATGGGATATCGTCTGGAGTTAAACAAAAAAAAAATATGAATGAAAAATCATAACTCAAATAGGAATAGCCTATAACAAACTGAACACCTTTTGCGGGATCAATCAATTTTAGAGTTTCCTTATGGGTTGTGTAGGCAACAGTGCCTTTGGAAATGGGTTTCTAAACTATTGCTTTCTGTTTGTTGTTTCTAAACTATTGCTTTACTTCAATATTGTTGGGGCTAAAGCTCTGTCAGATATTCAGTCATTCTAATTAATCCAATAAACCTCGATCTTCCAGAATCTGACTTTTTATCTGAACATAACCCAAAATCTAATCAGGCTTAAGGCTATCTGTCATTTGTGTTTTATTCATGTTTTTAATTGCTTCAAAACATTGTTAAAAAATACATTTTAATTATTCGAAAAGGGTATTGACATTGTTGTATATAAAAATTAAGATATTTTTTCGTGCATAAATTAAATCTGCAGTAGTCCGATGATTTGCTCCACAACCAACATCGTCAAGATGTTGCAGAAACCCCCGGTACCCGAATGCACGTTTGCAAACGTGAACACCCGCATAGAAATAAGATTTACCCGAGCGAATGTAACCTGTGAAAATTGTGGCGACCAGTGATGTATTTTCAGAACGCAAATGAAATAAATAAATTGTGATTATAAACCTGCACTCTTACCTTACAGTAAATTATGTCAGCAGCCAATGATAACCAATAAACACAATTTTCAGAGATGCAAAGCAAGCAACATCACATGGCCAACCTGTATGTACGGAGTGGATGTGGCCATGTCAAATGCAAATAATCATCCTTTGACTGAATGCTTCCCAACACGCCTTTTCTCCTCAAATGTAAATTACATATAATGTTTTATCTTGAAGGCAGCGCCATGTTACAGCTATCTAAAATAGTTGCCTAATCTATTAAACAATTCCTGTAAAAGTTCTTCGGGGTAACTCATCTTGGCTGGTTCTGTGCATTTGACAAATAAACCTTGAAACTTGAAAAAGATGTAACATCAGATATGCCTATTGCCTATCATTGTTCTGAGAATTATGTGTAGAGTAGATAACTAAATAACATTTTATATGACTCTGGGAATATTTTCGAAGATATACTCTGTTTTTACCAACCAACCAAAACCAGAGAAATCTAAACTAGCGCTTCCACCGTCACTAAACTGGTTATGCGCGTCCACCTTTGCGCGCATGATGATCACAATCACAACTGAGGAGTGCAATTCATATTTTGGTTCAAATAACTATGTTTTTATAACATAAAATAATAAACTCAAACATATAACATGTCATAATTATTTCCCGAACCAAAAGTAATGTATGATCCAAAAAGTAATCATACATTTTTTCAAAAGTATCTGTAATCCGATCACAATATTATTGTTGGTAATGTAATGGATTACAGTGACTGTTTTTTTGATATTTTTACTTGTAATCCGTTACTCCCAAACTCTGATTATATATATTGTCTTGCTAATGCTATACCAGTTGTATCAACTTTATGATGCTATCCAAGCTAATTATTTTCCTTTTTTGTAGAATACTACATCATTAGGCTTAATATTTTAGCGTGCTCTAAGTTATCTCACATACAGGTTTAAATCTTAGAATATGGGCTTTTGAAGTTATTTTATATACAATGGATGTTCGGCTATCTTAGCTAAAATGGAAGCTGGTTTTACCACTAAGGTATCAGGACAGACAAGAGCTTTGACTGGGCTGAGTTGTAGATGTGCTCCCATAGCATTGGGAAGACCAAGAGACTAGAGATGAGACAATGAAAAGCTTGGGTAGTGACGCAGGGTTTGAAGATTGCCTGAAGGTAATGAGTGCAGTTCCCCTTCAGGTGTGTTGGCAGAACACCATGTTCTTGTTGTGGATTTTAGGTTCAACTTCAGATAATTACAGTACACAATGACAACAGAGACCTAAAATTACTTACCTAGCTAATAATCTGAACAGCTAATGTAATGACGCATATACGTATGCTTCATCAGACTAATTTTTTTCCCAAATTCTCTCCTTTTCTTGATAGTTTTTGCAGTGTGTGTTGTAGTCAGTAAGGAAGTTACTGGCACTGGGTTAATCTTTGGCAGCCATTAGAGCTACTGTAGAATTCTGTCTTTCCAAACAGGCTAGGCTTGTCTGTGTCCCTCTGACCCGAAGAACATTTTCTCATAATTCTCCCAGGACACCAGGCATGTGTCCTCCGATGCACATCTTCCAAAGCTGTTCTGCTTCTTATCATACTGCTTACTTAACCAAGACGTATTTGCCAACTCCTGCGATAAAGGAAAGCACACGCCCAAGCCAACAACCATGACTAATCTCGCAGGGTCCAGTCTACCACAAAGAGTCACTAGAAGGCAACAAGACAAGTCAGCTGTGTTCGACATCCACCAGTACGCCAGGGGCACCGGACCAGCCTCTAAAATTGTCATTATGGTTGATCAGTATTTGAACACCTTGCTGCAATTAATCAGCAGTACTACAAAACAGTGACTTAAACCACTGCACCTCTTTGTGGGGCCTGGATGAGAGCTTTGACTTGCCCCTTCATCTTTCTTGTTAGTTTTTTTCCTCTCTGTCTGCTGTTCTCTTTCAGGCTCCCTCCTCATTCCCATAAAAAACCAACAATCATGGGACTTTGGAAAACCTGAGCCAAGAAAGTGTACACAATCGGGCATGTGGATTCTGAGAATCAGTCAGAGTTACAGGAATGAACTGGGGAATAAGTTGTCCCGTGCTAAGACACCTGCAGGCCATTTCCGTGCCACTGATAGACTTGGTACATAATAATCCTCTTACGGAATTAATAAGAATAGCCTGTTCCTCTCGTGATTTAAATTTGCTTTGTCATTTTGTGTCATTGCGTGGTTACACTGTAGTTATGGACATTTAATCTGCCCAGCTATGGAACAATGACGTTTAACTATAATTATGAAATACGGGCTCCTGGGTGCTACAGTGGTTTAAGTCTGTGCCTCTCAGTACAGCTGTATTATTGCGGCCAGGTGTTTTTGAGTCTTAGCTGAGGCCGAACAGGGCAGCCTTATCTCGTCGCACTCTAGCAACTCCTTGGTGGGTGGGAAGCCTGTGAGGTCAGTCTGGTTGTTGGCCCGGGGGTGGGTGGGGGAATGCATTTTCCTCACATTCAAATGAACCCATGTGTTAAATATGGCAGCTTTGTTCTGACCAGACATCACCCATGGCCTTTGCACAGAGCACCTGGCATTTCACTTTCACCCAAAGCACAGCCAGACTAACATCAGAGATTTCCCCTATCGCACTGCAAACAGGACAGACAGCAACTCAACAGAAATCTGTGCTACAATGAGCATGAAATAGCAGGAAAGATCAGTGCTTAGATTGTGGCACCTACGCTAAAGTTTATATTGGATAAAATGTATATATTAACTACAGCGCTTGATCTCAACCATGGGCTGATTTGATAAAAATCATGATTACAACATTGATAGCTTACTAAGAAGGGATTTAAAATTCCAAGCTATTTTTATTTAATGATAATTTTCGAGGGTAAAGGTACATATTTTTATTCAAAAGGGTCTCAAATGCTGTTCAATTCAAAGACCTCATATTTCCTTTGGTTAATCCACATTCTTAACAATGTAAACTCCCTTAGGGCTGTAAAACATAAACACTTTAATATTTGTGCAAATGCATTACATGTTTATCGAAATGCATTTCTGTAATGTTGTTAATCACATTTCAAATTCCTCACTGAATGGAACCTTTTAAGCGCACTTGTTTTAGCACAGATTCTTTAGCATTACATACCATGCTTCTTGTTAACATTATTAAAAGTTACACCCAGTATTTCAGAAGCAATGTTCTCTCTTTCTGTGGTGGATTCATACACAATTTATGAAGGCCAAGTTTAAATTAGTTTAAATTATGTCTCAAGCCACTAGTTTTCAGTTTGATAACAAACATCTTTATTTAGCTATCGCTTAAAAACTAATAACTTGAACACTGACTAAGCGCTGAAAAGTGATGTTCTACTCAAAGAGATGTCCTTCTAAGATAAACTGCATACAGTAGTAATATAGTAAGGTCCATGGGAAATTGGCAATGAGAGGACATTTACAGCATGCCCTCACTTCCAGAAAAAGGCTATTTTAGGCTCAGGCTCAAATTTAGGGTTAGGATAAAATTTGGGTTAAATGTTATAATTAGAGTAAGGAATTTGTGTTTAGGGTTAGGATTTGGGTGTAAGGTTAGGGTTCTGTTCCTGAGCAGAACAGTTAAACCGAATTGTGTCAAGGTCGTTGTAGTAAATAAGAATGTGCTATAAACATTCTAGCTGTTAAATGAACAATAATAACCTTTTTACGGTTAGGTTAGGACATTTTCGATTTTTGGTTTCAGTGAAGTCCTCACAAGAATAGTAACCCATCAATGTGTACATCATCATTGTACAACGTTGTAGTAGCAGATCTTTATTCTGTCTGACAATGATAAGAGTAGGCCAAATACAACTCTATATTACAGTGATCATTTGATTTAGTTTATGGTGGAAAAGCTATCAAGAACCTTCTGATGTAAATCAGTTTGTGTTTCTGCCTCTCTCAATGAAGCCATAGTATACCTGCAATTCCATTGCTTTTTAAAATAAACAAATATGTATTTAAGGCCAAGTGTAAACAAATGTACATTAATTAAAATAATGTTATGTAATTAATCACAAAATACTGCTGTTTAGTGCTCATGTAAAACATTTGTTTTATTTCATATTTTTATAGCTAACCTAATGGACTAACAGTATTGTAGAGAATTATTTAAATCCCACAGTGTGGTTGGGCATTAGCATAGTACAACCCAGGCTGTCACCAGGAACTCTATTTCAGACCTCTTTGCTCCAAAACATGCTAGGCTCCATTAGAGAGCGAAAATTGGCAGCAGGGAAGTGTTAAGAATTGGACATGTCCACTTGTGCCCCAGAGGTACATCCTGGCCCTGCATCTGTCATTCCTCCTTGTTCAGGCATCCTATTCCCATGAAGATGTCTCCACAATACATAATATGTTAATCTAGCACAATCCCAGAAACCATTCCACTTTTCCACATAATATTATAACCTTTCTTCCTTGGGTACTGGAGGCAAATTCAGATGAAATGCATACATTTTAAAAACATTTTCTTCTATACATTTTAACTTACAATCACATAATAGGAACACAGAAATTAACGGCCTTAAAATAACGGCCCGTTGCGCCGTAGTGTTACCTTAAAAGGCAGAGATTACATTTGTTTTTCCTTTTATCCCTCTTAAAACATCCAGTTTCCGTTGGCAGGAATTAGTCTAGACATCGGCGTATTCAGCATGCGTGGTGTCATGGTTTAGGTCCCGACCCCAGATGTACTTTCAGGAATCTGGTTCAGAGCAGATTTAAGAGGAAGTTACTCTGAGTTAACGTGTCTGCTAAAAGACTGAAATATCAGTTTAAATGTATGTTTCATGCCTTGTGAGTTGATGCCTGATGACTATGGGACTTTGCACGGTGCCAACCTGCTTCATCAGGATTTACAGCTGTGAGAGATTCCCAGCTGCACTGATTCCTCTGCTCCCTGGCAGGTACCCAGTCATTGGAGATGGTATGTGTGTTTGTGTGTGCGAGAGGTATTATTTTTAATCGTGCTAAAATGGATCATTAGATATACCAGTTCTGCTGTGGCTGTTTCATGAGGTGAAAATGGACAGATCCTATTGGATATCAACCTAATCTAGTGCAAAAGCATATCCGTCTAATCTACTCCGAAAGCCTCTGCCGCCTCATCCTCCAGCTTTTCAGCGGTACGCTGTGTCCCTAATTTGTAGGAATCACTCTGAAATAGGTTAATAATCTGGGGAATTGGGATAAAGAACAAATTGCCACTCTACATTCCAAAATCCCTAACTGATTGAGAAATTATAAAGAGCTCATCTTTATAAAGGTTCATGGGATTATTCCTGTTGAATATTACACCTCCCCTGTCCAATGAGCTGAATAATAATATTTTATAATTTACAAGGATACTGTATGCAAAATGTAGGCTGTTACTTATCCACATTGCAAGTTACCTGTCCACATCAGTAACATAACATTTTGGTTACTCAAACTCAGTAACGTAATCTGATTAATAATCTGAATTACTTTTAGATTACTTTCATATTAAGAGGTATTAGAAGACAAATAATAAACAATTGAACACCTTTTGCGAGATCAATCAAAGTTAGAGTTTATATATCTGACCAAAAACGGGATTTGCATTTTACCTTATGGGTTGTGTACATTGCCTTTGGAAATGGTTTCTAAACCATTGCTTTCTACTTCAATATAATTGGGCTACATCTCTAGCCTAAATTACACGCTAAAGAAGTAGTACATTTTTTATAATCTGATTACACAAGTTTAGTTGGGTTAGAGTTACATGTACTCCCCAACTCTGAACAAAGACATTAACAAACGGTTAATAATGATAACCCTTACATTATTATTGATTAACAAATGCATGAACCAACCTTGTGTAGTGTAATTTGTTCATGTTGACACTGGACATAAACTCATGTTGTTTTTTGCAAGAACACAGTTTGTACTGTAATTATTTAATGTTGATGCAGGACCTACATTCATGTAGGAAACAGGCTTGGTAGTCTAAGTAATATACAATATTACTTTATTCACCATTGTTAATAAGGTAGGCTGGCTACTTGCGCCTTCAAGTTGGTGGGACGCACACAAAATGTATGGTTGCATTTGGGGTTATGTATTGTTTTAAATGGGGATAAATTACATATATTGCACGTCACTTACCACCATTGGCCAGTAGGGGGCAGAGGGATCTGGTCACGTTGCGTTGGGACATTTCACATGAATCACGCACTAGAGATGGGCGATACCACTGATTTTCTTTTCGATCCGATATCAAGTAATACCATGGCTATATCCCGATACCAGTACCGATATGATACTTTTAAAAGTCATGTGTATATATTTGCGGGCTGTAATGAAAGGAAAGGACAATCAAATATCCATCCATCATCTTCCGCTTATCCGGGGCCGGGTCGCGGGGGCAGCAGTCTAAGCAGGGATGCCCAGACTTCCCTCTCCCCAGACACTTCCTCCAGCTCTTTCGGGGGGACACCGAGGCGTTCCCAGGCCAGCCGGGAGACATAGTCCCTCCAGCGGATCTCATCCACCCCGGTGCCTTGCCACCGAGGAGTTTCTTGACCACCTCTGTGACTTCAGCCCGGGTGATGGACGAGTCCACCTCTGAGCCCTCATCCTCTGCTTCCTCAATTGAAGACGTGACGGCGGGATTGAAGAGATCCTCGAAGTACTCCTTCCACCGCGCGACGACATCCTCAGATGAGGTCAACAGCTGCCCACCTCTACTGTAAACAGCGTTGGTAGGGCACTGTTTCCCTCTCCTGAGGCGCCGGATGGTTTGCCAAAATCTCTTCGAGGCCAGCCGATAGTCCTTCTCCATGGCCTCACCGAACTCCTCCCAGGCCCGAGTTTTTGCCTCCACAACCACCCGGACTGCAGTCCGCTTGGCCTGCTGGTACAAGCCAACCAGGCCTGATAGGACTCCTTCTTCAGCTTGACGGCATCCTTTACTTCCGGTGTCCACCACCGGGTTCAGGGATTGCCGCCTCGACAGGCACCAAAGACCTTACAGCCACAGCTCCGAGCGGCTGCTTCGACAATGGCGGTGGATAACATGGTCCACTCGGACTCAATAACTCCAGCCTCCCTCTGGATCCAGTCGAAGCTCTGCCGGAGGTGGGAGTTAAAGATCTCTCTGACAGGAGACTCGGCCAGACGTTCCCAGCAGACCCTTACAGTACGCTTGGGCCTGCCGAGTCTATCCAGCTTCCTCCCCTGCCATCGGATCCAACTCACCACCAGGTGGTGATCAGTTGACAGCTCCGCCCCTCTCTTACCCCGAGTGTCCAAGACATATGGCCGCAGGTCAGATGAGACGACAACAAAGTCGATCATCGACCTGTGGCCTAGGGTGTCTTGGTGCCACGTGCACTGATGGACACCCTTATGCTTGAACATAGTGTTCGTTATGGACAAACTGTGACTAGCACAGAAGTCCAATAACTGAACACCACTCGGGTTCAGATCAGGGGGGCCGTTCCTCCCAATCACGCCCCTCCAGGTGTCACTGTCGTTGCCCACATGGGCGTTGAAGTCCCCCAGTAGAACGATAGAGTCCCCAGTCGGAGCACTTTCCAGCACCCCTCCCAGAGACTCCAAGAAGGTTGGGTACTCTGCACTGCCGTTCGGTCCATAGGTACAAACAACAGTGAGAGACCTATCCCCGACCCGTAGGTGCAGGGAAACGACCCTCTCGTTCACCGGGGTAAACTGGCGGCAGAGCTGGGGAGCTATAAGCAAACCCACACCAGCCCGCCGCCTCTCACCATGGGCAACTCCAGAGTGGTGAAGAGTCCATCCTCTCTCAAGGAGTGTGGTTCCAGAGCCCAAGCCGTGCGTAGAGGTGATCCCGACTACCTCTAGTCGGAACCTCTTAACCTCACGCACGATCTCAGGCTCCTTCCCCGCCAGCGAGGTGACGTTCCACGTCCCTAGAGCTAGTTTC
This sequence comes from Esox lucius, assembly GCF_011004845.1. Classification (NCBI taxonomy): domain Eukaryota; kingdom Metazoa; phylum Chordata; class Actinopteri; order Esociformes; family Esocidae; genus Esox; species Esox lucius. The sequence continues at coordinate 9,012,103 of NC_047581.1, read as the reverse complement.
CGTGTCCAGAGATCGGGTTGTCTAGGCCCCCGCCTTCGACTGCCGCCCGATCCTCTCCGCACCGGCCCCTTATGGTCCCTCCTGTGGGTGGTGAGCCCACGGGAAGGGGGCCCCACGTCGCTCCTTCGGGCTGAGCCCGGCCGGGCCCCATGGGGAAAGGCTCGGCCACCAGGCGCTCGCGTACGAGCCCCAACCCCGGGCCTGGCTCCAAGGTGGGGCCCCGGCTGCGCCATTCCGGGCGACGTCACAGAACGCAAAATTCTACTCATCATTAAGTGGGTTTTGAACAATCAAATATGGAAATCCAAATTTCTGTTGTGATAAGAGCACTGTCTGCATGTTGTAAAGTTGCCCTTACTATGTCTTGACAGTCTTTATACAGGTCTGCAATTGTACCTCCATCATGAGTTCTGAAGCTTGGGATTTTACAGTACCAATCAAGGGACTTTACAAATACCTTAAAACAGGGCTGCCCAACCCTGTTCCTGGAGATCTACTGTCCTGTAGGTTTTCTCTCCAACTAATTTAGTACTCCTGCATTTAATAATTAGCTGGTTGAATAGCTTAACCGGGTTAGTCACAAAATGGGTTTGAAGAGAGAACCTACAGGACAGTAGATCTCCCTGCCAAAACCTCTGTCTTCAAAAATCGAGATTGTCAGGAGGTCCTTCACATTCATCTCTCCAAGGTTTCTTGTGATCTCTGCTGCTCTTTGAGGGTCATCTATGGAAGAAAATTATACAAGCTAAATATAAAGTTTTTAAGTCATTCTGGACTGTATAACTCACATAACAACCTAAAATGGTTAAATTAAATAGCTACATGCATTTATTAAAGTTTTTAAGAGTTCCAAAATGCATTACACAATTTGCTAAGTGACACTTTTGTGATAAAATAATGGCCAGCGTAAGAGTTGTATACCCTATAGATCATTGAGATCTTTACTTTGAGAACAGTTTGAGATATTTTCTATGTTGTAAATCGTGAGCAATACATATTAGTTTTCCCTCAAAATTGATATAATGAATTCAGATATTGTTTGAAAATATGAAAAACTTTCACATAATTGGGAATGTTAACCTTAGTCGGTGTATCAGAGTATATATTAGTTTGCATTGAAATGCACCCACTGTAATATTCTGCACTATGATAGCCTATTTTGCAAAAAAATATTGCATTTCCTGCTTTGTATTGAAATTATTTAATTTGAGCTATTCACATATACTATACTTTGTATATACATACGGCTTAAGTCAGACAACTGCCTCAGTACTATGTCATCAGATCTAGGGGTATTTGCCTGCGTTTTCTCCTCTGATCGCCTCCACTGTACTTCATCATGCTATTTTATGTGGTTGATTATTGTGTTTTAACAAGTTTGTAGTATTGCCAAAATATCGTACAGACTTTTTACAAAGATCACATGTTGCTTGGTGTTTGATTGAACTCCTTGTTTCCGTTTTGCCATGAACGTACAGGTAACTTGGACAACTCAGTTCTTTAAATGTGACTATTACACTGTAGGTTATATTAGGAGCGGAAGGAGACAGTTCCTATAAACAACTTTTTTTCAGCACCAAAACACATCCAGTTGATAAAATAAATAATATTAATAACGGGTTAAAGAAAGCACTTGGTATCGATATTTTTATGTAAAGATCGATTTTCAAAGAGAAAAGTGAGAATCGTAGTATCGAAAGTATCGATACTTTGTTATCGATCCGCCCATCCCTATCGCGCACTTAAAATTTGAAACCAAGCAAATTTTCTAGCGTCTACGAGCAACTCTTGCTCAAATGAGCTGATATATAACAGAATATGCTCAGTGTGCCCAACCAAGGAAGGACATTGTTTGTCTAGCATTTTCTTCAAGACTCCCCAGATCATCTTGTGAATATTTACTTTAGGTTGCAGATCATAGTTTGTAGATTTACACTAAATTGTGTCGCAAGCATCAGCTAGCTTGACATTAGTAGCCATTTCAAGTTGAACATTTAGGATGTGTAGCGCTTGACTTCGGATAAAATAATTGCAGGAACAAGCAAATCGCTGTTTGACAAAAATTTGAAATTGCTGTCCAGTCAACCACTGTAGATATGTGTAAATCCAATCAGTAGCCTACAATAGGCTGTAGTTCAGCTGTTAATGATTAAACTGACGATAATTTTGTTAATATTACCCCTGTAAGCTAAAGCTAACTAATCATCAAATTTATTACAAATGGTAAACAACTCACTTACTCATTATAAAAAAAATTACCACAAATTCCAACAAGTTCCTAGAAAGGTGTCAGTATAGCTAAATGAAGAACAATGCAGAACAATACAGTTTTATTACTTGCCTGTTAGAATGCAGAAGGTTTGAACGCCATCATCATTATATATCTAACTAAAATGCCATGATATTGGTGCATTCCTTTGAGAAAAAAACTTAACTTTTTAATTTTCGAAAAAACGCTCCCGACAATATCCTAGGTTAAATATAATAGAATTGTGTAACTGTATTGTTTAGGATTTTTGCAATTGTTGCACTGTAAGGGTTAGCAATTAGTTGAGTTTTTCTTTTGTTTTACAAAGGTACAAAACAACTGGTGTATAAGTACTTTTTGAATACTTCTGATGTAAAAAGGCTTGACAAAACTTCATTTGATTGACTGATTGATGTGGTTGTTTATTTCTTGCTTAAGACTTGCCTGTTTCCACTTCCACTGAAATGACATTATTCAACTCTTCCTTCATCCTGTACGTGTGTCCAGATTGTTTTTTTTACAAAATGTCTTCATAGCCTACACTTAATCCTGTCATTCTTGAAGGGAGGATTATTTGCTATCTCTGGTGTTCTAACTAACATTGAGCTGGAATAAAGCATTATAACTGATACCTTACTATTAGGTAATTTTTTTGTGATGAATTTCATAGTGATGAATAATCCTAACTTAACAATCACTAACTAATGACCCATTGGTAGCTATAAAGCATTTAGAAAACATTTGCAAATTGACCTGAACAGTATGTGTGTAATATAAATATGCAGGGGGGTTGCAAACACATTCAATTCTAAAGTTTGCATTTACACGCCCATTACACTAATGAAGCCCAGCAGAAATGGTGTCATGCTCTAAAAATTATAAAAAAATATTTTCCTTTATTTTTAAACTTAGATATGGGTGAATTTGACCCTTATTATGAGGGGAAATTAAACTGAATTGCTCACTTGCTAATAGTATAAAAAATTATATTTTTGCTTTTTAATGGTGTCATTAAGAAATCATTTAAATATGGGTATATTTTTATATTTGGGATCAGCCCTGTCTAATTCTCATTTAAAACATAGGATGTGTGTTTAATATGTTAAATTACACATGCTATTAACAAATCCATGAATGGAACTGTTCTAGCAATTTGCTATGACGTTTTGCTTTTACTATGGGAATATGTTTTGAAATAACTATTATTATGGTATTTCAATTTACAAAACAGAAGAGTGTGTCTGCCATTGACTGTCCAACCTCAGCAATTATTAAATGTGGATGATGCTGCATTTGGACTTGACGGAGCCGCTTTCATTCATTGGAAGCATGGCAGTTTCTCCGTGCCCATCTGCAGATATGCAGCAGGGACGTTTCTTTCGGTTTGCAGTCCCAGCTAGATTTCTTTTGCATTACACCACAGCAACAAAAGCCACTTTATTGTTGTTTATATTGTTAATAATTTTCTTCTAATCTGTAAGACACATTGAGAATGAGTTGGTGGATAGATGTCACAACCTTAAAATATGCTCATATGAATTTACCCCCATGCCCTATATATTCACTATTAGCTTCCTATCTCGTTTCACCAGACAAAAAAACGGTGAAGGTTAATGGCTTTACCGAGTGATCCCAGCAAATGTTCACAAATGTGTCAAATGCTCACAAGGTATTTAAATGAGGTTGCATATTCTACCGTGCGATGCCGTGAGGCTGTCGGAGAGGAGAAGGGTGACATTGATGAACCATCTGTTCGCAGAGCATCACCCTAGGCAGCCGTTCTGATGGACAGTGCCCTGTGCTTTTTGACTCTCTGTGCTCTGGAAAATGTCAGCTCAGCGACATTGGTGTAATAATTATATACTGAGACCTGTGAAGCCATCATCAGAGTACAGTGTGCCCTCTCATCTCTGGATTACATAAAGAAAGACAGAAATTACATGTTTGTAAATCTGAGCGAGGAAAGGACATGTAAACGCTGGAGTTGCCACCACTGAACATCTCAATGTCCTTTCCTTACAGGATGACTCTGTGTGAGTTTTTGTGATGTGTGCGTGTCCTGATCTACATGCAAACGTTTGTTTCATAGAAAGATTGTTAGCATGCCGACCAAAAGGCAAGCAACTGTTTTAGCCTTCTTTATACGTCTGAGGTCCTTCAGAGGGGAGTGGTGTGCAGCATAAACATTTTCATATAAGCCGAAGCCCGGAGCCAAAAACTCAGATATTTCAATCACATTCAGTGAGGCTGAGAAAAATGTCTTATTACTCATGATCAAAGGGTACTGTTCTGTGAAGGAGATGTGGAGAGTCAAATAGAATATGCGTGAAAAATTATAAGCATGTCACTTTTATTGAATGTTAAAAATAATCTTTAAACATTGCATATCTGGACTGCAGATACATTGGATTTTTCTTGAAAACATTCAGTTTTACTCTGTATTCAATGCAACCAGGAATAAATACAGATTATCTGTATGAAAAACATTTGGAAATGACTATGAACTAGAAATAACTAGTTCATTTTTATAGCAAAGTGCTATAAAAATGCAATGCCAAACAGCATCAATCAGGGATGTTTTTGCAATGATCCTGGGGAATTGGAGTGATTGGAGTTAATTAATAATATCCCTTTGAGGCCTGAATGGACATGGGTCGACACAGAGGCCTGTAATCCGCGGAAAATAAAATATCTTTAAAATAGTTTACTATAGTGAGAATCAGTTAACTTTGCTGTTTTGCTGAGATTCACAATTGTATTCCTAAACCCTGGGCTAACAGACAAATGCAACACAATCCAAACTCATATGATACATTTAGCAAATTCTAATGAATTGTAACGTTAGTTAATTAATACAGTTCCGAAAACGTCACATATTTATTTAACCATTATTGGAGAACTATGCCCTTCCAGTTAGGTACTGCTCCTCATTAGGTACTGCCATCACATGGGTATACAATACTACTAATAGCGATATCAACACCATATTATCATTAATAGCAATCTCCATTATCAATAAGCACGGTACGAGGTACCGATCTCCCAAAACAACTAAAACCACTGGCAAACAGCATGTGTGAGCTTCCCATGTGCCGTCAACTGACGTATATACTGTGTATATATACTGTGTATGCATGTTCATACTGCACCTTAGCCTAGGACTAAGAGCCTCCTAAGCCCTGGGCTAAGCAAGTGTTCACAATTGCATATTTTAAACTGGGCTAGCACCACCCTTAGCCTAGGGCTAGCTGGCCTTGCTCTGGAGCTGGCTTAGCACTGACTTTTCAGGGCTAACCCCAGAAATGCGTTGACAAAATAACCAGTGTGAAACAGGGTCAAGAACAAAACCATAGGACTTTTGTTGTCTAAAACCTGCCCTTTCACTTAATTTACCTTGAACTTTCGTCTTTTCATTATACCTGCAACATCTTAGCAAAGTAGTTAATGCAGCTTGCTTTGGAAGTAAATCTAGCAAATATGCTAGATTTATGTTACGTTTTCTCTAGCGTTATTCACATGCTAGAGAGAACATAACATTTGCAGCTCATCATGGTATATAAAATGGTATTGTGGTGCATGTGTCTGTTAGCACAGGGCTTAGGAATACAATTGTGAATCCTTGGCCTTGAGTTAAACCTTAGCCCAGTGTTAACAAACTCTTGTGTGAACTGTTAGAAACCACCTTTATTCATAGCTACTATTTTCTAAGTAATTCATCATTTGCTTGTTAATCATAAATACACAGCTAAAAAAAATTAAGTTAACACTTAAATCACACATCGATGAAGAAAATGTATTTAAGATAAACAATCTTTACTGGATATTGTGTAATCTGAACAAAGTGAACTGAAATTGAATTTGACTTGAACGAAACGACGGTCTATAGAAACCAAAACCACCAACCGATTAAGGGCTGGATTCGGACTCACACTGCAAATCAAAATGAACAATTTAAATCACAGGCTGTTCCAACTTGCGTGAATTTCATCACTCATAATGTGACTCAGTAGTGTGTATGGCCCCGAAGTGCTTGCATGCCCTCCCGATAACATCTGGGCATCCTCCTGATGAGATGGCGGAGAGTGTCCTGGGGGATCTCCTCCCAGACCTGGATCAGGGCATCAGTAAGCCCCTGGACAGTCTGTGGCGCTACTTGGCGGCGGCAGATGCACTGATACATAACATCCCAGAGATTCTCAATTGGGTTCAGGCCTGGGGAACGTGAGGGCCAGTCAATGGCATCAATGCCTTTGTCATCCAGGAACTTCCTACATACTGTTGCCACATGAGGGCAGGCATTGTCCTGCACCAGGAGGAACCCAGGGCCCACTGCACCGGCATAAGGTCTGACAATGGGTCTGAGGATTTCAGGGTACTGTTGGCTAGCACGTGAAGATCTGTGTGGCCCTCCAAGGATCCAGACCAAGAGAACGGGACGCCAGTGGTGGACCTGACAATTCTGATATTCTCTGGCGAATGTCAATCGAGCTGCACAGTGCTGGGCTCCCCCTAGAGGACGTCAGGCTCTCATGTCTTTGACAGTTTGGTCAGAAACATGCACAACAGTAGCCTGCTGGAGGTCATTTTGTAGGGCTCTGGCAGTGCTCCTCCTGTTCCTCCTTACAGAAAGGAGCAGATGCTGGGATGATGCCCTTCTACGGCCCTGCCTAGCTCTCCGTGTGTAATCTCCTGGTATCTCCTCTACGCTCTTGAGACTGTACTGGGAGACACAGAAAACCTTCTTGCGATCCTAGAGGAGCTGGACTACCTGTGCAACCTGAATGGGCTGCAGGTATCACCTCATGCTACCAGTAGTGACAAGGACATTAGCAAAATGCAAAACTAGAGAAGAATCAGTCAATGATCAGTTAGGAAGGATAAGGAGAGAGCAATTGTCTGTGGCCACCACCTGCAAAACCATTGCATTTGTGGGGGTTGTCTTGCTGTTGCCTCTCCAGTGTAACCATGGTGACGCGTCAAGGAGGAGGAGCTAATACATATACTTAAACAGGTTAGTCCAAGTATTAACAATCAAACATAAAATTTCATTAAACATTTAAATCATAATATTTTAAAATGCATAGAAATAAAGCATATTTAATCTTTGAAGTTCAATCATATTTCTGAAAATGCAAAATTTCACCAAATGCAAAATACGGCTCCAACAACAGGTGACATTGATTCACAATCGCTTATGCTTCCTAATTGGACAGATTGATATCCCATGACGTTTAATTTACTTGGTGTTATACTGTGATGATTATGTATAATAATAATAAATTGTGTCAGGCAGTCATTCATGCAATGGTGTGCAAAATCATTAACCTACTCAACAACTACTTAAATTACGCAGGGCCTGTGCCAGGATGACATGACTGAGGGTGCATTTTGTATAAATGAGGGGGCATGTCTAATCACTGCACAACTCCCCCCAAGACAAAAAATGTAGAAATGTATATTTGCATGTAAAGGTGATTGATAAGCGTTGATCTGTTATGATTATATGATGTTGACTATGACAATCAGACCATGTCGAATTCATATACGATAGGATGTGTATGTGGGGAAACAAAACTAAGGGGACACAACTTTCCACCTAAAGGTTGCATTGCCCCCTTCTGCCCCCCTGGGGAACCGGGCCTGCAATTAGGATACAATTATTTAGCAATAAATTATTTATTTATTAATCATTTGAGACAAACATTTTAGCACTTTTTCAACAATTATTAAATGATATAATATGTTTTGATTCTAAACATAATCAGAAATTAGCAACAGAACTTATCAAGGACTATTAACCCAACTCCAACCACTGAATACATTGAGAGCCTCAGAATATAGGTATAAAGGACACATTAATAGTTAAACTCAAATAGAGAATACTACAACAGAGAATACTACAGGCCACGTATTCCAAAACAGTTCAAAAGTTCTACCAAATACCGTCAAACGTATGTGTGAGTGTGGGTGAGAGAGTAAGCGTAAGAGGGAGTGTTAATGACAACAAGGCACACATGTGCCTTATTGTCACGTTATAATGTTGTACAACACTGAAATGCTTTATGTAAAAGAAAATCCGGCACATCCGGTAAAAACATAACATGGGCTGTAAGTAGCAAACTAACATTAACTCTGAGGGCTGCTACTTGGGTCAAATGGTTAGCTAGAATATTATGTAAATTAGTAAACGATTTAGCCTAGTAAAACAAACACCAAAACCTAAAATTAACTTAAAGAAATTGTAGCAATTTATGCAAAAAATCGATGGAAAGCTGGCAACCTACATGTTTCTGTCCTTGACCTACAGGTAAAGATCAATTTTCTATTCTGATCTCAACAAGTCTGGGTAAATAACTGAGTAGGCACCAATCAGAGGCAGCAATTCTATGATGTCATCACTTCTCACAAGTATTTTACAGTATTTTTAAACTACAAAATACCAAACACTAAAGTATTTTGATTCAAAACACGATGCCATTTTCATCAACCCTATCAAATACAAATTACAAAATAGTATTTTGTATTTTAAATACATATTTTAAATACCTATCTTATAAATACTGCCCATAACTGAACATGACCATGGCAATCTAGAAAGTCACACATTTGGAAATCTAGAATGGCTTTATTGTCTATTCTAACATTGCGTTTTTCTGGCTGTGCCGGGTTATTATCATAAGAGTGCATGACCTTTCGGCCACATCTGCAACACAGAGCCCCAAAACAGTCTGCACCTGATATGCACACTACCGTTATCTTGCCACCAAGATGCGTATATTGACAAGGCATGACGCCATATTACAGTGACAAACACTAACCGATCTAAACCAGCGAATACAGCCACGTTAGCATAATAAGAGATCCCCAAACAAGCGTGCCCATAGATGAGGGCACTACACATGGTCAATGACAGACTGACATGGCAATGATGAACATAATGCAAAGCACTACATCTCACATACTTCGAGATGCTCAGCTGCCTCTTTTGAATACCTACCCAATTGCTCTCAACTGACAAGACCCTGCGGCCAATCCCTAATTGCGACCCCCCATGGTGCCACCCCGGAAAAACAACAAGGACTTCCTAGTGTCCATAACAACCAACCCACAATCCCATTACGGGCCCACACCTGCTCATGGAATGCCTAATGACATTATCACATAAATGTCAACTCTTTTACGTGTGCCAGGTGTCAAGCTTGCTTGACTGCACTACGGAGTCACAGAAATAAGTACTGCAAAGCAGTTTTCAATTGATAGTGTTTATTCGACAATTACTGCAGAGTCATTATGGACGCGTTCTTAGATTACAGCATTTCTTATAGAAATCATACGCCTTTAACATTTATAGCCCCACCAGACTAAGATACACTTGAATTGAACTCCTCTCAAGTAATGGAAATGACAATAAACTAAAATGTGAACAAATGTCTTTGACCTTCGCTTATCCAATGTCATTACATTACACCTATATAAGCCCATATGTGTTATTTTAAACAGATTTTGACTGTGAGGTGAGATTCATGTCCAGGCAGTGGAAGGATTCCTTTGCAGGACGCTGTATACGCTCAAGTCTGACTTTTCCTGCTATGCCAAATGGGGCCGTGGCTTCAGCTCATCAACTCTCTTCTATCTCGCAACCTGCAAGTTTCAGTTACTTATGGCTGACCAAAATACAAATTCTGAGGGAAAGGCCTTCTCTGAGGGAGGAATTGGACAGGCTGAGGGGATTGCTTTGTATACTCTGCTGATTACATTGCAAGGATCGACAGGAGAGCATAGGCTAAGCCAAAAATTGATTATGCCTTCAACCTGCTCCAAATACCGTATCTCCACACCCGAGTTCAAAACCTTTTAAGTAATAATATGAGCATCTATTTAACCTGCCTGGATTGTCAGATTGGAACCAATTCGACTTTTGAGACTGACATGTTTTGCCAGATAGGCTTAGTGAAGCCCAACTATACTACTTGAAAGATTTCAAGCATTATTTGAATCGACAGCTGGTGGATGCACTCTTTGGAAAAGCAGGTCATACGGGTCAGTAGGGGAGAGCATTTCTGTTTTCAGTATTTACCCCCTGCAGATCGATACCCCTAAGGCTGCCCATTGGTCATCTTAGTATTCATTTACTTTCCAGGGTTAGAAAACGATAATGTGACGCTCAAGGAATTCAGCTTTTTCTAATTTGGTCTCTCGCTTCCTGGGTGAAATAAATTCAGGATTTTACCTTAACTTGGTGCAGAATGTCTGCCTTTGAATTAATTCGAGCAGATCAATGTGCAAATATTTTTGGTTTGCTAAAGGCTGCTGTCAAAATACCTCGGAATGAGTCCACAGATGACATTCAAATTATACATTATAATTGTACTTTATGAGCATATCGGATGTGTTATGAATACATAACAATGTTTCTGTTATATAACCCTATCCACACTGGTTTCTTTGTGTATTCAGCCATTTTATTCTTTGCATTGAATAATTAATACAGTTAATTAATAGCATGCATGCATGTGAACATATGAATACACATGAACCTTATTTTATCTTCCTGTCAGTTGCCCTGAGGCTTCACATATACGTGTCATAATCCAGCTGTTAGTTTGAACGGAAAATATAGAGCATAACATTATTTTAGAAACACTGGTATAGTTATTAGGAATTGACGTTCATGCTGTGTTGATCTTTTTCAAACAGCTTTCATAGTCATGCTGAAGGTATTATCGATAGGAGATGTGCAAGTAAGTCTGTGTGAATCATTTCAAATAGCTTTTTGAGGTCACACCAAAGCATATTGATGAAAGGTCTAAGTGTAGGCCAATTCTTCACAGACTTATCAGCTTCGATGACTGACATTAGACCAGGAAAAAGCTAAGAATTAAATGGCTTTTAGAGGTCATAACAAAAGCATGAAGGGCGGGCCTGTTGACAAAAAAGGTGTTTCTTTTTAAACATCACCAATGGGAACATGCTGCCTTTAGAAAAAATAACGAAAGAAACGGGGAGTGAAAGGGAGAAATAAGATGAAATGTGGTCACAGGGCAGCTTGATGCAGTGCAGTTGTGCTGCAGATGAATGGGCTCTTATTCATGAGTAAGCTCACACAGGCTTAGACCAGGCCATGCAAACACACACACACATGCACGCACACACACCACACACACGCAGTGGCCCGATTGTCACTAACCTGGGCAACGGCCATCTGTATTCCGTGGAGGGCTGAAAAGAGAAGAAAATGTGGAGCACCGACGCAACAGGGCTTAAGATCAGGTCAGGTCTGACAACGTAGTTGATGACAAGCCACAAACAATCAACCTGCCACACTGCAGTTGGCCTGGACCAGAAGTGGACTGGACTCGGGGCAATTCGGACAAATGCCAGATAAGCTGGTCCTCCTCTAGCCTTGCGAGCCTAGCTATCAATTTGGGACCTCAAAGGGAGAGGAAAATAGCTATTGCGTGCGCCTCAGGGCATGCTGGTGTGTTAGAAATGCCTCAACTGTTTCTTGTCCCAGTCTGTCCCTGCCTGACCTGCCGTTGTTTATTCACTGGAGAAGAGATTACCATCTACTTACCGTACGCCTGGATGAAGTGTAATGTGAGGTGACACAGACTGTTGTTTTTTATCCGAGTTATCTTTTTATAGCATTATGGGACAGATATTTATCACATACCTCCTTAAAATAGCTAAACAGAACATTGTTGTCGTTTTGTATGAATGGTGATGTAACACCAGAGTTGGAAGTGCAACAGGAAACGTCCCACTTTAATATCCACATGATTTCACTGTGCCCTTCAGATAATATAGATTGAGGTTCCGCTTGGCTATGTGCCTAGGAATTCAGACACTTGTTCTAATTGAGTGTCTGTTACATATTCGTAGTTTCCAGAAGTCAAATATGATGTACAGTTATGAATGATGTGTGATGCTTCGGAATCAGTTATGTGTGGAATAAGTGGCATGTTTCTTGAACAGTACACAATCATGGCTACTGCCTAAGAATAATCAGACATCCATAACCAACCAGCTATATAAAAGGAGAACTTTTATTTATAATATATTTATACTTGTACACAAGTAAAATAAAATGCATATCTATGATTCCTTTGCAATCTCTGTGAAACATTTAGACAGCATTCTTTAGCCAATGCTACCCGTACCCATTTTGTGATGAAACGAAACAGAACTCAAACTGGGGAGATAATAAACATTTGTCTTTACTCAAGTACTTATAAACATAAAAAACATAACAGTACCCAACAAATGCGTCACTTTTTGAATAAATAATAGGGGGGAGGCGGGGTGAACATTTCTTTTATCAACAAACAGACTCCCAAACATGATTTCTGTGTGTTTGGCTGGTCCTCGTAATTCATGTTCTTTCGTTGTTGTTTATTTTTTTCCTTTTTTTTTTCCAGTTGTCTGTCTCAGCAGTCACTGTGTCTGCAGTAAACGCTTTTTGAAAGGGCAAAAGGATTCAGGAGAATCTCTAGGGTGGTGTAGCTTAAACACGGTACAGTAAAGTACATACAGAACAAACAATTTCGGGCACCAATTTATTATATACAATAGATTTGACGTGTTCTGTAAAAGGCATCCATTTTGTTGATTTCTTTATTATCGGTAGTCGTTGTCACCCTGACGATGGGTCCAAATCTGACCTTCTTGGTTATCAGTCTCTGGGCTGTTAGTGAAGGTCAGATTTTGCTGCAGATATATTCTGCATCATTGTCATAAGCATTGATAACAATAGGAGAGTTTATTTAGCATGTGATCCCATCCCAGGTCCAAAGGTCCTAAGACATGGCCAAAGAGAACCAGATTATGGACATGAAAAGAAAGCTCACTGCAGCCTGCATGGTAGATCCATGGCCTTTGAGACAATGTGCGTCAGATTTGGGCTTTTTAGTGCACTTCTTTTTCTTCCTAGTTGGAGCAGTAGAAGGTTCCAGATCCTCCAGTTGGACTAAGGACTGGTCAAGGTTGTTGGAGAGTGTCCCCAAAGGACCGTCGTTAAGACTTTGCTTATTCCGGAGTGTCTCATTTTTTGTTCGTTCCTGATCCCTGAATTTGGTCTTGGATATGTTCTCTTTCTCTTTGAGAGGGTTGTTTGTGATCTGGCGGCTGTTGTAGGATGAGGGGTCCGGAATGGTTTTACCAGAGATAATAGAAGATTTATCATTTTCTGAAAGGCAGCACTTGGGAATTCCATCGCCCAGAGGGTTTTCTGTGGAGGCGAATTTTCCGGGCCTGGGTTTGGAGCTGAAGAGCTGGGTTTGGATCTGGGGACTTTCCACGCACCCTTCCAGATCAGCACTCTTCAACCGTTTCAGGTCCTTACCAAACAACTCTACTGGGGCATTGCACTCGAGCTCCGAGCTGGAGCCCTTGAAGCGTTTGAACCAGTCCCACAGGGTTCTAGCCCGACAGTCACACACCCACTGATTCCCGTTGAGGCGAAGGTACTGGAGTGACACCAATGGGTCCATGGTCTCCCCAGTCAGCACCGTCAGGTTGTTGTAGAACAAGAATAGTGTTGTCAGCTTCCTCAGGTCGCTGAACGCCCTCGGCTGGACGTAGATCACCCTGTTCTGGTGTAGCAGTAAGCGGTCGAGGCTGACGAGGCCGCGCAGCATGTGATCTGACACGGTCTTGATCTTGTTGTTGTGCAGGAACAGATAGGTAAGGTTGACCAGGTCTAGGAACGTGTTGTCATGTAGGGCAAGCAGGTTATTGTCCTGCAGATAGAGGTACTGCAAAGAAAAGAGTCCCTTGAATGCACCCACTGGTAACTCGGACAGGCCACACCTGTGCAGGTGGAGGGTGTGGAGCTTGGACAGACCCCTGAAGGCAGTGGGGCTGATGATCCTCAGGTTGCTGTTGTCCCCGATGTCCAGCTCCTCCAGCCGCTCAAGGCCATAGAAGGCCCCAGCCTCGATGTGGCTGATGTTGTTGGAGTAGAGCCAGAGGACGGTCAGGTTGTGGACGGAGCTGAAGCTTGTGGAACGGACCACGGTCAGCTTGTTGCTCTGGAGGAATATCCGCTGGCTCCGCACTGGGATTTCAGTGGGAATGTACAACAGTCCCTGCTGCTGACAGGCCACAGTGGGCCGCGGCTCACTGTAACATACACATCTGGCCGGGCAGCAGTCAACTCCTCGAGGCACCAGGTTTAACCACACCATTAGGAACAGGACTCGGCCCCCTGGACAGAAGGATAGGGAGAGAGAAGAGTGGGTCAGTTCTACATATAACAGACCTTATAAATAATCCATCTTAATTGCCTTGTGAATGAGGTTTGGAAATGCAAACGTTTGTCATATGTTAACCTGATGACGACAGGCTGTCCGTTAAAAGGTTGGTAAAAATAAATGATTGCATCTGAGCTACTGGAGCATGAAGCTTATTGAAAACAGTTGTAATATGGACACATAATTTCCTTGACTAAGATGGCTGCACGTGTACATCGCGAGGCCCAGCGTCTACCCAGTTTTTGCAAATTAGCAATAATTTACTTAATAGTTTCTACTTTATTCACTCGGTACAGCCTGGCATACAGTATATATAGCCAAAAAGAACACCTGAATATTGGAACACAATGCAGAGATAGAGTTTTTTACAATTTCCAACTTCCACCATTCCGGGAGACACCAACCATGCCGCCGACAGGAAGTGCACAAAGGCACTGTAAAGACCTTTAATAAAGACAAGGAAAGCAGGGTGGTCTCCGGGCTAGGCTAATGCTAACCCCCCCCATCAGCCTTCACTACCTAGCCTTTTCCTCGCTAATGTACGGTCTCTGGCAAACAAAATGGACGAAATACAACAAAGAATCACCACACAAAAGAGGATTATAGATTTGGAGCATCATGATTTTCTCAGTAACATGGCTACACAACAACATACTTGACAACGTAATTGAGTTGGAGGGATGCTCTGTCTTCAGATCTGACTGAATAGCGGTGGATTCCTGTAAGACCAGAGTAAGTGGCCTGTGCATTTATGTAAACAATGCATGATGTACAGAAACGTACATAACTGGGAGTCACTGCTCAACCAATTTAGAGTACCTGATGATTAAGTGCAGGCCATTTTACTTGCCTTGGGAGTTTACATATTTTGCTGTTACTTCAACCGACATACCACAGGATGCTAATGCTAAACTAGCATTGGAAGAGCTGCAGGCTGCTATTAGCAAGCAGCAAACTGCCCAGTCGGATGGTACCTTTATTGTAGCAGGCAATTTCAAGCACTCAAATCTAAAAACAGAGAGACAATACAGTTAATCGTCAACTTACAACCTATGTGACTTACGTCCGTGCAGACTTACGACCATCCGCAACTGAAGTAAAAACAATCTTTCTCATATGCCAGCCATCGTGCGGGAGGCTGGGCGTACGAAAGTTACTGCCACGAGCGAGCGTAGTAAGAGAAAACACAAACATGGCTACGGGGGGATTGAATATACTAAGTTATTATTCCTCGGCCAACTTACAACTAAATCGACTTCCGACCGGTATTGCGGTCTTGAGTCGATAACTACCTGTACACTGGACCAGTTGTACACAAACATTCCAGAAGCCTACAAAGCCATTTCCCTCCCTACCTGGGTCAGTCTGACCATCTCTCCTTGTTCCTACTCCCCAAATATTTACCCCTCATTCAACATGTGAAACCATCAGTGAGGTCAGTCAAAGTGTGGCCAGAGGGACCAGACTCTACTACTATAACACCAGTTTCAACATACAGACTGGAGATTGTTTGCCACTCATGCCAACCTTGCCTCCCATACAGACATTGAAACATATGCTTCCTCCATTTTGTATAACATCAACACCTCCACCAACAACATCACCACCCATGGATGGACAGCTTTGGGTGAACAGTGAGGTCTGACAACTACTAAAGGCATGTGACACTGCGTTCAGATCCGGTAATGTGGAGTCCCGCAGCTCATCCAGGGCCAACCTGAAAAGGGGCATCAAAATAGTTAAATAGAACCACAAACTGCAGATCGAGGAGCACTTCAACAACATCTCTGATCCTCAACACACATGGCCGGGCATCCAAGCCATCACCCCTCCCCCACAGCCAACGACCTCTCCATCACCGATGTGTTAAAAAGGTTCCCTGTCCGCTTTGACAGGGACAACAAAGAGCCAGCCATTAAAGCTGAACCCCCCCCCATCCTAACCACCGCAGATGTGTTTGTCTGCACTGACATTTTCAATCCGTCACTAGCCCTGATGGGGTTCCTCACATGCTTCATGACCACAACCATTGTGCCAGTGCCGATGCAGTCATCTGCGTCTAGCCTGAATTACTTTCAACCTGTCGCACTCACCCCCGCGATCATAAAGTGCGTTGAAAGACTAGTTCTGGCCCACTTCAAGTCCTGCCTCCCCCCAACACTGGATCACTACCAGTTTGCCTACCAGTCGAACAGAGGACGCCATCTCCACAGCTTAACACTCTGCCCTGACACACATGGACATAGCCAACACCTATGTGAGAATACTACTCATAAACTTTAGCTCAGCATTCAACACGGTCATCCCCTCTAGGCTGGTCGACAAACTCCATGACCTAGAGATCAGCCCTTCTCTCTGTAACTGAACTTTGTACTCCCTAACCAACAGACCCCAGTCTGTCAGGTTAGACAACTTGACCTCCTCCACCCTGATACTGAACACTGGTGTTCCACAATGATGAGTAATAAGCCCCCTCCTGTACTCCCTCTTCACCCACAACTGCATTCCTGTACATAGCTCCAACATCAACATCAAATTTGCAGATGACATCACCATGGTAGGCCTGATCAGTGACAATGAGTCAGCCTATAGGGAGAAGGTCAAGTGCCTGGTAGCATAGTGTGCCGATAACAACCTGGCCAGCAATGCAAAGAAAACCAAGGAGTTAATTGTGCATTACAGGAAATCTAATGGCTGCAGTCCCGCTCCAGTTCTCATCGATGGCACTAGGGTGGGGTGTGTGTCCAGCTTCAAATTCCTGGGGGTCCACATCTGCAAGGACCTCTCCTGGACCCTCAACGCTTCAGCCCTGGTCAAAAAGGCATGGCAGCGCCTGATGTCTTCTAAGATCCTTGTGAACTTCTACCACTGCACAATTGAGTGCATCCTGACTAACTGCGCCACAGTGTGGTTTGGTGGTTGCTCCGTAGCTGACCGGAAGGCCCTGCAATGGGTGGTAAAAACCGCCCAGCACATCACAGGTATCTAGAATGCTCAGCCATTGTAGACCTCCAGCACAAGCGGCATCACCAAGGACCCTTCATACACATGCCACACACTGTTTGCCCTCCTCCCATCAGGCAGGCGGTACAGGTCTCTCCGTTCTCGCACCAGCAGGCTCAGGAACAGTTTCTTTCCATCTGCTGTAACCCTGCTGAACTCTTTGACCTTCCATCACTAACTATGCCCAACCATTGTACTGCTCGACTTCGTCACTTCCTTATAAGTCTGATAAAAAAATTCAATTTAGGTGTCATTGAGGCTATTCCTGTATTTCATTTGCACATGCCGACTTGCACCTAAAACTGAAACTTGCACCTTAAACTTGCCCTCATTGCACATTTAGAACTGCAACTGTACTTGCATTTTCAATTGTTCAATTACACAGGTCTACCTCGGGAACCTTGCTGCTATCCCTGCATTTCATTTGCACATGCTACCTTACTCCTTTAATTTCCATAAATTGCAAATTCAGAATGCCATTGAGAATTGCCACAAATATTTATTTCACTTGTACATACATTATACTAAATACCTGTACATGTTCTGTAAATGTGCACATTTTCCATTGCACATTTTGAATTGCCATATGTAATGCATTTGAATTAATAGCACACCAATACATTCCACTGTATTTACACATACTTAATACTTGGATTGTCCTTTCTTCTAAAGCGAAACAACTGCTAGGCAGTATAATTTCTTAGTCTCCCTAGTGATGTTCTGTAATTAGACATTGGCCAAATATTCTACTTATTACAGTGCATATCACTTTCTTCCAATCACCAGCGAAGGGCATTCCTTTATATTTACAGTAAGCCATTCTTAAATATTCAGCATCGTAACAGAGCAAAGGAATACCCTATTGGCTTGCTTTTAGCTTTCGCCTGGCTTGGGAAGCTTGTCTCAAAGGGAAAACCATTGGTGGTTATTTGCCCCAGGGGACCCATTTCCTCCCTGCTGCCAACGCAAGCATGAAGACCCAAACGATAGCGGAGAGGGGTCCTGAGAAGCTGATTAATTAAATATGGGTGTGTAGGTTTTATGCAGAATTAGCCTGATACTAATAGGGTGGATGGAACTAATGGCATTCTAGAGTTTTTCTGAGGTTTAAATCTTTGCCTGTTTTGTAATGAGTCTAGCAGCAAAGTGGACCCTTTCGTTCCTGACCGACAGGCGGAGATCTTTGTTCTCCTTCTGGGGAGGGGAGCAGACTATGGTTCACACAGTATTTGAAATCACTTCAAATATTCTATTTGTGTTTTAGGTTTAACATTTTAGCCATTTAGCAGATGGTCTTATCAAAAGGCATATTATAGTAATGAGTGTTTTGATTGACCTTGCCTGTGTCAATGAAACCAAAGTAGAACAAAATTCCATTAATACATAAAGATATATTTTTATTGCTGCATACATGTTTTGTGTACAAGCCTTTCTTATGCATACAAAACAGTGGCAAAACATGTCTATATAAGCATATTACCTGAATGTATTCCTATCTTTGCCTGTCTTATTCTACATGAGGATTCAGCACCCAAAGCTTTGCATTTAAAAAATATAATATAAAATATGTTTTTACTTTTATAGATAAAATACTCCCAGTGCTGCATTTGACACTCCATGCTGGCTAGATGCTCAAAATATTTCAAATAGTATTTGAATCCAGGTCAAGGGGAAAAGGGTGGAGTAGAGGTTACAGGAACCCACTGGGAGCTGTATTCTACTAAGGAGCCATGACTGAAGTGCTTTCTGAGTGCAGCTAGAAAGCATCAAGATGAGACACAGGAAGGACAAGTTAGTTGCAATTCTCGGCTGAGAGAAACTTGTAAAGATGCATGTGTTCACCTCCGAGGCACAACGTGATAAAATGAGAAAACACCATGTTTGCTGCCATCAATAATTTGTTGCAAATGTTCAGGTGATCCAGCATGATTGTGGTCACTGTGAACTTAGAAGCATTGTAACCATACTACATATTAAATGTAATGCATTATCGTAAACCTTACATACATTAACATGATTAATACACAACACAATCAATTAAGTAATACAAATGTATTTTTGTAAGTAGGTATGTCAGTCTATTAACCAGGTTATTTACCACAACCATGTAGTACCAGGCCAAACCTCCCTTTTCTCCAAAACAGCCTGAATTCTTTGGTGCATGAATTCTACAAGGTGTCGAAAACCTTCCACGGGGACTTTATGCTGATTCGATAGCTTCTCTCAGTTGCTGAAGATTGGATGTCAGTACATTCAAGCTGCAAACAGTCTGTTCCGTCTCATTCCAAAGTTGTATTGGGTTGAGGTCCGGGGACTGCACAAGCCACCCAAGTAAACACAACTTGTTGTCATGTTCTTTGAACAATTCTGAGACAATATTACCTTGTCACATGACATGTTATCTTGCTGGGTGTATCCATGTGACAAAGGGTAACTGCAGCCATGAATTGACGCAGCTGGTCAGTAATAATGGAGAGTTTAAACGTTGCTGTCTTGGCATTAAGGGACATCACATGTGCCAGCAAAATACTTCTCACACCATTACATCACCGCCACTCTTTTGACACCAGGGTGGAGGGCTCCATGGATTCATGCTGCTCATGCTAATTCCAGACACATCAGCATGAAATAAAAGGGTTTGTTGGATTAGGCAGGTTCCACTCAACCGTTGGCTGGCTTTGGTGATTGCGTACACTGGAGATGGAACCTGGTGTGGTCGTCTGTTGCAATACCCACAGGCATTGTTTCCCTGTCTGTGACCAGTTTACCTGGCACGTTTATTGACATTCTCCTTCAATCTCTCTCATTTTTGCCCACAGGTCCACTTCTGACTGGATGACTGAAACTGTTGTTTGAAAAATCTAAAAGAGATGCCATTTCTGAACAACTGAAATCTTAGCACAGACAACCACACTATGCCCAAAGTTGCTTAGGTCCCTCGTTTCCCTCATTCTAACGTTCACTTGAACAGTAACTGAACGCATCGATGTCTGTCTTGTTTAGAATAGCAAACCTTGGACAGGACTCAACGTCTGCAAGAACAATCCATTTCCTGGGTAGTCTTTTTAATGAAGAGAGTACTGTGCTTTAAATACCAAAAAAAAAAGCTTCAGCCAGAGCTATTCATACTGGGTCCAGTCAACCATCAGACCTTTGACCATTGCTTCATATTTACACACAGCACTGTTAACAAATTCCCAGTGTAATGGAGAGGCTTCCATAACCATGGAATGCTGTAGTGTCATGCAAATGCATCACAATCATCAATGCAGACCTTCTGTTTTATCATATTTACTTATCTTATAATAGCTCTCCTAGAATGTCACTGGGGAGCCAAAATGGCTGCCAAGCAATTTCACCACAACGCAGAATCAGCATTCAACTTCTCCTTAAATGTGTCTCTGGGAAAACCATTGTAGACACACAATCTGACGAAGGAAAATATAATAACATGAAACAAAACATACGAAGGAAAACAAAAAAGCTAACTTAATATGTATTTACTCTTTAGGCCATGAATGGGTATTGGTATGAAGCATTTTGGAAATCATATGGTCTTACAATTTTTATGTCTAAATTTGTATGTCTCAAACTGGGTGCAGTTGTTCTGGTGTATTATATCATATATTTTTATATATTATATTCACTATGAATAGTTTCAGACTGTGAGAGCTTATGTTTGGGGTTATAGCAACTTTTGTGTGCTTTCAAACTTATATAAGACCAATCTTCCTTGGTTATTCTAAAGTGAAAATCTGCAGTAGAAAGAACAACCAAAATGACCCAGTTCTCCCCCTGCCTGTCTTTGTCAAAAGGCACAGGGCTGTAGAAATGTAACTACTATTTAATTCATAGACAAATCTATGGATGCAAGAACTGACCATCCAGGTTATCAAATTATAGTTGTCAAACTGCTTAGAGGCTCTAGACTGTTAGTTTACAAGTACTTTGTTTACCAACAATGGGGAGAAACAAGATGTTAATTTGTCTTATGACTGGGTTCAACAGTTAAACTAAACATGAGGCATGTATATGTTATATTCTTCAGATATCTTGAGAAATATCACCCATGTATCGGTCAAAAATGTGGATTTAGCAGCTCCAGGTTTGTATTTGAATATCTGCGTTTACTGATATATCATCCAAAAACAATCAGGTAACCTTAGAAATAAACATTTATCCCCCACCATTATTCTGGAAAACATCCAAATTAAAGGAACACTGGTTCAATTGGTTCATGTGTCGAACTTGAAAAAGTTGAAACAAAGGGTAGGATACCTTGTTTGTCTAGTACCTGGTTAAAAGAACAAAACATACCATCTGGGAAGAGCTGGTATAGTTCCATTGTAAATAAGTGTATCTTTATTAAAACAAGATTAAACCAGAGCTTTGTTTATTACTGTTCTTACTCACTATCTTACTATGAAAAACAGAGGTGATGCACTGTCAATTGTGGGAAAGACACCAACGAAGAAGAAAACAGACAGCCAAGTGTATATATTTTATTAGGCTTTTTTATTCATCATTCGAAAGCGGGCACAGATTGAGGAAATAGTTTGCTGAAAGTAGGAAAGATTCAAAGCCATGTGGCTGGAGGACATCAGTACCACAAGCAGCAGTTCCGAATGCCAAACCACCCAAGGTCACCCAGTGAGTCATATTGACTGACCCACAGGGTTCATTGAGGTATGTCTAAACATGTTTGGATCATGTCCTTTCTCTTTCCTTGACCTTTCCAAAAATGTCTATAAAACAATGTTGGAATTCTCCAATCATTATACAACCTGTGTTGTAAACGGTGTTCAGAAGACCTTCACAGTCACTGTGTTCTTTGAAGAGATTAGTTCTAGTCCAAAATGTCTCTTTTTCCAAGAATAACCACCCCAAGCATGCCAAAAAAAGCAGCTTACAGCAACTTAAAGTAAAGAAAATGTTATTGCATTATGTAAAATACTAACATTTTATTTAAATGACTGTGTAATTATACCAAATATGACATTTTGTCATATGGAATTTCAGACTCCTCATTAGCAGGAGGGGGTGCTCAATAAGAACTGGTCTTTCTAGTGTTATAGACTCTTAACCCCCACCCACACAAACACGCACATTCAACATTACACAGTTCTAGGAGTAATCCGGATTTTTTTATTGCACAGGACAAACCCAAACTTTTAATATTTAGGATTCATATACCTTGCATTAAACAATGCAGATCAATTTGTCAAAGTGTGACAGCAGGACAGTCTGAATCCAAATCCAATATGCCATGATAGGTGTCAGTGGCCGATATTGTCCAAATCTCTTTGAATCCGGCCCTAGTCCCTGTCCTAAGTAAGGATTTCCAATCCCAGCTGCCACAGTCTTCAGCAGAATCCCAGGCTCGTTCCTGTGACAGGCAGTGATGTCCTGGAAAATGCATGAGCTTCACCCCTCCCCCCGCTCCCTGTCTCCCTCTCTCAATCACTCCCTCAATCTTTTTGCTGCGTCTTCTCCCCCCCACCTTCAGTCGCTTTCTTCCCGTTTCCGCTTCAGCCTCCAGTCCGTCCTCCCCCCTCCCTTCATCATTTCCCCACTTTGCTCTCCCATCCCTCTCTCGTCCTCCCTCCCACTCTCCATTCCTCCGTCATTCCTTTCCCGTTGTTCATGCGGCAGTAGCTGTTCCATCCTGGACCTCGTTAAAAGGAGACTGCGGTGTGGATTGACAGCAGCCCTCTGCTGCACTTTTCTTCCAATCTCCATCCCAAGCCTTCAGTCAGACACACTCTGCCACTGGAAAGCTGTCAAAGGTTTTCTTTCACTATATACTCTTGCTTTCTGCACCGCAGCACTTTTGCCTCTCAGCTCCCAACGCCTGCTTGGCCACTGCTTAACAATGGC
This sequence comes from Esox lucius, assembly GCF_011004845.1. Classification (NCBI taxonomy): domain Eukaryota; kingdom Metazoa; phylum Chordata; class Actinopteri; order Esociformes; family Esocidae; genus Esox; species Esox lucius. Next base: position 8,988,724 of record NC_047581.1, on the reverse strand, counting down.
TAAAAAAAAAAAGTAAAAAAATCACAAGAAGCAGATAAACCACACTCGGAAATCTCCTTGCTGTATCTCGCTCGCTGCCTTATTCTCCGCATTAACAGGCTATTTCCACCCACGCGTTATACACCGGAGAGCCCCAGTTTCCTGAGCCCTTGGCGTAACATTCCCTTGTCTTCATCAGCATCTTTGAACGACATATTGTAAGCCAGTCACATGTCACATTTTATTTGTATTTTTTTACCACTGACTGGTTTGCTTAACACACTTGTCTTATAAGACTGTGCTTTCAAACTGAATTATCAATTTGAAGTCGTTTTTTTCTCTTGTCGCGTTGCCCCCCCCCACGTTGTTTTCACTCTGCTTATTCTTCCATGAATGAAGTCTTAATTTTCAAGCTGTTATGTCGGGAATAACCGCTGTATGACTTCACAGTTGTTTGATTGGCAGTGAAACTCTTTGCCTTGGGGAATTCTCAGAAAAGCATCAAGGATGTACTAATTTACAAAAAAAGTATCGATCTGTCACTAAAATGTACTTGCCGAGTAACATACAGTACGAAGTCAATTTTATTCTCTGACCACTTACCCTGGGAGTCTTCTGTCTGGCGCAACATCCTTGCTGACATAAAAAATTTTCCTCACCACTGACCCTGTTGGGTGTACTAAAATCAATGTATTTTATTTTTATTTTACATTGTCCAAACTTCTGACTGCAACTGTATATACACTGAACAAAATTATAAATGCAACACTTTTGTTTTTGCCACCATTTATCATGAGCTGAACTCAAAGATCTAAGACTCTCTCTATGCACACAAAAGGCCTATTTCTCACAAATATTGTTCACAAATCTGTTTAAATCTGTGTTAGTGAGCACTTCTTTGCCGAGATAATCCATCCACCTCACAGGTGTGGCATATCAAGATGCTGATTAGACAGCATGATTATCGCACAGGTGTGCCTTAGGCTGGCCACAATAAAAGGCCACTCTAAAACGTGCAGTTCTATCACACAGCACAATGCCACACATGTCACAAGTTTTGAGCGAGCATGCAATTTGCATGCTGACAGCAGGAATGTCCACCGGAGCTGTTGCCAGTGAATTGAATGTTCATTTCTCTACCATAAGCCATCTCCAAGGGCGTTTCAGAGAATTTGTCAGTACATCACCATTTGGGTGATGTGCAGAGTTGTTTTTGCGCCAAACATACCTTTTGGAATTATGGTTAAAAAGTTAAACCTTGGTTTCATCAGACCATAACACATTTTCACACATGCTTTTGGGGACTTTATGTTTGTTATTGCAAACTTCAGCCGGGCTTGGATGTTTTTCTTTGTAAGAAAAGGCTTCCGTCTTGCCACCCTACCCCATAGCCCATTCATATGAAGAATACAGGAGATTGTTGTCACATGTAGCACACAGTCAGTACTTGCCAGAAATTCCTGCAGTTCCTTTAGGACTCTTGGAAGCCTCCCTGATCAATTTTCTTCTCATCTTTTCATACATTTTGGAGGGAAGTCCAGTTCATAGTAATGTCTCTGTTGTGCCATATTTTCTCCACTTGATGATGACTGTCTTCACTGTGTTCCATGGTATATCTAATGCTTTGGAAATTATTTTGTACCCTTCTCCTTACTGATATCTTTCAACAATGAGATCCCTCTGATGCTTTGGAAGCTCTCTGCGGACCATGGCTTTTGCTCTGAGATGCAACTAAGAAAATGTCAGGAAAATCCTACTAGAACAGCTGAACTTTATTTGCGATTAATCAGAGTAACTTTAAATGATGGCAGGTGTGTAATTACTTCTATTTAACATGAGTTTGAATGTGATTGGTTAGTTCTGAACACAGCCACATCCCCAATTATAAGAGGGTGTGCACACTTATGTAACCAGGTTATTGTAAGGTTTTTACTTTTCATTTTTCCCCCTTGAAGATTTCAGTTTTTTCAATTGAATTGTTCACATTATAGGTCACATTAAAAGTGGAAAAAGTTCTGACATGATTTATCTTTGTTTCATTCTTTGACATCACAAAAACCTGGCATTTTAACAGGGGTGTGTAGAATTTTTATATCAACTATATATATATATATATATATATATATATATATATATATATATATATATATATATTTATATATGTGTGTGTGTGTGTGTGTGTGTGTGTGTGTGTGTGTGTAAATAAACATATAAACATATATGCTGATCTCGTAATGTCAGCTGTGTTTTAAACATATTATTTCAACTATCTGCTTTGTCACAGACCAACAAAGCACCAGTGACCTAAATCCCCATCTCTAGGGAAACTAGTTTCAGAAACTGTCTTTCCTCTTGAAAAGTCCAATATGGTCTAGCTGCAATTATCTGAAAAGAGCAAAGAACCTCTGCCCTACAGCGGTGGGAAAAAGTCATACATCTTGTGAAGCTTTTTAATCTGAAGCACACTGACTCAGCCTCTCCTTCAGGTTTGGGAGCAACTTGTCCTTTTTTTGGAACCCCATTCCTGATGTGCTGAATTACTGTTGACCAAAGCCTTATTGTTCCAGGTCAAATACATTCCACTGTCTCGAACAGTGTTTCCAGTCCTCCAGTACCCACAACAACACGAACTGTCATTGTAGCTTTTGACCAAGGTTATGTTTCCCAGCTCAGACATTAATTGCATAAACCAATGGTTTACTGTGTCACTGTGACAGATTTTGTTCCTGCATGGTAAGCTCCGTGGAGGCCATCTCCATGTGATAAAAGTATATCTCGGGATGATTCATTGCCATTATGGACCGGGTCATCAGTCGACCTGATTCACTGGCATGATCAACCTTTGCATGATAAAACCGGGTCATCAGGAGTGATTATACAATGACCAACTGGGTCATTAGGAGGGATCAGCTAGTGAACGACAGGGTCATTGGGAGAGATTAGCCAATTTAGTTGATAGTCCCACCCGGTTGACTTCAATGGAGTGGAGGATGCCTTCAATGACAATGACTATGATAGAATACGTCGTCCTCTACGGATCAGGAGTCATATAGCACCCAGCCAGAAAAGAAGACGGGGGGTGGAGATATTACCAGACAGTTAACAACCCAGTGATGAATGGCAGACATCAAGGATCCTCCAACACCCGTCTAATCGCGCACTTCGACAAAATGGGGGGTTGAGGAGGACAGTAATGGAAGAAGCCAGAGAGAGATGGTTGCTTAGCGCGGCAGACCGTGTCAAGCCCGACTCCCTCCCGGCTCATTTGCGTACGGCCGCGGTAGTGTTGCGCGTGCGCATGGACCTGTGCTTGCTTGTGTGAGTGCGCGAACGTGTATTAGTTCTCACGCTCCTTCGCATCCTGTCTCGTTCGCTGTCCTGTGTCAGTGCGGTAGATTCACCTTACTTTGCCTTAAAGGAGCCTGAATCATGAGCGCGTTATCCCTTCACTGGGAGGAGACCCGACAGAAGGGAATTGATGCGTCAGGGTGTGGCGGTGGGCCGCGTTCAATCTGGACTGGCGTGTGTGTTTCAACATGCTCTTCATGCAGCCATGATCCGTTTACGTCAGGATGCGGCCAGCCGTACATCGTCTGGAAGTAACTTACGCATGTCAGAGGACGCTGTTGTGTGATTTTCCCAAAGCGATGTCACTAAGTGGTTGTAAACCCAAGTCATTGTGTGAGGTGATAGAGTGTATTACTTAAGCCCCCACTCCTGCTGTCATCTACGGACCTCCCTCCATGGATTCCTCAGAGAAACGGAAACAGGTTATCAGGGATATTGTCATTTTTCTACCTAGCTCCCATTTTCTCCGGAAAGCAGGACGGTAGGCATTACTCACTCGTTAATTGTTTGAAGAGCTAGCGATGCCACCAAACGCTTCCAGTGAGTGTGAATGCACATGTTTTCAGGGGGTAGGCCGCAGTCTAACGCAGGGACCAGGACACAATTAGCCGAAGCGACATAGGAACAGATGAGGTCCTCTCTGCCACACTTCTGAAACAGCACTCGTGTCGTCAAGACAGATGGCTCATAAATAACTCAGGAAATCAGTGGAAAAAGAGAAAGCCCAGAGAGACAGGATCAACAGTGTTGAGGCAGTTAGATAGGTGGGTGGGTGAGTGGGTGTCTGGTGGGGGTGGTATGAGTAGGAGAAGTGAGAAGTGAAAACACATAAACAATGACAGATTGTAATCTACTTTAGGCCCCGACGTGTGGAATTTCTGAGACACAGCGTTACTCTGGAAACACAGTGAGGAAAAAAGACCATGGCGCTTACTCAATTTTCGCCTTGCGGGCATATCACGGAAGATCACGGGGGGTCAAGGCCCCAAAGAGCAATGTTTTCAGAGGGCTTCTCATCTTTCTTTTTAAACACAATACAAACAGTTAAACCACCGAAGCTAACAAATGAAAAGGTCCGGGTTGAAGTACTGAAAGCTTGAGCGCCGCTGCCCTGTTATGTAACTGGAATCCGACCCACATGCCCTCAACACAACCTCGGGTCAGCATGTTCAAATGAGAACACGGTCTAACTCACTGTGGGACTTGTTTTAGAGGTTTGCTTCCTCTACAGTTCTCTCTGCTCGGCCAAAACCCGGAGCCCTGTCAAAACCCGGAGCCCTGTCACTGCCCCACCCACCACATTTTCAACAATGCATAATGCAAGAAATGCAAACTGAAAATACCATAGTCCTCAGTTGAGAAAGCATGTGTGGGGGAGTTCAAATGCACTTTCCCAACCGCGGAGGAGCCATGAAAAGTTGGCCTACTTTCGGTTATAGCGTGCGGTGTGTCTATTTCCCTCATAGCCCGTAGCATATCCGTACTCTAACAACAAGTGTGGTTTATCGGGGGCATATTTTCTTCAGCTAAATGTAATTACTACGTTGTAGTCATTCAACAGACGCTCTTATCCAGAGTGACTTTAAGTAGTGTGGTACAGTTTTTATTTTATTTTGGTTCGTGAAAATTGAACCCACAACCCTCTGATTTATGCCGGAGTGCGCGAATTAAACGCAACACAAAGTGAATCAGGCGGCGCATTTGATACTGTGTTTACTCTGGCCGATGTCTTTCGGTTCGGAGAGACACTGAACCAAGTTGTTGGTCCATCTTAAAGCATCATTCTGCATTTTTGTCTGGACAGAAGCTGATGTATTTAGACGTGCGCCGACAGATGTTGAAATGAGTCACGGAGGAATTGGAGGCACGGGTGCTGTTGGTCCTGTTTTACCACGGCACCACAGTGACTCATCATTCACACGGACCCATCACAACTCCACCATGAAAAAAAACGACAAACATTTTAATCACTGTCTCACATGTAGGCCTTTTATTAGCAATAAAGCTTCCATTTCAAATCGTTGAGGTTAACAGCCCTACGGGGTTGGGAGAATGCATTACCCTGAAATAAAAGAGAACGAGGACTAATGATTCAGTGCTGTATTATGGTAGCGCTGTGATATGCTATTAGTGTTGGTTTGCGGCAGTAATAGGATAGTGAGCTTTCTAACCGGACCTAAATAACTGAGCAGTCCCAACAAAAGTGGTTCTTTACTCAGAAAGAAGCCACGGTCAGATGTATCTATTGTCACAATCGCAACATCAGTCTGATGATTTTTGACAGGTTCATGACATAAACATGTGAGTGTTTTGTCTTATTTTGGACTGCTGTTTGCTTTCTTGTTGTCAGTTGGAGACTTTGAAAATGTTTTTTCTTCTGCTTGTTTGTTTTTTCAGACCTGAACATCACAGAGACCCACTTAATCTGGTCTGCAATCTCTGTTTCAACCTAACAGTGTCATTATAGTAAAATTCTAGTGTTTAGCACCATTTTAGTCAGGCACTTTTTTCCAGCAGCCCAATAAAACAGTTGTTAGTTTTTTAAAGGCACTGCAATCTGACCTCTAACAGTATGTACTCTGTTTACATCACTTTGATAAGATCATTACCACAAAATTCAGCAACTAGCCATTTAAGAAAAGCACTTGTTTTCTGCTTGTCCACAATAGTGGCAAGTTGAGATTAACTCTGTTTGCAGAAGGGTTACAATTGAAGGAAAATAAATCAAACCAGGCTCCTACTCTCGACCTCTGCACTAAATCCTATCCCCTTCTTAAATGATCTATTTACAGGGCATTGTGGATGCTAGCCAGTAGTAGAAATTGCCTGGTAGTAAGCTGCTGCAAAGGCAAACCTTATACAGGACTTTGTTTCTCTTCTAACTCCTCTGGGTTTTAAACTATTTATCTGAAACTCAACATGAACATTAATCCCTTTATTCTTCTCACCCAAGTAAGAAACTTTAAAGGCATCTCCCACTTTCCATTGTAAAAGTTACAGTAACACTTTTCTATGAAGTAGATTGTATGACTCAATTTAACTACCTTTCAAATTCATTCAAACACAGAATGAATTTGGTTATGTGTTCTGTTTTACAGAGGATTATCATAAAACGTATAATACCACTAAAATATAATGTATCTAGAGTATAATGTGTTATAGTCAATACAGAAAAGAGTAAATACACATTTAGCCCTACATTATGCAACATTTAAGCCAAAGGCACAAGGTGGTGTGCATGGTATAAAACCTAAGAACTGGTATTAGGCAAGACACACTACAGAGTGCCAGGACACAGTGCTTAGCCATGGTGTATTGACAATATACCACAAACCCCTGGGATGTCCATGCTTTTATAAAGTGATTACACACAACAAGAGTAGTAAAATATGTGAAATATGATGTTATATACCATGGCTATCAGCCAATCAGCATTAATTTAGTTTGCTTAAAAAAACAGATAAACTTCATTCTAAAACATTCTAAAATACGACAATAATTATTTCTAGACTGGGAACATCTCCACAACAGAAAATGAAAGCACAAACCAGGCAAACCAAGTTTTTGTCTTGTATCATACCACTAGCGAACAATGAAAATAAAACTAAGCCTATTCAGTACATGGTGTCTGTTTGACATGATGGTCACGAGGATTGGATGTTACCTTTCACCCCCTATCCCTCACCCCCCACCTGTCCACAACAAGACGGTAGCTTACTACTGCTAACTCAGGCCCTGGCCAGCTGCATGAAAGGTATATCTGCTACGTTGCCACAAAGCCATATTTCGGCAGGTTTAAGGACATTTTCAGAAATTAAAATGCAAATACACGATACACAGCTCCTTTAATGTGTAACGTGACCTCCTCGGTCTCCTCTGGTTCAGCAGTTCCTGCTTTGGTAGAGGGCTTCGGTCTGTAGCTGAATACACAGGAGGCAAAAGTGTCCTCCACAATCATTTCAGGCTTAGCTAGATTGGGAGAGGGTCAAAAGGTATACTCAGGGAGGAAAATGAATTACGTTGCTAACCGGTACTTGACCTAGCATGTGCACACACACATCTATTTGGTATACAGTAATTACAGAATTGTATGACATAAATATAATCCCTATTCATTTCGTAGCCTCTGATCTCTGTGAGCTTAAGTGTATTTGTCGTAAAAAATATTCACAACCTTGTGTGGCATAAACTTGATCAGTAACAATTCAGTTTTTTTAAAGCTCACTGACTGGGATGAATTTAATCACTCTCGAAATAATTTGAGCACTGAAACAGCTGCAATGTGTATCTGCAATTCCATGAATGGAAAAATTCATCTTTTTTAAAAAAGTGTATTGTCTTTTTCACTCCTGGGTATAATTAACATGTCTTTATAAAATGTTACTGCCCTTGTTCTCCCAATGTCGTAATGTCCAAACGGTAGTTACAACCTCATCTTATAGCAGCAACCAACGACAGCTCAGGAGAGTCAAAGGTCAGGACATCCATCCTTACTTTTTACACTGCTCGCTCAAACAAGAATCACCAAGCTGGACCGAATTCTAACAAGACCAACTTTGGTCTGGCTTGCAGGTGCCTGATACGCCACAGTGTTGCTAGAGCCCAATGAGACAAGTAAGGTTTTGTCAAGCCCCACCTACCTCTCCTGGGGTGATGTAGGGTCAATCAACACCACCAATGTGAGCCCGCCAGTCATATTTGGCTGTAACTGTGGCGAAACCACACTTCAATCTAGTGGCATGTACTGCTTCAATCTAGCGGCATGTACAAACAGAACTTTCTGGAGTTTGACTTTGAAGCCAGATGAGTGAAAGAACACACAAGCGCACGCGTATGTACAGACAGTCTTCCATATGGTTTCGAAACCCTAAAGCATTCACAAGCATCTGCCAGTCCAACCCCTACATGAAATGAGATGTACACATTTGTTTCATTACATAACAAAAGACAAACTTCTTTTTCTATTATTATGAAAAGAGTTGTACTATTCCCCTGCCAGCCATTGACAGGCTGGTCGGTACAGGATTTATCGGCCTTAACCCTTTGGCGCGTACGATCACACTGGTGTGATCAATCTAGAGTGGTCCCTGGAGCGTACGATCACACCGGTGTGATTAGAACGTCATGTTTAGAACGCACCATTAGCATACCTAGCTACAAGTAACGTAACAATGGCTGGTAAAACCGCGCAATTATTTACTCACATTTAGCTCAAACAGTGTTTATAACTTTATTTCCTGATTGTAATTGTTTCAAGACCATACTATGATATTAACCAGGTAGAAAGCATTCAAATCGGGACAAGAAGCGTTACTTACGTACCAACAGACAGCCAACACTAATGCACAAAAACGAATTATATTAGCGACTACTACCGATCAAAACCATTGCAAAAACTTTCTAGAAGTTACGTTCCCCGTTGTATGCATTTTATATAGTTTATTCATTTTCACTGCACTGAATAACTGGTCACGATTTGTTAGCTAGCGGGCAGCTGACGTTTGCTAGCGGTTAGCTGACGTTTTCTAGCTAGCTACAGTAATAAATCAACCAACTTTTGCAGCTCTTAGAATTCGAGTCAACGAGAGAAGCTTGCAATGCAATGCATGTAGTGTTCCTTACCTAGCAAGTTGGCAGTTCAAATGCTGGCGTGAGGTCAAATGCTGCAGAGTACCGAAGTCACGTGCAAAAAAACTCACGCTGGGGGGTCGGTAAGGAATATTTGAAACTCACGCGTGAAAAGGTTAAAAGCATGCAGTGTAGCAAATTCAGCTTAGATTAACATGTACTTACTTATTAGATCCAGAAATCAAACAAACCCTCTTTGAGGCTGGACTGAGAGGTGTGCGTGCATACGAGACAGTACCTGGCAGCCCTGGTTCATACACCCTGCGTGTGGGATGACCCAAGGTTGATGTCTGAGAGGCATCCGTTAGATGCGCTTGTATGTGATGTCTACATGCAGTTTAAGACAGATGGGCAGCTTTGTGTGTGGTAACGTAACCGAAGTAAGCAGACATATCACAATTCTGTCGCCTCAGTCACCGTGTGGGCGTACTGAATACCTTCTCCGCTTTGGTAGGACAGCCAGGGACAGAAACACAACGCGGATGAACGGAAGAGATCAGATGCACGGTGCAAACGTGAGGGAGTCGGTTACAAGCTCCCGGGGAGCGGGAGCTTGTAATGGTGAGACGTTCCAGGGAATAAGTGAACAGTTGACATGTCGACCTCATTGTTGCACCTACAGGTGAGACCGTTAGCCCGTCTCAGCCTAATCAACAGGACTCGGTTTGTTGGCATCTCTAGTGACAGCCATTAGCTGGCCATTCATTTGGACAACAAATGCAAAGCACACCAGGACTGGAAGCATGACTCATCACTAAAGTGAAACTGGGGATCGAAAACAATGCTGCTGCCTTTTCTAGGCTTCACGTCCATTTTTAGGTCTTTTAACAGAATTAAACACCTATTGATTCTTGAAGCGTATCAACTCATAAATGCCTCTTGAGCTAAGGTCAACGCCAGTCGACTGCAAACGAGCCTGGATAATCACAATAAAGACAAAAGCGGGCAGTGTGATTCACACAAGGCTTAGCCTATGCAGAGAGACACGGTAAGCTTCCATCACAGAGCGATCTCCATTAAATTCTGACCAAGCTCCTTGCAGATCCATTCATTTTCTATGCTCAGCCAGCACCCTTGAGGCCCGTTGACCTGGAAAAAGACACTCTCTGTGTACTTTCATCTCGGAAAGCTAACACATTAGGGATGACCATACAGCCTCTGTTTGTGTGAATCCACGCCGGTAATGAAACATCTATGCTCTCCTCTCTGCCACACTGTCTTTCAGTCAGAAATCATTTTAAAATCAAAGATATTTCTGTAAAACCAACTAATAGAATTTTGTGCCATAGGCATGGTTTTCTGTTGACCGATTCATCTTGTTGTGTTCTGTGGTTTTGTCCGACAATAAGAAACAAGAGTACTTTTAGTTCTCCTTTGTTGGAGTTCAGTCATTCTATCTCTCTCTCCAAAACAGGAATGCCAAAGAGATCCATTTACTGCTTAGTGACTGTAAATCCATTTTGCTTTGCCTTCCTACTGAGCTGTGTGTAAGTGGGTGGAGAGCTGACATCATTGGGGCATGCATTCTCATATCATTCTTTTCTGCTTCCGCGCATATCTCTAACTCATTCTACTCTAACCCTTTTGCTTGCCTTGGGCTCCTTTACTCAATGTGAAACACAGCGATCAACTATTTTGAGAGCCAATATCCTCCACAGTTCTTGGTTCACTGGTACCATAGTAAAAAAGAAAACAAAAAAAATTAATTTTTGGAAAGCACAAGCGGAGACCACCAACAGTGCCTGGAAAGTTATGGACTGTGTCAAGTGACACCGTGTTTGATGAGAAACCTTCAGAGGAGTGATAATGAGGGATCTCGGGGGAGAGGAAAATGTCTACGGTGGGGGGAATAGACAGATGTGTTATGACATCGGGGAGGAATCCCCCAATACTCGCGGAGAGAGATATTGTATATGATGTTGTGACAGGTTAGCAAATAGGCAAAGGGTTTATGTCCTGAACTTGAATTCAATCAGGCCAGCTCCACTCTGAATCCCTTCCAGAGAGGGATGCCTTCATGTGGACTCGCGTCACAGCCGCCGTCTGCTCCTCTGTTTGATGTGCTGTGCTGTCAGTGCTGTAAGCCGGCAATTACAAAGTAAAGTGCCGAGCTGGCCTACATGGCCAATGTTCTGGGAACAAGACAGTGTTTGCACTGAGATGGACAAGTGGCTTGGGATGAGTGCTGGGGACTCAAATTCTGCGGGAGGAGAACAACCATACTGGCAGAGATGGCTGAGGACCTGGGCACCGGGATGGATGAGCGCTGGTGATGACGGTGGGGGGCTCTTCTGTGCTGCAGTTCCGGCATCCATAAATGTTAAATATATGCCGTTTAGCAGTTGCTGTCATACAGGGAATAGTTACGGGTTGGGAGAGAGGATGAATGAGCCACTTAGAAACTGCGAATGATTAGGTAGCCATGTTGGAATTAGGCCCTGATTAGAAGTTTGCTCATAACACCCAAAACAGGTCCTTAGCATCAGAAGTCAGCACACATTTGTTTTGTTTGTATGTCATCACATTATTTTATCCACAGTTCCCTGTGTTTTCTGTGTCTGTCAGGCACAGAATGCATTGTTTTGCTGTGTTTTTCAAGGTACATTCCATTCCGGAACAAACAAATATCACCAAAAACATCTATATCTATATCTAAAATTCTATAGTAGTTTACTTCATATGAAAGTTAAGTCAGGAGAAAGCACTGTTCATCGATCTCTAGCTGTGATGGAGAGACAGTGAAATACATCAGGGTCTGTTTTCTAAAACACATTTTTTTTGTCACATAAACAAATGCCAAGACCAAGCAGTTAAATCTATAAACTCTGTGGTTAGAATCTGTAGAGTCTCCGCAACACAAAGATGGTTTTGGTATTATTCTGTTTTTACTGCAAAACATACTTCAAACAAAATACTTCAAACCTTTTCCTTTTGCATATCCGTTGGGGAAATGTATGTTGGTTTTGTAGAATTTGTTTTTCTGCACCACAACACAAAAGGCCATTTCACTGTAATCTGAAATAACTTTTCATAAATCTTTTTGGAAACCTCCAGTGGTCCTGATACTCCACATCAAGTTGTTGAACAATCCATGTTTATTCAATCTTAAAACATTTGCATATGTTTACTTAGCACATATTGCGGAGAGAAAGTGGGAGAATGTTCGACACTGCACCACAGATTACGATTCTCTCCTCTTTTTGCAAGGGGTGTGTATAAAGCACCCCTTCCTGTGACCCATTCCCAATGCAGTGGATGGGATTGCTTATGGAACTCCAACCTACAAAAAATAAAGAGGGGGGAGAGAGATGGAGAGTGAAACAGAGTGAGAGAGTGGGAGAAGAAGAGAGAGTCTCCATTTGTTTAGTGAGGGAAAGGGAGAGGGAGAAACGTTGGCACCACTGCTCCTTTAATAAGCCTCCTTCAGAGGTTCTATCAAAGCGCAGTGGTCTCCTTTAAAGGAATGAAGCTGAGAAAGGCCTGTGCATTATTTACCAGCTGCCTCTGTATTGCCTCGCCCTGTTCAGACAAAGAACCCTGCTGCAGGAAAATAGATGTTCTGCAAGGAGAGGAAACAACGTGATAACGTTCGAGGGAGGAATGGAGAAAAGGAGAGATGGAGATCTTTTTGGCCGTACAACAAACAGAAAATGTCAAGAAAACATGTGAAGTCAATTACAGATATAAGAATCGTCTGTTAAAGCCGCGCCGTAATGAACGGGGGCTAAAACAGATTTTGGCATACCGACATTTTGGCCGGGAGTCCTGCATAGAGCAGTGCAGATTTTGGCTAAGCAGCATCCATGTGGGAAGGTATGTCGGACGGAGTTGTCTGGCTTAGTCGCGCTCAACACCTTGCAGGCCGGCGTCTGCGAATCCCCAAGTGCGTGGGTTAGGGTACACTTCCTGGTTGAGTGAGCGGTGTGATAAACACCGGAACGACCTGGCAGGATGTGGATCGTCTTTGACTTCCCCGGGTGGGAAGACAACCAGAACCCTCTGGATTATCCTATTACATTGAAAATTGCAAACCTTCCAACTCAATGGCCTGTGGTGTTATTGGTCTCCTAAATGAAATTATACAAACCATGAATTGCAATTTGCTATGCTTTAAGAACATCATCCTCGGATCTGGCATCTTCCCCAATCCACAAGCATTCAGACACTTTTGAACCAAACCGATTCCTTGCGTTGACACATCCTCAGCATTAATATTGAAAGCAGACTCCTTCATTCCTGAGCAAGTGTCTTCTTAGCCTCGCTCCTACTTTATGACAGACCACATGTTCCTCCGCACACCCAAACAAAATATAAATTAATTGAAAGTTGTGTTGAACAGTCTCGCCTGACAACTGAATATGTAATTTACTGCTGCACATCGCTTGCAACATATTCTACTATATTTGGTGTTGTGTTGGCGCTCATTTATTGATATTTTAATATTTGTTTTACATCTTAGTAAAGCTACTTGTAAAAACCCAAAGGCCCTAAGAAAATCAAAAGTTATCAATCTGTTTATTTTCCCTTTTGTATTTGAACTATTTTCACACGGTTACAACAATGTACTGTTTATAGCCAGTAAAATTACTTTTGAAATGTCTGTTTTCATTCTCACTAGTATCAGTGTAATGTTAGTCTCACTTTTGCTCATTGTTTACACCAGACGCTTTGGCGCGATATTTACCGACATATGGAGAGAAACGGTACAAACGAAAGAGACGGACAGAGCGGCAAACAGGAAGAAGGACAGCAGACAGAGAGGGAGACACAGGGAGACAGACGTCGACGCCCACTTCCTGCCTCGCTCTGTGCTCCTCCTCTGTGCTCTGCCATCTCCGCTCACTCCTCCTCGTCACCTGATGACGGCAGTGAATGCTTCCTCAACCTTGGAGGTCTCTATATTCCACCTGTGTCATCCCAAAGCTCGAGTTCTGGCCCCTCGGCACAGGATGAGCCCACATGCAGGGTGATGCCGCTTCCCCCCAAACCCCCCCATCTGCCGCCCGTACCCACACGCCCGCGGCCCCCAGGGCTGCGTTCAGAGAGATGCGTGGGGGAGGGAGGGACGGTATAGAGGCAGGTTTCAGAGAAGCTGTCCTGGGTGAACAGTGGACATTTTGACAGCACGACCCAACGGCAGGAAAGGGACAAGTCCCAGCCGGTTCCCAAAACAACATGGGGGGGGGGGGGTACCATGTCAGTGACTCCCTTCAGACCTGCCCCCCCCGCCTGGTTGGAGCACAGAATGAATACGGGCTCAGGTGTTTGCCCGCGCCGTTCCCGAAACATTTAATAGTACAGTGGTTTTATAATGTGTACACATGCCAATCCACCGTACCACTGACTGTACAGGGCACCGGATGACGTACAGAGCTTCCTGCTGCAAGGGAGCGTGGGTAATCAGTTACTGTGCCGGGGAGATAAACAATTAGGTGTTTTTAAACGGCATCCTACTGTACTCATTTACTCCCCGGAGCGCTGGCTGGCCGCCTGCCCTGTCAGATGTGGGTTTGGCGGTGAAATGTGAGTGCCTTTTCCAGCGTGTCGGCGCCACTGGTCCCAATCAACCGAGGGATGCAGTCCTGATATGTGCCCAAAGAAGACAGTGGTGGTAACATAGGAGAAAATACAAAGACTGGGAGGCAGTGGTCAAATGTGCACAGGGCAATGTGAATCCAAACCCAAAGACGTTAAAAATGATGCCTTACTTCTAAACTTATTACCTTCAAGTTAATTGCAACCCCATTTTTTCCCCACAATCATCCGAAGTGTGTGTTCTCTTATGTGAAGTAGCAGCAAGCCAGAGGAAACCCACACTGGGCGACAAATCTCACCTGATCCCCCCCTCACAAACAAAGCCGTGCTCTGAGTCTGAAGATTCTGGTTGGAGAGGCGGCCCGTCACCTATGCAGACATCACCTGACAGGGAGGATTTCCATCATTCTGCTGAGCTTGTAAACAAATGGCGCTTTCTTACACGCAGGAGCGTGCGCGAGCGCAAAGACACCGGTGCCACGCACGCATATACTCACACACAAAAACACACACCAAACACGGAACAGAATCAAGGACAAAAGCAGGGAGTTACACGACAGTCACAGAATGAGCATTAGATAACGATCGCAATGCATTCAACCCTTTTGAAAAGAAAAACCGTACAGTACAACAGTCTGTGTTAACTTTAGGCCGGCTAAATATTTTCTGTATTATACATTACTTATGGGGGTATGGATGTACACTATTTGCCTGATAAGGTGGGTAAGATAAGAATCACTAATGTTTTGCATTCAATTCTGTCTGTAAGAGTAGCCCATCCGTACAGTATCTTGGGCTAACAATAGAACAGACCTTGATCCGACATTCATTATCTTTAGTTAGATGTTTACCAATGCAAACTGCCTGCGGTCAGTTATCAAACGAGCCTAGATGGCGTGTAACAAAGTGC
The DNA here is from genome assembly GCF_011004845.1 of Esox lucius. Lineage (NCBI taxonomy): Eukaryota > Metazoa > Chordata > Actinopteri > Esociformes > Esocidae > Esox > Esox lucius. The sequence continues at coordinate 8,973,324 of NC_047581.1, read as the reverse complement.
ATTACAGCGCTCACTGATGAAGACAAATCTCATCAATTATTGTGTGTCAGTGTACAGCCGGATAACAAACAGAGACGATCAAAACCTATATGTTCATAGGCACAAAATAGCTGCGAAAACAGACACTAGCCGACGCTACAAAGAACATACATAATTATGATAGTTACTGATCCAACATCTGTTAGCTTACATTTCTCACAAGTATCTGCTATCTTCCCACACAGCGATATTGGAAATATTAAACTCCACAGCCTGTACTTTGAAAAGACCTCTGCTCTTTTGTCACTTCAGCAATGCCACAGCAGACCTTCACAGTGATGACCCATGTAGCAAAGATACAAGAGTTTCAAATGCGCATTATGATTAATGAAACATTATGTAGCCGAGCCTACTTCTAAAACCATTCAGCGACATAGGACCTGACTTCGGAGTGCAGTCCTTGTAGTTGTTGTAGCTGTAATTGCCCTTAATATGATGGTGGACTGACTGTGTGAAGGCAACTTTGACTCGCCAGCAACCCCCCCCCCCCCCCCCCCCCCGCCTATGAACCGCTGCTCTGCTTCGTCCTTGAGGGCTGCCTGCATGCGACAACATTCGTTCCAGGGAATTAAATGAGACTCTTTTAAGTTAAATCATTTCCTCCGCGGCATTAAGATTTGATGGGGGCCGGGCCTCCGCAACTATGTAGGGTCGATGGCCGTGCTCTCCCTCCCTTGACGCTTGGCCGTGCTGCTTTGACTGAAAGGACACTTTCGTAGTCTCCTCAGCGGGCACCACAGGGAGAAGCTGGTGCCTGAACACCACACACGCAGCACAGGGTCACCGTGACCCAAAAACAGTTTCATTCCCCACAGAGACCGGTAGACGGATGCGTGTACTTGAAACATACACCGGTAAACGCATACAACAGCAGTAAAACGATGTGTTTTATGCGCTCACCTCTCACATCCCATTATCTTATACCCTCACCACCCACTGTATACAAATGGACTGTCAACTTTGCGTTGGGTTTGTTTATTTCCTTCTGTTACACTGTCTATCTGTAGCAGCGCCTTTACAGCGAGATCAATTCTAAATGGACTTAGCGAATTAAGATTGATTCTGACACAGTAGCCACAGACCTCTCAGGCAATGCATAGCAGGACTGTGGTCCAGGGACCGGGGGTTGAAGACGTAGGTGTTATACTAATACGGAAGTATATATTATAGTTCATTAGCGTCATACATTTAGATGTTGCTTCCGCTACTGTGCTCAAAGGCGGCTTTACAGTGACATTTAGCACATCACAGAGAGCCGGCTAAAAACGCAGCACAGTAACTGCAGATCCTTCTCTCTAGTGAGAACGAAGGATTCGATGGGAAGAAATGTGTGCTTTACCTGTCTCTGTGTGCTTTACCATCTGCTTTACCTATCTCTGTGGAAACAAAAGAGCGATAGAGCAAAGGAGTGACAGAGATATAAATACCTATGAACAGACAGATAGACCGAAAGACCAGCAAAAAGAGACTGAGTTTTAAAACTCCCTTTAATGGGTCAGAGACCCAACAACACAGGGGGCACTTGCCCAACTCCTCCCTCTCATCAACTGAGCATTCCGTGAATGCCCTTTACGCAGACTAAAAGGCGCGAAAAGGCCGAAGGAAGTAGAACGTGAGAACGAGGCTGACAGAAGCAGTGACATCGAGAGCACCACTCTAATACCAGCCCAGTCGGAGCTACCGGGGACAGATTGCAGAGGAGGCGCAGGTACGAGGCAGCTCGCTAAACGCAGGATGAAAAGAGCCGTCAGTGGGAGAGGAGAGGATCCGGGGGCCTGAGCCGGGCTGACACTGCAGACCCGCGACTGACGCAAATTGAGGCAGGCACTGCAAAGGAGCTGCCATGCGAACGCGTGCGTGTGAGACAGAGAGAGAGAGAGGCTGTCAGCAGCGGCTCCAATACGTCTTTAATCCAAGAGGAGAGAGATACCGGAATCAAGTCCACAGGACCTGCTGCAATCAGAATACTAAGTAGCCTCCTGACATTATTTATAGATTAAGATTAATGTGGGTGGACGGACTCGCCACGCGCAGTGTCGCGAAAGCAAGTACGCACGCGCGCGCGCGCGCGCAAACACACACACGTGTAACACGCCACACACCTGTACACCCGCAACCACCACCCCCCCACCCCCGCACAACTCTAACAAACCCACATACATACACACACATTTCATAGATAGGAGGGCAGTATTAGAGACAGTGGAGAAGAGGCAAGCTTCTTAAAACACCATGTAGCACAGTGGAGTGAGAAAAGCTCAAGCTTGCCCCCTAGTGTTCATCCCAGTGCCGCATGGCACCAGATCAACTCCAAAATGGTTTCCACTCCACGGGGGAAGGACTTCTCAGATATCCTACCACTGACTGGGTGGGCTTGCTCTCTTAGTAGTTCATAATTAAATACTCTTAAGTACGTCTGGGTTCACATCTCTGATTGAACCCTTAAAAAGCTCTCTGTGTTCTACAGCCCCAAGTCCCCATTCTCCAAACACCCAACTTGTTTAACGCTTAGTTTGATTTGAAAGGAGACTCCATGGCTGCAGTAAACAGAAGTCGTCCCCGGGCCAGAATATTTCTGTAGCAGTACAATGTGTCCAATCATTCGGTCTCCCCGCCCCAGTCTCTGTAACTCATCTACATCCAGGTGCTCAGTCAGGAGGAAGCTGTTTGTGTGTGAAAAAATAATTCCAATAGAGATTTCCAAAAAGCTTATTTAATGGTCTACAATGAATCATTTGAAGCAGTATAAAATGTCTATGAATATGTGTCTGAGAGCTATGTGTCTGAGATCTATCAGCTATACTAACACATAAACACACACAGACATTCAGCCTGGGAACACACAGATACATAAGCACACACATACACACTCATACAGTACACGCACACAAACAAAGGCCAATCTGCATACACACCCATGTTCTGGCATCAAAACCAATTCAAATAGATGACAGAATTTGCTAGGTTAAAGTGTGTAACAGCAGTAAAAATGACACAACGAGTAAACAACATGCGCAGCATTGTTAATAATAATCAAATTCTGTATGCTAATTCATTTTCCTTTGTGGATCTACATCAAAGTTTAGCTTATTGTAGTAAAAGAAAGATGAATCTTATGAGAAGGAGAATTTAATAGAATGAAAATAAAGTGATCGTCTTTTTACTTTGAAAACTCTATATATCAACAACACAGTATTGGTTCACTACTATTCGCAAAAGACCAGATCTACAGAGGATGGACTGCAGCATGCAAAAATCTAGTTACCCTAAATAGGATGGCCTAGAAAGTTCCCAGAGCCTGAGGAAGTCAGGAAAAAGGTATTGTGGACAGATAAGACAAAGATTAACAGGTACCAGAGTAATGGCGGGGGGAAAGTGTAGAGACAAAATTTCCACGTACATGAAATATGGTGAAAGAGATGTTTTAGTAATTGCTGAGAGCAGCAGCAGAATTAATACTCAAGTGTACCGAATCATGATGTCTGCTCAGATGCAACCAAACGCCTCTAAACTAACCGGACGACGCCTCATCATGCAGACAAACAAGGACACCAAACATACTTTCGTTTTTCAGGTCTAAAAACTTGCTGAAACCCCGACTGAAGGCAAAAAAGGCCCTGGAAGAGTCAGGAAGTGAAGATACCTACAATACAGGCCTGGCAGAGCATCACCAGGAAGAGACCCATATTGATGTCTAGGGGTCACAAATGTAAAGCAATCATTGCATGCAAAATACATTTGACCAGGAACTAAACACTACTATGAAAACGACTTCAATGTACACAATGTTAATATGTCTTCATATTTTTGGTTCTCTAAAATAGACTCTGTACAAGACATGCTGTAATTTCTAAATGGCTAATAAACCTTTCAATTTTAGCACTCCTTAATCATTGTATCAATGATTATATACAACAACGAAGTGCAGATACAAACTGGACACAAATTCAAAAAGGACCTAACATAATTTTCAAGCATATAGACAACCAACAATTAAAAACATTTGATGCATGCAGACTAATGCTTGTTTTTATACAAAAAGTCTTAAGGCCTTATGCAAATAACCAATTGCAAGCAGAAGAAGATTAGGTGGCTATGATTGCACGACGGCCAGATTGGACGTGTTTACCAGAACTTTGGGATAATACAAGTTCCCTGGTATACCCAATCACCATCCTGAGGCATTGGAATCTCGTTAGACCTGGGGAAAGAGTGACCCCTACTGGCCCCGCAACACTGCTTCAAGCAGACGGACCGAGAACAGCTTCAGAGGAAACCCAGCAGTGGAATGCAGATGGCTGTGCTGCTGGTTATAGGTGGTAAGCATTTTATGTGTAAAAAAGTTACTGAAAAAAAAACAAGCATCTGACAATATCATTGATTCCAATCATTTGTTGCAAATGCTATTTTCATGTACAGCAGAATTAAGCAATAAGTCTACACACAGTTGATACATGAGTCCCAGACCACTGTGTATGCATCCTTTATAAGCTAGCTACTCAATCTGGCAGTGGCCCAGGACACAAACACGTGAGGACTTGGGGACATGCACACACACAAATATTTAGTTAACCCTAACATCTAAATGTGGAAACAAATGTTAATTGCCCTGGAAAATCCTACTTTTACTAATCCTTACACTAACCCTAACCTTAAATCTGTTGACTAAGTATCTCAATGTCATTGTTAGCACTAATTCTCATTGCTCGCAATTCAATTGCCACAATAAATTGGTATGGTGATAATTGGGCAACTTCACTATACATCCCTTAACAGTTCAAAGCGTTCGAACGAAAGCAGTCATTGATGCTTTTAGATTAACGGATCCTCCAATCAAAATTCAGTCACACACCACTGAAGTACTATAAGATTGACATTAAACATAAGACAGTCTGTGCTTCATGTGTGTTGAGGAGAATGTATTTGTAGTTTACGGTCAAGATAGAGAATTACTGTCCATTGACAACACAGTTTAAATATGACTCAAGGTTTAATTAGAGCAACCACACATCTTTAGAGGACAAATAATATGGAAGACAAATCATGCGCTCACACCTGACACCTGCGAGGGCACCGAACGCAAATCTAAAGAAATATCGCAGCAAGCTCTACTCTTGATACCAGCGCAATAGCATCCGTTCTCTACATGAAGGTCACCCAATTACGATCTCACAATGACAACAAAGGACGGTGGTGGCATTTTCATAAAATGTCCTGCTACTTTTATATTTGACATTTAAGTCATTTCGCAGACACTGTTATTCAGAAGGAATTACAGTAGTGAGCACATACATTTTTCATATCGGCCTCCCATGGGAATTAAACCCACATCCTTGGCATTGTTTGTGCCATACTTAACCAACTCAGCTACACGAGACCCCCTGTCACCGTTATGCGATGTGAGGTACAACGAACCACTTAGCCCTCCCGAATGTCCCCTACTTCTCTAGAGAAGTGCCTTGTGATTAAAGATGGCGGACGCTAACGCCCCTGGTCATATGCAGACGGCAATCATGCATTGAGTTGATCCAACACTAAATTGCGGGATGCAACCGTGCCGTGTTAAATCGGCCTTAAACGGAAAGAAAACAAAACAAATATGAGTGTTAAGTACTAGAGTCTTAAGGTCACCTGGATCTTCTGCATCATGGACACTTGTGAAAACATGCCAGTATTCAGTAGGTGGAGTCATCACACACGCCCTTGGGATTTCACCTTGATGAAGATCTATCATTTAAGCCCCTCATTCAGTAGCTTACTCAAAGCTTAAACTTAAGCTGGGCTTTTTCTTCAGGCGCAGGTCTTATTTTTCATTTCAAGCTAGAAAATACCTTGTTGCAGCCACTTTTCTGTGCCTTTGTTGGATTATGGTAATATCCTGTACATGAATGCCCCAGGGTCTTGCCTGCACGTACTAAACACATTCTATCATGCTGCGAAAAAGCAAGACCTCTTCCATATCACTGTACCTCATATCGGCGGGATATAAGCACTATGGCTATCCTTGGGTGACATGCATATTTAGCTACAGCACATGGCGATTTTAGGGCAGCTGCCAATATATTTAAGCGCTTTATTCACATTATGGTCATGGACAATTGAGCATTACTGTCTGAGATCTTTATAGAGTACGAGAGCTTTTAGCTTTGCTGCCCCATCATCTTGGAACATGTTGGTAAAGGGCCTAAAGCAAGACCTTTTCATTCCGATTGTTGATTTTACATCACATCACAGGCTGCTGAACAGAAGCTGCACAAACTCGCCTGTCCACTTGCACTATCTTAACTTATAACATTGTTTTCCTTATGTATATATTGTCTTGTGTTTAAACATGCATAATACTGCTTTTTTAGCCAGGCCTCATGTGAAAATTGGTTAACACATCTCAATGTGACCTCTCCGGTTAAATAAAGCAAAGCAAAGAACAAATATAAGGAATCTCACCCCAAAAGGAGGCAATCTAGCACTCACGTCTGTTTCTTCCCACCAGACGGTAATCCGACAGGATAAGGTAAACACGGCTCGTCTCAACCCACAGCAGGACATGCGGTCATGGTCTCTTTGTTTAAGGATTCAAACTAACAGATAGCTGACAACTCAAATCCCAGCAGCCGAGGTGCTGAATAACTAACAGCATTGAGATAACGGTCAGGTTGTTTTATGGAAGGAAGGTCTTTGCTAGCTGTCGTGGAAATTCTCCTGTCAACGAAAGCATCCGATCGTCCACAGGTGGTGTCGATAGGTCTGTAATTCAGCCCATGTCTATGGGGTTATATTGTAATACGCTACCAATAATCAAGCCCATATGTCACTAATAAACATGTCAACAGGATTTTTCTCTTCCATCACATATGATCAATTAATTGACAAAAGGATTTAAGTGTAGTCCAGATGTAACTGATTTCAATATTTTAAACCAACAAATGGGCTATAGCTGGTTTGGTGGTAACCCTTCTGATAACATTTGGGTAAACAGGCACTACTTGCTGTCAAAATATTAACCAGTAATCAAAGCTAAGAGGAAAAAGAGTATTGAGACTTTAAGTCGGTAATCAACCTGAAGTGAATTATTGACAAGTGATATTTGAGCCTGAAGTTAGACTATTATTGTGCAGGTCTGCCATGTTCTACCTCAGTCCCCAAGTAGCACAGTGCATAGACCTTACCGCCGGAAATCACCACCACTTTGTAGAACTGGCTCCCAGTCAATTGGCTCCCAGTCAAAAACGGCCTCAGAGAGGTGAAGTCTTGGCAGGGCTGGAGCATAGCTACAGTATGTGCAACAGGAGCTTTAGCTCGTTGGTTTGTTGTTTTATTCAGTTGATGCTGTGGGTTGAAGAGAGTCCTACAAATCTTAAAAACTGCTTTCTTCTTAGCAAGGGTCTAATGTGATGGAACGTCACATGTCAGGGCAAGGGGACCTCATGTGGGACTTCCTGACCTCATGACCTTGGCCCATTGTTATATATTAAGTCTTCGGATTTCTTCCAGGTCCAAAGTCCAATTTATTTTATTTTCACTCTAAGCTACGATGCAGATAACAAGCTGCGATAAATTGATTTGACTTAGAAACCAATGATCTGATTGTCACCTTCTGAAGAATCACTCTTATAAACATAAAGAGTTCTCCTGCTGCTTCATCTACTTCTTTATTCTGATTAAATATGGCATGGCAAACAATGCTGACTGACAAACCCCTTGATAATACTACCCATTATCTTAACATTTCTGCTTCCCTTGGCGGAACAAATTGGTTGTCGTAGACCACGAAACCATACAGAATACAGGATAAAACAAGATCAAATGGAGGAGGGGAAAACATGCCTTGTGAAAGGATGCAGAGGTTGTATCCGTTTGACCAGTTTGTTTGTATGGATTTTTTTCCCTTGAAGTACAGCGCTCAGCAAATATCCGCCAATCGCAACAAACCATGCTATCAGACAGTCACCAATAACAGATTCACCAAGTAGCCCACCAGACATGAGGATAATTAACACGTGCGCACAAACCACAGCACACGCTTATTACTCGGACAGACAGGGATCAAATTGTACGGAAAACAAATTGGATGAGCGCCTGCCCTTTACAGCTGAAATGCCCCATTATAGAAAGGTTATATCGACCTCACTTCTTCTCTACCAATGAGCAAACAGGGCTTACCAGAGGAAAAGCAAAGCTAGCTATCGCATTATTGGGAGGAAAGAAGGGTCTTTAGGATTAACTTTTTTCTATTTTAAATTAAATTTCAGAACATGGGAACAAGCAGGGATAAATAAACAAAGGCAATGAAATCCACTGAAATCCTCTTGAACCATTGAATATATAAATGATTGTGTCTGATTGTGTGTAAAACAGATTTCTTTGTTTTCTGTAGTGTCAATGCGCGTGTGTATTTGAGTGTGACTGACAAGGGATTTAGTCCTTAGAAGGATTTTAAAATGGATGTTTCCGGTATAAGCTGACCAGGTAGACCATATTGGGAGAAAGAGAGATTGGGAGAGAGACAGAGAGAGATGAAGCGGCAGAGAGTGATAGAGACAGACATAGTAAGAGAGACAGAGATTACGAAAGAGTGAGGTGACGTATCCAGCGTACACATACCCAGGGTGACTGGTAATAGAGCAACAAGCCCAATTCACACAGGATTTGTTTTACTGTGTCAGGTAATGTAATTATGTAATTAAGTATCATGTTAATCAGTAATGTTAATCCGACCATGTTGGTCATTTGTACTCACAGGAAATGCATTATTCCTGATGAAAAAAGACCCTCTGATAACGATAGTCCCGTCCAAATCAACATGCTAGTGAATTTGATTCTAAAATGCTGCCCAAAAAAACAACAACCGATTCTAAAAATGGGTGCTCGTTTTGACTTGCATGGCTTTTATCAATGGTTCCCAACCTTTTCCCCCAGGGTCCTTTTTTGAATTTGAATTTAAATTATAGTCATTAGATAATGCACATTATATTAAACTTAAATTATTATATATAAATCATTATAATTATTATACATATTCGCTTTAGCAAAAAGTCATTAGTTCAACTGATAGCAGCAGTCACAGAACATAAAATTAGTTCCCAAACGAAATCCAATATATTTGACTTAAGAAAGTCAGCACTAAGCTTCTCAGTGTTATAGAAGAAAACACATTTTTGTAGACTAAATTGTGTAATTACAGTATCTGTTGTTTTAGATCAGCATAACATATTGCGAACTGTAAAATATTATTTACGCCTCTAATCAAAGAAGGATCCCAAAGCCCATGATACATTGATGGCATGGCCCCCTATTTTGGGAACCCTGGGAAGGGCCTGTATGTAATCACTGTTTACAGCTTATGTGCAGATGAATGTAACATTGACAAATGAATCAGTAAAAAATGACGGCTTGGAATCATTGTCCTGTTGAAAAGTGAATTTCCTGAAGCAGATTAAAGCAGGTTGTCTTGCAGTCATTTATTTTTTTATTTTTTTTCATCTGGCTAAACTGGGAACTTCCAGCACAGGGTGTGAATATTTACATCAACCAAACATTTCAATTATTTTACAAATTTCTCTACATAAAATCTAAACAATACAAAATGAAACACTACATTTCCATGTACCATTTCTAATTCAATTGAGATAATTTGTATGGGGTTTGAATACTTCTACAAGGCATTATATCATGGCAATAGGCAGTTGCCATAACACAGTGGGAGCCAGCATTGAGTTATTAGTGCCTTATTGTGATAAAATTTACATGCCTAGAATGAAAACCTCCAGTCTATCAAAAAGATTAATTACAGAGCAAACATTAGAATTGAGAGGCAATACATATGCTGTCTGAATCGTCCACTGAAATTGTGGATATCCAGGAGTAATTTAACATAACCGATGTTATCAGCTCTAGGTCTGAAGACAGATATACTGTAGTGCTAAGACTGTATTGCCGTAAGTAAAAATGAAATGTACGTCTACATTCCCTAAACAAAATGTTTAAACTCTGAGAAAGTATTTGCCTTCAAGCCCATGGGTAATTGACCGTTTGGATTGAGCTCCACTATTCAGAGCTGACACAACGCAATGAATCTCAGACAGTCTCTCTTACCCATCTATAAGACCCAGATCCTATCAGGAGGATGGTGGACTGAAAGTCAACTTATCCTTAAAGATGTTACACTTATATCAACGCTTTGACGATAAAGGCTTGGGGGCTTGAGTGTGTGTGTGTGTGTGTGTGTGTGCGTGTGCGTGTGCGTATGTACATGTGCGGGCGTTTTCAAGTGTACATTGCCAATGCAGTCAGCCAGGCCTGCAGCTTCACTCAGTACCACAGAGTTGAGAGATGAGCCCAGGCCCCAAACCTGTACAGATAAGATATCTCCTTTCCTTGTCAGGAGGGGACAGCTTGAGAAGATAATGGGACATCACTCAGCCAGACCTCAACAGTGACTCTCTGGTCAGCGGCTTAGATAAGAACCTGAATGAAGCAATGAGGAATGGAGTGTAGATTGGCAGCTACTCGAGTAAACGCCTACGGAGGTAACTTAGAGATTTCTGCCTTCTCGTATGATTGGGGAGAGGTGGAAAATTGCCCCTTTACACTAGAAGATCCATGGCCAGTCCATCAGTGAGCTTACCAAGAAGCGTATGTTATAACTAAATTAACTTAAATCATTCTTTCAGTGTACTTCCTTCAGCGTTTCCTTTGCAACTACTGTGTATCGATTACTTAGTGATTGCCCCAAGCAACATCCACAAACCAGCCCGTGCATCCGAGCATTTTCAAACAATCATTTTCTCCTTTCTCTGAATCCTTAGTTTCCTACATCCTCTGTATTGTCAGAGTCCATTAGAACGGCAACATACATCTGAGGGATTACAAAATGGAGGCCATCAAAAGTACTGCACCGTGGAAGCGAACCAATGGAAGCTCTAGCAACTCTCGTACAACATCAGAGCGAGTGGTGAGTCACGGCAGCAGCTGTTGCACTTGGCCGACGTTGGACCCAGCGCGTGTCTGAGGCATTTCAGAACAGTTTGGTGATTCGGAACATATTCCTGCAACCTAATTTACTTCACCTATTCCCGCATTCACTGATGTTTTGACTTGGCTCAGTCGTTATTTGATTCAACTCCAAGAGTAAAGACATCAGTGTATCTCCAGAAACAATGTTCTAAGGAAGGAAAATGTTTTTCTGTGCTGAGGGTGAAAGAGATTATGATTGTTGGTTCTTGAACCGGAGAGTGATTCCGCTCTAAGTCCTCGTAAGCTTTGTTTTTCATCCCATCTCGTAAGAGCTAAAGCAATTTGTGAGAAGCTACTCAAGCATTCACTGAAGTAAAGGAGTAACTAATGATATGAAGATACCTCTGACACTTTTTCCTTCATTGTGCCATTCCAATTAAATCCAAGTCAATTAGCTGAGCAAATAAGTTACGTTAACTATCGCCCTCAGTAAATCATAGGTTAATTAGCGTCTGTGCCAAGATGACTGGCAACATAATGACAGGTAGTTATAAGATTCATATAAAAGGGAATAAATTGGAGGATCCTGTAGTAAAAGCTAAAGGTTTGTAACAATTCTATACTGTAGGGTGTTCAAGGTTTTTGCAGGTAGGAGAGAAATCTCTTGAGAGAGGACCTATCTTGCTTGAAGGAGTGATGACCAGGAGATTAAAATGTACAGATGAAGCTGAAGCTGGCATCAGTGATATATACCACATACCTGTCTTTCTCTTATCACTCCTCCATCTGCCATCTTTCATTCCCAACTCCTCTTCAGAGACATCTCTCTCCACTTACTATCTCCACTCGCTTGCCCTCCCTCGTCTTTTTAACCTGTCTCTTTCTTCGCACTCAGCCTCCTCTCACCACTCTCTTTACCTCCTTTCTATCGCACATCTCTTTAGCTCCACTTCCTCCTCGTGCTCTCCCTCCTCCCTCACCTGCCCTTTCTACCTCCTCCCTCTGCCTTCACAACCTCTACAGCCTACCTCCGCCCTCCTTTTCTTTCCTCCATGTTAAGGAGCAGCACGTCCCATCATCCTCCCCCTTTCAGAACTCCTCGTGTTTCAAATTCACCGGTGTTTCTTAAACATGGTACACAAAGTGACAGAGAGCGGGAGCGAAGGGAGGGAGATTGTTGAAAGGATGAAGTTCACTTTGAAAACCTTGGAAAACGTATTGCTTTGACGGCGCGTGCCCCATATAGGAGTCGTGTGCCTGTGTTAGCCAGGGACACGGTTTAAATGTGCTCAAGTTCTGAATGAAAGGAAAACAACAACAGTTGCGGAGAAAACTTCTGCACGATGAAATATGCATGGGGCTTCTGCTTCTGGGTAGGGAGTGAGGGTTTTGTCAGTGGCAGGCAGTGATAGGATTTGTTTTGGTGTGGGGGGGGGGGGGGGGGCGATGAAGGAATGGGTCCACCGAAATAGATGATACTCCCATTTCGCCCGAAGCTGTGGGAGGGGTGACGCGGCAAAATGCTACCGCCATCCGTGATATTTTCCCTTAAGAATTTAGTCTTTCACACTCCCTCCTGTTTTCATTCCGCTTTTAGCTCCCGCCCTAACAGCCTTTTATGGCAGCTCAACCCACTGGACTGAACGAAACTGCACTGAGGAAGCTGAGGAAGGTGGCAGTCAAGACAGGCATGCCATCATTCTCAGCCTGCCTGTGTGTCCCTGGTCACAATGATAATAATGATACTTGGTTTATTATTATGATATTGAGATCGTAATGGATTCCGTGACCCGTTAACAATACCACCTAGGAATTTCATTCAAATCCCAAGACACGCTGCATATCACCATTGGTGTAGTTACTTGAAAAAGCAACGGCTTACATATTGCTAGTGTTATATGTATTTGCACAAGGTACTTGTTAGATATTATCCAATGAACAAAATCATACCCCGAAAAACAGAATGTATTCATTAGCATGAGTATTCAAGACGTTCCTTTCTGTTGATGTTACAGGATTCTCATTGAGAATATGGTCAACAAAGACTTTTATGCCAGAATACAGAGGCGGTCCAGACAATGGTCATCAGCCAACCAGATGTCTTCAGACTCATACAACAGAGCAAATGTGTGGGTGTGGCCAAATCCTTTCAACCTCCATGAGAGATGTCCTGTGTGTCCTACAACAGAATTGGTATTAAATTGCTTCCTGTGTCTTAGGTCAGTGTATCCTCATAACATAAAGATAAGCTATTCTTGATGGCCTTCTATCTATTCAGCCTCTGTAGGTTTCACGTATTACTCTTATGCATTGTAAGCTTAATAATATTACTTATGATTACATTTCATGTCTATAATATCACAACTTTACAATATTACCTTGAGTGGAATACGCCAATACTCCACAGCTAAGAGCAGTTCACAGGCACAACACAGCAATTGATCTTTTCACTGTTTAAGCTCAGACAATAGGCCTGGATGATTATATGGATGTTATTGGGATCATTCCTGCAGGAGGATTTTTTTTTTGAGTTGGTGCTAGCATTTAATTAGCATTTATTTTGGTGTCGTTTTCCTTCTTTAAACCTAGGAACCCATGCTGGCATGGCATCAGCAAATGTGTATTTAAATAAGCAAATAAAACCTCATTGACCATGAACATGATTTGGAAAAATCGTAATATCAGTAAAATTACTTGGAGGAATTTGTTAAACTCATCCTGTTCATTTTGTGGTACCGATATTAGCAACATTCTGTTCGAATCAGTAACATTCAAATGTGACATTGTTGAGGTTCACAATCAATTTAAAATCTATTCAGATGATTTGGACACACCTCAAAATTATACCGCCGGGACCAGGGCTATGAGACTTGTGTCACAAATGCTAATATTTAGAAACAGTTAGCATTTACAAAGGAAAACTACACAAAAGCATGCTTTCAAACCTTGTCCATAGACTGCTTGCAGGGTAAGGAAACCAATATGTAATTTTGTAATTGGGGTAGACTGCCCTTTCATCCCTCCAAGCCAACCGCCCTCAACCTTCTCTCTTCTTTTCCTTATTTTTTCCCCTTTCTAAATATATCTGTTATTTTTAGGCCATTTTTATTCTCACAGAATTTTAATTTGGGCTGGCATCCTTGAAATTAACAGAAGATAAAAGGGATGCAGTGCTATGTTAATATCGCTTTGAAGATGCAGCGAAATTGGCAGCAGAATCCCCAGCCCTTTTTCCTCTCATCCTGTATTGAAAATGTCGAAGAGAGGAGATACTGCCGACTCAGCGAGGCAGCACAGCTCCCATGGTTAAGGTGAAGCAGGACACACTCTCTCTCTCTCTCTCTCTCTCACACACACACACACAATCACACTCTCTACTTGTCTCCATCTGTTTCTCACATCGCTCTACTTCTCTCTTTCTCACACATAATCTCTTACTCTCAACTCTCACTCTCTGTCTCCCTTTGTTTTTCACGTCTCACTCTCCAACTCTCTCCTCTGGCCTGATGCATAGTATTTATTGTTCTGTTTATCAAATACATTCAGTTGTGTGTTTATTCAGTTAACCTGTGCCCACTCATATTTTGTCTCACTTTGCTGCACATCTAGTCACGGAGAGTGCATTTATCTGGCTGGCTATTAAAGGTACAGTTTACCTCCATATAACCTTGCCCACGCAGACACAAATTGCACATTTGTCAACCTGTGAAGGGTTTAGAATGGCCATGGTTACACTCTCCGGGGCTAAAGCCAGATATACTTCTCTTTGTAAGGGTATCTTGGCATACAGGATGTTTCCACAAAATATCACAGTCATACTTGTGTGCTTCAATAGTATAATATGAATTAATATTGGATTTAAGTGTGAGAAATACATTTTCAGTGATCTAATTTGTATTACATTTAAGAGAAAACTCCTGAATGTCAATCAATCAATCAAATTTATTTATAAAGCCCTTTTTACATCAGCAGTTGTGACAAAGTGCTTTTACAAAACACCCGGCCTTAAACCCCAAGGAGCAAACAACAGTAGTGTTGAATTTCAGTGGCTAGGAAAAACTCCCTAAGAAGGCCGAAATTTGGAAAGAAACCTAGAGAGGACCCAGGCTTAGAGGGGTGGCCTGTCCTTTTCTGGCTGTCCCGGGTGAAGATATTAAAAGTACAAATTATAATAATTAATAAATGCATGTGGGCTGAGTCCAGAGTCTGTTTAAACTTAGTCCAGGTCGGGAGCATGACCAGATGGACAAGGACAGGGACAACACGGGGGAGGGGAGGTGGCACACTGGCAGCTGAAATCATCAGGTATCGTCTTGATCTGCAACACAACCAGGAGGACTTTGGACAGGGACAACAACGGGGCTTTCAAGCCAAGTACTCTTCAGGTGTGGGCCAAGACCTCAAGTCCTCCTAGCTTAAAATGTCAGGAGACAGGGGAATGCATTCCTTAGATCTACAGGGATTTATAGTGGAGAAGGAGAACTGACCCTACTCCCCCAGCACAATAATATAGCAGCATAAGACCTTGGGGCTGAGACAGAGGGGTCCAGTGACACTGTGGCCCTATTTAGGGGAGGCCCCGGACAGGGCCCAACAGGCACGGAATCAGTCAAACCACATTGCCAAGCATTGACCAAAGGGACCCCCACCAACCGCAACCACCCTGAAAGAGGGCAGAGTATTGCCAGCAGTGTACAGCCCAATTGCACAAGTGCCCAACAGAGAGACAACAACAAGCCAGTGACTCTGCCCCTGAATGGCATTAGAGGGAGGGCATCCCAGTGGTGATGAGAGCCCACCTGGCAAGACAGCAAGGATGGACAGTAACAAGCCTTTCTGGTCACCTTCACGCCCCTGGGCCAGACTACACTTAATCATAGACCATGCTGTAGAGATGAATCTTTAGTAGACACTTGAATGTTTGCACTGAGTTTGCATTTCTAACCTTAATTGGCAAATAATTTCACTGTAGTGGAGCTCTATGAGGGAAGGCCCTGCCTCCGGCTGTTTGTTTAGAAATTCTAGGTACAATTCTAAGTTCTCTATCATCCACTTCCTAATATCTAATGTGTCCGTTTAGATCATATTAAATGCAAAATTTTAAGATAGTTAAATGCTAAGAAAATGCAATATATTTAAAAAGAATTATCCAGAGATGTATTTCTTCCACTTGGGTAAATGTCCCCATTTTCTGTATCATGTTAAACTAATTGTTGAATGATGTGTTCTGTCAACCCCACCATTTGCATGTGTTAACATAGAAAATTATAAGGCTCCGAAAACAGCCATATATGTCACCTGGAGTTCATGGATGCTGCAACAGATGTGCCAAATAAACCTTTTGTCAGGTGGTCTGACATCCCGCTACCAACGTTAACAAATTGAAAATTGCAGAATCTCTTCCACCTGTGAACCATTTTCTTCTGATAAGCTCTCTCTTTTTCTTAGTCATTAAACTAAATGCCTCACGCATGCTTTAGCCTTCTTTCATTATGGAGTCGGCCGACAAAGTCAGAAAGAGAGGGGAAAGACGCGCACGCTTGATTTTTCAAGGATCCTCGACAGGAGATGGAAATGAAAGTGTGGGAACCACTCCAGGAGCCTCTCCACTTCTTCGCTCCATTGTAACCAAGTCCCTGGTTCACTCGTATTCACTGGAGCCCAGTGGCCCCTAAAGTAGCTCACTTTAAAGGGAGTAGTTTTCCATTTGAGACGTGCCGTCTCTATCGGCGCTTGGCAGCAAGACCTAGCCGTCCTCCATCTCCTCCGGTCTGAAAGAAGCTGTTAAACCAACTGACGTAACGGGCCACACTGCGACTCCGTTAATTACGCTCATCTTGACCCGCTAGTAAAACGAGGCGCTGCGTTTCTGTTATCTAGCGTTGGAAAGGCATTAGCTCAACGCTCTCTTTAATAGGTTTAATTAGCTGTTAACGGTTCGCCACTAAGTGACCGATAAAGTCGATATGGTAATACACTCTAATATGCATAGCTTTGGCCCTCAATGCCTGTGTAAAGACGTGGTGCTTTTGGGGTTGTGTTCCTTGTGGAGATGCAGTAGTGATATACCGGATGAATCTATCCAATTATGATGAAGGAATATGCCTATCCAGTGACAGCCAGGGAGGCATCTACACAGACAGGCAGGCCATATCAAATGGGCATTAATTCATGGCAGTGATAATGGAATGTAATTAATCCGCCAAACTACTGACAGTGACATCTTTCTGAGAGAAGCCGCTTCAGTGTCAGTTTCATCGTGAAGATGAAAAGTTACCCCTCTTTTTAACGCCAGACGAAACAGACATTATCTATCAATGAGTTTGTTTTTTTCTTTCACAGATGATTGAACGGAAAGATCATAACGAACAAAACACTTTGCAAATACAGGCCAGGACCTTTTCAGTTTTGCTTGAGGAATACATTTTCAAATAATACTGGGGATGACAGCAGAACCTTTATTGCCCAAGTTCTCATTGGCAATGTCATTTCTTATCTGTAATATTTCGCCTTGGTTCAGTCTGTGTTAAAATGCACCTCACAGCGGATCACAGCGATAATGGCTACTCTTGCTTTTCAGTGTACAGTAATTTTCCACTCAATACAGGGAAGCTGTCCTGTTAGTATACCAGGGATGGGCCTCTGAAACAGATTCAGGGAAAGACATCGAGCACGGACTGATGGGAAATTAAAGCAGCACGCCCACAGGGAAGCATAACAATGGGACCTGGAGATGCTAGCTGTCTAATGACGTTATATTTTGAACGACATTTCCGCCTCAGAATCGTTAGAAACTGATGCGGTAACAGCATACAAAACCACCCTGGCAGTTGTTCAGAGAAGTTTCACGCAGAAGCAACAACAGAAAAGTTTTAAGTGGCAGAGCCTCAGTGTGGGCTGACAGAGATTGCAGGAAAATGAAGATTTAAATGAAGATCCACTCAAACGAAATAAGTAAGTGACCTGTTCTGCCCTGCTCCAGTAGTTGGGTAAACAGAGAACGAAGCAGAGAAGTAAACCGAAGAATGAGTCATCCCACTTTTGCCATTCAGAGGTTGCACCTCTATAATGCACGTTTCTCCCATTAAGTCAGCACACGTGTTAGCACATAAGCAAGCACGCTCGCACACACACCCACAAACAGGAGGACGCTCCTCTTTCACAAAGTTTCTTGTGACTCCGAGGAGACAGGCTGATACCAGTGGCATTAACAGGACACCTCCTCACGATATGCTTCTTCAGCTGTCCAACCCGTGTGTGAGTCAAGGCGCAGCGGGGGTGTGGCAGTTGACGCGTGCGCGTGAGAGAGTGAGAACGTGAAGGAAAAAAGCTTAGTGTTGAGAGCGGGAGGAAGACGAGGTGTTTGCCCTCTCTCTCTCTTTTCGGCTCATGTCTCTCTTGTAGAGTAGTGTGGAGTAGTGTGCCACCCGGCGGGCCGTCTATCCAAACAATGCCTTTTAAACGTATAGTGGGAATCACTTCACAGCCAGAAACAATATGCTAATATTTTCCAAGGGAGCAATGGAAGGAAAGAGTACACCGCCTGTCAATTACCAGCGGCACAACCACTAAAAGATTCATTTAAAAAGCAACTGAGACAGAGCAGCTCTCATCAGAACAGAGATGAGAATGTTTTTTGTTTACCATATCCCCTCCCCCAATTCTGTTCAATCGCAGCAACTCCCAGGACAGTTGATTTTGAGATATGTGTCCTCCGAAGCACGTCCGGTGCCATTTGATTACAGAACCCACAGTCACGGATATTGCTGATCAATTGCGCCACGATCTGTGGGAGCCCTCCGCAAAGAGGCGAGCGGGATTTCTGTTTTCACAATGAGTCAGTGAGTTTACCCCTACAGACCATCAGAAGCACTGTAACACCAGGGTGACTGGCTGACTAATTGCAATGTTGGCATTCATTTCAGATCATTTCACATAAACATTACACGTAACATTTCAGGTAAGTTATGTAAGAAAACTAGAAGACGAGATCTGTACCCTCCACCTGAATGGCGTTCTGAAACATCAGAATTCATTTCGAATCCCCCTGACATTCGGAACCTCCATAGTAATTTGTTTACTGGTTGGAGATTAAGTGTTGGCAGCGCTTGTCTCGCTCACTGAAGTTAATTGCTGCAGTGATTGGATTTACTGAAAACATGAACAGACAAGCAGGAACAGGTTCAGATTGTGATTAGGGGTATGAATGTCTGAGCGCTATCTTCTCTCATTAGATCGATTCTCCCGGTGTCATCCTCACAGTGCAGAACACAAAATGGACATTGAAATAATCCAACACGACATATAATGCACCAACATCGGCATGTCCTAAACGGACACACAAGATGGCGTTCATAATCGTGTTCCTACAAAGCCCCTGACCTGGACCAGGGGTTATGACCCAAGCTTGGGATTACAATGAGGACTTGTCCATTGGTTCCCATAAATTTGGTCACATCACTGCAACCAGCTTTGTATGTCGAGTTGAATGCGATGTTAAATGCCTTCCAACTGGCCAGAACATGGATTCAGTTCATCGATGGTGTGAGAACACAAGTTCTGTTTGAACACGACACAAACACACAAATACACACACACACACCTGATCTGTGGAAAAAAATCCTCCCATAGCTCAGTTTGCTTACTCTCATGCCAGCAAAGCTAGACCATCAGGGCTGTCCTCTTACTGAAATAGATCTGTACCGAATCCCCTGTGAACCCTCTTAGTTCCTGCCCCTCCCCTAAGCACAGAAGATTACTCATATCATTATAATGGACGTCCTGGCAGGGTAGCTGCGGTCAAATTTAATTTGGCATATCCTAAAATCTACACTAGATAATCAGCCTTTACACCTGACAGAGAGACGGGTGGGCGGGTTCGGCAGGGCATCAAAGGCCGAGCGAGATAGAGAGTAGGTAACACACATTAACAGAGAGCGAGCGCGATCGAGAGAGTCTGATGGTGAGTGAAAGTAAAGAGGGAAAGAGGTAGCATGTGGGTAAGAGGAGATGAGAGAAAGTGTGTGAGAGACAGAAAGAGACAGAGAGAGGTACAAGTATTCAACTTACCCACCGCCGGGACAATGGCTATAGAGCTGATATACATTTTAATAAGAGCATGCTACTTTAAACTGTTCAGAAGACGCACAGTAGAAACTGATTTACTTGGACATTTCTCAAAGCTGTTGTAACATTTAAATGTACACTCAGCAATATTTAACCCTGTTTAACATTCAATTGAATAGTGATACATAACCCATAAATGAAAAATAGAAATGACACATGAGGTCATTCCAGCTGTCTTGCATGGTTAAAACAAAAGGACTGATCAAATTTTTAAGGTTTTGTTTGGCTGAAAGTAAATTGGGTTACACTTAATTTTGAGAGTCCCAAGTGTGTCTGTGGAGGCTCTACAGATTAGATACTATCAGTACTATTAACTAATGCTAATCCTTACCCTAACCTTAACCCTTACACTAAACTGTCTTGTTAACATAACATAACCCTAACCTTAACCCTTACACTAAACTGTCTTGTTAACATAACATAACCCTAACCCTTACACTAAACTGTCTTGTCAACATAACATAACCCTAACCTTAACCCTTACACTAAACTGTCTTGTTAACATAACATAACCCTAACCCTTACACTAAACTGTCTTGTCAACATAACATAACCCTAACCTTAACCCTTACACTAAACTGTCTTGTTAACATAACATAACCCTAACCTTAACCCTTACACTAAACTGTCTTGTTAACATAACATAACCCTAACCTTAACCCATACACTAAACTGTCTTGTCAACATAACATAACCCTAACCTTAACCCTTACACTAAACTGTCTTGTTAACATAACATAACCCTAACCTTAACCCTTACACTAAACTGTCTTGTTAACATAACATAACCCTAACCTTAACCCTTAACCTAAACTGTCTTGTTAACATAACATAACCCTAACCTTAACCCTTAACCTAAACTGTCTTGTTAACATAACATAACCCTAACCTTTACTCTAAATTGTCTTGTTAACATAACCCTAACCTTAGCAAGCAGTTGTTTATCAACAGTTTGTTGGAGATAATAGATGGAAAGTGGGACCTTAAACTGTGTCTTTAAGGAAATTGGTGTTTGTTTCCTACCATAATGCATACATTTATTGGGCAATATCCAGTTACCAATACAAAGGTCAAGTAAATATGTTCATCTAACGATACTAATGTCTTCAAAGTATGTGCTGTTGGGTTAAATGTATTATGCAGTACGACTTCATTCGATATACTTCAGTACATAGACTTGATAGTGTTTCAACACAAGCAGTATTTCATTGTCCCTGCTAAGTGTAATAACATTGATGCCATCCTGTCTGTTGACGTATGTGGAACATTGCATTCCTATCAACTTCACAAAGTTATGCTATTTATACATTTTTTGGAATCTCTTTTTTTGCAAAACTCCATACCATCATAGAAATACATATTACTTATAGGTTTTGCCTAGTTGAATGGGAATACTAAATCTTATAACAGTAATATGTTATACACTTGACAACACCCATATGCCATCATTTCTTTTGGAAAAGCAAGAACATGAAAAAAAAAATCTGAAAAATGAATTCTACATTTTGCAAACACCATTTACTCCTTTTCCCCCATCTAAACTATTTTCAAATCCCAGGTTGAAAAAATATATATTTACAGACTGGCTTCATAAAGTTATTTTACCAACCAAGAGTCACACACCGGAAATAAGGAAATATATTTTTTTAAAGATTAAAGATACTAGAGTCTACGTATTGCTGTTTGGCTTCTTGCAGAGAATGGGCTTCCAGTCCTAAAAAATATCAATTTCCCGAGAGCAGTATAGTGACGGCCTGAAACGCTATTTCCTTTGAAGGGCTTACCATGCATATTTCAGCTATGTACTACCAACAGCTCAGGCAGAAGAAACGCATGGCCAATCACCTTCACTGCACTGCAATGTGATTATTCGTTCTAGCTGAGCATCTAATAATCTTTTGATCAATCTATGTACAGAGTATCTCTGTGTCTGTCTGTGAGCCCATCTATCAAGCCCCAGTCATATCCAAAAGTGGGCCGTATGCAATTTTCACGCAATCTTGTCTTGCTACTGGTTCATTGCAGGCCCGGCTGCAGGATAAAGTGACTGAGGGGGCAGATGAAATTAGCAAGATGGTAAATCTTTCTTCAGTTCTAGCACTGCAATTGTATTGAATTCTGCTGATTGTCACCCTACCAGAAGAAATAAATATCAAATTCTGAGACCCCTGAGTGATTTTGAGGTTGGTGTGAAATGTATAGCTTTATATCAGCTAAGAACCATAAACAGTGAACAAACTCATAAGAACAGCTGTCTTACCAAAACAACAATTTAAGTAAATGCTAAAGTAGTGTTCATTCCTGTAAACAAAAATACTAAACAGCACTTTATAAAATGACAGGATATAAATGGCTTAATTTACACCTGTTTGGAAGCATCTGCATTTGTTATGTTCCTCCCCTAATTCATTCAGGTTTTCTCTTTAATTTGTTACCCATCAGTATATAGGATGATGTGATTTGGTACAGTACATGTATGAATGAAGTTCAAACAAGCATTAATTAAGCAATAGCAGTGCTTTGAATCCGTTGCAGTTAGATAGGAGACTGGGTGAACCATATGGGGTACATTGGCTGGCACCTCTGTTCCAAGGTTATCAGGAAACAGTCAGAGGTTGGGGGGGGGCTCTGCAGCCATTGTCCCAGCAACGCTTGTAGAACACTGGGTAGAGTATAAAAAGCTATGTGGAACTTGGTAACATTGGCGGCAGCTTTGGCAGTGGCCTCGTTAGTTTTATGTTGCTGCAGCTGCTCGTTGCTCTCCTCCTTTACTTGGTCTGTGTTCGTTGGCAAAGCCAATTTTTTATATCCATTATCGTGACAGCAAATTAGCTGGTTTGAGCTAGTTAATATGTCTATTTGGTAACAATTACGGTCTTTAAAGCTAGCTAAAATGTTAGCCTAAACTATTTTGTGGTATGCCTGAGATTGAGTTGAGTGACGCAGTAAAGTTAACCCTGTTACTATTAATCAAATTTCTACCTGTGCCCCTGTGCAAACACATTCCCAAGGGGCACTTCTTCCACTCTGACAAAATATTTAGCACTAATAGTCATTTAAACTTTGCTTTTTTTAAATAAGGAAATGTAACTAAAACAGGGGTTTTAGTAACATTTCAACGGAGGGGCCTAAACCCCCTTAATCCCCTCCTTGGTCCCTGGCCTGGTTTATTGTGCTGTTTTTATAAATACAAATGTATGTTTCAGATCTTCTTTCAGGAGACCTTTTCATTCAAGACAGGAGAAACATACCTTCTTAAGTTACTTTTTCCTGAAGTTGTTCCTCTTAGTTCATAGCATGTCAATCTAGCATATGATAAATTAATGTTAGGTAGCAAGCTAGCTAAGATTTTGTCTATGTTAAAGCGATACCATAACTGCAATGCCATAACAATATGTTTTGAAATTAATTGGCTTGACATCAAGAGCTGTACTATTTAACATAACTACAAAAACTTTACTCATTATGTAAGTACCTCATTTTGTGGTATGGTAACTTTAAATTCTATGGTTGAATTAAAGCCAGACTGAAGAAACCCAGAGTTTTAATACATTTAAAGGTCTTTCTGATGCTATTTGGCTATTGACAGTCCCACATTGAAACTAATGGCATCCAGCAAAATAGAAAGAAAACTACACATTTGGGATGTAAATGGCGCCTTTGAGTTTATGTTTCAAGATTTGAAAGATACCCTTTTAAATGCTGAATAAAATCCATCCATCAAGAACAGTGTTTTTCATATTATGCCTCTACATATGCAAGTCAAAAGTTCCCTCTGAAGTTTCTGATTAAAATTAAGATGAATAGATCAGAATATTGAACAGGAACCTGGAATGTAGAATATAATCACTAGAATACTGCATTTCCACTCACAAACACATTCAGGGTTCTACAAGAAATTATTGTATAACTCATCTGTCTCTTAATATTTCTGTAACTACTAGTAACAAATGATGCAGAATAGAGGAGTTACATATATATCAAAGGAATTCAAGAAGACACCAACATATTCCCTCAAATACTAATGAGATAAACAGTGCCAGAAATATATCTATTAATACTGTATCTTTCTCAGAGATTAAGTTATTTGGCTTAATCTCATTCCCATCTGATTGAGGTTGATCATCACTTCACATCCTTCTCGTTGCTGGAAATATTGCAACGGATATGATAAAACCTCTGACCCAGGGGCAGCCAGAGCAGCAAATCCTGCCAAACCAGGTCAGTTTAATGTTAGAAAAGGAAATTTTCAGCAGTTCTATATATTGATAAAACATGTTCCAAAGGACATTTTTATACATGCATAATGGCAAATTATTTTTTTCAAAACACGTATTTAGTCTTTAGATAAATACATAGATGTAGCATGTGTTAAAGCATTTATTAATGTTATCTTTAAAAGTTACTTAAACTTCTTTTATAAATAAATTACTAGGTTGTGTTCAAAATAAAAGTTTTACATTGTCTCATTATTGTGTGATTCACGCGCCTAGAAAACATCACCAAAATGTAGGAAACTGCAAGCCTCTTAAATGTACATTTGTCTGGGGGAAATAACCCCCCCCAGGTGAAACCTTCTTAAACCGCCACTGTATTGGTTAAATAATATATGTTTACATATAATGTAAGTCTCCATTAATGTAGTTTATTCAATATAATTCATGATTACAATGTATGTCACAAATGTCGTTTATTTAATATATATTAAATGTGTACAACATATATAACTACTTTATTAATATTTAATCTATATATCTATTCATTTTAAGAAACTCTTTCGATCAATATAAGCATGATGGACTGCATATATAGAGCAGCATGTATTCCAAATGGGTGGATGCTCCATCTAGACAAGAAAACCAACCCTGTGATAGATCATGGACGTTCATATTTAAGTCCACAGACCTTTAGCTTTCTTTTATCCCCAGGGATATATAATTGTTTCCCGTAAAGTTATTGATCAGCAACACAGGCTCCATATTTACCAGTAGCCGATTAGAGGAAAGGAAGTTTCAGACCTCCCTGCTTTGCGTATGGGTTGATGATACACTCTTGTCACTGTTTAGTCTTAACATCTGATCTGTCATAAGTATCTACACAGACTTTGGACCAGTTTCTACAGTGAATGAAGAACATTGCATACCCAGGCTGATGAGAGAACGAGCATCGCTAGGCTGTGTGCCTGAGTTATGAGCCTGACAAAGGCTCCGTTCAAGCGTCTAATTTAAGAGCTGCTTCTGCTCCGTCTAATTAACAATTTACTAGGCCATCAGTCAGCCCCTCCATTGTGACATAATCGCTGTCGCAAACCGAACCCAACACAACAGCGCTCTGAAGCGCAGCCCAGGCACTGATTGATTAAAACATGCAACTTTCATAGGAAGGACATGCACCAAGAAATGCATCCATCGGTCTCTGTGAAGTTGAGTTGACCTGTCATATTGTTGTTTGTCCTCATAATATAAAGAACAGCACATGAACCCTCTGTTACATATAATCCCGTTTGGATAGGCCTGGTTGACCTGTTTTAGGATTACTTACTATAAGGTGTTTTTAAGTAGGTTGACTAACTATAGGGCATTTTGCTGTATTGTGAATGTAGTTTTCTTTACTAAAGTTTGTCTTAGAGCAGAGTGTTATACTGTCAAGTATTTTAGGGTAGGTTTACTTACTATAGGGGGTTGTTACTGTAGGGTGACTTACTGTAAGATAATGTCGCTTATGCCTAGGACCGGCCCTGAGTTGCAGTGTTGCTTAGTTCATAGAGCTCTGGTTATGTGAGTAACCTCTGACATTCGCTGTACAGCAGTTTGCACATGAAAAGCACTTTCTTTTACTCAGACAAATTTAGCTCTAGCTAAAAACAGCTCCTTACCACTTCTAATGACCTCTTTAATCAAAGGTAAGACTATCACAAACTCGTACCACACAGATCTGAAAGCAATGCATGTCTTTTATACAGTCAACTATTAGTTCCCTGCCTTTTTCATGAACTTTCCAATACCGTTGGGATACAGTTTTCAGTCTCTAAAATCCACAGGCCTGAATCCTTTTCTTCATGTTTTAGCTGATTTGACACATGCATGTGTCATTTTGCTGTGTTAATAAAGATTATGGCAGTAGCCTAAGGCGAAATTCAAGTTTCGTACATTGATTCCCAATGAACGTTGTTGGACCCTGTTATTACTATGTCAAAGGAGCAATATTGATTTCCCATGTGAAAGGTAGGTGAATTTCAGCAACATCAGTTCACGTTCAACTGTCCCCAATCCTATGCTGATCATTTATGTTTGTGTTTTACATAAAATATATGTTAAAAATGACAGCAATTTAGCCAGTGATTCCCTACTCTATTAAGCACTTGTTTTTTGACATGAACAGAAATTGAGGGAATTTTGCAGCATCTTTCAAACTGAAAGGATGGAACCTAATATTATTTTAGAATGCACTTTTGTATGACCAAAAAAATTTGTGGGTGAATAAATATTGTGAAAAACCATAATTCCACTATTACTTTAGGTTTATTATGGCCATTTTCTGAGCATAAAGACCTCTTCACTCTCTCCATGATTTTATGTTAAATACTTAATTTCTAACTGACAATCATTCCAAACACAATATCCCAAATGACAAAGTGAAAATATATTTTGTAGAAATCTGGGTCAGGTTTTTTTTTTTTATGTACGCTATGGATTCAGATCCTCAATTCAGTACTGTGTTGAAGGATCTTCGGCAGTGATCACAGCTTTGAGTCTCCTTAGGTATTTTGAGTCTCCTTGAGCATCTAACAGCTTTGAATACCTGGATTTTGGGAGTTTCTGCTATTTTTCCTTGTGGATCCTCTCAAGCTCTGTAAGATTGACTGGGGAGCTTTTGTGAAAAGCGATTTTCAGATCCCATCACAAGTGTCTGGGCCACTCAAGAACATCCACAGACTTGTTCCAAAGCCACTTGTTGTCTTGGCTGTGGGCTTGGTTCATCGCTGTGGAGAAGATGAATATTCGCCCCAGTCTGATGTCGTGGGTGCTCATGATCAGGTTTTTTTCAAGGACCTCTTTGTATTTTGCTTTGCACATCCTTCCCTCAATCCAGACCAGTCTCTCAGCCTCTGCCACTGAGAAGTATTCCCAAAGCACGACTCACCCATCGCCATGCTTTGCTGTGGGAATTGCATTAGCCAGGTGATGAGCGGTACCTTGCTTTCATCAGACGTTGGCATTCAGACAGCATGTCATATACCTTTTACTCAGGAGTGGCTTCCATCTGGGCTCTGTCCCATAAAGCCCTGATTGATGGAGTGTTGCAGAGATACTTGTCCTTCTGGCAGGTTCTCCCACCTCTGCAGAGGAACTCTTTTTCCCCTGTTACTTCATTTGGCCAGACAGCCAGCTCTACAGCAGGAAGAGTGTTGGTGATTCCAACTTTCAGTTCACAATGGTGGAGCCCACTGTGCTCCTTGGAACGTTCAATAATTTAGCAATTGTTATTGCCTACCTAAGATCTATGCAATTCTAGCTCAGAGGTCTACAAATAATTCCTTTTAATTGGTGGCTTTTTGTTTGGCTCTGACATGCATTAGGAACAGACAGGTACGTGCCTTTCAGAGTTGAATTTGCCACAGCTGGACTCCAATCAGGTTCTAGAGACATCTTGTTGATGATCAAAGGACACAGGATGTACAGGTGCTGGTCATAAAATTAGAATTATTAGAATTATCATCAAAAAGTTTATTTATTTCAGTAATTCCATTCAAAAAGTTAAACTTGTATATTATATTCATTCATTACACACAGACTGATATATTTCAAATGTTTATTTCTTTTAATTGTGATGATTATAACTGACAACTAATGAAAATTCCAAATTCATTATCTCAGAAAATTAGAATATTACTCAAGACCAATATAAAAAAAATATTTTTAGAAATGTTGGCCAACTGAAAAGTATGAACATGAAAAGTATGAGCATGTACAGCACTCAATACTTAGTTGGGGGTTCCTTTTGCCTGAATTACTGCAGCAATGTGGCGTGGCATGGAGTCGATCAGTCTGTGGCACTGCTCAGGTGTTATGAGAGCCCAGGCTGCTCTGATAGTGGCCTTCATCTCTTCTGCATTGTTGGGTATGGCGTATCGCATCTTCCTCTTCACAATACCCCATAGATTTTCTATAGGGTTAAGGTCAGGCGAGTTTGTTGGCCAATTAAGAACAGGGATACCATGGTCCTTAAACTAGGGCCTGGTAGCTTTGGCACTGTGTGCAGGTGCCAAGTCCTGTTGGAAAATGAAATCTGCATCTCCATAAAGTTGGTCAGCACACAGAGCTCTGTGAACAGTCAGCCTCTTTAGCAATGACCTTTTGTGTCTTGCCCTCCTTGTGCAAGGTGTCAATGGTCTTCTTTTGGACCGCAGTCAAGTTAGCAGTCTTCCCCATGATTGTGTAGCCTACAGAACTAAACTGAGAGACCATTTAAAGGCCTTTGCAGGTGTTTTGAGTTAATTAGCTGATTAGAGTGTGGCACCAGGTGTCTTCAATATTGTACCTTTTCACAATATTCAAATTTTCTGAGATATTGAATTTGGGGTTTTCATTAGTTGTCAGTTATAATCATCAGAATTAAAGGAAATAAACACTTGAAAAATGGAATGAATGTATACATTACACAAGTGATAAGAATTACTTTCGCCTTCTTAAAGAGCAATAGTAAATATACAAAAGATATTTATTTTTTTTAATCTAAATTTTTAACGCTTAAATTGCATATAATAATAATATCCATAAAAACTGAACAACATTAATTGAGTGGAGCATTCCATTTCACAATTTGTGAATTGACTTCAATTTCACAAATTGACTGGAGCATTTTATTTTCTTGAGCAAAACTTAGCTAACTTAGGTACATCATAACTAGCCAACATACTGATTTATGTTCTTAACTAGCCATTACATATAGCCATAATTAATGCACATCCTTCAGTAGCCTTCATCTCAACTTGCAATCATATTGCAATGCTAACGTTAACGTTAACCCCTGTTTTGGGTCTGTGGACTGGATGCGTAGAGTGGACTTTTCTTCATTTGAGATGTTGAAGCATTGACGTCATGCTATTGTGGTAGGCAAGTTTGGTTTTACAATAGACACACTGTACAGAGTTTTCACCTTTTTTTAGCTTAAAATTATCCCAAACTTTGGACACTTTCTGTTGTTTTCTCTGGCTTGTCTCTTTGCATCGCTCCTTGCTATTTTCTCTCCCTTTCTCCATTTTGTACCCATGTCTTGTTCCCTTGGTGGGCATTTTATTATCCAAACTGAAATGTAAATTGCTAGTTACAGGACTGAATTACACTCTTCCCTTCTTTCTTGGCTGCCCAGAGATGCTTTTCCTGGGGTCTTTCTATCATACCCTTGACAAATCCTGATTGGGGCAGGTGTCTGGATGGCGTTTTGAGCCCCCCGGCACAGGTGCTTCGGTTGTCAAGTATGTCGCAGTCCTTCAAAAGGTTCTCCAACCTACCCACTGCCGCCTCACGGGCGTATACTAGCCAGGCGCTGACCTCCGTTAGGTGGCGTTGTCGGCAGGATCTGAATGCAGCCCTCAGTGTCACAGAACCCAGTAAAAAAACTAAAAGCACAACTGTTCCCTATGTTCCCGGCACAGGACTGTTGTACAGGGAGAGACATGGTGATCAGACACAGTCCAGAACATACCCTGCCCAGCGGTTTGCTTTTCTATTTTGTTCTACTCTTCTTAAAATTCTCTCAAGTGCTCAGAACAGCCTGGCACTGAGTCTGTTCCCTGTGTCTCTCCCTGTTACGCTGGTGGAGAGTTCGGGCATAGTCCCAGGTCGGGGACACATTTTTTCCATATACTGAGTCTATAAAGCAATGACCAGGTATAGAAACAATTATTTAGTTGACATAGTATTTTACTGACCATGCCAATAATGGTCGTGATACGTCCTCACATACAGAATAGAGAGGACACTGAACCAACTCTGTAAGCCCCACCAGACTTCTTCGTGCAGAAGCGTCCGAGTCGTGTGGGGGAACGAGATGGGCACAGCCATCAACAGCTAGCTCAAAAAGCCATCCAGCCATGCATACCACCACAGCTAAATAGGTATTTCTCACACAGGAAAGCTGTGAAAGGAGCATCCAACGCAACAGTTTTAACAAGAATCCCCATGGGACGTTCATGCTGGTTGGCTGAATGGTGTGTCATATCTGGGTTGCGGAACAAACTGAGCATCTGATCTGAATTTCGCTTCACATGCGTCCCTTACATGTGACTTGAGTCATAATATTGCATGTGATGTTGTTGTTGAGCACGCTGGTGAGGTTTGGATCTCGCCTGCCATGCGTAGGCTTCTTCAAAGGATTATGATACCATTTTTGTTCAAGTGGATTTTTAAGCACATAAATAAATCCGCCACCAGCGTTGCGTGACTGCATTCTCAGCCCGGCGCTCGGAGTGGATATCGGCCCTGCCCTCAAAAAAAGCCAAGTCTTATTTTTATATCCTACATCGGCCCGGTCGAGGGAGGCACATCATTTTTAGTAGGCAGTAGATTTGGCATACCGGAACCATGTCCCTTCAGAGGCAGTCGATAACCTTAAGAAGGGATTTATTTAGAACACTATAATCTGCACCAATTCCATATTCCGTTTTCTCAGAAGCAGTGGGTTTTTCTCGACTTATTTTCTGCATAAACAAACGTCATATAATTGGTTTATACACTTAGTGTCTCCGTCCGCTGATTAGTACTGAGGGGTTCAGAAGATCGGGGCTAACCTACATAGATGATTCTGAGGCCATTCTCTGCCTATCTCTTCCCCCATCTCTCTGCCTCTCCATATCTCTATCTAAACAACAACACTGCAGCACTTCGTGAGGGCTGGCCTGTCGAGCCAATTAAAAAGGGTTCCCCTGAAGAACCGGGGCTCATCAGGATTCACTGAATAAATTGTTTCCCAAATGGCCCTCTATGCACTATTTAGTGCAGTACTTTCAACCAGGACATAACGGTGCCATTTTGGATGCAACCATTAGCAAAGGTTCACAATCAGTGGAGTATTTCTGCAAATGCCAAAGCAAGTCAATGCTATCAGCACCCCTCCAGCAATGTTTCCCGAGGAAACAGTAGTTGAGGAGAAAAACACTTTACCTTAATACTTAGACCAAGACCAAAAAAACCAATAAGCCATCACATCCTGGGTGGCAAACAGTGATGATAATAAATATAGACTTTCAAGGAAATTAACAAAAATATTATATATTTATTATTATGTTTATGCTTTATTTGAGAGGAAGGTCAAAAGAGAGAGTTTTTTGCTGAAAGAGAAGTGGTCTGCCATTGAACCTACATACCGGAGACAGACGTTTATACCACTGGACCACCCTAGACCACTGATGTGCTATGACCTACTATTATTCGTACTTTGTCAAGTCATCAACCTCCGGTGTGTTTGGAGTAGAGTTGGAAGCAAATATGTGGGGTGGATTTGTTTCTTTCATGAAATAAAATGCATGCCCGTTGATGAGATTTAACAAAATAAATCAAAAGGCACATTAGTGGAATGCAATGTCACTGAAAATCCTTGGTAGAAAAAGTATTGACTCCTCTTTGGCAAAGGGTTTTTAATAGCGTAAAGTTGGATTCCCACTCCAGGGCTGAAGTTGTTGTGTTTCCTTCACCCATCTGTAATTGGGTCTTGGGTTGCGTATCAGCTTAACGTCAAAACATATGTTGTGCTGAAGATGATCTTGCTGACTTCAATTGACCCCTAGGAGGTTCATCTCAACCCTCGTGGGAAGGGTTCCGCTGCTGTGTTATTGGTCCAATGCCAGCCGCGGCCAATCCAGTTAAAGCGTGCTGCCTTATCTGGAGAAAGTCAATTAGCATCCTCGGTAAGAGAGCACGCCCGGAACACCTTTTATCAGCACCTCATTTATCCACGTGGGACTGCAATGCATGGTGGGAATGGAGAAATTGTCTAGGCTACCTGCTGCCCTTGTTTGTTTTCTTATTTTCTCCTCTCACCGTGTGCTTCATACTTCTGCATTCTCACTCAACCCTTGGCCCCCCGTTCTCTCTCTTCTTCCTCCCCTCTCCTCTTAACCCAGTTTTCAATATATGCACACTCCAAAGGTTTCAGACGAATGACTAACACGCTGGCAGAATGTATTGTCTCCTAATAGAAACAATTGAGAATTCAATCGAATAGAAGTTGAGCGCGGTAAAAAATAAAAAAGGGGAAAAAAGTATTCCCTCACACCCTCACATACACCTCCCTCATTGCTTGCCTCCCTATCCAGTTTCTGTATTTCACTGGCGGATCCTAATCTACGTAGCCTCTTTCTCTCATCTGTTCTCACTCGCTTTCTCCTACCTCTCTCCAGCTACTTCTCAAACACGCCCATATAAACATAAATCTATTTCAAATTCCCTTTTACAATGCAGAAGCTGTCATGTCTCATTATGAATTTATACCAGTGTAATGTTTGATCTTACCTAATGCAGCTTATATGCTAATCAAGCTTTGTTATTTATGTTTCTCTGCCGTAATTCTTTTAGCTCTAATATTCTAAACAAATTAATTCTGCACCGTCATGTCTTCCCACTTCAAGCAGCTTATATCCAAAAATACAGAAAAATGCAGAGGAAAAAGGCAGATTTTCTCTGCACATTGTGAGAAAAGCCCTCATTGTTTGGGTTTAAACGCTCATGAAACGAAAGAATTCAGCTCCATAAAATGGTATTATCCATTTAGTTGTTCTTTATAGGCTTTGTTTAGCAATTGACAGGAAAAAGAAGCCCCGGAGCAACAGCTACTCCAGCGGAGGGGACTGGTATTTGATCATATTCTGTCTGAATGAAAGATAGCATACATTGAACCTGCCGCTGTGACAGTTTAAACACACGACATCCTAATTGATGTATCCATTCGTAGTAAGGGCCTTTGAGGTCTACAACTCACAACCATACAACACAGACATCAACACATTCGCTGGTGTGTCATTTAACCTACTAAATCACCACTCAAAGTGAATGATGAACATTTTGCTCACACGGGAGCCATTCCGTTTTGCGTGTCAATAATAGGATGGGATACAAATGAATTTACATCCACCGTGACAAACAAAACGATATAAACAAATTGTGGTTGCGGTCAATTTCATTAGAATTGCTGGCAGTTGAGGAAATGCACTGGCATTGAAATTCCACTTAAATGCTTTTCAATTAGACAATGTTTCAATTGCAATTTAGTTCAAATCGTGAATTTTTATTAAATGAATTGACCTTCCAAAATATTACATCGTTGTCAAGCCCGAGGATGGGAGTTGTATAAAGCACCAACTCATTGTAGGACTCCGTAAACTGATGCTTTCTTACTATAATCCTGTTCAAAGCCAAGTAATGAACCAGTTTAGGCCGAAGTAGCGTACACATTTACTGCACAAGCAGAGGGAAGGCACACACAGACAGACATACACACACACACACACACACACACACACACAGAGACACACAGAATGCAGCATGCACTTATGGCATTTGTGTGGCAGCTTCAAGATAAAGATACACAAATATGGATCATCAGAATCACCCTCCCTGCAAACCCAGGTGTCCTCTTTTGTCACCGGTTAGAGCCTTACCCAGGGCCACCTCTATACTATAAATTGTTGGTAAAGCAGCTGGAGAGAGAGTGAGATATCAGACCGGTAGGAGCAGCCAAGCAGACCAGCTGCATATTTCCTCAAAGAGCAGTTCTTAATGGCCATGGCAGGAATGAGCAAAGAGGCCCGACTTAGTTGTTATATCTGCTCGTGCATATTGTTATCCCAAGGTTACATTGAAGCACCGGGTCCCATGATGAAATAGACTAGACCATGTCAGATCGGCATTACTGAAAACAGGTCACTTGGTGCGAGGTTGTTGTATGTGAATGAATGCCTTTCCTTAAGAGGTAATAGGCTATACCAATCAATGCCTCTTTATATTTTCATATTAAATGAACTAATAAAATAATATGATATATGAGCAAACATTTTTTATTTAGCTCTTACATATCTAACGTTTTCGCAAGGAACGAATCAAAGACAAATGTAATGTAATCTTAATACTAAGTTGACTTTTTGTTATACATGTACCAGTCTAAATTACTCAAACATTCGGTTTATAGGGACTCTGCACGCTCCCCTTCACGTTACCTACTCCTTCTAACATTATGCGGAGCGCAATTCAATTTCTCAATTTTGATTGTATTAGTGCGTAAGCGTATCGTACAGTCATGCAACTGCACCAACCTAGGCAATGTAACCTATTATAAACTTTGTGGTGGGTGGTATGCGTACTTACCCTCAACAACACTAGTCTTCATGGTTTTGGAATAAATCCAGTAGTTTAATAAATCCAGAGGGAACCCTGTTTGCGGAGACTGTATATCCGTTCTCGTTGCAATCAGTAGATAATTGCAAATCCAGGGCACGGTGTATTCTCGGACCCACTCAGCCACTGTTACATTCAAACTTTAGCCGGAGGTTTTCCTGCTGAAGCGGGTGGGAGAGCAACGTCTCCGTGTAGAACCACGCTCAGTCATTTGGGCAAGCGGGAGCGAGACAAAACGACAGTGTAATATCCAAACTGGGACCTCTTAACCAACAGAAAACGTATAGGAGTGTAGAGCGCACAACGCCCCTCCGAAAGGGCGCACAAACAAGCAACAGAAGCTCAAAGTTCCAGGGTAGACTAAATCGAAAAGAGACACAGAAAAAACACAAAGGAATCCGTGGATACAGTGGTGCACATCTTGTCAGATTTTAGGGCCGGCTGTATTCCAAACAAAGTACATGATAAGAGGCTCGTGTGTTTGTGGTTGTATATTGGCCGCACTGCTGTGAGCCGTACAGTATGCGTTCGAATAGGTTGGTGAAAAAAGAAAGGGCGGGGTCGCGAGAGTGGGGCGCTTGACCGAGAGAGAGCGAAATGGAGAGAGAGGGAAATGGAGAGAGTATTCAAAGATGAATGTTTTATGGGTCTGGATCAGGGACTTCTCGCTGTTGCATTTTTCATAAGATTCGGATGGTTTGACGTGCGGGGAATCTATTTGGACCAGACATGCTAAAGCACGCATGCATACGGAAACACATTCAAAAAACACACTGTGCAGGTGAACGGTTACCTCCCGGACCGGGCAGAAGCTATAGCGGAGGGGCCAAGCAGACTATCAACAAACATTCAAAAAAAATATGGATCTTGACGACCGATTGAATTGAGAATGCGCATTTGCCCGATAATTATATTTTAAGATAGCCTATATTATACCTATACATTATTACAGTAAAAAAGTATTACATTTTAGTCTTATAACAATCTCACGAGTCTTCATCACCGTTTAGCTTGTCCTATTTTGAAATTGCGACACTAGCATAGTGTCCCATTGATTTGGGCACTATCATTGGGTGTAAACTACAGGCAACACACGAAATGTGATCTTACAAAATATGTATGCAGGCACCCCATACAGCTATTTGACGTAGTAAAGATTGCAGTTTAAAAGTGCTTGCATATTGAGCACTATCGACAAATTCTGCTCTGACGGATTGGATGGAGAGACATTTTCCTACAGTATGTTGTGCGGACTGTCTGCAGCTTCGCTAGCTGTGCTGAAATCCAGGAGATTTGGACCAGTACCGACTGGCATGTCCAAGTATCATGCGCTCTCTAGCGGTAAACCGAGTTATAATGTTGCGCTTTCAGAACCATGGTCAGCACCAGGCGATTATGTTAGTATTATGTTATCACCGTCTAGTAGATTGTTATAAACAACACAGTGGATCTAGTGAAGTTGAAGATTCCAAATGTAATAATACACAATGTTTACATCAAAGCAACCGGTTACTTTTTGGAACATTCTAAAAGAGACCGAACTCAATAGAAGAGAGAAAATAATCAGATATAAATCAGCAGAATGATTGGCATAGCTCAGGGACAACTGACACAGAAAACAATGTCTCACTGCACAGGTAAAACTGCATTTAGGCAACGTGAATCAAAACCAAGAGATTAAGGAATATTAGATCAGACAGATAATGAAGTGATGGGTTGGTAAATACCACTGCAGTGGGTAGATTGAGTGACTGATTGTAAATCCTCTGGTTTACAATCACATTGGATATTGAATCACACAAATAAAATACCCTAAAGAGAGTTCCCTCCTTTCAGTACTGACCAGATGGATCTGCAGCAACATGTTGGGAGTAAATCCAACTGTAGCAACAAGACTTAAAGTTTTCACTCACACCTGGTGATCATTTAGATTAAATATAGATGTTATAATAATGCTATTCCATGTGTTAAGGGTAAATGGCAAAAAGATTTGGGTCAGTTCCAATTATATTCAAGTCCAAATGCATTTCTGTCCTCAATAAAAATAATTAAAGACAATTTACTTTGGATTTTAAATATCCATATATATCCATATCCATATACAACCCAGTTTCCAAAAAAGTTGGGACACTGTAAAAAGCAAATAAAAACAGAATGCAATAATATATTGTTATGAAACAATGGCACATCTAGGGTGGGAGTCGCAACATAAAACACAGCCAATTGATGGACACAAGGACCAACTTAGGGAAAGTGCAAAATGGTGCTTTTTATTTTAACTCAATCCCCACAGCACTTAAGGGGAGAAAGAACATGGGCAGTGCCAAAGAAAATAAATAAAATAATGTCCTACCTAAAAAATAAGCCCTGGTGTATTTAACAATCACCTAGGGTTAAATGTAGACTGTAGGGTGTCTAACCTGCCCCCCTCCAAAATAAAATAATAAGGATCACTAACTATTGAGGAATAACAACAACACAAGACAGACATGGGAGAACTAGAAAATAAGGTTACATTAGGACACACAGTGTCTAAAGGGTGGCAACAAAGACTCTCAACTCCAGCTGGCAGGTGGCAGTAAGTGGATTAGGCAGGTTTGGTTAGGGGGGTACGGTTCAAGAGGTACATGCCAGAAGAATGCCACTACTTACATTAGGACATAACATCTGCGTGTGGAGTTCTAAACATCTTTTGAACTTAATTTTGAACCGGGTTCTATGTTGAAATAGTTTGGCCACAGACACCAGAGGTTGGTTTTGAGTGAAAAGACACATTTTCATGCAGAAACAAACCTATTCCTTTCTTTGAAGTATGGTGGTGGATATGTGATGTTGCCGGGGTGTTTCCCCCCCCCCCCCAAAGGCCATTGGAACCTAATTTGGATAGATGGCGTCATGGTTTCTGTCAAGTACCAGTGGTTTATAGACCAAAATTACACAGATCAGCCATAACATTGGGACCACCTGCCTAATATTGTGTAGGTCCCCCTTTTGCCACCAAAACAGCCCTGACCCGTCGAGGCATGGACTCCACTAGACCTCTGAAGGTTAGCAACAGATCCATTAAGCCCTGTAAGTTGTGAGGTGGGCCTCCATGGATCGGACTTGTTTGTCCAGCACATCCCACAGATGCTTGTTTGGATTGAGTTCTGGGGAATTTCAGGCCAAGTCAACTCGTTGTTGTATTCCTCAAACCATTCCTGAATCATTTTGGCTTTGTGGCAGGGAGCATTATCCTGCTGAAAGAGGCCAATGCAATCAGGGAATACCATTGCCATGAAAGGGTGCTCATGTTCTGCAACAATGCTTAGGCAGGTAATATGTGTCAAAGTAACATCCACATGAATGGCAGGACCCAGCAGAACATTGCACAAAGCATCACACTGCCTCCGCCGGCTTGTCTCCTTCCCATAGTGCATCCTGGTCCCATGTGTTCTCCAGGTAAGCGACACACACGCACCCGGCCATCCACGTGATGTAAAAGGAAACATGATTCATCAGACCAGGCCTTCTTCCATTGCTCTGTGGTCCAGTTCTGATGCTCAAGTACCAACTGTAGGTGCTTTCAGCAGTGGACGGGTTCAGCATGGGCACCCTGACTGGTCTGTGGCTACACAGCCCCATATGCAACAAACTGCAATGCACTGTGTGTTCTGACACCTTTCTATCATTTCAGCATTAAGTTTTTCTGCAATTTGAGCTACAGTAGCTCGTCTGTTGGATTGGACCACATGGGCCAGCCTTTGCTCCCCATGTGCATCAATGAGCCTTGCCCGCCCATGACCCTGTCACCGGTTCACTGCTTTTCCTTCCTTGGACCACTTTTGATAGGTACTGATCACTGCAGACCGGGAACACCCCACAAGGCCTGCAATTTTGGAGATGCTATGATCCAGTCATCTAGCCATCACAATTTGACCCTCATCAAAGTCGCTCAGATCCTTAAGCTTGCCCACTTTTCTTGCTTCTAACACATCAACTTTGAGGACAGAAAGTTAACTTGGTGCCTAATATATCCCACCCACTGACAGTTGCCATGATAACAAGATTATCAGTGTTATTCACTTCACCTGTGTTATGGACATTTTGAACTAAGGTGCATTTGAGAAATGTCTGTCTTTCTATTGGCTGGTATGTAAATCTGTACTTTGATTGTGACACACATGTCTGTATAATATCAGAGGATTATTAGGTATTTCTGCCTAGAAGAAGGATGTATTCTTTGTCGTCCTATACATGTATGAATGAGTTACTAGTTAAAGATACCGAGAGGGGTCTGGTGTTTGAATAGGAGACATCCTTGACCGGCACGGGTGGATTAGAGGGTTACTCATAAATCTGTATAACCCTTTAGTGTCTCTGTTGACTATCCAGACATTGTGTCTCCTCAGGAGTTGATAAGGATAAGGTGGGGGGACAGCCCGCCCTTTGGGTAAACTCTTGTGACAAGACCGATGGCAGCATCTTACCACACCCCTTTTTCTATGTGATATATACGGTTGAATGAGCTATATTGAGTCAGAGACTCCTCAGACGATTATGTGTGTGTAAGCGGTTGACGGTCTCTCATATGTGCATAATAGTTAATAAAACGGTTATAATGTACAAAGATAACTTTTGTCTCTGTGTTCCTTACTCCGAGTGTTGATACATTGGAATTTCCATCACACCTGTCAGTGGTCATAATGTTATGGCTGATCGGTGTATGTCCTTCACTGCCAGGAAGCTAAACATTTCGTCATGGGACACAGATCCAATGCATTCTTTCAGAGCCACAAAAAATTTCTCACTTACCACAGACTCAAGCTTTTGAAATTGCCATCCTAGTCCCCTGACTGAAAGCCCATGGAGAAGAGTACACAAGTGAGAAGCAAGGATTCTGAAAGATTTGAAGAGATTCTGCATGGATGAATTGTCGCAGATCCCCTGCTGTGTGTCCCTCTGCATCAAATATTATAGGACAACCCTCAAAGTTGTTTTCTTAGCAAGGGGAGGGTGCACAAAGTACAAAATTGAGGAGTGCCAGTAATTGTTACAGGTTGTGAAAAATATGTAGAATTTGTTAAGTTCCACATATTTTTTAAGTTCTACCTTATTTAAGTTAGATCTCTCATAACTTTTAGATAAAGCCGGTAATACATTTTTTTATCTTTATGAACACAT
Organism: Esox lucius; assembly: GCF_011004845.1. NCBI lineage: Eukaryota > Metazoa > Chordata > Actinopteri > Esociformes > Esocidae > Esox > Esox lucius. The sequence continues at coordinate 8,933,653 of NC_047581.1, read as the reverse complement.
TTATTAGGGGCAGTGTATATGGTGATCTTGAAGCCTGGGTTTACTTATATGTCTAGGTCCTCAGAATTAATCTGTGTGATTGGGGTAGATACCATTACTGATTATATTGCTTTCTGTCACTGGGTTACACGGTACAGTCTCTACACATAGAGACAACCACATAACCCCTGCAGTGAATTATACATCAACAATAATAACTGGGACTGAGACGGACACAGGCACCAAGCGGGGAAAGTTGGACGCTTTGTGTCTCCGGTGCATTATACGCTTCCCAAGTGACACACAATAGCCTTTGTCGTGCACTACTTTGGAAAGGTTTCTGGATGTGGGAATAAAGAGCTGTTTGGTATCTACCCTGTGTAAATGACTCAGGTGATCATCACCGTACAAATGAACATTAGGAACTGCAATCTCCAAATCATTCACTCATGACTGAAAATAAATGAGTGAGTCAAGCGTTTGAAGTTTCAGACATGACTGCCTGCCTTTATCACACACAGGAGCTGGATCAGATCAATTACAGTACTTCCTTTGGTAGAGGAGAACATTTGAGGGACTTATGAGGGAAATTATTAATTAATTAAATGGCACAAGCACTACTAGACCACATTCAGAATCCAAATTGAAACGATTAGAGCCCTGCACAGTGGCACTATCCAAAATGAAGCAGCGATCAGAATTCAGACCTTTTTTCCTACTTCGGCCAAAAACCTAACCTAACAGTTTAAACATCATAAAATCGACTGCAGCTGAAATTAACAAGAACATTGATCTGCACGCTTCTGTTCAATGCAACATGTCAAAAATAACTATATCATGTGTAACAGGGAGAGACACAGGAAACTGACAGTACTAGTGTTCAGGGCCCTGGAGGACACTATTAACAAAAGGCATAGACACAACCACTGGTTAAGGTGGCAAGGCTGGATCACGTTTTCCAGGGCTGGATCAAGTGCGTGCGTGTGTGCGTGCGCGCATGCTTTTATTTATTTTTCTCTTCTGCCCAGAGCATTTTTTCTTAAGCCCTTTTATCCTCTCCCTGACGCGGCTAGATTGAAGGAAGGTGTGCCTCATCAAAGGGTGGCAGTCAAGCACCCCGTATTGCAACCCTGGGAAAGCTGGTTTCCCTGGGGGCGTTGGCCTAGGAAAATACTGGAGAGGGTGCATTTGCACCACACAGGAAACAATGTTTAACCATGATGTATAGCTAAAATGTTAAATTAGCTATTTCTTCTCTCTCAGTTGATAACAATCTCTTACAATGTACCCTAAATGCATAAAATTCAAGGCTACACAGAGGGACTTGACATTGCCTGGAGGCAAACTAATCCACGTTCTCTTCTTCAAATCCCTTTCTCCAGAGCAGCTATCATTATTAGGAGCAAAAAATAAGACAGACATCGCATCATATTTCTTTAGTTGGGCATGTAGTTAAAATGTTTTAGCAGACCCTCGTAGTGGAATCAAAAAGCAAAATGTATGCTGTACTTAATGACATAACAACATTTACTTTAAGTCAGATATTTGCAACAATATTTATGGGCTATACACTGATTCCTAGTTTTTAATAGCAGTAAATTAGACAGCGAGGGTGAAATGTTGCCCTGAAATACAATCAGTGGCCAGTTCACTCATCTAGTAACAGGTTTTCGACGTAAATAAAATAAGTACATCATCTAAATATGTATACATAGTTTAATACACTGCACATAACCAACAAAATTAATATCTTATCGTTTGATCATGTAGTCACATTAACCATATTTTACCAATAACTAAATATAGTACAGCAACAGAAACAGCTACTGGTCACAAACTGAAATGTCTTGATTTAGATAATGTGAGTGGCAGTAACAACTGTATGCCTTGTTATGCCTCCAAACCATTTCATTTTGAAAGGTGTATACAATAATACGTATGAATGCATTTAATGATTTTATCACATTTCCGCCAAATTTGCTTGACACCTGTGGTTTGATAGATAATGACAATCTCAAAAGGTCAATGTGTTCTGCCTAGACCCTTGTATTAATAATGTTGACACCGAATGTTATGCATTTAAATGAAGCAGAATTGATTTAGTGGCATATTTCGATATTGTACTTGTACAAGGACGTAATTGTGCTGATTCCTTTTTTCCATTCCCTCCACTTCTTCTCTGTCTGTCTCTACTCTTCCCCTTTTTTTTCCATTTGCCATTTTAATTAGATTCCCTTTCTCAAACATGGGAACTGTTAGAATTGGATTGGCTTTCAGACTCATGAATTAAGACGGTTGTCCGCTGTATGTACTTGAGTGCAGTTGGCTGCAGGCATAGAAAAGGCCCCAAATAGGTCCCAATGTACACCCTCTTCTCTACAGTGCTACTCCAGTGTACTACTTTTGATTGGGGGTTAATAGTGTTGTAGAAATAGGATGCCATTTGGCAGGTAGACATGAGACGATGCCTGATGGCCACTACTTCTTGAAGGAGGAAATATGCAAACACGTCATGTCATCCTCACCGGCGATGAAGTCATATGTTATTGGCCCACAAGGCTACATTCATTGAGATTGTCACTTGGTTTAAAAGGACAAGTATATGGGAATTTATTTTCTCTCTCACACAAAACAAACACACACACTCTCTTTCTCTCTATATATCTCTCTCTTTCTCCCTCTATATCTCTCTCTTTCTCTATATATATCTCTCTCTTTCTCTCTATATATATATATATATCTCTTTCTCTATATATATCTCTCTCTTTCTCTCTATATATCTCTCTCTTTCTCTCTATATATCTCTCTCTTTCTCTATATATATATATCTCTCTTTCTCTCTATATATCTCTCTCTTTCTCTTTCTCTCTCTATATCTTTCTCATTCTCTATATACATCTCTCTCTCTCTCTCTCTCTCTCTCTATATATATATATATATATATATATATATATATATCTTTCTCTCTCTACATCTCTCTCTTTCCGCCTTAAAACGGAAATCACTTGAAACGACGATGACAATGTAAATCATAGTTTGAATGGCAGTAGGCCTTACTTGAACTCGAGCTGCAGCTGTGCATGTGTACCACAGGTACCACAGGCGGTGTCTTCAACCAAAGGCCCACCATAGGCCATCAGTTTAAACAACGTTGGATTCCCTGGAGTATTGTGTGTTTGGGTGAACAGCAATAAGCCATGTCATCAGTGGAGTTTGGGTTTGATGCTGTCTTCTGGGTGATCCGGGGACATAATGACAGATGTCAGTGGGTGGATTTCTCCCAGTATAGAAAAATCAATTGAACTTTTCATCAACGGTCGCTAAGTTAGGACTTACACACTGCGCTTAAGTACTTACCCATGGGAAAACAATTTGAATTAGAAATAGAATGAAATTTAAAAACAATTCAAATAACATATTTCCTGACTGGTACACAATTTGCATTCCTTTTTTCCCTATGTCAGATTCAATGTACATTTTTGTCAGATTCTAAAATGCATCCCAATTTTATTTGTCCATATTGTTGCATTAGTTGGATAGCAGCATGACATTTCTATAAAATGTTTTAAGATTATTTGTGATTACTAGGGTAGATATTTTTTTATTTTAAAGAAGTGTTAACAACATTGCATTAAACAACTAACAAAGAACAGTATAAGAACTATACTTAACAAAGCCTTAGCCTCTCTGTTTTGTAGCCTTAGGTCAGGACCGGACTAGAAGTCATCCAAGAACATCACTCACATCTTTCTTTTTCTTTCTGTCACAGTTTCTCTCCTACTCTCTTCCCTCTACTTTCTCTGCCCTTCTCTGTGTCTCATCTCCTTAAATCACCCTCATTCCAGATTATTTGAGCTCGAACTCACTTTGTTCTCGCTAGATAAAGAAGATTACACACCGTCTCCTAATGGAATTAGGTAATTTGTTTCCCATTCATTCACTGTAATCTCTTCAAAACTCCCCTTGTTCACCAAAGCAGAATGGATGGTTCATGTTACCATAACACCAGCAAAACAGTTTGTGTAATTTTTTAAATGCTTACTTATTTTAAAATTTGTGAGTAGAATTTTTACAAATGTGGTGGATTGGCCACACACACACACACACACACACACATACACAAACAGATTTTTTTTTGTTGACATTTTGCCAAAAGAAAATCATCAAACATTTTCTGATTTGACTTTGGAATCCGGTTTCAATAAAAGTTCCAATGACATTTTAGCAAAGTCCAGGCTGTAATGCTTATGTGTTAATGAAAGTAGAGGCTTTCTTTTCATCACACTGACTTGTTTGAGGGAAACCTAAATAAGTAATGTTATGAGTTAGGCTACTTTACAAATTGTAAAATAACTGCTGAAAGGGGGCTTTACCCAGCAGTTTTTTGTTTAGATTCATCAAGTCAAAATGTTTGAGACAGGGGCAAAAGAACAAGACAGTCCATAATATGTGGTCTGGAGAATAGACTCTAACACTGCACGGAAGAGAAAGAGAGGAACACAGTGCTGAATACACCAAGATAATATATTTGCTGGTGTTAATCTCATTAGAGTTTACATTCATATAGGATTTCAAGGATTATTCTAGTTTTATAACATTCTAGTTAGTTGGTTGTTTTAAGTTTCTGTCACATTTGTCCAATCTCCAGACATAATTATACAAGAGTTAAAGTATTACAAATTGTGGTCCCTACAACTGCTGATTAAAAGCAGTATGTTCAAGCACCATTTTTCTTACCTCTCAGGGATTACCATATATTACCCACAGCAGTTAAGTTTCAGTTCATTGAGCTGACAGTTTGTCTGTTTGCCCTAAGTTAAAACCATCTGAACTACAGCGATTGGCAATTTATTTATTGATGTCCTGTCAGATTCTAACAAGCTACTGTATCACACAAATGGGAAAAGAATATATCTTACAATCATAATGAGATTTATATTCACTCATTGGTGATATTTTGCAACATCACTAGAAGTATCCCATTCACACTGTTCATTGCTGTAAGTATACTCAGTTGCCAAAAGCTTACAGCAGTGGGAGGTCAGTGTTGTCTTAAAGGGGCAATATGGGCCATTTAAACGTTCTCGCCGACCCATCTATCAGTTAATAATGACTTGTTATTTCCATATACTCACTAGACACTCCATATACTCACTAGGCAGTTCTATCCTTCCCACCCTAAACCACCCTGGACTAGCCTGGTACTACACCGGTCAGTACTATCCTTCCCACCCTAAACCACCCTGGACTAGCCTGGTACTACACCGGTCAGTATTATCCTTCCCACCCAAAACCACCCTGGACTAGCTAGTACCATAGCAGTCTCGCTCAGAAAGGGAAGAAGAGTAGACAAGTTGTGTTATTTATTAGAAGCAAGATTCCATTCAGTGCCCCTTTAAGATAACATTCAATCAGAATCAGAAAGAGTTTAATTGCCAAGTAAGTTTCACTACAAACTAGGAATTTGTTCTGGTCTGTTGGTGCAGCAATTTTGTACAAAATAAATTAAAACAAATAACAACAGTGGACTGAACATAAAAACAGTAGATTGAGCATTAATACATCACTTTAAAAAATACCAAAAAATATGTAAGGTGCAAAAATTGTCCAGTCAAGTGTTGTGTGTGTATGTGGGGAGATAGATTAGTCTAGTTTAGGGTTTTGTGTGTATGTGGGGAGTGGATTACAGTCAGTTTGGCTCTGGGGGCATGTTCACGAGGCCTGCTGCAGTAGGAACGAAACTGTTCTTGTGGCAAGAGGTTTTGGTCCTGAATGACCTCAACCTTCTACCAGAGGGGACAGTTCTGAATAGTCTATTTCCAGGGTGAAAGGGATCAGCCCAAGTCATTGCCACTCTCATCCTAGAGGTGTGTAGGTCTTGTAGAGATGGCAGATTGCAGCCAATCACCCTCTCTGGCTAAAGTGTGTGTTGGGTGTTGTGGGTGTGATGCGGGGGAGTTTCAAAACAGGGACAGTATCTCTTCCAGGTTGTAGAATAGCACATTCTGCCCTCTCCTTTCCCAATCTTAACTCTGTCATCACCTTAGGAAAACCATGAGGCGACATTCCCTTTGTTTCCAGAAAAATGACCTGGTCAACAAGCACTGTTCAGGCAACTGCTGAATGTCATTAAGCTTCGCAATTGTGACAAGTCAATGTGAATGCATGAACTGAAAATAACACAATAACACATTTTAAATACTTTGATGGATCTTTGATGTCACAAGGCTGTTTGTCTTCCACCGGTTCTTGGGCCTTTTTTAAAGTCAGTGGCTTTATAATCTCTACCCAGTTCTGGGATATTTAAGCGAAAAAGCTGGTTGCCTCTGCCCAGAGGCTGAAACTTATCTAGAAGTACTGTAGATCTTACTAGAATTTGATGACCATAAGCACACATCAAAATCCAAACTAAGAATGCAAATGCTGGTGGCCTGGGTTCGATTCTACCTAGGTAGCTACAAAATGTATTCACGCAATGATACCAAAGTCAGTTTAGGGATTATATATTTGAAAGTTATAGATATTTGTAACATGGCTTAATTCTACTGCACTATCAATTAAGGAGTTAAAACTAACTCAACGTAAAGATTGCATGTCTAGCTCTAATCTTTGTGGATCAAGTTACTATGACAACAAACAATCAGCGATGCCTGTCTGCAAGTAGGAACACACAAGAAGAAAGACAACTGCTTTGCATCACAGTAGCTGGGGGAAGAAAGGAACACTTTCATAATTGTTATAAAAGCGTTATGAAATGTGAAAATGCACTTCTTCCCATCTCCAATTTACAGCTATGACACATCAGTAGGCGAGTTCCAGATTAGGCAGCCAGACAACATAGAAGTGGAATTTTGGTGGAAAAAGTTAACAGTTTTACCAGCTGAGAGCACAATAGGCACACCAAATTGATAGAAGATTCATTATGTGTTTCTGGGGATGGATAACCACTTTAAGGTTTGAGAAAGGCTTCAATAAAAAAAAGAGATCTGATACATTATGTATCAAGTGTATTCCCATCTAACAGAAAATAAATACATACTCATAATCAAAAAGAAAAATCTTGTACCTGCAAAATATTCACCTCCTGGTCTATTCAGAGAGGGCTAGGTTGCCTCGTTATTACTGTTATGCTACCATGTCTTAGTCTGAGTGATGGACAGGTTTAATATCAACAGTAATGCCCATTATGAGTCACCATCACAGGCATAAGCTCTGAACCGGACATCTGCAGGACTGGACCGCATGAGGACACAGGGCCATTTGTCATCATTTCAGTTAGAGGAGCCTGGGGCTTTCTAAGGAAAAAGGATGATGGAGAAGAGTCATTAATAGCCTACAGGAGTGATCCCCCAGTGAACCAAAGTAAGCCTAAGACGAGTTGAAGCATTCTTCAACCCTACTGAGATTTGCCTGGAGTGTTTTTTGGCTTAAAGAATTATTGGAACAGGCATTCCAGTTCGAGTTAGCATGACACGATGGCTGGAACAGTGTTCATATCGATTCATTCTAATTACAGGTAATTGTCCAGGATACTGATGCCAACTTAACACCGGTTCTCCCTTTGTTAGTGTCTCCGGGGGCGTCCATCTGACCCCGGGCTACAGCAGCACTGGCCTCAGAATGGTCAGATCTGGCCATTTGGACCTTGAAAGAGAAGCCATTAACATAGAACGCCCCTGCATTATTTAGTAAAAAGGGAGAGGATGGAACATATGGGGGGCCAGAGGGAACCAGGAGTTGGACGGAAGTGGAGATGAATGGAGGAAGTCAGGGACGAGAAGCAGGAAGGGAGAGGAGAGGCATAGAGTGGTTGACAGGAAAGTGAATGGAGGGAGGGTGGGATGGATGGAGAGAAAGGGAGGAATGGACAGGCCGGGTGGGGGATGGAGGGGGTGAGGGATGGAGTTAGAGAGAAAGGGAGGGATGGACAGGCCGGGTGGGGGATGGAGGGGGTGAGGGATGGAGTTAGAGAGAAAGGGAGGGATAGACAGGGAGAGCAGAAGAGGATCAATGAAAGTGTGAGGCTTAATTACTGTGAAGGGTTAGGCCATGCAGGATTAATCCTCGGCTAGGGCTGGTGTGGATAAAACCTTACTCAACGCTAATACTACTCTTTTCATTTGCTAAACATCTAAGTGTATTGTCTAGTGCGCTTCGATTGCTTCTGGGTGTCTTATTTTCATGTGATAGAAAAGTGTATTCTCTCATCAATTGAAAAAAACATACATTTTGTTGCCTGCAATATGTGAACTCATTTCAAGCATTTTTTATAATTACAATTTAAACGTTATCTTAGATAATAGTTGGTTACACCATGTAAAAATATATAATGAACACAATCATGAGTACATCATTGTCGATTTCAATAAATTGTCCATAGAAAGCAATATGTTTCTATATTGTCTGGTTCTATATTGTCTGGGTAGTTACGAAAGTAAATGTGGCAATAGAGTCCCCTTAGGGAACAAACCTGGAACCAAAAGGTTTCTAACAAGAAGCCAACATTTATATTCAAAATAGTTTCACCAAAGGGACAGAGAAATAAACCCTTTTGGAACCTTTCCATTTGGGAGTATAAATCAACATCATCGACATCATCATCAATACCTCTAATCAAGACAGTAGACGACCTACAGTAGTCATATATATATGAATATGTGCAGCATAAACAATCAAATACATCATCAAAATAATTTCTGTCACTACAGTACAAAATAAAACTCCAGATGTGAATAAGCATTTGGTACGCTTAATGCACTAGTGTTTGTTTTTTAACTAGCCCAATAGGGCTACATTTCTGTATCCCTCTAGGCACCCTAAACCACTTTCCTGAGGGGAGCTTCTCAAGTTCTGAGAGTAGTGGATAGGAGGGGTCACTTGTAATAGTGCTTTACTATCCTTTAAAAGTGCCTGATGTAATGACTACAATACTTAGTGCTTGTAATGTTTCTCCATGTAATCTGATGTAAACCAGATCACTTGTGCCATATGGCAGATAATAGTTGCACATAAAATAACTGTTCTCTGGGATGTACAGTAATACAGTAAAAGCTATCTGTTTATGAGCATGGATGAGGTGTAATAGATGTCAATCATTTTACCATGAATCTCATAATTACGCAATTCATCATGCTTGGACGATGTTGTATTGTGTTATCATCCATGAACGGATTGGAAGTCGTGGTGTTCTATAATCCTCTGGGTGATGACAGTTCTCTTGTTGCAGCTGAAGAGTGACACACTAACTGTAGTGACACTTAGCGGGGAAGTTTCTCCATACAAGGATTAAGGACAGAATGAAGACGCTCCATTGAAATCATGTTTTAATCCGAGACCAGGCTTAATAATTGTCCTGAAGAGAATCAGGGAGTGTTTTTGAAGTGGCACTTTTGCATGTATGTTTTTGTAATTATATTAGCTTTGAAAAAAAGAGTATTCTATGGTACTTTGCCAGGAAAACATGGTACCCAAAAATTTTCTTTAAATCGAACTGATATTGATCCAGAACCTGACCTATGAAACAATACTGTTGGAAAATGACATGCAATCTGCATTGCTACTCTCTCCATGAGCACACTGGCAAAGCTTGGTTAGTGTTCAGCAGGCCTACTCAATAAGGTAGTCTTAACTGCTCTAAACCACCATTATAAGGTGAACGCTATTATAAGCTGAAGACAAACATCCAGAAGCATGTAAATACATTATGAATATCATGTAATATTCATAACATTCACTGTCTATTCTCAATGAGAGGCAAAATAATAAACAAACAAATAATAGACAAACTACTCCAAAACACTTCAAACTACATTCAGTAATCTGTTGAATTAACTGTACATTGACGAAAAAAGCTGTTGGAATTGGCTGAATTCAAATTGGCACTAGCGAACTATTTCCTACCATACAGAGATTCTGTTCTTTGGCAGTGGTGTTCGAGGTGAGAGTGAACCTTAATCTCAAAAAACGATGTGAATAATTTACACTTAAGTATATTATTGCTTGATTCTTTTGCTGCATTTTTGTTTTATATATTTCTTAATTCTTACTATGTAGCTGTCGTGTGCCATGTCATAAGAATTACATTGTGCAGGAGGACACTGTGTTATTCGGTGCATTTGATAAATAAACTTTGAACTTATGGATATCCTTTGTATCAATATCGACTTCTACTTGCTCGTTTGCCTGCTCATGGATCTTGAGTTAATACAATTTTACCCACTCAGCGATTGTGACAATTCCTCTGCCTCTGCCGAGTCATATTGTGGAGGAATCAATGGAGCAACTTCGCCATGAGTGATACAATTTTTGGGAGAAACATTGTAATACAGAGGATTGTGACCAACGTTCACTTAGAAGAGGACTAAAGGCGAATGCAATTTCATCAAGTTACCCAGGTCAACCTATGGAGACAAGACAGATTGTAAGTAATACTTCCGATAGCTAGGTTATAATACATAAAGTCCACATTGCCTCTGGATATTCTGGGCAAGGGTTGGGGATTAAAGTGTTCACCATCACCCCCCTTTAGCTGCATGCCAAGCTTCTAATCTGTGTATTATGGTTAGAACAAGAAAGGCTCTATCCCCCGAAAAATGTCCTTCCTGTTCATATTCAGAGTCAGACATAATATATGTATTTTCCTTTCTCTCTCAAGCAAAAAAAGTTTGACACTCCGAGGTAAATATCAAAGATGAAATAGATAACTTTCTAGCTAACAAATACTAACTTTTGTTTTCTGTGTATACACTTTTCCCAAATGATCACGTGGATTGATACAATTGGGAACAAAAATGACCGGTCCCATTTATTTGAAATATATTGCGAAAATTAAAACTTTATTTTGAGGAATACAACATCATGCAACATCATGTAATTACTGACTGAGAGAGAGCTGAATAATTTTTTTTTTTTTAATGACTATGTGCCTGTAGGAAAAACGTGTGGCAAGGGGATTGTCACCCAAATATGATTTTTGGACACATTCTGTGTCCAACAGAGTGGTTCATCGGATCTCAACCTTATTGACCGTATGGTGCTCAAGAAGTGCCCATCAAGCCGATCCAAACTGGGGGAGGTGCATCAGGAAGCATGGGGTAAAATCTCTTCAGATTACCTCAACAACTTGACAACTAGAATGCCAAAGGTCTGCACACCTGTAATTGCTGCAAATGGATGTTTCTTTATCGAAAGCAAAGTTTGAAGGACACAATTATTATTTCAATAAAAAAAAAAAAAAAATCCTATATTTTCTATTCGTTTTTGCTATATTTCCTATCCAAAATCATTTAACGTATGTTTTTATGGAAAACTAGGAAATTTCTAGCTGACATGAATGCTGAGTAACAAGTTACAAGTTACAACGGCAGGAGTTAGCTGTTTGTTAAAAACATATTCACTCACCCCGAGAGATGGGCAAAAGCTGCTTTCACTCTTGCATTTTCAAAACAAATTTGCAAGTAATCCAATTAATCTCTGTTATATACTCAGTAATGGGACAGTTGTTGTAAACTCCCTAAAATTTAGATTTTTGGATGTTGGATCTACTTTAGTGTATTCCTGTGTATTGCTGCCGCTGGGGTCTATTCACACAAACAGCACTTATCGAGACAACATTTCAATTAAAAAAGCATTTAAATTATAGATACACATTCTATTATTTGTAATGGGAATATATGCATTATCAAAGCTCATTAATAATTACAACACTTGTGTGCGGTTTTCCTAGCCTTAACAAAATATGATCTGTTGTTTTAGACGTAAGGGCTAAGTACAGCGCTTGAAATTAACTTATATATATATATATATATATATATATATATATATATATATATATATATACATACAGTGGGGAGAACAAGTATTTGATACACTGACAATTTTGCAGGTTTTCCCAATTACAAAGCTTTTAGAAGTCTGTAATTTTTATCATAGGTACTCTTCAACTGTGAGTGACGGAATCTAAAAGAAAAATCCAGAAAATCACATTGTATGATTTTTTTGTAATTAATTTGAATTTTATTGCATGACATAAGTATTTGATACATCAGAAAAGCAGAACTTAATATTTGGTACAGAAACCTTTGTTTGCAATTACAGAGATCATACGTTTCCTGTAGTTCTTGACCAGGTTTGCACACACTGCAGCAGGGATTTTGGCCCACTCCTCCATACAGACCTTCTCCAGATCCTTCAGGTTTCGGGGCTATCGCTGGGCAATACAGACTTTCAGCTCCCTACAAACATTTTCTTTTGGGTTCAGGTCTGGAGACTGGCTATGCCACTCTAGGACCTTGAGATGCTTCTTACTCCATAGTTGCCCTGGCTGTGTGTTTTGGGTCTTTGTCATGCTGGAAGACCCAGCCACGACCCATCTTCAATGCTCTTACTGAGGGAAGGTAGAGGTTGTTGGCCAAGATCTCGCAATACATGGCCCCATCCATCCTCCCCTCAATACGGTGCAGTCGTCCTGTCCCCTTTGCAGAAAACCATCCCCAAAGCATGATGTTTCCACCTCCATGCTTCACGGATGGTGTTCTTGGGGTTGTACTCAACCTTCTTCTTCCTCCAAATAAGGCGAGTGGAGTTTAGACCAAAAAGCTCTATTTTTGTCTCATCAGACAACATGACCTTCTCCCGTTCCTCCCCTGGATCATCCAGATGGTCATTGGCAAACTTCAGATGGGCCTGGACATGCGCTGGCTTGAGCAGGGGGACCTTGCGTGCGCTACAGGATTTTAATCCATAATGGCGTAGTGTGTTACTAATGGTTTTCTTTGAGACTGTGGTCCCAGCTCTCTTCAGGTCATTGACCAGGTCCTGCCGTGTAGTTCTGGGCTGATCCCTCACCTTCCTCATGATCTTTGATGCCCCACAAGGTGAGATCTTGCATGGAGCCCCAGACCGAGGGAGATTGACCGTCATCTTGAACTTCTTCCATTTTCTAATAATTGCGCCAACAGTTGTTGCCTTCACACCAAGCTGGTTGCCTATTGTCCTGTAGCCCATTCCAGCCTTGTGCAGGTCTACAATTTTATCCCTGATGTCCTTACACAGCTCTCTGGTCTTGGCCTTTGTGGAGAGGTTGGAGTCTGTTTGATTGAGTGTGTGTCTTTTATACAGGTAACGACTTCAAACAGGTGCAGTTAATACAGGTAATGAGTGGAGAACAGGAGGGCTTCTTAAAGAAAAACTAACAGGTCTGTGAGAGACGGAATTCTTACTGGTTGGTAGGTGATCAAATACTTTTGTCATGCAATAAAATGCAAATTAATTATTTAAAAATCATACAATGTGATTTTCTGGATTTTTGTTTTAGATTCTGTCTCTCACAGTTGACGTGTACCTATGATAAAAATGACAGACCTCTACATCTTTTGTAAGTAGGAAAACCTGCAAAATCGGCAGTGTTTCAAATACTTGTTCTCCCCACTGTATATATATATATATATATATATATATATATATATATGTGTGTGTGTGTGTGTGTGTGTGTGTGTGTGTACATACGTACATACATACATACATACATTGAGGGGTTTTCCAGGCTCAAGATTAGGCAAAGTTGGTACCACACTCTACCAGCCACCCCTCTGTGAAGTACATCACATAACATGGCTACACACTTGAAAAAGACAACTATTATAGTGTCAAATCTGCCCTGTTGTCCATGTCCACTTGAGCAGCTAATGCACACAATGTCCTCCCTAATTATAACCAAAAAATGCAAGCAATGTATTTAGTCTTAACATAACCTAGAACTATTTACCTGTAATATAAAAAGAAATATGAAATCAATAATTATTCGCAGTCAATATTATTGTTGTCTATCTTTGTTATGCTATGTTTTTGTTAATACAGACATGCATAAAAAAGGAAACAGAGCTGTATTTATTACAGCTTTGTCAAGTAATCTTTTCCCCATTCTTGCATTGACGCCATGTCGTTATCTCCCTCGATTTCCTTTAACTGTGTTAAGCTCTGCTGCTGTTGCTGATCCAGCGTTTTCACGTTCATACATTGTTAGTGACTTAAATATTTTAATTATATATGTTTTACTCTATTGGATATATAGCCTAATGTATGTGGTGATAGTACATACATTAACCGGATGGTCTTTTCACCAGTCATCTTCGTTTGTCTAGCGATATCGCTTTAAAAACAAATCTGTAATTCTAGGCTACTATAGAAGTCACCTGAAAAGTTTTAAAAAATGTTACGCAGATTGGATGTAGTTTGAGGTTATTAAGTTTAAATTGAATATTTTTGATATGCTTGGGTGTAAAAGAAAACTAGGATCCACTTGTCATTTGGATGACTAAATCTTAAGAGATTTTAAGAATATTGAAAATTACTACAGTTTCTAGGCATTATTTTCAGGCTGGTTGCATTGCCGAAATTTTCGATAATGCGAGCTATCCCAAATTCCACCTAGACAACATAAATGTTTGCAATTTGACATATGAAATAAGGGTTTCATTTAACAAGTCAAATTACAAAAACGACTATACAGTATAATGTTTTGTGCATTGCATATGCAATATCTCACATTAGTTAGTTTTATTCCACATTAAGGCAACAACCTACTGGTCTTTCAATAACCACATTGCACCCCATTAGTTCACAAAACATTTTGTAAGTTTAAGAGTCATGGAAACAAGCATGCTAGCAAATGATGTAGCCTAGCCAACAGGTCAAACCTCCGTTAACACTAGGGCTAGGCCTATGTTAGGATTTATGAAGGCAGGGGCTAGCTTCCCCGGAATTCCTCAGTGAGGGCTGGGGGTATTATCATTACCCAGCTAAGGAGCATGCAAACATGATGGAGCACTTCACCCATGACCCCGAGGCATGTATCCAAAAGGGGAAGAGTGGGGTCACGCCCCTGTGTCCCAAATCACACCCTATTCCCCCAGGATCTGGTATAAATGAGTGCACCATAATGGGAACAGAACACCATTTGGAGCACAGACTCCTGCTTCTGATCACTCTCGCTAGCTGCATCGACCGTACGTGTGAGAGAGGAGCAGTCAATACACCCGGACCCAATTAAGGCCTTCTCCAGCGGCACGGTCAATGGTTGTAATTGCAATGCCTTTCAAGACTCATTTGATAGAGTTAGCCTAACACGCATGTAGTGTACAGTAGAGAGGTCTGCTCTGCCCGGCAGTGCAGTGACTGGGAATCAGTGAGATATGCAGAGTGGGCATACCCTTGTGAAAGGACGTTTCAGTACATTGCCACTAGTACAGATTTCATGTTTCTCTGTCTACTAGATGTCTCATTATAATATATTCTTTTTAATTTTTTTCAGAGGTATGTGAGTTTCCTAGGGAGACAACGACATTTCCTTCCCTAGCTCTCTTTTTTTTTCTTTGTCTCTCTTCCTCACTCAGTCTGTCCGTATTTCCTCTTTAGCTAACTTCTCTCCTTACAATTTCTCTCTCCCCGCTGCTTTATTCTAATGTCTCATTTGTCTTGTAACATCCATCTCAGCTCTCTGAGAGCCAAGGAAAGGTCACCCCACTCCTCAAAGCACGGTGAGGAGCATGCCTACTCCGGGGAAATTAATGACTTGAGCCTTCACATCCTGCCTCTCTGGTGCTAAGTCAATTTTCTTGGTTTACTTAAAGGACACCTTGATGGGGAAAATGCATATTGGGAGATAGGCATCTGGGAACAGATTGACACTCATGTTGATCTGTGTGGACGATTAGGGTTTGTTATTTTCTTGGTAACTGTTGTTTTTTTTTGTTGACACATGACCAATGGAGGGGGATGTCTAGATGGACCATTAACGGGACCACCAGTGTTTACCGGTTCCCTTCTACTGCTTTGTTTTCTGAGATGTGATGGCAGGTGGGTGGGCCGGCTTCAAGGCAGGGCAAGGTGATTTCTCCATAGACCATGTGGAGGTGGATGGAGTTCAGGGAGGTGTCAGTGACACTCTCACAGCTACCTGGCAGGCCTCTATTGTTTGGGTGTTTCCCAAATGGAACCCTGTTCCTATACAGGCCCTTGGTCAAAAGTAATGAACTATAAAGTGTGTAGGAATGCCATTTGGAACTTATCCCTGAAGTTATTGACGATGGCCTCAGATAGTTAGACTTTTAACCAGAATGCATGGGGAGATGTGGGAAATGTCTCTTTATTTCCCTGTCCGACTGCTTTATGGCTAGTTAATGCTGACCAGCACCACTTACAAATTTGATGATCAAAACAGTTTCAATTTTGGGAAGTTTGTTATGAGGGTAATGCCGCTTTCTGACAACCATGTACTCCCTGATAATGGTTATTTGGACATTCAAAATTATAACAAAATGCAAGGGAACAGTTGATTAATGAAGAAAAACTGAACTGGGAGATTACGAATATATATTTTATTGTGGGATGATGTAAAGGCCTACATTAAATAAGGATAGAATGTCTGCCATAGTGAAAGACAAAGACATAACCTATACATTACCCTGACATGTTATCCTGATGAGATTTTCAATTGTCTGTCCTGAGTTCAGCCCTTTCTGCCCTTGTATTTTCAATCTCTTCCTTCCAGCAGACATCTCTCTCTTTTTCTCTCTCCCTCTCCCGCTTCCTTCTTCCCTGTCTCTCCCACTCCTTCACCCCCCTTTCCTTCTTCTTTCATGTTGTAATGATTCATTACCGGCAGGCTAAATACGGCCTTGACTGTCTAGTTGTTACATTAGACCTCAGCAGCAGTCTCACTGGCTTCTATAAATCAACCAGTACTGCTAATGGAGGTTTTTACGCCATTTATAATTCCTCTTTAGCTGCTGCATCATGGGAACAAAGGGAGGAAAGATGGTGCCTGGCTGGTTGCAAGAACAAAGACATGATTTATACCTGAAAAAGTGATTAGAATTCAATTGAGATTAGAAATGCTCAATTAGTGTTGCCCACCCTAGGACTAGATTAAGCTTATTGCTGGTTGAATTTTCTAAAACCTGTGCCGATTAAGGTTTTCCAGTTCGTATTTCAGTACTGACTGGCACAACGTTTATGAGGTTACACCATATTTTATGATGGGATGTCATATTTCTCACAGTGAAATTGGATTAAACCACAATCTAAAAGCGTCTCTGCAGGCTTCCACCAAGTGTTTGACTGTTTATCGGATCAATACATTTGATGTGTGTAAGTCTGCAGTGAAACTAACATTGAGCGTGCTCAAAACGGCACACTTCACACTATACAGCGCCCTACGGACCGTGGTCAAAAGTAGTGCACTGTAAAGTGAACACGTTGCCATTTGGGACCATAGGTGCTGTGTTGAATTGGCAGACTTGTCTGTTATGACTGCAGAGTTGGCTGATATTTAGGAAGCCAAACAAGTGCACCCCCTCAGGTCTTCGGCTAGTACCCGGAGCCGCTACGGTTCGTACACTTTATGAGACTACCATTCAGCAGCGCTGAATGATTGAAATACTGCACATCGAGTAGTAAGGCACATCGGCAGTAGGGATGGTAGGGTTTTTTGAGCATGTGGTTTGCTTGCATTTTGACACCATTGTCTGGTCCGCCTGTTCCACCCTCTCTTGTGCGGCTGCATGCAGCGTCCCTGGAGTTCTAATTCAGCCTTACGAACTGGGCTCACTATTACGCACAGCTGGAGTTAATTATCCCCAATCTCAAACTGTATTTCTCTTGTCTGTGTTTGCCCAGTACCTGCCCTATATTTTTCATAGCCTCATTGTTGCAGGCATATATTCTGACTCTGTATTTCGGCTCTGTACACCACTCACGTTTGTGAGTTTTCTGGCCTCGACCAGTTTCCGTTTAAAGGAATGAAAGCTCTGTTTTTGGGGTCCTGTGTTCGCTTCGACTCTTTTGTTTTGCAAGGTCCGTGACAGAGGTCAGTCTTTCTGCTATGCTGCAGGCTTGGAGGCAGGACACATGCGCCGGGAGGATGGAGGACATTTAATAAAATAACTTAAATGAAACAAAACAGAAACTAGATCGCAAGACAGAGCAGAACAGATTGGGCGTGACCAAACAATGACCAATAATTTACTCTAGGGAAGGAGGGACTTAAATTGGGACAGTGATCAGCAACACAGGTGAGGCTAACAATAAAAAACAGGTCTTCCAAATGAGGGAGAGAGGGCGTCGGATTCCCCAGTACATGACAGTCGGTCGGTGGGACGTGTGTCTCTTCGGCCGATGGCATGCTTTGTCCGTCGACTCGATATCAGGTTGGTAGCGAATTAAATGAACAGACATGCTGCTCGTTGGACATTGTGTGTCAGTCTGAATGCAGGACTAGTCATTTTATATTCACCCTCTCCTCCCTTACCAAAGCTTGCAGAGTCAATGCACCGGTTTTGTATCATTAACTGAAAGGATATACACTACCACAGACATGAAGCCTTTGTACTTTCATTCTGTTTTACACATGCATACTGTGTGATCTAGTCATAATGGAGTGGGGAAGCCCCCGTTTTCAGCCAATGTCTTTATAGCATAGCAACGAGGCTTGCAAACCGTAATCCGCACCTTTACTGGTACTCATTAAATCCTCTCTCTTTCCCTCGCTCTCCAATTCCAGCTAGTGAGAGATGGGTTAAGGCCACTGTCAATGTCATCCTTAATGGCATTGTATCCATTCAGTTAGTGCAATTTCCCCTCCTTTCCTTCCTAAAGTGTTTTGTATCAATTCGTAATCGAATCATATGAATGTTGCTTTCTACTTCCTTTCTATTTCACCCAGCATCAGATCTCGGGTTTGGCTGTCATAGTCTTATTCTTAGTCTTATATTCTAAAATACCTCGCACTTATACTGCTTCTACTGAGTGTAAAGCAATAATTAATCATACTGACTCCTTTGGAGATGTTAGAAAAGATCAACTTTAAAAACTGACTTATCACATAGCATGTACCATTGATTAGTATTCCCTGATTTTGTGAAAGAACATTTATTTTTCACATATATAATCTTTATTGAACAAACTTTTGTTGTGGGAAAGCAATATCCTAACCCTTTGACACTGCACTCTCACTAGCACGACCCGGCTCTCCCTGAGGGAGAGATTTGTGTGCATAGAGAGACAGTCCAACACAGAGACAGTTGAACTTAGGCATGATTTTAGATATTGCTTGTTATTCCCTGTTTATGCTAATTATGGAAAATCAGCTAATTTATATATTTACATATTTTATGCAGCTACACCTCCAAATCTTGTCAGGACTCCATGGAGGTCTGGAAACTATTTAATTTCTAAAAAGTGCTGACTCTAGGTGATAAGGTTTCTATTGGTTGTTACGTTTCAAGAAACCTCCCCCCACATGCTTATTGAAAACAGGGGTGGACTGGCCATCTGGCAATTCTGGCAAATGCCAGAGGGGTCGGACCATCTGTTTTGGGGTGGGCTGGTCAAATTTCTTTTTAAATTATTTTTACAGCTTGGTGGTGCATAGAACAGGTTTTCATGGCTTGTACAATTTCACTATGGTTCTAAAAATCCATATGATATGCCGGCCTGATCAGAGGTTGCTCAAATAGGTTACTCAAAATCAAACGTGTCATCAGAGAGAGTGCAACACGAGCTGATAGTCAGTAAAGCTAGGATAATATTGTCAGAACATAAGATGATAGCTACATAATTGACAGTAAAAATAGGAAAAGGCGGTGCTGATAAAGTTTGTGAAAGCAATATAAAAGAGCTCTTAAGTGTGATGCTGCCAAATGCGTAAGATTAATAGATTTTTTTTTTGAAAGGTTTAAGTTTGGCAGTTTCGAGTGCTTTTTAAGTTAATATTTAAGTTGGTCTGTTTCGAGTGCTGTGTCTGAGACTTGAGACAGATAAAATATTAGTTGCTGCTGAATCTGCAGTGGAGCACAGTAGTGCAGCGGAGGTTTAGAAGAAAACAGAGAAAAGACCGCTAGCTCAAGTCATTTTCACGCAGTTGACGCTACTTCTGTCTATTAGCTCCAGTGTTTTTTTTACTATTACTACAGAAATCCTGTATATCAACATTTCATTGTTTCGTGATTATTGGTTACATAGTGTTAGCTAGCGTGTTACTGAATCACATGTATCAGCAGATAAGGTGGAATTTGGGGTAAACAGACTAGGCTACTTGAAATATAGTCTAACACATTGAAAATGTAACCTATAGTGATAGCCGTCTACTACTGTAAACAAGTAGCTAGTCATGTATTAAAATAAAACATTGGATAAATGCGTATGTAATTAATCCTTAGGCAGGATGGAACCTAGGCATCCAAGGATTGTGGTGGAGGCAGGAAGAAAACAGTGACACACAAATGTACTTTGGTTTTGTAATTAACTCTAGAGCAGAGGGGAACACATGACAATAATCCTAATGACATGTAGATACATTTAAACTAAACTGTACATTACAACAAGGATAATCAGACAGACAGGCAAAATTCACAGAGTGAGAACAGAAAGGAACCAGGTGAATCAGCCGGACAGGTACAGTTCATAGTGAGATCAGAGAGGAGCAAGGAGAATCAAACAGACAGACAGTGACAACAAAGAACAATATACTGTAGAATGACTGTAAAGACAGTGACTGGAGACAAAATATAGACAGACTGCACACCACAGCAGAACAACAGAGTCAAATACACAGCCATTGGTTTCTTAAATATTGTACTCTACAGTATTTGTGCAGTATGTTTATCTGTTATATACATGTGCTCTTTAAAAAGTAGTGAGCATTGTCTGTCAGTCACTTATAGATTAAAGGTTTAAATAACTGTGATATACTGTACTGCTTTTATATTATTTAAGTAGCTCTGTAACCATCTGTACACAAACGTAAGTAGTGAATGCGTTTGTCTGTGGGTGGGGATATGCAGGTATTGTAATGTGGGCTGGTGTGGCTACAGTTTTCCAACTGGATATAGCATATTTCTCAGAGAGTTGCTAGTTCCTATGCTAGTTTTCAGAGCTGGGCACCAAGCCGTTAATCCGTTAATTGTTAGTTAACAAAGTTCATATTTTTGTTAACGATTTAACGTTTAAGTTAACTGTGTAAATCATTATTGGACTAATTAACTTCTGTTAGTTTTAACTTTGTTAACTTAAGTCCGCTAACCCAAAAACGTGTCACCCAATATCATTTTAAAACCTAAAAAAAAAAGTCTAAGACAATTTTTGCTTCAGTCTGGAGTGGGGAACAACACCAAATCCAGTGCTTGCTGTGCTGAATATCTAGATGCTATTTTGAAAGTCAAAAATGTATTTCTCTGTGGTAAGATTGTGCTCTAGTCTCAAGGCTATGATGAAGGTAAAGAGAGAACAAAAGTGGGAAAAAACACTTCTGGTATTACTTGAGAGCAGCTATGTGTGTGTTGTAAACATCATCTGTGATCGGCCAACAAAGAAGGGCTCTGCCTAGAGGATGGCTCTCTAGTATCTGTGAATTGGATTGTCTATTCATTGTTATGCTGGGGCGAGATCTTCCAAAAATTTATAAAATTCAATTTCACTTTAAATTCAATGTCACAATTGCCTCACTTTGACAGAAAAGGACAAAGTAATTTCACTTAGCCAGGATGTCAGGAGTTCAATGGAAACGATTGAAACAAACGATTGAAACAAACCTTTTGACTAACTGAGCCAAGCTATGCTAGGTTACAACATTTTAGAAAAGTAATAACATGCAAACTTATATTAACAAGATTTAGTCAGTGAAGCCAATACCACCAATGTGCTTGAACAATTTACAGACAAAAAGACAATTTGGCATGTCAACATTATATTGTATATACGATTAGCATTCTCCACTGTACATAAACCAGTCCTCTGACCCTCTTACCATCACTACACTTGTTACTGTATCTGGCTAATTGAGTAGTCATTTAACAGCTACTCTGTGGTAAAAGTTTATTATTTAACAAGCGTAGCTGACAATCTATGTACTAATATTAAATGTGAAGAAATAAAAGCAAAGTTGTTTCATTGGAAGATCAAATTCATGTTATGAACTTTCTCAGCTGCACATGCTGTTAGGCTGAAAATAATGTCATTATTTTCTTAGGGACTCAACATTTTTTTTGCAATGTTTGTTCCAACAGACAGGAGTAACTGCCGAAATCACTGCTGAAATCACTGGAAAACATCTTTGAATACATACAGTACTGGGAAAGCAGTTTGTTTTAGCAAGCCCAAGTAGACAACCGTGTGTTTACACATAGGCAGCTACCCTTTAGTTCATTGGCATGTCACTATAACATCCAGATAGTGAGCAAGATTCAAATGTATTAATCACTAAATTCCTGAAATAGACACAACTTTCTTTACCACACTTTGGCTATGTTAACTACTACCGGTGACATGCCGTGCAAACATCATGTACATGCCTACTCAACGGAAGGCAACAAGCTTTCGTGAAGCCCAGTAAACAACCATGCAGTGCTCTAGTCATTGAAATCAGCTTATTGCTATGAATTAAGGGGCATATACGCGTTAGCTCATTGGCATGTCGCTATCATATCCAGATGGTGACCAATATTCAAAGATATATGTTGTTAACCCACTGAAATAAACACAACATTCTTTGACACACTTTAGCTACCGAAAAGGTTAGGAACATTAGTTGCAGTACCGCTAGCAATGTGGAAAGCAATTCACTGTCAGTACTCAGTACCTGGGTTTCACCTTAGCAGTGTGGTCTTAGCAGTGTGGTCTTAGCCAAAAAGTTTGTTAGTCAATGTGAGTTTGATGTCCATGTGAATGTGATAGATACAGTTCCAGAAAAAAATTAAGAGACCACTGCACCTTTTTATTTCTGTTCCCAAAAAGTCAAAAAGGAATGTTTTGAGTGAGGAACAGAAGGGTTAAAATTAAGAGGCCACTGCAAATTGAACGCTTCTGTTCCTCACTCTCTTTTTCAACATTTTTGGAATGGACAGAAAAAGGTGCAGTGGTATCTTAATTTTTGCTGTATATCACCTGATGTATGTAAATAAAGTAGGCTCTACATTTTACAGTAGATTACTATTGTAAGCAAAATAGTTAACTTCATAACCTAGTCAGAATAATTCTCACAGTTTGTTTAGCAACAAACCACTAGATTTAACTAATTTATTTGACCAGGTTTATTTATGGAGATAGGTAATGTTGACTTAACGTATCAGGCCAGCAGGCTAACTAAGTTAAGCTTCATGGCAGTGATGGGCCGTTCACAAACAAACCTTTGTTTTTAAATGGCACCTTTTGATCAACATTGGCAGCCGGATCAAATTGGTGAGGCCAATCATTTGTCTCCGTCATTTTCTAAAGTACATTTCATTGTTCAAACAACGATCATTTGGAGATATCTGTGTGTTTTTTCCCAATCCAGTATTGTAACTTAAAAAGAACAGCAGGCGGTCTAATAACTAGGACAGATGATATGTAACCTATTTGATTGTGTATTTCTAAAATCATAAAATTATTATTTTTCGCCTTTTAATTGCTGATTTGCACTTTGTTTGTTGTTCTGGGGTAATTAGTTTAGAGCCAAATGAGAAAGCTCTTACAAGTGACCGGCGCAACATGAGCTGTCTCTCTGAAAAGACTTGGAATGCACATGTGTACTTCATTGCTGAGCTTGATTCAAAATCAAAAGCTCATGGTCCAGACATTTCAGAATCAAAAGTAGATGATCCAGCCCCACACACGTCTTTTACCATTTGAAAGAATTACGGTTGAGAGGATCACATAAATTAGAGGGTCTTCATATCAAAGGCAGCAAAATGTCATATTATATTTTTTAAAGACAAAAATATTTTCTTCAATGATATCCTTTATACTGGAGAAATGCTCAGGAATATATTATAATGAAACACTTTTGGGATAATCTGTAGAATACATTTTGTTTTAGTTATATCATTTAAAAAATATCACAAGAGATTGCTAGCAGATAGCTATTTATTTGCTGAAATCATTGCTGAAAAACAGATTTGAAATGCTATTTCCCTTCCAAAAAACCTGCCACTGGACCCCCTCCAAGCAGATGTTGCCCCCTTTGTAATAAACACTGCCCCATATGGCCCCACCATTTAGAAAATCCTAGCAAATTCTATAGCATAGTAGGTTATGTAGCTTTTTAAGGAATCCAATGGTAACCTACTGGAGTGGGTTAAATTCAGGGGATAATTCTGCCTGCTGGTTGCAATCCCATCCAAGAGTCTTTCTTGCGTATGAAAAGTATCAAAACATCAACATTACGAAATCACTCAAACAAAATACAGCTGCTGGAGTATACAGGAGGGGTGGTCTTGGGGAAGAAACCCTGGCTTAAAGCCCCTAATGACAGCTAGCCTAGCCTTTACACTGCCACCTCACATGGGGAATGTGAACGCTGGGCGAACAGAAACAATTGAGGTGAATGGAATGTGGGAGTAAGAGAACTCGATTGGGGGCGCAATGGCTTAGGCTGCTATTTTTTATTTTCTTCCCTCTGTATTCTTCAGGTTTTAAGGGCTTGTGTGGTTTGGAGCGGAGAGAGTCATTTGTCTTGGAGTGAAATTAGTCATCTCTCCACCATCCATCACACTCTGACCAGCTATTGATCGTCACTGCACCCTTTCTCTTTTCAACTAAATTATATTACAGAAAAAGAATAACAAATGTCTAGCACACAGAGCGCAGAGTTGTCCTCCATTTTGTCCCACATCAGCGTAAGATGAAAACATTCTATAGAAATGTTTGTACAAGGTGAAATCCAAGCCACTTATTCTGTCAGATGAATGACTTAATAGAGGAATATTTTTTAGGCAGCAATATATTTGAAACATGAGGAGGCATTGTTGACATAAAGAAAAAAATATGGAATTGTTGTTTATTAACCTCCAGTGTTACACTGAGCTAACTAATATCAGTAAATGATAAGATTACACACCTTGGCTAAAATGATGGCAGAAAGTACAGTAACATAGACATATAGACAGGGTTATATAGATGAAAGATGCTCCTTTTCAGCCAACCCGTTGGAGATCAATATGTTTCTGAAAAATGGGAGAGTGGGGTATTAGGGTGAGGAGGTTTAGCGAACTAGGCTCTGGGAGGTCAGAATGAGAACATGGGACATGTCTAACTTTGCTCAGACAAACTCATTAGAAGTTAATTAATCAGAGACATCGATCTGTTGTCACTTTTCTCTTCGCAGGGCTGAGCAGGACTCACTGCATTCCAGGGGCTCAGGTTAAGCATGGACCTTGCTAAGTGCTGATGAGACTCCCCCACGTTCTCCATCCCTTGGCTGCTTTCCCAGCATGCAAATGGTATTGGCCACTGTGGCGCCATGTGGTCTCAAAGTAGCTCAAGAGACATTGATAAGGATCACATAAACTGCAGTAATAACACTGTTGTTATAGGTGCTGCTATGTGAATCGGTTAATAAACAATTTGAACAAGGAATGTGTAAATGACAACCCCACTTGATCAATGTTATTCCACTTAACTACGAAATCCACATAACTAGAATTACGAAATGTTATTATGGATTCTCTTTTACACTATGCAATTGATGTTTTGTTTATTACAATATTCAAAGTCACTAAAAATAATCTAATTTCCAAGATTTACTCATGGATATGATGTGTGTGTCTCAGCCGGCTGTTTGAAGGAAGTTCCTATCTATCGTTTGCACAACCGCTAATGGGGACGTTCACCCATATTTGCATGTGGCCTTATTTTGACTGTGCTTTGAGTTAATTCCTCAAACCATTTTTGAATAGTTATTAAATTTTTTATACAGACAGTGAGTCATCACTTACCATTGACTTTAATGCGTTATGAAAATGTGTTCAAACGTAACAAAACCTGCTCCAAAAACTCAAAATCTCCTATCTCATTCTGGATAATGTGTCGGCACTGGCCTTTGTTTATTGTTATAAATAATTCAAATATGAATTCATGGGACAGTGAAAAGAACATTTAAAAAAGAATAGTGTACATTACACTAGAAAAACATTTAGATGTAATGAGAATTGGTTTGGAGGGTTTTTGGAGGGGTTTTTGGTACATGCTTAAAGGTTACTTGGATAGGAAGCAAATACATTGCATTGGAGGATGCACAAGAAAGTATCCCCCTATTAAAATTATAGAATATCAGATAAAGAGAATCTGAACAAAAAATGATATATATTTTGATGATTTACTTAAAGGGTCATTTCACCATGGGGGAATCTAGATGTTTTTTTTATCATGTTTGATAAATTTCTAGGTCAGTGAGATTTACACATTGTGGCCAGAAGGAGTACATTAATGGGATTTGTGTGCTAAACAGCAGAATCTAGTACATCAAGAACGTGTATAGAAGGATGAGTGATATCTGAAAAATAAATGTATTCATGTTCTACTGATTAAATTGTTTTGTGTGAAGTCAAGGTTGTCCGTAGTTTGATAGAGACATTGGATATCAGCGATATTCCTATCAGCAGACAGACCGCCAGATCCCTATCAAGTATGGTTAGGCTCCAGTGTTTTAGTAAACTTGCAGTTTCAATTATAGCTATATTTGACTTTTAAATAATGATAGTTACAGATCTCAATAGTTAATATACCCTCTATATACTACATTATCCAAAATAAACAGTACATCAATTCCCACAGACACTGTTTAGAAATAAGCAAAGCACATATCAGTGGAATTAATTATTTTGGTTTTGATAAAATAGTTGTGATCAGAAGCAATTAGTAAATACAATGCAAAAAAATTAAGGGAACACGTAATCATCACAGTAGAACACCAACTCAGTTAAACTGTCCAGTTAGGACAGGGACATCAAACTGTCCAATTAGGAACCATAAGCGATTGTGAATCAATGTCACCTGTTTTGGTGCAAATTAAAGTGACAACAGGTGCACTGGAGAGGCAACAGCAAGATAACCCCCCCAAAAATGAATGGTTTTGCAGGTAGTTACTTTTGACAATTGCTGGTTATTGCTCCTTATCCTTCCTGACTGGGTCTTCTCAAGTTTTGCATTTTGCTAATATCCTTGTCACTACTGGTAGCATGAGGCGGTACCTGCAGCCCATTCAGGTTGCACAGGTAGTCCAGCTCCTCCAGGATGGCACATTCATACAAGCAGTCACAAGAAGGTTTGCTGTGTCTCCCAGTACAGTCTCGAGAGCATGGAGGAGATTCCAGGAGATGGCCATTACACAAGGAGAGCTGGACAGGGCCGCAGAAGGTCATCAACCCAAGCAGCAGGAACGGTATCTGCTCCTTTGTGCGAGGAGGAACAGGAGGAACACTGTCAGAGTGGTGTTCATGTTTCTGACCAAACTGTCAGGAACACTCCATGAGGCATGAGGGCCCAACATCCTCTAGTGGCACCAGTGCTCACAGCCCAGCACCATGCAGCTTGACTTGCATTTGCCAGTTACACCGTTGTCTTCACAGATGAGAGCAGGTTCACACTGAGCACATGTGACAGACATGATCAAGTCTGGAGACACTGTGGTGTACATTATGCTGCCTGCAACATCATCAAGAATGACCGGTGTGGCAGTGGGTCAGTAATGTTCTGGGGAGGCATATCCTTGGCAGGTTGCATAGACCTCCATGTGCTAGCCAACGGTACCCTAACTAGGTACCAGGATGAAATCCTCAGACCCATTGTCTGACCTTACGCCGGTGCAGTGTGCCCTGGGTTCCTCCTGGTGTGGCCAGAGTGTGTAGGCAGATCCTGGAAAATGAAGGCATTGATGCCAATGACTGATGCTAATATTCCCTAGACCTGAATCCTATTGAGATCCTCTGCCACAGACTGTCAGGAACTCACTGATGCCTTGATTCAGGTCTGGGAGGAGATCCCCCTGGACAACATCTGCCGTCTCATCAGGCGGATGCCCAGATGTTATCAGGAGTGTATACAGTGTGATGGCAATTTCTAAAGTACAAAACAGTTCTATGAAAATGGGAGGTAAGACAGGAGAAATCAATTGCGCAATAAACGGTTTTAATAACTTGCAAGGAGAGAATACGCAGGTTACAAAGTAACAGTGAATAGTCTCTAAATAAAAACAGGCAATCGAAAGTATTTTAAGACAGGAGAGGGGTGTGACAAATCCTGGACATTCCAGCTCAATCAGGACACATTCCCTTTGTTCCATTATAACCTAAACATCACACAAAGGACAGCTCTCCTTCCTGCCATAAATACCTTCTTCAACTCTAAGGGTTCCAACCGAACCCTAACAGACAATAGATGCCCTGGTGAGTTTAGACAGATAAGGAGATAAAGAGTAACCCTTTCATCAGCTGATACCAGTCAATGATGCCCCCTATGCAAATACCAGATCCCCCACATTCCTCTACCTATCTAAACAATGGGACTCAAGTCCTTTAATCAGTGAGAATACATTGTATAAAGAAATTTCCACAACAACAGGCACGTGGGGGCCATACACACTACTGAGTCACAATATGACTTGCCGTGATGAAATTCAGTTGGAACAGCATTTGACTTCACTTGTTTACTTAGATTTTCGGTGTGAGTTTGAATCTAGTCCTCAATTGGTTGGTGATTTTGGTTTCCACAGACCCGTATAACATTTTGTTCTCAATGGATTACACAATGTACAGTAAAGATTTTTATCTTTAAATTAGTCAATCAAGACCCGATGTGTGATTTAAGCATTCCCCTTAATTTTAGTGTACATTCTTCAGTCCTTATTTCAACAGATTTTACAAGGATATCCAAAAACAGTTGATGTCGCCATTCCCACTCTCTCTCTCAAATCAACTGCATTAGCCTTCTCTGGTTCAAACATGTAGGGTTCTACATCAACAAGTATGATTACAAATCTTTCAAATCGTGATGACAAGATATTGTGTTATGTAATGTAAATTTAGATAACTAGCAAGCTAGCAATACTGCCAACCTGCCAAGGGGAGGGGAAGAGGCTGAGGCAAAACCGGAAGCGCCTCCCCACAAGAGGTGTAGACTTTTAGAAAGAGGAAAAGTGTTGACACCTTGTCAACACTTGTCAGGATGTCTGTTGTTATTATTGTACATAGCCGAATTGTATAAAAACTTCCTAAATTAACACATTACTTTACTGTTTAGATTAAAGTTAATTGACATTTAGCAGAAAAACGGTGTCATCAATCACAGAACTAATGACCAGATTTAGTGGAAAGTTGAGAAAGCATACTTTTGTTTGTCAGAGTTAAATAATAATTTGAAAATGCTATTTCTACGATCAACTTGTGTTAATATTGGGTTTTTGCCAACTGTAGCTGGATAACTGCAAAAACATTGGTCATCTAAATGTAATCCACTAGCCAAATTTAATTTCAATTGATAATTGTGTTAATGTTTGGCGTTGGTATAGGCAAATACAAACATGCTGTTTAATCGTCAGATCTGTTGTAATCACTATTAGTGGGAAGCTTGTAAATTCTAAAGCCAGGTATAGAACGCCACATGGGCATGATGACTTTTAGTGTTTCAGAAATAACTATTGGTTTAAAAAGTGTATATTTTGATCTGCTAAATATTATTACCATTGCATTCTCAAATCGCATTTTGTTAGGGAGGCGGCATCTACGTTCTTCATGAATACTGGAACCATTGGTATTTTATGAATTGACGAATAGAGCAAGTCTATCATACCAGAATATTCTGATTTTGTTGAGAAGATTTTCATGGCGTGTATTATTGCTAACATTAGTAGGCAAGATATGGTGAAATTCCCCTTTAAAGAACATAATTATTCAACACTCAACTTAAAATTCCCCACTTAAACTGACTGGTTGACAGTTACTTGACTTCTGCAAGTAAATGTTCTTGATCACTATTTACTTTGCTGTAGAGAAATGTTGGCTCACTCTTCCGTACAAAACTGCTTTAAATCAGCCTTGTGTGTTTTGGAGAGTAAACTGCTGTTTTAGGTACATTCACAACCAGAACTAAAAATGCTAGGAAATTAACTAGGCCAAAATGATTATTTTGTTGCTTTTAAGCTATTCTGATATAATGTTGGATCATTCTTTAGCTGTATGACCCAGCGGCACTTTAGCTTCAGCTTACGGATGGATGACCTGACATTCTCCTTTAGAATTCTCTTTTCCAGAGATGAAAGAATTCATGGTTCCTTCAGTGAGGCAAGTTTTTCAGTCCTGAAGCAGCAAAGTATCCTCAAAATATCACACTGCCACTACCATACTTGACTATTGGGATTTTGTAAAATGCGCTGGAATGTAAAACTCCCCAGAACTAACAAGACCCATCATCAAAAATGCTTAACGTTTCTGTTCATCAAACATTCTTACTGGAGTCTTGACATATGGTCCCGGGTGTGTTTCAGCATCATGGTTCCCTTCATGTCTGGGGAAGACTAGACACTAGACTACGTCTAATGACATCAGTAGTTACATATATGGAATAAAATGTATCAAGTAACTATGCAATTTGACGTTCCTTTTTCTAATTGTGTAACCCTATTACTGTGTCCTTACGTGGTAATACCTAGAACTT
Source organism: Esox lucius (assembly GCF_011004845.1). Classification (NCBI taxonomy): domain Eukaryota; kingdom Metazoa; phylum Chordata; class Actinopteri; order Esociformes; family Esocidae; genus Esox; species Esox lucius. The sequence goes on along the minus strand of NC_047581.1, from coordinate 8,903,212 downwards.
TTATTTATGACTGTACTTAATTATAAAGTGCTATTTTATTTTGGTGCAAAATAATTTTAAGGTGATAATATTCATTTTGAAAAATCCACTAAAATGTATGATAAGTGTGTCCCCATGCAATTGCTAAGTGCCTTGAGACAGAAAAGAGACAGAAAAGTGCCATAAAACTTCAATTCCATTATCACTGTTCCATGGTGTTATAAGGATTTTTGATGCTGCAATGTTAAGGTGTTCCATGTACAGAATGTGTTTTTAGAGAGGAGGAAATTGCTTTTGTCGGAAGTCTGGCCTCTCCTCAGTCCAATTCCCTTCAGAGATTTGTCATCTCTGCGCAGACTGCAAATAGTCAGGGGTTTAGGTTAAACCCTATTGTGAAGAACTCAATGAGTCACATACAGTTGAACAAATGTACTCCCAAATCCCTGCAAACATTCATAAATGTATGCAGACAAAATTTTATTTAAACTGTCTAACTGATCAATGCAGCTGCATTGCACCACCTCATTTTAAGTCAAAAATTAAAAAAAGAAAATGGACCAAAGAAATATGCGGATATAGATGTTCCATTCCTTATAGAGCTGTTAACCTTCTGTCCAAAAAGATCTTTCTGTGAAAATGACATATACAAGTACTGAAGAAGAGAGTCGGAGGCAGAATAAGCATGCCCTTATCTGGCCACTGTAGTAGCACCTGGCCAGTGGGAGTCACTGACCTCAGCAATTAACCACCAAAAGCCCACCCAGTGTTTCTTTTGAAATTTAGAAAGAGGTATTTTTTGAAAATTTTTCATGGTGTGCAACGAGACTTCACACAGTTAGAGCCACAAATCCTTTACGTTCTAAGAAGGATCCACATCTTGAAGGGTGTTTTTTCTAAAAAGGATCCACATCACCCAAGAGTGTTTTCTGAGCTCTTGTAAAACAGCTGTCTCTGTTGACGAGAATACAAAATATCAGGACTTTCTGCCTATATAGTGATAATATGTGGCTGTCCAAGCTTGCTAAGAGTGTCTGGGTACTAAAGACTTTCTGTAAAAGCCCATTTCTAAAACTAGTGCCTCCCTCTTTCCTATTACTAGAAAACACATGCCAGTGATCAGCTTCAGACCAGTCACCAGCTCCTCTGTTGTTGTTGAGATCGCCTGGCTGTCAGACCAAAGCATTAAGCATTAACAATATTGTGCATCAGACTACCAAAGTGTTCTGAAACATTATCGGACAATTACTGCATTAACGAAAGAAGTTACAAATGGGTATTGTGACATGATGGTAGTTGTGTTTTTAACACAGCAAGGCAGCCCTAATTGTCTGCACCCTCCCAGACAAGGGCTCGATTGCTCACAAAAACACATGCGTGCGTGTACAGAATCACATGCACACAGAATCTCTTTGCAGAGCATGAGGCGGTTACATTAAAGTTACATTAGCATGGGAGTTTGATCCACAGTCTGGGGAGACCTGTCCAACATGAGTGTCACCATTCACACCGTTGATAAACAAATACAACACTCCCTAGCAGCCTTTTTATGCGTTTCATTAAGCTTTGTAGCCTTGTGAAGACAGTCTCCATTGTGCTGATGGCCAGCTCTGGCCGGGCCGAGTCGGTGGAAGTCTGAGGGAGAAACGTGTTCATTTCTCCAGAGGGTGGAAAAGGCTGGAAATAGAACTGTCTGCGCAGTACCCAGCAGCCACAAACTGATGACTGCTGTCATTTCTATGGCAGTCTACAGTATGTAATGTAACGCCACAGTGCTAACTGCTTTTCGGCTAAGACCATACTATATAAATAAAGAAACCGGAAAAGATTTTGGAAGTGACAGGACAAATGTTTTTGTTGCTCATGAAATCATAAACCCAACTTTGCCTGAGTGTTTGGTTCAGGAATCTAAACTGAGTTGCTCAGAGACTGAAGTTGTTATAAGCCATTGTTTCCAACAGTGTCCAAGAACGAATCGTTGGAATCAGCGAATGTCCGTTTTTCTCGGAAATGCTGCAGATCATGATCACGACCACCATCATGCCCTCGTAAATTCATGGAGCATCTATTTTCTCACCGACTGGTTATTTAGACATATACACAGCGAGAAAACGATTAGCGTCCAAATCACATGATTTAAATGAAGCAAAAACCAATTAAGTAATGGGTTATTGGTCTTTGGGCAATTATTTAATAATCATATTTTTCAAAAGTATTTCACCTGTACAGCATTCAATGTTAAATTAGATCGGTAACCCACAGCTAGATGGTTTCTTTCCCATGGCCACTCAAGCACAGCATCACAGTGACTGACGTACGCGTGTGTAAGACACGCTAAACCTTTACTTTCCCCATGCCGTTACATTTCTCTGCAATCTTGACCTCTGTTTTGAACTCTGCAGATAATCCATTTAACCGTTTGAACCTCCATCTTCTACTGGAATCTGCCCACATATGCACACTGTGGTTGGGGTTTCTCTAGAAGACAAGGGTGTTTGGGGCATTGCCATTTTCCTGGCCCTTAAACAGTCTCTAAATAAAGGGGAGGGGGCTGTGTCTTTATGGGAGGAAATAGGACAAACACCACAACACCGGATGGTTTGTTGAAACTGTACTGTACATAATGATCCCTGGGAAGGTTACCTCTCCACATTTCTCCTGGGATGAGACCTTGTAATTCCGCCAGTGGAAAGCAGTTGCTGAGAGAAGAAAATGGACCAAAGAATGTTTGCAATATGTTACAGAACACCGGAAACCAGTGGAGTCAGCTAGTTACTCTCCACGGTCAGTCCCATTTCTTTGAGCAGTTGGACTAATTAGTATATTATCTTTTAGCATACAATATACAGTCTCAATATTATTAGGCCTTTATTTCTTTTTTAGTCTTATACGCTGATCTTTATCAAGTAATATATTATGGACTTGACAGTAGATGTAAGTAGATGAGTGCTGTCCAATGATAAATATTTATTGCAATTAATCACTATTTTCAATTAATCAGTACCTCCAAATCCGAGGCCATGGTCCTCAGTCGGAAAAGGGTGGCTTGCCCACTTCAGGTTGGTGGAGAGTGCCTGCCTCAAGTGGAGGAAGTTTAAGTATCTAGGGGTCCTGTTCACGAGTGAGGGAAGGATGGAACGGGAGATTGACAGACGGATCGGTGCAGCTTCTGCAGTAATGCGGTCAATGTATCGGTCTGTCGTGGTGAAGAAAGAGCTGAGCCGCAAGGCGAAGCTCTCGATTTACCGGTCAATCTACGTTCCTACTCTCACCTATGGTCATGAGCTTTGGGTCATGACCGAAAGGACAAGATCCCGGATACAGGCGGCCGAAATGAGCTTTCTCCGCAGGGTGGCTGGGCGATCCCTTAGAGATAGGGTGAGAAGCTCGGTCACCCGGGAGGAGCTCAGAGTAGAGCCGCTGCTCCTCCACATCGAGAGGGGTCAGCTGAGGTGGCTTGGGCATCTGTTTCGGATGCCTGCGGAACGCCTTCCTGGGAAGGTGTTCTGGTCCCGTCCCACTGGGAGGAGACCCCGGGGAAGACCTAGGACACGCTGGAGGGACTATGTCTCCCGGCTGGCCTGGGAACGCCTCGGTGTCCCCCCGGAAGAGCTGGAGGAAGTGTCTGGGGAGAGGGAAGTCTGGGCATCCCTGCTTAGACTGCTGCCCCCGCGACCCGGCCCCGGATAAGCGGAAGATGATGCCATGCCACTATTTTCTAAGTAAATTGCCATTGTTTAACTTTGTTTGAATCAAATTTGGCCCTAGAAAAAATATTGTTTCCATCAAAATAGGTGTGGACTGAGATACAGACATACTATATATTGATTGTTAGGGGTGGAAATACAAAATAATATTTTTCCAATGCCAAATTTGAACAAATGTTTTTAATACCATTTCAGCCATTAACAAGCCTAAATTCACTGTCGCAGCCAACTAGTATTGCTCTCAATATAAAGCATAACTGCTGCTGCACGTGAGCTATAGCATTTAAAATGCATAATCTGCCTGCATAGCATGAGCATATGAGTGTTTATCAGTGGCAAGCTGATCATATGAAAGCAGTAGGATGGTTGAAGGTAAAGAATAGAAAGCCCTGAATATGTGAAGGCCAATGCATTGCACACAGCAAGCCAAGTTACAACAATGAAATTCAGAATTTGTTATTGGTCCAGTAACATAATTTTATTACCTTATTACGATATATACAATAATCCTTTTTTGCTTTGTTAATTCAACTATGATTTTTCTTGACGGTATTACAAGGGCGTTTGAATCGATATGGTTTCACAGTTCGGTAATTCTTAACAGCTTGGTGGAGTGACAATTCAGTCCCACCAGTTTGATGTCTGAAGTAGCCCCTGTGGCCAGTTATTTTTTTGTGGAACAAATAATTCCACATTTTACACTTTTTAACAGCCTCATTGAACCAATCGATATGGATCTGAGTATTTCTGGGCACTCACGGAGGAAACGACAATCGTTGCTGTGAGCATTTAATGGACTGGAGTGCCTGCAGAAGGCTCCTGGCTCCCGCTGGTCATGTTCAGGCACGGAGAGGGAGCAGGAACATGCCCAGTTCTCAAGGAGCTCAGGGTTGACTGGGACGAGTGAGTAGCAGCCAGAGTTCCACTTCCAGTGAGCCCAGGGCTGGACGCTTGGTGGTGGTGTGCGGGGTAGGGGCGGTAACATTAATGTTTCAGTTCAGGTGTTTGAGAAGGTGGAGAGAAAGAGATTTCACTAAACAATCGTTTTATTGAAATATATCTGCGATTTAACTTCCATGGACTGCTTATTTGGGGATGTCCAATAGTCACTTTAATCGAAGAGCATGGCTCAAGGTGATAATTAATGTGGTCTATCAAAAAATATATATAATGACATGCGAAGATATGAAGTATGCTTATTGAAAGACAAGAATGGACTTGGTGAAAGTGATAAAGATGTGTTCATTCTTCTGGGAGCTGGATGAGTTTCTCAGCACGATTCACCACTGTTCTATCACATGTAAAAGGGGGAAGAGCAAGAAAATGTCAAGTAGCCAACTATCATTACCCGGGGTTTTGTAGCTGAATATATTTTAAGAAGGTATGTAGCCTATGTAAAGATGCCTGGGCACCGATAATGGGCTGGTAAAGTTGTTGCGTGCACCTGTTCCTCGATTCAAGCCCACATCCCTCTCTCAGCTTGTCTGTCGGTGCATTCCAATGTAAACTGAAAGGTTATGTAAATGATTATGTAAAATAAGGCACATTTTCGCTCTCGTGGTCTAAAAAGGCTCTTAATAATGAGCTTGGGGGAGAGCACTATGGTGTTGAAGCTGAGCTATACTGAAAAACAAAAAAGAATAGGCTGTGAAATAGAAAAGTTTTTCTTTTTTGCATATACAGTATCTCTCTCCTAGGAACAAACTCAGAAAGTGAGGTCAGAGCCAAGGGATCAGTCATTATTGACAGTGACCAATAAAGGCTCAAGGGCAGATAAACATCACCACTATGCTGGCTCAGGGATTTGTACCAGCTTTGGTTACTGGCCCATTGCTCTAACCTTTAGGCTACCTACTTCTAAGCTACTTACTGCTAGGTTACTTACGGCTTCTGAATCCTTGGCTGGGTGGGGACATGCACATCTCATTTCACAGGCATTCAAGAAGTGCCTCAGTGCTGTGTGACCTGGCAGCATTCCCATGCAGGTAATCTTGTTAATGTGGGATAAGGCAGTATAGTGACGACACTGTCCGTCGATCTGTTGTGGGCAATATGCAAGGGTCCAGAGTTTTGAGTTATGTGGAGAAGATAATTAACTTGCCTCTCAAACCACATCATGTTGTCTAAAGTGAGCGATGGCCATTTAATTCAGTCACGTTAAGTTTCTTGGGTACAAGAACAGTGGCGGACATCTTCAAACAAGCATGGACCGTCATCTGGGATGGGGAGTGTTTTAACATGTCTGCAAACACCCACGCCAGTAGTTTTGCACGTGCTGGAACAACAGTGAGGCACAAGTGTTAACGTGACGGAAAGTCGATCTTGCATTGTCCGCAGAGACTGTGAGAAAATCACGGGCTGTGTTGTCGTCCTTCGAAGTGTGCGTTGTGTGTCTCGCCGGTCTGTGCGTGAGGCGCCGTGTCTGCAGTGTAGATTGTGAAGATCCTGCCAGCCAGGGCAGTGGAGAGAGTGAGAGAGATGGCAAAGCAGGAGCTGCTGCAGCAGTCCAGGAGATGGATTGGCACAGCAGAGATGATTTATGTTGTTTCTGGGTTTTTGGCACAGCTAAAGCGCTCTCTGCACTTCCTAAAGAGACAAGGGTTAGCACAACTTAACCCCTGCTTATTTGTTACCCCAAGACAGATCTGGGGCGAAGCAAGACTGATTATGAACTGAGAGTTGCATAAATCACACTTTATCAATTTCTTCTAGAGGTTCATACTTTTTTTTTTTATGCGTCCTATCTGGGCTACTAGCCATAACAATTATATAACAAAGTAAAATCAATTCACAATGGTCCTATTTTTCGCACTCCACTGTAAAAAAAAAAAGAAAAGAGGCCAGTGAACTATTACCTTCAAGAATATGTGTGTCTCATAGATGTGTGTGAGTACATACGTTGCACTAAAGGTGTCATACAAAAAATACATACCCTAAACATATAATAGACCTACCTGTGTGAGTGTTGATGTGTATGAAGGCGGGCAGGCAAGCGGGTGTTGAAATTTTCTCCCTATCCATCCAATTAAGGCTGTGATGCTCAGCTTGTTCGGCTGAACTGCTTGGCACTATGTTTATGATCTCATTATAAACAGGATTTTCACTTCCTTTCCACCGTTTCCGATGCTGAGGACTAATCATTATTTCCGAAACGTTATTCCCACATCCTTAATTTAGAAGACACTGAAATAGTGTCTTGCAACGGAAGTTAAATTAGACTTGTGTTCTAAAGACTAGTGAGTCATACATCAGCATGGCACACAGAATCACTCGCTGTGCGACGCGGTGCTGTGGCACCCTGGAACACTCTATTGACCCACAGTGGCTAATTAGGGGACTAGCTGTGTCGTGACTTACTTCCTCCATACGGCGGCCCCCCGCCTGCTCTCCTGCCATAACCCATGTGATGAGACACAGCTGTTTAGCGTGAATCCTGGGTACTTTGGTTCAATATGATTCCAAACCTTCCTAATACTGTTAGGGTTTGGTTAAGCCAGCCTGGAGGACCTGATGGGGGAGTTTAGAGTTCATTAACTGTTCCATTGTGTCAGGTAAGCTAAATGAAGCCTAGCTTGAGTTTTTAAGAAGCTATAATCTTCAAATTTATTCACTTGAGTTGTAGGGGAATTTGTGCCGTCTAATCACCAGGCTAATCCCAAATGCCTGGTGGTTAGCCAACTATACCTTAAACACATTTACAGTACTTGGACAATTTAAAAGATGGTGAAGGTTCACGGTGGTATACAGACAGTGTAGAATGCCCCCATATGTATACAGACAGTGAAGAATGTTTCCTGTTTTTAGCTCTGTACTTCAAAATAACTCAATTAGCATGAGTTTAACATAACATTTCTCAGGTCTTTCTGGTTAGTTCTGTTCATATTGGAACATGCAAGGTAACTAAAGAGAAACCTTTAACTACGATCTTAAGAACTGGAAACCTGGTAGATGCTGTGACATTCCCACAATTTTCCTGATAATGAAAGACATGACTTGAAGGTGACTTGAAGAGGGGAGTGCAGAGCATCCAACACAAATTAATTGGACCTCCTAGCAGCGTTGCTATCGCTACAGTATTTTCTGCATTCACTGATATCACTTACCTTCTGGGAACATATGCAAGTTGGGCTTCCATTGCCGGAAGGTTGGCCCATAAGAGGTCCAATCTGTTGGTGAAGCGCTTGCCCCTAAATGTCATTTCTACTTATCAGTCAGCTAGTGTGTCTTCATGAGGTGACTCGATGGGTATAAATACGAGGGCAAATTATGTTGTACTGAATTGTTCAGTACTTCAGAAAAACATTGGAGACATTATAATGTTCCTACAAAACATCCTTGAGTGGTACCCTGGCAGCAATTTCAGCATGCCATGTGGGAATCAACGGCACAACCCCATCTTCTGGCCGTGGATCTTTGATGGATGTGCCAACAAATTCAGTTTTCATTGAAACATTTGAAGTCTTTAAATCATAGAATCCACTTTTACAATGTCTCAGCTGAAGGTGTTGGTGATCTCAAAGTGTTATCGATGCACCACCTCTTTACCAATTTGTATAAATATGCCACTGAGAAAGTCACACCCCACCAAAATGCAGGCTTTACGCAGAACATTATGTCTATGTCCTATCAGACCATAGAATTCAATTTATCTACTTTTTCAGTCCCCTGTTAACATCTGCAGATCAATGAAGCTTTCATATGCCCTGTGCATGCATTGTGCACATAGATGGAATGGACCCAATGATTTCGATAAACTCTTTCTGTGCTTTGCCAAACAGTCCAGAGAGGATAAAGCTGATGTTATCTCACTGGACTGTGGAGTCTCTTATCTCCTTGGCATATTACATTAAAGGGTTGCCTGTGCCCACTCCCTCCGTGAGGGGTGTGGTGGAATCAACAGGCAATGATAAAAGACTTAACTGAGATGGTTAATTGTGCTCTGCCAAGCTGAGAATCACTTTGGACATATCAGAAGTTTTATTCCCTCCAAGACACAGCTTCCTGCCTAGCTCTTAGTGTTCTGTTGGCTGGGAGATGAGTGGGTGAATATGTAGCTTGTGTATTCTGCATCCCTTTAGGGAACAGAATAGGGAACAGTGGATATTTGAGGAGAATTGTAATCACATTCATTGATAAAGGTAACTCAATTTAACAATGCACACAAGCATGTTTATGTAGTTAAAATAAACAGAAATGCAATTTCCTTTCGCAGAAAATGTTAGCACATCCTTATCCTTAAGCATCAAATAAAATTGTTAAAATTAGAATCAGGCTCACCAAAACGTGCAAATGATAAGAAAATCATTAAAGAGTCCAGCCTTCCATAAAGATTAGAAATTTAATCTGGTTTGGCCTTAACTATACAGATGCACTGGCAGCTGGGAAACCACTGCAGTCACCACAAGGTGGGGGACCCACACATCCCAAGGGCCCCGGCCTGCATAGCATATAGTAAGCTAGGCCTACAGTTGGGCTCAAATGTTTGCATACCCTTGGAGAATTGATAGTATATGTACTATCATTTGTAAAGAGAACATGCAGACAAAACACGTCTTTTATTTCTTATGGGATTCACATTCAACCGTAGGTCATAACAGAAAGGCACAATCATAATTATGAAAATAATTAACTGACCCCTGAAAAAAAGTCTGCATTCTCTTAATTCTTAATTAAGAGAATGCAGACTTTAGACACATCTCCAAACATAGCGCTAATGGTTCTGACCATAAAGCTCTATTTTGATCTCCTCACTCCAAATTACAGTGTGCCAGAAGCTGTGAGGCTTGTCAAGGTATTGTCAAGTATATTGTAACCAGGCTGTTTTATGGCATTGGCGCAGTAAAGCCTTCTTTCTGGCAACGCACTTTTGGTTCAAGTATCGTTGTATCATGCTCATTGAAACACTGTATATTTCCAGAGCAGCCTGTATTTCTCCTGAGTTTACCTGTGGGTTTTTCTTTGTATCCCGAACAATTCTTCTGGCGGTTTTGGCTTAAATCTTTCTTGGTCTACCTGACCTTGGTTTGGTATCAAGAGATCCCCGAATTTTCCACTTCTTACTAAGTGATTGAACACTACTCACTGGCATTTGCAAGGCTTTGGATATCTTTTTATATCCTTTTCCATGTTTATAAAGTTGCATTATCTTGTTACGCAGGTCTTTTTACAGTTCTTTTCCGGTCCCAATGGCTCAGTATCTAGCCTGCTCAGTGCATCCACGTGAGCGTTAACAATATCATTGCTTATTTATACACAGACACTAATCACACTTTTAAAAGCAACAGGTGTGGGAAATTCACCATCAATTGTCATTTTCACCTGTGTGTGTCACCTTGTGTGTCTGTAACAAGGCCAAACATTCAAGGCTATGTAAACTTTTTATCAGGGCCATTTAGGGGATTTCTGTTATCATATGATTTATAAAGGAGCCAAACAACTATGTGATAATAAATGGCTTCATATGATCACTATCCTTAAATAAAATACTTTTTATATAAAAGTTTATTTAAAAGTTTTTGACGGAACACGTAAGCGGAGCCAGCCAAGAAGAGCGAATGTCCCTTCTGAGTGAGTGAGTGGGTGATTGCCTGCCCCTTGTTAAATAGTATAGTGGTTAGATAAGTGGACTTGTGAACTATAGGTCCTGAGTTTGTATCTCTTCACAGGCGAAGCGAAGTATGCATTATGAATTATTCCGTATAGACGAATACTTTGCTGGCTAAAACCGTTAGTATCTATATTATATTAAGCCTGAAATAAAACAGTTTACGATTATATTGTGACTGTTTCTGGTGCATTTTCGAAGTATGCATCCGTGCATAAGTTTTGGGTCAGGATAGACAAACACATTTGCTGGCTTGACATATATTAGTTACGTTATAGTAAGCCTTAACTGAAACTGTATACGATTATATTGCGACTTTCTGGCATGGAAAAGTTCATCTTCCGTCTCGCTAGCAATTGGTCAATTCTTATGATTATTCCTAGGAAGATACTAGTAAGCCTGTTACTGGCTAATAAGCTGTTAAAATGGTCAGTGGCTAAAGCAATAGAGTTCATAGACACTCTGGTGGAGGTAAACATAGTAAGAAACGTTAATCAGTTTAACACAGTCTTCAATGGAGTCTAGCAACTACTGAAACATGTAATGCCGTGGTGTAGTGGTTAAAGACAGTGCCTCTCATGTGGAAGACCTTCATTTGAATCTATGAGAGCAACGACATTTATTAATTCTGCTAGATTCAACCATTCTCTTGTCTTTTCACTTTATGAAAAAGTTAGTTATCATTGCCTTTATTGATAATTATTGTATAAATGTAATTCACGAATGAAGAAAGTACGTTGTTTTGCCAGAAAAGAAAAAATATGTTCTTATGCCATGAAATGAAAGCTTTGTCAGACTCGCTAGCAATTTCTCAATTCTTATAACTATTCCAGTAAGTTAGTAGATACCGGTAAAGCTTATTACTGGCTAATACACTGTTTAAACGGCCAGTGGCAAACGCCATACATAGATGCTATTTGTGGTGGAGGTAAACTTAGTAAGAAACGTTAGTCAGTTTAACTGTATCAATGTCATTCACGAATGGCATTCACGAATTAACTATTAAAACGGCCAGTGGCAAAAGAGGATTTGTTCTGGATAGAGACAAGAGGCTATACTGACAGCCAGTAACAGTACAGCTCTGTGGTGTAGTTGTTAACAACACAGCCTTTTACGTGGGCGACCTGGGTTTAAATCTTGAGAAGGCAACACTTTCTACTGCGGGCCGGCTGAACTAGGCTTGCCTAGATCAGTCATATATTCAAAATCAATGCCAACATTTCACCATTTCTACCAGGGTATGCAAACTTATGAGCACAACCGTACATAAAAAAGCAAAACACTGAGTCTGAGAAAACTCCGCTCATTGAGAAGCTCCTGAGTGTCGACTGCCAGGTGAAGGAAGCCCGTGAAGTAGCCTAGATAACAGATTTTCCTCCCACTTGAAAAAAAAAAAAAAAAAGGTCTAAATAGTAAAAAAAAATCTGGATCTGGCAACAATGGTCTTTGAATATCTTACGTGCATTTCGCCATTACGTCACTTCCAACATATCTAATCATTAGGCTTTGATAGATGACCATATACATTAGCAATGTGCAAGTAGTGTTCAAAAGCACAGTAATAGTGTTGTCTAAACAAGCTCACGTAAAACACCCAAAGACTACGTCCTTGTTTATATAAGCCAACTATGAAGTTATCATCAGCACGTCCACAGACGAAACACTGCCGCCGCCGGTAGCTAGCACGTCAACCATGCCATCCCAATTTCATCAGAAATAGTGACAAAAATGGTAACTGATTAAAAACAAACAGAAAAAACTAACGAAACGAAACGAATTATTCATTTTGGTTGACAAAAACGAGATTAGACAAAATTGTCTTTGTGACAATAGTCAAAAATAGTTGTCAAAAAATCGTTCTTACATTGCAAACTGATTTTTCTATCCATGTCAATTAAACTACTCGAACTATTATGGTTGTGCGATTCGCAATTTCCTCTGGCTAATTACAATTTGGACATTTCACAGTTCCATACATACTTAAAAATGTAATAAATAGGCCTAATTGTAAATAATATGAACATTGTAAGCAAAACATTACGATATGTTCCATTGGCCTTATTTAATAGGATGATATATTTAGGCTACTATAGCATAATGATTGGACAAAAATGTGACTAAAAGGCATTTTGTTTTGACAAATACTAGACAAAATCCTTATTCAAATGGAATAAATGTGTCTAAAATTGAAATATATATTTGTCAAAATGACTATAACCAGACAACATAATTAAATGGGTGCCAAGATTTACAGTGCATCACATAACTGCCTGGGGTGCCACGAGCTCCGACCATGTGAGGAGCCCTCTGCAATGTTCGGGCCGCCACTGTATGGATGTATGGTTACACATTATGCCATAACCAAAAGACTTATCTGAGGCCCTCAGAAAAATGACTACTGATGCCCATGAGTCTGGAAGGGGTTACAAAAACTTTTCCAAGCAATTCAAAATGCATAATTCCATTGTGGAATGGATCATCTAGTCCAGACTACTGACGATCTAGATAGGAGAGGTCATCCTAATAAATTAAGCCCAAGAGCTGACTGAAATATGTTTATATTCTATATGTACCCCAGTGTAACATTAAGTTTTTTTCCAGGGCTCTCTTGCCACAATGAATGTCAAAGTGTATGAGTGAACTGTCAATAGAGACTGCACAGTCTTGGACTATGTGATAGGTCAGGAAGGATGACTACTGACTTTTGCCAGACAACAACTAGGTGAAGACTAAAACTACTGGAACAATGTGCTTTAGACCGAGGTGGAGTTGTTTCACTGCAATGCCATATTCTGTGTAAACTTTGAAAAGAAAAACATTATTCCAACCTTAAGGCATGGTGGGAAATTATCTTTGTATTTAGTACTATTTAGTACCACGGTATATAGTACTTTTCCATTTTACTCACTGTCTCTGTGTCTCTTCGATTCCTGTTCTCTATATAGAGGTGCACTTGTTGCAGACGTGGTTATTCAACTCTTGTGGGAGAGTCACGGCCAAGACCAGCCCTCAAGTATGGAAACAGGTTGATGGTGGTGATAAGAATACAAACACAATGCAGGGAATAATAGCTCCCTCCTCTGCCTTCTATATAAGACTGTTCCATATAAGGGAGACTATCACTTTGTGAATTTGAGAGAGAAGACAAACATATATCACATAAAAGATATCCATGAAACCTCTCCACCTGACACCATTCCTTCATTTGTATCGGAGTTTTGATATCTATCAGCATTTGGGTGGTGGCATTATGGTTTGGGGATGCTTTGCTGCCTCATGGCCTGGACAACTTGCCATCACCAACCATGATTTCCAAAAGTGTACCAGAAATTTGTGGACAAGAATGTGAGGCCATCTGTCAAAAAGCTGAAGTTGATCTGAACACGAGTCTTGCAACAGGACAATGATCCCAAACACAGAAATTTCCAACAAAGCTGCTCAAAAAGAAGAAATGGCAAAAGCTCAATCCTATCAAAATGCTGTGGGGGATTTGAAGAAGCCCTTGGAACAATACACACTTATAGTACCATCAAGAAGACTAGGCAGAAATTCATCCCAGTTGATGTAAGAGAGTGATAGAAAAGAAACAGCTACATGAAGTGGGGTGTATTAATTTTTGCACTATGAAATTGCAGTTCTGTAGATTTCCAATGAATTAATAATTGCAATGTATATTCGTTAAGTTAGGTTATCTTTTTCTTTCAATAGTGTATGTAACAGCCGAGCATGGCCTATGTTATGCTGGTTGTTACATTTCTATGTTAATTGTGTTTAAGTTTTGGTCATTCTGTTTCTGTTTCATTGCTTTCACCTGTGTTCTTATTCTCCTCACCTGTGTCTCGTTATTCCATTATCACCAACCTATTTAGTCTTCCCAGTTTCCAGTCTCCAGGTCAGTCATTGTTCCTTGTTTCATGTTCTTATGCTTTTGGTCCTTTAAAATCTTTGGATTTAAAACATATATTTATGTATTCCATGATTGTGTCCTGCTCCTCTGTGAAAATATTACAGTATTGAAGTAAAGATTACATATCCATATTCAGAGCCATAGCTAACATGAGGAAAGGTGGGTAGGATTCACAGGGCCCATAGCCTGGCATGGCACACTAATTCATAGGGCCCATAGCCTAGCAGGGCCCACTGATTCACAGGGCGCGTGGCCTGGCAGGGCCCACTGATTCACAGGGCCCATAGCCTGACAGGGCCCACTGATTCACAGGGCGCTTGGCCTGGCAGGGCCCACTGATTCACAGGGCGCATGCATGGCCTGGCAGGGCCCACTGATCGAAATATTGTTACGGTTGTCTACAACTGAGGGGGACCAGGAGGTTTCATTCAGACATATTTATGTGATAGAGACCTCAATTCTTAGCATGGTGCGCCAGCCATGCCAGTGAGCTCCAACACCCTCTCTCCCTCATTTGGAGAACGGACACCAGTTTGTTGTTATTGCCCTCCCCTATGTTCCTATTGGTTCTATTGGTCATTATTTGGATACTGTTCCTTTTGAAACATTGTTCTTTTTTTGTTTAGTTTTAGTTTTGTAACATCTTAGTTTATTTTTGAATCCTCCATTCTCTCTGCACCTGTGTCCTGCCTCCTACAATCAACTTTACAATATCTATATGTTGTTGCAAACCTGAAGTTCTCACAGCCTGTAGGCAAGCTGTGATTGGTTCCCTTCTGTACATAGGAAAATATGAACAAATCCATATTCTATTATACATAATAACCAAATTATTTAGACATTGACATGAGAGATTTTTTTTTCTTCTATTTGATCAGGTGAGTTGACTAAGAGCACATTCTTATTTGCATCAACGGCCTGGGAGTCATTAAAATGAACTGCCATGCTCAGTGGAAGAAACAATATATTCACCATGCTAGATCAGGCATTCCATCTATTAACCTTTCTGTTACTGATCAGATGCTCAAACCACTTTATGTTGCCCCAAATTCTCTACATAGAATTCAAACTAATGTCTGATACATAACATCTGTGTCTTAAATATGCATATCTTCATTCAATAGATCTGTTTTCAATCATGAGAATGCCAAAAGAGCCCGAGTTCAGTCATCTGAGAAAATCAGCAATGAGGTTTGGATGATAATTTGTTGGAGTAGGATTGTAAAATATGAAAGGATATTATTGTAATGTGGTCTCTGTTTTGGTTGACAGAAAAAAGCAGTGCAACGGTGCACACCAATGCAAGCACATACATACACAAATACACTATGAGTCACAAACCAACACAGCTTAAAGGGAGATATATTACGAGTTTGTTTTGTTTTGAAAATAAAACCTGAAGATGAAGTTTAATAGCCGGTGACAATACATGGGTTGGATCAACCAATGATATTATTGATTCTAGAAAAACGGTTCTATACTTATTTCCAGTACCAGGAGTTTAAACTACCCAATGAAATTAAGCATGTCAAATGTTTTGGCCTCAATCAACTGGGATTTGTCACTGAATAAAGCCAGACAAGCATATGCTCTCCATCATGCCATGCATGGACACAAAGGCCGTCTTTCATACAAGAAGACTTCTACAATACAGTCAAAAAAATACACATCATAGCCCTTGCAAACACGTGTGCACGTGGGCATGGACGCATGTGCACACATTAACACATGTAGAATATATGGGACACGTTAGATCATTCCAACACGAATTCACACCAATGAAAAATAATGAGAACCTGCATCACTCGTTTCATGTTCAAGTCCTCCCTCGATGAAGAAAATATAGGGGACAGCAGCAAGTAAGCCTTTTAAGTATACTATATAACTCTCACAGGGTTAGTACAAGTCACAGTCATGAATATGCTCGTGTTTAAGAAGACAGCGGGAATAAAGAACACAATATCACACCTAGAACAATGCATCAAGCTATCTAATTTATGTTCAGGGTTTATTAGTTAAAATCTGGGCTTACCACGCAGCACACACAGGCAACGAAAACTGACAGTTCTCCCTTGTGAGGAACTAAAAACTTCTCTGAGTTGAAGCCTTTTGGAGTTCACCTGAAAAGATCTCTACTCTACACATACACAAACAATGTTTCCTCAGTGCTGCTTAAGTGAAAACCACACCAACTTTCCATATTTCTCGGTGAGAAGCAGTCCCAGAATGCTTTGAGGTTTGGGTGGTGCCCAACATGGCCGTCTAACAGTAGCTCTCCTTAATTGGTTGTATGGAGTGTGGATGCCAGCCGATAGCCTTCCATCCTCTCCGAGTTTCACTGGTCAGCCACCCATCCAGTTGCTAATTGAGATTGAATTACCATCAATACACTCTGTCACAGTCCCTCCCTCCCAAGGCAGGTATATGGATATAGATTGCTGATTTATACTTCTAAATCCCTAATTAGCGTTGTCAAGTTCAAAGCAAGTTGGGAGAAAAAATTTAAGTATGGTAGCCCAGCTAACTCTGTAGGTTCTGCCAGTGACCTGTTCTGTGATGCATTCTAACACGGTCCTGATTATAGGTGTTCAATTAACAATGTAGGGTATGTTTTTTTTATTTAAAGGTGCCTTATTCAGCATTTTCCATTTAAAATATCTGATAACAATCCTTCCATATCATCAGTTAATGTTAAAAAACAGCTTTGTTTGGGTTACGCCTACACTGAACGCTCCAGAAAATAAAATATATAGAAGCAATGCGAGCATCAGAAAAAGTAAAACTGGGATGTATTTGGCATTTATTAGATGGCGAGAGTTAGTTACTTTTCTACCTGACAAGTAAGGTTACCTTCCATACCTCATTTAGCTAGTTGACTAGATAGTCAAGGAAAGCTATTTTTAAGTTACTAAAAAAAGTCTTTTGTCGAGATGATAAGCTAATGTTAGCTAGCTAAGTTATGTGTCCGAGCACACACTCCTTGATTCCATTTGCTGCTGGAAAATAGTGTTACAACTTGGTGTTTTCTGTAAAAGCTAAAGAAAAACTGGCTATTGCTCAGAAGAAGCAATGACATTACCTTTTAGCTAGATTTAGCATTGTGCAAACTGGTGCTAGCTAGCACGATTATGATTTCATGTTCACTAGCTAGTCATCAATGAGTCTCTGAAATATGGCAAAGCATCTAATGCAATAGATCACCCAGGTGACGTTTTAATTGGTTTAGCTGTTTACTTTGTTTATTCCGTGTTCAGTAGATATGATAACGATCCAAACTTCGACCCGATCTGAAACTGAAGTCTGTGTTCATTGCTCCAGAATCGAGGGCTGGAGGTGACACTACATCAGTATGCTCATAGTAAATAACGATAGTGACAGATCCTAATGAAGTTATAGAACCGATATTCAACTCATTGCTGATAGGTGGTATAAAAACTTGCACATGGCACCTTTAATATTAACTGTTAAAAAATATTTTTGCAAGTCAACTATCATTATCAGGGATTATTTTGATACTACTGTATGGTCAGGCAGCTATGTAAAATGTGTCAGTACATCTTTCTACAATCAGGACGAACTTTGATCACTCAGTTTGATCTGGTTTATGAATATTGTTTCAACAACTCTGTGGCACAGGATGTACTGTTCACTTTAGAGCAGGCCAAACTGCTACGCTTGGGCTGCTAATGTTACGGGGGTAGCCGCGAGTGGGCCCAAGCGCACGACACCAGACACAATCAGGGAAATGAAAAGGGTGTTTTAATGGTGGCTGGGATGAAAGGACCTAGGCCAGGTGGGAGGGGTTGGAGCTGGGCAGGTAGGTAGGTAGGTAGGTAGGACGAGGCAGACAGGACAGCGGGTAGGCAGAGCAGGTGGCTGACAGGCGGACAAGTGGAGGTGTTTGGAGGCTGGGTAAGGTGGGTCTTGGTAACGGGGAACAAACAGGTTAGTAGGAAGTAACAACTAAACTGGGTGCTCAAACTATGGTTTGGAGTGGATGTGAACGTTACTACCTAGTAGTGAATAAAAACAATCTAGCACCGGACGGACGGAAACCAGGGTATTTGAAATCAGGCTGATGAGGGAATGAATAGCAGGTGTGGAGACTTGACTCATGACTGTGTGGCCATGCTGATAACACAACAACAGTAAGCACGTTGACCGATGATGATGGCATCCTACAGGGAGTAGTTCAGGGACCTGGCAGTGATCTCTCCCCACGAGATGATCATGGACTACAGGAAAGGGATGAACTAGCGTGTCCACTGTCTACGTCGACAGTTTGTGACTGGAGCTTTAAGTGTATCTGTTTGCAACAGCCGGGGTTGGGGCTCGTATGCGAGCTCCTGGTGGCCGGGCCTTTCCCCATTGGGCCCGGCCGGGCTCAGCCCGAAGGAGCGACGTGGGGCCGCCTTCCCGTGGGCTCACCACCTACAGGAGGGACCATAAGGGGCCAGTGCGGAGAGTCGAAGGCGGGGGCCTAGACAACCCAATCCCTGGACACGGAAACTAGCTCTAGGGACGTGGAACGTCACCTCGCTGGTGGGGAAGGAGCCTGAGATCGTGCGTGAGGTTGAGAGGTTCCAACTAGAGGTAGTCGGGATCACCTCTACGCACGGCTTGGGCTCTGGAACCACACTCCTTGAGAGAGGATGGACTCTTCACCACTCTGGAGTTGCCCATGGTGAGAGGCGGCGGGCTGGTGTGGGTTTGCTTATAGCTCCCCAGCTCTGCCGCCATGTGTTGGAGTTTACCCCGGTGAACAAGAGGGTCGTTTCCCTGCGCCTATGGGTTGGGGATAGGTCTCTCACTGTTGTTTGTGTCTACGGGCCGAACGGCAGTGCAGAGTACCCGACCTTCTTGGAGTCTCTGGGAGGGGTGCTGGAAAGTGCTCCGACTGTGGACTCTATCGTTCTACTGGGGGACTTCAACACCCATGACAGTGACACCTGGAGGGGCGTGATTGGGAGGAACAGCCACCCTGATCTGAACCCGAGCAGTGTTCAGTTATTGGACTTCTTTGATAGTCACAGTTTGTCCATAACGAACACCATGTTCAAGCATAAGGGTGTCCATCAGTGCACGTGTCCACCAGTCAGAGTAAGGCCCTAAACACAGTTAAAGACTGCAGCCACCCAAGTCACAGACTTCTTTCCCTATGCTACCAAGCTGTGCCAGTGCATCATGTCAAGAAACGACAAGCACCTGTAAAGCATCCACCTCCAAGCCATAATACTTAAATACAATGACTAAATGATAACTAAATAGCTACCTGGGCTATGCCCTTTTTGCACTAACCCTTTTAGCACTGAATTAATGCACACACACTGAACTCTACCAACACACAAACACACACTGACATGCAAACTGAGGCTACACACATACACGGACACAGACATAATGTTTCAGTCATCACATTATGCCGCTACTGTTTATTTACCCTGTTGCCTGGTTACCTTGCCCCAATGTATGGTAAATTAAACAAACACAAATGATTTAAACATTTCATTTCTACGTAGCGGGATGAATTTGTCAACTGCTTGCTCTGCAGCAATGCAAAGGGTAGAACAATATCATTTACCAACCACAGCACGTTTCATAATGCCTGATAATTCTTTGTGGCCCATAGATCAAGAAAAGACAGAAAGGAATAAGTCAGTCTGGAAAAACAAGTATGACCACTGAGTCAGGAAAAACAGTCCTTAAGAAATGCATTGTTCGCAAACCGATTAATTGTTCTGGTTTGAAGTCTGGGAACAAGCACATTGTGTAATCGTCCTGCGCTTGTGCATAGTGCTCTGTCAAGAAATACTACACCCCATAATCTCCCGGTGAAAATAACACTCAGTCCCCAACTATATGTTACTAAAACCTACCTACCTATTATCCTTGTACATCCACTTGGTTGTGGTACTTTATAAAGCCACCTCCACTTGGTAGTGGTTCTATATAAAGCCACCTCCACTTGGTAGTGGTACTGTATAAAGCCACCTCCACATGGTAGTGGTACTGTATAAAGCCACATCAACTTAGTACTGGTACAGTATAAAGCCACATTCACTTGGTACCTGTACTGTATAAAGTTTCTGCAACTGGGTACTGGTACTGTATAAAGCCACATCATCTTGGTACTGGTGCTGTAAAAATTCACCTGCACTTGGTACTGGTACAGTATACATCCACATCCATTTGCTATTGGCACTGTATGAAGCCACATCCACTTGGTACTTGTCACTTATTATGTCATATGATTATTCATTGTGTACATATTCCAAGAGGTACTGTTTTTCTGTCTTCTGTGATCATTTGAATTGTCTCATCCAGTCTCTTTGTCTTACCTGTTAACTGCAAAGGCGCTATTTTAGCTATTAGCCTCCAGTAGTTTTTATGGTCATCCCTAATTGCTAGTCTTTCATGTGTTTTTCATGTAGAAAATCAGATCCAGCCAATATCTCCAAATTATGTGTGAAATATAACAAATTGTCCTAATTATAATTATACAAATACGTTTCAAAATGTAAACCAAAATCAATTTTTATATTTCACCTGAATTTTGTGGGAGGTTTTTTTATACGGTAAGGTGACTGATTGCGTTCAGGGCAACAGCTGTCAGTTTCCTGGCTATTTTAAAACAGCAAATAATCCCCTTTCGCTAGCCTCCAACTGTTCATTTTCCTAGAGGAGACCTGGCAGTATCCCACGGCTTCAGCTCATGGTTTGGCCTGTGGTTAAGCCTGTCATGCGTACATGCCTCACAGTGTGAAAGGGACTGTCGTATGTGACAGAGCATTTCATGGCAGAGCCATACAAGCTTGCATGCACGTGCACACACACACAAACCAAACCTTCACACACAGTCAAGGTGACTGAACAAGAAGGAATTCCTCCTTCCCCAGTCATCGAGTATATTCCTACCACAAGTACAAAGATCCCAATGTTAGGTTTTGATCCATACATCAGGAAAACCAATCGGTCCCTCACTTCGTGAGAACATTTGCAATTCAGCTGGGAAACGGAGGAGCAACATTCATTCAAATAACCTTGCAGAGTCAAGCGAGGCAGCTGATAGTACATTTCATTTTTTTTTTTCGTAAAGACTTGGGAATTTTTCTCAGCACATGCTGTTAATGTAAGTCATATTCATGTCATGCCATGTTATTTCATACATTTGTGGGATTTAGCCGAGAGCATACTTATTTTTTTGCATTGCACCGTACCTAAAAGTGTTTAAAAAGCAATTTGATTTTGTAAATGAGGAAGAACCATGCAGTGATTGCAACAGCATGACCTGACAGAGATTGAATCACAGCCTCCTCCATTCCTTGAGAGCGAAACATGAAAGTCCTCTGATGTCTGTAATGACACCGGGGAAGCATCGGGATGCTATTAGTATCATGACACATGGCTTCAATCATCATGCAGTTTTCATCCAGGTGTACTTCAGTACCTGAAGGCGCACCAATATCCCGCAAAGTCACTCTCGTCGTGTTTTTGGCTGCTTCTTCAGGCCCTCTTGGACATTCTCGATCCACATCTCAGCCAGACAAGGTGTGCATCACAAAAGACACCCTACTCCCTATATAGTGTGAAACCTCTGAGCAGGACCCAAAGAGCACGGGTGCAAAAAAGAACACATTATGGTTTGAATAGGGTGCTATTTGGGACAGGCTCAAAGCTCTGGCCTGAAAGGACCGGTGGTAATCTCACTAAATAAACAGACCAAGAGCATGGAATAATGCCCTGTTTGGCTCCGTCCTATGGACATCTATCAGCTGTCTGCTCCTCAGAGACACCAGAGAACAGAGGGATCAGAGCCAACATGCAGACAGAGAGAACAGGAGATGAAGGGGTTGGAGAGCGGGACAGAAAAAAGAGGAGTGAGGCCAAAACACAAAACATTTTGAGGGAAATATAGTGGAAAGAAGAAACACTGGAAAAAGAGAGACAGTGAGAAAGAAAGAAAGCATCTGCTCCTCAGCATCTTTTGAGAGGTGTCAAATAATAAATGTATCTGACATAGACCATGCTAATAGTTAACATTTGGAAAAAGTTGTGCCGTTGCTGTATAAGCTCCTTTTCCCTCCATTTGACCTTTGGAAGCATATTTCAAAGTACAAATTACATCTGTATTGGGGGACAATAATTAGCTTCTCTGGTTTTGAATTCCTGTCATATGATAATTGCAGAGTGCATATCCCCTCTTTTCTCGCCTGCACACAGTGACCACCTGTCTTCCTGTTCCTTTGTACAGCGAGGTACAGAGGGAAATGTGAAACCTGTGTGAGAACTAGGCCAGGCCCGTCAACTGTCCAGTTCCTGCCCTGCTGGCCCACTATTCTCCCTGTTCTGACGACTGGGCCGGGCTCTATCGTGTCCCAAACAGATGGGGTTGCCTCCTCACACGGCACTCGACAGTGGGTCCTACCACAAAAATTAATTAACCTACATCCCTGGATGGGGGCATGCTAATCCTCCCGTATGCTAGAGCTGCGATTGCGTCAGCATTACACAACTACAGTTCTGTCGGTGTAGGCTGTGCTTTGCTGCTTCCTCTCCTCCTATTCTCTCTTTAGCCCTCACACACACCCACTCACACACACTGCTTAGCTAACATATATTGTTGGGTAGGGTAGGGGATATAGTTGATTAATAACTAGTATAACGACGGGAATGTTGTTTGTGTAGCTCTACATTTTCCCAGCAATGCACCGGATGGTACCTTGTGATAGGTAGATTGAGACCATGTCTTACTGGTGGGTTGCAGTTGTTAAGAGAAGACATGGGGAGAGGTAGATAGCCTGATGAATTGCTAGTGGCAATTTGTAAGTGATGGCGGAAGTGCCATGAACTCTATTTCAGTGATTAAACCATTGAAGCAATATTGTTGCCGAAAATATGTTCTTGTCCCATGGAAAGGCAAGTTTATGGAGGCTTAGGATCATTGTATCTTGGCATTACATTGGCAATCTCCATTAAAAGGTTTCATATGGCCTGAGATGCTCTAGGTTTTTTGGCATTTTTTCAGTGTCATTTCAGCAATAGTGGCCTTCCCAGAAATGCTGACTTTATTTTGCTCATTAACCGTTTACTTCTTGTTTACCAAGATGGTTGGCCACAATTTATTTACAGGTAAGAAAATGCATTAATCACCTCATTATCATGACAGATTTCACAAAAGTTCTCTTGGCACTAGTCTGGCTTTATCCAATATGTGGTAAACATAAAGTATTTCACTATTTCAGCTTCATTTGAGATGGTTCCTCTCCCTGAAAGAAAGTGCCAATATTACTGTAATCCAAAATTAAGTTTCCTTAAAAAAAACATTAGAATACTTCATAAATAAATTAAACGCATCAACGTCCCCCATGTCCACAATCTCAAGGTGGCCATTTCTCTCATTCAGTCCTGGTCCCAGTGTCCTTCCACTACACAGTTACATCACTAAATCACTGTTTCAGTTCTACAAATGTGTGCGCACACACACACACACACACATTTGTAACTAAACATTTATTCCTAAACTTTGCCTAGATCCAATGCCTAACCTTAACCCTAAACCTTAACCATAAACTTAACCAACAATGCCTGGACAATATGTCCCCACAAGGTAATAAAAACAAGCACACACACACCTACAGACCTCCACATAAAATCTATTCTTTGCTCCCTTCTTCTCTCTCAGTCACACACACATCCTTAGACACATTATTTTCCTTTATTACATCAAAATAAAAATCTTCCCAAAACCATTAATCTGTGTGTCATGCATAAATGATGGCAAATGTGAGCCTTGTTGGGCTTGGGAAGGGGAATAATTCTGCTTCTCTCTGTAAGCTCAAAGACCTAGCGTTTCCTTTATTAGGACTCCGCAGGCTATAGGATCTGGGATGGCAGTCTTTTAATCTGGGTTTTTTCTGCTATAATCTTCAGCCCATATGGTCTCCTGGATAAAGAGGAGGCTCTGCGGAGCACTGGAGTCATCACCAATTGGGGATAGTAACTTAGAGTATGAGCAAATAAGTCAGAGGGAACCGGAGGACGTTTTCATTTAGTCTGCTGTTTCTGTTCTATCACCGCAGAAGTAAAGCCGTGCCTAACACCTTCTTCGTCTTTTACATAAAGAAGTCAGAGGGAACCGGAGGACGTTTTGATTTAGTCTGCTGTTCCTGTTCTATCACCGCAGAAGTAAAGCCGTGCCTAACACCTTCTTCGTCTTTTACATCTGTGTCACCTGCGGTTATGTGTAAGAGGATCAAAAAGCTTGGAAAATGGATTAGTCCAATGAGTTCGGTGCATGTGTACGTGCATTAGTGCTTGAGTATGTGTGTGCGTGTGTGTGTGTGTGTGCGCGAGCGAGGGTGTGTAAGTTAAATTTCGTGCAACCAAACTCATCATGGCTCTCAACTACAATACACCTCTTACAACTCTGCTTGCAAAGACCTGGGATTGCGGACCTTAGGCATCCCGTCTCACCCACCTCTGAATAATCTTTTACCCAGAAGCTCACAAAATCCCAGGATTAAAACAAATGGCTGCCCCTGAGAAGCCATGTCAGTGACAGATCTACCCAGTCTAGTTGCTAACTGAACCATCCCCCTATACTTACTGACAGATACTACAGCAGCTCTACAGTATGCCTTACTTTGTGACACTGCTGTGTGGGTGTGTTTGTGCGCTTGTGGACATGTGTTTGCGTAGTTTAATGTAAAACATTGACTGCATCTGTTCTTCAATGCTTTCAGAATAACTGCGTTTCACCTATGTTTCATATATCTGGCTTTTCGCTAATCTCTTGAAAACACTGAAGCCCTATGACACCAAAGGGCAATCACTGTTCAAATTTGCTGATTTATGGAATCAGAAAATTCCCCAACTATCATTCAAAATTACTGAAGTTGCTTTACATGTTTCAGTGTTTTGTTATATACTGCAAGAATACTTTCTGTCAAAAGAGAATGTAACCCGGGCCTTTCGCGATTAACAAAATATTTACTTAAATCTCACAGTGTGAGCTGGATGTGAAATGTGGTTTATATGTGCATAATTTATAAGAAGATTCAAACTATTACCACTGTTTACCATTAAATTCCAAGCTTACAATGATTGGCTTTGATGGCATGTGGCACAAAACAGAAATTACACATGGTTCTGGGACATTTTTTGGCTCCACATTGTTACTTCTAAAATCAGTGAGCTAAAATTGCAAACTGCATTGTTTATAAGATATAGCAAAATGTGAAAATAAAAGTTATTTTAAAAAACATATTATTAAAAAGTGACAATGAGGCAACATTGTAAAATGGTTGAATGTCCACTTCAATACATAGTTTAATTCATCCAAATAATTTGAAGAAAAATCTAGTTTTCAAAAAAAAAAGTGAAATTTCACATTCACAAAAGTATTCAGACCATTTGCTTTGATGCATGAAATTGAGCCAGGTGCATCCTGTTTCCATTGTTTATCCTTGAGAAGTTTCAACTAATTGATTAGAGTCCGCCTATGGTAAATTCAATTGTTTGGAAATTATTTGGAAAGGCACCACCTGTTTACAGATTGTAGGAAAAACCGACAGAACAGCTTAAAATCCCTTGACATTGATTCTACGAGTCTCTGGAGCTCTACCAGGACTTCATCCAAAAGATTTGGTGTTTGGATGATGGTGTTGGAGAGTGCTTCCTCTAACCATCTTGAATTCAAGTCAAGTAGGCCTACTCAGCATTTTTATACATGCCACAGAGCATGATAGGATGTAATTGCTTCATTGTATCATGTAGTACACCTGCATGGAAGCGACCACATTTATGTTCCCCCACACATTTATTTAGGTGTATCCTTTAAGTTGTCACCTGTTTCTATATAAGGGCCCACACTTCACATTGCATGTTAGTGAAAAAAAAAGCCATGAGGTTGAAGTAATTGTTTTAGAGCTCTGAGGCACTGATCTGGGGAAGAGTAACAAGTGATCTCAGATAGTAGCCTCCATCATTCTTTAATGGAAAATTGAAAATCACCAACATTCTTCCTAGAGTCTGCTTAACAAAACTGAGCAAATGGGGGCAGAAAAGGCTTGAGCTCATATGTGGAGATAGGAGAACCTTCCAGAAGGACAATCATCTCTGCAGCACTCATCCAATCAGGGTTTTATGGTAGCATGGCCAGACGGAAGCCACTCCTTAGTAAAAGCACATGACAACTCACTTGGAGTTCGCCACAAGGCACCTAAAGGACTCTCAGAGAAACAAGACTATTTGCCTGAATTCCAAGCATTACGTCTAGGGGAAACCAGGCACTACTCATCACTTGGCCAATACCATCCCTATTATAAAGCAAGGTGGTGGCAGCATTATGCTGTGAGGATGTTTTTCAGTGGCAGGTAATGAGAGACTAGTCAGGCTTGAGGGGAAGATACAGGGGGAAATGTGTAGACAGATCTTTGATGAAAACCTTCTCCAGAGCGCTCAAGACCTCACACTAGGGAGAAAGTTCCTCTTCCAACTGGACAACGAACCTAAGTACACAGCCAAGACGAAGTAAGATAATGCCCTTGGGTGGCCCAACCAGAGACCGGACTTGAATCTGATCAAACTTATCTGGAGAAGGCATATGAATACATATGTACATTTTATATTTCTGGAGAAGTTCAGACATTTGCAAACATAAAAAAAATATGTTTGCATTATGGCATATTGTGTGTAGATTGAGGAGGAAAAATTAAAGTTTATAAAGTTTAGAACAAGTCTTTAACATAAACATATGTTGAAACATTTGAGGGGTCTGAATAATTTCCGAATGCACTGTGTGAGTAAATTACATTTGGATTACTGAAAGTATTACTGGGCTGTTAATCAAATTCATTCTGACAGCTCTTGATTTTACTTTATGATTATATGTTTACCAGTTTGACATTGTCAACTTACTGTCTCCTGTAATTTCACAAGGGCATACCCCAGCAAGGCTATTCATTTGCTTATCATTGAACAGACGGGTCTATATTGGTGCTTGATATTCCATGCCAAGAGGCTCAGAGACAGCTCTAATTGCAAGCAATTATACTGCTCAACACTTGAACTGGACTGACTGTACACACACATTTTCTAACTACTGCTACCAGACTCCTTTTCTCTCTCCACTTTAAATGTTTGCATTCTTTTTAAATCATCTTTCGTGATGGTGTGTAGTTAGTTTGTAATATAGTGTACTTAATATTATATTAAGTAGGCATCTATCATGTCAGCCAAATAATTAAAATGAAAGTATCCAAAGTGAACCAAAGTATACGGCTTAGTAATTTATGAGATTAATTAAGCACATCCGTCATATTTCAGCAAAGATAAATGGGCTGGTGGATGCCACCGCCTAAATAGTTGGATACAAATAAACGCTTCTATAGCTACAGCAGTTTGTGTATTTTGATCACTATGTACTGCAGTCCACAGCAATTCAAAACAATAATAATAATAATACCCACTACTATGAGGTGTTTATATAATGGCTGATTTTGCTTAATCGCCCACCCTTAAACCCTTGTGATAAAACGAGAGGGAGAGAGTGAGTGATATCTGTTGTGACACAGACAGATGAGGGCAGGCCTCTAGCTGAATGTGATTAGGATTATAAAATCATAAAGAGGCCCTTTGGGGTTGTTAGAGAATAGTGGAGTGGCCTGGTCCGTGGGCGGATATGATATCCTCTGTTTTGACAAATTTTCTACAAAATTTTATTTGAAATAGTTTTACATACTCCATCTGCGATTCACGGATCTTGGTTGAGACAATCGGAGCCATGGAAGGTATCAAAGTGGAAAGTCCACCCCTTTCCCACTCCAGACAGACTAGAGCAAATGCAAGAGCCTTCGAACAATTTTAAATATAATTTGAACTCAGGTCTGAATGTCTTTAAATAAACATGAGGCAGTATATAATGTGGTTCAGCAGAGGAGAGTGCCAGTAGATAATTATGTAATAATATTATTTAGTAATTATAAGCCCCTATTCATTTGTAATTGGATTGAGCAGAGTGAGTCTAACTATTACTAATCTTTGTTCAAAGTGTTGCTCCTCCATTTCTCTGCTGCATTGAAGTCTAAAAAGGTAAATGACTTGGTTAGGATTTGGCAAGGATTTGCCATTAGCTTTCTGCTATCCATCATTTCAGCACCACTTCAGGGGAAAACTAGGCTGTAGATAATTGTCTCATTTAGACTTCACCTTTTGGAGTCACCCTAATGTTATGTTTTGTCTGTTGTAATAAACACAATATTGAATGTAATAAAGACACATCCACCAACTCAGCGTTTTGATTACTCTGTAAATATCTCAAAGTGAATTGCATTGCATATTTCTAGTCACACAAAATGAAGTGCATTGTGAATTGATGCAAAAATCCTGACAAACGTCATATTGTCCTGAAGAGATTTACTTAAGTATCAAAACACACAGGGGGTGTAAGCCTACACGAAACAGAAACCTTATTTGAAGTAGATCAGAACAATCCCTATGGAATAAATGAACGGTGAAATAACGAGAAAAAGAAACTTCCAATATTTGCCGCAAGGTGTTATGGGGACTATGACGAGTCAACTATTTCTCTATGTTTCCTGCAGATTATGCATGTAGGGATGATGTTAATGGATTCTTATTGTTTTCACATCAAGCAGTTTTTTCTGCTTTCATGCAATTTTGTCTGGTAGACAGTACCATGCCTGATCACACCTACTCATTCTAGGGTGTTTCTGTATATTTACTACTTCATCACATTGGAGAATAACATTAAAGACATCAACACTATTAAATTACACATATGGAATCATTTAGTAACCAAAAGTGTTAAACAGACCAAAATAAATGTTATATCGTATATTTCAAAGTAGCCAGCCTTAATCTTGAAGACAGCTTTGCAAACTCTTTTTATACAGCAGCTTCATGAGGTAGTTACCTGGAATGCATTTCAATTGACAGGTGTGTCTTGTTAAAGTTAATTTGTGAAATTAGTTTCCTTGATAATGCGTTTGAGCCAATCAGCTGTGTTGTGACAAAGTAAGGTTGGTATACAAAAGACGATCATTGTGTCTGTACTGTAGTAGTCCATCCTTTGGCGAGAATAGCTCAAACAGGCAAAGAGAAACAACAGTCCATCATGACTTTAAGTCATGAAGGTCAATCAATCTTAAACATTTCTGTAATTTACTTTTAAAGTTTATTCAAATGGTCTCACAAAAACCTTTGAGCCCTATGATGAAACTGGTTCTCATGAGGAGCGCCACAGGAAAGGAGTAACTCCATTACAGTTCCCAGCCCCGAAATCGTCAATTAGATTGCAGCCCAAATAAATGCTTTTAAGAGTTTGAGTAAAAGAGACATCTAAACATCAACTGTTCAGAGGAGACTGTGTGAATCAGGTTTTCATGGTTGAATTACTACAAAGAAACCACTACTGAAGATCATTATTGACAAAAAGAGACTTGCTTTGGCCAGGACACACAAGAAATCGACATAAGACCAGCAGAACTCAGTCCTTTGGTCTGATGACTCCAAATCTGAGATTTTTGGTTCCAACTGTCATGTCTTTATGAGAAGCTAAGTGAACAGATAATATCTGCATTTGTGGTTCCCACTGTGAAGCATGGAGGGGGAGGTATGAAGGTATGGGGGTACTTAGGAGGTGACACTCTCTGTGATTTATTTTCAATTTTAGGTACACTCAACTAGCAACGCTACCACAGCCTTCTGGAGCGATACACTATTTAATAGTTTGTGCTTATTGGGACCAGGGATGGCTATTATTTATGATACATGTATTTCAAATACGTATTTCAAATACAAAATAAGATTTTGTAATGTGTATTTGATAGGGTTGATGAAAATGGCTTCAAATTTACTATCAAAAAACACTGTAAAATACTTTGAGAGAAGTCTACATGATGACATCATAACAATGCTGCCTGTGATTGGTGCCTACTCAGTAATTTGCCCAGACTTGTTGAGATCAGGGCAGAAAATTGGTCCATACACAAAGAAGGTCAAGGTGAGAAATGTGTAGGTTGCCAGCTTTACCCCAATTTTTAGCATGTATTGCTGCAATTGTTTACAGTTCATTTTAGTAGCCTTAGCAAAATCATTTGCTAATTTATGTAATGTTCTAGCTTACTATTTGACCAGAGTATCAGCCATCACAGTTAACATTAGCTTGCTACCTTCAGCCTATATTTTTGTCGGTTGTGCATGAAAATAATTAATCAAGCGTTTCAGTGTTGTACAACATTACATTATAATGCCACAATGTGGTGTAACTTGTCTTTAACGCTCACTCAATCACACACTTACTCTTTCACCCACACTCACACAAGTTTGACGTTTTTTTCTAGAACTTTGTAACTGTTTTGGAATACCTGGTCTGTAGTATTCTCTATTGGAGTTCAAGTAAATGTTCTTACTACACTATTGATGTATTTTTGTCCTCTATACCTATAGTCTGAGGCTCTCAATAGATTCAGTAGTGGGAGTTGGGTTAATACACCTTGACAAGTTCTGTTTCTTCTTTCTGATAACGTTTCTGGCTACATTTTAAATCACAATATAATAATAATTTAGTAATTGTTGACAAAGTGCTAAAATGTTTGTTATCAACTTCCAAATAGGTGTCCAATGAATAATAAATAAATAATTGATTGCTAAATGATTGTACCCTAATTGAAGTAGCGGGTTAGTATGATCATGATTTGGGCATACCATTGCATGAATGACTGCCTGACACAGGGCCGTAGAAGGGCATCAACCAAGCAGCAGGACCAGTATCTTCTCCTTTTGTGAGGAGGAACAGGAGGAGCACGTCCTACAAAATGACTTCTAGTGGTACTAATGTGCATGTTTTTGACCAAACTGTCAGAAACAAACTCCATGAGGGTATCATGAGGGCCCGATGTCCTCTAGTGGTACCTGTGCTCACAGCCCAGCACCGTACAGCTCAATCGGCATTGAGGACCAACATTGGCGCCCCATTCTTTTCACTGCTGACAGCGGGTTCACACTAAGCACATGTGACAGACGTAAAAGAGTCTGGAGACGCTGTGGTGAACGTTATGCTTCCTGCAGCATGACCAGTTTGGCGTTGCGTCAGTGATGGTTTGGGGAGGTATATTTTTGGAGGGTCACACAGACGTCCACTGCTAGCCAATGGTACCATTACTGCTGTTAGGTACTGGGATGAAATCCTCAGACCCATCGTCAGACCTTACACTGGTGCAGTGGCCCTGGGTTCCTGCTGGTGCATGTGGCCAGAGTGTGTAGGCAGTTCCTGGATGACAAAGGTATTGATGCCACTGACTGCCCCTCACGTTCCCCAGACCTGAATCCAACCGAGAACCTTTGGGTTGTTATGTATCAGTGCATTTGATGTTGCCAAGTAGCGCAACAGACTGTCCAGGAGCTCCCTGATGCCTTGATACAGATCTGGGAGGAGATACCCCAGGACACCACCGTCTCATAAGGTGCATGCCCAGACGTTGTCGAGAGTGCATACAGGTACGTGGGGGCCATACACACTACTGAGTCACATTGAGTTGCTGTGATGAAATTCATGCAAGTTGGAACAGCCTGTGATTGCAATTTTTTACTTAGATTTTTGGTGTGAGTCCGAATCCACCCCTCAGTTAGTTGGTGGTTTTGATTTCCATTGACCGTACTTTCAAGTCAAGTTCAAGTCGAAGATTTTGATCTTTATTACCCCCCTCCTAAAAATGACTTGTAAACCCAACCAGGTGTAGTTAATCACCTTCTCAATAGCACACAAAGCCAACTGACTTTCAACTGTGATCAGCTCTGGTCATTTTGATTAGCTCAGCATGAAACAAGCTTTGCCTGAAGCATTTCAGTCCTTGGTAGTGTAACTGAAAAAAACAATCAACTATGGGTGGCAAGGCATTGTCAAAATATCTCCGGGATAAAGTTGTGGACAAGCACAAGTCAGGAGATGGATACAAAAAAATGGCAAAGGATTTATCAGTGCCTAGAAGCACAGTGAAGTCTATTATTAAGAAGTGGAAGGTATTTGGTACAACACAGACCCTCCCTGGGTCAGGACGTCACCCAAACTGGATGAAAGAGCCAGGAGGAAACCTACCAAGAGGCCTACAGCAACTCTGAAGCAGTTGCAGGAATTCATGACAAAGAGTGGTCATTGTGTGCTTGTGACAACAATATCACAAGTTCTCCACAAATTTGGCTTGTATGGGAGGGTTGCAAGAAAAAAGCCACTCCTCAAGAAAGGCCACATGCAGTCATGCCTGAGCTTTGCCAAAATGCACTTTGAAGATTCTAAGGCCATGTGGAAAAAGGTGTTATGGTCAGATGAGACTAAAATGTAATTATTATTATTCCTACAGTAAAGCATGGAGGTGGTAATATCATGTTATGGGGTTGTTTCTCTGCAGCAGGGACTGGAGCACTTGTCAGGATAGAAGGAAAAATGGATGGGGCAAAATACTGTCAAATTCTTGAGGAAAATCTGCTGTTCTCTGCCAGAAAGTTGTCAATGGGAAGAAGATTTACCTTCCAACATGACAATGACCCAAAGCACACAACAAAACTGACCACACAGTGGTTGAAGGAGAAAAAGGTGAATGTCCTTGAATGGCCTAGTCAGAGCCCGGACTTAAAGCCCATTGAAAATCTGTGGAATGACTTGAAGACAGCAGTCCACAAATGGTCACCATCAAATTTAACTGAACTTGGTCAAATATTGCAATATCTAGATGTGTAAAGTTAGTAGAGACATATCCCAACAGACAAAAGGCTGTATTTAAAGCAAAAGGTGGTTCAACAAAATACTGACACAAGGGGGTGATCCTTTTTCCAACTAAGTAATTATTTTATTATTATTATTTTTCTGACATGTTGGTGTTATATCTTTCACTTGGATGTTATATGTTGCACTGAGTTAATACAGCTGAATGAAACAATCTGCGTCTGTCTTCATTTCAGGCTGCAAAGCAACAAATAAACCGGATCAACGCTTGGATTGTTGAAATTAGTGCGTTTTTCTTGAAATTTTTTCGCAGATTCTTGAGTTCGCGAATGTGGAACCACGGATAGCTGGAGGAATACTGTAACCCAACTTGAATCCAAGTGAGCTGACCTGAACCTCTGTCTCACCTGCCAAAGCAAGACAAAAAGCAAAAATGCCCTAAAACCAACTGGAACTGAACATGGCTGCAGTACAAGAAGATACCCTGCAAAGATACCCTGCAATACTGTTTCGGGTTATGTCCATGGGCCAGAGACTTCAAGCAGTCATCAAATGCAAGATGAAAACTTTACTTAATAAAAGATTGATTTTATTTGTCCAATTACATTAAGTTTCCCAAAATGGGGTGGAGCAATGTATAAAAAGGGCTGTTATTCCTTCACGGTTCATGGTTTGTGGATGCAAATGTGATTACATCAAAGCTGAAAGTCTGCATTTTAACCTCTTAGTCACAGTTTCATTTCAACATGCTGGAGTACACAGCCAAAACAACATGCCTTTTGTCTTATTTCAAATACTGCACTGAATATTATCAACATGTTTAATATTTACAGTTTACTTGTTAACACCACATCTTCTCATTTACATTTTAGAGCTCACTGGTTAAGCATTTTTCTTCTCACATGTGAAAAACCATCCTGTGTAAATCACATAATTGTGTGACAGAACACATCAAGCATCAGAACATACCGAACACATCATACTGTACATAGAATAAAAACATTTGATGGGTCTATAAATGGTAGAAAATCAGCCAGAAAAAAACCTGTAACATCAAATCCCAGCAAAGGTAATGACAGGCCCATTTCACATGGTGTTGTAGCCTTTATTAGACATGTCACTGCTGACACATGATAGAAAACGAAAACGAATAAAGCCATACACAGCCTGACAATCGAGACAGAAGCATAGAGTGCTCTGCATTTCAATGAATGTGACAACATGTTATAATAAATCAATTTAGTTAACCCCAAATCTATTTTATGTTTCAGGTCTCATTTTAATGTATTAATTAAGTTCACTGTATATAAACAAATACTGTACATACAATATAATCATTTGAAATGTTTTACTTGCATTATGTAACGGCTTGACAACACCAGAAGGACATAATAGGCCAATTAGTAAAAATACATTGTAGTAATTTTGCTGATTAAAAAATAAGTGACCTTGAAAATCTGTTTGATGATTATTAATGTCACATTGTCTCATTACAATACAAATGCTACACAAGACTATTAAATAAAATATTTCCTTGTTCAACCACAAGAGACCATGAAGATAATAAGTCTTTATAGGTATGTAAACTGCCTGAGCATTGAATTTCTTTCATAAAATATAGACAAATCATCAAATCATAATGAAACCAGCGCGTCGCCATATTTCCAGTGGAGTTAATGAATGATGTATCCTACCTGTGCAGAGTTACCTGACAGACTGAATGCTGTAATTTGTGCTTTCCTTGGCGCTTGGTTAAGAACAGTAGTCATTAGGGTCATATTGGAATCTATGATTCTAGTGGTTGGAGAAAAATCTGGGTACATCCTCACATTCAGTGAGCAATCTCACAGGCAAATTAACAATCTCACAAAACAAAACTCCAGTGGCCGTTAGAAAAGACTTATGAAATGTATTACATTTTTCGAAATGCGTTGTTTAATGGCATTTTAATTCAGATCTGTGGGGATGGCGTAATGTATTGCATGATCCAAAATAGTTAATTAAGACTGGACAATAGAAAACACATCAACATAGCATCTACAAATATTTTTGCAATCACCAATTATTACATTTATTCATTGTGTAGTCTGATCCTAATATACAATGACATGAAAGCCAGGTCTATATAAAGATGTTTTGGGAATTTATAATAGTTTTCTCACAATGACAGGCATCATAGTAATATCTTAAAGGGGCTATATGTAGGATTTTAATAAGAAATATCATTACAAAATAAGATGTCCATATGTGACCTGAAGTGTGGCCATTGAAAACAACTGGTTAGCCAATGACGGGCAAGACACCAACTGTGTTATTGGGACATCCAAGACAGGCACAGTCATGCATCTGGTCACAATCCACAATATACATCCCTTTGGTATATGTGTGTACGTAACCCAGAAACAGGATCTGTGCTGAACAAATAGCACAATAACTAGACCAAGAAGGTGTGGTGCTTTCCAGGTCCTGGGAGGTTGTCGAGTGTCACTCAGACAAATGCACTGGATTCCCAACTGCACATATTGCTACAGACTCACTCAAGACTGGTGCACCAACCCATGTGCCGATTGTTTTAGCGGTTTTCCTGGAGTATGGATGTTACAGTGTTGTAGGGAGTGGAGACAGATGCAGGAAATGTGGTAAGGGTTTCTATAACACAACTCAAAGCACCTCAAAAAACTGACTGGGCAAGGCCAAAGTAAAGTGAGGTGAAAAGCCTCCAAAACAGAACATGCGGACGAAGCCGGAACGATACAATACACATACGCATAGAATAGTCATACACACTGCATGGTGACATGGAAATAATAACCAACACAGCACAGGGAAACAGGGCAATATATACAGTATATATAGGCATGAAAATCAGTGAGAATGGGAAACAGATGTGGGCGACAATATGGGGACAGTCCGGGGTGAAGGTGATTAGCCGGAACAGTGGTACCTAGAAGGCTGGTGATGTAGACCTCCGAATCCGGTGCAACAGAGGAGCACCTGCGCCGGAGGGATTCGTGGCAATGGCCTCTCATATCGCCTGGATATAAAAGCAAGGGACGACATACCACTTACATAGTATTGTGTTTGTCTGTCTGTACTTTGTGTGAGTTGGAGTGTGATTGAGTATGAAATGAGGTATTAGTAAAAGAAAAAAAAGGGAAAATAGATAGGGTGCAGAAATGATGCTAATAATGACAGTTTTCACCATTGACTTGGTTGACTGATCTGCATGAAAAAAAGAGAAAATGTCCAAGATATATCTGCAGTAACAGCGCATAGTTCTTTAAATAGTGGAATGTATTGTTTCACAACATCTATAATGAAAAAAATATTTTCGCTGTACATAAATGCAAAGCTTAAAATATAGAACAACAGATTTTTATAGTTAGCTACCTAGTGTAACTGATTCGCTCCAACTTCCCCACCCAGGGCTTAAACCAGTGAAGCTCCTGGCCCTTGCTAATTAAGAGAAAGTGATGTAACTGATTGAAATGCTAACAGCACCAACAGCTGGGCTAACTAACTAGCCATTTCACTGTAACTGTAACACTTATCCTCTTTGACCTCCTTGACAGCAACTCCACAGCAGGGCAGAGCCCAACCTTGTAACCGTCAGTTACAATGCCTAGCAAACTTGTATAGCAACATTTCAAGCTAGCCATGGAGTAAGCTTACAGTACATTCCTAACTCTGGTACACTAGCAACAAGAGCTATCCACCTGTGTGAAATGTCAACTACTATTTATAAGTTGTACACTTTTGTGTTTAGGGAGACTATGGGTTTCTTGTTCGGAGGATATGTGGCAACAATGCAGGAGTTTAGTGATGTTTAATCATTGCTACTTGCCACCAAAAGCAATGGTCAGGGCTGGCACAGTTTGTTTCACACCTTGCTGTGTGCAGTGGGTGGTGTAAAACTGCACAGACTAGTGAAGGGCTACGCTGCTAACAAGGCAAATCCAGGCGTAGCGGGGGGATATAACAATCATCACACTTGTTCACAGGGAGGCAGACGCGACTAGAACTCAGAGGTCTGAGCGTTAAGAATGCAATAACAAGTGAATGAACATGATTTCACAAATTGAAATGTGAGTAAACAGCGTTTACATGTGTTTTCGCTTTGCTATGCCCCGTTCACATTGTTAGGGGAAAATGATTGTTGCTACATTGTTTGGTGAAGTGAAATGCAGGGGTGACTTATAGAATAGCTCTTTGAATACCAGTCATATTTGCCACTACAGTGCATAAATCAAAAGGCCTTCTTGAACACCCAGACAGCCACTCATACTGTCTTGAACCATTTTCTCAAAACACCACAACCGTGAATGTATTCCTTCAAACCTCCCACCTAAACGTGTATAGCGAAAACAAACATACACATAAGCCGGCGCAGCCCCGTCCCACTCCAAACCCCCGCTCAACCAGGTCATAAGAACCAGTCATATGAACGCCGATTACAAATTAGGCAAGAAGAAAAACAGTTAACACATTAAACCAGAGAGAAAAATCTTTATTAGCGTAAAAAGATACAAACGGCCTGATAATCCTCTTTTCACCAGATGAGTGATCATGGCCTTTGTGAGAACGTCGAAGCAGCACAATCAATGGTGGTAATTTAGCCCCCTGCGTGTTGTGTGCTCTGCCAGCTGCCTAGGCCCCTCTGTAGTACGGTCAGCCCTTCAATTCATCAGGCCGGCATGTTGCGCAAAACAGCACCTTACTCCAGGGGGCAGACAAGTGAAGAAAGAGGAAACTCGAGAGTCACAAAGACAAGGCCGGAACGGCAGAAAGAAAAGAAAAGATGGAGTTATGTTAGCTCCTCTTTACTTCCCCCAAATTGTCTCCCCTCGCTCTGTTCCAGATCTCTATATAACGTTGCTTCTTTGTTGGTGTTGATTGGATCAGCAAGGCTTGCAGTTCTAAGAGACTGGGACATCTGAGGTTCTGTGAAGGCGTAGTGAGCGGTGGAAATTTGCTGCAAACCACATGGGGTGCCCCTTGAGGTTGAGAGACGCCAACAAGATGTCTATACTTTCATAGTCCCACAAAGATGTCATGTTTAAAGTTTTTTTTTTTCTTTGTCATGAACAGAACAAACAAGGACCATTCAACTAAATACTTAGCTGTTCCCTCACAAAGCAACACATTTAGAACGCAATACTAATACACATAGTAATATGAATGAAGAGAAGAGTTCAAACCTGAAGTGTTATCAGTGCAGCAGTAATAGTACAAATCTGAGAATTATTTAATAGTAAAAGGTAGACAGAAAGATGCAGTTTTGAAGTGTGCACATGGCAAGAATGGAAATCTGTGTGTATGTGTGTGTCAGTTCAGTTCAAGTATTAACCAGTCTAAAGGATTGTGATTTGATGCTGTATCTGAAACTAGGTATGAGATCTTATGCTCCAGCTGACTGTAAGCAAATGAACAGTACAAATGAACAGTAAATAAATGTGGTTGTGCATGAGTGGGGTTGTACATGAGTTGGGCTGTGTGGAGTCCTTCCTACAGCTGCAGGTCTTTGTCAGGCACTGCTTTATTATAAATGTCCTGGATGTTTGGGAGATTGGCCCAGTGTGGGAGATTGGCTCAACTATGTTACAGTTGTGAAATGGGTAGTTAGTTAGCCTAGCTGTTGTCACTGTTAGCATTTCAATCAGTTGTTCTAGGCCATCTAAATTTCCTGCTATCGGCCTTAGTTGCAAAGTGTGGAGCCATTCTCCCACCAGGCCGAAATGCAGCGAAATGTTAAGATTGCCACAATGGTGTGTCACTAGCATTTGGAAAGGACCCAGGATTGCAAGCGAAACATTGACATTGACAACAGTATTGGTGTTGATAGTACGGCATTATTCTTGGTTATCTGAAAACTGAAGAATAAGCATGGTGCCTCACCCAGTTCTCCAAGTTCGGCTGACCTGTCGTGGCGGTAGTCATGTTTGAGTGTTTTCAGTGATCCTATTGGACTGGTTTTGATGGTGGCCACGACAAGCCTCGCAAAGTACTTTGTGATGACAGGGGTGAGTGTCACGGGGTAATAATCATTAGGATGTGTTCACTTGGTTTTACCTGGCCACTTCAACTGTGCTGGTGATCGTGAAGCAGTTGGGGAGTACAGATGTCAATAGCATATAAAAGGCTGGACTGACACAGAAAGTTACACCAGTTTAATCGACATATACACAGTGAGGTCAAAAAAAGCAATGTCTGGAAGGACTACATACTTGTTTGATATGTTCAGTGCAACCTTCAACTAATGATCCTCCTCCCCACCCCATAATCTCACTGACCCTTACTTCTGCCAATCAAAGTAATTGGATCGATTCGAGTTCCTATTGGGAGGATGAACTACATACCGGTCCTATATAATGTAAGCAAACAACAAGACATGCTGGGTTCATACAAACCTGACCAAATCAAAAGTACTTTAAGCCTCATTTTCTTCCTTTTCAGTGACTTCAACTAAACCAAATATTGTCACAGGATACTGATATATAATATATATATATATATATATAGTATATACACACAGCTCTGTAAAGAGATCCCTGCACATTTTTCTTTCCTTTCCAAAATATTTGAATAGGAAGATTTTGAGTGAGGAACACAAGGGTTAAAATTAAGAGACCACTGCAAACTGAACACTTCTGTTCCTCACTCAGAACTTTCCTTTTCAAATATTTTTGGGAAAATAAGGGGCTGTGATCTCTTAATTTTTTCCGGAGCTGTATATATAAACACCATACTATATGTCAAGCATTATCTCTGTACAATAATCTAGAAAGTAAACTAGCCTGTGTATTCAGTAGCAATTCTAGCTTGTATAGTTCCCAGCCCCAACCCATATACAGTGGGTATAGAAACGAATCACCCGCCTTTAAAATAATCACATTTTGTTGCTTTGCAGCCTGAAATGAAGACAGACACAGTTTTTGTTTCATTCAGCTGTATTTACTCAGTGCAACTTATAACATCCAAGTGAAAGATATAACAACAACATGTCAGAAAAAAATATATAATAATAAAACATAATCACCGAGTTGGAAAAAGGATCACCCCCTTGTGTCAGTATTTTGTTGAACCACCTTTTGCTTTAATTACAGCCTTTAGTCTGTTGGGATATGTCTCTACTAACTTTGCACATCTAGACGTTGCAATATTTGACCACTCTTCTTTGCACAACTGCTCAAGTTCAGTTAAATTTGATGGTGACCATTTGTGGACTGCTGTGTTCAAGTCATTCCACAGGTTTTCAATGGGGTTTAAGTCCGGGCTCTGACTAGGCCATGCAAGGACATTCACCTTTTTCTCCTTCAACCACTGTGTGGTCAGTTTTGCTGTGTGCTTTGGGTCATTGTCATGTTGGAAGGTAAACCTTCTTCCCATAGACAACTTTCTGGCAGAGAACAGCAGAATTTCCTCAAGAATTTGACAGTATTTTGCCCCATCCATTTTTGCTCCAGTCCCTGCTGCAGAGAAACAACCCCATAACATGATATTACCACCTCCATGCTTTACTGTAAGAATGGTGTTATTTGGATGGTAAGCTGTATTGGATTTTCGCCAGACTTATCGTTTGGCGTTAAGGCCAAATGATTACATTTTAGTCTCATCTGACCATAACACCTTTTTCCACATGGCCTTAGAATCTTCAAGGTGCATTTTGGCAAAGCTCAGGCGTGACTGCATGTGGCCTTTCTTGAGGAGTGGCTTTTTTCTGGCAACCCTCCCATACAAGCCACATTTGTGGAGAATTTGTGATATTTTTGTCACAAGCACACAATGACCACTCTTTGTCATGAATTCCTTCAACTGCTTCAGAGTTGCTGTAGGCCTCTTGGTAGCCTCTCTGACCAGTTTCCTCCTGGCTCTTTCATCCAGTTTGACAATTTTTTGTATCCCTCTCCTGACTTGTGCCTGTCCACAACTTTATCCCGGAGATCTTTTGACAATGCCTTGCCACCCATAGTTGATTATTTTCTTCAGTTGCACTACCAATAACTGAAATGCTTCAGGAAAGCTTGTTTCATGCTGAGCTAATCAAAATGACCACAGCTGATCATGGTTGAAAGTCAATTGGCTTTGTATGCTATTGAGAAGGTGATTAACTACCCCTATTTGGGTTTACAAGTAATTTTTAGGAGGGGGTGATTTTCCAACTCAGTGATTCTGTTTTTTAATTAATATATTTTTTTCTGACAAGTTGGTATTATATCTTTCACTTGGATGTTACAAATTGTAAATACAGTTAAATAAAACAAAAAAAGTTTTTGTCCGTTTTCATTTCAGGCTGCAAAGCAACAAAATGTGATTATTTTAAAGGGAGGTGATTCTTTTCTATATCCACTGTAAAAATACACAGATCAGCCATAACATTATGTCCACTGACAGCTGAAGTGAATAACACTGATAATCTTATCATAAAACCTGTCAGTGGGTGGGATATATTAGGCAGCAAGTGAACATTCTGACCTCAAAGTTGATGTGTTAGAAGTAGAAAAAACTTGCAAACGTATAGATCTGAGCGACTTTGACAAGGGTTAAATTGTGATGGCTAAACGCCTGGGTCAGAGCATCTCTAAAAGTACATCCCTTGTGGGTTGTTCCTGGTCTGCAGTGGTCAGTACCTATCAAAACTGGTCCAAGGAAGGAAAAGCTTTGAACTGGCAACAGGGTCATGGGCAGCAAAGTCTTTGATGCGCGTGGGGATCAAAGGCTGGCTTGTGTGTTTTACGATCAAACAGACGAGCTACTGTAGTTACTTAAAGTTAATGCTGGTACTGATAGAAAGGTGTTAGTACACTGCATCGCGGTATGGGGGGCATAGCTGCAGACCAGTCAGGCTGCACTGCCGAAAGCACCTAGAATGGGCACATGAGCATCAGAACTGGACTACGGAGCAATGGAAGAAGGTGGCCTGGTCTGATGAATTACGTTTCATTTTACATCACATGGATGGACGGGTGGGTGTGCGTCACTTACCTGGAGAATACATGGCACCAGGATGCACTATGGGAAGAAGGCTAGCAAGTGGAGGCAGTGTGATGCTTTGGGCAATGTTCTGCTGGTCCCTGCCATTCATGTGAATGTTACTTTCACACATACCACCTACCTAAGCATTGTTGCAGATCACATGCACCCTTTCATGGCAACGGGATTCCCTGATGGCACTGGCCTCTTTCAGCAGGATAATTGGCCCTGCCACAAAGCAAGAATCGTTCAGGAATGGTTTGAGGAACACAACAACACTCACCCTCCCCTGTGTTGTCCCTTTCCTTGTCCATCTGGTCATGCTTCCGACCTGGACTAAGTTTAAATAGACTCTAGACTCAGCCCACATGCATTTATTAGGGGACCAAGTACCGTAGGTACGGTCCCCGATTGTTTGGGGGCCAAGCAACGAAGTTGCTGGAACCCTTTTATGTTTGTATCTTTTACTATTATTATTATTATTGTTATTATTATTCTCCAGGGCCATTTTCAAAGGTCCATAGCTCGGTCCCCTCTGGTTTTTTAAACTCAGTTGTTCACAATTCCTGACATTTAATCCTAGTAAAATTACCTGTCTTAGGTCAGTAGGATTACCACATTATTTTAAGAATGTGAAACGTTAGAATAATAGTAGAAATAATGATTTAGTCTACATACACTCAAACTTGGATCAAACTTTTCGGGTAGCCTTCTGGAAGCTTCCCACAATAAGTTGGGTGATTATTGGCCTATTCCTCCTGACAGAACTGGTGTAACCAAGTTAAACCAGGTTTTTCAGTTCTGCCCAAAAATCGTTGTTTTCCTAAAAGCCATTTTGCCACAAATTTGGACGTATGCTTTTGGTCATTGTCCATTTGGAAGACGAGCAAGCTTAAACCTCCTGACTGATGTCTTGAGATGTTGCTTCAAAATATCCCTCCTGCAGTAAAACACCCCCACAACGTGATGATGCCACTCCCGTGCTTCACAGTTGGGATGATGATCTTAGGCTTGCAAGCCTCCCCCTTTTTCCTCCAAACATAACAATGGTGATTATGGCCAAACAGTTGAATTTTAGTTACATCAGACCAGAGGACATTTCTCCAAAAAGTAAAATCTTTGTCCCCGTGTGCAGTTGCAAACCAGAGTCTGGCTTTTTTATGGCGGTTTTGGAGCAATGGCTTCTTCCTTGCTGAGTGGCTTTTCAGGTTATGTTGATATAGGACATGTTTTACTGTGGATATAGATACTTTTGTACCTGTTTCCCCCAGCATCTTCACAAGATCCTTTCCTGTTCTTTTAGGATTGATTTGCACTTTTAGGATTGATTTGAGACAGAATGCATCTCCTTCCCAAGCGTTTTGACGGCTGCGTGGTCCCATGTTGTTTATATTTACGCACTATTGCTTTTACAGACGAACGTGGTACCTTTAGGCGTTGGGAAATTGCTCCCAAGGATGAACAACACTTGGGGATGTCAAAAATTTATTTTCTGAGGTCTTTTGATTTCTTGAGATTTTCTCATGGTTACAAGCAAAGAGGCACTGAGTTTGAATGTAAGCTACACCTCCAATTTACTCATATTTTGTCAATTAGCCTGTGGCACAGTCAAGTAATCTTCTGACCCACAGGAATTGTGCAACAATCTGTCAGTAAACAATTGTTTCAAAAATTACGTGTCCTAAACGACTTGCCAAAACTATAGTTTGTCATCGACTTGCCAAAACTATAGTTTGTTTACATGAAATCTGTGGAGTGGTTGAAAATTGAGTTTCAATGATTTCAACCTAAGTGTACAGTGGATTGGAGAAGTCTACACCCCCCTGTTAAAATGCCAGGTTCTTGTAATGTAAAATAATGAGACAAAGATACATCGTGTCA
This sequence comes from Esox lucius, assembly GCF_011004845.1. Classification (NCBI taxonomy): domain Eukaryota; kingdom Metazoa; phylum Chordata; class Actinopteri; order Esociformes; family Esocidae; genus Esox; species Esox lucius. The sequence continues at coordinate 8,859,425 of NC_047581.1, read as the reverse complement.
GAACTTTTTCCACCTTTAATGTGACCTATAACGTGAACAATTCAATTGAAAAACAAACTGAAATCTTTGAGAAAAAAAGAAAAAAAAAAAAAAACTGACAATAACCTGGTTGCATAAGTGTGTACATCCATAAAATAATACTATGTTGAAGCACCTTTTTATTTTATTACAGCACTCTTTTTGGGTAGGAGTCTATTAGCATGGCACATCTCTCTATTTGCCCACTCTTCTTTGCAAAAGTGCTCCAAATCTGTCAGATTGTGAGGACATCTCCTGTGCACAGTCCTCTTCAGATCACCCCAAATATATTCAATTTAATTCAGGTCTGGGCTCTGGCTGGGCCATTCCAAAACTGATTTTTTTTTCTGGTGAAGCTTTTGTGGATTTGGATGTGTGCTTTGGATCGTTGTTGTGCTGAATTGCCTGGTATTTAGAACTGTTCATAATTCCCTCCACCCTGACTAAGGCCCCGCTTCCAGCTGAAGAAAAACAGCCCCAAAGCATGATGCTACCACCACCATGCTTCACTGTGGGTATGGTGTTCTTTGGGTGATGTGCAGTGTTGTTTTTGCACCAAACATACCTTTTGGAATTTCAACCTTGGTTCAACCTTGGTTTCATCAGACCATAACACATTTTCCCACGTGCTTTTGGGGGACTTGTTTTTGCAAACTTCAGCCGGGCTTGGATGTTTTTCTTTGTAAGAAAAGGCATCTGTCTTGCCACCCTACCCCATAGCCCATTTATATGAAGAATACAGGAGATTCATTCAGTGCCTTTAATGTTATTGTATGCCTCTTTAAAGCCTCCCTGACCAGTTTTCTTCGTCTTTTATTGTGCAGTGTTACCTCTATATCTAGGTAAAAACAATAATTAGTGTGGAAAGTTTAACTGATTATTTAAACTAACCTAACCCAACTAAGTGTTGTTTAAAATATTAGTTATTTTTTGGCCTCAATATTGAAAGAAATTGCTTGCTGTCTTACCGGCTTTGACTTTGAGCCTAGCTTGCTGAAACACTTTTAGGAACTCTGATTTCAATGAAAAATGTTGGCTACGTTATAGCTAAAATAACAAAATGTTATTCTTTATAAACGGCTTGGATGTATCCTTTTTTAAAGTAAAAGAAATAGTCATGAAATGTGAAGCAGTCAAATTGACTCGCTAATATTGTCAGAATAAAGACAGACAGGTAGCTGGTTAAGAAATATATGCTATGTTTGAACGATAATTGTAGATGAGCTAGATATTGTTAGGTAAACACAGACAACCCATGCAGTATAGTTGAATGTCTGAAGATAATTCACATGCTCTATAATCTTGTATGCACAATAATAACTGTGAGCGTTAACACAATAATAGCACAGTTCCCTCACAGTTAACGCTCACCTCGCCAGGACCATTAAAGATTAATGAATAACTTCTATCGGGCATTTGTAACTAAATCGTTGCTATGAGGTAGGGAGACTGGTGAGTCTGCAAATACTGCAAGCAGCTTGCACGTGAAAGTCACACTCAGCCAAAAAGCCCCAGCGATTGAACAATTTTGAGACTTAGAACAAGGGGTGACATTTTTCTCTCAAGATATAAGACATACAGTGTTTTAATTTCAATGAGTTTTCATCACTCTCTCCAAAGATGGGTGATTGCAGTACTGACATTTTTGATACCCAAGTTCAAGCATTGCAAGCACTTCAAAAACCTTGCCTTGAACACTGTTATTGTCCGTAAATCAGTGAACAGATCAGTGACACACAGAAAGTGACACAAAAGAGATTTACTCTAAGAGAACACCATCCCCCACCCCCTGGCTGAGCATTCTGCTCCACTAAAATTGCCCAGCTTGTACTTAATTCTACAATATCCTCTGCTGTTATTGTAGTGTGTGAATCTAGGTCAGTGGAAGCTGTTGACTTGGTTTCTAGTGAAAGGTACAGTCATGTGATTAAGTATGTACATCCCCTGGTAAGTGGTATTTTTTATACATTTGAACATATGGATATTTAATATGTAACAAAATTACACTGAACAATCCCTTGCAATCCTTTATTCATAAAAAAATTACGAGAAATGCATATTCATTGTGCATAAAAAGTAAGTACATTTCTGCCTTTAATAGCTGGTATTATCCCCCTTGGCTGAAATAACTTAATGTAGCAGATACTTCAGATTCAGATTCTTACATTGACGGTAAGGAATTTTTTCCCACTACAGTATTCTATACAGTACAGCTTCAACTGTGTGATGGTCGATGGCATTCTTGTATGCACAGTCCATTTCAAGTCCCCCCACAGCATTTCAACAGGATTGAGATCTGGGCTGACGGCCATTTCATAACCCATCATTTCTTCGTTCTGAACCATCCTGTTGAAGCTTTGTTTGTGTTATTTGGATCATTTTCCTGTTGCAAGATCCATGTTTGGTTCAGCTTCAGATTTTTGACAGATGGCCTCACATTCTCCTCATTTATTCTTGTGTACAATATGGAATTCATGGTTCACTCAATGATGGCAAAGTAGCCCTAATCCATAAAGCCACTGCCTCCATTCTTTACAGTTAATATGAAGTTCTAGTGGCTGTATTTCAATAATTATTTTCAACAGTGTTTTGTTTTTGTCAAATATGGTGTCTGGTATTGAGGCCAAACAACTCCACCTTTGACTCATCTGTCCAGAACACACTGTTCCAGGTGTTGTGTCTTGATGTTCTTTCTTGAAACAAGAGGCATTTTCCTTACTGTCCTTCTGTGTAGGTAAACTTTGTGCAGTCTCTTTCTGACAATTGACTAATGTATTCATTGTGGCAAGATAGGCCTGCGGATCCGTTGATGTAGATTGCCATTGGCCTAGACTTTTCTCCATTTGTAAATAATTTGGCGGACAGTGGAATTATGTACTATGAATTGCTTGGAAATGGGCTTAGGGTTAGCTTGTACTTAATTTTACCACATAAGCAAACTGTAGTTTTGTTTATTTTAATAGCATAAATTATTTTAAATGTATTTTCTATCAGGGATTTTTTTCAATTGGGTTTCCATTATCAGCGCATGTGTAGATTTATACAGCTTTTTGAATCCAGGCAGTTTGTTTTGTTTTAATGGTGTTTGGTAGGACTGCAACGTTTTTGGGAGAGTCTATATCCCACTATTTTCACCTATAATATTTCCTTCATTCAACAACCCTGGGAAATCATAAAGCACATACATTTGAACACCGTTTCTTTGGCTTTTCCACAAGCCAGTTTTAGTTCTTCACATAGAGAGGTTTCAGGTCAACCATCTGGTAGAAGGAAATCCAAAATAATTTGGGTTAGCATGTAACCGCCCGATTATCATAAGATCGTATGTGTCAGGATTGTTAATATATCATTATTCAATTGCAAATGCAAATTTTGTGATTTGGTTCTATGTTCTGAACCTATTGCTTACTCTGCCACAGAGAAACAATATTTTAAGTGCACCATTTTAAAACATTTAGAAAGATTACGGAGAACATGATATAGGTTTAGAAACACTAGCATTTTAGCACAGATTTGGTTAACAAGCACTAACTACTGTACTGTCAAGACAAAGGGACACCTCCAGTGACAATATGAAAAAAAGCAATTGTAATATTGCAATAAATTCCTGTATTGAATCATTCAGACATGGCTAGTTTAAGTAGCACATGAAGACTCCTTGGTCAATAAGACAATAATATTGAATTAGTGTTAAATGGAGAAAGATACAGTTGCTGATCTGACATTGGTAGTACTAAGCGGTAACCTTAAAAGTGCAATAGAATGGAGCGCCAAGACAAAATATCAAATGTTGAAACTGAGATTTTTTTGTGCACATTTTAAATTTGATGTCAACAACACGTGTCAAATAAATTGGGACAGGGGCATCTTTTCCACAGGACAGGGGCATCTTTACAATTGGACAGGGGTATCTTTACCACTGTCACGTCACCTCTTCTTTTAAGAGTGGAAATGTTTGGGAACTGAGGAGAACAATTGCTGTAGTTTTGAAAGTGGATTGTCATCGCATTCTAGCTTGATATACAATTCCAGCTGCTCAACAGTTCAGGGTCTACTTTGCAGTATTTGTTGCTTCATAATGCTCCAAAGATTTTCAACGGGGAACAGGTCTGAACAGCAGGCAGGCCAGTTAAGCCCCGGGACTCTTTTACTATTAAGCCATGCTGTCATCTGGGTGGCAGTATACGGTAGTATACGTTGCAGTATATACTGCCAATGGCAGTATATTGTATATTTTTCACTAATGCACCCTCATACCATCACGGATGCTGGCTTTTGCACTGTGTGCCGATAACAAGCCAGATGTTCCCTCTCCTCTTTAGCCTGGAGGACACAGGGTCTATTCTTTCCTAGATGCGTGTTCCAACTATCCAACACTGACAGATAGCTAACAGGAGGCAGAAAAGGGGCGGACACAGGAGTAAAGTTGAACGTTTTACTGTAATAGTCTTTCCTCTTCTTTCTCTTTTTTGTAAAACTGAAATATACAAATATAACAAATGTCTGGTTACAACATGTTCTCAAAATTAACCCATACATTTACAATATTCTCTGAGCACATATACCAAAAGTTACAATCAGCTCTGCTTAGTGTCATTGTTAACAAAGTGCCATCACTGTTGAAAAGTTCGTTGTCTTTAACTCAAACTAATGCATTTCGAATATATATATAAATATATAAACATACATACATGCAAACATTGAAAAAAGGTAACAAACTTACAGGCAAAGCCTTTCCGAGGCATAAAACGTAAAAGAAACAGAGCGATGGCTTGATGTCCAACCGCATGGAAAGAAACTGGAACACTGAGTTAATTCCTGGTTAACCTCTAACCTAAGTGTCACATGATCTAAACCAACCACTAAGAAATATCTTAGTCATCAACTTCTTTGTTGTAGCACCAAACTGCCACAAGATGGTGCTAAGAAATAAAACACAAATGTGTGCCATGACATTCCCCGCCTGGTATTGTTTACAAAACCTGAGAATGTTCACATAAGACCTCACAAATATCAGTCCTCTGTCAGCATGAGCAGAAGTGTTTCCGATATAGGTCTGAGGAATGTCTTGATTGTCCCATTCCTAGCAACTCTTAGTTCAACCGTTCTGACGCTTTTGTCACTGCTGGTATAAACCTTGGTTACGAGAGCCATAGGCCATTCATTGCGCTTACTTTGAGCATCCTTAAGAAGGACAACATCACACTCTTAGATTTCGTCGTTCCTCTTGCCATTTACTTCGGTTCTGAAGCCTTGCAAGATATTCGCGCCTCCATCTGCCCCAGAAAGTATTGGCGAGATGTTGCACCCTTCTCCATTGCTGTTTATGGAGATTGGTTTCCTTGAAGTCACCTGGAGTTGGGAAGAGTGTATGACCGTTTTGAGTTAGAAGCATGGCTGGCGTCAACAAAAAAGGGGAATCTGGGTCTGTGGAAATTGGTACAAGGGGTCTTGAATTGACAATTCCTGTAACCTCTGCCATCAAAGTGGACAACACTTCATGTGTCAAGCAGGAAGGACTGATCTGTTGGAGCATGGAATCTAGTATGCGCCTGGAGACTCCTATCATTCGCTCCCAGGCTCCGCCCATGTGGGATGCGTGAGGTGGATTAAAGACCCATGAACTTTAACACAATTTCCAGCTCCTTACAACAGGCTCCTACAAAATTGGTCCCGCAGTCAGACCGGATTTGTTTGACAGGTCCTCGCAGAGCAAAAAGCCTTCTCAGGGCGTTTATAAAGGTGGATGAATCCATGCTGTCAATCAGCTCAATGTGTATGGCACAAACACTCATACAAGTGAAAAGAATAGCCCATCTTTTGCTCTGAGCTTGTCCTCCTCGCGTGCGCCTTGCGACGACTGTCCAAGGTCCAAAAACATCAAAACCAACATACGTGAAGGGAGGTTCAGTGCTTAGGCGATCGATGGGTAAGTCTGCCATCTTCTGCTCGGTTACCTTCCCACGAAGCTTGTTACATATGACACACTTGTGTACAATGCTGTTGATAAACTTCCTAACACCAACAATCCAATACCCTGCATTGCGGATAGCTGATTCAGTGAACACACGACCCTGATGGTTAATTCAATCATGGTAATGCCCCACAAGTAGCTTCGCATGAAAGCGTCCTGGAACAATCAAGGGAAACTTCTCTTTGAGATCCAGAGTTGCCTTTTCAAGCTGACCTCCTATCCTGAGAAGGCCTCTACCATCTACGTAAGGGTTCAGTTTTTTCACAGTGCTGTGCCTCGGGATGTTGTTTCCTTTGGCGATGCAGGTAAACTCTTCTTGGTAAGCTCCCCTCTGAACGCTCTTGATTACAACTTCCTCTGCATGTAACAACTCTGTCACTGTACGAGGCATAGCACAATAGTGCCATGATTAGCAGGCTCTTTCTCTACCGTCGGACGACCTGTAAGTCTGGGCGACATGTATGAGTAAAGATATGGCTCTGACTAATGACCTCCAAGAAGAGAATCGCTCGAATCGTTTACATTCAAGATGAGAATCTTTGCATACAGTAGTAGCAAGAGGACGAACTTCTGTGTCCAACTCTGGCCCGAGGAGATCGAACTCCTTCTCCTCCAGAGACAGATTCTGATCAATTTGCGACAGGAAAGCAGGTCCTGTAAGCCAGGTGGTGGTGCCCAACAGAGCTGCTGGAACGGAGCGGGTGGCGTGGTCTGCAGGGTTGTGCTTAGTAGACACATAGTGCCATTGCATTGGGCTTGACACTCTGTGGATGCGCTGCACCCTGTTGGCTACGTACACGTAGAAACGCCTTGTCTGGTTATAGATGTACCCCAGGACGACTCTACTGTCCGTGTAAAACTCCACAGCATCTAGAGTGAAGTCCAGCTCGTTCGTGATTGACTCTGCTATCTCTGCAGCTAAAACCGCAGCTCCTAGTTCCAGCCTGGGAATGGTATGAGCAGCTTGCGGAGCTAATTTCGCCTTCCCTAGGATAAACCCGGTGTGACATGCTCCATCGCCATTGATGACACAAAGATATGCCACTGCTGCAATCGCTCTGACAGAAGCATCAGAGAAAATATGGAGTTCCTTTCTCAGAGCTGTAGAGAGAGTGGTACAAACATATGTTCTGGGAATCTTCAGCTGTTTCAGATCTTGTAGGGATTTCCTCCATGCATTCCATGCTTCTTCCTTATCTTCAGGGAGAGGAGAATCCCAGTCAACGGCTTCACCTGAGAGTTCCTGTAGCAGGAATTTCCCTTCAATGATGATAGGAGTAACGAACCCAAGGGGGTCGAAGAGACTGTTGACAGTAGCCAGTATCCCTCTGCGTGTAAAGGGCTTCTTAATGTCAGTTACATGAAAGGTGAATGTGTCCCCTTTAACATCCCAGCTTAGTCCAAGACTACGTTGGTTGGGTGTAGGATCAACTTCCAAGTTAAGATCTTTGAGTCCCTTAGCATGATCTTCGGTCGGGAATGCGTTCATTACTTCCTTGCTATTAGAAGCAAACTTGTGCAGTCTTAAATTCGAATTGGCCAGCATTTTCTTTGTTCGTGTCAACAGATCAATAGTTCCTGCAGCTGTTGGTGTCGCCAAGAGCCCATCATCAACGTAGAATTCTCTTTCTACAAAGTGTTTAGCGTCTGAACCATACTCCTCCTCATCATAAGCCACTGCTTGTCGGAGACCATAAATGGCTACAGCAGGAGATGGACTATTACCGAACATGTGCACCCTCATGCGGTATTCAATGATCTCTTTGTTGGGGTCATTATCCCTGAACCATAGGAAACGAAGGAAGTCTCGGTCTTCCTCTTTCACAATGAAGCTGTGAAACATTTGTTCGATGTCCGCAGTTACAGCCACCAGCTCCCTTCTAAAACGCAATAAGACTCCCAAGAGGCTATTAAGTCAGGACCAGAGAGAAGAACATCGTTCAAGGAGATGCTCTTCTTTCTCGCGCTGGAGTCGAAGACAACTCTGATCTGACCGGGTTTCTGTGGATGGTACACCCCAAAGGTAGGTAAATACCAACATTCCTGGCCTTCTCGAAGAGGAGGGGCTACTTCAGCATGGTTACAATTGAAGATGTTCTGCATGAAGGTAACAAAATGAGACTTCATCTCAGGCTTCTTCTCCAATGTGCGCAAAAGTGAAGTTAGGCCTGTTAATACCTGTTCTCTATTATTAGAGAGTCGCTGGCGAGGTGTTCTAAATGGGAGTGGTGCAACCCAACTATTGCTCTTGTCCATGAACATCTCTTTATCAATGATTTCCAAAAAGCGACTATCTTCAATAGACAATCCGATTTTATTATCATCCATTGTCCTCTGGAAGATGGTGTCCCCTATGGCATATTCATCAAGGATTAAGGTGCCGTGTGCCAGAGATATCCTGGGCAGAGGCTTGATGTCAAACTTCTCCCTGACGCTGAGTTTGTTGGGACATGGAGGAAGTAGAGAAGGACGTCCATTTTCGAGTACATGGGTGCGGTAAGCACTAAGTGCTGCAGACCTGTGCACGGATCCTATGCAGACGTCTCCTACTACAACCCATCCTAGGTCTAGTCTTTGCGCGTAGGGTGCGTTATTAGGGCCATTACGTTGCTCCCGTACTTTATGAACCTGAAGGATGTCACGACTCAAAAGAAGAAGAATTTGGGCTTCTGGATCCAAAGGAGAAATGCAATGAGCGGTGGGCTTTAGGTGAGTGTGCCAACGTGCTGCGTCAGGTGTTGGTATCTCCGCCCGGTCAAGCGGCATATTGTTGCATTCGATCAATGTTGGCAGTTTCACCTTCGTCTCTCCATCCAGGGACTCTATAATGAAACCTGTAGCTCTTCTTCCCGCTGTCTCTGTCACACCTGCACAGGTACGTAGAGTATATGTTGAGTTCTCTCCTTTGACATGCAGCAAGTCGAAAAACTTTGTTCTAGCAAGCGATCTATTGCTCTGGTCATCCAGGATCACATAAAGCTTGATTGCTCCTTCTGGGTGGCCTTCTGGATAAACCATAGCTAAACAAATCTTAGAGCAAGACCGTGAACATTTGCCGTAACCACAGACTTCGGTACACTTAGAAGTGATAGCAGGTTGAGGCGTATCCATCTCTCCCTCCCTGCCATAATCAAACAAGCTCGCAGGCGGCGGTCCTGGATGAAGTGCCGCAATATGAGCATCACTGCCACATTCCTTACATTTAGTAGCTGCCTTACAGTCCCTGGCCAGATGAGTGGTTGTTGCACAGCACTTGTAGCAAACACCTTTCTCCTTTAGGAAAGTCTTGCGCTCATCCAAAGGTTTCATCCTAAAACCTCTACAACGATTGAGAGGGTGGGCTTATGAATTGGGCAGGTCTTATCCACATCATCCAACTCATGGATTGAACTGCGCATCTGACTCGCAGTCCCTGATGACACTTCTGTCTTGTGTGCAAAGACTGGGCTTTTCATTTGTCTCTCGAATGGCTGCTCTGGTTTCAACACACTCTGGAATCCTGAAGACAGAGCAAAACTTGGATCGTTGCGTGTTCGACCCTCTCTGCAGATGAAATCACAGAAGAATGAGAATGGAGGAAAGGCGACTTGATGTGCCGTTTTGTATTGAGAACCTCGAGCCACCCACCTCTCCTGAAGACTGTAAGGTAACTTATCTGCAATAGGAGCAACACCACGAGCGGTGTCAAGATAAGTAAGTCCGGGTCGGTAGCCTTCATGTTTCGCAGACTCCACTTCCTGTAGAAGATCTCCAAGTTCTCTAAGCTTTTTCACGTCTTTGTTGCTGATTTTTGGAAAGCTATCAATCCTGTCAAATAGCGATTTCTCAATAATCTCTGGAGAGCCATAGCAATCTTCCAAGCGCTCCCAAGCTTTTCTCAAGCCTTCGTTTGCATTACCTGTGTGCACAGCTCTGATCCTTCGCACATGATGTTAAGACTGATCCCCCAACCATTTTGACAGAAGGTCTAACTGCTCAGCAGCTGACAGGTGCAAAACTTCAATTGCATTGCCAAAAGAAGACTTCCACGCCCAATAGTTCTCAGGACGATCGTCAAACTTGAAGAGACCTGATTTAACAAGCTCTCTGCGTGCTAAGTACCTGGCGACGTCACTCATGTGTCGTCGTTGAACGTTGGTTGCGGTGTTGTCTTATATGGAGAAGTGAACGTTGGAATCTGGTATTTATGACAAGTTGTTTGCACTGACTTCTGAGGATGCTGTGTTATACTCTCAGTATCAGGTTTATTGTTGGCATCACTGACATCCCAAGCTGTAAAGTGACGCTGTCTTGGGGGTGTCTCGGGTCTGGACAATGGGCTGTGGAGGTGGTTGACATGGTTCATCTCCAGCAGGAGATAATTTTAGTTGAGACCAGAAGCTTCTCTCACATCAGAAATCCTTTCTCCGAGCTCACCATCTGCTGCTGCCTCTAAAACCTTCGCCTCAGCGATGGCTGCTGCCACCTCACTTTCATGCTTTATAGCTGTCAGAGACGCTTCCATGCGTGCTTCTGTAACTTTTAGTTGAGCCTTTTCAATCAAGATTTCAGATTCCTTTTTAAGGTATTCAGTCCTGGCCCGTGCAGCTTCCAGTTTAGCGCGAGCCCTGGCAGCAGCTATGCTAGCCGATGGGCTTCGAGATCTATTAGTCGAAAGAGAGGCTATAGATCTTGTTTCTAATGCTTGACTTCGCTCTGTAGCTTCCGCAACTTCATCATGAATTGCTAATACCGTCTAGTAGTACAGAGCGCGATGATGAACGAGGAATGATGGGGTGAGAGCTTGCTTTTCTTGAACTTTTAGTGCCCACTGTACGGTTGCCTTTTTACTATTCTGTCCTAGATGCGTGTTCCATCTACGCAACAGGAGTCAGAAATGGGGCGGACTCAGGAGTAAAGTTGAACGTTTTACTGTAATAGTCTTTCCTCTTCTTTCTCTTTTTTGTAAAACTGAAATATACAAATATAACAAATGTCTGGTTACAACATGTTCTCAAAATTAACACATACATTTACAATATTCTCTGAGCACATATACCAAAAGTTACAATCAGCTCTGCTTAGTGTCATTGTTAACAAAGTGCCATCACTGTTGAAAAGTTTGTTGTCTTTAACTCAAACTAATGCATTTCAAATATATATATGAATATATAAACATACATACATGCAAACATTGAAAAAAGGTAACAAACTTACAGGCAAAGCCTTTCCGAGGCATAAAACGTAAAAGAAACAGAGCAATGACTTGATGTCCAACCGCATGGAAAGAAACTGGAACACTGAGTTAATTCCTGGTTAACCACAAATGTGTGCCATGACAGTGTCCATGATTCCCAAAAATGATCTCAAATTTTGATTAGCCAAACCACAGGACAGTTTTCTACTTTGAATCAGTCCAACAAAAATGAGCTTGGGCCCAGAGAATGCAGCCGCTTTTCTGGATGTTGTTAATGTATGGTTTCTTTTTTGCATGGTAGTGTTTACACTTGCATTTGTGGATGCTGCAATGTACTGTGTTCACAATCAAGCCCAAAGAGCCTGAAGATCACAATCATCCAATTTTGGTTTTTGGCCTTGTCCCAAGATTTCTCCAGGTTCTCTGAACCTTTTAATTATAGTACATACAATATATGATGAGATCCCCAAACTCAAACAGCAATTCTATGTTGATGAACAATATTCTTAAATTACACTACACTATTTGCCTGCGCAGTCTATCACAGAGTGGTGAACCCCTCTCCATCCACACTTCTGACAAGCCCATCCTCTATGTAATGATCTTTTAATACCCAGGTATGTTACTGACCTGTTGCCAGTTGACATAATTAGTAGTGTGATATTCCACCAGGTTTAGTTTTTTAACCCTGTCCCAACTTTTTTGAAACATGTTGCTGGCATCAAACACAAAGTGGGCATGTTTTTTGTGACCACACATTTTTGAATGATAGTGTATATTTCCCTAATATATTTAAATGTATTTTATAAATATAATCAACCAATATATTTAAAATGTTTCTGTTTTATTGAAAAATATTCCAATTTTGCGTATATGGACATAAACACTGGGTTGTCATTTTGACCTGAAAATGCCTACTAGTCAGTGTTTTATACTGGATCTTTGTAGAATGTTCACTCAGAGCCGTACAGTTGCACAATCATACTGTATGTATGTACTGTATGTGTAAATCTATTTTGCAACACTGAACGGTTTAGTTTACATTTTAGCTGTCACCTACATGTCCCAGAACAACATCACACATTAGACGATTCTGTCTTTTCACATTCTGTCTTTTCCTAGGAACTTCAAATCTCTATCCAAAAATAATTTTATGTTGCAAAAAAAAAAGAAACACTAGATTGGAAACACTGTTGGTATGTCACCCTAATGAATGTTTATCTGAGCATGAAATGGGTGATGATAAGTCATGGCCAGATGATTGTAGAGTAAACGCTGTAGATTCCAGATGCGAAATGAAAGGTAGAGAATAAATAAAGGATTTGGGACAGACATTTATTACACAAGTGGAACAAAAATGTCACCCCATTCATGTTTCCACATTGCTATTTCTCAGAACGGGGTTTTACCTTGAGCTCAGAGTGGATTGAAGTGACTACATTACAGTAATTGGGATGTCCGCTTTCTCCACTGTTTTCCAGTTTGTGTGGTTAAAATATAAAAACGCCCATCTGACTGATACACATTATGCATAGTGGATTTGTGTGTGTGGGTGTGTGGGTTGGGGGGATGGGCTGGATCCTTGTATGTGTGAGTATGTTTTGGTAAATAAATATGGTGCCAGCTTGTCAATGCTGTCAGAATAACTGTGTTCCATACATCTGGTTTCCCACTAATCTGTAGAGAATTCAGTGCTACACAGACACCAAAACACCTCATCCACTAGAACAATCTCTGATGAACCTATAATATCCAAAACTTCCTCGACTTTCATTTCCTTGGCTTTCAACAGCATATTATCCCCTCCCACAATCCATTCCTTATATCAGAGGTTTTTCTTTCATTTGACTTAGATTTTGATTTAGAACATGATATATTGTTTGGCCTGCATGCAGCCGCTAATAAGTTATCTGCATCTGCCAGACTATAAGTGAAAATGTAAGAATGACACATGTAAGCTGGCATAAGTTGCAAAATTTGCACAATAAAAATGAATGTTGTCAAACTGTCTTCTCATATTTGTTCCTCACACTTCACTGCATAACAAACAGACTGTTTGATTTGTGTTTTCTACATATAAACTGCCTACTAGAATGTCCCATTGTTGAATGTGTAATATGCCTTGTTTGTCTGTCCAAAATAAAAAGACAGAAATGTATTAGTTTAAGAAAGATATAATATACCAATCAGCCATAACATTATGACCACTGACAAGTGAATACAACTGATAATCGCAATATTATCATGGCACCTGTCAGTGGGTGGGATATATTAGGCAGCAAGTGAACATTCTGTCCTCAAAGTTGATGGGTAGCAGGAAAAATTGGCAAGTGTAAGGATCTGAGCGACTTTGGGCCAAATTGTGATTGCTAGACGAGTGGGTCAGAACATCTCCAAAACTGCAGCCCTTGTTTGGTGTTCCCGGTCTGCAGTGGTCAGTACCTATCAAAAGTGGTCCAAGGAAGGAAAAGTGGTGAACCGGTGAACCAATTGATGCACATGGGGAGGGAAGGCTGGCCCATGTGTACTGATCCTACAGACGAGCTACTGTAACTCAAATTACTGAAAAAGTTAATGCTGGTACTGACAAAAAGGTGTCAAAACACACAGTGCATCATAGTTTGTTGCGTAAGGGGCTGAGTAGCCGCAGACCAGTCAGGGTGCCCATGCTGACCCCTGTCCACTGCTGAAACGTGATCAATGGATGAAGGTGGCCTGGTCTGCCATTCATGTACATGTTACATTGATATGTACCACCTACCCAAGCATTGTTGTAGACCACGTGCACCCTTTCATGCCCATGGTATTCCCTGATGGCATTGGATTCTTTCAACAGGATAATGTGCACTGACACAAAGCAAAAATCATTCAGGAATGGTTTGAGGAACACAACAATGAGTTTAAGGTGTTGACTTGGCCTCAAATTCCCCAGATCTCAATCCAAACAAGCATATGTGGGATGTGCTGGACAAACAAGTCCAATCCATGAAGGCCCCACCTTGCAACTTACAGGGCTTAAAGGATCTGCTGCTAACGTCTTGGTGCCAGATATCACAGCACACCTTCAGAGGTCTAGTGGAGTCCATGCCTGGACGAATCAGGGCTATTTTGGCGGCAAAAGGAGGACCTACACAATATTAGGCAGGTGCTAATAATGTTATGGCTGATTGGTGTACATAGGTCTAGGGGAGAATATATAGCCTTTGAGAATTATTTAAATTACACAGGCCAGTGTGCTTTGAATCTCTATTTTCCCACTGTGCTTAAAATCGTTCCACACTCAAAGGAAAGAAAAGCTTCCTATTACTCTATGCATTGTTTTGTTTACAAAAACAAGTTAAACAACCCAACTACCTTTTTGATATTCAAGGCAATTGGATTTAGAAGTAGGCTCAGGGCAAATTTTGAGTGGGACAAATGGCCGCCACTCAAACATTTTAAAAACCCACTCGGTGCATAGCCAAATTACACATGCTCATCTCCTTGCCCTACCACAGCTCCACTCCACTCACATATTTCTGACACATGCACACACCCACAAATTGAAGCTGCCAGACCTTCCAATTACAACACAAGAGCACATCAGATTCAGGATCACAACCCATAGGATCATGTTAAAACAATGTAACCCACAAAATGAATTGAAATAGGAGAGGCAGCTGCGCAACAGCCTTGTTCTATTATGATTCTATATTCACATACCGGTCTCTTTTGCTGTCCTTCAAACATCACAGGCAGGCTATAGCCCGGGCCAATGGAGTTTAGACAAAGATTGTATATTGTCTGTAGTATTGCCTACTAGTAAATAGATTTAGTCAAATGCATTATATGAATACTGCATACCTCGCCATTACAGGCTATTACTACTAACCACTGATTTCAGTAATTGTCAATGAACTTGGGCCAATATCTTAGCTTATATCTGTATTGTTCTTGCTTGCAAGAATATTTCAAATACATATTATATGTTGTAATTCATTTAACATTTGTGTTTTATTTTGATATTATATTTAATTGGGATCCCCCAGTCAGAGCTGGCAAATGTGGCTCGGGAAAGGGAAGTTTGGGGTCCCCTGCTGGAGCTGCTGGTCCCCGACGACCCGATACCAGATAAGCGGATGAAGATGAGATGAGATTTAATTAGGTCGATTTTTTGAGAGGAGTGCATACAAATAAATTAAGGTGGGGCATTTATCCCTAATGCCCCCCAGTAGCGCCAATGGCTGGTAAGCTAGCTAAGCAGTTGACTTGCCAAGGAAGATTTTGATGATGTTTTGAGGAGAGTAGGATAGCTCCCTGTAGCTCCCTGCGAGACTGAATGTCGAAAGAAGATTAGATGTGCAGCTGCTTCACTCTGGCAAACTGCTGCAGAGATGAAAAGGTGAAATCTCTCAGATTCTCCTTTGATTAGCTAACTTAGATGTCAGTGTCAAGAAATGATAGCAATTAGCTAACTACGTAATACACAACCTTAGGTAAAGCAGGGGTAGTGCTAGTTAGCAGTAGCAGTAATTTGAAGTTTATTATTTGAACCACCACATAATTCATATTGTTTGTTATCTAATAAATGTAAAATAATTTTTGGATTTAAAAAGTTTGAGTGACAGCGTGATAAAGTCAGACTAAGGAGCAGGCCAGGTCTCCTTGGTTTGCTCTGGGATCAACACAAGCTTCTGAAGAGCCAGAAAGTTACGTCCATAACAATAAACATGCGTAGGGCATTGCCTTTGAGTAACTGGGCCGCGTAGGCTACCTAAGGCATTGTAATGAAGAAGATATTTTGAAGTATGAAATGAGAGGTCAGAGTTCACCAAAAAACTACATGAACAATATGCTAACGTAATCATAGAAACAATCAATTGTAAACCATTCTGGTCATTATTAATTTAATGAGCTTTACCCCTAAACAAGACCACATATATTATATTTATATTTTCAATAAATGTAAAATAAAAAATTCAGCTCTCTAATGTGTATTGTTACAAAATACAGTTCAAGAACATGTAACATATTCTATATTATCCATCACAGCTTCGGATGAAGAGTGCGGATTACTGGTGGAGGAAACAACGCAAGTATGAGTAGACCCTTTTTGTTTCTTTATATCGGGCATGATCAGAAAAGAACACGCTAATATCAGCTGCCGGCACGCATCTCTCTGTCACTGAAAGTACGAAGCACTGTTTGCTCTTCACAACACAACATGCCAATTCTACTCCCTGTCGCTGGCGGCGGGGGTGGCCGACAGGCTGGAGAGAGGCGGAGTAGGAGGCGCACTGACGGGTGAGTACACAAGAGGCAGCCCAGAAGATGAGTGACACATACACACGCAGCCAAGGAACCAAAATGCAGAAAGTGTGGAGTTATGCTGTGATGCCGTCACGGGCCAGCGACCCACCGGGGTGACAGTCATTAAGTTCCAGTGTGGCTTTCCATTTGTCAGTCAGCTGTTTTCATTATCGATCTCTGGCCTGTGACAGACAGAGTCTGGGCTGCACTTTTGTCGATCAAACGTATGACTCACTCAGAGCTGCCTGTTGTGACCACGGATGGCATCTAACACGATGTGTGGCCCCTATCTATATAATGACTGGAATGATATTGCTTCTGGTTCACTCAAAATAGAATATTGACTGGAATGGGAATGTCTGTTCTAGTAATTATATTTGTATAGACCCAGCTCCTATTGTTATTAAAGCGAAGAGCCACACAAGACACCCAATATGACAGAGAGATAATGGAATGATTACGTTTTATGGTTTATTCATAATCAATTGACCAATTGGATGATTTGTTCATGCGCAAATGAATGTTTGGTCATTTGATTGGTGGTTGATTTAAATTTGAGTTATCAACTGTGAATACTCAGAAGTGCTTTGGACAGATGAGGTATGAGTTAATTGTTTAGTAATTTCCATCAACCTGTGTTAGGAATGTCGTCTGACATCATCGGCACCATATGATTCCTGACTCAACACGCATCCTCCTACCAGTCCCCAAACAAACACACTCACCCTAATGTGTTCACAAACCAACAAAAACATGCACAAATGTTTACACACAACATGTTTACACACAAACACACTCAAACACACACACACTTGTGTTTGCACGAGGACACAATCACAAACGCACTATGGTGTGAAATCGAAAAAGGTCCAAGGACAAAAAAAAATAAATAATGAATGAACAAAAGTTATTGATTCTAGGCACCGACCACAGCAAGTCTCTTGAAATGACATTGATGTTAAATGTAACACACACACACACACATACAAACACATTTTGTCAGTCAGTGGCCTTTCCCAGAGGTGTGGGTCAATCCTTTTCTCTGTCTATCTGTCCCTGGATTAATGCACTATCAGCCAGACCAGACAGTACCGGGGTCGTTAATCAGCTTGACCTTTTAAGGTCATACAATACAGCTTAGGAGCCATCGCTCCAATACGCCGTATGTCACCCTGTAATGGCAGGTCAAGACTCTTCTGTTATGTGTGTTAGCAAATGATGAGATGTGCCGAGCTAGAGAGATTGAGAGCAAAAGAGACCACCTGTGGTGCGCTAAGACTCATTCAATCTGGGTGTTTCACAACTGGCACCCTAATCCCTTCATAGTGCACTATTCCCTACCAGCTCTGGTCTAAAGTGAAGTGCCAGTTGGGACACGGCAGAGTGTCTGGCTAACACCTTCAAGGTCGGCTGTGTTAGCAGCAGCTGGTTTGGGAGTCTCTGTCTTCCAATAAATGGCCAAAGGTACGTGGACAACTCTACTAATTATTGATTTCAAGTGTTTCAGCCACACCCATTGCTCACAGGGGCATAATATCCAGCACATAGCCATGACATCTCCATACACATACATACATACATACACGTACAATGGGTCATGTTGAAGAGCTCAGTGACTTCAAACATAGCACTGTCATAAGATGCCACAAGTACGTTTGTGAAATTTCTGCCCTAATAGATCTGCCCTTGTCAACTGTGATTGTCAAATGGAAGCAACAACAGCCCAGCCATGAAGTGGTAGACCACGCAAATTTACAGAGCGGGGCCACCGAGTGCTGAAGTGTGCGTCGCATAGAAATCGCCCCATCATCTGTTGTATCACTCACCACAGAGTTCCAAACTGCCTCTGGAAGCAACATCAGTACCAGAACTGTGAGTTGGCAGCTTCACAAAATGGGTTTCCATGGCTGAGCAGCTGTACGCAAACCACACATCAACATGCCCAATGCCAAGCGTCGGGTAGAGTGGCGTAAAGCACCTGTTCCAGCATGACTGCGGCCCTGCGCACAAAGCGGGATCCATAAAGATATGGTTCGACAAGGTTGGTGTGGAGGGACTCGAGTGGCCTGCATAGAGCCCTGACCTCAACACCACTGAACACATTTGGGATGAATTGGAACGGTGATAGCCCACCAGGCCTTCTCGTCCAAAATCAGGGCCTGACCTCACAAATGCAATTTTTTGCTGAATGGGCACAAATTCCCACAGAGACACCTCCCCGGAAGAGTGGCAGCCGTTATAGCAGCGGGGTTTGGGGGGGTCATACATCTCCATATTAATGCCCATGGTGTTGGAATGGGATGTCTAACAAGCTCATATAGCTGTTGTGTTGACTGATTCCTTCCAGGTGCAAGTAGACTAGTGACACTAGTCCATTTTATGTATAATATAAACCAAATTGTATGCCATTAACATATTTTATAAAACAAATGTTGAAGCTTTGTTTCCTTTGCCTGTAGGATAGGGCTTTACGCATCTGTTTTTAGAAGCATATGGTTGATCAGATGAGAAAAGCAGTAACTTATTGTAAATAAAATAACAATCCTGTCTTGCAATACAGCAAGTCAGATAAAAGTTAGGTGTAGGCTTGGGTTTGGGTTTGTTTGGAGTGATATGTTATCACCCTTGCTATAAGTAGGCTATTGGAAAAAAAGTGGGTAGAGCACATTGAGTTTTAACACAACCTATGATTTCTGTGAATCTAATTGTTAAAGACATGCATAGAGCTCGCAGAACCAATCCGAAGTGAACAGAGAAATTATCGGCCTAAGTGTTCAGGCTTCAAAAAATACAAATAAAATGCTGCCTAACACCCACCTAAGATATTATTTCTTCCTCAAATGAGACCAATAACATCATTTTGGACCATGTCATTGTGCTTTCAAGTCATGCCTGTCTTTTCCTCTTAATGTAAGATTTGTTTAGTTAACACAATATAGACTTATTGTTACATGGAAATACCATTTATTATTCAAGCATTTACAAACTCTACATAGGGATAGGTTAGACAAAGTTGGTTTAGTCTTTGTAGCTTAAATTATTCAAGAGATACAGTTTTAGGGGTAATTAACACAATGCCAATTAGGCTATGTAACTGAAATGGTCTATAATTTATAATTGTTTCATAGAATTTCAGTTTAGGATAGCCTTAAAGCTATTTGTTTGTATTATAGCTGGACTGGCCAAGAACATGTCCGTTTTTAATATAATCTTATGTATCTCTATCGCTCTCATTCAAACGCCTGTTAATTTATGCCAATTGAAAACACTCATTATTACTAAAGTAAACAAAAATCCATATTGAAGCAACTTAAAGTGAGCTAGTATGAACATTTTAACATTGGTTTTGAGACCATTGAAAAGGTTAGAAGATATATCGAGAATGTTTGGTCTGGTCCCCATTCATGTCCATGGTACCTTTTTCCTACTGAAATGAAACATTGTTTTTATTTTTGCTTTGTCATTATGGGGTATTGTGTGTAGATTGATGGCAAGGTAATAACGTGTAATCAATTATGAATAAGGTCTATAACACAACAAAATATGAAGGAAGGGGTCTGAATACATTATGAAGGCACTGTATTTCTTCCCTACCTCTTGTTGTGAGGTAGGCACAAATGAGAAACGCTAAACAATGATCAACATGAACTCAGGAACTACCGCAAGCCTGACTGATCATTGTCACCTCTCCAAAGACTAGCCCGTAAACGTTTCCTCAGATGAGCGGCACCTGTGCACCTATCAAGGAGCTGGATGTGCTCGAGGGTTGGCTGTGTTGGCTCTCTCTGGGTCTTCTTAGTCCTCCTGGTGCCCTTGTGCTTACACACCTTCTCTGACCTATAGTAGCAGGACCAGCACCTGCCTCAGAGTATGCTTCAGGAAGGGACACTACATATGACGAAAACAAAACTAAAAGGTTGCAAGCTAAAAAGACATCAAGTAAAGGCTATTATTCTTCTGATTTTGTGCCCGTAAACTGGGAGGGGAGAAGCTTGAGTTTTTGGAAGTTAGCGCCTTCATTGTTAGTTCAGAGTAGAGTGCCTCTTTTAGAGTCTGGAGAGTATATGTCTTCTGTGGGGAGTGCCTTTCCTCAAGTCAATGGGGAGGCTATTGAAGCAGTTGGCAATCAACCTTTGGTACTACCTTGTAATGCTTAGGGATGACTTCCCGGATGGCCCCCGCATTCTCTTTTCAGGGCTTGATGAGGCCACTCCCTATGGAGTAGCCGAGATTCTCAAGCCTCACAGTCACAAGTTCTGTTTCTTCGGGTTGGCTGTAATGAGGCTATGTATGCCCTTTGTTGAGTCTGCAGAGCTTTGTCCAAAACAGGCCATAACACGGTCCCCCTGGTCTATCAGTGTACAACAGGGGCAAGGCTGAGCTTCCCAGGCCTCCTTTGCGAAGTCCCAGATCCCTTCATGAGCAGATCAAACACAGGAAAACCAGAAAAAATCTGTGATGCTTATCAAGGGGGGAAAAAAGAGGTGGGTCAAGGAGCACGCCCCAATTATTCCCATTGTGCACAAACATCTTCCTCAACTTAGACCTTCAGAGGGTTTTAATAAGATGTCCACACAAACCATGGGTTTGGGCTGGTCCACTTGTTTCAAATGAAGTAGGCGCTATAGATCCTTCATAAGCCTCGACATGAAGGGTGCCTCTTGATCCGTCAGGATGGTTCCCGGGAAGCCCCAGCTTAATGCCTTTCGTGGACTTAAGCGGTATGGCATCTGGGTATCGGGTGGCATAATCAAACAATGTCTAGTGTTATGTCTATTAAGTACATAAGTAAGTACTAGATAAAGGATTGTGTCCCTGTATGCCACATGAACCATCAATGAAGGCAAAACTTATTCCACACAGTGTTTTTTTTTAAAAGATGTCTTGAGAAAACAACAGCCGATGACTGAACAAATTGGTTCTCCATTCAGAAGACACAGCTTACCAGCTAGGTTGCTGAATTACAAACACAGCAAACGACACAAGATATGCAACTCAATATATGAATGCCTTATGCAGGCAAAGGTATTTTACAGAACGTGATAGCGTCACCCAGTTTCACCAGTACACTTGAGTGGGTTGAACTTTGCGTACATTTTTTAGTAGAGTTGCAGCAGCTTGAAATATGAAGCACAAAGTTGGTTTCACCTCTGCATCTCACTGGGCTGGTCATAAGCCGGATGACAAATGACAAACTGTCAACATGATCATGTTGCTAGTTAGCAAATTATTGATGGCTAGGACTCCCCAAAATACTTATCCACTGCCAAGGATATGCAGTAGTGCAAACAGCCACCTATCACACAGGACCCTTGATACAGTGTCTTCGCTGAGTGGTAATTTGACAAAACTAGCGTGTTGCTAGAACCTCTGGTTAAACAAAGGTGCAACAGATGCTGCTCATTTGAATTTGAGAAATAAAGGTAGTGTCACAGCAACGCTTATCCTATTTCTACAGTGTCCATGAACTTATAGTTAAAACAAAAACATTTGGAAACATCAAAATTTGCTGCAACTAAGCTGCCACCAACCAATGATCACTACATCCAAATGTGGTCTGCATTCAAACCAACTGTCTCTAGTTCCAGTGATGTAAACATAGTTTAAAAAGGGACATTTTGTGAATATTTGTCTTTTTCTAGTCAATAGTTTGGAAACCGAGAATAGAAACCATACATCCACCAAATGTCACATACAGATGATGAGAGTCCTGCGTTGAAGAAATCTACATTTTTCTCCTTTAAAAGCAATCCTGTTTGTAACTTTCATGGACAGGATATCGAGGCATAGTCGGGCTGGGGAGGAGTTGCAGTTCGGTGGGCTGGGGATCTCATCGCTGCTTTTTGCGGATGATGTGGTCCGAATGGCATCATCGGTCTGTGACCTTCAACACTCACTGGACCAGTTCGCAGCCGAGTGCGAAGCGGTTGGGATGAGGATTAGCACCTCTAAATCTGAGGCCATGGTTATCAGCAGGAAACTGATGGAGTGCCTCCTCCGGGTAAGGAATGAGGCTTTACCCCAAGTAAAGGAGTTCAAGTATCTCAGGGTCTTGTTCGCGAGTGAGGGGACAATGGAGCGGGAGATTGGCCGGAGAATCGGAGCAGCGGGAGTGGTATTGCATTCGCTTTACCGCACCGTTGTGAAGAAAAGAAAACTGAGCCCGGAAGGCAAAGCTCTCGATATACCGCTCAATTTTCATTGCTACCCTCACCTATGGTCATGAAGGCTGGGTCATGACCGAAAGAACTAGATTGGGAGTCCAAGCAGCTGAAATGGGTTTTCTCAGAAGGGTGGCTGGCTTCTCCCTTAGAGGGTGAGGAGCTCAGTCATCCGTGAGGAACTCGGAGTAGAGCCGCTGCTCCTTTGCATCGAAAGGAGCCAGTTGAGGTGGTTCGGGCATCTGGTAAGGATGCCCCCAGGACATCTCCCTAGGGAGGTGTTCCAGGCATGTCCAGCTGGGAGGAGACCTCGGGGTAGGCCCAGGACTAGGAGGAGAGATTATATTTCTGGCCTGGGAACGCCTCGGGATTCCCCAGTCAGAGCTGGCAAATGTGGCTCGGGGTCCCCTGCTGGAGCTGCTGCCCCCGCGACCCGATACTGGATAAGCGGATGAAGATGAGATGAGGATACAAAACCTTATCTTTGCTGGTGTATTGAACAGTGATGCCACATCTGCTATTTTCCTACTATATTATGCTATTTGTAAATTAAACCATGGCCGCCATGGTGTAACAAAACAATCTATTAATTTCACTATGACCTCCTGCTGACTATTGTGCTGAAAGAGTGAGGCCGAGGGGGGATCAGTGGAGCGAGTGTGTGTGTGTGTGCGCGTGCGTGTGTGTGTGTGTGTTGGGAGAGTGCTGTAGACAGCATTACAGGCCCAGTAGACAGCTGAGTGAGAGGAAGAACGAGGGTAGTGAGTGTGTGTTTTAGTGCCAGCGCTGTTCTTTTATAGCTCAATGACCAGCACGCCAAGAGATATGTCATTATAAATGTGTCAAGTTTGCTAGGCTAGTTTTCAGGCCTTGAGTTTTGAGTGGTCATTGGGCTGGACATTTTCGCTAGAGCTGGCAATGCTTGTATTGAAATATCATCCTGAGATGTTTTGAAATGTTTCATGGTTTGTAATAAAACCACTTAACCACACAATAAAAGGAAAAGGTTTATTTTTGTAGTGATACAATTTCATTTGTAAAGCACAAAAAGGAAAAAGAAAAGGTAAGAAATTCATGATCTTTTGTGACATTCATTTTTTATTTGTAATTTTTTTAGGGGGGGATACAAGGTACGCTGAAATTTACAATTCATTTATGGTACATACCGTAATTATGGTATTAAGAAAAGCACATATAATGATGGTAAATGATGGTTAACCATTTAAGGGTATATTGACAGTTGTTCGTTTTGATAGTTATTAGTATTTATTAGACCATTGTGTAATGATTGATTAAAATATTTTTTCATGAGATAAGTTGTATGTTTATTCATGCAAGTAGTTATTTTTGTGTCATGTACGTAATGAGTTTTAGTGCATTTTGCAAGTACAATAAGCAATTTTGGCCAACAATTTAGTTTTGGTCTGCATGTATACTGTTTTGAGAAAGTGAATTCTAAAACTCTAAACATTATCAAAACCATGCCCATAATTACAAACGTTCTTAATTCTTAACACATTTTATTTGTAAAATCAAAAAATACTACACTAAGTCACCTACTTGCATCAAAACTTACGAAACGTCTTCTGCCCCAACAGAGGACACAATACATTAGACCAGGCGTATATAAACATTCCAGGTCTACAAACCCGTTCCCCTCCCCCACCTGGGATAGTCTGGTCACCGTTCACTGTTCTTACTTCCTCAGTATTTACCCCTCATTAAACATGTGTAACCATCAGTGATGTCAGTCAAAGTGGGGCCAGATGGGGCAGACTCACTACTACATCACAAGATTAAACACACAGACTGGAGATTGTTTACCACTCAAGCCACCCTTGACTCCCATACAGACATTGAAACATCTGCTTCCTCCATTCTGAATTCAACATCTGCACCAACAATGTCACCACCCATAAACTAATAAAAACCTTCCCCAACCTTGGATGAACAGAGTAGTCTGGCAACTGCTGAAGGCAAGCAACACTGTGTGCAGATCCAACAATGCAGTGGCCAACAACTCATCCAGGGCCAACCTAAAAAGGGGCATCAAGATGGTTAAAAATGATCACACATTGCGGATTGAGGGGCACTTCAACATCAACTCTGAACGCCGGCTCATGTGGCAGGGCATCCAAGCCATCACAGACTACTGCCCAAAGAACCCTACCCCCACAGCCAATTATGTCTCCATCACAGACTAGTTAAACAGGCTCTATGTCCGCTTCAAGAGGGACAACAAAGATCCAGCCATTAAAGCAGAACTCCCACCGGACCACCCCCCCCCCCCCCCCCCCCAGGCTATCCACCACAGAAGTGTTGTCTGCACTGAGCAGGGTGAATGCACGCAAGGCTGCTGATCCTGATGGTCTCCCCGGGTGTGTGCTCAGAGCATGTGATGGGGTTGCTGGCTGAGGTCTGTTACTTGCCCAGGTGGTTGTCCCAACGTGCTTCAAGACCACAACCATTGTGCCTGTGTCAAAGCACTCGCCTGCATCTAGCCTGAAGGACCTGTCGCACTCACCCCCATGATCATGACGTTCTGGCCCACCTTAAGTCTGGCCTCCCTACCAGTTTGCCTACCGATCGAACAGGTCTACCGAGGACGCCATCTCCACAGCTTTATACTCTGCCCTGACCCGTCTGGACAAAACCAACACCTATGTGAGAATGCTATTCATTGACTTTAGCTCAGCATTCAACACGGTCATCATCTTTAGGCTCGTCAACAAACTCCATGACCTAGGGATCAGCCCCTCTCTCTGCAACTGGACTTTGGACTTCGTAATCAACAGACCCCGGTCTGTCAGGTTAGACAACTTCACCTCCTCCATCCTGATACTGCACATAGGTGTTCCACAAAACGGCATACTAAACCCTCTTCTGTAACCCTCTTCACGACTACGCTCCTGTTTACAGTTCACCATTGCCAAGTCCACAGACGACACCCCTGTGGTAGGCCTGATCAGTGACAATGACGAGTGATGGACCCTTCACGTCCATGCCGCAAACTGTTTGCCCTCCTACAATCAGGCAGGTGGTACAGGCCTCTTTGTTCCTGCACCAGCAGGAACAAAGAGGCCTGTACGCTGCTGAACTCTGTGACCCATCCCATCACCAACTATACCCACCCTTGTTGCACTACTCCCTTTGTACTACTGGACTCTGACACTGTCTTGCAAAGTCTGATAATGGACGTTTTCAGTTATTACAGGTACATGTCTAAATTAGGAACCTCACTGCTGCTATCCCTGCATTTCAGTTGTACTTGCCACATTGCACCTTCTATTTGCCTTCATTGTACATTTAGAATTGCCATTGTACTTGCATTTTTCAGTTGTTGCATACACATGTCTACCTCGGTAACTTCATTGCTTCTATCCTGCATTTCAGTTGCACATGGTACCTTGCTCAATTTGCCTTGATTGCCCATTTAGAATGCAATTTAGAATTGCCATTTGTACCCACACAACTATTTATCCCACTTGTAACATACATTATACTTAATACTTGTAAATGATCTGCCCTCCTCTATTTGCCTTAATTACACATTTAGAATTGCCACTTCCCACACAGAAAACTCATGCGAAACATATATGTACAAATGTGCCCTGAATATGTTTATTAAATATATAACTTGCGCTTCTCACAAAATCATAATACAATGCATGTCATATTTTAACATTGAATATTACATGTTAAAATAATGATATGAATATGCAGTACATAAAGCATTTCTCATCAACACATCATGGAATTAACCTTCAAGACATTATTTTCCACAGAATCTCCTTGTTATAGTGAGTTTTACTTATTATTGTTGGCAAAATGGGGAGCAAACCAACATAACCTCCAGTCTAGACCATACTGCATTACATTAATTACAGTGAAAAAGACAATTATTTTCTTTTAAAAAACAAGAGTCGATTTGTAAATTGTACAATATTTAATTTACCAAATCTCTATTATAGGCATTGCAAGTAAAGAAACAACTGGTTAGAGTCAGTCATCTTAATTTAATAAAGACCTTTTTCACAATATCATACAACTGCCACTGTGTCACAATATAATGACAAATGTTTAGTAAATACACCAAAGTTTTAACTTCAGTCACTGTCAAGCAGCATATTGCCCCTTTTTCAGTTTCAATATAATGAAACACTTTTTACTCCCAAGTTCACATTTTAAAAGAGAACACAGTATCATGAATGCAATTCATGATTGATATAGAATTTTGAAGGACACTTTTATATTGAAGGACACTTACTACGGTTGGCCATTAGGGGGCAGTTTGACGTGGTCGTGTTGCGTTGGGACTGTTAACGATCCAAACACCTTCGCATTCTCGAAACTCTACAAGGAAAAGCCATGGCTTTCTAATAATTTATCCTGTTTTCTAGGTTGGTAAAGTACAAAAGTACACTGAACATTTAGATACAGTTTGATAACTTGCCTGTTAAAGTGTATGTAGAGGGTTGGAAACGCATGGTAATGTTATGACTATGACAGAGACCCATGTCTATGTAAAATGTCATGATGGTGGTGCAATCCTATATATATTTGTTACTGTCCTGTACCACATAGTTTCTTTTCTGAAAACAACACTCCTGACAATATCCCTAGGATTAAAATAATAGAATTTTGTAACTGTATTGTTTAGGTACTTTGCAATCGTTGCACTGAAAGGGTTAGCAATTAGCTAGTTCCTTGTCGTTAGCTGGCTTCGGTTGGTTATTAGCAGGCATCAGTTAGCTGTGTGTTACCTCCAGTCAAGTGTTAGTCAGTTCCGGGTATCACTTTGCAAAATTTCTCAGCCATGTACTATTTGTGTTAACATTAATGTAATTTCTAAACTATCACTATCTAGCCTACTTTATAAATAATACTTTCAATGTGATTATATTATGAATAGTTTATATTACTTAAGCTATTGTTCATGCAAAGAACTAGGTACTGTACATGAATGGATGTCCTGTATCAACCTTAACAAATTACAGTACTAACTGTGTTCTTGCAAAAAACGACATGAGTTTATGTCCTGTATCAACATGAACAAATGACACTACACTCTATTTTTTAATGCATTTGTAAACCATTAATAAAGTAAGGGATTATCATTTTTAACCATTTGTTCATGTCTTGTTCATCATTGTTCATCAATGTTCGTTCAAGGTAAATACTGCATTTGTTAATGGTGGTTCATGTACCCTTATCGGAAAGTGTTACCAAAGTAGGATTGTTGAAAGTAGTTTTTTTTACATTTACATTTTACATTTGTTGTGCAAAAACAATAAAGGAAATGTCTTGCTTTTGTTAAAAGCATTTGACTTAATTACATCTTTTTGACAGTATTTGACAAACTTAATGACATCTTTATGACAAGTCCAAATTGTACCACTGTACTTGAGGTCAAGAAAAATATTCATAACACAGTTATGAATGTCTTTGACAGTGTTATAACATGTCATGACATCTTTTCTGACAAGTCCCAATTGTACCACTTTACTTGAGGTCAAGAAAAATATTCATGACACAATTATCTCACAATGGTCTCATGAGAACCAATGTCAAAACCAACCACATATGACAGTTGTATTTAATGCTAACACAAAGCTAAATAGTTTCTTGAAGTTTGATAATCAGGCCGACTATGACATGTTTCTGACTAACTGCGCCACACTATTGTTTGGCGGGTGCTCCGTAGCCGATTGGAAGACCCTGAAACTGGCAGTGGAAACCGCCCAGCACATCACTGGTACCCAGCTCCCGGCCATCGTAGACCTCCAGCACAAGCGGTGTCTGCACAGGGTGTGCGGCATCATCAGGGACACTTCACATCCATGCCACAAACTGTTGGCCCTTCTTCCATCAGGCAGGTGGTACAGGTATCTTCGTTCCCACACCAGCAGGCTCAGGAACACTTTCTTTCCATCTGCTGTAACCCTGCTGAACTCTGTGACCCATCACTAACCATATCCACCCTTTGTACTACTGGACTCTGACACTGCCTTGCAAAGTCAGAAGTTTTCAGTTGTTACAGGTAAATGTCCACCTTGGGAACCTCATTGCTGCTATCCCTTGCATTTCAGTTGCACATGGGATTTCATTGTACTGTGCTTGTTGAATCAAATCTAATGTTGTCGGGGTCAATGTCAAGTTGTCATAACAAAGACATTGACAGGTTGTGTTGACTCAGTTAATGTCAAGTTGTCATAACAAAGACATCCAAAACAATGTCAACCTTGCATGAAAAATGACATAATCAACCGAAAGACACCAAATGACATTCATAAACATTGTGAGAGGGGCAATAATGACGTTCATAATGATTCTTATATGTGTCATGTCATGGCTATGACAGTAGGATGACAATGTCATGTCACTCTTATGCACACCCTTTCAAATAAAGTTTTACCAAATATATTTACATGTATTTAAGACATTTTAAAACATATTTGAAAACAGACAAAATCGAATATGTAAATATATGTATGAAATATATTGCCACACATTAGTAATACATATAGTAGTATAGGTTTAAAAGAATATAGGCACATATTAAAAATATATTTTCAAAAGATATGTCAATATATAATACTTCCATGTGGGCTGTACTTGCCTTCATTGCACATCTATGCATTCCACTTATAACATACAAATCCTTAATACTTGTACATTTTCTGCCCTATTCTATTTGCACTTCTGGTTAGATGCTAACTGTGTTTCATTGTACTGTACTTGTTCAATGACAATAAAGTTCAATCTAATGTAATCTAGCCAAATTCAGAGAATTCAAAATGAGTGTGTTTATTTGTGTCCGGGCACTACGTTTGAGAGTTACTGTTTATATTTCAGTCCCGGGTATTACCCTAACATTACTGTGTTTGTTGATCTGTATCAGCCTGGTATCAGAATTTACAGCAGCCCATATCTCCTACAGTATTGAGCGGTGTAGCTCTGAGCACTGGTTTATTAGCAGCGAGAAAGAGAGTGCTGTAGATGGGCTGGGAGCAGCAACGGCAAAGCTGGGATGATCTCTACCGTGGCTGCCGATGACGATCTATGGAGCACCATAACCCTAGCCTGGGGGGGAGCCTCAGTCCCCTCACAAATACCGTCACGTGTGTTAAACAATTTTAATTAAAAACAACTAACACGACACACAGACGCCAGTCCCCACCGACTTATCTCCACTGCAGGAAATGACAGCTGTACAGAGGTAACCTCCGGCCTCGCCCCGTCAAGGTGCGATGACATTCCTCAGCCACTTTGCCACCTATCTGAGAGGAGATCAGATTGATAGCGAAGCAACCGCATTGTTTCTGCAGAGACGAGAGAAGTTTGAGGTGCTTTCCTTTGACTAATGGAAACCCTGGGGTTGGTCCCTTGTTTTTTTTTAAGGAAAGTGTGTAAAAGAGATAAGGGGGAAGTGAAATATGAGCAGTTGTGTTTCTGCGCGAGGCACTGTTGTTTGATTTCCTCAGACAAAAGTAAGGAAAAGCTTGGTCCCATGTGTCAAAGACTGTCTCTTTGAATCGGACTTAAATCCATCAGCTCACGGAGAGACATGGATCCTGCACCCCTCCCTTATGTCTCTCACAACACTATTTCTATCTCACAGACAGGGCCAACCCAATCTGCCACCTTGTAAACATGTGTTTCAACCTGCCGTCTGTGAAACATGTTCAGTCGATGGCTCTGGCCCTTACGTTTGTGTGCAATCTACATATATCCATGTAAAGATTGTTAATCATTGAACTATGAAGGTTGGGCTTATGGCATTTACGGCGGCCGACATCAGAGAATATAGGATGATTTTATTTCCACAACGCTCTCACATTGTGAATTCAAGAAGATTTAAAGGTATGGGCTGAAGAAGAAAGAAGAAGTGGGAGGAAATGAGGTGGACAACATGCTTCATGTAACTGTTCATTCTCATATATATTCTCCGGAAAGTTTAAATGGTGCAAGATAAGACAGAAACGTTCGCCTGTGTTTTTGCTCCACTGCTTTTAAAGTCAAATGTGTTTGGCATTCTGCCCATCTCCTTTAATGGCCGCAGGTTCTGAACCATGACGTGCACTAGCCCTAAAAGGTAGGTCCGACCCTTGAGGAAAAAAAATGTAAACATATTGGTATTTCCTTAACTAAAATAGGTCAACGTGAAATTTCCTACAGTAGAAAGTGGCTTTAGCTGGTGGACTGGTGAACGGCTAGAGGCTTGATGGGACGTGTGAGGTTTTTCTATTCGGCTGAACGGTCTGATCATAGAATAGGGAAGATCACTACTGCCACTTGCTGTTCAGTTCTGGTACTCCATCCCTCCACAAGAATGGTTTCGATCCAGGGCGATGCTCACATCTGTATTTGCTCGGCCTGAAGCATGTGGGTTTAGTGGTATGAATCATGATTTCAATACGGCCGTGGGCGTAGACGGCCGAACACAACAGAGAAACGAAAGGACATCCTTTTCTTGCGGATCACACGCCACTCGCCCGCAGCATCTCTGGAAGCCCACACACAGAAGAGAAATCAATGAAGAGGTTTTAGACTTGGCTGCTGTACAGTCGTTTTTTTATACGCAGCATTCTACCATTCTGCCTGGGGTTAGAAATGAGGAGCAGTACGAGCGGAGGCACTGTGCGGTCTCTATCTCCACACTGACTCATCATACTGAAATAAAAATAGTAATTATTCATATCCTGTTTGGACATCTAGAGGCGTAATAAGTATTTTGCGGTGATGAGGACGACAATGATGGAACTTCTCTTTCATTCCGCTTCCTTGATTATGATAATGTTGAGAATGACAATGATGATGGTGATGATGTCGCTGGTGGTGGTGCTGATGAGAATGATGGTGATGATGATGACAGTGTTGATGGAACTGACAACCATGATGACGGTGAAGTTGATCATGATAATAGCGGCGATGAAGGTATCTCTTCTCTGCATCCTCCATAAACACATCTGCCCATTGCTTATAAAACAGCCCACAGCCCTTCTGAAATCTTCTGGGCGAGAAGAAACAACTAAATGTTTTGTAATAATCAACAAGCAGTATTACATACAGTAGACCCAGCTTCCACCTTCGCTAAGAAAACCAATCTTCCAGCTTTCAGTTCTATTGTTTCATCTTTCATCCAACGGCTAGTTGGATAATGATCCGGATGTGGTGGCAGGTGGCAGCCTGCTGTCTTCCTACAGGTACTGCTGTAGGCGTGCATCTCAAATGACAACCTTCGCCCAACATTGTGCCCTCCTTGTCATCAGAACTTTATGGATCCTGGGTTGAAAGTAGTGCACTTCGTATAGAATAGGGTGCCATTTGGGGCTGATGAACACTGTTCCAGTTACCATTGCACCAGGAATGGAAGGAGGAAATCCATCCACTTCCAGTGCAGTCATTTCATCTTTTTTTCTATTTCAATTTAGGGCGGCTGTGCTGTAAGATAAGTCTAATATTTCATCAGCCTCGGCCCCTTGGTTTAACTGCAGGAGGGCACACTAATGATCCAAACATGTGCCTGGTCCCATTCATTTCTCAGCCCCTGACTGATAGATAGATGGTGGGGAGAAAGCCAGGCTCCAAAATGACTTCCGAATGGTTGTTGTTTTCCAAACGGCCACACCGCCATGGACCACCCACTAGCCTGTTTCTCTGCTGGGTTGCTCGGAAAACTGTGGGTATGCTCCTCCGTTACAAATTACACACGCGAGCGCTGGAGCATGAACATATGAACACACACACTATATTCCCTTTCGGTCTTTCATCCACGAGAAGCGTGTTCCTTCCCAACATGCCGATCACTTTCAAAGGGAAACCGGAACACATCTCAGAGTATAAAGATGAAAGGAGCCTAATGATGTATAATACACTGCCGCGATTCATTGGCTAGAACAAAAGGTGGTAGTGGTGATGTTGAAGAAAGAGTGGCAAAAAGGAATCCATTCAAAATTCATTTTTCTAGGTTGGTTACTTTGAATGGAGCAGGATTGAAGAGCTGGGACTTTTGCGTCTTGTTTTTAGGGGCAGCGAGTAAGTCCTAAAGCACCCCCATTCCCAAATAAAGTGCACTACCAGAGGAGTGGACAGGATAGGAAATAGTGTGAGGTTTGAGACAAAGCCAGTTGCATTAGCTGTCTCTCACCTCTTCTGAAACTGAACTGAAACCAAATTAGAGAACCAGCCAGTCCAACGACCAGAAGCGGTGGAAGAAAAGCCAATTCATTCTTCTCGAGACCTGCGACGCGAACAACGCGTCGCCTGCTCTATTAGATCCTCCCCTCCACCAACCCCCACTCACATCTATCCAAGATTCTCATATGAAACATATACAAACTGGCGCACACGCGCACACATGCGCACACACGTGCCCAGGAGATCTGTAGCCTGTGACAATCCAAATGACTCAGCTTTCATAGTAAAATGGTAACGGCTGAGAGCAATGGCATGGATGTGATGCCAAAAACTCTGTCATTCTCTCTCCGTCTCGTTCTCTGGAACGTTGCTGGCTGTGAAAAGCCTCTCTCTCTCAGATTAGCTAGCGCCCGCCCCATCTGTTGTGTTTATGTCTCATTTGTTTACTCAGTGGCTGACATCAGAGCCGCCAAGCCAGGGGAACTGTGTGTAATTGGACTGGGCCTGGCATAGGTCTCTCTTGCCCCTCTCAGTCCTACTCATGCTCTCTCATACTTCTCTTACCCCTTTTTCTTGCAATCTTCCTCATGCTCTCAGTTTCCTCATGCTCTCAGTTGGTAAAGGGGTCTGTGGAAGTTGACCAAAAACATTTGCTGTTTAGCTTCCCAGCAGAATTTACCTAGATTTATGGACTTCTGTACCATGTTGAGATAAGAATCGGAGTGTGAGGCTTTTAAACATTTTACAATTCAGTCATTTAGAAGACAATCGTATCTAACTGCAAGTAAAAACAATGTGCATTCGTTTTTGCACTCCCTTCCCATGGGAATTAAACACACATCCATGGCTTATTGACACAGGAGTCAGTATATAGATTTTAGTTATTTAGCTGAAGCTACTATACAGAGCAAATTACGTACATGATTTAATGACATACATTTAGTACAACCTACAAAATGTAAGTAGATTGTAATTATAATAAAGGACACACGTTTGACATCCCAATTCAAAGATGGAACCATACGCAGGGCAATGTCCCGATCATTGCCCTGGGGCATGCCAGCAGTGGGACATAACAAATTATCTTTTTTTTTTTGAAGTAATCACATTGTAGGCCTGTCACAATAAATGAATCACAAGGGATATGGCAAATATCCTTTTCTTTTTTTTTTACTCAACGCAAGTGTCTGCATTCTTCTTCAATCCCTACAGTCTGACACCTTTTCCGGATCTAATATACAAAACGATACTGCATATAGGACACTTGACCTGGCAGAATAGTTATGCTATATAGGTAGGATCATATCACATAGGGTAAAATATTCTCTTCTTTCAATAAACATATAGTGAATACGCTGCCATATTTGACCAAATCAAACTCTGTTTTGATAACATAAGTCTCTTTTAACAGATAATCCCCATTATCTAATAATCCTTTCACCAACTGTTCTTTTTTAGTAACCGATCAACGATCTCAAAGTGTGACGTTTTATAATAAAAGTTTTATTCATAAAGATGCACAGAAACGTGCGTCCGCGTGTGCTCGCATATCAACACTGACATTGCCTTGTCAGAGTGCACGTACTTTAATGTTGCTGAGATGAGAAAAAGGCCCAAATTGCTGTCTGATATCCATTAACATCCTAACCGCAAACAGAAGGCGAGCAAAACAAACAGTCTGAGGCTGAGTCGTTCCACCACCACAGGGAACCTCAGGAGACGACGCCGCACATGTAAAGTGGTTACCGTCAACCTTCGCAGGGGAAACGTCAGCATTCACTACCCAAATTAAGAGTAGCTGAATTTATAACACGTAGTCTGGATGTGAGAAAACGTTGTTTTCTAATTAGAGAAAAATAAAAGCTGAAACTCGCAAAGAACTGTCGATCGAATTAGTGCATTTGATGGGTCAAACTGAGAGCACCCAAATGCAGCTTGAGCCATTAGCAAACCAAAAAATAGGCAACAAATAAATGAACAATTCTCTTGAAGAACCTACCGCAGGAACTAACATTAAGTGCATTTAATTACTTCCTAAAACACATTCAAGATCTTCGGAGCAGCTTGTGAAGAAATTACACATCCTTTCTCTTCTCTATTCAAATGGTAGAACACAATATCACGGGCAATTTAATTATCATCTACAGAAGGATTGTTGCTGTCAAGGAGTCGTTGGGTGATAATTATTGGGAAGCCTGATTAGTTTCTGATTGAGATTTTAATGGGCCGTCAGTAATGAAACAGGCTCTAACCTACAATTATCAAACGAAATGACACGCACTGACATTCTAACTTAAACACTGGACTATGAAAAAAGAATAACTTCGTGACATCTACATTTTATTGAACTTTAACAAGACTTGGATGTCTTGAGAGTTGGAGGAGTTTGATGGAAATCATTCTACTTGCAACTAGTTAGCACATTTCCATACAATCTTTTTGTCAGTGCTTTTGATCACAAAATCACTTTGTGAAACACATCTTGAACAAACAACACTAACTCCCGTTTCAAAGGGAGTTAACACTTACAAGAGAAAAATGTTGGAAGGCTACAGCAAAACATTCAAAATAGAATATTACAAGCCAATTAAACAAATAGCACTCAATATTAATTATACAGTAAGGTGTAATTCCATGATATGAAAACCCACAAAAAGCTAACCCTACATACACTTTAAAAGTATATTACCATGCAATTATTTATTGTACATTAACCACAATTTAGTATGTTCCCACTATAAGTTACTCTGACAGTGAACATGTTACACTTTTTTCAGGGGACCCAATGTGCAGACATGTATGCATTCTAACCATAGACATATTTACAGGGTATGTTTCCAAAGAACACTACAGGCGATACTACTTTTGGCAATTTCCTAAAGAATGCTTCAAAAGTACCACAAAAGGGTTTTTGTACACTTAAATCAAGAGGCATTAGAAAGAAAAAAGGGATGTTGATGGATAATTTACTGCCATTTAAATCAAGCCTGTTATGTTTTTATTATTGTTGTCCCCTTCCAGGATAAATAGAGCTATAAAAAGCAGCAAGCGGTGGGCGGACTCGGCCAGCCTAACGTTTTAGGGAGTCTTTTCAGAGTAGTAAAGATGCCCGTATGATGAATGCAGGGCTCTGAGGATGCTGAGAGGACACAAAGCGGAACGCTTACAGAGAGAGAATTGAGAGCGAGAGACAGAGATGAAGAGGCCAAGAGCGATGAAGAGAGAAAGCATGGTGGGGGAGAGAGGGGAGGGGGTAAGATGGCCAGGGGCAAGAGGGAGAGATGAAAAGAGGAAGAGAGGGGTGAAACGAGAGAGCAAACAAATAGTCAGTAAAATAAGAACGAGACAGACAGAGAGAGAAAGGAGACGACTTCAAGAGAGAGCACCGGGGGAGAGGCAGGGAGCAGGGGACAGCGAACCAGCAGGGTCTACACAGAGACAGCTCCGGCTCTGGTCTGCAGAAGACCTGCCCTGAGGCCAGCCTGCGTTTCAGCTCCTTCCACAGCAACTCGTGCTCCCTCCGGGAACCTTTCACGAAGCCCTTGTTCTCCTGGGCACGATAGGACAGGTATACGATCATCT
This sequence comes from Esox lucius, assembly GCF_011004845.1. Lineage (NCBI taxonomy): Eukaryota > Metazoa > Chordata > Actinopteri > Esociformes > Esocidae > Esox > Esox lucius. The sequence goes on along the minus strand of NC_047581.1, from coordinate 8,823,085 downwards.
CGTTCACCGGCCCATAGGGAACATACTTATACTCCGGGAAACCGGCTTGGCCTTTGGAAGACAGACAGCAGGGTAGAGAGGAACATTTACTGAGACAGCTCATTAGCACAAATCAAATATATATAATACACAGGTAGTGCAGGCACAAGAACGGGTGTGGATAACTAATCCAATTCCATTTAAACCACAGAACGTGTATTTCTGCAATGCTGGAACAAAAGACTGTACATCCTGCAGCTTCCCAAGACCTTAGTAGATCAATATAGTGTCTTGTTATTCTTGAATTATGGTGGAATTTGAGCATTGTATTTGGAGTGCTATTGATGGTAACACCAATGATGAAAACACTAAAGATGGTGGCACCAATGATGGAAACACTAAAGATGGTGGCAACAATGATGGAAACACTAAAGATGGAGGCACCAATGATGGAAACACTAAAGATGGTGGCACCAATGATGGAAACACTAAAGATGGTGGCACCAATGATGGAAACACTAAAGATGGAGGCAACAATGATGGAAACACTGAAGATGGTGGCACCAATGATGGAAACACTAAAGATGGAGGCAACAATGATGGAAACACTGAAGATGGTGGCACCAATGATGGAAACACTGAAGATGGTGGCACCAATGATGGAAACACTAAAGATGGTGGCACCAATGATGGAAACACTAAAGATGGTGGCACCAATGATGGAAACACTAAAGATGGTGGCAACAATGATGGAAACACTAAAGATGGAGGCAACAATGATGGAAACACTGAAGATGGTGGCACCAATGATGAAAACACTGAAGATAGTGGCAACAATGATGGAAACACTAAAGATGGAGGCAACAATGATAGAAACACTAAAGATGGTGGCACCAATGATGGAGACACTATTGGTGGAAACACTAATGACGAAAACACCTACAGGCAATTGTAAATAAAATCAGGTCATGCATTCTAAAATACAAGGTCATAGATCCTTATGATATACTAATATACTAAAATAATATACTAATGTGATTTGATAAATAATTTGGTTCAAAATGACTAAATATGATTAATGGTAATATTAGCTAAATGTTTTTATAGATCCCTCCCCAGTAACAGTTTTCTAGTCCTTTTACAATGGCAGGGTAGCCTAGTGGTCAAGAATGATGGGTCATTAAATGAAAGGCCACTAGCACTTATTCCTAAGCCAAAAGGCAAAAAAAAAATGTTTTAACTGTTAACCCAAATGGCCTTTTGTTTGGTGCTGTAAATAAGAATGTGTTCTCAGCACCATAAAAGTAAAAAGGTAAGAACAAATCCATAAATTTGAAGAAAATATTTTATTATTGAAAATAAAAACGAATGTTTGTGGAATTATTAGTCTATGCTTTTTCAGTCTGAAGTATTTCTAATTAGGGTCAAAGTAAACAGAAAGCATCTATCACCTCCAAATATCATGTTTCAACTAGTGCTGCAAGCTGACAACAGTCAAGGCCAATGTGTTGACAGTGTGTCAGGGCAAGTCCAAGAACATAATCAACCGGCCACAGCAACTCATAAAACGCCATGCAGATGTTAGACAACCATGAGTCTCCTTGTGTCAACCCAAACAACTGACTGCTTTTGGGATGTGGCCAGTGAGCAAATTGGCCATCAAATCAGCAGTGCGGGAAGGTCAGAGTAGTCAACCGCAAGAGCTTCTTCTGCTCAGTGCAAAGGTCAGACTATTGGAAACCTAACCAACCCATCATAGAACCAAATATTTAGTCATTTAGTCTCACCCAACGGGAAACTGATTTGGTCTCACATGCCCAGCAGCTATCCAAAGTAAACCTTGTTCTCCCTGGGCATGAGGCCCAATTTATTCATCCTGTGCCAACATAGAGGAGGAAAATGTAATTGTAGTAGTTATCACTGTATGTGGCAGTGCAGACAATCTAATAAAAAAGGGATGTATGAGATGTAGTTGTGACTGTATGTACAAACAGCTAATATTACTAGGGTGTGTGTGGAAAACCCAAGATGTGAACACAACGACCAAGATCGATGAAAACCATACTGTATCCTGTCTTTTGTTTGTTGTTGCATATAATCATAAAATTATTCGGCTTAACCACTTACCAGTTAACATGATGAAAAGTTCCAGTGTTTTTCCATCACACCTGTTCTAGATCAGAGGTGATTTAAGGGGGCTGGGCCTTAACTTCTGAGTTTTGTTTATATATACAGTTGAGCTCATAAGTTTGCATACCCTGGCAGAAATTGTGACATTTGGGCATTGATTTTGAATATATGACTGATCCTGCAAAACATTTTTGTTTATTTAATGATAGTGATCATATAAAGCCATTAATATCACATAGTTGTTTGGCTCCTTTTTAAATCAGAATGATAACAGAAATCACCCAAATGGCCCTGATCAAAGGTTGTTACATACACACGGTGACACACAGAGGTGAAAATGGCAATTAAAGGTGAATTTCCCACAGGCTAAATACTGAGCCATACAGAGCAGAAAATAATTGTCAAAAGACATGCGTAACAAGGTAATGGAACTTTATAAAGATGGAAAAGCATATAAAAAGATATCTAAAGCCTTGCAAATGCCAGTCAGTACTGTTCAATCACTTATTAAGGAGTGAAAAATTCAGGGATCTCTACCAAGCAAAGGTCAGGTAGACCAAGAAAGATATCAGCCAAAACTGCCAGAAGAATTGTTTGGGATACAAAGAAAAACAAACAGGTAACCTCAGGAGAAATACAGGCTGCTCTGGAAAAAGACTTGGTTGTTTAAAGGAGTACAATACGTTGATACTTGAACGAAAATGAGTTGCCAGAAAGAAACCATTACTGCTCCAATGCCAAAAAAAGCCAGTTTAGAATATGCCTTAAAACATCTTAACATGCCTCACAGTTACTGGCACACTGTAATTTGTAGTGACGAGACCAAAATAGAGCTTTATGGTCACAACCATAAGTGCCTTGTTTGGAGTGGGGTCAACAAGACCTATAGTGAAAAGAATACCATCCCCACTGTGAAGCATGGTGGTGGCTCACTGATGTTTAGGGGGGTGTGAGTGCTAAAGGCACGGGGAATCTTGAGAAAATTGATGGCAAGGTGAATGCAGCATGCTATCAGAAAATACTGGCAGACAATTTGCATTCTTCTGCACGAAAGCTGTGCATGGGACGCACTTGGACTTTCCAGCATGACAACGACCCTAAGCACAAGGCCAAGTTGACCCTCCAGTGGTTACAGCAGAAAGAAGTGAAGGTTCTGGAGTGGCCATCACAATTGTCTGACCTTAATATCATCGAGCCACTCTGGCGAGATCGCAAAACTGCCAGACAACCAAAGACTTAGCATGACCTGGATTCATTTTGCCAAGACAAATGGGCAGCTATACCACTTGCAAAATGTTTTGCCTCATAGACAACTATTACAAAAAACAGCATGCTATAATTGATGCTAAAGGCAACACACAGTATTAAGAACTGAGTTTTGTTTTATGATTGTGCCATTCTCTTATGACCTACAGTTGAACATGAATCCCATAAGAAATAAAAGATGTGTTTTGCCTGCTTACTCATGTTTTCTTTACACACGATACATATATTATCGATTCGCCAAGGGTATGCAAACTTTTGAGCACAACGGTGTGTATGTAAGTTTTATATATATATATAATGTTTTGTATTTTTCCAAAACCTCCTCTCTGTGATAGGCCTTGTGCATCTTTTGTTTATCAGTTCATCTGGTTGCCTTTTCACTATCCATTAAGCGTACATTAACGTTTTGTACGCTTCTATTTTTTTATTTTATAGTTACAGACCCTCTCCACCTCCATACACAGTAATTAATTTTGCCCACGATAATTGTGTAGTGAAAATCTGATATTGTGACAGCCCTAATACAGACACACACAGTTACTTATATCCACTTCAAAGGTGCTGACATGAGAAATTACACAAATTCATTCATTTTAATCTTATTATCTTATCTAGAATGCCATTTAGAAATAGCCATTTGTACCCGAACAACTATTATTCCACTTGTGATGTACATATACTTAATACTTGTAAATACTATACACTTTCGGCCCACTATTTTCACTTCTGGTAAGATGCTAACTGTATTTTGTTGTACTGTACTTGTACTGTTCATTGACAATAAAGTTGAATCTCATCCCGTCTATGTTAAAAACCTTGCAAGCGTAAAGGAGTAATTGTAATTTTCTCCCATCTTGTGGAGGTTTGGTGAATTACAGCAACACCAGCAGACATTAAAACCAACTAGTCATGCTGCCTTTAAGGTCGACACACCTACAAAAAAAAAATTCGGAGATGGCACAATGGTTCTCCCTGAAAATGTATTGCTGGGTTTGTGGATATTATTATATGGTTGGAAAAAAGTAGCAAATATAATATATGGGGCCCTGTGGGAAAAAGGTTGGGAACACCTGTATATCACACTGAAAACAGAACTCTCAAACCAAACCTTGATCTGTGAAAAACCACAGTCTGAAGCCAAAGTAGCAAAATGTCTCATTGTTCTCAGTGTTCAGTACCAAGTTGTCAGTTTCATATCAACCCACATGTGGGTATAACCCACATTTATAAGCAACACAGCATGACTAAATGACCTTAGGGTGCAGACAAATTATCTCTTTTAGAAACATACCTTTTAACAAAATGATCTGCATTCTATCTTTTTCTTCAAAGGATCCTAGAACTCACGTATCTCAATGCGTGACAAGCTGCCACTGCAAAATGTGGGTCTACATTCGAAAGGGGCACGTTTTCCTATTCATATTGCAAGTGGGCTTTTAGCACGAGAAAAGCTGTATAGAAAGCCAATGACCACGTGTTCATAATGTGAACGGGGAGACAGGGCAGGGAGCCATCCTCAGTGTCCGTGCCAATCCGAGATTGTGCGGTGTGGTAATGAGACTTGCCTCCTGAGGGTGCACTTCACAGTGTCCTCGTTGTGAGAAGCCACCATGACACTGGCGTTTCTGTTCAGTCTAATCTCATCCAGGATGCAGTCTAGACACGTTGCAAAGTACAGGCATGACAGCCACGTTAAGTAGACTGCGGCGCTCTCAACTTGAGACAATATTACACAGCCGCAAGCGGAAAGCGGTCCACATTGTTCTCCAGTTTCCAATAACTTTCCACGTTCGGTCCAGCATGTCCGTTTCCTTTCACGCAATGGCCGCTCTGTTGTAGCGCTCTGCGTCTCCCCTGATTGCGGGCGGGAAGTAGGCGTGCTCCGCATCCACCATCAGACGAACACCGTTCTCATCCGCATGCTGCAGCACGGACAGTCACAACAGGGGAGCCCCGCTTAGCATCTCACACACGGTCTTCAAGTACACCGAACCTTGTAAAGGTAGTCGCAAGAAATGAGGCAGTAGGATGACCTGCCCTCAATTAGCGTGACATAGAGCAGCGGTATGTCTCAGGGATCGCTCCTGGCCACACGTCGGGACTTTTCGTTTAGACTTCTTCTTTTAATGAAACTGCGTTTTACCTTGGCCTGTACATCCAGCCTCTGAAGCATCATGTTCATGTGTTTCTCCTCCTCTTCTGTGAACCTACTGAGTAGAGGCTCCAGCCACTCTGAACAAACAAATGACGGACAGTATAAGAATCCTAACCTGAGGCTGCATTAATCAAACCGTCGAACACAGAAAATAAATATTTCAGCTCACACGTGGTGATCGCTAGGACTTTACCTGCAAAACATTGGCTTTGTCTAAAGTAAGACGTGTTCGCAAGGCTGGGATTAAGCGCACAACCATGTGAGAAGGCCTTTTTGGTCTCGAGCCTTCTTGCCCCACTGAAGTGTGCGGTTATTCAGAGGTGACGCTCAGTCCCTCGTCTATGATTGCCCACACATGGAATGCAAAATGTAAACCATGTCAGGCATACAAAGCAACAAGGTGTAACTCCTATTAAACAGCCATTCACCGATCTGGGATCAACTCTTAATGGAACGGTCAATGTTATGAACCTATTAACTCAAACAACTGAAAGTCCATCACAGGTTTTGGAGGGCGCTTACAGAATGAGAGGCTCATCTTCATGAGTATCGTGCCTCGCCGCGCCTTGTATGTGTTGTCCACCTCTACATTTGGGACGATCAGCAGATCTGGCGTCTTTGTTCTGTCGTCTAACAGGTTGTTCAATGTCCAGCATGTCAATGTTTCTAGTGAACAAAGAGAGACAGTTTATTTTTAAAGTGCCCATATTATGAAAAAAATACTTGTTCTGGGTTTTGGGGTATTCTGTTGTGTCTCTCGTGCTTCCACACGCATACAAACTTTGAAAAAAAACCATCCATGCTGTTTCGAGTGAGATATGGATTTCTGAATGTCCTCTGTTTTCAGTCTCTGGGTGAGCTGTTCGAAAACTCCTCGGACTGTGACGTCACAAGGCAGGATTAGCCAAGAAACTTTTGCTAAAAGAGTGCGCAATTCCAATTTTGCGTGGAATACCTGCAGACGAGGGACATGCAAGTAGTTCTATACAATTAGCTGTCTTTATTTTGCAATTCTACACGAACTAACCAAGAAGTGTTTTGGCAAACTAACATTTTAGCTAGCTAGTGTTTTGCCACATAGTACAAGGTAACGCTAACCGCTAGCTTCTAGCTATTATAATATTGTATTTACAAACGGGAATATGTTAGCGTTGTTTAGACCATTAGACCGTTACTACGCTCTCCCCGCTACCATGGTAACATTTAGAGTGGGCATGGGCAAAGGAGCAGCAGCTAATGAATATGCAATGAGCAGCAGAAAACAGAACATTTTGAAAGGGACTGAAACAGAGGGTAATAGAGGGAGGTAAGAATCTTTTCCTACAATCTATTTCCAGCAAACAACTTCAGAAACATGTTTTATGGAACTTATAGACCTATTTTAACTTGTTGAAAAGCAGTCATAATATGGGCACTTTAAGGTAAATCCAGTTAAAACTGATGGTTTCTTTAACACAGTACACAAAGCATTTAGTCTATCTTCTTGGATTTATTTTACATTGCTGCATTCATTTTGCCCTTCAAGATGGTGGCAGCATCTTCAGAAGCTTTTTAAGCCCTGAAACAGAGAAGCCCCCCCATAGCATGATGCTGCCACCAAAATGCTTTGTGGCGGAGATGGTGTTCTCAGGATAATTTGGCTTGTGCTAAACAGATCGAAGCACCCAGGCTATTATTGCAGTATGCACAGTGTGTACAAATTCAACCATGAAAAACTGTTACTCCTTTAGAGTTGCCTTAGGCCTTTTTGTGCCCTCCCTGACTAATGTCCTTCTCGCCGATTAACTCTGTTTTTGAAAACACCAGTTCTAGACAGATTCCGACTTGAGTCATAATCTCAATCATTTCTTAATAAAGGATTTTACGGTGTTTTAAGGGATATTCAATACCTTGGACATTTTCTTATATCCTACCTCTAATCGGGGCTTTTGAAGAACCTTATTTCAGATGTTTAGAATTTTCCTTGTCTTCTTGAGGTAGTTATTGTTATGAATTGTACTAACAAACTGTGGGACCTCCCAGAGACAGGTGTCACAGTCCCAGAGTCCCCAACGGTTTGAAGGCTTCCCCTGTCTGCCTCACCACAATATTGAATGCCCCTGTCACTAATGAGCTCCTCAAGGAAGACAACTTAGGTGTACCCTACCCAAGCCTCAGTGTAAAGTCCTGTCTTTCAGTTGTGACATCTTGTACCTTGATAATGTATATGTTTGATTTGTTTGTTTCTTTGAAAGTTAAGTAAAGTCACTTGTGCGTTTGCATCCTCAACTTTGGAGTGCTGCTTGTTTTTTTACAACAGTTGTATTTAACCTGAAATCCTGTGAAACACCTTGATTGCACGCAGGTGGACTCCAAAAGAGAACTGGTTGCACCACAGGTTATTCCGGTGAATGATTGCAAATGGGGTGTATAGTTACGCAATCATTTATATTATGTATATAATTTGTAATATTATATATATTTATAATATTTTAGAAACATTCACATATTTTAAAATACGTTTGTGAGCCATTATATCTAACTACTGCAATTACCCAGATCCTCCTTTCTCTGCTGTGAACCAACCATGAATGTCACCTGTTGCCCCGAGTTTGGTCAAAAACTCATGTATGGACAAACTGGCATTGCTGTTTGCTAATGCCCAGAATAGTGCACAACATGGACATTGATATCACAATAGGCCAAACATGGACAACTGAAGCACTGACACTGACAACAGATTTCATATTGACTTTGACAGTGTGTGGTTCTGTTCACCTGTAGTGCCTCCACTCCTGCCTTTGCTCCAGAGTCTTTGCCTTTTCTGCCCTGCTGGGCTGCAAGGAAGCTGAAAAAAACACCTCAGTTTCACTAGCACCTCAGAGAACTGGAGCTAAAGATAAGAAAACACCATAAACAAGTATTTACATTCTATATAAAACAACCCTTTCAGCTAGCTTTAAACAGACAAGCTCCCTTTAGCACTTATCTAAAGAGCCCTGAGCAAGAAAGGCTATCTGAATCCATTCAGTGACTACACTTGATGAAATTGATATTCAAACCCCTTTCTGATGCTTCTTACCAAGAACTGAGGTCGTCCCAGTGAAGTCATCTTGACGGCAGAGAAGCAATCCACTGAGATCCCATCTTTATAAAGACTGTTTGGTCATAAAGGTAGTGTATGCCACATCTACATCCGTCAGCTCTATATAATGAAATTTCATGAAAATATAGCAGGTACACCTAACAAAACATCCCTCCTATAGACAAGGTTCTGCTATGTAATTACTACTATCTGGCTTTCATGACTGATGGGCCATAAGTAAGTCTTGTGATAGTGACTATCATTCAGAGAATGTCATCAAATGCAAAAACTCCTTCCCAGCTACCAAGTCTTACTGCATGACGTGAATATCAGCGGGCGTACCAAATGTTTGATACAACTATGGAACGTCTCCAAGTGTTGGTCACATTTGACCTCATCATTATAAAAGTATGTCTTTGAGCCGGTCTCTCCCCTTAGGCCATCCCCAAACTGTCGGTGAGCCTTGTACTTGTTCTCTCTGCGGTCCGCGCCTGCAGGAGGGCAGCAACAACATTAGCATCCCTCCTATTGCAACCAGTTGCATCATGCAGTAATGCGCATAAGAGAGCGAAACAACCCGACGGAAAGCCTTACCTAAGCTTTCTTTATCCACGTGGGATACACTCCAAATGAAAGACAGCAAGATCGATTCATTCTATGGTTTCCAACAATATTGTAATGCCATTGGTGCAAAGTGTTGCTTGCCCACAAACAGACCCATTTGCATTGAATTCCTTGGGGAACTAGCACATCAAGCTCCATTTTCTATTAATAAACGCACCATTCCACGAAACATACTGCTCTTCAGGCACAAGTCATCGGATGCAGCAAGCATCCACCAGCAGGGGGGCCCAAGGCTGGCCCTCTGCTGTTTCACTAATTATGTTTCGACCTTTCCGGATGGGCATTCACACACATGACCATCACACATCACATGACAAAACACTGAGTTTGCCTAGTCGGTGGTCAGCATAAAACTGTGCACTTCACTGCTATGAGTCACTCATGATAGGAGCGTTTGCTAAAAGACATACATGTTAGCTGGTATTGACACTAAGCTTGCTGTTTCGACGTGACTTACTATTCATAAACAAAGGGGGTTGAATAGTATGAAGGCTTGTCTGGGCTGTGAGAGCAACATGCTTGGGGTGGATCTGTTAATGTCCGGTGGATGGTTTGGTAGTTGACTTGCTCATGAAATAAGCTTGTGAAAACTATTCTATTCTCCTACCCCAGACACTGAGCTGTAGGCCAGTAGAATTATTTTTGATGGATCATAATAGTAGTGTCAAGCATTCTTTTGGCAGCTGTTTTTGTATCAAAGTAGACCAATTTCCTCTTCCTATTGTATGATTTAAAGGAGAAGGCATTCAAGTGACAACAACTGCGATACCACTTGCAGGCGCCCGACCCACAACAAGGAGTCAGAGTGTATTGATGCAAGGCAGCCCGGTCTGACCAACCGCACCAAAGCAGGATGGTTCTGAGCCAATTTCGACCACACACCAAACCCATGATCCCTGTTTCAGCATGCCGCTACCAAGCCTGTGTTAACAGAGCTGATAAACTGCTCATTCTGAAATTTACCTGACTGGAGTAAACTCTTTCATAGAGAGAAGACTGAAACTCAGTCCTTTGGCAGTTCTCTCACTTTCTGTCTCTCTCACTCGACGAAATGTTGACCAAATGCCTTCGGTGCATAACCACAAGGTTTAAATTGTCTTTCAAAGAGGAGTAATGGAAGTTTGCTGAAAAGAAAAATGTTCTTAGCATAACAGTGGGAGTACATGGTGTCATTATCTCACACACAACAAGTCTACAGTACTCCTCAGAGAGAACGGCTCTGCAAGTTTTTTCTGGGCTGTCTTACAGGCTTATATCAGAGCAGGGATCAGACGGTCTCTACACTCTGCCTCAACTCATGTAACAGAATTCCTGAAGAGTGAGACTTCCGAAAGGCAAGCCATTCAGAAGAGGAGGGCATTGACCAAACTGACCAATGGGGTCTGGCTCTTCCAGTGTTTACATCCTGAGAGGGGTATTAAAATATATCCTGTCTCTGGCTTCAAACGAGGGGAAAATCATGGTTGTGGTAATTCACTCTGGTTAGATCTGGATGCCTTTGATGTCATCCAAAATAAGAAAATTACTTGAGTTCGGTGAAAGAAATCTGTGTGAAAAATAGATCTTGGTTTGCTTAAAATGATGTGCGGATGCTTTCAAGAGTGACTTTTAATTTTTTTAAAGCAGAACAATTTATGTCCCTTGGTCCCTTTCATAAGCTAACAGATGGAAGAAAATGAAGAACCACACATATTCCTTCTGATTAAAATTGGGGAACATGTTCTAACTGACAGCATATAACTTACTTACTCCATCTCTTTTGTCTCCACCTCCTGCTGTGTGAAGTCCTCCTCAACGCTGTAGTCCAGGATGGAGCCCACTCCATAAGCACCATTCTTCTGAATCAGAGGCTGGATGGACTTGTGATCCTGCTACAAACTGACCGTAGAATGTCATCTTCATAAACTGCTGAAAGGCTGACTTTCCAAGTAACTTTCTTATATCCAGTAGGTAGAAACAAAAAAATGCATTTAAGTTTGGATGGAATCCTAAGTGCTGCAGATCTGCACTGTTGCATGATAAATATAGAGCTTATTTCCAATTTAGCTGGTATATGCAGCGTTTACAAGGAATGCAGTCTCTGCGAATGCGTAAACATAAAACGCCTTAAAATGCTAACCCGCCCCACTGAGCCCATGATTGCCTGATAATAGGGGAAATAAAGCATTCCAAATGCTACATAAAATGTTAAGTCATTTTTCCAGGAATGCCATCTTTCACAGTGTTTAGAAATGTTGCTGTGAAATACAAAAGCAGTGCACACATAATAGAGTTTACACCTACCATATGTATTATGATTAACTTAGAACTACAAGATTCACCTATGCTACCCAGAACATAATACTTTGATATAATACTACCTATCTTTAGCCACTGTTTCACAAGTATGTAAATGAATATGCATTTGGAGTTTAACATGCTACTGTATTAGCATATTTGTGGGGTATAAAGTAGGTTATAGCTAAATACAGCTGCCCACTGTAAAGAGACATAACCTTAAGGCAATGGCAAACAGTGGTACAGTAAGAGAGAACAGGTACACTCCTGTACCTAAATGAGGTAAGCCCACACTCTAAATAGATTGTACCATGGTAACGTGATCTAGTGGTAGGCACACACACAAACCTATTGGGTTCACTAAATCTTTGGGGTTGTTACTTTAACCACATCAAAGCAGAGCTTCCTTCATCCCAAAATCTTAATAATATTACAGTTGATCAGAATAGACCAGAAATAGTGTTTCATACTTACATAGCTCATCCGACATTTAGAAAGTACATTTCCCGCCATGTACATCTTTACAATGATTAGTTCTGTTTAACAATTGGTATAGTTTCAAATAAACCTATCAAAATTTCAACAGGAAATCACCTTGTCATGTCATATGTTGGGTGAAGAAATGCCTGAATTTCCCTACGTTGATGACAAATCCAACCAATATCTTTCATTCAAATAACATAGTAGGAGAAAAAAAAGTGTGACACAACATATATTCACTGGTACAATTTTGATTACATGTGGTCGAATAATGCATATTGCCACAGACATCCATCACTTAAAAATACACTGAAGGTGCCAGGTGGTGGCACTAAAGTAGCTGAAAATACTAAATGTAAAACATCAAGCTAGCCACCCTGTCATTAAGTAATTACATTTTTCAAAGGTTCCTGTCCTCACAAGGATAACACTGGTCTCAAGAACCCATGACGTCAGCTGGAACCCAAGCATTTTATGCTATTTTAGATTTAAAAAAAAATTAAATCTTCATCTGCACTAAATGTGCCAGAATACTCTACACATAAATGCCTAGAAATCAAGAATGATTTTACATAATATACAGTGGGGAGAACAAGTATTTGATAACCTCCAAAATCGGCAGTGTTTCCCACCTACAAAGCATGTAGAAGTTTGTAATTTTTTATCATAGGTACTCTTCAACTGTGAGTGACGGAATCCAAAACAGAAATCCAGAAAATCACATTGTATGATTTGTAAGTAATTAATTTGCATTTTATTGCATGACATAAGTATTTGATACATCAGAAAAGCAGAACTTAATATTTGGTACAGAAACCTTTGTTTGCAATTACCGAGATCATACGTTTCCTGTAGTTCTTGACCAGGTTTGCACACACTGCAGCAGGGATTTTGGCCCCCTCCTCCAAACAGACCTTCTCCAGATCCTTCATGTTTCGGGGCTGTCACTGGGCAATACGGACTTTCAGCTCCCTCCAAAGATTTTCTATTGGGTTCAGGTCTGGAGACTGGCTAGGCCACTCCAGGACCTTGAGATGCTTGTTATGGAGCCACTCCTTAGTTGCCCTGAATGTGTGTTTCGGGTCGTTGTCATGCTGGAAGACCCAGCCACGACCCATCTTCAATGCTCTTATTGAGGGAAGGAGGTTGTTGGCCAAGATATCGCAATACATGGCCCCATCCATCCTCCCCTCAATATGCTGCAATCGTCCTGTCCCCCTTGCAGAAAAGCATCCCCAAAGAATATGATCTTTCCACCTCCATGCTTCACGGTTGGGATGGTGTTCTTGGGGTTGTACTCATCCTTCTTCTTCCTCCAAACACAGCGAGTGGAGTTTAGACCAAAAAGCTAAATTTTTCTTTCATCAGACCACATGACCTTCTCCCATTCCTCCTCTGGATCATCCAGATGGTCACTGGCAAACTTCGGACAGGCCTGGACATGTGTTGGCTTGAGCAGGGGGACCTTGCGTGTGCTACAGGATTTTAAGTGTTACTAATGGTTTTCTTTGAGACTGTGGTCCCAGCTCTCTTCAGGTCATAGACCAGGTCCTGCCTTGTAGTTCTGGGCTGATCACTGACCTTCCTCATGATCATTGATGCCCCACGAGGTGAGATCTTGCATGGAGCCCCAGACTGAGGGAGATTGACCGTCATCTTGAACATCTTCCATTTTCTAATAATTGTGCCAACAGTTGATGCCCTCTCACCAAGCTGCTTGCCTATTGTCCTGTAGCCCATCCCAGCCTTGTGCAGGTCTACAATTTTATCCCTGATGTCCTTACACAGCTCTCTGGTCTCGGCCATTGTGGAGAGGTTGGAGTCTGTTTGATTGAGTGTGTGGACAGGTGTCTTTTATACAGGTAACGAGTTCAAACAGGTGCAGTTAATACAGGTAATGAGTGGAGAACAGGAGGGCTTCTTAAAGAAAAATTAACAGGTCTGTTAGAGCCGGAACTCTTACTGGTTGGTAGGTGATCAAATACCTATGTCATGCAATAAAATGCAAATTAATTATTTAAAAATCATACAGTGTGATTTTCAGGATTTTTGTTTTAGATTCCATCTCTCGCAGTTGAAGAATACCTATGATAAAACGTACAGACCTTTACATGCTTTGTAAGTAGGAAAACCTGCAAAATCGGCAGTGTATCAAATACTTGTTCTCCCCACTGTATATACACAACAATTATTGCCCAAAGCATCACACTGCCTCCACTTGTTTGCCTTCTTCCCATAGTGCATCATGGTGCCATGTGTTCTCCAGGTAAGCGACGCACACACACCCGGCCATCCATGTGATGTAAAAGAAAACATGATTAATCAGACCAGTCCACCTTCTTCCATTGCACCGTGGTCCAGTTCTGATCACATGCCCATTGTAGGTGCTTTCGGCAGTGGACAGGGTTCAACATGGGCACCCAGACTGGTCTGTGGCTACGCAGCCCCATATGCAACAAACTGCGATGCACTGTGTTCTGACACCTTTCTATCAGTACCAGCATTAACTTTTTAAGCAATTTGAGCTACAGTAGTAGCCCAGTTCAACGCTTTTCCTTTGTTGCACCCATTTTGATAGGTACTGATCACTGCAGACCGGGAACACCCCACAAGGGCTGCAGTTTTGGAGATCCTCTGCCTAGTCAACATAATTTGGCCCTTGTCAAATTTGCTCAGATCCTTACGTTTGCCCATTTATACTGCTTGTAACACATCAACTTTGAGGACAGAATGTTCAGTTGCTGCCAAATATATTCCAACCACTGACAGGTGATAAGAGATTATCAGTGTTATTCAGTTCACCTGTCAGTGGTCAAACTGTAAAGTCATGGCTGGTCGGTGTATGTTGCAAACACTGTCCAGACTCAACATTCAAATTAACTACAAGGTGGCGCTCAGAGATGAGAGTTTTGCTAATCCACGATATCACAGACACAAAGACAGAATTACAGACATTTGCCAATAGCGGAACACTATGGAGGTGCATCATTCATGAGCGATGACGTTTGCTGTCTTCTATAACGAATCAGCATCTTTCCAAAGGACAAACAGATCAGAAAGTGTCCACAGAATCCACAGCAGGAAACCTTTTAGAAATGACTTTACCATACCTCCTTATACTTGTCAACCAAAAGGTCATAGGAGCAGAGTTAGAAAACCACCAAACTTCTAAATTGTCTTTGCTCTTGTATGCTTCCTGTGTTTTCCCAAAGTCAAAATGGATCTTTTGAAAACAGGAAGCCTTTCTGCAGCTTTTCTGTGAAGAGTCCAATTGTGCGCCCGCGTCCTCTCTCTTCTTGACATTATCCTTGTCTGCATGTGCAAATACCATAGCGGATCGTGTTCTCGGGTTAGAGAGCAGATTCAGTCTCCTGACATTTATATCCACGCCTGCCTGTGCAATGACAGGTACTGATTTGACATAAGACATGATCGAGTTTGAAGGTGTTGAGTTGCTTTCAGCGAATGTGACTAATGTGAGGGTGATTTTGGTTGAAGAATGAAGATTCAATAAAACTTGAAAGTTTTCCGGGATATGTCACACTCCATCAGTTATAAAGCAGTTTAATTTTGAAAAATCGTGGAAAACCCCTAAGAACAGAATAGAAGTGGACAATCTGTGAATCAAACAATATTAGTTCTGGTAATAGGTTTATTACAGAGCACTGTTATGACTTACTTTGGAAAATTGTGTATTTTGAATATTCAATATTCCTAGTTAATGCAACAACAGAAAATATACTGTGTATTCTATTAATTGCACGTGGGAAAAAATACGCTTATTGGGACAGTTCTTTTGATGAAACAGATGGGGGAGCCATTGTCTTGCAAAACTAAACTCAGTCAAACGTTGCTGGGATGAAATTTAAAACGTATTGGGACTTATATTTGTTATATGAACTTTTTTTCATATAACATACTTTTGATAATTGAATGCCTAAAATTCTATAACAATAATAAGAATGATTATTAGCCTATATTAATAACAGTAATAGTAATTATTCTGATTATTATTAGGCTATTATTATTATGCGAATTGCTACATTGATACTAACAGAATACCAATAATAATAATAGCCTAATGTTCATAATAAAAGTATATACAACATTTTATATTCATGAAAATAATATGAATAATATTTCAAATAATGTAACATCGTATTTTTATCGTTATCTACGTACAGCCTTTTATCAGTAATATTGTCAGAACTAGGCATATTGTCCCCATGTGGCACACCCACTTTTGTGAGTTGCTTATGGCTTCTTCGAACAAGAAATCATGTGTCCAACGAAAGCTCACTTGTCTCTGTACAGCACGATAGATCAAATCAGGAATTTCTCTCTGCATCTCCTAAGACCGCTCCTGAGGAGATAACGTAATATTTAGTTAGGGATATATTTTGATTACAAAAATAAATTTTGAAACTTTGCCTTGGCATGTTGAAAGATTTCTTTTTAAAATTATTTTCCTTTTCTCTTTTTTACTTATTCCATTGCGCTGGGCACAAAACATAAAATGTGTGGCCAAGTTATGGTTGGTGGCAATACACGGCTGCTTTTATTGTCGAAGGAGGATGCCTGTTGGATTCCGCTACTTTCCTGATGCCCTTCTCATTCTTCCTTATTCTTCCGAAAATGTGTGGAATAACGAAAGGCTTACACGTACAAATCAGCAATGAAGCAGAGGCATTATTCAAGGAGACCCGTGTTCAAGTTTGGGTTTTATAAGTTCTTTGAAACTGTTATGTGTTTGGTTTGGTGTCGCTATACTTTCTTTCAACTCTTGGGTACGTCGATGGCGTAGATAGTGCGGTGGCAAACCTTTTCTCCTCATCTGGAACCTGGACTGTAGCCGAATAGCCTAATTGGATAACCTTTTCAATGTTTCCACAATAACAACAACAGCAACGAAAAACTGCAGTGGATTACAAAGAAACCCCAAAGAGCAGTATAGAAGCGACTGTTGTTTTCTGGAGAGGAGGAATGCGGAGAGAAAGAGAAGTCTAGAAGGATGCTGCTTTTTGTAAAATGGCATTGAAGAACATTTTTGCAGTTGTGGTGGTTTGTTTATTTTTTTGTTCGAGTTTCAGCCAAGAACTCAATCCCAAAGGCAGGAATGTATGCAAATTACCAGGGTAAGTAATTGGACAGCCGACGCAGAATAGCCTAACGTCTTTTTTTATATAAAAGAATACGATTTGCATGACTTGTGCTATGCCTACTGGCTACTTGTTGATTGTTCATGTCATATTCTGAAACAATGCGTAGTCATTCACTGCTCACATTGCGAAGTTTGATTTAGACTCCGGTATGAAGGTTTCTTGCCCTCCTACTTGGCTAATAGTTCATTTTTGGTATTGTGTACTAGTTGTTCTATTCCTTTGATATGTACTACCTCTCCTTACACTAGGAGGAGTCTATCTGAGCAGCAGCCATCCAGCTGCGACCTACGTCTGGAACCGTGCATAGTTCTCCGTCATTATGCATAGGGGGCGATATAGCGTGGAACTGGCCTGAAGTCGTGGCATCACCTATATGGCTGAAAATAACCACATTAAATTGTATGGCTGCAACTGCCAGACACAAAGAATGTAGGCTGAACTCATAGAAAGCTTTATCTCCCTAAGTTATCAATTCAGAACACCCATGGTGTGTGCCCATGTGTGTACTTCAATTTCATTGCTTTTAAATAAAGGGAATTTTTCAAAAAGTATTGTAAATCGAGGATTACACTGACATGTAAGGACTTTATGCCAGGTCTAAATTTAAGAAAAGCTATCTTTGTTTGAAGTATTAGGATCAGGGTTAGAACTTGGGTTAGATGTGGATATGGGGATAAAGGTATGAGTTATAGGTTAAGTTCTGGTTTAGAGTAAAGGATTTCAGAGACAGGTTAAGGGTTATGGTTAGAGAAAATATACTATTATTGTAAGTATTATGATTACTAGGGTTAGGATTAGTAGTCAGGGTTAAGAATAGGTTTAGACATTATGACTAGGTTAAGTTTAGGCACAAGTGTTAGGTTATTAATGTTAGGGTAAGGATGAGTTAAGGGTAAGGTTTAGGATTGGGATTAGTGAAATTATGATATTTTTGAGGGCAATTAACCTTGGTGTCCCCATTTAGATAGGTAAGTAAAGGTGCGTGTCAGTGTGCATGTGTGTGTGTGTGTGTGTGTCTGTGCATGGATAAGTGTACGTTCCCTTTAAGTTATGGGAGCACTATATTAGCGGAAGCATACGTTTCTTTCGACAGGCAGCACCGTTAGTATGCTCATTGAAAACTGCAGGTCTAGTGCAGGCACAGGGTGTGTGGGACTGCTTGACATTTTGGCATTTCAATGCAGAGGTCATAACACCTCCGGGGTCAGGCCTTACACTGGCAACAGAATTAAAGTCATGTGAAAGTATGTAGTAGTGAAAGTAAATACACCCCATGGAAAGTTGCATTTTATTTACCTATCTAGACATATGGATATGGAATCTTAATTTCAGTACTACTGACAGATTAAGGTAATTAATTTAATAAATGACACTGAAAGAATGCAATGATTCATTCGTCACAATCTGTCAGTCCCTTACATCGACTGGGAGGAATGTTCACCCACTTTTTTACCCAGCTTTACAATACTGCTTAAAACCTTATCATATTTGAGGGTTTTCTAACATCAATGGCTCGCTTCAAGTCCCTCCTTTTAAATAGGATTGAAATCCGGGCTTTGACTCTGCCATTCCATAACCTGCCATGTCCTCTTGTTTAGCCATTCTGTTGCTGCTTTGCTTGGTCACAACATGG
This sequence comes from Esox lucius, assembly GCF_011004845.1. NCBI lineage: Eukaryota > Metazoa > Chordata > Actinopteri > Esociformes > Esocidae > Esox > Esox lucius. Next base: position 8,804,315 of record NC_047581.1, on the reverse strand, counting down.
TCACAATGTGGAATTCATGGTTACCTCAATAATGGCAAGTTGGCCAGGCCCTGAGGCAGCAAAGCAGCCCCAAACCATAATGCCACTGCCGACAATCTTTATGGTTGGTATGAGGTTCTTCATTTCAGAGGCAGTGTTTCATTTTCTCGAAACATGGCATTTGACATTGCAGATAAACACTCCACCTTTGAATCATCTGTCCTTTAGACTTTACCCAAATATTGTGTTGTCATGGCCTTTTTTGAGAACTTCCTTCCTGACCTCCCATGTTGGCCAGGTTTTGCAGTCTCTTTCTGACAGATGACTTGTGCACTTCTGCATTGATTGTGGCAAGAGAGGCCTGATCATCCTTTGAACCTGGGGTTCTTAGATACGTACTTCTATGAGTATCCTTCAGTCACCTTTACGCTGAATTTTGTGGGATGACTTGTCCTTTATAGATTTCCAGTGGTCTAGACTTTTTTTTTGATTACCTGATTCATGGGCATCAATAATAATATTTTTCTGAGGACCTTGGATAGAAATTTATATCTCAGCATGATATGTTACCAAACACCCATATACAACCCCCTTTCCAAAAAATATGTGATCAAATATGGAAATAAAAACAGAATGCAAAGATATGCAAATTATTTAAACCCTATATTCAATAGAAAATAGTACCATATCAAATGTTGAAAATGAAAAATATGATGGTTCCTTGGAAAATATATGCCCACTTTGAATTTGATGGCCGCATCACTTTTCAAAAAAGCTGGGACAGGGACAAGAAAAGGCTTGAAAATGTGTGTAATACAAAAAAGACCATGGTGTAACATCTCACAACTAATTAGGTTAATTGGCAACAGGTCGGTAACATGATTGGGAATAAAAAGAGCATTCCAGAGAGGGTTAATCTTTCCAAAGTAAAGATGGGGAGGGGTTTACCCCTCTGTGAAAGACTGCACAGGCAAATTGTTCAACAGTTCAAGAATTATGTTTCACAACGTAAAATTGCCAAGAGTTTGGGGATCTCAATCTACGCTACATAATATCTTTAAAAGATTCTGAGAATCCAGAGGGACAAGGGACAATATATCAACCAATATTGATATGTGAGCCCACAACAGACATGCTTCTGTAGTGGAAATCATTGCATGGGCTCAGGAACACTTCCAAAAACAATTGTCTGTGAACAAAGCTTGTCGCTGCATCCACAAATGCAAGTTAAAAGTCTACCATGCATAGGCCACTTTATGTTATTGTAAAGTTAGGTATTTCTCTATGAATATGTAACATGTTAATTGGTCTATGTTAAGAATAAATATTGCTTGTATATTGTGGTTGCTATTAGGGAGGTAATTGTAGAGTGCATAAGCTGCTCAAGTGGACATGGACAACAGGGCAGATTTAACACTATAATAGTGTAGCCACATATTATATGAAGTATATCACAGAGGGGCGTATAATTAAATATTTAATTGTAGTCTTCTCAAAAGACATTTGAAGTAATAAACCCATTGCAATGTGAATGACTCTACATGCTATGTTCCTACTACTCCCATGAGCACTACCTGCATACAGTGTTTTATTCTGGTCCATTTGTGTTACTGGATGCCTATGGCCTTGCTCAGGTGCGCCAGTGAATGACAGCGTGAACAAGACAGGCTACGATGAAGCACACCTCAGTCAACTTTTATCAAATGAAACGTAATTTCCTTTGGAAAACCACCAACCACAGTGGCTGGCAAGTAAAAAAGTTAATGTCAAGCGCTGAAGTTAGGGAAATTTTCAGCACCAGGAAATTGCATTTCTGTTTATTTTAATTGCATAAATTATTTTGAAGTCTCGGCGTGCGATTTGTTCAATCAGGTTGCTTTTATCAAGAAATGTGGTTGGAATTTAGCTGAAATATCCTTATGTCCAAATATATATTAAAAAGACAACTTTCCAGGGTGGCTACTTACTTTTTCACATGACTGTACAGTACAACTAGACTCCTGCCCTTTGCCATACCTTTCCTAACAGAATTCCCCAATAACATGACTACTTAGACATTGATGCTGACTTTCATTACCTACAGTAATGTGCATACCTGATCCATTGTTCTTTAAGTTGTAGCCACCAGTGTCAAGAGTAGTTTTGAAGGTCATTATACAGACATTTAGCTTCCTCAACAAATCTTAGTATTTACTTTTGATCCTTTTTCTTCTCAATCACCTTCCCGCTTAGTATTTTCACGGGTGTCAATGCTTGATATATTGTAGTTCATCAGCCCGATTGTTTTATTTCAGTGGTGGATCTTGTTTGATCTTTTTTTACTGGGTTCATTGTTCACAGGAAGGAGAGAGGGAAGTACTTGGTCATTTATCATTGCTGCTCAACATTTCCTTTCTGTGTCCCAGTGTTACTCTATCAGTTTGGTGACTGTAGCAGAGCCACTGACAACATCAACAATGTTTGTTCATGCATCATTGTTTGTAGGCATCTTGAAGTCCTATGGGACATTGAGAATTGCTGAGCAAACCCATAAAATTGAAGAAAAAGGTGGTATCTGATTTAGTTTTGTCTGTTAAGAAATAAGTATGATGTTGTTGAATGAGGAATTTGAGAACTTTCTGGAATAACCTCTTTCACAGGATATTGTGCAAGCCTGGCCCAACTAAGCTACTATTTGAAATTGGATTATAGAGGGAGTGACAATACCATTGGAAGGTTAAGATCTTACTGACCAGATTGTTTCCATGTTTTTATTATAGTGAATCAAAGTACTATAGGGCATGGCTCCTAGTGGAGCAGTGTGTCTGATGTTTGATAATGGTAAATATCACTTTCATTAGCCTTGATCTGTCATTACCACTTATCAGCTTATAGCCTACCATACTAAATATAATGTTCCTTCAATTATAACGCAGTCCCCAAGTATTTGGTCAGTGACATAAGACTTGTTGTTTTGGAACTTCACTCCAGCACAAATGAAATTAAACAAGGACTAAGAGGTTAACCATTTTGGTTTAAACTTTAATTTACAGGTATGTACATACATAAACCATGAACTGTAAAGGTATTACATTCCTTTTATACAGTCCCCTCCCACTAAACACCCACATATTTAAGAGGACCAAAATGTATTGGACAAATTAAAGAAATCTTAAATAAAATTGTCATATTTAATACTTGGTTACAAATCCTTTGCATTTGAAGAGTGCCTGAAGTCTGCGACCCATAGACATTATCAGATGCCGGGTTCTTCCTTGGTTAGGCTTTGCCAGGCCTCTACTTCAGCTAACTTCAGTGTCTGCTGTACCATAATTTATCTGCATCGCTATGGCCAGCTTGACTTGCATTGGCTCTTTTATGGTCCTTGTGTTGTCAGATACCAGCAACCGACTCCAAATGCAAACACAAAACATTGAAACAACAATAGACATTCACAGCTCTCTTGTGCACCTACTAATTGTTCAATCAAATGCACCAGTCTATAAGAAACCACTGTAAAGCCAATTGTCCAAATACTTTCAGGCCCCTTGGGGACTACATACAAATTCAGCTGTTGTTTCTGAAGACTTCATTCCAGTTTTAAAACAAGAAACCAGGCCAGCCTAGTTCAGCCGGCCTGCAATAAAAAGTGACAATCGTTGTTACTGTTCCTGGATTCCAACCTGGGTTGCCCACATAAGTGACTGTGTCTTAACCATTACGCCACGGAGCTAAATGTCTGTTGAGTGTTGGAATAGTATTTCAAAATAAAAAAATAACATCAAGCCGAGTTTCAATATGTCGCTTGACATCATTAAGCATTGTGTTAAACTGACTAACCTTTCTTATTAAGTTTACCTCCACCACAAATAGCATCTATGAACTGTAAGGCTTTTGCCACTGGCCGTTTTAGCAGCATATTAGCCATTCGTAAATGACATTGATACGATAACTGACTTTCATCAAGTGAAAAGACAAGAGAATCGTGTTGCCGGCGAAGTGTTTGTCTATCCTCAACAAATCTTAATATCCTCCAGAACTGTTTGAAGGCTAAATTACTTGTGTATTTGGGCGGAAGTATCTTGAAATTTAATTCTTCCTAGGACATCACATTCAAAGCGTTTAAAATAACTGAACTGGTGGTGGCAAAATGCTGTCTCATTTAAAGAAGAGGAATGTAGGTCCTGTTCTGAAAGACAAAATGTAGGGCTTTCTTTGAAAGACCAAATGTGGTTCCTGCTTTAATACTCCAAATGTTGTTTCTGCTTCAACTCAAAACATCACATTTGTTAAACACTGTATCTTCTCCGGAGCTACGATGGATTGAGCTATGTGCCAAAGGTCGGAGGGGGTCAACCCCATATATGTAGTCTCTATACTTACAGAGGAAATACCACTGTGGAAACGATTCACTAAAAGATGCCCTTCATACTTCACTAAATCTTATGGTCTGTCAAAAAGGATCCCAAATCTGTGTATTAGTTTATTCTTGCATTTTAAAATATAATTTACTGTTGTGAATAAGACCAGAGCCTCGCTCTGTGAGAGACCAAGCTCTGAGACAAACCAGAGAGGCTGAAATACTGCCTCCAACACTTCAGAGGAAGTAAACGTGAGGCAGGGGCCTCAAAGAGGTCAGAGATGTGGGAGGACAAGGAGAAGCATCTGTCCCTTCCTGATAGAGCTGAGAGGGCGAGCAGAACAGAGTTAGCGATGCTTCAAACTGAGACTACCGAAGACTGCCTTTTCTAAACACACTCCCTACTCCGCACTCCTTCCAGACTTGACATGGGGTTATCTTCAAACAATTCTCGTTTTCTTTTAGATACCACGTCTTGACCGACATCCTGGATCAATGAACAGTCCTAAAATTGCTAAACATCCCCTACCTTCACCATTCAAGCCTAATTAGACCTTCAAAGTATTTGATAAGAGACACATATAGTGTGAAATGCTGTTGTAGCTGGCCATGGTTAACTGTCTGCCACATGAAGCTTTTGCTCTTGTACAGTATTTAATCTCCCTGGGTTAGCACTTCAAAAGCTACTATTGTTACGAATCTTGACTGCCGACAGGCCAGGCGGGAATGTTCGGTGTGAATGGGCTTTGGGGAGAAAGACGTTGATGGGAGAAGTGCGTTCTTCATATTTACCCATTTTCTCTGCACATGGAAAGCATACGGTGGAAAGAAGAAAACGCTTCACAGCCTTTGAGAGCGTTCAGTGTTGACCGCACTGGGGACTGGGGGGATGAAAGGACGCAGGGCGGCGGCGTATTGTTGTGCTCCGGTGTTTACGTCTCCTTCCTTATCTGGTTCCACGGCTGACACTTGTTTTTTCTTTCTCCTCCCTCTCAGGACTCCAGCCTTTGCTTGCTGCAGCGGGTGGGCGCAGATAGGAGAGGAATGTTTGACACGTATGTATACAGCTTACCAACATCATAGCAGTCGTTACATGTTTGACACATACGTATGCAGCTTACCGACGTCATAGCCTTCGTTACATGTTTGACACATATGTATACAGCTTACCAATATCATAGCAGTCGTTACATGTTTGACACATATGTATACAGCTTACCAATATCATAGCAGTCGTTACATATTTGACACATATGTATACAGCTTACCAATATCATAGCAGTTGTTACATGTTTGACACATATGTATACAGCTTACTGACGTCATAGCAGGCGTTACATGTTTGATACATATGTATAGAGCTTACCAAAATGATAGCAGTCATGACATGTTTCCTGGACAAATTCTAAGCCTTCAACTGAAAAGCCTTCAACTGAAATTCAGCTGAAATGATTAACATTCAGTATGCAGACCTGTAGTAATTCAGAATATCCTCTCCACATAGCTCTCTGTGAAGGCAACTTTACCTGTAAGGAGAATGAGGTGTGCGTTAGGCCCAACGAATGTCGCTGTCGCCACGGATACTTCGGGGCCAGTTGTGATACAAGTAAGTGCCTCGTTTTATTTCCTCCTGAACCATTCTCTGGGACTTTCCGCCTAGAGATAAGGCATAAGATCATAACATCATTGCTTCCTCCCCACTTTCCTCAGAATGCCCCAACCAGTTCTGGGGTCCCGACTGCAAGGGAAAGTGCCAATGTTTCCCCAATGGCCAATGCGACGACGTGACGGGCAAGTGCACGTGCAACTCCAACCGCTGGGGGACCAACTGCGAGAAGCCCTGCCTCTGCCAGAAAGGCAAGTGTGACCAGGAAACGGGTACGTGCACTTGTCAGTACGGCTTCTGGGGGCCGCAGTGTGCCAACAACTGCTACTGCAGCCTCAACTCGGTCTGCGACCAGGCCACCGGGAGGTGCACCTGTAGTCCCGGCTGGTCGGGGAGGAACTGCGCCATCCAGTGCAACTGTAACAACTCCCCGTGCGAGCAGTTCACCGGCCGCTGCCAGTGCCGGGAGAGATTGTGGGGCCCGCGCTGTGAGAGGTATTGCCAGTGCGTCCACGGGAAATGCAACCAGGCCGACGGCACGTGCACCTGCACGCCGGGCTACAGGGGGAAGTTCTGCAGGGAACCGTGTCCCGCGGGGTTCTACGGACAGAACTGCCGGAACAGGTGAGGAACCTGCCGGGGAACGTTGCTCAGTGGTTTTAGAACCGAGGAGTAATAGGGTGTTTATGATTGTGCGGCGCATGTTAGGATTTATGGTCCAACCAGGTTTTTGGTTTCGCAGACTTTCTTCATGTATGTTCCCTGGTGCGTATTTTATTGTTGTTTCAGTGTTTTGACAGGACGTGTCATAAGCTTTATGTGATAACCTTTTAACCTGTAAGGTAATGGAACAAGGGTGTACCTGTGTGACAATGCATGATTAGTGTTTGCATTATCGTCTAATATGCTGAAGCCGTTCGGGTTCAGTGATTTACCTTGCTGAAAGTCTGTAGCATTCATCTTATATGTGAGCATCCACACTTTTCCAACCTTAATGTAGCAGAAATTCAAATGGGTTATACAGAGGTGTACAGTGTTGATGTTCATACAGTGACAGCTAAAGTAGGGACAGAAGTACTCTATGAAAGCACAGGCCGGGTAGGCCAAAAATTCAGTCCACTGTAGCGAATATGGCGAAAATGTATTTTCTGTGTGTATTTCCCAACCCTGGTCCTGGCACGCTCACTACCTTCTTGTCCTGTCCCAAGGTGTGGTCAGTGTAAAGGCCAGCAGCCCTGTAAGATAACAGAAGGGAGATGTGTGACCTGTGAGAGTGGCTGGAATGGGACCAAGTGTGATCAGATGTGCCTGCCGGGCTTCTTTGGAGAAAACTGCCTGGAGGTTTGTCCGCCCTGTAAAGACGGTCACTTCTGCAACCGCATCGATGGAAAGTGCACCCACTGCAACCCTGGCTGGATCGGGGACAGGTGTGTTCAAAGAAAAATACGTACACAGAAGTATTCAGACCTTTCTCCATATGTTGTTGTGTAATAGGCTTAAATTATAATTAAGTCACAATACCTCCTAATGACCAAGTAAAAACTTATAATTTGGTGTCAATTCATTGAGAAGTATTTAAATTCTTGACCATGACACTCCAAATTCAGCTTAGAAACATTCTGTGTCAAGGCTGAGATCTCAGGTAGCTTATAAAACATTTGCAAGAGCTTTGAAAATTCCCAGAATCACAGTGGGGTCAACCATTGTGAAATGGAAGAAGTTTGGAACTACCAAAATTATTTCTAGCGCTGGCCATCCCTCAAAACTAAGTAACTGGGCAAAGGCAAGAAGGGCCTTTATCAGGGAGGTGACCAAAAACAATGGCCACTCAAACAGAGCTTCAAAGTTTCTCTACACAGAGGGGAGATCCTGCCAAAGAGACAACTATTTCTGCAGCACTCCATCAATCAGGCCTTCTTGGTGGAGTGGCTAGACAGAAGCTACTCCAGAGTAAAAGGCATGCCGCCTGAAGAACTGTGAGAGCATGAGGAAAATTATTTTCTGGTCTGATGAGACCAAAATCGAACTATTAGTCCCGAATGCCAAGTGCTACTTTGGTGAAAAAAAAGGACTGGGAGACTGGTTAGGATTGAGGGAATGATGAATGGAGCAAAATACAGAGAGGTCCTTGAAGAAAACCTGATACAGAGTGTAGGTGACAATGACCCAAAGCACACAAAAAATAAGTGGCTTCAGGGACGAGTATGTGAATGTCCTTTAGTGGTTCAGCCAAAGCCCGGACTTGAACCTAATTGAACATCTATGGGGAGCCCTGAAGATTAAAGTTTCTTAACCTCCCCATCCAATCTGATAGAGAGCTACAGGCATACCCAAGAAGACTTGAAGCTATGATTTCCGACAAATGTTGTTACTTCAAAGTACTGAATAAAGCATCTGAATTCTTATGTACATTCAAAAACACATTTCTAAAAACAAGTTTTGACTTCTTCATTATTAGAAATTTTTTTTCAATACCAAATTCAGTCTATATAACAACAAAAACTGAAGAACGTGAAGGGGTCTGAGAACTAAGGCACTGTTTAGATATTGGATTACCAGGACTATTTCCAATACTGACACAGATTCCCATGTCATGTGATGGTTTTGTGCTCCTGACAAATCACTGTAATCATGAACATTCCTGTGTGTCCTGTTGCATGTCGATAGGTGTGAGGTGCGCTGTCCCAACGGTACTTATGGGGACAACTGCGAGAATGACTGCAGCCACTGTTTTAACGGCGTGTGTCATGTTGCTACTGGAGAATGCCTGTGTGACCCGGGTTTCTTTGGAACCTAGTAAGTCATGAGGAAAGACATCTCAACAAAACATTGTTTTGTTTACACTTCCATTACATGCTTTTTCACTCTGTTTTGCACTCATTTGTGCTTTATGCCAATAATTAAAGTGACCGGAAACACTTTATACTCCTAGTCCTCTAGCAGTGCCCTGATCGGTCTTTTAATCTGTAAAATGCCTGGGTGTATTCTCATTCTGTGAGAGTTCATCCTAAATCCTTTGTCCTCTTTCCTCTGTGACCCCAAAACCAGTAAGGGAAGTAGATGTAATTTTGTTAGTTGCCTGGTGTCTTCCTCTTTGCCTTATCTGACTTTCATTCAAAGCTTATCATGTATCCTACCTCAAAAGAGTTTGCATAACCTTTAGTTTTGGGAAGGTTCTGTGTTAAAAAACAAAAATCAACTTATCTTCATTGAAATGTGTTGCATGACATAATCAGTTAATATCCCTGTACACATTTATTTGCCGGACCCACCCCCGTAAACGTAATCTGCTTGATGACGCGTGAGAAAGGCTATCTAATTTCCTACAAATCATGTTTTCATGGATGACTGAGTAGAGACAACGTTAGGACAAGCATTTGAGGAAACACCCTAGATGTTCTCATTGATTATACATGAGGTGAAAGTAGTATCAGGTTGTTGTTGTACAACATGAAAAATGCTGTTTGTCTTCAAATCCTGCTGTCAATTTAAAGAAACATGTAGGAAACATGTTTTATATTTAGTTAAAAATTGGATTTGTAACATCATGAAATAAACTTCGTCACGTAGCATATCAAACAAAATGTAGTAAGCAACGACAATAAGATGAGGCTGTACACAAAAAACTAAGCGCTACTAGACTAGAAAGAAGATCTTTAATTATATGGTGAGTGCCACGCATGGACAGACTAACAGCGCCTTGTCTTTTTTCCAGCTGCAATATGACCTGTCAAATGGGCCAATACGGCGTGAACTGTGCCCAGACCTGCTCCTGTCATGACAAGAACTGCCACCCAGCGTCTGGTGCCTGTAACCTGCGTAAGGAAACAATCCACTCTCTGTATTAACCAATTCACACAGATCTGGGAGAAGGTTAGGTCACTGTTTCTAAAGGTACGCATGTATTCCAGTACTTTTGGCTCCAGCCCCTCTCCCCCACCAGCCCCGCCACCCCACCCCACCCCGGGCTTCTTCTGATAAATCCATTCTTACGTTTCAGAAAACGGAGGCGGGACGTAAAGTTAACACGCTTCTGTCTTCGCCAAACCATAGAGAACATATCAAATTTGGACTCAGAGGTCCCAACCTCAAAACCTCTGTCGTGAACTGTTTGTCTAAATACCTTGTTGCTAGCGGCGACACTGCTTGTGTAGAATGTCTGTGACTTGAAATGAATTCCAAATGGCACCCTATATGTTCCCTATGTTTGACAAGACCCCTTAGGCCCTGGTGGAAAGTAGTGCGCCGCATAGTATAGAGTTGGGACGCAGCCTGGACTTGGAGGGAGACATTGAGCGCTAACACAGACCTTACGTCCATTCAAGTTACTGTTGTAGAGTTAACATGGGGGGACGCCTGATGGCGTTTCCAGGCTGCCTAGTGTCCTTTTTTTTTTTACAGCTGTGTTTGTTGGCACAGTTCCTGTAGCGTTGGAGAGACTGAAAGAGAAGGCGGAGGGGGGTGGTGGAGGAAGGGAGAGAGAGCGAGGGGGAGGAAAAGAGAGGGACAGGGGGGTCACCAGGGGTTTTTCGGCAAACGGACATGTCAAGGAGTACGGATGATGTCATTGGGTCAGGCCTTTGGGGTTCTGCTGGACCGTTCCCTTCCCCTTTATCCAGCTGTTAACACAGCGGCCAAACGCACGCCCCACCCAGGCCACACGTCCATTCATCCACAGCCTCTACCACAGTGGAGACACTCCGGTGTTTCTCTGCTAACCAGTATGTTATTTAACCGGTGATGTAATCTGGCCACCACAGTCTACGTATGGTTACTGTATAGACTAATGTTATGTACAAAAATGTATGCATGCTTCCTATATATTCTATTACTTTTGGGGTGTTTTTTCTTTTTGTACTTGTTGAAAGTTGTGCCCCAAGTCACTTAACTGTAAGTGCAGTTCTGCATAAGAGTGCATGCTGAATGATTCAAATGTAAATCAAATGAAAAGTAAAACCGTGATATTCTACTTATTATCAGCTTGCTGAAGGTGGTAATAAAGAAATCCTAAATTAATTATTGTGCTATAAGGAGGGTGACTTTAATTATAAAAAGGTTAATTATATATATATATATAAAAAACATTGTTCCAAAGTTAACACAAATTTCAGTCAGACTGGACAAGCCATTTATGATCAATACAAACCAGGGCTGCAAAATTCTGGTAACCTTCCTAAATATCCAAGTGAAGCCCAATTTATGACTAAACCTGTGTGGAAGTAAATGTTTTAGCCAGTTTACAGTGCATTGTCTGTATATCTATCCCGTCAGTCCTTACTACAAACAACAGGCCTTCTGTATTTCACTCGCGTGGGGTTCGGATTGAATTTCAGTCCTTTTAGGGAGTTCACCGTTTGGACACGGGGTAATGCTAGTTGGCACCAGACACTGTATATCCAAATGGCTCCGGTTGGCATTGGCTCCATACTAACGTGACACACCCGTTAAAGCCCTGCTCGCCTCTGCTTTTTCAGAGCCCAATCAGCGGATGGGCGTGATCGCGGCAGGAACCCTGGTGTCCTTTCTGCTCATTGTGCTGCTCTCCCTCCTCTGCTGCTGCTGCCTCTGCCGAAACAAAGACGATCACAGGTGAGTGACAGACAGCGGGCTGGGGTGAGGAAGAGGGCGGAGGTCAGCTGAGGGCCCTTCACCCTCCTTAAAAGAAGGCTCCGTCCTTGGATTCCTTCTTTTTTTTTTTGGCCTTAAAGAAATGAAAAATTAGCCAAAATGAAGTTACATGGTTTTATCCCAGCAGGAGTTAAATCGTATATTTCGATGACAGGGGTGGATGATTCAATTTGTCATCAGTTTGGGTACCTACATGTGGGCACAGGGTGGCATTACATGGATTAAAGTTTGTCCCCATTAATTTGTTGGCCTTTGATCTCTGTGGGTCTGGGCCTATTTTTCAAAACTGGTATCATTACCACGTAGTTTAGCGTGAACACAACAGGTCGCTCCTGTTTGATACTTACTGTTTGTACACTTTCAGAATAATTACAGGGTTCTAACAGTACACAGTGCACCTGCAATTAGATAAATAGAATGAGCCATCATTTACAGAAGAAAGAAGTGTAATGACATTCGGTGACTGTCATTTTGACAACACCTGATGCTCACGTCTCTACCTTCTTATCTTTCACCCTGGCAATATATTAGTGTTCTCATCTAACCACAACTCTCTGCGGTGGTTATTTCCTGCTGTCCCAATTTTGTGATGTCCATTATGTGATTAAGGCGTCTCTCAGTGGACTCGGGACAGTCAATGCCGAGATATTTGTCTTCCGGAGCACATCCAATAGTGTTCTGGTTCTTGTCACATGGCTCGCTTAACCTGGAAGTGTAACTGCATTGCGTTGTACGGTACTGTAATCTAAACAGGAAGTGTATACCAGAATCCTTACCCTCCCTCCGTGGGACCCCTTGGGCTAATCCGCAAACAGGATTCAATCTCAGGTTTGGCGATGGCGCGGCTAACTGCTAGACAGTGGCTTCACCACTGCACAAGTCGATTTTCCCATGGCTGACTTGCAGTGATCTTAAATAAGGGTGTAGTTGCCTGTAGTTGTCTATGCATTTCGTTTGAATTATTGGGATGGTCTCTTGCCTGAGGCTTACAAAGTACCAGCACTATTTATTTTGCTAAAACATCATGCCCGACCATTCCAGTTTACTTCCACAGCTGTGTGTTACAGTAGTTATATCCAGTAAAATTGGGTCCTAGAGTTTTTACCTGTCATGTTACCTGATGGAGGAATATTATGGTTCATTATTATAATGACCCTGAAGCCCCTTGATTCAGTGGTCAAAAACAACAATAAAGAAATACTGCGTGATTTTGCAGGTTAAGGGTCTGAAGTCTTTCCCGGTTGCTTCCCAGGTCGAGAACTGCTGGCTCTGTCTATTAAACTCTGTACTGTGTTTCCAAATGAAAAATGGGTCAGAATGATATTGTGTGGTCCGGCTCATCATGTGGCCCATGGCAAGTAGCTAGTACTGCGAGCGTGTCACCCCCCGTTTGAGTCTATTTGTGTGGTTTCGTAATTTAGTATGTGTTTTCCATGGCGTCATTCCTCCCTCTTTCCCTCAGTCCTGACCAAGACAACTGTACCAACAGCAATAAAGCCAAGCGGATCCTGTGCGGACGATTCAGCCGAATCAGCACCAAACTCCCCCGGATACCACTGAGACGACAGAAGCTGCCCAAAGTAGTCGGTAAGCCCCAAACCCTCCCTGCCACGTCTCAAATGGCGCCCTGTTCACTACAAAGGCCACTAACGTAAGTAGTGTGGGGTGTCGGTTTATGGGATGGTCCACAGCCGCCACGGTCTTAAATACAATCCTCCCTTGTTTGCTTGTGTTCACGCTCCATTTGTGTCTTGATGATCCCATCGTTTCTGCGTCCTAGTCATTGCGCGGCTCTTTAACTCTCCAGCAAGAGTTTTCATTTTCCCTATCTTTCTCTGTCCCCCCCCCCCTCTCTCTCTCTCTCGCTCTCTCTCTTTCTCTGTGACTCTCCACGGGACGGTTTTCAGGCAATTAATAGGGTTGAAAAGTGTACTGCGGCTGCCAAATAGGTATTGGGTTTCATCTGAGAGGAATGTGCCTTTTGCAGGCCTTATTATTCCTGGCACCCATAAATACCATGTGTTCATATTATTACAACCCTAAACGGACCCTTCTCTTTTTTTTCCACCACTTCTCTTTTCTTTACGAATTTCTCTCCTTCCCGTCTCCCTGAGAAAAAGGAGACTTGAGTGCCGCCGGGCTGTTGTAATGTTGAGGAAGAAAGGGTCAGTGTGGCGCGGTTGTGCTCTGGTAGCTTTGAGAGGCGACGAGTGATGCACTATCAAAGGCTTCTCTGTGTGTGTCAGCGCGGAGAGGAGTAGCTCCTGTCATCTCTGTCTGTCTGTGTGTGTTTGCTCTGGAGGGAGGTCTTGTGGTGTGGGATAGGATCTTTGTGTCATGGCCCATTTCAGGTAAGCTTTAGGATATTACACATAGCTTACGCACTCTGGACATCTTCTTTGTCAACCCAGATGCCGTTTGGGATCTCCGGACATTCCGCGCCACATTCTGAGTCCTGCATTTCCCATGGTGCTTTGGCTACGCTATGTAGGGTTTTCAGTGGAAGCATCCTATATAGACAGGTTATGAATGCATTCGTTGGACAACTCCGACAGTGGCCTGGGCGAGAAATGTCAGATTTGGGGTATTGGAGGTAACCTCAGTCACGCTTCAGTGTGTTGGGTCAGTCGATAAAGCACGGCTCACTTGGTAAAGAATGTTCCTTGCAATGCCTGGGTTCTAGGTTGAATTCCCAAGGCGGCCAACCCAAAAACATACACACTTATGTGCACTCACCACAATCAGCCAATGTGGATGAGAGTTTTCACAAATGAACTTAAATGTGTAATTTGATACTTCTAAAAGCACCAATAACTTACTACACTGGCGGTGTTTCAGGGGGTTAAAAAGAGATGCGACTGTTTTTCATCTCCTTCATGATGAGCAGCATGTGCTTTCCTACTCCTTCAGCTGATTATTTCAGCTGTCTTCATCCTGCCTGAAGAAACACACGTTGGAACACTATTGTCTTTGTCAGCAGTGTCCGGGCCGTTATTCATGAACACCCTCAAAGTTTACTGTAACATCTATAAACAGTCCACCAGAGGCTATGGCAGTGACATTTTGTTAAAGTCAGAGAGTTCGACCTTTCAAACAAACAAGCCCTTTCATTCTTCTATGCACAAAGCATGTCGTGCGATGTCTGGATTGCAATCAGGCAAATCAACGAGACCCAACTACCACTGTGGGAATTATGAGAAAGGGTTTTTGAGCTACAGTTTTTGTCAATGGAGTACAAGCATGTCTGGGAACAATGATGTTGACTTAGAGCTATGTAGCAATTACAGTGTATGCCAGCATATTTGATATGGCAATCAAATATGCATTCACCGGTCACTTTATTAGGTAAAACTGCTTGTTAACAAGAATTGCCAAGCAACGCACCATGTGGCTGCTGCTCAGTATAGTGTATAAATGGTCAAGAGGTTTAGTTTTTGTTCGACCACATATTAGAAAGGGGAGGATGTGCAGTCTAAGCAACTTTGACAGTGCTCTGATTGTTGGCGCCAGGCGTGGTGGTTCCAGCATCTAAGAAACCGACCTGGGAATGTTCTCACACTGCAGACTCTCAAATTTACAGAGAATGGTGCAACAAACAAAAATATTCCAGTGAGTAGCAGTTCTGTGGTATAAAAACACCTTGTTAATTAGAACAGAGATCAGGTCAGAGGAGCATCGTTCAAGCCGACAGAAAGGCCAAAAATACACAAATAATGACTCTTTAAAATGGCAGTGTGCAGGAGGGTATCTCTTAACGCATGTGTCTAAACTTGAAGCAGCTGGAGGTAAAGAGGGTCCTACCAGATACTAGATAGGTGTACCTAATAATCCAATCCAATTGAGTGTATTCAATACAGAGCTCTGTAATTGGAGATTGCAGTGTTGACTCGCTAAAACCTTCAAAATGTGGCAGTTGCCTAGAATCTGTAGATCTTTCCCTACGTTGTACCTGACTAGCTACTGATCATTTGTCTCACACTTTAGAGCAGCAGCGTTTACTGAACTGGAAAAGTGAACGAATATGCAACTTCTCTACTATGAAAACAAAGTGATGTGAACGAAACACTTAGCAGTTCATTTTACATTAATTGATGACAATTGTGCTTAAAGTTTTGCAAAGTCAAGCAGTCCAGGCGCAAAGGCAAAGAAGAATCAGAACTTCATAATATGTATTTAAGCATTTCACCATGACTGTTTTGCTGTGGTCCTTTTCCAAAATGCTTGTACATGATTGAGTAGAACAGTTTAGCCAAAAAAACATTACCTCTAAGTTTTCTTCCCTCGCATTCAAGAATTTATGGCAACACACAGCTATAAAATGACAACTGACTGGATTTTAAGAATAGACTTCACGGTCATTCTACCAGTGTTGCATATATACTCAACTTTTGTTCATAGAGAGAGAGAGAAACCGGTCTGTGTTTCTCTCTCACAGTCTCCCCTCCTTCCATCTCCATAGCCAAGCCGCTCTGCTCTGCTTTCATCGTTGCCTGCCCACAGAAGTGTGGCCTGCCTGCCAGCGTTTTGAAACTCTACCCTCCCTGGGGCTCCGTCAGTCCCTGTAACATTCCACAGGAGGCCCACTGGACTTGAAACAGGAAGTGGCCAAATTTACCCCAGTCCGTGTCAGACCTATGATTTATTCACACTGGGTTCAACACACTACAGGAGATGTGGCAGGACAAAGAGAAAGAGTAGCAAGAGGAGGAATAGTAAGGAACAACACATAGCACATTCAGGCTGTCTTTTGCAAAACTCGTTTCAGCTCCTCCATACACAGACTCTCACCCATTCCAGGACAAGAGTAGAGAGAAACCGAGGGAGGAGGAAGAGAGGAGGAGAAAGAGGAGCTATTCTGAAGCTGTAATTCTTCCTCCGCTCCTCCTTGCGTAAACTTTCCCCAATTCCCCGTCCACTAATAAAACACTCTCCAATGCTTACAGCTTTGTCATTCCATTCTAAGCTTATTTATTCCACGCCCTATACTAATAGATATCTCAAGCTGGGCTGGTCTCCTTCCCCCATTCCGGGTTGCGTGGCCCTCCGTGTTTCTGCGCTTGTGTCCTAAATGGTACCCTTATTCCCCGTGTAGCACACGACCCCGGGCCAGAGCTCAGCGCGAAAGTAGCGCAGTAAACAAGGGGCGGGGTGCCATTTGTGAAGCAGTGGAGTGTCCGAGTGCTTCCCAGTGAAAAGCGGTGTGGAGAGGGACCACCTGCTCTACAGTGCTCTCCTCGCGGGCAGCTGCGAGAGCCCGATACAGCTGGGGACTGTCAGGAATGCACGGTTTGTCCGACCGTCTCGACAGGCCGGGGCTCAGGGCTTTCAGTGGCGTCCTGCCTCTCCTTGAGGAATCCATCCGGCCTCACATTTAGTCTGGTGTGAACATCCGAGAGCAGCAGTTGTTTTTCTGTGGCAAGGGAATGTTTGGAACCGAGAGCCAGTTGGTCGGTTGTTAAGTCTAGGTGTGTTACGATCTGTTACAGTATGTCAGTCTTGTGTGATGTAGTTTAGCACAGATGCCATGGCTGTGATGTTGTCTGTTCTTTACCACAGCGCAGAATGGCTGCTAATATAAAGCGCATCGGTCTAGACAGAAAGTCAGCCATGTTTACGTGTGTCCATGAACGTATATGTCAGCAGCCTATAGTTCAGCTATAAGGAAAGCAGCTATGACATTATATTCATGAACTTTTTTTTTTTGTTTAGCTGGGCACTATTGAGTATAACCTTGAAGTCTTTTTACTGTCTTTGAACTTTTATTTTATTATGTAAGTTGAATAAGAAATTTGACCTTGGCAATTACAGAGGGATGAATGAGCCAATTGGAAACCAGGGCAGAAGATGTTACCATAACTGTAGGGTTAATAACTGGGAGTTACAGACCAGAGAGTCAGTACACACATTTAACCTTCCACCTGAAAGACAGCAACCAACACAGGCCCCTTGGCTGTCCTGTGGCATTGGGATTTGATTTCTACACCAGAGGAAAGAGTGCCTCCTACTGGCCCCCCAGCACCACTTCAAACAGCACCTTGTGTCCCATCCAGGTACTGACTAGCACCAGCCCATTAGCTTCAGGGATGCCTTCGGTGGTATTGCAGAATTTGAACAATATCTGAATAGAATTAGGATTGTACCAGATATAAGTATTGTGAGAATGTACTATAAGAGTGATTTGCTTTTATTTTGTCTGAGTACATTGACTCTGCGGGCTGAAGGATAACCTCAAGAAGCACTCCTGGAGGGATTCAGTTTTCAGTGGAAATTCCCACCTACAAAGAGAGTCCACACATTTTAACTAGCGCAGTGAGTGTAATAGAATGCTGCTGCCCTCACGTTCAAATCTCTCCTGGTTCTAATTTAGCTGTAGCTGTACCACACTTAGTTATGTTGATGTTAGCAGAGGTCAGCTGTTATACAGTTCAGAAGATGACGTTCATCGCGTAGCCTCCTACCGCAGTAAGAAACATAATGGAATTGTTTGTTCGCATATTTTCCCCGACAAATGTGGTAAATCCACTTGAACTGTATTTTAAAGGGTCAAACAAACAGTTTTCAATACGCAGAGACTCAAGTTTAGCTTTAGGGGAACTTCCAGTAGAGAGTGGGTTTTGATTTGCTTAGTGTTAGCTGAGAACATTCTAAGGGGCTCGTGTGTCATTAAGTAGTGGCGTGGGTGTACAGACATATCTGATGTGGTCAGTGTCCAGTTAACACCCACCGACCCCACACACACACACACAAACACACACACACACAGAGTCAGTCAATCCACAGCCAGATGGGGAGAGAAACTACAGACGTCTAACACAGAACACAGCTGTCCCTAAACTGAAAGGTCAGCAGAATACAGCAACATCTGAAGACAAAGGAGGAAGTGAAGGAGAAGGGGGGGAGATCAAGAGATGAATGAATAAAATGAGTGAATTTAATGGCGTACATTTAGGAAACCCTTACTTTTCTGTGTATTGAAATTATATCTGGAGGAAAACACCAAGTATTTGTTGGCAAAATGTAGTTTTCTAAAGCGACGTGGAAACAATCACAGTCCCGAAATGCCAGGAACAAATAAAGGACGTGTTCGCTGACATTCATAGTGAAAACATTCAAAATCCTTTCCCATCCACATTTTCATCCTTCCTATCAACCTTAATGCCCTGCAAAATGTGAGTCCAATTCTCTCGATCTGTTGTTCTTGTAAAGGAGTCCCACCTAACTGAATCTCTCTGATCTCTGACCCCTGCTTCTTTGTGTTTGTTTTTTCTCCTGCCCCCCCAGTATCCCACCATGACCCTGAGAACACATTCAACTGCAGCTTCATCGATCCCCCCTCCGCAGCCGAGCAGCCCTGTCCCTCCTCCTGGTCGTCCCAGGAGTCGTTTGATTCATTTGAGGAAGAACCTAGTGACGACGGGCCAGTGTACTGTGTGCCACACGAAGGTAAGTCATCACGTTCATCACGTGCATGCAGACACACACACACACACACACAGTAACGATTGCCCAGTGTAAACGATGTGAACACCTTGAGGCGAGTCATCAGGGAAGAACAACAAACACTGTGATTAGCCGCGGCTAGTTCACAAATAAACACTTTCAGGCACGTACGGACCCATTCTCAGGCGTGTTTGAATACACACACACATTTATGTCCTTGTGGGGACCCTGAACGTTCTCATCCCAGAAATCCTATTTTTCCAGACAAGGACAAGCTTTAAACGTTACATTCCCCCAACCACAGCCCTTTTTGTCATGATAACCGGCCAAATATCCTCAAAATGTCACCTTTGCTCCTTTTACTGTCCTTGCAGGGAAAGTGAAACCTGTACAAACACACACAGAAACATACAAACATGTTGGTATTACTAGATTTATGAGGACCAAAAAACACAAAAATACTAACCTTAGCCTTTATTCGTCATAAAATATGCAGGAGAAATAGGTCCTAGGATGACTTGAAACTGAGTCATACATTTCTGGAAAACTAAGTATAGAAAAGTAGTTCTTATTGTGTGTCATCCAACACAGTTCCTTGTCCTGTACGGATGTGAAACAATAAACAGGAAACACAATAACTTTTAACATGCATCACATCTGTAATGCTGGTCCCTGATTGTGATGAATTTTACGCCAGCCTACATAGGGCATGACATTCCTGAATAATTCTGTCAGCCTCTCATCCGGACTCTCTTTTTACGTCCCATAGAGTCGCTGAATGAGAGTAAGGAGAAGCCGGCAGCTGAGAAGCCGTCAACAGCGTCCGCTCCCAGTGAGGACGACGCAGGAGAGTACACCTCTCTGAAAGACACCGCCGCTACCGCCACCCCCTCTAAGACCCAGGCTGGGGATGCAAGCCAAGCCCCCCTCCTCAAGTCCTCTGGCAGTGAGGGCTCCACCAGTGGGTCGGAGACGGCGATTGGTGCCCTCTACGCCCGAATTAAACGTCTGTCCAAGAACTCCAAGGAGGAAGAGGACGGGGGCGGCAGCACGGTCACGATCGAAGTCAAAGGTAACGGCAAGCCGCCGTCCCCTGGAGGGAAGACATGCGCCACCGCCAAACCTCGCCCTCCAGACCCGTCCACCAAGCCCAAGGTGTCATGGATCCACGGGAACACCGGGGGTACCGCGCCCCAGGCGGAGCAGCCGAACCATGGGGGCAAGGGGCTGGCGGTGCCCAAGGAGAGGACAACCAGGAGCTCCAGTGATAGCTCAGCCAAGAGCGAGGAGAGGCATAGGCTGAGGGAGACGACCAACGAGAAGAAGAACCAGGACGGGAAGGGGACGGAGGTCAATGGTTCCCCCAGCAAACACAAGGCCCACTGGCTGGGCAGGTCCGGGGAGGACATCAACCACATGGAGCACATCAACGGGGTGGTGCAAAACGCTCTGAAGAAGATCGGCAACTTCCATAACTCCAACCCAGACAAGAAGACGGCCGACAAAGCAGCGGAGCCCCTGAAGGAGCCCCCCAAGAGTCCCAAAGTGATCCACCCCCACATGAACTCTGAGGCCGCTACGCTGCTGGCTGCCCAGCTCAAGGAGAAAACGCAGAGTATTAACCGGAATGAGGGCACCGGCCTGGCAAAGACCAATGGTCTGTCCACACCAACCCTCCGGGACCGAGGCGACCGGGAGAAGCCCACTCCTCCGCAGAAGGCCAAACGGACCACTGCACCCATCCCAGGCAACCAGGGCTCCACCAAGCCCCTGTTGCCCACCACGCCCAGCCTCCAGAAGATGGTAGGGGTCCCCACAGTGGACCCAACCA
The DNA here is from genome assembly GCF_011004845.1 of Esox lucius. Classification (NCBI taxonomy): domain Eukaryota; kingdom Metazoa; phylum Chordata; class Actinopteri; order Esociformes; family Esocidae; genus Esox; species Esox lucius. The sequence goes on along the minus strand of NC_047581.1, from coordinate 8,783,492 downwards.
CACCAGAGGTCGTCCCAAAGAGCCCGGAGAAGCAGGACTTGAACGGCTCAAGGGTGGTTGAGAGTGGTGGTACAGGGGACCCCACACCAAAGAAGACTCCTATCAAAAAACCTCCCAGAAAGAAAGGCAAGGATGGGACTTTGGATACTACTGTGGAAACTAAGACACCGACAAAGACAGCGATTATGCCACCGCAGATGGTCAAATAGATAGCTTTTTACTCCAAGATTTACTGACCAGCGTTTTTGAATTGTTTCTCACACAGGACAGTGGTGACAGTAGTAACTGACTGACTCTTCTTTAAAAGGGGACATGCCGATGGACTTGTTGGTTGTTCATCAAAGGAATTTATTATCTCTGGGCGTGTGCTTGTTGCCCAGGTCCAGTGGAAGTCCAGGTCAAACATAATTTTTTAAAGTGTGCTTATTCACATTGGTGTAGGAATGGTTTTGTATTAAACTGAAATGTATACCAGACTAGTATTACATTGACAGAAGGTGAAAAGGATTTAATGGACTCTTTTAATTTTAATTTACCTGCAATCTGTTTTTTACCACAACGCTGGACATAACTGTGGGGGCTGTAGTGACAGTGGCAAACAATCCTCTCATTTTTCTTTCATCTATAGTATATCTGCAATGCCCACCACTATATTTATATAGGAATTTCTGACAATCATTTTAATTTAAAATGTTTTTCCTCATATGAAGTAAAATCTATGCAAAGTGAGGTCTGAAGTTGAACCACGGTACTGAGAATGCGAGAATAGTATTTGTCTGTTTGATTTTAAAAAGCCAGTAACACATATTTTGCTATTTTTTATGGTTATGAGGTCCAAAGTCTAGAGCACAAATCTATGTAGCTGATCAAACAGCAACTTTCTCTCATAGTTTTGGCTTTACAGATTATTGACTTTTTTGATTTATTGACTTTCAAATAAGCAATCAATTCAATTAAGTTCTAGTTGTCATTCCTTACAGAAAAAATCTGTATACAAAAGGCTCACTCTACCTGGCAATGCTGTTAAACCAGTATTAAAAAGCTAATACTTTTCTTCAGGCCTATTAACCAGCTAGTGTAGCTAAATGTCTTTCAGGTATTTCCCATTCAATGTTTTTCAGCTTGATTTTTACCCACTAATGAATGTGAGTAGGCAAGTTTTTAATTATTCCAAATGTTTCTGCCCATTATTCTTTCAGACATTATTTCATAAGAAGCATATGGGGATAAATGTGTTGCCCTTAGGCATTGGCCACTAGAAAGTATGTTACCGAAATTGGTTTAACTGGTTTTCTCATCATGACATTGTTTACTGAAGTTAAAATCATGGTTAAATTACCGAGCTACTAAGACCGGATTTACTTCTTTAGGAATCGCCAAACTCTATTACAATCAGTCTAGCCGTGATACATGGTTTCTTTGTTGTGAACTTGAATTTCAGTGTGGCTGATTAGATGAATATTGCTAGCTATTTTGAGTTTTTTTTGCAAATTAATCAAAAGGCAGTACTTAATCAAGGGTATCACTTGACCCAGTGGGATGTACTGCTGAATCAACATTTCATATTGCATTATGTTTCACAGGTTGTACACATTTCTTTATATGTACATTTCAGGTGGAAACACAAGGAAGATGATGGAATTTAAATACAACATACATTATTTCAATTCAGCATGTAACATTTTATCAATACGCATATCATAAAGTAGTACAAAAGTGACAGCGGTTCGGACTGTGGATTCAGACGTACACTTCACCATTGTTCAGAACTCGTCTTTTTTTCTGTCTTGCCTACAATGTTGTTTGTCGGTGTGGTTTTCATCCATTTCGTTTTCATTCCATTTCTTTTATGGTACAGCCAGTCTCCTTGTTATACCATTGTCCTTTTTCTACAGGTGAATATGTCTTTTGTCTCAGTAAAATGTAATATGTTTGTAAGCTGTGCTTATATGAATTGTTTTGCTACTTCTTTTTACTCTGTATTTGTTGATGAACTGGCTTTCATGTTCTGTTTGATTGTTTGTGCCAGACTCTTGGCGGCCATAGTAAGAGTACTTATTTTGTAACGTTGACTTTGGCTTGTCATTACCCTTTTCTCTGTTGATGTTATGGTTTGTTTAACACTTAACTGCATGAAGCAGAGTCAAATGATATGGCAGTGGCTTCACAGGAAACATCATAGCCTATTCTCTTTATCTTACCATTTTGTCCATAGGAAATATCTGATATCAAAACTTCAAAGGATTGTACAGTATGTTCGTTGTTGTGTTACCACTGTTATTCAGTACATGTAACTAAGACCATACACGTTGTGTGATTATAAAGTACCAATTTAAGCAAGCAGACACAAAGTATATTTTATATCTGACTGACTGGCCTATATTTGTAAGCAGGGCCTCAAAACGCTGCAGAAACATTATCAGCAAAATTATGTATTTGTAACTCTGTCATTCTGTTTGTCTGATTTTTTTATTTTTATTTTCCCTGTTACTTCTTTTAAATAAAAGCGACACGTGTAGCTATATGGTCATTCTTACCTCTCTCACATGTGTCTCTGAACCCATCCCTTAGTCTGTCTTTTAGTTAACCAACATATGGTCATTAATATGACACAAACATCCCAAAGCATCCCAAGCAGATTCATTTTAAGAGCAGCCTCATAGCTCCCTTTTATTTGAACCTATACCCTGTTGCCTCTGCAATAATCAATAGTTTACTGTTTCCGGTGACTCCTGGAGATAGGCGAGCATCCAGATTCTCTCCTTTTTATTTTTTTAAATTATTTTTTACGGTCACACTGGATCATCAAAGGGGTAGAAGGGGACCCACAGTGGCGCTCCTCCTGGGGGGGGGGGTGGGGACAAGAGCTCCTTTCATGGGGGAAAACAGTGGGAACTCTGTGCCTGAAGACCCTGGAGTAAATGCATCACGCGCTGCATATTTGTACTCTTCTGGGGGAGCGAATGGGGCTGTAGCCAGGAGCGAGGCAGAAGGCTGTGAAGGAGTGTATGGATGGATCATGAGGTGGGTTAATTGAATCCAGAGGACCAGGCAGTTGGCTTAGGCCTGCACTGCTGACATGGTTCTCCACTTCTATCCTATGTATTTCTTCTTGCAAGTGGATGTGCATGTGTGGATGTGCATGCCCTTTACTGTACATGTGAGAACCAGAGGTCCTCACAAGTGTAGTAACCCGAGGCATGTCAGGCAAAGACATTTGCTATGGCTAGTTTATGGTTTGTATTATGAACAGGATTTATTGGTTAAATGTAGGGTTGGGTTGGGAGCAGTGGCGTCATTAGGGCTGCTCCAGGTCGTTTTGGACTAGCCTCTGTCTTTTGGTCCAAATCCAAAAATAGATTTCAGATCTTTCGGAGGCCTGATGAGTTTGCATAAATGTGTGCAGTCCTTGTCTCTTGTGAGGCTGGTGATGAAGCTGGCTGGGAGTAAGGATTACATTAGGATTTAGATTTCTTTTTTTTATTGGTTTGGTTAATTTTAGAGTTAGGGGTTAGAGAAAATAGATTTTCAATGTTAATACACTATGTTAAAAAAATATAAATATAAAGTATGTTAATCAAGCCTGTCTATGTCTTTCTGCAGGTTTTTTATTTTTGTGTGTTTTTTTGTTTCACATATTGTGACCAGGTGTCCTCGCGGGGATAGTAAAATGTAAAAACTCTGCTCTTATTTGGACATTTCGCCAAGGATCAACTTATTTTCCAGCTTAGAGGTTGGGTTTAGGGTTAACGTTAGACATTAGGGCTAGTTTAAATGTAGGCAATCATTTTAGGTTATTGAGGTTAAGGTTAAGGTAAGCATTAGAAAATATGGCTTTTTTTGTTTTCTGTTCCCCATATGGATAGAAATACAAGTGTGTGTTTGTGTGTGTGTGTGTGTGTGTGTGTGGCATAGACTAAACAAAGTGCTTTGATGCTCAACTAGACTGCAAACTGAGGCATGGTCAATACATGACACATAGGTCGACCGCAGCTTCAGACCGCACTTTGACCACAACCAAACCACCTGAGTCAATTAAATCCCTCAAAAAGCAGTCTCATGTGTTTCAACTGACAGATGGTCTTTCTTCGTTGTGTTTTTTACTTAGAGCCCTTTTCTCGAGTAGACCCTTCCACAAACCTCCACATTTAGTCTGTCATAGTACAGTAACTTACCATGGCGTAGACTTTGAACTTTCCCTTAAATACTGTATTTCATGTATGGCCATAGAACATTACATGTATGGCCATAGAACATTACAATTGTCAATGTCAACAATGACAATGGTACTGAATGTTAGGATGATAAATGTTACTGGTATAACTTGCTGTTGTGAAATGTGCAGATTGCGGAAATTCTCAACCCAGCATAACAACATTTGTGGTACAGTTACTCTTCCTCAAAATGCTGTACAAGACTAGAAAGAATCAGAAGACCTATTTACATATTGTCAGTGGATTTGACAGTGACAGGACAAATGTATCTTCCAAACTATATGTTTTTTTGTTTTTTATTTCTAAGAGTAAAGGTATATAGTTTCTTGACTCAGACAATGAATTCAGACAATGTAGTTGGTCTGAGCACTGAAGTACTGAATAAACATATTTTGGTTTTGGACATGTTGATGATTCTTTACAAAGTGAGACACTGATTTGAGAAATATGCAAATATTTGTTATTTCATTATTCAGATTACCGAAGCTTCCTGTGCAATTTGTAAGTTACAGTATAAAAATACAAATAAAAGAGCCCCACAGTTAACTTCCAGTTATGGAAGTCAAACTGTTAGGGCGGAATAGAGTGGGCAGGAAGTGCAATGACAACTTAACTGCCAGTCTAAACACGACTTGGATCTTGGCCCATTTGACCAATTGTGTGCCAGGTCTACAGAAACAGCAACTAGATTTTAGAAACTAGAGAGAGCGCAGCGAGTCAGCCGAGCTAACAGCCCTAGAACCTAGAAGACCCATTCAGAGCCCTTGGTTACCACCGTAACAGGAACAGATTGTATCCACATCTGGTAGCCATTTCAGTCCTAGCTGAAACAAAAAAAAATCAGGAAGAAAGAAATTTATGAGTGAGGGGAAAAAATACAAATATTTTCTGCAATGCAAAGCAGAAATGAATCTGGGGTAAAGTTACACTTGAAAGGAGTTGAAAATATTAATTTCTCTGTGGCTACAATGCATGAAGACATTTTTATAATATCCCATAAGTTATATGGATATTAGAAAGAGCGTGACCCTCTGACATGTACTACTTACTTAAGCTGACATATTGGACTAAGCAAAAATATCTCAGCCATGAGGTGGAAGTATATGTTCACTAAGCCATTGTCTCCATATGTTTTCAGAGTAAATAATGAGTTGAAACTACACATAGTAACACTTAAAGTATCTTAGTCAAGCATAAAAGCTTACTAATCTCTACGTTATGAAAAATATTTTGTGTGAGTAAGTTGTCTTAAACAATTGATAAATTATGTAGGTATACTATCCCAAATGACTAAAATGGTTATTATTCTTTAAATTCAAGTCATTACGTTAAGACATTTTCCTCACCCTGAACCACACACACACACACAATAGACACACATTTTTAGGTTTTTCTATACTTGTGGGGACCTAATCCTTATTTCCATTAAAAAATGTATTGTGAAAAGTGAAGAACTGGAATTGTTTTAAACCTCTCTCGAGGACATACATTCAATTCTTGTCATGCATCCTTGCAGCGCAGCATGGCCAGGTCTGAAAGTCCATCCTAAGCCAAAAACAGCCTTCTGTCTCATGGGGACTTGCAGGATGAACACAAGGTCAAATGTTTCTTGTTTACTGTCCATGTGGGGATTTTTGGTCACCACTACCACATTTTGATTGGACACTTTCTTTAATTCACGGTTATGTAAATGCAATCTTTAATCTCTAAAAGTTGAACCTACACATCCACAAACACTCTAATCCTTGCATGCTGAGGTGTTTCACTTAATTAAATAGTCCTGTGATCTGATGTATTTCCAGTGACATTTACTCGCCTTGTGATACAAGTGCCATTATACCACTTAGCCGTGTTATATTTATATTGGCAATATACCACAACAGCCTGAGATGCCTTATTACTATTGATGCCTTATTACTGTACGTTCACACCCAGTTTATAACAATGATAACGCCCAAATCTGGCACTTCAGTGGCACCACACCAAAATAAAACATTCTGACATTTGTTGAACAATGCACCTTGCAAATCAACAATCAGCCACACCAACTTTCAGAAAGAATAAGAATAGAAAAAAATTACATAAACTACCGTTCAAAAGTTTGGGGTCAACATGAACAGTGAAGAGGCGACTCTGAGATGCCGGCCTTCTAGGCAGTGTTGCAAAGAAAAAGCCATATCTCAGACTGGACAATAACAAGAAAAGATGAGCAAAAGAACACATACAGGACCGAGGAAGAACTCTGCTTAGAAGGCCATCATCCAGGAGTCACCTCTTCACTGTTGACGTGGAGACTGGTGATTTGCGGGTACTATTTAATAAAGCTGCCAGTTGAGGACTGTTTCTCAAACTAGACACTCTAATGTATTTGCCCTTTTTCTCAGTTGTGCACCGGGGCCTCCCACTTCTCTTTCTATTCTGGTTAGAGCCAGTGTACGCTGTTCTGTGAAGAGAGTGTTGTATGAGATATTCAGTTTCTTGGCAATTTCTCACATAAATAGACTGCATTTCTTAGAACAAGAATAGTGTGACAAGGTTCAGAAGAAAGTTCTTTGTTTCTGGACATTCTGAGCCAGAAATTAAACCCACAAACGCTGATGCTGAAGATACTCAACTATTCTAAAGAGGGAGAGTTTTATTGCTTCTTTAATCAGCACAACAGTTTTCACCTCTGCTAACATAATTGTAAAAGGGTTTCCTAATGATCAATGAGCCTTTTCAAATGATAAACTTGGATTAGCAAACATCACGTGCCGTTGGTTTTTGCCGATAGTGGGCCGATGTAGATATTCCATTGAAAATCAGCTGTTTCCAGTTACAACAGTCATTTAAATAATAAAAAATGTCTACACTGCAATTTTGATCAATTTGATGTTATTTTAATGGAAAAAAATAAATGTGCCCCCAAATGTTTGAACGGTAGTATACTATTGGGTGAGTGATAAAACATATGGGGTGATACATGTATTAAACGTGTAAGTATTTCGGTGTCATTGTGCAACTAATATCAGTTCAAGTCCTTTTATTATAGTCTAGCAAACTTAGGGTTATGCAATGGAACAGGGAACTGAGCATAAAACTACATTCAACATAAAACTACATTGCTTCTGTAATATAGACACTTAGCTTGTAGTTATGGCTGATTTATTAGTAATCGTCTGGTCTTGTTGTAAACATGTCATTACGGATGCATGTCAATTATTGTGAAGGTAATTATTCTATGTACAGTCCCTCCAAATCAAAATGGTTTTCTGGTGGAAAATGATGGATATGCAGTTGTCTGGGACTTTAAATTGCTTAAATTACTTTTTCCCCTTTGTCAGCATAATTTTGCTGAGAGTGTATTAAGGCGATCTGGGTCTAATAGAAAATAGGTTAGTCAAACACCCTCCCTTTCCTCTTTTCCTTCTCTCTCTCCTTCTGTCTCTTACTCATTCCCTCTCTTCCTCTTGTCCTCTCTTCTTTCCATTCTTCCCTCTCTCTTCCCACACCCCCGTCTACTATTCAGAGGAGGCTGAACAGCGTATAACCAGGTTTCAGTTTTCACATATTCCAGAGTCAGACCCAGAGGCTTTCAGACTTCCTCTCCAAACCGGAGTGGAGAACCTCTTTACCCTCCAGAGTGTAATGGTCACAAGATTCAGCTCTCTCCTGTCCAAAAAGGGCCAGGAGGGAAATGATTTAGACAAACTCATTTCTGTGCACCGAACAAATGATTCTATACAGTCAATGTAACCAAAAGCATACTAAGCCTCAAGTGGTTTTAGACACTGTGTGCATTGTATGAGATGCAGGCGTTATTACAGAAATGCACTACACGTTGCCACCATGGACTTTCCCCTGTCTGGCATTCCCTCGGCCTAACTCGATCCAGCTTGCCTTATCGCACCATCTCTCTCTCTATCTCTCTCTCTCCCTCTCTCCCTTTTTTCAGCCAAGTCATGGTCATTATTCACACCCACTTCGTCCCAAAACTAATTTGCTGAGACGATAGTGCTCTCCAATCTGCCATCCTGGCGTTCCGTCTGGGACTTCAGGGTTTGATAATGGCCGCCTGGCTCTCTACCTCTGACTGGAGCACGAGGAGGGCTGTAGTCACTGCTGTGTGTGTGTGTCTGTGTGTCTCCTGTGGTTACTCTGAAGCCATCACTCCCTCCAATACGTGTTTCAAACACACATAAACACACACACACTGAGGCCATGTGTTTTCCATTAGCAGGCTGAGATTAGAGAACAGTTTGAGCGGCAGTGGTAGCCTCTTTACCCCGTAACCTCACCGATGTGGTCACCGGCTGTGCAGCGATCAACGTAAATCTCCCGCATCCGGCAACGTGCCACATCCAGTCAGCGTCCTAACGCTCACTATCCTCAAATCTAAATGTGGAGACACTGAAGTTCACGCCAACCCCCCAACATTAAAAAAATATTAATAGTATATTCTCCCTAAACTATTATAAAGCTTTTATTTGGCTGGAGACTGGTGACTAGTTCCAATAGGATGGCATGCTCTCTAACAAAGTGGTTAGACCCACTTTGGCTATTTCACACTCAATTAAATAGTTGGTTTATTAAACACTGCTCAACGTTTAGTAATCCAATCCAACCCAGCAGACAATAATATTTTTCCATCCAGTAATTTAATTTGGATCAGGCCTTGTCAGAGATAGCAGGTTTCATTTGTTTGTCCAGACAATAACATCAGAATTTACAACATTCAGAATGTGACACGGTGTGGGTTTATAATGTATATGGATTTACAGCAGATGTGCACATTAACCGTTTGAGCATATCTAGATGCAGGGAGATCAGGTAAACCTTCGAGTGCAGTTTTTGTGCAGCTATTTAGCTTACAGTTAAGAACTGAGTATATTCCTATTAGTCTCAAAGGAACAGATGGCCAGTTGCTGAGGGCCACAGCATGGGAATAAGAAACTGTTCTGGGGGGTGTTTTCTCGTCATTGGTGACCTGAACCGCCCACCTCCTGGAGGATAATTGGTAGAACATTGAGTGACTGGTGTGAGACAGGTCTGTGATGACCTTTCCTGCACACTTCCCTCCCCCATAGTCAGACTGGGCCTCAGTGGAGGGCGGGTGGCCTCCGATGACCCGCCCTGGGGGGTGTACCATGTGAATCTGAAACCAGACCGGGATTGGGGAGAGGAAAACAGACTCTACCATGGATGTGTGAATCCGGATCATGACCGAATAGGACATTATTATCTCCGTGCTAACTCGGTCAGGTAGGACATTATTATCTCCGTGCTAACTCAGTCAGGTAGGACATTACGCTCACAGAACTAGAGTTGAACACTAGTTTTCCATGTGGACCCAGTACAAACAAGCATGAAAAATTGTGCCCTCACAACTGTAAATAACTCTGGATGATTCTGTCTGCTAAATGTTGCTTAAAGGACAGGTGTTGTCGATCGTTGTTGTACTCCAGGGCTGATGGGAAAAAATTTATGTTCCTACCCATCCCCTATACTTAACCTTTACCCTTTCTGTAACCCTCACCCTAACTCCTATAGTAATCCTTACCTTAACCTCAGCAAGCGTTTTTTGATATTTTGTTGATGAATACCTGTATGAGTACCTGAAGAGTATCTAAAGACGGCAAACTTTATTATCCAAATAAAGTGTAACCCAGTGTATAGAGACGTTTAAAAAGTAAAGCAAATTCTCTTACACAGTTCTGAACTGCGAACAAAGACGTTCATGTCATTATCACAGGATGTTGGTCGTCTGTGAAAATCACGTCGCATAAACACGCAAAGAATGGACGTTTTCCTAGTTCTGTGTTTGCGAAAGGGTACAGGAGCTGCTGTCCCTAAGCATTAGAAGGGGCCTGCGAGTTTTCCCTGTCTGTCTCCCATGACCAGGACGCTACAACAACATACCACCCTGTTTCCAAAACCCCCTGTTTTCCAGGCGGTTGTGTTTGCTGCAGACAGACACAGCCAGGGAGGAAGGCCTCAGTTCCCTCTACTGCCCTCAGGGTCCAGACAGGATCAAACGCACAACCAAACCCTATTAACAGTCAGCGGAGCTTCCCCACCGCCACGGAACCACATTAGGGGAGAGGAAGTGTGGGTCTCTATAACAAGCCCCGGCGACTGCTGAGTGTTAGGAAAACTAAGAGACAGGAGACGGCACGAACACACACACAGAAAGACACACACAGGCAGACACGGAGACAGGGGCCCTCCAGATTTGGCCCCGCCGGAGAAGAGAGAGGGGCTTCCGTCTGGTCCATCTCATTCACGCACGGTGCACAGGACGGCGTGCTGGGAGGCCACTAGGCTCATGCTGGACATCAGAGGGGATGGAGGAAGAGACTGTTGAGGTGGATGTTTGATCTCGCTGTGGAAAAAAACAGCCTGTTGCTTAGTGTATTAGATCGGTAGTCAATGAGACCTTACAAGGTTTACTGTCCCTAGGGACCAGCGTTCTCCCATCCACGTCACTTGGTCTGTAGAAACTCCTGGTTGTAGATATGTAGGACAGGATATGTGATGAATGGAGGGATCTGTGCCTTTCTGTTCCTGTGCGGGGGAACACACTCTTTTTTTCACGGCTATCAATGATTACCATGTGACCTGTCTCACCACGTCTCTGGATCATCACATTCCGTTCATCATCATCATCATCGTCGTCAGCAGATCGACGACTGCAACGTATTTATCTGACATGCTCTCCGACACGAGAAGCCTACACACACACACACACACACACACACACATACACGTACGCGAGAACACACAAGCCAGGAGAATACATATGGCATGGATTCACACATATACAGTACTTTCACATGCCAAGAATACCCCACCCCCTTTCCCTCTCTCTTTCCCTCTCTCTTTCTCTCTCTCTCTCTTTCCATTCTGTATTCTTTCTCCCAGGGTTTTGAAACAAATTGTAGTCCGATTCTTCTGCTTACTCAGTCTTGGCCAGCAAACTTACATTGTGAGAAATCTGGTTGGGTATTTGACATGTAGTGTAATGGGGGTGGTGGAAGGGGGGTGCGTTCCCGTTTTTTTATTGTGCATAACATTTCAGCCACCTTCCATGGAAAGAAACATTCAACATGCCGAGATCTTTGAAGAGAGATATAATTGTGAGCAGTGATCTGAGTTGACCAAGTAAAGATGTAATGTAAAAGTGTTTTCCAAACGGAGGCCTTGTTGGAGGGGGGCCTGTCCTGTTCTGTTCCGCTTGGGCAGGGGATTTACATCTACAGCCAAAGGGAGTAAACTCCACTAAAGTCTGTTCAAATGGGGACTGCTCTGCCATTTGACACATCATCGCTTGCACACGTCAAACTGCTGAACGTCATGGGCTGAACCTCAAGTTCTAAGCGCTAGCCTGAAAAAGACAGAGAGAGAGAAAGACAGAGAGAGAGCGAGAAAGATGGTTCTGCTTCAGAATTCCAATCCGGAATGGTTTATTTTTCTTGGAAACATAATTGTCTGTGGCTAGGATTTGGAAGTTGGCCTACATTTTTACCGTCAAATCTGTAAGGAGATAATAGGCAGACATACACGGCCTCTAGTGGTGACCTGTTGTACATTCTGCTGTATCCTAGAGCACGTTCGCTATAATGGAATGGGAAAACAATGTATTGTTTTTGATTGTATGTTAGATCAGAAGCAGTAGGTAGCATGCTATATTCCACACATAAATATGTGTGGAATATTGATAGATACCTTAATGCGATGTATAAACATATCATTACAAATGTATGGGAGTGCTGACTACATATTTTCTTTAGGTTTCTTTAGGTTCCTGGAGTGAAAGTTTGTCAAAAAAATATAATAACATATTCTTATATATAATTAATCATTTTTTATATTTTTTTTACACTACTGAGCAGCTAAAATATATGTTCAAGTACATGTACTTCAGTACATGCCATTCTTTTATCTCTGGCACCACACTCTGGGAAAAATAGATAAGGACCCAGGTGTCCTAAAGACTTGGACAACTACCTCAATGATGTGGGATAAACTTTAGTTTGTCAGGGGTTTCAATATTACCATATTTATTGAAATAGAAGCTATTGCAAGTTGAACAAGTACTCAGACCATCTGCTGACTGTTCCTGAATGAGCATAAACCAAAAGTAGACCTAAAATCAGTTGTAATAAACAAGCTGTAATATTTTGGAAAGGACCACCTCACCCCTTGGCTTGTCCACCTGGTTCAGCCCAACCTGACGACATTGGTCAATGGTTAACCCTGAAGGTAGTTAACAGTCACAGACATTTCAGAATTTCAGGCTCAAACAGAAACATGTGGGTCTTCTTAATAATCACGCTGGGCTTCTGTGCTCCAGGAACCACAGCAGAAAATGTCACTGATACAGCTATTGAACAAAGACCCGCAATAGCCAAGGGCATATTAAAGGTAAGTCAAATGTGAAATCATCTGAAGAAAGTGATTAGTAGTAAGCAATTCCAAAGTCTACATTCTGTGAGATTAGAGCTTACATTGGTTCAACTCTGCAGCTGAACAGGACAGATGTGTTGCTGATGCAGAAATGCAGCACTATCTTCAAAACACATCGGAAGGTTTAGTTACGAAATACTCACCTTTGAATACTCACCGTTGGCTTTCATCTTTTCCTCAGGCTCCAAGCGTCGTCGGATGAGCCATCAAGAAGATGCCGGAGCTCTATAAGTTTCTCATGGAGCGATGGGCACTGTAGTATCCTTCAGTTGTAATTTCTGTTGTTGTCGCATGGAGTTACCAGCACTCTTCCAGTGTTTCATTGTGGTTTCTACTCCTAAGGGCCAATAATTTTCTTGTGAGATTAAGTTTGCATTGTACGGGAATAAGTTGCTATTACCTCATGGTTACGTGGTACACTTACTGTTTCCCAAACGTGACTTTCCAGAGAAACCGCAAAGCGTTTGTTGGTGATATCTCAGTTGGACGCATGTAGCAATAAGCCCAAAACTGCAACTGGGTCCAAACTGGAGCTAAAATGTTCCACTTTATAGGATAGTTCACACAAATGACAAAATGACATGTTGGTTTCCTCATTCTGAAAGCAGTTGACGGACAAGGTATGACAAGTCATTTCTTCACTGTGCTCTTACCAAATGCTGTAGCCTAATGCGCAATAGTATTTGTGTCATATTGCAGTCATTAACATTAGCTTGTGAAATAACTGCCAAAAGATATAACCAACCAAAGCATAGACTGCAGTCACACTGCTTTCAGCGTAAGCAAGCACATTATGTGTATATATATTCTAAATCGTGTGAACTATTTGTCAGGTTTGACTTTACTTGAAATAAAAATATACAGTTGCTTGGTGTTGAATTATATGGTGTTCCTATATTGTGATAGTGTTGTCCTTTTGAATCCCATCTGAATCTGAATCGTTTCCTTTACCCTCCCATCCATTGAAGTCACAACCTAGAATATGATTCAGGAGAGGAGAAAAATCCACATCTAATCTTTTACAATGAGAAGGATGAAGTTGTTCAGGTAAGATATAAGTAGTCATTGATCAGACAAAATGCTTGATAAAGCAACAAAGGAGTTTGAGTACTCTGACACACTCCATTTCAAAGTCAAAGGCATTGCTGATGTGAAACAACACCTTTATATATGTTACTTTCATGACTGAATATCTGAATTTCATTTTGTCTAATAGATTGTCCCCGTGAATAAGATGAAGGTGGACGAGATCGAAAGTCTCCTGAATTCGCTTGGCTTCTACAAGAGATCTCAGAAGGGAGAGGAGGTTCCAGAGGAGTATCAACACTTTCCACTCCATGCCCATAGGGATGAGCTTTGAGCAGAGGGACATCTAGTGGGGGGACTCTGTCACTGCACCCAGTTACTCATGAAGAGTGGGGCTTCAAGGCCACACCATGAGCTAGGCCCCAGTCTGAGAACACAAAGACTGGATGCAGTCACATTGAACCTGCTACTGAAATAAACATGAAATAAAAAACACATTTGTTAATTAAAATTGCAATGGATTTAACCACATGTTTCTTGTTGGCATCTAGTGGCATTGTACACTTTAAATATTGAGAGATGAATGATAATCCCATTTAATTAATTAAATGGTTAAAGCCCTGATAATCTGAGTGTGGTGATTCTGCTAGGATGTATTTTTGCTTGATTTTTACAAAATACTGTGTGATGCTGACTTGACCCTGATAACAATAAAAGGGACATGGCACCTCACATTCATTGATAGATTGTATCATTTATTTTGTCTATATATGCTGGCAATACTCGGCATATATTCACTCAGGGTGGTTGCGGTTGGTGGGTGTCCCTTTGGTTGATGCCTGGCAATGTGGGTGGATTGATTTCCTGCCTGTTGGGCCCTGTCCGGGGCCTCCCCCGGGTAGGGCCACAGTGTCGCCGGACCCCCCCGTCTCAGTCCCAATGTCTTACGCTATACTATTGTGCTGGGGGATTGGGTCAGTTCTCCTTCCCCACTAAGTTCTCCTTCTCCACTATAAATCGTTGTTGATATGAGGAATGCATTTTCTGAATTATCCCAGTCTCCTCCCATTTTAAACTTTAGGAGGACATGAGATCCTGGTCCACACCTGCGGAGTACCTGGTTTGGGGGGCCCGTTGCTGTCCCTATCCTTGTCCATCTGGTCATACTTCTGACCTAGTCTAAATTTAAATTGACTCTGGATTTAGCCCACATGTATTTATAAATTATTCTAATTGGACTCTTAATATCTCACCCAGCACAGCCAGAAGAGGACTGGTCACCCCTCTGAGCCTGGGTCCTCTCTAGGTTTCTTTCTAAATTTCGGCCTTCTTAGGGAGTTTTTCCTAGCCACTGAAATTCAACACTACTGTTGTTTGCTCCTTGGTGTTTAAGGCCGGGTGTTTTGTAAAAGCACTTTGTGACAACTGTTGATGTAAAAAGGGCTTTATAAATACATTTGATTGATTTATTGATAAACAGTGCTGCTTGAATTTATGGCAACCCTACTGGGATGTTCAATGTTCAATATAAAAATAATCTCATTCAACAGCTTGCGGCACCACCATTAGCAATCATTTTGTATTCTTTTAGGGGGATTTTTGCCCACTCCTCCTTACTGAACTCAACCAATTAAACAAGGTTTGAGGGGTATCTGGCCGCTCCGGTCCTGAGCCCTTCTTCGGTAGACCTGCTTGAATTGTCTTGTCGGAAAACCATTTTTCAGCCCATCTTTGCCCCCTTGACTGATGGCCTGACGTTCTGTTCAAGAATATCCTGGTATAGAGTCCCTCATTATTCATGGTTCACTAGATGTTTTGTTTGGGTTGGCATTCATCCAATTTATTATTATTCTTGTGGCTATTGGGGATATATTGGAAGTGCATCAACTTCTAGGCCGAGTTGCTGTCATGTTAAATGCCCTCACAGTGGACTGATGAAGCTCAAATCTTTTTGAGATGGTAGTATAACCTTCCCCAGAACGATGTTCTTTCATTAGCCATCTTCTTCGCATTTTGCACTAGGTAAATCATTTTTGATTTAGCTTTCCTACTGCATGCATGATTTCCTCTGATGCCAACATACTGAATCAGTAAATATAAGATTAGATAAGATTTAAATGTAATTGACATTGAACAAGTACAAGAACAGAACAAAGAAATGCAGTTAGCATCCAATCAGAAGGGCAAAGAGAAGAAGGCCTAAAATTTACAAATATTAAGTGGAATGTATAGATGTGCAATGAAGGCAAATACAGTGCAAATGGCAATAGTAAATGTGCAATTAAGGCAAATAGAGGAGGGCAGAAAATGTACTAAGTAGTATTAAGTATAAGTATTAAGTATAATGTATGTTACAAGAGGGATAAATTGTGCGGGTACAAATGGCGATTCGAAATGGCATTCTAAAAGTGCAATCGAGGCAAATTGAAAGAGTAAGGTAGCATGCGCAACTGAAATGCAGGGATATCAGCAGTGAGGTTCCCGAGGTAGACACTTACCTGTATCAACTGAAAATATCCACTATCAGACTTTGTAAGGCAGTGTCAGACTGCACTAGTAGAAAGTGAGCAGTGCAACAAGGTCCCTGAGAGGCGGGGTATGGTTAGTGGTGGGTCAGAGAGTTCAGCGGGGTTACAGTAAATGGAAAGAAACTGTTCCTGTTCCTGAGGAACGAAGACACCTGTGCCGCCTGCCCGATGGTAGGAGGGCAAGCAGTTTGTGAAGTGTCCCTGATGATGCCGCGCGCCAAGTGCAGACACTGCTTGCACTAAAGGTCTATGATGGCTGGGAGCTGGGCACCAGTGATAGTATGGGCCTTCCGGTTGGCTATGGAGTAAACTTTAAACCACACTGTGTCACAGTCAGTCAGAATGCTCTCAATTGTGCAGCGGTAAAAGTTCACAAGAATCTTGGGAGACAGGTGGGCCTTCCTCAGCCTCCACAAAAAGTACAGGAGCTTTCTGCGCCTTTTTGACCAGGGATGCAGTGTTGAGGTGGGGTGGAAACCCAGGAATTTGAAGCTGGACACACACTCCACCTCAGTGCCATCGATGAGAACTGGGCGTGACTGCTGCCTTTTGACATCCTGTAATCCACAATGAGCTCCTTGGTCTTCTTTGTGCTGAGCGCCTGGTTGTTGTCAGCGCACCATGCCTCCAGGCACTTGACCCCTTCCTTGTAGGCCGACACTGATCAGGCCTACCACCGTGGTGTCGTCTGCGAACTTAACAATGGTGTTGGAACTGTGTATAGGAACGCAGTCGTGAGTGAATAGGGAGTACAGGAGGGGGCTCAGCACACAGCCTTGAGGAACAACAGTGTTCAGGATCAGGGTGGAGGAGGTGAAGACTGGGATCTGTTGGTTAGGAAGTCCAAAGTCCATTTGTAGAGAGAGGGGTTGATCCCCAGGTCATGGAGTTTGTTGACCAGCCTAGAGAGGATGACCGTGTTGAATGCTGAGCTAAAGTCTATGAACAGCATCCTCCAGGTGGGTAAGCCCGTTATGTCAGATAAAAATAACACATAAAAATTGAGAATTGGGCTTCACATTCTTTCAAGCAGCACTGTGTAAATGAATATACAGTATAAGCCTGTCACACACTCTGCTGTTTGTCATCCCAACAACAGATAGTAGAGACACAGAGTTGTGCTGCTTAGTTTGACTATGGACCACTAATCCCCCGTCAACCCTCCTCTCTCCACTCCGATAATAAGATTAACAGATGCTGCAGCCTGGTTAACTAACTAATCCCTGTAGTCCTCAGAGACACACTGCTATACAAACAGGCTCTTAGGCTAGATGGACTGTTCTGTTTATACAAATCGGTTTCTCGTTGTTCGTATATTTTTTTGTCATTTGGTGGAAGGATTCTTTTTTTATAATTCTTTGTCCCGAAGTACATTCTATCCTTTCCATTGATCAGGAACACACTTGTTGCAGGCTAGGGTTGTACTGGACAACAATCATGCCTGTGTTCTACTCTCCAATACCCATGAATCTCCGTATGGGCCTGGCTTCCCTCGGAGGGTCAGTGTTCTCCAACAACAAGACGGGGGATTTTAATACTGATCACAACAAAGAGCAGGATGACAAGACAGGTAGGCCTGAATATGAGAATATAGGACAGAATGCTCTTTGATATCTGAGGTAGTTTATTCATTCATTCTCAACCAGGGGTCTCAAACGAACTGGTAGGATGATCGTACTGGTAGCTCGCTGACCATTTATAAATAGCGCACGAAAATGTTCCATGCAAACTGTCGTGAACCCTCTGATGAGTATTCTACACAGAAGGCTCCCGTTAGATCAATGCAACTTTGACAGAAATGATTGGCTTAAAAAGCCAAATCAAACAGAATATCCCTGAATTAATCTCCATGTTGCCTCCTTCGGTCTGTCTGCGGGATGATCGTTGCAAATAATGATAAAAACGTCTTGTGAGTTCACACAAATACATTGAACTTTCCACAAAACCTTCTTCAGTATGCACGGCAGGCCTATCTGAGACACACAGTATATAATAAGTATATCCTTTTTATCTGTTACTTGCTTTTTGTAACAGATAAAAATGATGTACTTATTATATAGTGTTATACAGTACATGCATGAAATAGCAGTAAGAATAAACGACATAACAATCAACAACTGGAACATTCCTGTCTTGCTAGAATTAAAGGCCAGATTCAATTTTTTTTAAATCATACATTTTCCTCATATTATTCTGGTGTGATTTATTCACTGACGTGAACTCTAATGATGTTATTTTCCTCAATGCCAAAACCAGGCATAAAAACTGAGATTTATTTTTGGAAAATGTTAAACAGAACTCGAGAATCGAACATATTTGTTTTTTTAACTATTATTTCACCAGGTATGATGACAGAACGCAGTGCTAGTTTTTTCTCTATTACACCTACGATGAAAGGGAAAAGTTGCATGGGAGAAGAGAAAATATTTGCCTAATTAAAAGCCAAACAAAAAGGACAGTAGCTTGTCACATTTCATTATATTTAAAGCAGCTCTCAAGAAGTTAAGGAAAAGTTCGGAGACCCACTCGGAAATGCTCATTTAATTTGACGAATTTGAAAAAGCACTTTAAGACAGTGTTTGACATACCTTTTGACATTTCAGTTCAGGATATTCTCTAACATTTCAATTGTGTATATTGAATTTCTACTCTGTTTATGGTCAGACTTTTCCCTTTTCCCCTTTCAGTCAATGAGTTGGTGTCCCACCTTCCTCTACAGATGCTCCTGTACTTCAATGTGATCTATTTCCCGTGCTGGTGGGCGTCGGCTGTTATTATGTTGGATTTAAAGGTTGGTTCTTCCTACCAACAGACGTGGCACAAAGACACCCCCCTCCCCCGCCCCCATTCTCCGTCTACTATGCAGAACATATCTAAACCAATGACCAATAACACATTCTTTGTCTTTCTTGTCATAGTTTTATTCCCTGCCTGTGTACTACCAAGCCCTACTTGTGACTGGCATCGTTCTTCTTAGTGTGTGTGAAATCACCCGGCTCTACCTGGGATATATTGGAAACCTCAAAGAAAAGGTTACTGAAGCTGACATCCTCTCTGGAAACAAGGCTTCTGTGTATGCCTCTCCTTAGTTCCCCTACTCTACCCCTCTCTGACAAACTTTGAATAACTGATCTGATGCTATTTCAGTAAACTGTGTGTGTGTGTGTGTGTGTAAACATTCCCAATGAGTGCACTCTTGGCTAGGATACCCCCATGAGCCCCTTTGTATGTGCGAGCATGCACATGTCAGATGCATACCTGCTAATGTGCATGTGTGTTTACTCTAGCCTCTGTGTGTCTCTCTCACCTCCCTATCTTTCTTTTTCTCCCTCTCTGATCAGGTGCCAGAATTGGCTGGGTTCTGGCTGGTCTCCTTCCTCTTCCAGTTTCCCATTCTGCTCTTCTTTCTGACTGATGAGGACATCATCATCTTGCCTCTGGAAAGGGCTGTCTACTCCATCTACCTCCTTTTCATCATCCTAGAGCTCCTGGCTGCCTTTTTCGCCCTCAGGTAAGATTTTCCAGGGGAATGTTATAAAGACTTGATGAGGGTCCGAACTGTCAAATGAGTAAATCACAGGGGAGCATATCGAGAGAACTGTGGATTTTAATTAGCATATTTTATTGAACAGTTTTGACAGCACAGCGTTGATATCCAACATGCAATATTATGTAATACAACACAGTGCAGTCATATTTCGGTAATCTCTCCTCTTCCTCAGGGCTATGACCAGGAAGTTAACCCTCCTGTTTCACCTCAGGCAATTTGGGGAGGTGGAGAACCTTCATCACCTCAACCATCACCACTTCCACTCAGCAGGATTGAGCCCGGCCTTTGGCATGCCATACTATGGCAGGGCTGTTCTTCCTATGCCGTCACACACAAATAACGTTCACTGCCATTGAATGCTACCAGTGATGTGTAAAAGAAAGCGGTGTGCTGGCACTGATAGCACAGTTAAATCCAATCCCTATGCATTCATTGCGTTTCTCTGCAAAATCTTATTTTCTAAAAAAGAAGAGAGGAAACAGGAGTGTTTTCTTGTCTTAACCCTCTCCTGACTGGGAAAGCATGGGTATGACTTGGAGATAAAGGCGTGAAAATGAGCTGTGACTGCGGACTAGAATGTGAATTTTTAAATGCAACGTTGGAATTACTTTGCAGATATAGGAGGAGGTGGCCAACCTTGTGCAAAATGTAATACTGGATTATGAACTGCTCCAAAAATAACTTTTTTTGTAAAATTGTAATTTGTACTATTTTATAGTTAATGTTTTATAATTGTCTTGTTCTGAATCTTTCTGTTTTGTTAATATAATGGTTGTGTTACTTACTGTAAACACATGAGGGCAGTGAAGGATCGTGAGAGGAATAGTCACACTCAAAACGGGTGGAAAAGCCCCAATTGCGAAATATAATAGTGACAATTGATCATGACGCTCCGATCCTTGTGATAGATTTTTTTAGATTAGAAGTGTAGCTCGACAGAAGCTTTCATAGATAAATGGGAAAACAGAACATTCATAGCACAAAATTACCATAAATACTACATGAGAAAATATGAATATGAATTCACTGAATATGAACTGAATCCCAAACCTGTCAAGGCTTGTCAATATGTTTATTTGAGAAAGAAGAAAATACAATACAGCATATTTAAATTGCACTCATACTAAAAACGATTGATGTCCAGCATACAGGAGTCATAATGTTAATCTTACAGATCACTATGATACAGTCACTTAATAATAATGATACTGAAACAACCTCCTCTGGGCTTCTCAGGTCAAGATAAAACCTCTGACTGATAGAGCCTACTGAAAAATCCAATCCCTGCTGTATAGTCCTGTGTAATAGTATTTCCCTCATCATCTCATGTACAGAATCCATTCACCAGATGACCCTGCCCTCCAAAGGCCTTTTCTGAATCACATATATTATGTCGAACACCGTTTTGCTGTTAAAGAGGAGTACAGAAAACAGTTTTAAAAAAAATATATAAATGGAAATAAAATTCCCTCTGCAGGCCTGGGACCATCTGAGGCAGTTATTCTCATGGCCACATCTTTTTCTCTGGCTTCTCATCAAGCTGCCTGCTTTTGACTGAATGTGATGAACAATAGCCTTCGAGAGGCAAAAGACATAACACTCCCTACCTCAACAAACATTGTTTCCCTTGTGCCTCCTCCCTCTGTAACGAGCACCCAACTTTTGAGTTTGAGTCTGTAAAGCATTTCTTTCTATCTTTCGTCCATAGCCGTTGTCCTTCTCATCTCCGTTCATCTCTCACTCTCTCTCTATGTCTCTCTCAGTTCTGAAGCGACAGGCCCGGTTTTTTCCTCAAATTATAGTTGAGTGCAGTTTCAAGGTAACCATGGATGCGATTCCTGGGACATGTGGCGCCGATGCTGCGAGAGCCGATTGAGATGTGATGAGAAACAACAGCCTCCTGGATCTGAGTGTTCGTGTGTGCGTGTGTGCACGCGCCCGTGCGTGTGGAGAACAGGGTGATATTCCCTCCTCCAGGAGTAATCCCCTCGACACTGAGGGGCTCACAAGCTGTCATGACATCCAAACTGTGTGTGGGTGCCTCCTTAGAGACTTTATTATCTGTGACTGAGATTAAAGCACCATGAAAAGGTGCGCGTGTCACGGAAAAGGCATATGTGGAGGCGTAACCATGGGTGGGCCTGGTGGGGCCACTGCCCAGGCAGATCGAATACCCAATCAGGAAGCCTGGAAAATATATTATAATAAATCACATGAAAAATAAATACATCTGATTTGTTGTTTGGAGTTTCTACTGACTAATCAGCGGCGTAGGTAGACATTGCGTTGCAGGGCATATGTTAAAGTGGCTGGGCCAATATTTCCTTGCAAAAATACACCCGTAACATTGTTCCATATTTAACTGAAATCTGTGTCACGGCAGTACATAATTTAACACACATCACACTGTATAAATGTGACAAACACACAAAAACGTCCCCTGACAAACAATCCTGTTATCGCTGCCAGCCAAGCAAGCATCGCAATTACACAAACCCATACAACAACAGGTGGGAGAAAGAAGGAGAGGGAGGGAGGACGGGTAGTGGGAGGGAGAGAAGGAGGACGGGTAGTGGGAGGGAGGGAAGGAGGACGGGTAGTGGGAGAGAGGGAAGGAGGACGGGTAGTGGGAGGGAGGGAAGGAGGAAGAGTAGTGGGAGGGAGGGAAAGAGTGAAATCAGAGCGCAGATGAAATCTGTAACATTTTATGAAGACATTGGAAATGGATGATTAATATACACTCACCTAAAGGATTATCAGGAACACCTGTTCAATTTCTCATTAATGCAATTATCTAATCAACCAGTCACATGGCAGTTGCTTCAATACATTTAGGTGTGTGCTCCTGTTCAAGACAATCTCCTGAACTCCAAACTGAATGTCAGAATGGGAAAGAAAGGTGATTTAAGCAATTTTGAGCGTGGCATGGTTGTTGGTGCCAGACGGGCCGGTCTGAGTATTTCACAATCTGCTCAGTTACTGTGATTTTCACGCACAACCATTTCTAGGGTTACAAAGAATGGTGTGAAAAGGGAAAAACATCCAGTATGCGGCAGTCCTGTGGGCGAAAATGCCTTGTTGATGCTAGAGGTCAGAGGAGAATGGGCCGACTGATTCAAGTTGATAGAAGAGCAACTTTGACTGAAATAACCACTCGTTACAACCGATGTATGCAGCAAAGCATTTGTGAAGCCACAAAATGCACAACCTTGAGGCGGATGGTCTACAACAGCAGAAGACCCCACCGGGTACCACTCATCTCCACTACAAATAGGAAAAAGAGGCTACAATTTGCACGAGCTCACCAAAATTGGACAGCTGAAGACTGGAAAAATGTTGCCTGGCCTGATGAGTCTTGATTTCTGTTGAGACATTCAGATGGTAGAGTCAGAATTTGGTGTAAACAGAATGAGAACATGGATCCATCATGCCTTGTTACCACTGTGCAGGCTGGTGGTGGTGGTGTAATGCTGTGGGGGATGTTTTCTTGGCACACTTTAGGCCCCTTAGTGACAATTGGGCATTGTTTAAATGCCACGGCCTACCTGAGCATTGTTTCTGACCATGTCCATCCCTTAATGACCACCATGTACCCATCCTCTGATGGCTACTTCCAGCAGGATAATGCACCTTGTCACAAAGCTCGAATAATTTCAAATTGGTTTCTTGAACATGACAATGAGTTCACTGTACTGAAATGGCCCCCACAGTCACCAGAGCTCAACCCAATAGAGCATCTTTGGGATGTGATGGAACGGGAGCTTCGTGCCCTGGATGTGCATCCCACAAATCTCCATCAACTGCAAGATGCAATCCTATCAATATGGGCCAAAATTTCTAAAGAATGCTTTAAGCACCTTGTTGAATCAATGCCACGAAGAATTAAGGCAGTTCTGAAGGCGAAAGGGGGTCAAAGACAGTATTAGTATGGTGTTCCTAATAATCCTTTAGATGAGTGTATTTGACATTAATTAGGAATACTTTTTCACATGCGCTGAAATTCTATTTCCAATCATGTACTGTAGTGTAGGTATACTAAAGTAGGAAATATGGGTAACTCATTGCTCGAAGGATAATGTCAAAACAGCTGACAATGTGTTATAACCCACACTATTATTACCAATAGTAATGCTTCTTCTGGCGTTGTTATATTGTTATAGGCATATATTGTTAATTAATGTCAGAAGAGTTATGACCATTCTTTGTAAGGTTAAATTAAATTGCTTAATACATTTTATGACATTGTCATGATGCATTATGACAATTATGCTTCACTTGACTCTGAATGGCTCAATACACATGAATATACTGTCAGGCACAGTGGGAAACCGTGACAGTTGGAGCTAGGTCCTCAGTAGCGGAAAAAGATCTGATGTCATACATATATAGATTGAGAACTCGGTTGCCTGTGTATACAGAGCATGACCTGACACCTTTCTTTTGCAGACCTATGTAGGAGAAGCGATTATTTGATGACATTGTGAAAAAGAGTGCTCCATTCATGACTCGGGAACTAGCGCATCACGCCTTCACTACTGTGAAGGGGAGGTTGGAGGCGCTGAGCAGGGGCATTCCACCCCTGGAAACAGCACTGGAGTCCTCCCTGGTTCCGGGCCTGAGTACCTAGTCCGACAAGCACCCCGCCCTACCTTCGGTGCAGTCTTTCACGGCCTGCAACAATGTAGGCCTTCTGGCTGCAGCTGTGGCCGGGATGACGGAGGGTCGCACGTGAGCGAGGTGGCGCGTGCCTCGGCTGCCATTTTGAAGCTGACTCAGGCCAATTCCCTCTCGGCTGGTCGGGTGATGGCGACGTCAGTGGTGCAGGTTCGGCACTTATGGCTGGCGTTAACCTCCCTGAAGGAACCGGAGAAGGTTCCATTCTTGAACGCGCCACTTCAGGAGGACACGCTGTTCGGCGCTGCGGTCACAGAGGCACTGGTGCGTCAGAAGAAGGACAGGGAGGAGGGTCTCCGTTTGGGTCCCCTCTTGCCGGTCCCTTCTTCATCTGCGGCGTCCTCTGCTCCTCCTGAGGCCTCGTGGAGGCCTGGGGGACGTCTACGTCGCCGGGCGCAACATCGCCGCACTAAAGTGGCGGGTCCAGCTGAACCGGACGCACCGCGCCCGACGCAGCGTGAGGTGAGGGAACCTCGCCCCCAGAGGTCGTCCCCTCCTCCTCCTCTCCGCCGACAGAAGGATGGGGGCCGTAAGGCCCCACCGTTTAAGATGCGGCGTACCTGACTCTTTGGGGGGGGGGTGGTATCCCTCGGAATCTTCCCCACCCTGTGTGCGTTTGGTGGGGAGCTCCTCTGTTTCGGTAAAAAAAGTTGAGTGTTCACCTTATTTACCTGTGAGTGAGCCTTCATTTCAAACGGCCGCTGTAGGCCTGGGTATGTTTAGTGAGCGGGCTCCCTGCCCTCAGTCTCTGCCTGAGGTCAGTGGTGATCGACTCCATAAGTCTGTGACTTCCCTCCCTACCGCCCCTGAGGTGGCTGGCAGACTTCTCTGCTCGCCCCTCTGTGGTGTCAGGTCTACGGTGCTCGGCTGCGCCGCTTGCTGAAGCCACTGTCTCCTTGGTTACGGCTATAACCGGTGGGTCCTCCTCTCCCTTTCAGGTTGGCCCCACCTTGGGCGGATTAGCTGTTCGCGGACGGCCCTCCCGCGGCAGTCGGGTCCGAGGACGTGTACAATCAGTGGCTGACCACGGCCCCTCAGCTGCGTGCTCGCCCTCTCTCTCTGTCCTACTCAGAGTGGCATCGGCTATGCACTCTGCCGGGGTGGCTAGACAAGACGCTGAGGAAGGGGTATGCGCTGTAGTTTCACTTTTTGCTCCCCCGTTCTCAGGGGTTGTAGAGACCGTCATGACATTTCCTTTGAAGGTCATTGCCCTACAGGGGGAGATTGCGGACATTCTGGAAAAGGGGGCGGTGTCCCTGGTCCCATTGGGGCAGAAGGAGAAGGGGCTGTACTCCCCTTACTTCCTGGTGCCCAAGAAGACAGGGGGCATGAGGCCGATCCTAGACCTGTGCATTTTGAACAAATGCGTGTCAAAGAGGCCGTTTCGCATTCTCACGACGAAACGTCTTCTGGAGTGTGTGCACCCCGGGGATTTTTGCGTCAGTATCGATCTGAAGGATGCCTACTTCTATGTTCCTATACTGCCGTGCCACAGGAAGTTCCTGCGGTTTGCCTTTCAGGGTTGGGCATACGAGTACACGAGGATTCCATTTGGGTACGCGTTGACCCACCCCACTTTCACTAAGTGCATAGAGGCTGCGTTGGGACCACTGAGGTGTCAGCGGGTCAGGGTTCTGGCCTACCTGGACGACCTATTGGTTCTGGTGCATTCGGCGGAACAGGCAAAGGTTCACACGTTCCGGTTGGTGACTCGGCTCACTCGCCTGGGCTTTGCAGTGAACTGGAAAAAGAGTGCTCCTCAGCCCAGTCAACTGGTGGTATTTCTGGGGCTCCAGATATCCACAGTCTCTATGAGGGCTTGGATATCCAAGGTGCGGAAGGAGGCCACTCTGCGGGCCTTGGCTCATGTCCGGCCATCACACACAGTGTCGGTGGACGCGGTTATGTCTCTCCTGGGCTTGATGTGGTCGGCCCAAACGGTGGTCCCGCTGGGTCTGCTGCACGAGAGGCCTTCAGCGCTGGTTCACCCGCCTCCGTTTGGACCCGGTGCGTCACCGGCGACGGTTGGTCAAAATCCCGGGCTCTCTGGAGCGGGATTTGGCGTTCTGGAGAGATCCGCGCACTCTGCTGCGTGGGGTCCCCATGGGCAGGGTTTCGGTTCGAGTCCCTGTGTTTACAGACGCGTCCCTGACGGGCTGGGGCAGGACATGCCAGTCACGCTCGGTCAGAGGTGTGTGGCCCCCTTCGGAGCGCCACATCAACTGGCTGGAGTTGGACACAATCCGACACGTTGCTATACTTCGCACTGGCCCTGCGGGGTCGGGACGTGTTGGTGTGGTCAGACAACCGCACGGCGGTTGCTTATGTGAACAGGCAGGGCGGGGTCAGGTCTGGTGATGGCAATTTCTAAAGTCAAAACGATTTACGAATTTGGGGTAAGACAGAGGAAAACTCAAATGCACAATAAACAGTTTATTCTTGCAAACAGAATACACAGGTTACAAAGTAACAATGAATAATCTCTAAATTAGTACAGGACAATTGTCAGTATATAAGGAGGGAAAAAGAGGTGTGGTAAGATGCTGCCCATCTGTCCCATGTCAAGAAAACACATGCCCTTTGTTCTATCACATGTCCTGGGCTTGGCACAAGGGACATGTTGTCCTCCCCCATCTGGGTAACCTTCTCAACCCTTGAGGGGGACTTAAAGCATCTGGACAACCTACAGATAGGCAGATGATTAACCCTATAATCTACCGTTACCAATCAAGAATGCCCCCTAGGACAAATACCAGATCCCCTCTCCCACACTCCTCTATTTTTCTAAACAATGGGACTCAGTCCTTTAATCAGTAAGAATGCATCAGGTTTCAGAAATTTCCCTAACAGTCTCTGCCACTCCACCTGTTGGCGGTGCAGATTTGGGAATGGGAGCAGTCTCTGAGGGCCCTAAACATTCCCGGAGAGCTCAATGTGGGCGCAGACTTGCTGTCCCGGGGACGAAGAGCGGCGTCTTCATCTCGACATTGTGGCCAAGGTCTGGAGATTCTTCGGGAATGCGCAGGTGTATCTGTTTGCGTCCCGGGAGGACACGCACTGCCCCCTGTGATATTCTCTTTGAGTGCAAGACAGGCCCCTGTTGGGCGTGGACGCGTTGGCTCACCGGCCATGGCCGAGAGTGCTGTTGTACGCGTTTCCCCCTCAACAGTGCATTCTTCCTGTCATGTCTCGGGTGCGTTCAGAGGGGTTGTCGCTCATACTGATCGCCCCCTTTCACCCGGGTGCCCTGTGGTTTGCAGAGGCGGCCCAGATGGCGGTGGGGACGCCGTGGCCGATCCCTTACCACCAAGGGGCGTTGTCACAGGCGAACGGCTCGATCGGGGCGTTCCCTGTGTTGGGTCAGCCGCTGCGGGCCAGGCTCCTGAGAGGGCCAGGCTGCTGCACCGGGGACTGTGGTTGCGAGCATTCAGGGCGTGAGGGCGGCCTCCACGTCGGCTAGCTATACTAGCCGTTGGGGTATCTTTGCCCGCTGGTGTGAGGATGCGGGGGCTGACCCCCTCTGTTGTGAAGTAGGCAGTGTCCTGTCGTTCCTGCAGAGTCTTTTTGAGCAGCAAGGTGTACCTGGCATGCACAAGGTGTACGCATGTGCAATCTCAGCGTGTCATGAGGGGTTCATGAATGTCTGTGTTTAGTCACCCCTTGGTTAAACGGTTTCTGGCTGGGTCCCGCCGTCTCCAGCAAGTGGCCCGGCGAACGTTGCCTCAGTGGGATTTGGCGTTGGTTCTGGAGGCGCTGTGTGACGCGTTGTTCAAACCAATTGATCAGATAGTGTTGAAGATGCTGTCCCTTAAAACAGCGCTTTTGTTGGCTCTGACCTCTGCTAAGAGGGTCAGTGACCTTTGTGCGCTCTCGACGCAGCCTGGCTGTCTCGCCATCAACGGCGATGGCAGCAGGGCCGTGTTGCTCCCTAACCCCGCTGTTCTGGCCAAGGTGATCAAGGCGTTGTTTCGTTCTATGAAGATGGTGTTGTGGGCGTTTTCAGTTTGCATCGTTGCATCATTTGTGTCCGGTCCGCGCTTTGGCACAATATGTCCAGCTCTGTGTGTGTCACGGTGGCCCCAAGGCGGGCCAGCCGTTGTTGAAACAGCGTCTGTCTCACTGGTTGTGTGAGGCGATTGATCTGGCCTACAAGTCACGTGGCACTCCTACGGCTAGGGGGTTTGGGGCCCACTCCACACGTGGGGTGGTGGCCTCGGCCTCTCTGTTTAGGGGCGTGGGGGTGGAGGACATTTGTGCTGCCGTGTCTTGGGGGATGCTGCTGCCTTTTGTCCGGTTTTACTTGCGTGACATGGCCGCAGGCACGTTGGCTCACTCTGTGCTCAGTGTGGCTGAGTCTGGGGTATGAGTTGGGTCCGTTGATCTACTAGGACGGTGTATTAGACATGGGTCCGTCCGCTGCTCCGGTGTGCCTGTGCGCTTTTGTGTGTAACGCTCGCATTGTATGTGCTTGAGCATCTACTTGTGCGCCGAGTCCGGCATGTTCTATGGGCCGGCCTTGGACGCTCCGATTCAGTCGAGACTGCTTGAGGAGGTACCGGTTGGGTTGGTGCCGTGAGTACATTAATTTGGGGGCTGTGGTCAGTGCGCAACCGTATGTGCTTAGTGTGAGCCGGATGGAAGCGGCTCGGTGTCGTGGTTCCACCCCTGTGCCGTCCTTTTTGGCACTTATCTCTTTGGTGAGGTGGGTGATAGGCAGGGAGTACATCTTGGGCTCGCTCATTTTGCCCTAAACCAATAGGAGCGAAGCCCCTATGGGCAAAGCTTCACGATATGGAACGATGGTTACTTTCGTAACCCCAGTTCTATGAGTGGAGCGTCACCCATATAGTTCATGCCCTGACCTGTCACTGACTTCTTTTCTCGTGAAGAAAGGTATATCGGGAGGCAGATTGGGGTGTGACGACCTCTTTTATAGCCATGGCGGCAGATGGCCATGAGAGATGCGATTTGCATATTTACATTTTCAGTGCCTGCCTATTGGTAGAGGGGTAAACCAATAGGAGCGGAGCCCCTATGGGTGACGCTCCACTCATAAAACTGGGGTTACCAAAGTAACCATCGAAACTACCAAAGAAAATGCTGATTGGATATTTTCCCCCTTCTTTTTCCAACACAAATTGAAGAAATTCGATAAGAAGATCATTACAGTTAAAACAAAAAAAATATTAAATAAATGAAAACAAAATTGCCAATTATATAAATTACCGTATATACAGATTTGTATCTATCCTTTGGCCCTCTCTGAGGGTGTAGAGGACCCTGACGGTTCCCCACTGGTCAGGAAGCATTATGACAATCAGAATCATATCAGTGTCAGTCACGAAGATGGTGTCTTGTACTGTTGAAAACTGCTCCTGCATTCACCAGCAACAACATTCTGGTAGGTGAATTCCACATGCATACAATTATAACAATGTAAAGTAATAACACATGTGAAGTGTTGGTCACATGTTACATGAGATTAAATGAAAAAAATCCACCCATAGAGTAGGAACTAATTCATTGTACTTCCTGAATAAAACTGGAATAGTATTAGCTAGTCTAGGACGGTTTAGGGTGGGGGGATAGTATTGTGTCAAAAATCAGTATGAGGAGACTACAAGTCAATGCAAATTTCTAGACGGACAGCCAAGGTTTTCATGGGGAATTTTGTCAAAAACAATCATTGAAACAGTTACTTAAAACATAACTTGCAGATGTGTTCTGGTCATGTCATTTTGTATTTATATTAGTAGTACAGTGAAAATATTACATATTGCCACTTCAATCCAATCCGGCTGTCATGAATGTATTACCTGATTCCCTTTGTGTTTGTGCTGGCCGCAC
This sequence comes from Esox lucius, assembly GCF_011004845.1. Lineage (NCBI taxonomy): Eukaryota > Metazoa > Chordata > Actinopteri > Esociformes > Esocidae > Esox > Esox lucius. Next base: position 8,753,208 of record NC_047581.1, on the reverse strand, counting down.
CCTTTTTGCATTTGACTGTGTTCAGGGGGTTTCAGCCATTACAGTAAATGCAGTATTTGCATAACAATAATCCGTTACTAACATGTCTGTAAACATTGAACCGTTTGTGACACAAATGCATGAAATAAATCAATCAAAGGGGGAGAGGCAGATTGCCAAATCCATCCAGTCGCAAGTGGCAGTTGTCTTATAAAGACAATCACCATGACCAAATTGTTGGAGCTCCAAAAACTCATGTGACTCCTTTCGAATCGGGAGAGTCAGGTTATCAACCAAAAGACGAGAAGTAATTGGAAAATCCGCCTCATAAGGTGCACTTACTGTACAAATAAATTATTTACAAATTACCAGTTGGTGCTGAAAAATAATAGCACCCATGGGCTGATCTACAATGGAAAATGGACACTGAGGGTAACCCTTTTTTCCTCAAACAATAAAATAAAAATGTATAATTTTCACATTATATTCAAAATTGGCAAAGCAGTAAATAATAATAAAATAAATCAACATTTGTTACATTTTGAATAATCCGCTTTAAATGCACAATAACACAAAAATGCATAATTACATATCAAATAAGTTTCCATTCGTTGTTCGAGAAAGCTGCATAGGTCCTGTAGTATATATCAAAATACAAAATATTCTGTACAAAATGTATCTCAAAGCAATTCCATATCTTAACTAAGCACAGTGTGGACCAGTATGTATTTATATTGGTCATGTTTACAATGTTGTTCATGCTCAACCAGTTTCAGCTTTGCGCTAACAGTAGCAACAGGTCAGAAATCTTGTTGCTGTGATTGCTGTAATTTGCCTAAGAGTGAGTTGTCCAATTCTTCGTTGCTTTGTATGATCTGAAAGAAAGATGTGGTCATTCATTTAGTGGGAGGTTACGAGTTGAAACTCTGTTTCCCTTATTGGGTGGAAACAGAATTAACCTGTCAGATAACCTGTGTTCCTGGCTTTCCTCACTTGACAGCATCTTTACCTAGTCAGGGTTTTCATATTTTTGTTGTCAGGGGATCTACCACTGTGTAGTCTCTGTTTAGTGCAAAGTGGCTTTCCAATTTGTTTATTTTTAGGCTGAATCTTACCAGTGGGTCATCATTTTACTTGGGTCAGTCTGTATTGTTCTCCCAGGGCACTGTGTCACTCTCCTTCTATCATCGACTACTTTAGAGTGAAAAGGGACTCTCCAGATCCTGAATGACTAATGATTATGTTGTTGTGTATCTAGATGGTGTTTTCAGTTGCAATTTTTTACTATTATTACCACAGACATTGGGATGTGTAGAGGTCGGTGAAGAGAAAACAGCTGTAGACAGGGACATTTGAAAGGTGGCTTCATTATGTAGCACCCCCTATGGAGCAGATAATGTTCTCGAACAGATACAGCTACAAGTCATCAGATCAGTTGGTCAAGAGGCATGGTCTGAGACCTAGTCTCCTAAGATCCAACAAGATACCCATCTGGTAGCATTGAAGAGAGGATATCCCAGTTGGGAACGTGGAGCCTGCAAATATAGCAAGGGAGATTTGTTAATCCAGTGCCTTGACGTTCACATCTATGATTAAGTGTAGCAATACCTCGGACCCTGATAAAGAGTAGCAAGGCTAGACAAGATAGGTTTGAGAATGAGATGGTCTCTCACATAGATCGGAAGATCTTTCTTCAAACATTGAGCTCAATAAGAGTAAGCGTTGCCTTCGGCTGTTTGCGCTTAGAAAGTCTGGGAACATTTAGGAGGCCTGCATCTTTTAACAGTAGTATGGGTATGTACCGCAGGGCTGATTCAGGGAGATATCTAGCAGGTCCGTCTGTGTATTGTACGATAGCAGTAAAATCATGAAATCATCTCAAAACCTTAAAAGGCAGCCTTTAGAGAGAAGCTGAAACTGGACTGTAATATTATGATAATTTCCGTCTTTTTCTAGTCAACATTCCAGCAGCTGTATATAAACCTAGTTCATTATGTTTTCATCCGAACGGCCGGAGAGCAGCGTGTCTTGTATGTTTTGTAATGTATGCTTTTAAAAAGAAAGGTCAGAGTAACATTTACATTCTTTACTGTTTTTTTGTTGATGACTTGAAACAATTAAACAATGTAGTTTCATTGTCAACAAAATGTTTATTTATTACTTTTAAAGCCTGTTTTTTCCTACCAAATATTATTATTCTCATCTCTGCCTGTACTTTTCCCTGATCTGCTTCTCTTTTATCAACGTTGCCTGTTATTGACCTCAGGTTTTGCCTGTTCCTGGTCCTGTGATAAAACCTACGCGCTCTGCGCTTGGAACCACCTGCCTGTGTCATATTCTTACACCCTGATCTCTAACTGCAAACACTGGCAAAAACAACTAACTGCAAACACTGGCAGTGAATTTACCATTCAGGGGCCCCCAAACACCAAATTGTTTATTGAACTGTCTTACTAAACCATTTTATTATGAGTTTTCTGCTTCTATTTGCAATTGCCATGTAACCATTAGCTATTAGTATCAGAAAAAAAATCTTACATTGCTCTGCTAAACATGAACAAATTTGTTCACCACATCTCACTCTATGATGTCCTCATTTATCTTTTACATACTGAAGAGTAAATTCAACAGTTGTTGGAGCTGATTAAACCATTTGGGGAATATATTGGGAGAAAAAAATGATGTACAGTATGCCCCTGATGGGCGATTGAAATACAGACTTTCTTAGAAATATATGTTTGAGTCTAATGACTCTAAGGTATTGATAATTCTGCATCTTCAAATGAAGAGTCCAAATAAGTCTCTGATATTGATAATACATAAATGTTTGATGGAACTAGACAGAAAAGTTCATGAATCTTCCTTGAAAAGTAATTAGTACTGGACTCAAATATTTTAGTAAATATGTTTTTTATTTGGACTCAAATATTCTAGTAAATATGTTTACATACACCAAATAATAATTTGGTTTTGTTTATCACAGTCATGGGTATCATCGGAATTGGAAAAATAGAATTTAAAATAATAAAGTAGCATACAGTTGGGTCCGGAAATAGGATTTAGGAATTGCAGCTCTTTAATATGTAGCCCCCTCTTTTTCAAAGGACCAAAAGTAATTGGACAATTGACTCAAACACTGTTTCATGGACAGGTGTGGGCTACTCCTTTGTTATTTCTTCATTAATTAAGCAGGTAAACGGTCTGGAATTGATTCCAGGTGTGGCATTCGTATTTGGAAACTGTTGCTGTGAACCCACAACATGCGGTCAAAGGAGCTCTCAATGCAAGTGAAAGGCCATCAGAGAGATAGCAGGAACTTTAGGAGCGGCCACATCAACAGTTTGGTAAATTCATAGGAAAAAAGGAATGCACTGGTGAGCTCAGCAACACAAAAAGGTCTGGTCGTCCACAGAAGACAACAGTGGTGGATGATTGTACAATCCTTTCCATGGTAAACAATAAACCTTTAGACTTTGCCAAAAAACCTCTAAAAAAGCCAGCCCAGTTCTGGAACAGCAATCTTTGGACAGATTAAACTAAGATCAACCTGTATCAGAATGATGGGAAGAAAAAAGTACGGAGAAGGTTTGGAACATCTCTTGATCCGAGGCATACCACATCATCTGTAAAACACGTTGGAGGCAGTGTGATGGCATGCATGGCTTCAAATGGCACTGGGTCACTAGTGTTTATTGATGATGTGACAAAAGACAGAAGCAGCCGGATTAATTCTGAAGTGAACAGGGATAAATTGTTTGCTCAGATTCAGCCAAATTCAGCGCAGTTGACTGGACGGCGCTTCACTTTACAGATGGACAATGACCAAAAACATACTGCGAGAGTTTTTAAGGCTAAGAAGTGGAATATTCTACAACGGCCGAGTCAATCAACTTATCTCAACCCGATCAAGCACGTGTTTCACTTCCAGAAGACAACCTACTGTAAGGCAGAAAGACCCACAAACAAACAGAAACTGAAGACAGCTGCAGTAAAGGCAAAGCATAACAAAGAAGGAAACCCAACGTTTGGTGATGTGTTCCAGACTTAAAGCAGTCATTGCCTGGAAAGGATTCTCGACAAAGTATTAAAAATGAAAATTGTATTCATGATGGTGTTAATTTGTCCAATTTCATTTGAGCCCCTGAAATAAAGGGTCTGTGTATGAAAATGGTTGTAATTCCTAAACGTTTCATACAATATTTTTGTTTGTTTGTTTTGTATTAAAGCAAAAACTCTGCACTTCAATTGTATCTTGGTTGTTTCATTTCAAATCCACTGTGGTGGTGTACAGAGCCACAATTATGAAAATGGTGTCAGTGTCCAAATATTTCCAGACCTAACTGTTTTTGTTACTTCATACAATATAGAACTACTTATTATTATTATTATACTTATTGTTATTGTAGGTGTCTGTATCTGCAGCTTGTGTGAAACTTTAGTCGTGAAATCAAAATGTTAATCAAATGCTAATGACATGCAGTATGTGTTTTAAATATACTTTTTTTTAAGGATAACTCTAGGATGAGAAATATTTTTATTTCAAATTCAATGTGTGGAAATGACTCAGTTGGCCTTTCCAGTGCTAAGTCATCGAAAACGTTCATCTAAAGCCGTCTAAGTGGTCGGCTCGGAAAGCCCTCTTCTGCTTTTTACTTAAGCTGACTCAACTTTGCTAACATACCCACACAAACACGTCTCTCTTTTGATTAACATTAAAATATATTTCAAGTGCAGCTTTTTTCCGTCTTCAGAACATTGCATAAATCTGAAACTTTTCATTGAAAAAGGATGCAGAAACTAATCAATGCATTTATTACTTCAAGATTTTCAGTTACTCTGATAAAACAACAAATAAACTTCAAATAGTGCAGAACGGGGGGATGGAAAATTGTGGAAACATTACCTGGTATTAGCTTCTTTTCACTGGATAGAGCAGATTTTAAGGTTTTATTGTTGCTCCTACATACCATGCTGAATTAATCCAGCCATACATACCTACACGTAACCTAAGATGATAAAAAGCAGGCCTCCTTATTGTATTTAGAATTTCTAAACATACAGCCGGAGGCAGGGCTTTCTCCCATAGAGCTCCACTACCGTGGAATGATCAGCCGATTATGCTGGGAGACGCAGACTCAGTCTCAACCTTTAAATGTCTACTAAAGACTCTTCAGCAAGGTCTATGATTAAGCGCAGGGGTGTGAAGGTGAACGGAAAGGCATCGGATTTACAATCCACCCTTGCTGCCTTTGACAGATGTCCTCTCCTCAATGCCATTCGGGGACAGAGTCACTGGCATACTGTTGTTCTCCGTTGCCATCCTTGTACAGTGGGATTGAATTCTGTGGGCAATACTCTGTCCTCTTCCAGGGTAGTTGCGGTCCCTTTGATCAGATAGTTGGCAAAGCAGTTTGAGTTGTACATCTGCCTGGTGGGCCCTGTCTGGGGTTACTTTCGTATAGAGCCACATTGTCACTGGACCCCCCCGTCACAGCCCCGAGGTTATACGCTGCTATGTTTTTGTGCTGGGGGAGCATGGTCAGTTCTCCTTTGTAAATCCAAGGAATGCGCTTTCTAAACTTTCCTTGTGTCCTGTTCTGTTTTTAACTTTGGAGGAAATGAGCCCTTGGACCTCATTTCAGGACTACCACGTCCCAATGGCACATAGCTGTCCCTGTCCAAAGTCCTCCTTATGGTGTTGTAGATCAAGTTGCTGCCTAACGATTTTGTCTGCCACTGTTCTCACACCACCTGTTTGTTCCTGTCCTTGTCCACCAGGTCATGCAGCTGAATTGGATTCTGTTTACGGACTCTGGACACAGCCCACATGCATTAATTAATTAATTAATCTTTACTTGGCACAGCCAGGATAGGACTGGCCACCCCTCAGAGTCTCGTTCCTGTTTAGATTTCTTCCTAAGTTCACTTAGTGCCTATGCATCAACCCAGTTGTTGCTTTCTCTTTGTTGTTTCAGGCTGGGTATTTGTAAAAGCACATTGTGACAACTGCTAATATAAAACAGGCTTTATAATGAAACAATTGAACAATTGGATTGATTGACCAGCAATTAAGTCCATTAAAACCTTACTTTTATGCTTAAACATTACTTAACCCTAACTCTAAGCCTAATTCTAACCCTAAATGTAACCCTAATCCTAACCCCAATCCGAAACTTAATCCTAAATCAGATAAACATTCTTGTTAAAGTGAGGACCAGCCAAATGTCCTCACTTTCCATGATTTTCCACATCCAACTGGTTCTTTAAAGAAATCCATATATAGAGTTAACAGTACATTGTGACAACACTGGTAAGGCTGCCATTTGGTCCGTAAATAAACTGCTAATAGTAGGTCATTACATACTTACACATCCCTACAGAATATGGCAACATCTTAACTGAAAATGGCTAACTGTTGCTGCTGATCACAAGAGGCTAATTACTACCTCCAGTCACGATATATGATCCTCTCTCTCTGGGCCAGCAAGAAATTTCGTCTGACAGGCTGTAGGTTCATGGCCAGGCTGAGTCATTTAAAACAGAAACCAAGATTGAATCCCAGATGATCCCTTTGCTGTTATCCACCCTTTCAATGTGCACAATTTGCACAGTTGTCCCAAAGTGACCTGGAGTCCCCTTGATCACTTTCTGGATGTCATGCTGGTAACTTTGTCAGCAACACGTGACCGTAGTCACATGTAAGTGACGCTGAGAAAACACTGGAAATCACAGGCACACGATCAGGCTGACCAATTAGGAATAACAACTTCAATTAGAAAGGATGAACGTTTGTAGTCGCGTGGACTGTTCAAGCGTTTTAACCGGCTGTCAGCCGGTATGACCCCTCCCACTTTGACGGGGCTGAAGAGGTGCAGGTTGAGAGCTTCACCGTTTTTTACTGAACTTATCAACAGGCAATGTAAATAACTATGAACACATAGTAGAGGGCACGACAGTGCCTCAACCCTCAAGCTGTGAAGATTTAGCGTGGCCCCTCAGAATCTCAGAAAGTTATATGGCAGACCCACCTGCAGCATCGTGACTGCCTGCATCACTGCTTGGTATGGAAACAGTACGAATGGCCAAGTACATCCCTGGGACCGGATGTCCCTCTGTATTGGGCAATGTCACAGGAAAGTCTTACTACTGGCCAAGACTCTAGACACATCAACACGGCAAGCGTTTTGGTAGCTCTACAGGGCCAAAATATCCCTGTTGCGCTTTACTCCAAGGAAAAAGACTGCTGTAGAAGAACTGCTAAATTCTTGATCAAAATGGCTACCTGGGGGATCAGTATTAACCGTTTTCATTCACATTATTTATATACACTTACTCCTTGGAAATGGCAGACTACCCAAACACCCTCACAGATTTAATATGACGTCCCTACGTTCATTACATGCATACACACATTCCACACATGCACACACACAAACATATGTTTACTGATGGCACATACACTGTTATCGCAAAAACGTTTGGAATTTCATTTTATACTTAGCAAATTAATTAATCACCGGACAAACCAAATAGGCAGTCCAAAACTCTAATTCATCTAAACATGCTGAAAAGGTCTGGAGGTGTTCTGAACAAGCTTTTATACTTTTTCAGTTTAATTTCAGTACTATTGCAACAATATAATGTGGGTATATATAATATTGGACAACACCATTTTGATGGTACTGGGCTTCTGAATAAATGTAATGAGATTAAGGTTTAATGTATTGTAAATACAAAATTATTTACCAATCATAACAAACATTAATAAATCATGCAAACATTAATTAATTTTGCTACGAGATTTAGAATGGCAGAACATGCCTTGAAATTTAAAAGAAATGTATAGTGTAATACTCTATAAACCCCAAAAACTAAGACTAAAATGTTTTTCTATCACAGTAATTCTGAGAAAAATAACAATTTTTAATGACTGATCCCTCTCCTGGAAAGTCTGTTTCTTTCACCAAAATGGCATGGGGTCATTTCCAATAGGCACATAAAGACAAAACATGTTGAAATGTTCCATATCCATCATCAATATTTTGTCCTGAGCATTATTTGGGTCTATTTGGCCTAGCTTGTACACCTGCCAAAAGAGCTGCAGCAGATCATTAAACTTATGCAAACGCTTGTTTTGCAAGACCCATGGACAAGTACAGTCTATGATTGATGAGCTTCCAGGAATGACAGTGCCTAGAAGACATTAGCTCAAGGCGGAAAAAACACACAACAGGGGTCTGTAAAAAACTGATACAGTTGTGCTCATAAGTTTGCATACCCTGGCAGAAATTGTGACATTTTGGCATTGATTTTGAAAATACATTGGGGAGAGCAAGTATTTGATACACTGCCGTTTTTGCAGTTTTTCCCACTTACAAAGCATGTAGAACTCATAGTTAACATAGGTACTCTTCAACTGTGAGTGACGGAATCCAAATAAAAAATTCAGAAAATCACACTATGATTTTTAAGTAATTAATTTGCTTTTTATTGCATGACATAAGTATTTGATACATCAGAAAAGCAGAACTTAATATATGGTACAGAAACCTTTGTTTGCAATCACAGAGATCATACGTCACAGAGATCATTCCTGTAGTTCTTGACCAGGTTTGCACACACTGCAGCAGGGATTTTGGCCCACTCCTCCATACAGACCTTCTCCAGATCCTTCAGGTTTCGGGGCTGTCGCTGGGCAATACAGACTTTCAGCTCCCTCCAAAGATTTTCTATTGGGTTCAGGTCTGGAGACTGGCTAGGCCACTCCAGGATCTTGAGATGCTCCTTATGGAGCAACTCCTTACTTGCCCAGGCTATGTGTCTCGGGTCGTTGTCATGCTGGAAGACCCAGCCATGACCCATCTTCAATGCTCTTACTGAGGGAAGGAGGTTGTTGGCCAAGATCTCGCGATACATGGGTCCCATCCATCCTCCCCTCAATATGGTACAGTCGTCCTGTCCCCTTTGCAGAAAAGCATCCCCAAAGAATGATGTTTCCACCTCCATGCTTCACGGATGGGATGGTGTTCTTGGGGTTGTACTCATCCTTCATCTTCCTCCAAACACGGCGAGTGGAGTTTAGATGAAAAAGCTCTATGTTTGTCTCATCAGACCCCATGACCTTCTCCCATTCCTCCTCTGGATCATCCAGATGGTCATTGGCAAACGTCAGATGGGCCTGGACATGCACTGGCTTGAGCAGGGGGACCTTGCGTACGCTGCAGGATTTTAATCCACGACGGCGTAGTGTGTTACTAATGTTTTTTTTTTAGACTGTGGTCCCAGCTCTCTTCAGGTCATTGACCAGGTCCTGCCGTGTAGTTCTGGGCTGATCCCTCACCTTCCTCATGTTCATTGATGCCCCACGAGGTGTGATCTTGCATGGAGCCCCAGACCGAGGGAGATAGACCATCATCTTGAACTTCTTCCATTTTCTAATAATTAGGCCAACAGTTGTTGCCTTCTCACCAAGCTGCTTGCCTATTGTCCTGTAGCCCATCCCAGCCTTGTGCAGGTCTACAGTTTTATCCCTGATGTCCTTACACAGCTCTCTGGTCTTGGCCATTGTGGAGAGGTTGGAGTCTGTTTGATTGAGTGTGTGGACAGGTGTCTTTTATACAGGTGATGAGTTCAAACAGGTGCAGTTAATACAGGTAATGAGTGGAGCAAAGGAAGGCTTCTTAAAGAAAAACTAACAGGTCTGTGAGAGCTGGAAGTCTTACTGGTTGCTAGGTGATCAAATACTTATGTCATGCATTAAAATGCAAATTAATTATACAAAAAAAAAAAAGATCCCGTCTCTCACAGTTGAAGTGTACCTATGATAAAAATTACAGACCTCTACATGCTTTGTAAGTAGGAAAACCTGCGAAATTGGCAGTGTATCAAATACTTGTTCTCCCCACTGTATGACTTATCATGCAAGGATATTTAAGGATAGTGATAATATGAAGCCATTTATTATCACCTAATTGTTTGATTTTAAACTATAATAAAAACAGAAATCAACCAAATGGCCCTGATCAAAAGTTTACATACACTTGAATGTTTGGCCTTGTTACAGACAAGGTGACACACACGGGTGAAAATGGCAATTAAAGGTGAATTTCCCACACCTGTGGCTTAAATATAAATTTGTGTCTGTGTGTAAAAAGTAAATGAGTGTTAGCTCTCACGTGGACGCACTGAGCAGGCTAGATACTGAGCCATGTGGAGCAGAAAATAACTGTCAAAGACATGCGTAACAAGGTAATGGAACTTTATAAAGATGGAAAAGGATATAATTATAAAAAGATATCCAAAGCCTTGCAAATGACAGTCAGTACTGTTCAATCACTTAATAAGAAGTGGAAAATTCTGAGATCTCTTGATACCAAGCCAAGGTCAGGTAGACCAAGAAAGATTTCAGACAAAACTGCTAGAAGAATTGTTCAGAATGCAAAGTAAATCCACAGGTTACCTCACGAGAAATACAGGCTGCTTTGGGAAAAGACAGTGTGGTTGTCTCAAAGAGCACAATACGACAATACCTGAACAAAAATGTGCTGCATGGTCAAGTTGCCAGAAAAAGCCTTTACTGCGTCAATGCCACAAAAAAGCCCGGTTACAATATGCCGACAACACCTTGACACGCCTCACATCTCCTGGCACACTGTAATTTGGAGTGACAAGACCAAAATAGAGTTTATGGTCACAACCATAAGCACCATGTTTGGAGAGGGGGCAACAAGGCCTATAGTGAACTGAATACCATCCCCACTGTGAAGCATAGTGGTGGCTCATTGATGTTTTGGGGGTGTGTGAGCTCTAAAGGCACGGGGAATCTTGTTAAAATTGATGGCGAGATGAATGCAGCATGTTATCAAAAAATACTGGCAGACAATTTGCATTCTTCTGAATAAAAGCTGTGCATGGGACGCTCTTGGACTTTCCTGCATGACAGTGACCCTAAGCACAATGCCAAGTTGATCCTCCAGTGGTTACAGTAGAAAAAGGTGAAGATTCTGGAGTGGCCATCACAGTCTCCTGACCTTAATATCATCGAGACACTCAGGGGAGATCTGAAACATGTGGTTCATGCAAGATTACCAAAAACTTTGCATGACCTGGAGGCATTTTGCCAAGACAAATGGGCAGCTAAACCACCTGCAAGAATTCGAGGCCTCATAGACAACTATTACAAAAGATTACATGATGTCATTGATGCTAAAGTGGGCAATACACAGTATTAAGAACCAAGGGTATACAGACTTTTGAACAGAGGTGAGTTATTTTTTTTCTTTCTATGTTGCCATGTTTTGTTTTACGATTGTGCCATTCTGTTATGACCTACAGTTGAATGTGAATCCCATAAGAAATAAAAGACGTGTTTTACCTGCCCACTCACGTCTTCTTTACAAATGGTACATATATTACCAATTCTCCAAGGGTATGCAAACATTTGAACACAACTGTATAGTTAAGAAGTTTCAGAAGATTTGTCTGTGTACTCCGGCGTCAGGGCAACCTACAGAATGGCAGAGTAGCCTAGAGGATAAAATGTTGAGCTAGTAAAAAGTTGCTGGTTCTAATCCCAAAGTTGAAAAACCCAAGGCCAGACAGTTAACACTCATTGCGCCCAGGTTGTTGCTGTAAATAAGAATCTGTCATACTTACCTGATGAAATAATGACATTTTGGTATCCACATGATAAGGGTAGAACTGTATTATGTGCAAAGATGGTCCTGAAAAAATTTAACACACACAAGTTTTGTTATTGGGTGTTTACCAAATTACAGTATTTTCTGTTTCTGATATATCTTCAATTACATAATTGATATGCTTCATACTGTATCTAATAAATCACTGTTTCTTTTTATGAATATATACAGTATATTTAACACCCCAAAAAATTGTATGAAGCATATACCCCCTTTTCCTCCATTCTCTGAGGTCTCATCACAACATCTGAAGATTGATGATTTTTTTTATTGTCATCTGTGCTAAACCAATCTGTTTTTTACACTGCTATTTCAACCATAAAAAAAGGGGTTAATATGCGTAAAGACATGCTCACTCACCTGACACTCAAACACAAAATCACTGCAGGTGCCCTTCATGTGAAGAAGGTGCTAAAGTACCATCAAAAAAATAATACTAACAATGCTTTCCGGATCCTCAGGAGAAGCTGATAGATTTGGTTCACCCAATGGGGCTTCCCAGCCACACAGCAATCAAGGATCAAACCTAGAATGTTTTGGTCAAAATACGGCCACATCCCTGCAGCATCACCTGTGATGGCTCCTGAACATATTTTACATAATGAATATCACATCAAGTCTACTTTTGTGCTTAAAATACGCATTTTCATTTTGGTGCATTAGAAAACTATGATTTATTTGTACAAAAACCTGATTTGTTAATTTGGTAGACTACAGCATTTCAGTAAGCAGACAAGTCATTGGTGTAGTATAAATGAATCGAAGGTGGGAATATTCTCAGAAACACAGTACTGAACATTAAAATACTGTGCTTTTAAAGTACTTATTCAAATTATAAATGAGTTTTTTATTCATTTTTGAAAGTATTTTCCAATTAGTACAACAATCCAGTTAGGTCCATAAATAATTGGACACTGACACAAGTTTTGTTATTTTGGCTGTTGACCAAAATATATGCATGGGCTTAAAGAGCAATCTCTCAGCTTTAATTTGAGGTTATTCACATCCAAATTGGAGGAAGGGTTTAGGAAGTACAGCTCTTTAATATGTAGCCCCCTCTTTTTCAAGGGACCCAAAGTAATTGGACAATTGACTCAAAAGTTGTTTCATGGACATGTGTGGACTGTTCCTTCATTATTATATTCATTAATTAAGCAGGCAAGAGGTCTGGAGTAGATTCCAGGTATGACATTCATATGTCATACCTGGAACATGGGGTCAAAGGAGCTCTCAACATGGGGTCAAAGGAGCTCTCAATACAAGCGAAACAGGCCTTCCTTAAGCTGCAAAATAAAAATCAATCAGAGATACAGCAGGAGCATTAAGAGTGGCCAAATCAACCGTTTGGTACATTCTGAGAAAAAAAGAACACACTGGTGACATCTGCAACACAAAAAGGCCTGGACGTCCACGGAAGACAACAGTGGTGAATGATTGTGGGATCCTTATCCAAGCCTACCATAAAGAGAAGACTTCATGAGAGAAAATACAGAGGGTTCACCACAAGGTGCAAACTATTCATAAGCTGATAGGAATGATAGGCCGGAATAAAGGTTGCCAAAAAACATCTAAAAAAGCCAGCCCAGTACCGGAACAAGAGTTTTTGGACAAATGAAACTAAAATCAACCTGTACTAGAACAATGGGAAGAAAAAGGTATGGAGAAGGCTTGGAACAGCTCATGCTCCAAAGCATTCCACATCATCTGTAAAACACGGTGGAGGCAGTGTGATGGCATGGGGGGTGGCATGTTTATTGATGATGCGACAGAAGACAGAAGCAGCCAATGAGATTTGAAGTGTACAGGTGCTGGTCATAAATTTAGAATATCATCAAAAAGTTGATTTATTTCAGTAATTCCATTCAAAAAGTTAAACTTGTATAATGTATACATTCATTCCACACAGACTGATATATTTCAAGTGTTTATTTCTTTTAATTTTGATGATTATAAATGACAACTAATGAAAACCCCAAATTCAATCAATCTCAGAAAATTTGAATATTGTGAAAAGGTTCAATATTGAAGACACCTGGTGACACACTAATCAGCTAAATAACCCAAAACACCTGCAAAGGCCTTTAAATGGTCTCTCAGTCTAGTTCTGTAGGCAACACAATCATGGGGAAGACTGCGGACTTGACAGCTGCCCAAAAGAGCTCTGTGTCCAAGCACATTAATAGAGAGGCGAAGGTAAGGAAAATATGTGGTAGAAAAAAGTGTACAAGCAAAAGGGATAATCGCACCCTGTAGAGGATTGTGAAACAAAACCCATTCAAAAATGTGGGGGAGATTCACAAAGAGTGGACTGCAGCTGGAGTCAGTGCTTCAAAAACCACCACGCACAGACGTATACAAGACATAGGTTTCAGCTGTCGCATTCCTTGTGTCAAGCCACTCTTGAACAAGACACACTGTCAGAGGCGTCTCACCTGGGCTAAAGACTGCTGGTGTTGGTCCACTGTGTTTTCTGAGGTCCAAGGTCAACGCAGCCGTCTACCAGGAGGTTTTACAGCACTTCATGCTTCTTGCTGCTGACCAACTTTATGGAGATGCTGATTTCCATGGTATCCCTGTTCTTAATTGGCCAGCAAACTTGCCCGACCTTAACCCTATAGAAAATCTATGGGGTATTGTGAAGAGGAAGATGCGAAACACCAGACCCAACAATGCAGAAGAGCTGAAGGCCACTATCATAGCAACCTGGGCTCTCATAACACCTGAGCAGTGCCACAGACTGATCGACTCCATGCCACGCCGCATTGCTGCAGTAATTCAGGCCAAAGGAGCCCCCACTAAGTATTGAGTGCTGTACATGCTCATACTTTTCATGTTCATGCTTTTCAGTTGGCCAACATTTCAAAAATAACTTTTTTTGTATTGGTCTTAAGTAATATTCAAATTTTTGGAGATACTGAATTTTGGATTTTCATTAGTTGTCAGTTATAATAAACACAATTAAAGGAACCGTATGTAAGAAATCTATTTCAATAAATCATAAAATGGCCCTGATGTGTCACTAGACATTAAGAAATCATGTTCATTTCAAATACTTATATCACTGACAACAGTAGTCTGGCCAGAATAGGTTTTACTGTTATGAATGGATAACGTTTGTAGCTAGTCTGACCATTGTTAATGTAGAGCAAGGTAGCTAACTCTAGCTTTAGTAATGTTAGCAAATTCATAAATTATTGTTGTTGCTTTCTCTTTGGGGCCTTAGGCTGGGTGTCATTATAAGAACCTTTTGACTGCTGAATTAAAATGGGCTTTATAAAATTAATTTGATTGATTGATAAAGCTGGCTAAAATGCTTTTGATTGAAATTGGACTCAACTTCCCACTTCCTGTCAATTCCTTTCTGTTAATTATTATCGAGGATTGACTATTTTCTTACCTCAAGTGCTGTTAAATTACTTTTAATAATAACTGCCTTCAGAATGTTTTCAGACCCTTTCACTTTCTCCATGTTGTGCGTTATAGCCTTAAGGTATACTTCATGAAATGTATTACGTTTTGCCAACAGTCTTCACACATAACATATTTATGTAGACTTATTTTAAATTAAAAAATGAAATATTTCAAGTGCATAAGTATTCAGACCCTATGGCATAACACTCCAAATTGAAATCAGATTCACCCTGTGTCCTTTGTAGCAAATTAAATTGATTTGTCATGATTTAGAAAGGCATACACATGTCTACATGAAGTCCCACACGTGCACAGAAGTGCAAAAGCTAAGCTCAAGGAAATCTCTTTGGACCTCAAGGAAAGTTCCTAGGAGCACAGCGGGGTCTATCAACCACCAAGACCCTTCCTAGAGCCAGTCATCTGGCCAAACAAGTAATTAGGCAAGAAGGACCTTGATCAGGGAAGTGACCCAGAACTCAATGGCCATTAACAGAGCTTGAGAGTTTCTCTGCAGAAATGGGAGAACCTGTCAGAAGGACAACCATCTCTCCAGCACTCCATCAGTCAGGCCTTAATGGCAGAGTGGCTAGACTGAAGCCATTCCTGAGTAAAAGGCATATGAAATACCACCTGTAGGCCTACAAGAGCATGAGGAAAAAGGCGCGATGGTCTGCTGACACCAAATCGAACAGGCAAAAACGAGGTACCGTTTATCACCTGGCTAAAACCACCCCCAACAATGAAGCATTTTGGTGGGACATCATGCTATGAGGGTGGCAGGGACTGGGAGACTGGTCAAATTGAGAACCTGATCCAGAGCACACAGGAACGCAGATTGGAGCTACAATATATCTTTCAATACAAAAATCCACCCAAAGCACCCAGCCAAGACAACAAGTCTCTGAATGCCCTTGAGTGGTCCAGCCAAGTTGAATTGAACTGAATGGCAGTGGGGAGTGGGATCTGAATACTTATGAAGGTACTGTAGGTAGATTTTTTGTTTTGTTTAAAAAAGTATGGTTTTGAAACAAACCCTAGTACATTCGTGATAGCAGTTACTTCAATCATGGCAAAATAAATCCCACTCTGAACAGTTACTTTCCCCATGTGTCCCTCAGCAACTAGCCATCTGTCCCACCATGACTAATAAGACTAACCTCACCACATCAAGCCTATTCCAAAGAGTTCACTATTTACTATATAGCTGCACCATATGGCACTCATACACCAGCATGTAGATAGCATTGCACACACTGAAACCGTAAATGTCTACGTAATGTTTAGTACATTACACACAAACCGCATAATACACCGCCTAGAATGCAATTATCTTTTAGGCTCATATGCGATTGTCCTTCATGTATAATTGTATATAGATTTTGTGTATTCTGTTTTACACTTGCAAGTTCCCAAGCTGCAATGTGCCAACGTTGGAGAAATAAGAATTGACCTCTCAATTCGTCTTGTAAAACTATAGTAACCAGGTGATTCCTCTAATGCCTCTGTTGTGAGAAGACAATCCCAAACAAGATATAACGTGTCCTGGATCATTTAAAGGCTCAGTGACTCATGGTAGCTTTGATTCCAGCCCCTGGATACAGAATACTTTTTTGCACCAGTCAACAGAAGGCATACTAATGTACAGATGTCTCCCGAAAAACACTACTTGAGGTATGACGAGAGCTGAATAGGTTTTCTTTGGAACTGAGAAGTCTTAATTTATTCGAAGAAGTCCCGCTACAAAAAATGGGACAATTAGTCGTGAAATAAACAGTTACAAAACTGGAAAGCTATAGAGCAGTTGAAAAGTACAAGCATTTGAAGCTTGCTGCATACATCAGCGATACATATTAAAATTCAGAATATTCAAAATGCCAGGGTGAGGAATTGTTCTTTTCTACAAAACATTGCTAGTGTGAGATGGTAACTACACAATATAACACACACACAGCCCCACTGGGAGGTGAGAAAGAGGCTAAGTAAATGCTTTCTATAACATTGTTTGAAACCCCAGTCTGTAACAGCTGTATTCAGGTAACCAAATACCCAAAAGGCTATGACAGAAGTGAAGCCCATTTTAGCTCATTATTAATTCTGTATGTAGCTAGTAGAGGGATGTGTTGGGAATACTGTATTATAAACAAAATGTGGTACAATTTAAAAGTACAAAGTTCCTCCTACCTCATTTTAAAGAGCACTGAATAGAATCTTGCCTCTAACCAATAACACAAGTCCTGCTCCTCCTCTTCCTTTACCAAACGAGATCAGTATCGTACTAGCTTGTCCAGGGTAGGTGTAACGAGATTTTAAGGCAATAAAAACTGAGAAAGTTAAAATGGGGAATATGATCAGTCACTCTGATTAACTTTGTAGAAAATGATTATTTGATAAGAAAACTTGAAACATTAACTGCAGACGTCTACTCATTTTTGCTTGTTTTTATGTTAGTAGTACAGTAAAAATACAAATACACATACTTCCAATTTTGGACCAGAAGAAATATATATTTCTTATGCATATTTCAATGGGCGTGGTAGATGGCCATTAATCCAACAGACTCTGCCTCAGAGTCAACATCTGTCCGAGTGATACGTATTTGTTTTTCAAATATATCTGTTAAATTGCTTCTCTCCCTGTACCGTTGTCTTACCCCTAAACCTGACCAATTTTGGTTTCACATTTAGAGAATTTGATCCCATAGCATCTCAACAAAAAAAGGTTTATTTCAAGATTAGGGATGGTGCAAAACACCATGTCCAGCAAAATTCCTTCAGTCCCTTGTGCTTTATGGCATACATCAAATCATTATCACCTTTCAGTTTGTGTCCAATCCATTTATCCTATTGATGTAAGCTATAGGGCTATAAAGATGTATATATAGATATAGCTACCTATCACAATTTCTTACCTTTGAAATTTGTATAAGGATTGTGATTTTCCTTCATTCCAATCTGAGATTTAGAAAGTGTTTGTTACCAAGGACATGGGGGGAGCCAGCAATCTCTATCACTAAGCAATACAGATTAAGGATTGCCCTGCATGCTTAGTGTGTGTGTGTATGTGTGTGTGTGTACGTGTACATGTGTGTGTTTGTTTATAGAATTTGTAATCCACACCTGTTCCTCTAACCCTGCAAAATGAGTCTGTGATAAAAATCTCTGAAAAAAAGAGATGAATCATATACATGGACGTTTAATCTCTGCGTTTCACCTATACTGTTTAGAACTCAATGGCAGGTCTTTGATAATAATATAGCAACACAAAACCTTTCTTCAGTCCACAGCCTGCTGTTTGATTAATTACATGTTTTCTCACAGGCTTTGCAAAAGGTCAAGTTCATTTGCAAACAGAGATGGAGCTAACGGTCACAATACCTTAGATATATTGTAAAATTAAGTTCTTTGCAACATCAAAGTGGCAACCAACCTACTCAGGGTCTAGGTTCAAGAGAGTTGGGCCATTAACCAAAATGTAAATCCCAGAGCCAACATGCTACAACCAGTCTGATACTGTGCTCTTTAGCAAGGTTCTTAACCCTTATTGCCTTGCAGTTGCTGTGTATAAGAGTGTATAGGAATGATGAAAGACGTGACCCGAAACAAGTCTGGGATGCGTTCGTATGTGATGGGAACAGAAGGTGCACGGCACGGTGCCGCTGTTCTAAATGGTGTACCCCAGGGCTCTGTACTGGGTCCACTCTTGTTCACTATTTATATAAATGATCTAGATAAAAATTTACAAAATGCTGAACTCCAATTTTATGCAGATGACACTGTTATTTATTGTTGTGTTTTGACCCTAGAGAAAGCTTTTCAACATTTACAAACTGCTTTTAATGCTGTTCAACATACCTTGTGTCAATTGAAACTTGTTCTCAATGTGGACAAAATCAAACATATGTTGTTCTCTAAAATAAAAAAGAAACCTCTAAATCTTCCATGTATTACTACCTACCATGGTAATGTGATTGAGACAGTAACTTCATATAAATATCTTGGAATTTTAATTGATGATGACTTGTCCTTCAAACTGCATATACTTCAACTTGCAAAAAAACTTAAGTTGAAGTTGGGATTTTATTTTAGGAACAAGCCTTGTTTCTCTTTTAAAGCCAGAAAAAAACTTATTTATGGTGATATTTTATATATGAATGCCTCTGCTCAGTGTTTGAGATCTATTGACACCCTTTATCATGGAGCATTGAGATTTATCTTAAACTGTCAGGCACTTACACACCATTGCACTTTATATGCTGGAATTGGATGATCTTCCCTAGCTTACCCTTGTTTACAAAGCCATATTGGGTTTATTGCCCTCATATTTATGTTAATTTATCCGTAGAAAATGTGGAGAATACTGTCTCCACTCACAGGATGTTATTTTACTTACTGTGCCAATGGTCAGAACAAATTTTGGGAAAGTGCCTTCATGTACTCTGCTCCATCAGCTTGGAACACCTTTCAAATGTCACAGTACGGTGAGCAGCAGCGCTAGATCATCTAGATCATTTATATAAATAGTGAACAAGAGTGGACCCAGTACAGAGCCCTGGGGTACACCACTTAGAACAAACAATGAATCAGATGCAAGCCCATTCAATTGCGTGCACTGAGTTCGATTTGATAAATAGTTGTCCAACCAAGAAACAGCGTGCTGAGAAAGACCTATGTTTGATAGCCTTTGCTCCAGTGTAGTGTGTTCTACTATATCAAAAGCTTTTGAGAGATCGATAAAAAGTGTGACACAATGTTTCTTATCCAGAGCAGTAGCCAAGGGTGACAGCTTTGAAATTGGCCTATAGTTGTTTAAAATAAATGGTAAAACAAATGCTGACTTCAATATCTCTGGTATTTCATAAAGTTCCAGAGTAAGATTGAACAAATATGTCAATGGTTCAGCTATAAAATCAGCTGCCAACTTCAGAAAGCAGGGATCAAGAAGATCAGGACCTGCAGGTTTCTTTTAGACCTAGGGACTTCAGGGCTTTATGGATTTCCTGGACTGAGAATGGGTGAAAACTGAAAATCTTACCAGATATCATAGCTTCCTCAATACAAGGTAGATCAGAAACAGTAATGGAATCAAACAATTTACCAGTTGATACAAAATGTTCGTTAAAACATTTTAGCATTTGAGTTTTGTCATACACAGCAATCGAGTCCTTCATAATGCATGATGGTAGTTTATTAGCATAGCTATTAGCAGAAATCGACTTAATAGTTTTCCAAAACATCTTAGTGTCATTTAGGTTTTCAGTAATTACTGGAAGAAAATACTCAGATTTGGCATTCCTGAGCCACAAAGAACATTTATTACGCAGCTGCCTAAATAAAAGCCAGTCGGCATCAGAATCGGAGTCCCTTGCCTTGGCCCATACTAGATTGTGCTCATTAATAAGAGAAGAAAGCTCAGTGGTAAACCATGGATTATCACGCCCTCAAACTCTAAATTGGCGGAATGGGGCCAGCTGAGGTGGCTTTATGAAAAGCAGTTTCAACATCCAGAATAAGTTCAATCCTTCTCCAGTCAAAATGAAACAAATCACAAAAAAAGGCCTGCTCAGCAACATTTCTAAAATTCCTTTTAGAAATTAAGTGTGGTTTTGTTTTCGGGATCTTGCCTTTTTCTAACAGCTACAATAGCACAATGGTCACTCAAATCATTACAAAATACACCTATTGAGGAGTATTTATGAGGCATGTTTGTCAATATTAAATAAATTAGAGTAGATTTTTCTGGACATTTAGGATTTGGGCGAGTGGGTGTGTTGAACAACTGGGTAAAATTAATAAAATTTAGACAACACCATTTAAGATCACAGACAAAAAGAATTTCTCCGTAGTGAAGTTTAGACATGAGGTGCATGAAAGAAGAGAATGCATTCCCAGCTGCAGAGGAAGGTTTATAACAGCCAAAGACAGTTAATGAGAACCTATTTGAAATCTCAATATGCAAGGTCAGAAATTTCAATTGTGTACAAATAGTTTGGGACATTTCAACTTTTACCCGGGATTTACACTTCACATAAATTGCTACACCACCACCTTTCTTCACTCTATCAGTGCGATATACATTTTATCCATTTATACAAATATCATTACCAATGACTGAGGTATTCAACCCTTCCTAAGGGACACCCAGCCATTCCAGTTTCTGATCTATTCCAAAGCTCACCTGAGGAGAGTTGTCAGCTAATCGTAAAGCCCTTGATTAGAGAATCATGTGTGCTTGTTCAGGGCTGCAACCAAATTGTGAACTGTCTGGAGAATCATGAGCAGAAGGTATGAACCATACGTACTGTAGTGGTTGAAATCTATTGCAAAATAGATAATGTAATGTATTGTAACAGGGAGTAAAACAAGGAAAAGACATAGGCTTAATATAATTTTATCCATCCATCCCCTGCTATTTTCATTTTGGGTACCAATATGAAAATAATGAAAATAGTCGAAGTTGCTTTGAGTAACCAAAGTGTTTAGCTAAGAAATATTCTATGTAGTACAAACATTCCTCTCCAACAAGCAGAATAGTTATTATGTCTGATCTATTTTTAGCATTTCTATCAACAACTCAAGAATATTGTGGTACTGAACTGATCATTTGTAGTATTTTAAAAGTTACATTTTGAATGTTGGTGTAAGGACCATCCACAGTACACGCTGATCAAGATTTATAGATTTGTAAAATGCAGATACCATCCGGAATGCCATATTAATCTACTTGAATCTCCATGACATTCACAGTTGATATGTCAATTGTTTAAATATTCCATAATAAAAAATATAACCTTAAATGTAAATTCCCATCATTCAGAAATAACACAGATTTATTCAGACAAGAAATAGGATAGGCCTACTGTTTTCTCAAAAAACATCTAAACTATGCTGGTTGAGAATATTCCACGCATACAATTATAAATGACCTGATGGGTTACAATATTATGAATTGTCAAATTGAAAATAATGACTGATGCACTGATAAAGAACCTTGGTAACCTCAGCAAAAATTCCTTTTTACAAGTCACACTACAATGGGCCATGTATAAGTCAAACATAAAAAGAACATGATATAAATGAGAAAGTTACTCTTTCGCATCTCTCAGAATTGCAAGTGTTTTTATCATCAAACAATCAAACACCTGTGTGCAATTAAGGTATTTCAAATTATTTCTGGTTAAATACACCTGCCTCAGTGATGTGCCACATTTCATACAATTCCTGAGTATAATTCATGAAGGTGAAGGAATATTCAAAGCAAATCCAGAATAATGTTCTTCAAAAGCATCAATATATGAGAACATTTCCAATGGATTGAATATCCCCTGGAGCACAGTAAAAAGACATGGAGAGAAAATGGATTAACTGGGAATTGATCCAGAACAGGTTGTCAGGGATAGAAGGGCTCTTGTCAGAGAGGCCATCCAGAGGCCTATAGCAAAGGAGTTGCTGTCTTCGATGGCTGAGCTGGGAAACACTGTGTATACTGCAACAAGTGCCCTGGGTGCTTCACAACAGTGGCTATCATGACAGAATTTCAAATACTAGATTTCGGACAGAGTTTGCCAGAAGGCATTTAGGAGACTGACACTGAGTAGAAGAATATTCAATAAGAGACTTTTTGCCTGAACAATTTTATAACTGGGAACTCCTTTCATGGTACAGTATTGAATGCAATTAGAAGTTAATTGATTGCTATTTATTGATGTAATGCCTTGTAGAACTAAAACATTCTGGCAAGAAAATCCTGCTTTAGTCTGACACATTCACAGCAGTCAATCTGTATTCTGCCAAGAGACGTTCTAGTCCAGTTGTGGCCACTGAATTATTAAATAAACATGTGTATGCCTAGGAGTAGAAAATGGGCATTGTTTAAAGCTTACTTTCATAACACAAAGTCACACATGATAGCTCCAATAAGCACCCTATGGCGAAGAAGAAACTAAAGATAGACTAAAGAGACTGAAATCATATTTTTTTATTTTCTTTAACCTTTATTTAATCAGGTTAGCCACAATGAATTTAAAAATCTATTTTCCAAGAGGGACATGGCCAAAAATAGCAGCACACAGAAGTTACAGTACCTAAAATCACAACATAAAACATGAATTACCACTGTTCCTAGTTAAGATAAAGATTCAAAACATTTACAGCAGCTCATTTCAGTATCTATCATAGATTTGATTTTGGTCTTAAAATCAATCATAGAGGCTAAATAATTACATTTGAAAGTATTTTGCGGCTCATTCCAGGTGGAAGGTGCACAGCACCGGAATGCTTTTTTCCCTACTTCAGTACGGGTCCTACGAACCATCCATCTATCCATCATCTTCCGCTTATCCGGGGCCGGGTCGCGGGGGCAGCAGTCTAAGCAGGGATGCCCAGACTTCCCTCTCCCCAGACACTTCCTCTAGCTCTTCCGGGGGGACACCGAGGCGTTCCCAGGCCAGCCGGGAGACATAGTCCCTCCAGCGTGTCCTAGGTCTTCCCCGGGGCCTCCTCCCGGTGAGACGGGACCGGAACACCTTCCCAGGAAGGCGTTCCGGAGGCATCCGAAACAGATGCCCAAGCCACCTCAGCTGACCCCTCTCGATGTGGAGGAGCAGCGGCTCTACTCTGAGCTCCTCCCGGGTGACCGAGCTTCTCACCCTATCTCTAAGGGATCGCCCAGCCACCCTGCGGAGAAAGCTCATTTCAGCCGCCTGTATCCGGGATCTTGTCCTTTCGGTCATGACCTACGAACCATCAGTACAATTACGAGAGCGCAAGAAATATTTAAAATTTGTCTCCTAGACAATGTAAGACCAAAAATAAACTGAATGGCCTAAAAAATTACGAATGGGTTAATCTCCATATAGGGTACAGTGATGGGTGAGAGATTCAGAGTTTGTAAGAAACCTCAAAGCCCCATGGTGTACAGTATCAAGCATACGATATGAGTACAAGATATCACCATAATCTAATACAGGCAGAAAGATAGCATACACAAGGCAGTTTCTTATGGGGTGCCGAATGTAAAAGTTCGGTACATTTTCAACATTTAGCTCACTTTCCTCACATTTAGCACATTTTCCTCACATTTGAGAGAGAAATTTTATATATATATATATATATATATATATATATATATATATATATATATATATATATATATATATATAAAAAAAATTTAAATCTAAATGTTATATCTAAATCTAAATGTTAAATATATATCTAATTGTTATATCTAAATGTAAATGTTAAATCTAAATCTAAATGTTAAATATATATCTAAATGTTAAATGTTAAATCTAAATGTTAAATGTTAAATCTAAATGTTAAATGTTAAATCTAAATGTTAAATCTAAATGTTATATCTAAATGTTATATCTAAATGTGTCAAGAGTAAAGCTAAATATTTAGAAAACATTCTGATAACCAGTGACAAAATTGTCATTAAGCTCACTGGTCAGTCATCTTACAACGCACGTTACAGTTGGTTGCTTCACACTTTCACTGTTCTGGCATGACAAACTTGTGTTTTCCTAAATCATACGTATTATTCACAGGTTGGAGACGATTAGAGAAGTGCAAGACATGGAGGTAGGTGGATATACTGAGTCACACAATCAGGAATAAACTGATGTAAGAATTCACAATTAAGATGGATTATTTTTTTTCTCAAAACATGAAAGTGGATAACAAAACTTTAGCTAGCATCCGTCACACAGCAAACTGGCTGGGTTAGCTAACAGTGGCTAACCCCATCCAGTATGCATAAAGAACTCAGTGCAGTGCAGCACGATTTGAAGCCACTGCAGGGGGCGTGGTTTCCTTGGGGATTTGAATATTTTCTAAATATTTAACTTTACACTTGGCGAGACATTTAGATATAACATTTAGATTTATATATAACATTTAGATTTAACATTTAGATATACTGTATATTTAACATTTAGACACATACATACATACACATACATATATCTGTCTATCTAAATGTTATATATGTAAGGAAAAGTGAGCTAAATGTTGAAAATGTATCGAACTTTTACATTCGGCACCCCATAGATTCTTGCCTCATAAGAAACACAACTTATTTCAGAAATCAAAAACCAACTTTAACATCAGTTTCTTTATCAAATGTAAAATGTGTGTGAAGAGAGATTGTGATCACGGCATTGACATTGGCACCTGCCCACCCACCAAATGTGGGTAGAAAAATACACAGGGTTGTGTCTGAATTCAAAGCTCAAAGGCAACAGCCTTCCCGAAATCTCACACCGCCTCAGTGAGTTGGCATGGGAAAACGTAATTTTGCGCTCATACACAAAATACCAGCGAACTACTGCAGCTAAAATTAGGGTAGGAGGAAACTTTTTCCATATTGAGTGTTGCCAGGTGGGGTATGTTTCTGGTCTGGTTTTTTTCTTGAGGCTGCAGCAGAATACAGTTTATGGTCAATGAAATCTGGCAACCTTGCATGCAGGACCACATGGGTCCAGACACCGTGGAGATGAGTAATGTCAGAAAATCTGGTGGATCCTAGTTTTCTTTTACACCCAAGCATGTCAAAATATTTCTTTTTAAATAACATGTTAATAGTTTTAGGTTATGTTAAGAATAAATATATTGCTTGCATATTTTGGTTGATGTTAGGGAGGACATTGTAGTGTGCATTTGCTGCTCAAATGGACATGGACAACAGGTCAGATGTGTAGCCACATTACATAACGTATTTCACAGAGAAGTGTATGGTAGAGTGGGGTACCACCTTTGCCTAATACAGACTGAACCAGTGAACAAGACAGACTAAGATGTAGCACACCATAGTCAAATTTTATCAAATAAAACATAATTCCCTAACAGCAAAATCGTGGTAAGTGAAAATGCTGAGTGGCTAGTAACTTTGGAAAACCACTAGCCACAGTGGCTGGTGAGCAAAAATGTATGCTCCGAATGTATTGCAACGTCTCTGGGAGGATCTATGGATTTTTTTCTTTAACTTTGAAGACAACCTGCATTTTGTTTTATCAGCATTTAGGACTCCAGCTGATTAAATCTTTGTTGAACAATATTGAAAGCAAGGTACAACTAAGAAAGGGCCAGAATTTGAGAGGATGCCAAACAATAATTTACAGTATCATCTTCATAGAAATGAAAGTTAGCTTGGGGTACATCTATGCCTGATATTTATGTAAATTATGAAGTGGATTGGTCCCAGTACCGATTCCTGAGGCACACCCTTTAACACATTCACAGGCTTAGAAGTGAGACCTAAGTCTATTTGATAAATAATTTACAAACCATAAGACAGTTTATACTGATAAGCCTATATCCAAGAGTCTGTGCTTAATCATTTCTTGATCCACCATATCAAAAGCCTTTTGAAGAGGGCTACACAATAAAATAATGAATAACTAATTGTGGTGTTTTTTAAAAGAAAAGCTAAAAAACCTTCAGTTGCTTACTCACAAGTGATTCTAAGATTTTTGCGAAAACAGAAAGTTTGGAAATGGGAATTCAATCCGGACCCGCCTCCATTTCGTATTTCAACCAAGCGTGCCGCACAAGCCCTGAAAAGTGAAGCCAAAACGTCTCGATCGCCCCCTGGTGAGTGGTCCCATTATAGGTCATAAACCCCGCCCTCCCCATGTTATTCAATGGGACGCGAGACCAACTAAACAATTAAATTACCCTTCAAATATCTTTTTTCCGAAGCTGGTTTCTGTCATTTACTGTAGTTTGTATCACGCTAATGTACATTCAAGAGTTTGTTTTTAAAATAAGTTGGTTTTTAGTTAGTTATTTAATGCTCTAAAAGTGGTGGTGTGACGTCGTGATTCACAGCTGTGATTGACAGCTATCTGAGCCGAGGAGCCACTGAATCTTCGGAGGACTGAGGAGATTGGAACTTTACATTTAATCTCTAAATTTCTATAATTGATATAATTTCACACGGACATAATGGGTTGTTTTGCAGTACATTGTGCTAACCGATCTGGCATTTCCAATCGATCTTTGAATTTTTTTCGGTAAGTGAAATTTATAAGCTATTTAATTAGTAAATAAATGTAATGTGCTAGCTAACATTAGCTAATAGACAACAAGCCTCGTTAATAGCCATGTTAATAGCTAGCAGGTGATCGTTAGCTAGAAGTTACCAATTATTTTTGTATTAGGCCTATTCTAAATTAAGGTTAAACATGATGTAAGTTAGGCTATAACATATCGTCTAGGTTTAACAAGCAAAGGACTTGGACTTGCGATTGATTACGGTATGCGCATTCTGCGAGGGAGAGTGAGGGCGGGGCACAGATGTGGGGCCGTTGATTTTGCGGCTTTACTTCCTGCTCGCATAACTACTGCGCAGAACTGGTCCCAAGATCGCTATCTGCGCAGACGCAAGTCCAAGATGTCAGCGCCGTATCGGGACACTGGCGGCTTCAGTTTTCACCAATGGAAAAGAGCGAAAGGGCGTCGTCCATTTTTTTTTACAGTCTATGATTTCAACCATTGACTGTAAAAAAATATGGACGTAGTGTCCGTGACATCACCCGTAGGTTTGCAAAGAGCAGTTTTGAAGCCTAAAGTGGGCGGAGCCAACCGTCGCCATTTTGGCAGCGCGTCAACGCACGTCACTCCTGGATAAACAGAAATGGGCAAAGAGGCGGGATGAGCTCAGCGAGGAGACTGGATGCTGAAATCTAGCTCGACGTGAACGAGTTTGCTCAGGCTAAGCTAATGCTATATGCTACTGGCCTCCCACTATAAGTGACTAACAACAGCTGACTTGAAGTAAAGCCAAAAGTTAAAGTTCATGTTTTTGCCCTTCGAAATACTATTAAGACATAGCTAAAAGTGAGACTGTGTATCGTGATGCTGTATTATTCTGCTAGTTAAAGTGTATTAAGTATTGCTGTGAGCTTGTGTTTCATGCACAAACATGTCATATCAGCCAGCGCGGCATTGCACATCAAGTTCATACAGAGCTTTATTAGTCTGTTCAGTGAGAGCAACGGTACCGCAGAACGAGTGTAGCCTCTATAGCCATCTATAGACGTTTAACATGTTTTTAAATCTGGAATCTCGATACATAAGCAACAAAATTGTCAGACATCCATAAGTGCATGTTCACAGAGGAAAACAACAGAAAAACAGCCCTGGTTGTTCTCTTGATACTCGACAATGACGGAATACAAAGGCGTGGGCGAAGGTATAATGCGTGTATTAAATTGTATGAAATAATCCAGAAAAAAAAGCAAGAACACAGCCTATATGTCCAGTTCAGCAGCTGGAATTAGCTGAGGAAGAAACGTGACGGCTGGCTAACAGCTAACAGCAGACAAACAGCTAGTGAGAGCGAGTGAGAGACCAACAGGAGCGGCAATCCACCTGTCAGTCAACGGAGTGGACCACGCCCTTAATTATGCAGAAATGTAAATATTAATCAACTAAACGGATGAGTTATAAAAATATTCACCCCCCTAACAGTTGTCATGAAGGGCAAAATTAGCTGTATAGACCAAAACAACATACCAGGCTGTAAACACGTTTTATTCTGCTGTAAAGTTGGGCATTTTAACATGGATGAGATACAGATTTGACACACTAGCCTCAAGCGGCCAGTCAAAATCCAGACACTTAAATCAATTGTTTTGCCACTTTTGCACTTGTTATCCATGTATTTTGAATGCAAAAGGCACCTTATTCTTTCATAAAATGAATGTTAATTTGTTATACACGTTTATTAAAAACACATTTTGTAATTTCCAATAGTTCCGGACCTTTGTCATTGATGAAAATTCTGATTTGGACCTTTGAATGTAGACTTTGAGAACCCCTGGCATAGAATATTTAGCCTAAACAGTAGATTATGTTATTAGTGGTGCTATGTCAATGGTTTCCCATTTACATCTTATAAAACAACTCTACTGCAAAAGTGACTGGGCAGAGATGACCAGGCCATCAGCTGTGTCTAACTGTTTAAGAGGACCAGTGCAAGGGATTTCATTAGACTTTATTGCTTTATTGTTCACTAGCATGCAACTATACGTTCAGACAAAAAAACATGCATATTATTAATAGCAATCCCCATAGGCAATGAGCAAGGTACGCAGTACTGATCCCCCACAAACGAAACACAGAAACAAACAGGTGGAGGCAGGGGTGGTGGGTGGATTGTCACCCACATGCTAGTACGACCATCTGCATATCAGACTGAGTGAGTAACCTGATGACTAAACAGATGGGTAAGAAATCTGATATTGTGATAGGAGTGATCCAACATTAGATGATGCATCGTTTGCCAATTACCACTCAGGTTTCCTAGCTGAACTGGCTATGCTAATTTGTATAGTTTTATCATTAGAACCACACTTTTACAGCACTAATGAAGGCCAAAATATCAACGATTCTTGTGTTCCAGAATTCTGTATGATAGGTTTACTAAATTTTGTGTGTCTTCTGAATGCAATTTTAATTGCAAACACACCGCAATATACCATTGCTTACTTTTCTCAGTGCTTCACCAGATATTTTACCCATGCAGAAGCTGGCTTTAAAGGTCAGTCCTTGCAGTTATTCAAATGACTTTCACCGCACTTCACAGCCTAGACCGGTATTTTGTGATCACTTGAATTAATGGACAGAAAAAAAACCTTCTACCACCGTAGATACTTTAGGATAATTGTCCCTGAAAATGTAGGCCTAATCAAAAGTGGAGCTTTTTTGAGTGTCTGGAAGCACAGCGTAACAGATCGCAGTGTACCACACATTTCATAAAATACATTTTCTGCAAAACATAGGTTTCCAATGTATTGGCACCCCAAACATTTATTTTGTGATGCCTCCCCTGGAGTGGATGACAGTACTGGGCCTCTTCACATAAAGAAAGTCCTTTAATGTTGGACCACTCCTCCATACAGCACATTTTAAGATCCTTGACAGTCTTAGGTTTTCACTTGTGCCCCTTTCAATATAGCCCACAGGTTTTCAACAGATATATGTTTTGCCTCTAGGACCACTAGACATCAGTGATCCACCACCCTAGTTTTGCTGTGGGTACCAGGTGCTTTTCCTTTTATACAGTCTTCTTTTTTTACCGATGGTATACATGGCTAAAAAAAACTTTTTTATTTGACCACAACAAGCTATTCCAATTTTAGTTCCAATGTTTCTTTGGCCAGATGAAAAGTCTGAAACTGTGAACTTGTTAACCATGCATGTTATTTACTTAATGTTCAAACTAGTTATTTGTGTTGTGTAGATTTGACTTGACCACCTAGAGGCGGAGCTTAAATGGGTGCGATGTGAGGCAGCCAATCAGAGGGGCCAAAAATAAGTTGAAAAAATCCCAAGCCGAATAAAATTATATATTTTTTGGTATGTATTTAATCGTCATTAGTTGCAATTGAAGTGTTAAACATCTATATTTGTTTTATTATTACAAAATGCATTTTTATGATCGACCAATATGTGACCGTGGGGATGTGAACAGTGTTGCCAGCTGTGGTGGTTTCCAGTAGGGTTGTACTGTATAGAAGAAATAGCGTTTGTGGAGTCCGGATGTTGATTGGCCAGTATATTCTCATTGAAATCTGGCAACCCTGGGTGTAACGTTGGAGCTTAAGTTACAATACGAAAATGGAACATAGATATGTCTGCCACTCAGAGGAAAGAAAAGCAAAACATTATAAAAATGAAATATAATATGTGTCCTCGAGAAACATCTTTAATAAAGTTGTTGAGCAGCAGAAGCATGAGAAGATACATACTGTAGATCTGATATTACAATGATGGGGGCAGCATTGCTACTTCAAGTTAAGGGGAAAATACAGTTATGATCCAGGTCCAACAGCAGCTAGCAGCAAAGTTTTGTTGTAGCCTAATAACAAGCTTATGTTCACCATGGTACATTACATTTATGTATTGTTTTGAATTGTATTAAAATATTGTTTTAAATATTAATAGTATCTGCCTATCTTTTCGTTGGGAAATAAGTTAGAAATAGTAAGTATTCAGTGGCGGAGGGGGTTCACACCCATGCGAGAGAAACCTAACCTCAGCCTCTGTGACCACCTCAAACCAGATCCTAATGTACCTGTCATTCTTCACCATTTGACATTAATCACATTCATTTGACATATTTAATTTACCCATTACAGCACCTGTGACATCATGGTCAGAATTGGAGTTGGTTAGGGGCTTTTAGTTGCCAATAGGCAGATTTGGCATGGACATCTAAGTGAGTCACTTTTGTTAATCACTTTTCCACTCAATGCCAAATTACTCCCTTCCTCTCTGACCTTCATTAGCATGTTTTATTTTTATGAGCAGCTACTTTTGTCCAGGTCCTTCTAACCATAACCCTAATACTCAACCTGGTTAAAAGTGCAATAAAAATAAGTAGGACATTTTACATCTTGGCATCCCGGAGAATAAATATATTATATTGCAGTCGTCCCTCTTAAACTTTTCAGATTGGTCATTGATATTTTTACCAGGCTAGCATTGCATATCACACTCCATTGACTACAAGCAGTTGATTAAAACCCTTCATTTAATATTCTAAAGTCGTATTTAAATAAGAAACTGTATCCAACAATCAAAAGACAGAAATTGGTTTGAGGTAAATTTTTCCCTTGTGGAATTAGACTGTGTCAATCTTGAACCTATCATGAACATTCCACTCTGGAAAATGACTGCCATGCAGCCGTCACTGGTTTAGAGAAACTAATTGTCAAGATATTTTTAGGGTTTTTCTGATGACCGTTGCGAATGTAACCAAAAATGGGACTGAAACAGAAACCAACTTGTAGGCATGTAGCTGGGTAGGAAAATCGCTGTTTTGTATATATCGCATGTCTCTTTAAGTAAGGTTAACTATCACCCACTGTCACTTTTAGTAAGGTTAACCAACATCCACATCCTGGCTAGAGATGTCCCTGGAAATGTCCCCAGTTTGGCCTTCAGAGAAAAAAAGTAACTCTGTGGGCTACATGCGAACTGATTTAATTATTCATTTGGATAGAAGGATGCATATCGTGAAGCCCTGGGGACAACAAGTAAAAGTGATTCCACTCACATCCAACACCATCCCTGATGGAATACATACAGTTACATGACACTGTCATGAGGAGTTAGCTTCTTGCTAACTGGGTTCCAGTTTGTCCATCTTGATTAAGCATGAAAGGCGGCTGCAGAGCCAGAAAAACCTGACAACGTATGGTGCTTGTGGGATCTGAAAGCAGACAGGGGAGGCCTGCCTGGGGTTGCTGTGGAGCTTTAGTAATCAGACTGCCAGGATCCAGGGAACGCTGTATAGCCTTCATACCAACACTGGGGACCCCCTGTCATAATCTCTCTATATCCAGCAACTTTAAAAGACTGTGCCAACAAGAGACTGCTCAAAACTAGGTTTTCTGTATGTATAAGGACTGCTCAAACACATAGGCTTTTCTGTATGTATAAGGCCAGAATACAGAGCCAACATTTTGATTGAGCAGGATTTTATTTTGTAAAGAGAAACAATGTAAAAACCAGAGCATACGGTATATGTCCACAGAATACTGTATGATTTAGAGTTCCTTGAGATCAGGTGGAAAGAATGTGATTTGACTTCAGACAAAGGAATCGGCCTTCTGAGAAGTAGACTATGGATTTGAGGTCTTCACAGATATATCTGAAACTGATAATACAGTGTCCTCCACAAATATTGGCACCCTTGGTAAATATAAGCAAAACAGAAAGTATTTATTGTTTAACATCTTCATATCATAAAACAAAACATTTTCTCAAATATGTGTGGCACAGTTATTGGCACCCCTTTATTTAATATTTTGCGCAACTTCCCTTTGCCACGATAACAGTTCTGAGTCTTCTCCTACAATGTGTAATGGGGTTGGAAAACAAATGGCAATAGATCTGAGAACATTCCTCCATACAGAATCTCTCCAGATCCTTTAAGAGACTGGGATGACCATGGCAAAATCTTGATCTATGTGTCAGTGAACCATGTTTGTGTTTACTTTCAGATGTGCTTTGTATCATTGTCCTGGTGGAAGATCTAACCCACCTTTGGTGTTTGTTTCCAAAAGGCTCTATTTTGTTTTCATCTGACCATAGAACCAAGTTCCACTGAAAGTTCCAGTAACATTTGGCAAAATGTAGGCTCTTGAGTTTGTTGTTTGATGACAGCAAATTGTTTTATGGCAACCCTCCCAAGCAACATGTGGTTATGTAGGTGGCATCTTATCACAGTTTTGGAGACTTTCTGACCAAGACCCCACTAACATCTGCAATTCTCCAGCTGGAATCCTTTGAGATTCTTTGGCAACTCGAACCATCCTCCTGGCTTTACACTTTTTAATTATGGCCCTCATAGTCAAAATGTGTTTTTTCAACAATTGATCTATTGTCTTAAAGCCATTTCCTGATTTGTGCAGCTTAACAACCTTTTGTTGCATACCATAATGATGAATGACTATGGATATTTCTCTTGTGTGTCACATCATATTATAGCGATCGGAAGGGGCAAGTGCTAATTACTCATAGTTGCAAAGGATTATGGGACAAACAGAAGAGAAATTCTGATGTGTTCAACATGAACACACCCGCAGTATTGTGGTGTGTTCGTGTTGAGTTATTCTAGTTAATAAATGTGATTATTGAAGTTATGGGTTGGCTGTGTTCAGGGGATTGGGAAATGTGAGTATCAAAAATGTGGTTACCGTGAACGAGCCTTACATTGCCGGTGTTTCCTTGTTGAATTGTGTAATAAAGTGTGAATTTTCCTGGGGTTGTGCGGTGTAAGGAACACAGGAATAGTATAAAATACCAGTCTCTGTCTAATGCTCTATTCTTTCATGCAAGCACGCCACAAAATTTATACCTCAGTAAAACAGTAAGTCATGGCTTACCACATAAGTGTTCCTAATCACTATTCCCCTTATTCACCGCGCCTCCATCTTGAAATCCAAAACGAGGCTAGGGGTTACACTCTAAACCGGAAGTTCATTGACAGAGCGCAGCAGCGGGCGTCTGTCATCATGGCGATACCTGTGTGGACATCAAATCTTTCATGTCTTCCCGAAATAACAGTGGACGAAAAATGGGCCAATAACACTGCATGATTCCCCGGGCTGTTTTGCTGAAAGGATACAGCAACTGGATCGAGGGATATGTGCACGAAGTGGAAGGTAATACACGGACGATCACAGCTTTTTTTCTGAAATCAACATTAGTTAACGTTACTTTTAAAGTTAGCTTGTTAGCTAGAAAAAACAACAGGACGTGACAACATTACAAGCTGATGCTAAGCATTGTTAAGATACACTCACCTAAAGGATTATTAGGAACACCATACAAACACTGTGTTTGACCCCCTTTCGCCTTCAGAACTGCCTTAATTCTATGTGGCATTGATTCAACAAGGTGCTGAAAGCATTCTTTAGAAATGATGGCCCATATTGATAGGATAGCATCTTGCAGTTGATGGAGATTTGTGGGATGCATATCCATGGCACAAAGCTCCCGTTCCACCACATCCCAAAGATGCTCTATTGGGTTGAGATCTGGTGACTGTACTCATTGTCATGTTCAAGAAACCAATTTGAAATGATACGAGCTTTGTGACATGGTGCATTATCCTGCTGGAAGTAGCCATCAGAGGATGGGTACATGGTGGTCATAAAGGGATGGACATGGTCAGAAACAATGCTCAGGTAGGCTGTGGCATTTAAACGATGCCCAATTGGCACTAAGGGGCCTAAAGTGTGCCAAGAAAACATCCCCCACACCATTACACCACCACCACCAGCCTGCACAGTGGTAACAAAGCATGATGGATCCATGTTCTCATTCTGTTTACGCCAAATTCTGACTCTACCATCTGAATGTCTCAACAGAAATCTAGACTCATCAGACCAGGCAACATTCTTCCAGTCTTCAACTGTCCAATTTTGGTGAGCTTGTGTAAATTGTAGCCTCTTTTCCCTATTTGTAGTGGAGATGAGTGGTACCCGGTGGGGTCTTCTGCTGTTGTAGACCATCCGCCTCAAGGTTGTGCGTGTTATGGCTTCACAAATGCTTTGCTGCATAGCTCGGTTGTAACGAGTGTTTTTTTCAGTCAAAGTTGCTCTTCTATCAGCTTGAATTAGTCGGCCCATTCTCCTCTGACCTCTAGCATCAACAAGGCATTTTCGCCCACAGGACTGCCACATACGGGATGTTTTTCCCTTTTCACACCATTCTTTGTAAACCCTAGAAATGGTTGTGCGTGAAAATTCCAGTAACTGGGCAGATTGTGAAATACTCAGACCGGCCCGTCTGGCACCAACAACCATGCCACGCTCAAAATTGCTTAAATCACCTTTCTTTCCCATTCTGACATTCAGTTTGGAGTTCAGGAGATTGTCTTGACCAGGACCACACCCCTAAATGCATTGAAGCAACTGCCATGTGATTGGTTGATTAGATAATTGCATTAATGAGAAATTGAACAGGTGTTCCTAATAATCCTTTAGGTGAGTGTATATTAACCACACCAGACTGACTGTTATTTTGAGTGTTAACAATAAATTAATTTACCAACAGTCAAGAGGAGCGAGAAAGTGTGAGAGCAAAGTCTTTTCGCTCAATGCGAAAAAACGAGGCACCTTACAACATTCAGGTATCATGACTGTAGATAAACTGCTCAGTTTGTGGAGTGGTGCCACCGCTAGAACAAATACGTTCAAATGTCCATTTTGATCGTTCATATCAACAGTTCATCTTGATCGTTTATATCAAATAGCTTGTTTCCAATATGTCACTACAAAGCAAGGCAGTGTGCTACTGTTGGTTATTAAAATTAATAAATATTAAGTATAAGTTAATTTGTTTACAGGCATGGGTTGCTCAGTTCACATAGCAATGTTATGTAGGGTTGGGGAAGGTACTATTCAGGTCTCACAGGTAACACAGATGCTAATATTTTGCTGTAAGACACGGCTACCCACGGCAGGACGTTAGCTGACCAGGCTAGTAAAAAGAGCAACAACTTACTTAACGTTATCCCCGAATCAGCCCTTCGCTTGTTATAACTTAAAAAGGACCGGTTCGTGGCTAATCAAGTCATGTCTATTTAGCCAGAAGGTTTAGCTAGCTATCTCTATGACAGTTAACGTAAATATGGCTAACGTTAGCATCCTAAACTAATGTTAATATCTTACCTTGAAATGGCGACCGGGATCTCTTCTTATTTTATGAATCCATTCACGGCAAAGTACAGGATCTTTGGGGAAACGATGGAAGGTTTGACCTGTATAGGATTTATTTCTCTTTGAAGACGTACATTTGGGAACACAACAATGCGGCATTGTAGGTAACGTTATGACAGAAGTCTGCAGATGGGCGGGCCAACGTTACTTCCGTACCCCTCAGCCTCGTTTTGGTTTAAAGGAAGTGACGTAGGTGAATAAGGCGAATTGTGACCTTAAAAATTGTAAATATGAATGGGAAAATATTTCAGCTAGATGTAACTCATATGATTTTCTAGGGGTGCTAATAATTCCTGATGTCCTTTCAGGTACTTTAATGGACATTAGAATATTTAAAATCAATGCTAGTTTACATTTTCTTTTCAATGTATATTACTGCCATACTTGCCATTTCTACAATATTCAACACTAATACCAATATTGCTGCTAAAATACAGTACTCTTTTTAAACTGCTGCTATGTATAGTGTTCTGTATATGATCACATTATCCTCTTGATATATTTAAAGCTGTGTGTAAATATTATTCTTAATTCTCACTACGTAGTTGTAGTGCCAGCATTCATAAGCTTATTGAACTCATACATATGTAATATTTTATAACTCTATTCATTGCTGCTAAGTCACACTGTTATGTGTATTACTGCCATACATCTAAATGTTCAATAATACTACCCAGATTGCTGCTCTATCAAAATACTTCCCAGATTACTGCTAATTTACAGTACTCTTTTTAAAATTGCTGCTAGTGTACAGTGTTTGTGTATGCATATTGTTGCTTTCTTTTATTATTATTTTCTGTCCAGTTATATTTTTGCTTATATACTCTTCTTCTTAACTAACTACGTAGTTTGTCGGGTGCCAAGATGACACTGTGTTTGGTGCATTTGACAAAAAAACCTTGAAACCTGAAACCTAATAGTGGCACACATGTTTTGGAGAAAAATAAATACATTTAATTTATTTGAGATTAATCATTTATTGGACCTTTCTTCTATTCAATAATTTAAGTTCAAATAAAGTTTTTTTTGTGTGAATATTTGGAATGAAAGGCCAAGATACAGAAGCTCTGAAGTCCAAGGGAGCAAATTTCTTTGGGGGGGCCCTGAGACTAATTTGAACGAATTAGTATTGAATTTGAATGACTTAGTATCTCGTTTGAATTATTTAGTAAAAGAAATGATGAAAAAAAAAATCTAAACATTTTGTTTTACATTTTTTTGTTTACTACTAACTGTTTTTTTTTTGCTTAATCGTTCAAACGAAATACTAAGTTGTTCAAATTAGATAATTATTAAACACGACTACCCCACTAAAAGTAACATTTTTGCAACTTGAATTTGTTGTAATGTTGCCTGGATTTAATATTTTTTGGACAATCATCATCATCATCTTCCGCTTATCCGGTGCCGGGTCGCGGGGGCAGCAGTCTAAGCAGAGATGCCCAGACACTCCCTCTCCCTAGACACTTCCTCCAGCTCTTCCGGGGGGACACCGAGGCGTTCCCAGCCCAGCCGGTATACATAGTCCCTCCAGCGTGTCCTAGGTCTTCCCCGGGGTCTCCTCCTGGTGAGACAGGACCGGAACGCCTTCCTGGGAAACAGATGCCCAAGCTACCTCAGCTGACCCCTCTCGATGTGGAGGAGCAGCGGCTCTACTCTGAGCTCCTCCCGGGTTACCGAGCTTCTCACTCTAAGGGATCACCCAGCCACCCTGCGGAGAATGCTCATTTCGGCCGCCTGTATCCGGGATCTTGTCCTTTCGGTCATGACCCAAAGCTCATGACCATAGGTGAGAGTAGGAACGTAGATTGTCAATCTCTCGTTCCATCCTTCCCTCACTCGTGAACAAGACCCCTAGATACTTAAACTCCTCCACTTGAGGCAGACACTCTCCACCAACCTGAAGTGGGCAAGTCACCCTTTTCCGATTGAGGACCATGGCCTCGGATTTGGAGGTACTGATTCTCATCCCCACCGCTTCACACTCGGCTGCAAACCGTCCCAGTGCATGCTGAAGGTCCTGGTTTGAAGGGGCCAACACGACAACATCATACGCAAAGAGCAGAGACGAAATCGTGTGGTCCCCAAACCTGACACCCTCCGGCCCCTGGCTGCGCCTTGAAATTCTGTCCATAAAAATTACGAACAGAACCGGCGACAAAGGGCAATCCTGTTTTTGGACAATCCTGTTTTGTATTACATACAATGTTTTATCTTATGAGCAATATGTCATGGCTATCACAGATGTGTGGTGGTGTGCAGGAAAAGGAGCCAAACGCAGGAGTTGTCGAGTATACTTTATCCAAGTGAAAGAAAGTAATACTCCAAAAACAAAAGGATGAACAACTGAACACAATCCGAAATATATTCCCAAACGAAGGGAAAAGCGTCAAAGCGCAAATAAACGGACTGTGTGTTCTGGCAAAGCACTGTACTCTACATAAAACATAGAACAATACCACAGAAAGACGCCCAGGAACACAGGAACTAATATAGGCAACCTAATGAGGGAATGGACACCAGGTGTGTGCAATAACAAGACATGACAGTGCCATGGGAGGAGCGGCTTGACTAGAAGGCCGGCGATGACGCACGCCAAATACCACGTCAGGGGGGGATGGCGCTTGTCTTCCACGCTCGTCCTTGTTACAATGGCACACTTGATGCACCCTCACCTCACGCCAACTAGCCAACATACAGCCAATTGCTCACTGTTCTGACATAATGCTTTGGAGTTCAAACATAGTCTTGCTATAGGGTTTTAAAAAACTATTAATGAACAATGTTAGGCCCATCAATTAGACATACTAATGATTATCTTGTTTGAACAACTTAGCAAAAAAATACAAAATAAAATAAAAACATAAAACAAAAATATTTTTAATAATATTTTACTAAATAATTGAAATGAGATACTAAATCATTCAAACAAGATATTAGGTTGTTCAAACAAGATAAACATAGTCTCTGGGCCAAACATTTTTACAGTGCTTCAGTGCTTTCGTACCAAGACTATAAAAAGCAAAAAATATGTTTTACTCATATTTACCAAAGGGTCCAATATTAGTGGAGGGCACTGTATAAAAATATCACGGATACAATTCAGTTTGGACATACATTGAGGGATCTGATTGTGACCTCTACTCTGGATGTACACCATTACTCATCCTCAATACATTGGTTCAACTCAAGATACCGCTACAGACAACCCTCCAACCTTTCTCCCTGCTAGGACCGAAGATGGCCCATGACAGCCAAGTGGCTGCCACAAGGGATTTCACCGCCACAAAAAGCATTGCATCAGACAGGATGATTAATGTAGTCTCCCACAGAGAAGTTATGAAGTTTTAAAACGACAAAGAAAGTAACAATGTTTAGCATTTTATCCCTCTCCATGTGAGAAACACGCTGTGTGTGTGTTTTGCACTAATGCTGGATAGATTTGCTGAATAGTGTATACAGCAAGTGCCTCCATTCTAATGCCTGGCCATCACCAATGCAAATGCTAAAAAGGAAATTTCCCCCCGTTTTCTTTTCCTTTATATGTCCGTTAACATCGTACTAATTATGTGCCATCAAAATTGTGAATTCCCAAATCGATGCCCACATAAGAGTTCCTAAAATTTATCCTAGATTTATTTGGTTTGGTTCAGAATAATTTTTTGGGATGTCAGTAAATGTGACACCAGTTAAACAGTACTTCAATAAATGGTTCTATTTTTCGTATATTGTTAGTGTAAGATGAACTTGATAAACAAAAATGTTTTGCTCATCTTTACAAAGAGTGACATAAAGTTTTACCTCAAGCTGTCTTTTTTTAAATTAAACTTTGTGAAACCTTCAGAACATAATTTGGGTAAATAACCAAATTAATTAATTCAGTAATTAATAATTAGAGAACCTTTTTTAATTGCACATCTGGCCCAGATGGCATCCCCTGTCGTGTCCTCAGAGTGTATGCCAACCAGCTGCCGGGTATCTTCAACCTGTCTCTGTCCCAGAATGTAGTTCCCATTTGCTTCTTGGATACCACCATCAACTCTGCCAAAGGGTACCAAGGTAACAAGTCCTAATGACTATCACAATGTTGGACTCACCCCGGTCATCATGAAATGCTTTAAGAGTCTTGTCATGGCACAAATCAAATTACAGTCTGAAAGCATCATTAGACCAACTCTACTTTGCCTAGAGTACCACCAAAACAGATCCACAACAGGACCATTTACCTTGTTATTTACACACCTAGAGCAGAACACCTATATGAGAAGGCTGTTTAATGACTATGGTTTAGTTGAGCATTCAACTCAATGGTTCATTTTACAGTTAGCACCAAGCTCAGAGTATTGTGTCCGGACTAAATTCTGTATTACTGGATACTGGACTTTTTGACAGGCTTACCTCAGGCTACAACACCTCCTCTGTGAGTCCTAACACTGGTGAACCAGTGTGACTTTCGGACCATAATGTCTCATACAGTGGATATAAAAAGTCAACACACCCTTGTTAAAATGCCAGGTTCTTGTGATGTAAAAGAATGAGACAAAGATAAATCATGTCAGAACTTTTTCCACCTTTAATGTGACCTATAATGTGGACAATTCAATTAAAAAACAAACTGAAATCTTTGAGAAAAAAAAAAACCTCACAATAACCTGCTTTCATAAGTTTGCACACCCTTAAACTAATACTTTGTTGAAGCACCTTTTCATTTGAGTGCTTTTGCAAAGAGTGGGCAAATATTGCCACATCAAGATGTGCCATGCTAATAGACTCCTACCCAAAAATGTGGTAATAAAATCAAAAGGTGCACAGTGTTCCAAGCATAAAAGACACAGTCCAATGAGGACAGCTTTATCAAATGTGTTAGGTCCCACCCCATTGCATTTGGATGATGCACAACTTCACATCATCCAAATGAAATGTCCATTGCATTTAGACTGCACTCAAGTTTGCACCATCCAATGAAATGTGTATTGCATTTGGATGATGCACGAGTGTACACAATACAAATGCAATGTGTATATATTTATTTATATTTTTAATAATGTAATTATAATGTACTTTTTTTATTATTGTTTGCTTGTCTGCAAAATCTAAATGAAATATATGAGTGGGGCATTCAGAATGATTGAGGTGTTCCCATTCCATTATGTCCGTGCTCACTGAAAACATTGTTACTGGAAACTAAACATTCCACTCCTTGAACAACCTGTATTAACCCAGAATATTGGCTGGTTAACAGATATGGGTCTTGTAGAAATTTTTCGGTACAATTTGTAGGCACCATAAACTTGTATGAAAATATTTTAAATACTGTTCAATTACATCCTACTCAATATTATGCCATGATACATTTGATTGATATTAAATTCTCAGTAAAAAGTGCAAAGCACATCATGCTCTTTTTCTAAACATATAAATGTTCTAAATTGGGGTTGTTTTAGTATTTGAAAAAAAGAAAATTGCAGTAGTAAGTCCATTCAAATGTATAGTTTCTAGGAGGCTACACAATTAGAGAAAGATATTGAGACAACATTGACCACTGACCAACAGTAGCAACCAGGCAATGGATGTTAACGATCTTTCAGTTGCACACCACACATATTTTGGCAACCCTGCATGCTTGTGTTCTCTGCATAATGGTGAAACAAACACAACATACCAGTAGCCCAACTCACAAAGAATAGAAAGGAAAAAGCAATTTTAGTATCTCATTAGGGCCGCTCTGGATAAGGCATGTCAGATTGCTTATGTCTGTGTAGTCTGCCTGATACATTCAGGCCTATTCAGTTTTTGAATGGGTGTTGGGAGTAACGTTTTGTTATTATTTTTAAATCAGATTATAACAGGGAAGTGGAAAACATGACTTAAGTTGTGTCTGTTTTTTCCAGCATGCCCGGACTTGGTCCTTAAAAAACATAAAAACTTTATAGCCTTTATGATTCAGATGTTAAATTTAAACCCAGAAAAAATTGCTTCTGCTCTTTGCGGACTTGAAATCTTAACAGTATTAACCTCTATTAAGTATTTTTTCTTTTAGTATTTTTCTTTAAGCATTTAAGTAAACTATTATTTTGCTAGGACATTTTTTTTTTGATAGGTGAGTACCTACTATCTTACTATCTTGTAGCCTGTATTGCCAATCATTTATTTTAGTTTGTCCACTGTGCATGATGCTTAGCTAAGATAGGGCTATACATTTCATGCCAATTGTGACCTTGAAAGTCACTCAATAGTCTCAGAATTTGAACATTGTGTTTCTTGTGGTAAGGTGACAGTCAGCAGAATACAATACAATTTCATTGCTAGAACTCAATAAAAATGCCCCCTCTTGCTAATTTAATCTGCCTCCTAAGTCATTTCATCCTGTAGCCGTGTCTGTTCTCAACAAACAGTTGTCAAGGTGCAAACACAAACAAGCATAATTAGTCAACAAGCAATCAGGATGTTGGGCCACAGGTAAACTCACCTGTGTTTAGGTACAATGAATGGCAATAAAACAGAGTGAGAGGAAGAGGAGCAATCTCTAATGAGATTCACAACACTGTACTTCACCATGTTCTTATACATGGTATGGCAATGCAGGAAACTGGGCTAAGCATATAGTCAAACCTGAGCCATTTTAATTTTGCTTCAAATGTCTGGACTTTCAGAAATGAAAATGTTAATTATCGTAAACATATCTGACTACATTGCTGACCACCCTGTTTTGTGTAATTTGAATCTGTATGCATTTGCACACACAGTCCAGTACAGAAAAATGATATGAACTTGAGACTTCATATTCATATTTTTGGAAAATTTTGAGGATCCAGTTGGTGTTTGTAGACCATGCATCATTTGAGGTCCAGCAACTATCCTTTGTGAACATGGTTTTTTGAATAAAAACATATAAGTTTAGAGAAATCCAGTCAAGAAGAATAATTCAAGACAATAGCATTTTTCACAGTCCAGACTGGGAGGAAATACAGCCTGAGAATTAAATGAAAATATCTGGCCCAGGTAAAAAACAAGATGAAAAGCTTGAGGTAGAATAAACATTTATTTTATGGCTATAAACTTACACCTGTCTAAAAACACTTTTTCTAAGTTTCAAGTGAGCAATGTGTGTATTGCTATGTGTATATTTGCAGTATACCCGCTAGGCATAATTTCCCGTCTAAAATATCATACCATACCATCATCTTCCGCTTATCCGGGGCCGGGTCGCAGGGGCAGCAGTCTAAGCAGGGATGCCCAGACTTCCCTCTCCCCAGACACTTCCTCCAGCTCTTCCGGGGGGACACAGAGGCGTTCCCAGGCCAGCCGGAAGACATAGAATATCATGTGAAGTGTAAAATTAAGGGGGATTTTTGGAACACATTATAGTTATTGATTCATAAATTCCTTTTAATGACAGTGTTTTCAATAACTCTCACCAGTGTGCAATAGGTATACAATAGTGTCATTGTATTTTATGGTTTGTGTGACTTTTTAGGGCAAAGTTTCATTTATTTTTCAAATTATATGTTTTTGAGTATAACATTTAATTGTCCCCTCCATGAACTGCCACCTTAACGTGGTGGAGGGGTTTGAGTACCCGAGTGACCCTAGGAGCTATGTTGTCTGGGGCTATATGCCCCTGGTAGGGTCTCCCAAGGCAAACAGGTCCTAGGCGACGGGTCAGACTAAGAGCAGTTCAAAACCCCTTAAAATCCAATATAATTCAAAGGGAATGTGCATAAGTTAGGGGTTTTATTCCCACTTCTAC
The DNA here is from genome assembly GCF_011004845.1 of Esox lucius. Lineage (NCBI taxonomy): Eukaryota > Metazoa > Chordata > Actinopteri > Esociformes > Esocidae > Esox > Esox lucius. The sequence goes on along the minus strand of NC_047581.1, from coordinate 8,709,134 downwards.
CAGTCCCTGGAGTGCCTGTTTTTCTCCAGTTTAAAATGTTCTCTAAATTAAGCATTGACAATTTGTTGTTCATCCTACAGAAAATACACTGATCAGCCATAACATTATGACCTATGACAGGTGAAGAGAATAACACTGATAATCTCGTTATCACGGCACCTGTCAGTGGGTGGGATGTATTAGGCAGCAAGTGAACATTCTTACCTCAAAGTTGATGTGTTAGAAGCAGGAAAAATGTGTAAGCGTATGAATCTGAGCAAATATGACAAGGGCCTAATTGTGATGGCTAGATGACTGGGTCAGAGCATCTCCAAAAGTGCAGCCCTTGTAGGGTGTTCCTGGTCTGCAGTGGTAAGTACCTATCAAAGTGGTCCAAGGAAGGAAAATCTGTGAACCAGCGACAGGGTCATGGGCGGCCAAGGCTCAATGATGCACACTGGGAGCGAAGGCTGGTCCATGTGGTTCGATCCGACAGACGAGCTACTGTAGCTCAAATTGCTGAAAAAGTTAATGCTGGTACTGATAGAAAGATGTCATAACACACAGTGCATCGCAGTTTGTTGCATTTGGGGCTGCGTAGCCGCAGACCAGTCAAGGTGCCCATGCTGACCCCTGTCCACTGCCAAAATGCCTACAATGGGCACTTGAGCATCAGAACTGAACCACAGAGCAATAGAAGGTGGTGGCCTGGTCTGATGAATCATGTTTGGGAAGGAGTCAAGCCGGCTGAGGCAGTGTGATGCTATGGGCAATGTTCTTCTGGGAAACCATGGGTCCTGCCATTCATGTGGATTTTACTTTGACAAGTACCACCTACTTGAGCATTGTTGCAGACCATGTGCACCCTTTCTTGGCAAAGGTATTCCCTGATGGCACTGACCTCTATCAGCAGGATAATGTGCCCTGTCACAAAGCAAAAATGGTTCAGGATTGGTTTTAGGAACACAAAAACGAGTTCAAGGTGTTGACTTGGCCTCCAAATTCCCCAGATCTCAATCCGATCGAGCATCAGTGGGATGTGCTGGACAAACAGGTCCAATCCATCAAGGCCCCACCTTGCAATTTACAGGACCTACAGGATCTGCTGCTAATGTCTTGGTGCCAGATACAACAGCACACCTCAGAGGTATAGTGGAGTCCATGCCTCAATGGGTCAGGGCTGTTTTGGCGGCAAAACGGGGACCTACACAATATTAGGCAGGTGGTCATAAAGTTACGGCTGATCTGTGTTTTTACACAGAATATTATCCACATTATCTGTGTTTTTGTGTTTTGATGTTTCTTTTTTTTAAATGCAGTGAAAGTCCCAAAGTGTTTTCACAACACTAATTATTGAAATCAATTAATTTTACTAACTAATCAGATTGTTATTATTGTATTTTTTTATTACTGGTGTAAAATACATTAGGTTTGAATTAGTCTTGTGTTTTAAGTATATATATTTTTTATATATTAAGTATATGACTGCCAATGTCAACTCCAACTGTATGCTAATGTACTCACATACAGCCATTATCAACAAGCAAACACACAACCATGCAGATATCCTCCCTTTACACAGTTCCTTGTCTGCCTAACAACCCAGAAGGATTGCAGGCTCGCTGTTCACTTTCAGTTGCTTTTTCTAAACACGAGGTTACCCTGTTCCACTCTGATACTGGCTACAGACTGCCACCAGATCTGAAGCATTAAATCTCTAATCCCAGCCTCAGCCCCTCAGCCCTCTATTTCACAGGTCAGTGACTGTGAAGCAATCAACAGACTGTAAGGAAACCAAACAATGTTCTGTCTCTAGCCAAGGGGAGATTTCACTTAATTTGACCCAGGAGTTAGCAATGTCTTGTTTGTGTTAGCGGGGATACTATTTGATTTCATCATTGAGGCGAAATAGGTGTTTGGAGAAAAAGGCTTGCCAGTGTGTATCAGTCTATTTCTTAAAGGTGCTCTGGGCAGGTTGTTGGTTATCTGGTTAAAAATTGCTTACCGTAGTAGTGTTGTAGTTTACAGAGATGTATGCCATATTGTTTCTATCATATTTATAAAAAAAACAACAACAACATTAGCAGCATTGAATACGATACATTATGATGTTCTTACTGAAGTTACAATACTTTATTTACTTTAGGCTATTTTCCTTAGGCTATTATGTCCCATTTTAATTCCAACAGCACTGTCACAGTAAAGCCATGACAGCTGCACAAGCCACTATGTGTTATCGACATATGTTTTCTCTCATCCATCTTAAAAGCATTCACAGCGCCATGAATTTTCATGAATGGCGCCTGACTATGTGCTATGTTCCCAATATCTTTCGATCTGTCTGTCAGTCTATTGACGAAGAGTGTGAAGATTATCATGCAGGGCACAGTCATGGACCCAAGCTAGGATTAAAATTTAATCAGAAGTCACCTAACTGTCTGCTGTAATTAAATCAACGCTACTCTCTCCCCAGGACGATGTGGTCTTTAGGTGGAAAATACTAATTGGACAATTGGATATTCATGATTTTATAATTGAGCACTGATATGTGTCTTTTATGAGAAGCTAGCAAAAGAACGTGAAGTAATGTAACATTTGTCTGTTGTATCATCATCACTAGTCACAATTCTATACGTAACTCTTTTTACAGTGTCAAAATGCAAATGAAAATAAAGTAGACTAAATACCATTCCATCGAATAGAGGTCTACTGACAATAATACTAGGTATACTCCTACACCAATTTGTTGTTGGGTTACACAAAATTATGTGTAGCCCCTTCACCCCTAGCAGTTGGGGACCCCCTAGCAGTCTGGGGTCCTATGCAACTGCTTATGTTGCTTATGATTAGAAACCAGCCCTGAACCTATTGTGAAAGTCTTCCAAAAACACACTGTTTCATGAAAAGGTGAACTCACAATGTGTAAACGACCTCACCCTGTCTCAGACATGTCCTAATTAATCACAAACAAAATTAAGTGAAGCAAGGTATTTTGATGTGTTGGAATGCTGTGGGTTCACCCTAACAAAAGAATGGTATGGGCTTTTCATAATTGGCCATTTCATCCTTCTCTAGGGGGTTGGTGAGATCCTACTCAGGAGTATGACATCATTCTTGGCTTTAAAAAAAAGAAATGTCTGCTGAATGTATTTTTTTACTAGAAAATAATGCTTTGGCTGTAACTCTGTGTATGATGCTGTTTGAGCATCAGATGTTTTAAATGGAGGATGTGTTTTTTTTCCTGTGACTTCTACCCTATTGCTTAAAAAAAAAAAAGACTAATGCTGTGTCATGTTTGAACCTTTGACAAACGCGTTCCTTGAGGCAACCAGAGCAATTGATTAAAGGTGTCCCGTTAAAAATGAAATAGGATGTTTTTTTTATAATTTTTATACCCCTGCAGAATGAAACGCTTGTCACGCTGATTCATATTGTGACATTATTTCTATTTTTCCACATTACAGGAGTATAGAGTGTGGCGAGCCTCTTCCTACCAGCACCTCACTAATGCAGAGCGAGAACGCTCCGCCATCGGATGCTCAGGAACAGGGAGATCATGCACTGGGAAAGCATTATGGAGGAGATTGGTAGGACTAGCCCCACCCCTAAACACCTGCCACTCATCAATGCCTATCTGGACAGCTATAAAAACAGGAATTCCCAGAAGGAAAGCTCTTTGCAGTAACTGTTCGTGTCTGTCTCCCTATACAATGATGATGAAGCACCAACGGAACGACCCATCGAATGAGGCGCCAGCCAGGGAAGCCACATGAGCCTAATGTCTGTTCACTCTCATTCTGCTGTTGGTGCGTAACAAAACGCCTTGGGGCTTCTCACACACTATCCGCCTCAGTGTCTTTAGTTTGCTCCACTAAAAGAGGGAAAATATATTTTCCAGAAAATAGCTGAGTGATGATGGGTCAGTAGTCACATTATGGGTGACATTTTACCGATGCAACAATAGACCGTAAAACTAAAACTTTATTGTTTTAACCACTCTGTGTTTACTATGCTCTTGCCAAAGTTCAAATCTATTCCACAATGTCTGGTGAGTGATATGTGCTCTTTTGAATGTAGAAGTGTTAATGTGTTGGTTATCATCTCTGAGATTGGTATTCATAAGCTGGGTTTAAATCGGACTGGGAGAGCTGAAGATCACAGAAATGCTTCCTAATAGGCATCCCACATCACGTGGGTCAACGCGTATGAGGGCATGCTCACTCTCCTATTGACCTCAATTCACTTTGCAGACGAGAATCAACAGAGTGCAGTGATCCCAGGAAATCTCAGCTGGCCGATTTGCATCGGTCCCAGCGTGCTGCACTCAAGACATGATGCTAGACTGCTGTGGTCAGCTTGGTGGTCGATCAAAAAGCACCTTACATAGCTGCGCCAACTTAGATGCCCATAATAAACAGAAATATGTCACCATTCCCCACCAGAGACGTAAGCCTGAATAACCAAGTTTTAACCATGGCACCAGCTGTCTTTAGACACATCTCCCACATGGCTTACAACATCAAAACAACGGGATGGAGAAGTTAATGTCAGACTTGTCATGTCTGATGTCTTTGAAGATTTTGACACGTCAGGGGCCCAGCGCCTACTGTAAAGAAACACCTTTAAATCCATTCCCCAGTCGGTTTTGTTTGAGGGGATATTCCAGTTTGTCTAACCGCGGCCTGACTTCCATCAGAACCTACAAGGGAGCAGATGAAGGTGGTGTGAAGCCTGGAGGATTGATGCTGTTACTGGGCTAGAATACTAAACATTTGGGAGGAATGATAGCTACAGGCGTCATTCTGATCAGCTGGGATCCAAAGATAGACCATGGACTGACAATCAACTGTGTGTACCCACAATTGATATTGCAATGTACTTATTATCAAAGGGAGCTGTTACCTAAGGTCCTAAACCTTGTGGCAGATTGAACAGCTGGGACCAGGAAGCTCAGGGAAATCAAGGACAACTTGAGCTATAGAATAGCAATCCATTGAAATACTGTACCTAATCGAAACCATCAGTATTTAAATTGAGTTCCTTTCCAAAAAGTCAAACAATGATTATTTATGGCTAGTCCATAAAGCTGTGGTTTAAAAACATTGTTAGCTATGGTTGTAGGTGCTGTGAATATTCATGAGTAAATGGTGGTGTTGATATACTTTTATTTATGTGACATACCATTCCACTGACAGATACGTACATCTGGTGTGATCAATGAACATACAGCCACAGGGGGCAGATAATATATTATGTTTTTGCAAGATCTAGAGAAGAGACATCAAGACCTGAATTGAATCTGAAGGAAGGTTTTAGGCCTTGCAGCTTTTAAAGGAAATTTCATATTGGGCTGACATTTAGAGCCTTTAAGGTGAAATGTAATGTTAGAGAAGATTAACTTTAAAAGCTCCAATGCCTCTAAGCCGCTAAAGATTGAATCCAGGCATTAGTATCAAATTGCACTAACAGTAATGGTACTAGAACATTCAGTTGACTATTAACATGTATACAATACAATAGGTTTTGTTTCATACATAAAAAGTAAAGACATGATTGATTTCTACTTTCGTACACCTTTGCTTGGCAATAAACCATGTTTCATAGGAAACACTTTATGTAAATGTACAATGCCCAAGTGTCTCGGAAGATAAGGCAAAGTCTCAGCTAATGGAATCACATTCTTCAGACACTGTTTCAAACAGCAGCACAGTCTCAGCAGAATATAAGAAATAGAGACATTTAACCAGTGCAGTCAAATGTCAGCTAAATTAGTTAACCCTAAAGGCACTGGCACATTTCAACCCCTAAAAGGTATACCCCCAAAACATATTCATTTTTTAAAACACATCCAAGTTCATTGGGTTGAGCTCTAACTTTGGAATGCCCTGGGCTATAAACTCAGTAAAACTGAGACACGTAACAACATGTTGAGTTGTTTTGGTTGACCTGAAAATATACTTTATTGTGAGGCAAAATCTGGAGTAAACAAATTATTGTGTAGAATATCAGCTTTTTTACAGAGGGATTCAGTGGGGCTTGTGAGAAATAGTAGCTTTCCCGCCTAATAGGCCAAATCTGGAGTGGTATTCTAGCCCAGGTGGTCTTTTAAAGGTACATATAGTCCATACTTCGTGCCAAATGTCAAGCTTTTATAAGAACTTTTTATTTTCTATTTCACTATTTGGCCCACGTGATCAACTTAAAACACAAAAGCGATATCGTTTTTCATCTTCTGTGCCAAATGTGCAGATTTTCAAGCCACATTGTATTTTGGTTTTACTATTGCACACATTCACAATATTTGTTTTTATGTCGTAACTTGATGCTTGACTTAAAGTCCTAACCTTTCAAAATGAGAGAAAATAAGGATTTTGACATTGGTTTGTCAGAATGTACACAGGTTAGTGCTTTTAGGGTTATATGTTCTCCAACAGAATCTGAAGGGGTTCATAAACTGCTCTTCCTTTTTATTGTACCGTTACTTTCATGAGAGTAGGATCATTTACAATGAACTATTCAAAACATATGTAAGTACATTTTCTATTGGAACACAAGCATAATGGTGGTGAATTACCCATGTGCACTGCAGCACCTTATTATAAAGTGCTGAATGAAAATAAAAAGCTATTTGTTTACAGTACATGTAAATTGACTCCATCAACTCAGAGTTATGCCTTTGCATAACACACAATTCATTGCTGATACTGACTACCGTGTCAAAATGCAAATACCGTGTTGTATTCAATCACAAAAGATAAAAACCTGACATTACAGCAGTGCCATAAAAGATGATAGTGCTTTTAATGCCTAATTATCTTATCATGTAGTGTGAATGGTATATCCTTTCAATTTAAAAAAGACAGCATAATAAAATAAAATATATTGCTATGGTATGTTTAAAGTCTCCATAGCCAGAGTATTGCATCCCAAGAATAACAAGGACCTACCAGGGGACAGTTATGGACTGAAGGTCATTGCTGCTGCTTCGATTCTCCTGAGCCAAGCTGACCTATGGATGACACTAAAGGATTATATTGATCATATATGGGGTGAAATTACATGTGAGATGTATACTCATGACTTATTGCTCAATATAGCAATGTATTTGGACTGAACACACCAACAGAGAACAAAATACATTCCATTACATCGTTTTCTTATACAGTGCGGACATTCTTCTTTGTATGTTGTTACGTATATATGTCACATATCAAGCATACTGTATGAATTCTCAGTGATATGCTAATACAAGTCCATCACATCTGAGCCTTTTGTTTTTCTATGGCACTAAGAACGGGGTGCTCAGTGAAGCTAATAATCCACAGTATGTCAATAAGAACAGTTCCCCAAAAACGACTTTTACAAGGTGAGCATGTTGTCTATTAAACAGCCCTTCTGTTCATGCAGAACTGTAAAATATTTATTTCATGAAATATTCACTTTTTTGTTTCGTTGTTGATTTGGTACACAGTACAGACGTAAAAATACATAAAAATAAACATCATCACTTCCCTCTCCCGACCCATGAACTTTCACCTATAACCTGATCCCTTGACTTCTGACCCTAACCCCCATTAACAGTAGTGGTCACTGTTGGTCGTGAGTGAATTATAACACGCCTATGTTTGTTACACAGTCATATGGATACACACTGATAACAACATTTACAAGTGTTTCAAGAAACAACCGATTAAATCCATGCACTTCATGCACAGATGATGGTCATCCTCCAGGCAGAGTAGGAGTTTAAGGAGCAAGTTCAGAAAGGGTGCCAATGAAGTCACTTGGATGAGAGCCATTAACACACAAATGCTTTCCTGTCGGTTTATTTTTAATAACACTTCGATTGTCTGTTGTTGTCTCAAAGCTTTAACTCAGTCAGTTGTCCGGGTGTCTTAGAGTAGTCTCTTAGAGTGGGCTGGCATGCCCCTGCCTACTTCATGCCGCTCCGCAGCACCTGATTGGCTGCAATAAGCATGACGCTGATGATGAAGGCGATGGCGAAAGCACATATTAGGCTCTTGCGTACACACGTTTGCTTTACTTGCTGTGTTGGACTAGCTGCTTACCAGGAAAGGGAGGCAAGACAGAAAAGGAAGGTTAGGTATGCAGAGGAACAGAGATACAAATTGTGACAATGGTTCTCATGCACCTGTTAGTCAATTCAATCAATCCTATTTCATGCCCTCTGCACATATCTGAACCCCGATGCGAAGGTGAGTTATGTATATCGTCATTTCCAGTGAGAAATCTCATCTGGAAATGTACAAGAACGTGAACACAATTACTACGGATGAACACTGCTTGGAAATTTGTTCCACACCTGTACGTGCGACATATAATTACATAGATTACAACGCTGATTTTAGTTTCTGCCAAACGAGATAAACAAATGTATCGACATCTGAGGAGAATGTTGTAGTATAGTGGTTCTCAACCCTCTCCTGGGGACCCCACAGCTGTTCCATGTATTTGATGTATCCCAGACCTAGCAAGCCTAAATCAACTCGCCTGATTATTAAGTCCATTACTGATTGATTCATGTGAGCTAGTTCCCGGACAACAACAAAATTGTGAGACAGCTGGGGTCGTTTTGATTAATCTTTATAGTATTTTGTATCATAGTTTTGTCAATAGGTTAGACAGCCAATTCCGGCTATGCGTTTGTCCACCATGGGATATCTACAAATCTATCTACCACCTGTTAATGCCATTTGGTTAACTTCTATGCCTGTCTCAAAACAACCATTCAAATTGTATTACAATGTGTAACCAACATCTGTTAAAGTCTATATATGTAACTGAGACGCACAAAAAACAGTTCACGTCCATTGTCTTGCCCATGAGACAGTGTGACCCTAAAATGATCTGTTATAAATACAGTATCTCTGTGTGAGTATTGCAATAGAAGTTCTCTATCTTTTCTGTCAGGCTCTTCTATGTCCACTGCTATAAGCCATTCATGCATAGAAATGCATAAGACTTGGTTAATGTAATGTTTGATCAAAATGACATTGTGACATTTTTGTCATTTAGCAGATACTTGTCTAGTGAGTTACCTTAAGTGCAAACATTTTAAATTGTTAGGTGAAACAACCCCACAGCAGAATAGTAAGTACATTTTGATCAATGAATTCATTGGCATAAGTAAGTGCTGGCAAGGAGATCATACAAATAAATTAACATAAAATATGAAACACTTACAAAAGACAACAGAGGTGGTGACAGTGGAGCTATTTTAGGTACTTGGGTACATTTTCAGATGTTTTTTGAAGACATGCAGAGATTCGCTATCCTAGCCTCCGAGGAAAGCTGGTTCCATTATTTAGGTGCTGAGACAGAGAAAAGTTTTGATCGCCATAACGGGAACTACCCCAAAGGTTAAACTACAAATTGTAAAAGTGTAGGCAACGTGATCATCTTTATAGTCGTTACTATATAAGAATTTCACCTGATAAAAACATTACTTCCGGACCTCGGCGTCAGAGTTAGAAATAACAGTCTCTGTAGTCTCTAGAACAAGACAGTTTATCACAACCCTTTGTTGTATATCGTATCTCCTAAAACCTGAAATTAATAAACGATCCATTGTATGACCATCAAAAATCAATAGCATATCTTAGCTTAAAGATATTGAGGGCAAAAAAGTGATTTATGTTTTTATTATAAGGTTCCTTACTGTCTATATCCACCTGGCAGGCCCCTGGATTCTCTATGTGACTCTCCTCAGTCATGATGATGTTCTCAATGTCCTTCATAGTTAGGTGGTCACAGAACGTATCATACAGCAGCCTCTTCAGCTCCTCCACTGTCAGCTTCTGCATATCGGTCTGGACATATACAAACACACAAACACACAGGAAAATATGTCACTGTGATTATACTGTTCCTAGGTTGTTCCTATTGTTTTTTCAACCCAATGGATATGATAAGGATTTGGGCATGGTAAGAGAACAGGGCACTTACAGTGGGGAGAACAAGTATTTGATACATTGCCAATTTTTCAGGTTTTCCTACTTACAAAGCATGTAGGGGTCTGTAATTTTTATCATAGGTACACATCAACTGTGAGAGACGGAATCTAAAACAAAAATCCAGAAAATCACATTGTATGATTGTATCATTTTATTGCATGACATAAGTATTTGATCACCTACCAACCAGTAAGAATTCCGGCTCTCACAGACCGGTTAGTTTTTCTTTAAGAAGCCCTCCTGTTCTCCACTCATTACCTGTATTAACTGCACCTGTTTGAACTCGTTACCTGTATAAAAGACACCTGTCCACACACTCAATCAAACAGACTCCAACCTCTCCACAATGGCCAAGACCAGAGAGCTGTGTAAGGACATCAGAGATAAAATTGTAGACCTGCACAAGGCTGGGATGGGCTACAGGACAATAGGCAAGCAGCTTGGTGAGAAGGCAACAACTGTTGGCGCAATTATTAGAAAATGGGAGAAGTTCAAGATAGCGGTCAATCTCCCTCGGTCTGGGGCTCCAATGCAAGATCTCACCTCGTGGGGCATCAATGATCATGAGGAAGGTGAGGGATCAGCCCAGAACTACACGGCAGGACCTGGTCAATGACCTGAAGAGAGCTGGAACCACAGTCTTAAAGAAAACCATTAGTAACACACTACGCCGTCATGGATTAAAATCCTGGAGCGCATGCAAGGTCCCCTTGCTCAAGCCAGCGCATGTGTCCAGGCCCGTCTGGAGTTTGCCAATGACCATCTGGATGGTCCAGAGGAGGAATGGGAGAAGGTCATGTGGTCTGATGAGACAAAAATAGAGGTTTTTTGTCTAAACTCGACTCGCCGTGTTTGGAGGAAGAAGAAGGATGAGTACAACCCCAAGAACACCATCCCAACCGTGAAGCAGGGAGGTTGAAACATAATTTTGGGGAATGCTTTTCTGCAAAGGGGACAGGACGACTGCACCATATTGAGGGGAGGATGGATGGGGCCCATGTATCGCAAGATCTTGGCCAACAACCTCCTTCCCTCAGTACGAGCATTGAAGATGGGTCGTGGCTGGGTCTTCCAGCATGACAACGACCCGGAACACACAGCCAGGGCAACTAAGGAGTGGCTCCGTAAGAAGCATCTCAAGGTCCTGGAGTGGCCTAGCCAGTCTCCAGACCTGAACCCAATAGAAAATCTTTGTAGGCTGCTGAAAGTCTGTATTGCCCAGCGACAGCCCCGAAACCTGAATGATCTGGAGAAGGTCTGTATGGAGGAGTGGGCCAAAATCCCTGCTGCAGTGTGTGCAAACCTGGTCAAGAACTACAGGAAACGTATGATCTCTGTAATTGTAAACAAAAGTTTATGTACCAAATATTAAGTTCTGCTTTTCTGATGTATAAAATACTTATGTCATGTAATAAAATGCAAATTAATTACTTAAATCATACAATGGGATTTTCTGGATTTTTGTTTTAAATTCCGTCACTCACAGTTGAAGAGTACCTAGGATAAAAATGACAGAGTTCTACATGCGAGAAACACTGCCGATTTTACAGGTTATCAAATACTTGTTCTCCCCACTGTATGTGTATGCCTTATTCAATGACAGTCTTGATTTCCAAACCCACCATAAGATGTGTGTGTTTGTTCTATATTGAACACAAACTCATAGCTAGAGCAAGGCATAGACATGGGAAGATTAAATCTGTCATGCTCCTGCATACGAAAAGAGTCCTCCGAATATCCCGGGAATGTCAAAATGTCCTGAGGACATGCCCTGTTTTCTTTGTAAATATATATATTTTTAAATTTTCACTGAGAATAACAAAAACAACACCTGATTACAATAAATCTAAATGGATTTCATAAGTAACTCTGACAAGACTTCAAACGCCTTACCGGCTGACACTGTCCTATTAACCATCTACCAAGTCTGCCAATTAAATGTTTTCTTCCCTATTCAAGTCAAAAGACCCCATGCTATAGATAGTTTCACAGATGACAGCTAATACATTTTGATCACCCAGAAGATTTTTGCTTCAGCTTGTCAGTGATAATAAGCAGGAAGGAAGCGATTGAGTCATCCTTAAATTACTGTGGGATTTGGTCGCGGTATTTTGGAAGAAATTAATTATTTTCAATATCTTTGGTAAAAATGTATTTGGGTACATTGTCACATTCTAAATTGACAAATATGGGAGCTTAATGACTTGAAATTATATTTTTGCACTAATGATGGAAACACCATGGAGATATTCTTTAGGGAAATGTGGATTCTAATAAATGGATGACAGTCAAATCTATGTTCATCAATCCTTTTTAAAAAAGAACTTTCCATAGGGACATGATTAATAAATTAATTAGATAAAGGCAAAGTCTTCAAAATAATAACTATTTTCTTTTTACGGCTTTACATAACCAAAACATTTGGCTCAGCGATAGCAGTTAGCTCACAGTAATTATCAAGGCAGCAACACTAACTGCATAAAACTAAGGGAAAACAACATGTGTTATAAAGAAATAGGTATCACAAAAGCCTTTGTTTTATTAAACTATGCAATATATTAAATACATTTACACTGTATAGCATCACAAAATATACAGCTTCTGAAAAAATTAAGAGACCACTGCACCTTTTTTCTTTCCTTTCCAAAGAATTCAAAAAGGAACAGAAGGGTTAAAATTAAGAGACCTCTGCAAATTGAACACTTCTGTTCCTCACTCAAAACTTTCCTTTTCAACTTTTCTGGAAAGGAAAGAAAAAGGTGCAGTGGTCTCTGAATTTTTTTCCAGAGCTGTGTACTCAATATCTCCAAAACATGTCAGTACACGGTTCCACTCTAAACACTTTCAAATGCATTTAATGTAGGAAATGCCCATTACAAGAAATGTGATTGAGCATCTACATCACCAGTGTGACAAGCCAATTTGCGAGAACCCAGTTGGTTCTAAATTGCATACAAATCGATGTTTTGCAGTATAAAGGGCTTATTATTCAATAAAATTTTAATAAAAATAAGAAATGTGTAATGAGTCATGTTCTTGTCATTTTAAAGTTATTTTACATGGTGCCAAAGTCCAAGGAACACAGTTCCCACCTCAATTCAAGAAAGCCAGGGTAATGATTACTTGCCTTCCAGAATACAGAATCAAAATCGGTTCCATGGAACTTGTCAGGCATTCCGGCTGCTGTCAGCTTTGGTCCAAGGAGAGTGACAAACTCCTCAAAATCCACCTGACCATCACCTATTGTTGATAAGTGGTAGTTACAATGAGTACAGAGGAGAAATATGCCATGTCTAAACATCCTGTAGTTTGGACTGTAAAAGTTATATATCCTAATTCTGTAAAACTCAAATTTAGACCCTTGTTGCTTGGGTCAAATAAAAGGGTCTACAAGCCTATTCACACTACAGTTATGAGGACAACATTTCAATTAAAATAAAATATACATAATATGTAAATACACTTCTATTTCAACAAAATTGTTGGAATAGGTGGAAAAGATGAGCATGTAGCACATTGCCCTGTTATAATATTATCTGTTTCTTTGTGCAACAGTTGGCTAGTTTTATAGTTTAGTTGGTTAATTTAGATATTTAACTTAAGTTTGATTTCAATAGAGCAACAATTTACTATAGTCACATGGATTAATGAATAAAGCCTAAACATTTTGAAACTGACTGCAGTTACTGATTATTGTTTTGGGCTGACTAAATTGGTGTCGGCCAGGTACCAAGCTAAAGCTATTGCACGCAATCCCAATTTCAACACACACAGAACCCTATAATATTATAATGTGACCTGTAAAATCCAAGCTTAATCAAAACGTAATCAAACAAAACAGCATTGCATGGAAATCAGCATCACTTTCTAAATGAAGTTTGGAAAGTGACAGTCATGGAAAGTAGCATTCTAGCTGTTAAGGAATTGTAGCTGAGCGAGCTTATCAAACATCCTATTAAATAAACAGTAATAGGTGTATGGGTGCTGCTTAATAGTGCAGCATGCATAATGTTAAATATGTTACCCATAATACAGTGCTGCTTGAAAGTATGTGAACCCTACAGGGATGGTCATTATTTTTGTATAAAATATTAAGATAAATTCACACAAATGTTCTCTAAATTCATAGTAAAGACATTCCAAATAAAGGACACAAACAAAAACATATGAATCATATTAACTGTTAATTGGCCTGCTTTTCTGTTCAAGAATTCCATCAGAATTCATGGTTTCCTAGATGATGGAAGGAGGAAAATCAACACAAGCACCACACATCTTGACATTCCCACCGACATGATTGACAAGTGCTTTACAAGTTCAAGACCCATACCCCGGAGACTAGATTAAAAATACAGTTCCAGGTTGTGTGTGTTGGTGTCTCACCGTCCATGTCCAGTCTTTGTATGATGACCTCCAGCTCCACCTCATTGGGCATATAACCCAGGGACCTCATGGCCATACCTAGCTCCTGCTTGGAAATAAACCCGTTACCATCGCGGTCAAACACCTTGAAGGCCTCTCGAATCTCTGCAAAGACACACACACACACACAGACAGATACACAAACACATAACACATAAAAGTGTTACAAAACAACCTTAAACAACAACAATTCTATTACACTTTATTTTAACAGTCGTAATTTCCATCTGTAGATGCTCTATGGATAGAACTACAATCATTAAATGACGAACTATCTTGATAAGCAACTACTTGCTAAAGGTTAGGAGTAGGGTTAAGTTTGGAATAAGGTTTAGTAAAGGGGTTATAGTTTGAATAAGGATTATGGTTTAGGTTAGTATGTGGTTAGCTGAAATGTGTCCAAAGGAAGATATTAAGGCACTCTATATAAAGTAAATAAAGTGTTACCAGTGATTTTTACAAACTCATAGCAACACTTGCTGGTGACAATAAAAAAAAACAGTGATTCTAAATCTACTGGTTTCTCTAAAAGTAATGTGAGGTCAACAAACTATGTATTCACTTTCACAGATGTAGATTGGATTTGAGAAATATGCGTATGTTATGTAATCAGAAATTATATAAAAAATGTGAGAATAATTTAACTGGAAAAAAAATATTCTTCTTTTCCAGAAGGTGTTCTACTTTAAATTAATTTAGAACATAATGACCTGTTCTACCCTTTAATACTTTTGACATTGACCTGAAAAGCTTTAAAGCCTCTATGAGTCATTGATTCCCATCATTAAATGCGTCAGCAGATATCCGCCCAGTTATATAAAATGTTCTACTAGTCAATTGATATATCCAACAACATATTGCAAAATATGTATCGTACAGGAAATCAGTTCAGGTGATTTGTCTTTCTGATGCATAGATTTAGGAGTAATATTTTCTCTTTCTGCCGACAAGAATCAGAAAGCACATTGGTAAAATAATCATGTATGTAAGATTTGTTTCAAATCCATTGTGAGCCTATGTAAATTGAGAAGATATGGTATCCAAACCTGATTTGACTATGAATTACTTAAAACAAATCTGTATTTGGATATAAGCCAAATTTAACTAGCTCATGATCTCAAAGATACTAAAACTGTTTTCAATTTCTTAAATGTCTTAAAGAATTCTAGTAAGATTGCAATTTTTTGACCGGTCCAATTATATGAACTAATTCATGTAAAAATACAAGGAAGAATATTTTATTCTTTATTTGATTATTCTTTTTTTTTTTTATGAATTACAAGTGAAGAGATTTATGATTCTGTGTTCGTACTCACAGATCATTGTTAGTGATATGCTGTCGAGTGAAGGTGATTTGCTATTGCGTTGATGGAGCAGGGTGTCAGAATTGGGGATGTATGGGCAAGTCTGGCCAAAATAAACCCCTGACACCTATGACAAATAGTTAGTGTGAGAAAAACAATAACAGGAAGAAAGAATGATGACAGAATGTGTTGTGCGTTGTAGGTCCACACGTACTGCTGGATGTTGCCATGGCTCGGGGAAATATTGTTTTTGAAAGGAGTAGAATAGAATGGATATCCGTGCACTACAAAGGACAGAGCAAGTTAGATATCATGCATTTCAATGAAATACAATGTGACACCTAATTTACAAGGTGGAGCAGAATAACATTTTACTCCAGCAATTTTTGTATTTATCCAATGTCTTAGGCGAGGTATGGGTTTGACTTATTTAATGCCTCTGGGTAAATTGTTTAACCTTTACCCCAGGCCAAAAAACATTGTTTATATGCTTCAATAACAACACCCAGGAATCCACCTGAGGTCCCTGCCTCCAGCTGTTTGCTGTATCAACAGCACTGCAGCAGAGTAGACATCTATTTTACTAAAATGCTCCTTTGCTACCTCTCAGGAGGGCCAGTCTTTTAGAGAAGGTGCCAGAACCATTTGGGCTGGAAATGCACTGCATACAAAATCATTCACTGCACATGAATAAATTACATTTGCGCATGCCTATCCGAAGTTTTCAAGAAGCAAATAATGTCGATGCATTTCACAATTATATGTTGTAGATATGATGCTGGATTCACTGTTCTACCAATGTCAGTAGGATGTGTACTGTTTACTGGGCTTATATCTTACAATGCACTTTACGTACAGAATTAATAATGGCCATGATGAATAATTGTTCTTTGGGGAAACTGTATTTGTTCAAGTTGGACTAATAAAAACAGGCCTGATGATAAAATAATTAAATTTGCCTGGGTTAATTGTAATGCAGCCTAATATGTTTATTTTACTGGTACATATACGTTTAAGTAAAATGTTTGAACACAGATTGAAGTGAAATGGAAAGTGTATCTACCTTTTCGACAAGCACTGTATATCATGTTGCAGCACATCTAACTTGCATTTTCAGAACATGCTCAAAATCAATTATATTTGTAGTCAGGGCCGTGCACAGGCCTTTCAGAGGGCACACGCCAAAATGACACAAAAGGGCTCCTTGCCCGTCTGCTTCCTCATGACTGCCAGCTTTTGCGATGCGAATTATACAGACGGACAACGCATGCTGGTCTGCTTGAATGACGCTGGTCATTCACAGGCACTGATAAACACTGACATTCGACCCCCCCCCCCCCCCCCCCGCCAATGTGCAAGTGCCTTTATGTAGTTAAAATCGTAGACTCTCCAATGGACACCTCCAACATCGACCACTAGGGGCAACGTGAGCGGTGAAACTGCTCTTCAAAAGATGTTAATAATGATAATGCTGCTTGCAGCCACGCGACATAGCTGAACCCACAAAGAGATTCAGTTCTGTCTTAATTATCCCCTTCTTTTTCTTTTCTAGTGAGATAAAATCAAGTTTTAAGTTGTACAGTATAGGCTGCAAATATCTACAGTTATATATATACACAATTTAGCAGTCAGATTAAAAACTGTCAGTCTTTCTCATGAAAGCCATTATGATTAAGGATTACCATACCATCGGAAACATAGTAAAGAATGAATTCTGTTAAAAAATTATAATGGAGAAGCAAATATAGATGACTAGATGGTGTTCTTATAAGATTCTATAACCAATACTCAGTTAAGGGTAAAAATTACATTGAAAACTGCAATGTCTGTCTGACTCTCCCATGCAGGTTTGTATTTTTAGAATGACTGATTTTGCACATTGTCAGCCCAGGGATTTGATCTAGACACCCTTCAATTACAGGTGAGATGCTCTAACCACCAAGCTAGACTATTGAAATGACAAACTGTCTCAATTTGTCAAAAAAGGAACTCCTCAGTTGTTCCTTGCATTATCCTTAAGTAATATTTCAAACTGAAACGTTGGTGGATCCCTGGTAATTCAAATTGAAACTGTGGAATAACCCTGAACAGAACCCCTTCTTTTCATAGTTCTTCTAAGAATATGCTGACTAACATTTTCCTTGAAGAACCTACAGGGTGTCCCCCAGATTCTAATAGTGAAGGATCCACCAACATTTTATCGTCAGAAGGTACAGTATAGCTCAATATGGAGAAGCATTACCCAAAGAGGAGATCAAGTGTGTAAGCACCTCTTCCTGGCCCTAGCCCTCTCTCAGATATTGTTCCCATGCTACTGCAGATTTCCTGTAACTGGTTTTGACCCTCTTTAAAAAGACCTCTGTTTGTTCCCCTTCCATTCCTTTGTTCCTCTTCACTTCAGTGAGCTTTGGAGGTCCATCCTCATCTCTCTGTAAGCGTGTGCCACTACTGAAGCAAGACTTCTGTTATTTGTACGTGAGTGGCATTTGCTTTGATGTAAAAAGGTGGTTGTTGGGCTTCAAAGATAGATTACTCTTATGTTCAGTACAGTAGGGACCTTGGGGGATGATGAAAAGCATTGGGGAAGAGCTGGAGATCTCAGAGATTTTACAAAGCCATTTAAAGTCTGACCCCACAAGATAAACATGTTCTGGGCTTCTCTCCCCCATAATGTAAATCCATAAAGTAGAAAGCCACAAACGGTGTCTCACCAGAGCTCACAAGTAAGTCAGCGTCTCATCAAACACAAAGTATTTGTGAAAAGGAAAGGTATCTATCAGTTCCACATGAAAGTTACACTGGGATGGCAACGATATTCACAGGAAACTCATATGAGCCGTAATATCAGAAAAGTTGTTTGAACGACTTGGATTGATCTTACTTTCAGGTGATTTTGGCTCAGAATTCAAAGTTGCTTGATATATGAGTGTCAGTGATTGAGCCCACATGGTGATTGGAGATGTGGGCATAGTCAACAAAACATTCAGTATAATAGGATTAGACAAAACAAACAGCAAAATTGCACACAAAAAATAACTCATCCTGCCAACCAGCAACAAAGCACGTTGCATTCCAATCCCGGTTTGCCTCTGAAACTAAGAAGGCTTGATCCTGGTCAAGTCTGGATGGGAGAACAGATACTGCTGGTGTTGGAGGATCAGTTGGAGGATCAGTTGGAGGGAACGCTAAGGGTAAAATTCCAATGCCCTATGGTACTGCATTGCGTAGGTGCCGGTTTTCAGATAAACAGGTGCCCTGAATCTGGTCCACATATCGACATGGCTTCCTGCTCACCCCTAGCTTCCAAAAGGCTTATTCATCCACTCTCCTCCACTTGTAAGACTTTCCTTTATTTATTAAATAAATAACTACTGACTATTCTCAATCAATAAGGTCTGTACAAAAAATTAAATACCCTGATGCGAACAGGTTTTCCAGAAACATAATCTACAGAACGAAGTGCCCTTCAGCCACAATGTGATTGCTATTGATTGCAATGGGATGCTCACATTAGCATATGGTGGTTGTATAACTAATAATAAATGCCTATAGTCTTTCCAAGGTCAAACAAATATTTGCTGAACCCTGAAATAGATTCAAAAACTTGATGTCGGAATCAAACCATACTGGGCAGAACATAACTATTTGAGGCACTGCATCACATGGAGTAAAGCCTAAGGTTCATGCTTTGAGTTGCATTTTTTGTCTGCTGTTCAACTTTGCTAATTACGGGCTGCAGCAGATTTGGGAACTGAGGGCTTTGAGAAATGGGAAGTGGCCTAAGGAGAGGAAATACCCAATCCTATAATCTTGGGTACCACTGCACACATACACAGAGAAACACACACACACCCCCCTATAATCCTGGGCTCCTCTCTGGGAGTGCTCCCTTCTCTGGTCAGTGCATGTGTGTGTGTGTGTTTGGTATCCTCCTCCAGTCAAGCTCCAATCTGCCAGGAAAACTCCCTCACATCAACAATTGCAGCAGACCAACCAACACTTTATGTAAGCCCCTTAAAAATCAATGCTCATGACAGAAACACCTCTTCACTATGTGTGTGTGTATGCGCGCATGCATTTCTATTCCTGCAGATATTTTTACACAGCTACCGCAAACCTAATCCATTGTGTGTTGGAAAGGGGCCTACCCAAGCTTCCAAAACATCAGAATATTACTGTAACAGCATCCGAATATGGCTCTGGAGCGCTCTGAGAGAGGAGGGGGTGCTGCGTATTTCTGGGAAACTCCCTGCCCAGGTTAGGATGGAAACCCTCTCTAGAACTACAGCATATATGATGAGTTCTGAAGGAGCATGTTAGGCCGCTTAATGTGCACCCCCGCTCTCAAGACCATGGCGCTGTGTGACTCAGAGAACGGCACAAGCAACCCCAAGGTCACGCTATGAATTCCTGCAGGGATATCACACTGACTAAATGTGTATGCTCTCGGTGTACAGTTTAGTTGCCGTGGATAAAAGCATGTGCTAAGTGGCCTATTATTACCACGCCACTGTGTTGCGAAGGGGCTTAAAATGAGCGGGAGAGTTTGTTCAGATGCTTGGAAAAAATGCAACCCTACCCTTTTACGAATTCCAATTTGACCGGATAGCGTAGGCCTATATTATTTTGCAAAAAGCTGTGAGATGGATCACTGAGTTGGCATTCATTCGGGTTCTTTGGGATATACGAGAGTCATTGGTCTGACTCCTCTTTTTCCTCTGTTTTTAATACTGTGAGTGTTCCAGTAATCTCACCAGAATAGAGCTGAGCCTGTCCATGTCCTCCAGGCTAGAACCATGAAAACACCCAAAAAGGTCAAATGATAAGATGTTAAGCTTCGCTATGCATGGAAACAAAGGCGTCCAAAGGTTTCTTTTAAATGTATCCAAATGTTTCCCCGGAAAATACACACAATCCTTACCGAATGGATCTAACGGCAAATACAACAAACGTAAAATGTTTGATCGAATAAACAATAGTATGTGTGCACAGTAAATGTAAGTGATACGACACCATGGGGTGTGGTCTTTGGTCAACACAACAGCTAAGAACTGTTCTTTGTCAAAACACGTGGCAGAGTGCATGGACATAGCGTCTAGCAATATATCACAAACCAGTGCCATGACTTATAACTCTTTTAAACAGGTTACCAAAAATAATTATTGCAGTAAAAATGTATGTTATGTCATACATGCAATGTATTTTGTCTCTTATAAACTGAGTGGTTGGCATCCTGAATGCTGATTGGCTGATACCCAGGGTATATAAGCTTGCATACCACACATATTACTTCACATTACTTTTAACTGCTCAGATTGCATTAGTAACCAGTTCATAAGAGTGATCATCTTGGGGCTGATATATTACAACCTTTCCACTGCTAAGCTCTGTGTCCAGGCACAACGTGATGCGTCGTGCCTAAGAACAGCTCTTAACTGTGATATACTGGCCATATACCATACTGACTCGTGCCTTATTGCATACATATACCACAGCGGTCACTCAATCAGTATTGAGGATTTCAACCATCCGGTTTTTAATGTGCAATATATAATAACGTTTTTTTTTTTTTAATGAAGACAAATCATTACTCAGCAGTGAAGTACCTTCACAGTGGCTTCTTTCGTTGAAAATAAATAAGTGGTACACCTCCTAACCTATAGCAATTTATTTCACAGGTGAAGTAGTTTCAGGTTCAATGCTTTCTGTAATTAATCTAAAGGGAAGTAAAGGATATGATTGCACCACAACTGACTGTTATCACATTTTAAAGTTGACTCCTTCATTCATAAAATTCAAAAAGTTTCAGCAACTACATTGAAGAACACAGTTTGGACTATCTGCACAATGAATAACCATCCATGAGTTACTAAAGCAAAAATGTGTGAATCAATGAAACACTAATCAACCTGTTCTGGTCATCACAGGGTGTGAGTTAGTAAATCTGTCCAGTAACCAAAAGGTAGCTACATCAAATCCCCAAATCAGCAAGGATATACATTGGTTGTCCTGCTCTCAACCAAGACAGTGAACCCTAACTCTGAGACTGTGAGTATCTCTGAATTAGAGATTCTGCTAAATGATTACAATGTAATGAGTAAAGCTTTCTTTAGTTGGTGGCTTCTCTTATACTTTGAGTGGAGGAAGACAGGTGCCAAATGTGAAGCCAAGCCTGACTTATGAAAGGACTACTGAGAGTTTTCTAAATTAGGCCTTACTTAACTACTTCCCTGCATGTGAGTATTGACCATCTGGCAATTCTGGGAAATGCCTGTGGCTTAGACAATTCTTTAGTTGAGTCGACTGGTCAAAATGTACATGCAAACGTATACCCTTTCGATAAACCTTTTCAAAATGAACATTTAGTTAGAAATATAAAAATCTAAAGAAAATCGCACAGTTTCAATGCTATTCTAATCTATAATGAGTCTCTAATCTGAGTTGAGGCTTAACAAAGTCACATTCAAAAGTTACATTGATAAAAATACCTACTCTGAATGTCATTATCTAGAACGCACTATATCAATTCTCTAAAAATGGAATGGGTGCCGATGTTGAAAGAGTACACTCCATTTTATCACCTCACTCAAAAACCCCGATTTGGTCAAACAGTAAAGTGCATTTCTGTCATTCCTGTAATGAAAGTGAGTGCCCTGTGCCTGCTATGCCAGAGCTTGTTGCATTAATGAGTGAGCCACTCATCTCTCTCCATGCACTCGAGAGAAAATTGTGTTCTGATCGCATAACGTTTCTAAAGGCAATTGCCGGGAAAAACACTGCTTTGGAAGTTTCATCCCCTTGTTCCTGTTGATGAGAGGATCCTGAGTATTTGCAAAAAGGGTAATCTGCCAGCCATTGCTCTCATTGCATGGGTCTCAAGTGTTTCAATACATTCACTGTTACATTTACTGAATTAATGGCTACTAGCAGACTTTAATATTATCTGAAAGGGTGGGTTCATGTGTTTTGAGATTCCAATTCGTTTGGTGTCCAACCAGATTAATTTGTTGATGATGCTAGTTAGTGAACATAGGGAGTTAGGCCTTTAATTCATCTATACTAAACAAAACAAAAAACAAGAACAAGAAATTCTAGAGTCCTATTTTGACAGTAAAATACTGCCACCGTCATTTACTTGGTAACCGAAAATTCATAAATCCCTGAATTTGCTTGAAAAAGATTTATCTTGATTATCTAAGTAGTTCCTTTATTATAATTAAAAAACATCTATGTACGACTTTATCACACTATTAGACCTTTATTTGGGTCATACCAATATTGTTTAGTGGCACCAATGTCACCAGGGGAGAATGTTAGTCTGGAGGCTTGTAACAGTAATCCGCCCATTGAGTAGTTGATTCAGCAGAACACGTAAGCCAGCCAGGCGCTAATTTGCAATATATATTCTAAGTTGTTAACTTGTATTTGATAACCTGTGAGACTTAAGTAGACAGGCAGAGAACAGAAGGAGTGTAGTGACAATAGAGAACACAGCAACAACAGCAATGCAAACAAAATGGCAGAGGCACATTTTTAATTATAAGTTGTATCTCCAGCTGTTTTTTCACAGTGTTTGTTATAAACATAGGCATGCACATTTCTTCCAGTCCCAAAAGATGATGGATGATGTCACCCTGTCAATCTTCTATGGATTCTAGAAATCCATTGCATTTACTGGATCTTAATCCAGAGGCATGGCCCAAATGTACAGTACATGCTGGCTTCATCACCAGCTATGTCAAGTAGCATTTCTTTATCAGCGGTGACAGATGATGCTTTTTAGGTGACATAATTGAAATGTACTATGCCCTCACAGTCTGTCAGAGAAGCAAGACGTTTCTTACCGGTAGATACAGGATACAGCACACAAGATACAGTATATTAAGTTGTACTGTGAGCCAGTTTATGATTTGTTGTATTGGATGATGGAATGTATCTTCTTAGTGAGGAATAATAAGGTTGCCATAGTAACTTTTGGATTTCTATTTAATGTGCTAGTTCCACAGGTATATATTGCCAATAGGCAGACATTATTAATCTACTTATGTACAAATGTTTGTTCTATTCATCCCTGCTCATCTCTTTTGTCACCTCTTCACCAGAAGAGATTCATTACTGCATACATAACCAAGTGCTACACAAATCAACTAATATGAATGGATATTACAAAATGAATGAATCAGTCCATTCAGAAACAAATCATTTTATACACCATCTGCTAGAAGTTAAGTAATGTTGTCTATCTCAATTCTTAAAATATAAATCAATGATAATTATACATTCATTCTTGATGAATGTTACAAATACCTCACGTCCTACCACATCCTTTCAATGTTTTCACTGTAAGGTTCGTGGACATAGAAACAGAATTATACAGTATGAGCGGACATTACCATTCAGTTTTGTTACATATTCATTTTATATCATTGCATCGAGGCCAGGCAGCGACGTTCCAACCAGCCTATAAAAGGACTAAAATATGAAGTCTCATGAGCCCTTTGCCATATCTTTTCCATTTGGTTGGATGGATGTAGTCTCCATGTCAATCTTCTCTAGATTCTAGGCCCATTCCATTTACTGTCCATTTAAGTCCTGAAAAAAAAATAAAAAAATATCCTGAGGCATGGCCCCGATGTACAGAACAGCGTGATCACCAGCTACACCAGGTATGTATGTCAAGTAGCATTTCTTCATCAGCAGTGACAGACGATGCATTTTAGGGGACAAATTGAAATGTAACCCTCTCTCGCAGCCTGTCAAAGAAGCCATAAATCTCTTACTGGATGAGATGTAGCTGTCAAACGCTAACAGGGGCGGGCGACAGTGACGAGTCTGAATCCGTCGGCGTGGGGTGCGTTATTTCAGGATCTGGAGGATGCTCTCCGGGGGGGGACAAAGATTGCTGTGTCAACTTTTTGATTTCTGTTCAGTTTTCTCATTTATTTAATGTTACCAAGGGACGCTGTTGTATTTACATATTGCTATCTCTCTGTTTCAGAAGACACATTGTCCATCTTTCATGTGCACTTTGAATCCCCCTACTATAAACATGAGGTTAATTTTGCTGCTTGGTTCATCAATAAGCAGAACTACAAAAACATGAATGAGAAAATGGTATTTACCCTCGGTCAAACAAGTTGCAGCCTTTAACCTGTCCGTATTCTACCCTTCAGAAAAGGAGTCATCAAAGCCGTTGTCCAGTTGTTGACTGCAGTGCAAACTCTACTGAGCAGCAGTGACGTCGTTAGGCCTGGGCGTCCGGGGCTATGGCCCCTGTTCTTTTATGAATAGCCCCGGATCTCAAATGGACCAAAAAAATTATAATAAAGGAATAGCCCCTGATCTATTCATCTATAATTCTGATTGTAGATGTCTAGGCCGCTAGCGTGTACATCTAAATGTTCCGCATGTACGTTCAAAACCCTGTACTTTCTGTCCTGGGTGGGGTGGGGGGGGGGGTGCTAAGCCCTGAATGTATTTTGATTTTAGCAACGCCTCTGTTGAGCAGCATGGCATTAAGGTCTCAAATACATCTCTGATGCTGTGGTAGGCAACGAAATAACAACAACCTTTTGATTGATGTACACAAAATAATTCTGAATTACTGACATGTGAAGACACATCTGTTGTCACAGGACTTTGAAAGAAGAGAAAAAGCTTGATGGCCCAGTGTTGCCTGGCCATTAAATAAAATTTATATGATAGAACTTTAACTTCAGTTGCTGTTTTTTATGCTTTATGGGCAACATATTTGTTTCTATAGCAATTGGATACGTTTTGTGGTAAATGGTAATTGGATCTATGGTAACTGGATAAGATAAGTCAAGTTTAAGGTCGACTAAAGTGATGGTAGATTGTCAATGATTAACAAGATGCTATTTTAGAACCTTGCTGTGTGCTTGGTACTCCTGCACTCAGAGAACTTGAAAACAAGCCGACATCTTTGCCACGGATATGGGTCACTGGTATGTTTTTGTCCTCATCACCATGGAAGCATATATTTTCATTGGATGGTTTGACCCCTTGAAAATTCACCCCCGCAACACCCACAAATCTTGCACAGGCATACGTTATGTGCATAATTTCCGCCGTAGCCTACTGAGCGTATGCCAGAGTCTTTAAATATCTTCATTTGTATTCACTCAAGTATTTACACAGAACTGGAAAGCAAACTCTCTCCTTGAGGCTATCAGATGTCAATGTTTCTTCTGCTTCGACGAGTGAGTGGGGCAGCATGAAATTTCAAAATAGCCTCACGGGCTGTCAGTGTTATTGGGAAAACATTGCTACAGGGTGGTTTTGTGCTCTTTTGCAGAGGTAAAATCTACAACCTGGTATAAAATAAGAAAGAGTTAAACAGGTCTTTCCTATAGCTACTTAAAGAGCTGACTAGTATTATGTGACTCATAGATGCTCATAGAGAGTCTTCATATCTGTGTTCTATTTGAAATCACTTTGTATTAGTGCTGCTTTAGGTTCCTGCCTCTGCGGGAAAACACCCAATAGGATCTCATTCTAGTTGACAGCCATTAGGTTTTGTTTGTGAAACAAGGGGAAGCCCATCACCATGCCTCAGGCGTGAAAAGTGCTTCTGTTGATTTGGTTGATTTTGATTTAGATGACTCCGGGCATTTTACTTTGGTCGCGTTTGTAAAACAGTTCATCCCAAAAGTGTCTCTCGATACATTCACTGAGTAAGCATTTTGTTAGACTGACAATAATAAAAGGTTAGCATTGTTTGCCTAGGCCCTGTATAGACGCTACAGTGTGTATGCTAGCTGGCTTGCAGATGGTGTTTAGCGTTTAATGTTATTTTTGGATGTAAGCGAGGAAAAAAAACACAGTAGACAACAATTGGTTTTGGGGCGTTATGCCACTGTAGACCAGCCAACATTGTGCCCATATCCACAGTGATCCCAATGCATCTCATGGTTGATCACTTCAATGAGATATAATGTGTCTTCTCTGCTGTAAAGCACATGAGCAGAACCATGTTGTGTCTCTGCCTTCGGAGATTCACTGTAAACCCAAGTGTACCATCTTTTGTCAAATATTTTTCCCTTCAAATATATTAGTACAGGTAGTGACAATTTTACAGACTCAAACCAATTAAGTCAAACAGGGTCTAGAGTTGTATAAGCTGTATATTGAACTCATACATTTTCTATCTTTTAAGTTCCTAGGCAAATGCTATACATGTTTAACTTTACTGTATATACAAATTTGTATAAAATGCAAATAAACACAGAATGCAATGATGTGCAAATAATGTATACCCTATATTCGACATAAAATACAAACCTGATTCCAAAAGATTTGGGACACTGTACAATTGTGAATAAAAAAAGAATGCAATGATTTGGAAGTTTCAAATTTCTATATTTTATTCAGAATACAACATAGATGACATATCAAATGTTTAAACTGAGAAAATGTATCACTTCAAGGGAAAAATAAGTTGATTTTAAATTTCATTGCATCAACACATCTCAAAAAAGTTGGGACAAGGCCATGTTTACCACTGTGTGGCATCCCCTCTTCTTTTTATAACAGATTGCAAACGTCTGGGGACTGAGGAGACAAGTTGCTCAAGTTTATGAATAGGAATGTTGTCCCATTCTTGTCTAATACAGGCTTCTAGTTGCTCAACTGTCTTAGGTCTTCTTTGTCGCACCTTCCTCTTTATGATGCGCCAAATGTTTTCTATGGGTGAAAGATCTGGACTGCAGGCTGGCCATTTCAGTACCCGGATCCTTCTTCTATGCAGCCATGACATTGTAATTGATGCAGTATGTGGTCTGGCATTGTCATGTTGGAAAATGCAAGGTCTTCCCTGAAAGAGACGATGTCTGGATGGGAGCATATGTTGTCCCATAGATTTTCTATATGTTTAAGGTCAGCCAAGTTTGCTGGCCAACTAAGAACAGGGATACCATGGTCCTTAAACCAGGTACTGGTAGCTTTGGTACTGTGTGCAGGTGCCAAGTCCTGTTGGAAAATGAAATCTGCATCTCCATAAAGTTGGTCAGCAGCAGGAAGCATGAAGTGCTCTAAAACTTCCTGGTAGACGGCAGCATTGACCTTGGACCTCAGAAAACAGTGGACCAACACCAGCAGATGACATGGCACCCTAAACCATCACTGACTGTGGAAACTTTATACTGGACTGGACTGATCTCCAAAGGAAATGCAAAATTTACTTTCATCAGAGAACATAACTTTGGACCACTCAGCAGCAGTCCAGTCCATTTTGTTTTTAGCCCAGGCGAGACGCTTCTGACGCTGTATCTTGTTCAAGAGTGGCTTAACACAAGGAATGCGACAGCTGAAACCCATGTCTTGCATACGTCTGTGCGTGGTGGTTCTTGAAGCACTGACTCCAGCTGCAGTCCACTCTTTGTGAATCTCGCCCACATTTTTGAATGAGTTTTGTTTCACAATTCTCTCCAGGGTGCGGTTAACCCTATTGCTTGTACACTTTTTTCTATCATGTCTTTTCCTTCCCTTCGCCTCTCTATTAAGTGCTCTCCGAAAGGTGTCCCTATGTGAAAAATAACGTGATGAAGTGCCCTCTGGGTGCCCTTCCTCATGGGTGCCCATATCTGTGAGGAAATGTGATGAAGTGCCCTTTATGTCACATTATGAGTTGCAGTGATGAAATTCACACAAGTTGGAACAGCCTGTGATTTCAATCCAGCCCTCAATCAGTTGTTGTTTTTGATTTCCAATGACCGTTGTTACGTCATTTTGTCCGCAACAATGTACAGTAAAGAGTTTGATCTTTAATATAATTTGTTCATCGAGACCCGTTGTGTGATTTTATTGTTCCTCAAAAAAATGTAGCAGTGTATATACTGGTGCTGGTCATAAAATTAGAATATCATCAAAAAGTTGATTTATTTCAGTAATTCCATTCAAAAAGTGAAACTTGTAACTGACAACTAATGAAAACCCCAAATTCATGATCTCAGAAAATTAGAATATTTTGAAAAGGTTCAATATTGAAGACACCTGGTGCCACACTCTAATCAGCTAATTAACCCAAAACACCTGCAAAGGCCTTTAAATGGTCTCTCAGTCTACAAACCTGATTCCAAAAAAGATGGGACACTGTACTATTGTGAATAAAAACAGAATGCAATGATGTGGAAGTTTCAAATTTCAATATTTTATTCAGAATACAACATAGAAGACACATCAAATATTTAAACTGAGAAAATGTATCACTTTAAGGGAAAAATAAGTTGATTTTAAATTTCATGGCATCAACACATGGGACAAGGCCATGTTTACCACTGTGTGGCATCCCCTCTTCTTTTTATAACAGACTGCAAACGTCTGGGGACTGAGGAGACAAGTTGCTCAAGTTTATGAATAGGAATGTTGTCCCATTCTTGTCTAATACAGGCTTCTAGTTGCTCAACTGTCTTAGGTCTTCTTTGTCGCACATTCCTCTTTATGATGCGCCAAATGTTTTCTATGGGTGAAAGATCTGGACTGCAGGCTGGCCATTTCAGTACCCGGATCCTTCTTCTATGCAGCCATGACATTGTAATTGATGCAGTATGTGGTCTGGCATTGTCATGTTGGAAAATGCAAGGTCTTCCCTGAAAGAGACGATGTCTGGATGGGAGCATATGTTGTTCTAGAACTTGGATATAACTGTCAGCATTGATGGTGCCTTTCCAGATGTGCCCATGCCACACGCACTCATGCAACCCCATACCATCAGAGATGCAGTCTTCTGAACTGAGCGCTGATAACAACTTGGGTCGTCCTTGTCTTCTTTAGTCCGGATGACATTTTATTGTTTTTGGAAAAATATATGCTCACTTTGAATTTGATGCCAGCAGCATGTTTCAGAAAAGTTGGGAAAGAGGCAGCAAAAGACTGCAAACGTTGTGTAATGCTAAAAAACTAAACCTCATGGAATATCAAACAACTATTTAGGTCAACTGGCAACAGGTCAGTAACATGATTGGGTATTAAAAGATCATTCCACAGGGGATGGGTCTGTCAGAAGTGAGGATACGGGTGGGTTCACCACTCTGTGAAAGACTGCGTGGGAAAATTGTGCAACAATTTAAGAATATTTCTCAACGTAAAATTTAAAAGAGTTTGGGGATCTCATCATCTACAGTATATTGCATCATTAAAAGATTCAGAGAATCTGGAGAAATCTTTGTACACAAGGGACAAGGACTTTGGACCCTCAGGCGGCACTGCGTCAAAAACAGACAGGATTCTGTAGTGGACATCACGGCATGGGCTCAGGAACACTCCAGAAAACCATTGTCTGTGAACACAGTACGTTGCTGCATCCACAAATGCAGGTTAAAACTCAACCATGCAAAGAAGAAACCACATACAAATAAGATAAGGAAGCGCTGCCACCTTCTCTGGGCTCGAGCTCATTAAAGATAGACGAAGTGGATAAGCGAAGTGGAAAACTGTCATGTGGTCTGATGATTTTTGGGAATCAGACTCCTCGTCCTTCGGCTAAAGAGGAGAGGGACCATCCTGCATCTTATCAGCGAACAGATCAAAAGCCAGCATGTGTGATTGTATGGGGGTGCATTAGTGCACATGGCATGGGTGACTCTGTGAAGGTACCATTAATGCTGAACCATATATACAGGTATTTTTCATGGAAGGCCTTGCTTATTTCAGCAAGACAATGCCAAACCACATTCTGCATGTATTACAAAAGCATGGCTCCGTACTAAAAGAGTCAAGATCAAGATCATTGAAAACATTTGGCGCTTTTTGAAAACCCTATATCAAGCAAGAATGGGAATACATTTCAGTTTCAAAACTACAGCAATTGGTCTTCTCAGTTTCCAAATGCTTACAGAGTATTGTTGAAAGAAGAGTTGATGCAACACAGTGGTAAACATCCCTTTCCCAACTTTTTTGAAACTTTTTTGCCCCGCAAGCTATAGGTTCCACGATCAAATCTCCTCACAGTCAAAACAAAATATGCATTTAGATTTGTTCTGGATAATAAAACACTTGGCTGGCTGTAAGCTTCAGCATCTACATTATAGTAAGCCTAGAATAAAACTATATTAATACAATTATATTGTGACTGATTCTGGTAGTTTTTTGAAGTACGCGTATGTGCATGCTTTTGGGGGTAATAATATAAGCTTTATCAAAACCTCTTGTGCAGTAAAAGAGTTGGGGTTTCCATGATTCTCTTGTCTTTTCACTTGACAAGAAGTCAGTTATCATCACCTATAGTTATTGTATCAATGTCATTCACAAATGATAGAAAAACTAATGTTTTTGTGACATGAAATGAAATAGCTTTGGCAGGGAAAAGTTAATCTTCAGTCTCACCCAATTCTGCTAAATTCTTATGAATATTCCTAGGAAGTTAGTAGATACCAGTAAGCTTGTTACTGGCTAATAAGCTGTTAAAATGGCCAGTGGCAAAAGCCATACATTTCATAGATGCTATTTGTGGTGGAGGAAAACTTAATAAGAAATGTTACTCAGTTACTCAATGGTTAATGGTGTCTAAAGAAATATTCAAACTTGATGTGATGTTAATGCGTGACAGAATGATATAATGTCAAGAGGCTATACCAACACCCAGCAGATGTATAGCTTGGTGGTGTAGTGATTAAAGACACAGCATTTCACGTGGGTAATCCAGGTTTGAATCTCGGGAGGGCCACAACGATAAATCCTTTTTATGGCCCACCGGCTGAACTAGGCTTGACTGGTTTCTTGTTTTACTACATGACTGTATTACATTAAAAACGTGGGATAAACCCTGTTTCCAAATGTGTTTGATATTTGCGTAGCTAAGGTGAATTAATCAAAGTACATGCAAAAACAAGGATAATAATGCAATATTAAAATATCAATATGTAGTAGACCCCGCTGTTCATTTTAAATGTAAAGCATTTGAGAAAAATGTGTTCGCGTATCTGTGCTGGGTGCCACCTTATTCCCTTGAAACATAATTGAGAATGAATTACATAGATGTTAACCCCAATGAGCCCTGTGTCTGGTCTTCCTGGGCATACGCCTGGCTCTCATCATACCTGAGGATGACAGGCTAGGGCGTAGGAGTGAGACAGAGGGGACATGCACACCTCCATGCCCACCCCCACCCCACTACTGGTCCCTCTACTACTAAGATCACTTTGTGAAAAATATTAATTATGTCTGCCTCAATATCAAACTCACTCCGACGCCCACTGAAGACAGGAATCAGTTTTTTGATTGTTGCCTCCTGACAGTGTGGAGAAAATGTCGACAACACCTGGTCTTGTTGTACATTGGCAGTATTTAATCCCACACACATTTAAGCCTTCAGAGCAAGATAAAAAATATATATATTCTCTTCCAATTTTAGCCTTTGACAATCCTCTCAGCCACTGGGAGAGTGATGCTAGTTGCCTCCTACTCCCCTCCCCAATCCCTGGAGTGTCCAAACTGGTAATTGAAAATCAAGCTATTGGCTGTGTGTGTGTCATTAAAAGTCACCCAACCCGTTCTCTCTCCCTTACGCACACACAAGCACACACACGAATGAGCTATTTGACCCGTCGTAGCCGAAGCTGTCTACCTCCCAAATCGGCAGACTGGCGCTGATGCGTTTAACATCTCTGACAACCAGAAACTATTCAGCCCTTATCTCAA
Source organism: Esox lucius (assembly GCF_011004845.1). NCBI lineage: Eukaryota > Metazoa > Chordata > Actinopteri > Esociformes > Esocidae > Esox > Esox lucius. The sequence goes on along the minus strand of NC_047581.1, from coordinate 8,676,799 downwards.
GAGACTCTGCATAGGCTACTTGATGCGTTAGCCCAGAGACTTTACATTGCAGAGTTTTTTTGATTATTTAGTCACAGAGAGAGATGGCGAAATGGTGCAATATTGCTTCTTTCAGGAGCTTGACAGATGATTCCAAAATGATTTTGGAATGAGCCTGCAATTGTGATCATGAAGATCAGTGCTCGCTGAAAAGGACGCATTCAGATCATTCTAAAAGACATTGTGATCATTAGCGGCTGAAGAGGATTTCTCTATAATTCTGTCTGTCTGAACGCTACCCGCTGCGGCCATGCGGCTGGCACTGATTTGGGAGTAAAGCTTGAACGGCTTAGTTCTTTGTGAAAGAGTCCGATTGCAGTGAGCCAGTGATTTCCCTTTTGTCTCATATCATTAGAATGAAGCGAAACCAAACAGTGTTTGTTCAAAGACACCAATGGGTTTGTAGACTGCCAACAGAAGAAAACATGAATTACTCGAAAACAACTAGAAATTGTGACCCGTTTGAATTACATACTGTATATTGAAAAAGAACAACAGTCACAGTTTCATTCAACTGAAATCTCCAAAAAAGTCTTAACTTGTTTCAATTGTACATATGCGTACTCCTAAATGATCTGCATGAACACCTCAACCTCAATGTGTTTGGGATAGTGATTGCTGGAGATATGTGTGATATTTTAGAACAGTTGTTTTCTAGGAAGTGGGCGATTTTAATGGGCTGATCATGTTACTTTAGTGGACCTTTTAAAAAAAATTTGCTAATAACCTTTCAAAGCTAATTTGGAATAACTCAATAGGTATGATGCAGACCTGTTTTCTCCCATATGCCTCTTCATGCAATTGGTGTGCAAATACATTTCTATTTGATGTCATGTATTTTCTCTGAAGGAATGTGATACCCTTGGATGTCACTGTTGTGGGAGTGAAAGGGTAGACTAAAGAAAGACAATCCAAATGACACCCCAATGTAACGTATTTCTGAAACTCCTCTTCAGTCTTTTCGAGAACAAATCTACATGGGGTAATCTAGGTGTTAAAGACTCCAACCTGTTTTTCACCACCAATTATCAGGGACTATTCTGCAGGCACCGGATTGAGTTTGTACTGGTGAAATGTAAAAACTATATGCCCAACTATAGTGGCAAGTGAGTTCTTACTGTGTAACCATCTAGTAGGCTGAAGGCTTGCTAGGATTTTGTGGCTGGGGTTGATATGACTTGGACTCTGAGGGTGGCTTATACAATCCTAGTGCTAGCGCTGGGTGCTTGTATTTTTGTTTAATGCTGATTTCTTTTCAGGCTTTCCCAAAACTTTAACCTTAATTTAACCATTCAGAATGAATGCCTAAACTTAACTTTCAAATGGTTTCAGTTTTAATCCCTATGCTTGACCTTAATGCTATATCTTCCTCACTATTGCTGAGTTTGACTGACAGCTAAGAGGCAACACCTTGCGGTGTATTTAAAAATGAAAGCCATAGCAAAATAACAGATACAGTGACACATAGTGAAAATAAAACGTCAAGCCATAGCATAATTCGATTGCTGCAGTTTTGGCACATGTGAAGATTAGGTTGGTATTTGTTGGTTTCTATACTGTCCTATTTGCTACAATAGTAGAGACTGTGACAGAGACATGTATCCTTCAACTACCCACAGCATGGATACATCTTTTGACCTACTCTTTAGATGTAAGATCATTTCTCATGAGGTCAGTCTCTACCACCCATCTTCCCAAACAACATATGATGGTATTCATATTCACTTTCTTTAACCAGCTTTTAGAATTTAAAGTAAAATACGTAACTGAACATGTTTCCTGTGCTGTACCAAGCCCAAGGTGTGTGCGCTTGCTTGTTTTAAAAGGTTGGGGGGGGGGGGGGGTCTGTGCATTCATATTACCCCACATTAAAAAAACTGTTAATCATGTTTTAGTCCCAGGGAATTTCCACACTGGTAACCCTAACAAATCCAAGATCTGTCAAACGAAACACAAATAATATAATATCTAATAAAACAATCTGCTGACACTTTTGCATGCAGCCTTTCTTGATTCACACCAATGGTTTTACAGTACACCAGTAATCACCTTTTCTCACCACAAAGCAGCACAATACTATATCATATTTAAGTCAATGTGTCAAACCTCAACCACACAGACGAATGCTGCCGACCTTAAGTTCCAAGACGGCAGAGGGAGGCAAGTGACTTAAGAACTCCACCCCAAACCCCCACCCTGTTGCACTCAAAACTATAATTGTGTTCCATTTGAAATCCAAGCTAGAAATGAACTTTAGCTGATCCACAAACCTAAATCAGATGACAAGGCCAGTTGTCAGTGGGTGTGTTGTAGTGTATGATTCCACGTTAAGCCGACCAGACACCACAACATGGAATACAGCCCTGGAATAGGAGATGCGTGTTGCCTTTCAGTTCAGGGAGATTGACTTCAGGTGAAAAACTGATTCTAAACAGGTGTAACATTTTGTAGTCGGTTAGAAGCTGCAGCATGTCATACAATGTGTGCATTACTCAGATTTCTCATTCACCAAGATATTCGACTGGGTTTCAATGTTGTAATGTGGGAGTGTTGTAGTGCATACTGTGTGTGAGTCTGTACCAAGCCAGCCACACTGAATGCAGGAGTGCAATGGGAGATGTCGGACACGAACAGGATTCTCTCGTAGAGATGACATCTTCAGGGGATCTCTAGGTGGTTACTTGTCTACTAGGCTCACTGATTTCAGTGGCTGTTCATGTAAATATATACATTATGTCATAGGTAAATGTGTATCAGGGGGTTCCCAGTGACACTGGCCTCTGAAATAGTAGGAATGCCAGATTTAATTTGAGATTGCCTTCTCATTAGAAAATATACTGCTTAGTCTCTGACTGAGGCATGAGTTCACACCAGGTGGGAGAATTCCTTGTATGGCATTATGTCCCCTTCAGATCAGTAATATATGTCCACCGTTTGTCACAGTGTGTCACAATGATAAAATAAATTACATCTCATTATTTCATCAATGTCTTATGAAGCTGTGGACGACCCACTCTTTTCACAATTTCCCGTGAGCCGGCTAACATAACAGGCTTTATTCCCACAAATGTAGCCCAGTGATTAATGATCAAATTAATTTATAAATTCATCGGGTATTAAATTATAAAGTTATGGTAGAAAAGCAACTACATTTCTGTGATTCGCAATCTACAGTGGACAGCTGTATAAAACACCTTGTCAACGCAGTAAGGGTAGGGACTGATTTTAAATACGGACGGTCTGAGCGGCGCTGTCCGTGGTTCTGAACCGAATAGGGACACAGCCTGAAGAAACTCTGCTCGCTCCTTGGTTATTACACACGTTACCTCAACGCCAACCCAAGTAGAACATACTGAGTTAAATAGCTTGAACCTGACACTTACTCATACATCGATAGGTTCATGATTATGTATTGACTGGGCAAACAAATACTCGCAGAGGTGATAACCGAGGAACAGGTAAAATCGAATCCTCACCTTCCACCTCGTCCTCGGGCAGTGTGACCGGTGCTCGGTAGGCGAGCATGTCCGGGATGGTGCAGATGCCCCGGTACATCAAATTGGAGTTGATTGGATGCATGATAGGCATGGCTGCGGTGACGGTCTGGGGTTACCACCTGTGCCCTGGTCTTCATAGAGTGGTTCTTCGGTGAGTCGTTCACAACTTTCCCCCACTTTCAAATAGGGTGCGGATGGTTAAGTCCATTGATAGCAAGTATCCGCTTTGGCCACAGGTTTCAGAGGCAGGAGACAGGATTGGATCATTTAATTCCTTCAGTTGCCTAAACGTGACATGTATGTCACAGTACCTTTTGTATTTCTCTGGAGAGTTAACAGTTGTATGTTACTCGCAAAATGTATCTACCCTAGACGGAAGAAATTAATCTGTAACTATTGAAAATTGGCAACAATGCCACACTAATGGTTAGCTTCTTAACTGAACAAAATACATCACGGCGGCTCCATCTGATGAGACACCGCCAGAGAGGTTTCAGAGCAACAAGCGAATCCAAACAGCGGGTTTTCTCACTGCAGTAAGCGAGAGACAAAGAAAATTAGATTATTAAGCGTGCTTAAATCCTCTGTTTTAGTCCAGTCGTAGGCTAAACGCAGAGTCAGAATATTCATTCAGACACTTGTTGGATCTCTGGGAGTCATTTTCTTGGCACATACTTTCACTTTATCTTTCCTTTGAGCTTCAGTAATAAAATCCTGGTGAGAAACACAAAAAGCGTAGGAATTAAAAGTCCAAATTGACCTTCACTCAAAACATCCAAACGCAAGCCCCCCTCCCCCCGAATTTTTAGAAACATAAAAAGACTGCGTTCATCCAGCGGGCACACTCGCTCAACGCTATTTGGGTCGTTGGCACTGTTCCATTCCCAATCCACTCTTCGTTCCGCACAGGTAAGTGACTCTATCTTGTGAACCGCAGCCCTGGCCCTTGTGTATATTCAGCTCTTCACACACGCGCACAAACACACAAACTCCGCACCCTGAATCCATGTGTGCCTCTTTCTCAGTGTGTTCATTCTGTATTCTACTCAGCGCGCGCACCAAATCCCCGTCTTGTCTGCCACGACAAACGTGCCACCTGAACACAACACAAAAACAAGTGCTGTGATTAATGACCCTCAGGCACCATACTGATGATTTCTCTCCTGACGTCCCTTAAATTTAAATGAATACCCTTTAATCTGAAACCTTCAATTACACTCCAAATGACACACACTCAACAGCCATGTGTGCTACCGAGGTTGTTGACCAGAAAGCCTTTGTACATGAAACAAAACAGGTGTCATTTAAAATGTTGCTGGTGGCTGTCATAATAGGGACAGGCAATTCTATTGAATTGAACTCACAATGGTGACTTTATTAAGCGTTACTGGTTTTTCAGATAGCAAGCTCAACTGGCTTTTCGTTATGTGATTGATAAAGTACAGAGTGTTTTAAAAGATAAGTGAAGTCATATACACTTCATTCCCAAGTGTTCCTGCTGAGGCAGAGCTATTTGCATAACAATGGACAAGGGCATTAACATTAGTAGGTCAATTAGCTTCTGAAAACTTTTATAATCATTAGCCTCTATCACCAATGCACTCTTTCTGGCTCTGTGTCTCTGTCTCTACCATACCTTTGCTTCCTCTCCCTCTGTTTCTCTCCATCTCTTTCTCTCTCCCTTTCCCCTTGTTTGTCTCTTATTCTCCCTGAATTAATTTAATTTCAATGTCATGGGAAACAATTGTTTACCCTGCAAACCAAAAGAACATTAATAAGGATGACATTTTTTTTTTTAAATAAACATAGCGTGAATTGTGCAGCGGCAAAGCTGCTTCCTTGCAATTAGGTCTCTCATTGCAGTATAAGGGTTCAAATCCTGCAGGGACCCACAGAGGTTGGTGCAATAAGCAGTACTGTCCATTTTTCTGGGGTTAATGATCTAATTTGATTGACATGACTCATTGCATTCTACCGCCTCCTTGTGGCAACTTGGATGCCTGAGAAGTCAATTAGGGTAGAAGACCCTGGAGTGTGTTTCCTCCAGCACATAAGTGTCATGGTATAAACCTTGCAGTTGCGCGAGCAGTGTGATAAAAACTGGAGCAGCATCAGATGTGCCTCAGAGCACAAATCTCTGCATTAACCATCCTTAGTCCACTGGGAGTAGCGGAAATGAGGCAGAGCGAAGTTAGGGGGGAGAAAGGGCCAAAAAAATGATTAAATAATCAGAAACTCTAAGCTTACATCACAAACAAATGTTTACAAAGGATAAAGACTTATCAAATGTTATATTTTGACAAACATCGCTGTGATAATTTGAAAATGGTCCAGGTATGAATGGTAAGGGAAAATAAACTCTTATTAGTTCTGTTTAAAATTTGGTTTGTGCTCCACTGGTTACACTCTTCCCATAGCCAGAATTTTATTAATTCTTTCTCCCGTCTCTCCCTTTTCTCTCTTGCACCTGAAAACCGATTGTCAGACCTCTCACCCCTGAATGGGCTTGGCATCTTTAGAGCGAGAGTTTGGAGTCACTTTAATCTCCTCTCAGAAATCTTATTTCAAATACAGTCCATTGAACTCCAGTGTGACCACTATCCTGGTGTTGCTTAGTCACGTTTAACTCTAATTGAGAGGTGATTACATTCCATTAGGAACGTCATCAGTATCCTGCTGACAGTAAACACTGTCTCTGACACACCCACACAGGCAAACACTGTCTCTGACACACCCACACAGGCAAACACTGTCTCTGACACATCCACACACGCAAACACTGTCTGTGACACACCCACACACGCAAACACTGTCTCTGACACACCCACACACGCAAACACTGTCTCTGACACACTCACACACACAAACACTGTCTCTGACACACTCACACACACAAAAACTGTCTCTGACACACCCACACACGCAAACACTGTCTCTGACACCCCCACACACACGCAAACACTGTCTCTGACACACTCACACACGCAAACACTGTCTCTGACACACTCACACACGCAAACACTGTCTCTGACACACTCAAACACACAAACACTGTCTCTGACACACCCACACACGCAAACACTGTCTCTGACACACCCACACACGCAAACACTGTCTCTGACACATCCACACACGCAAACACTCTCTGACACACTCACACACAAAAACACTGTCTCTGACACACCCACACACGCAAACACTGTCTCTGACACACTCACACACACAAATACTGTCTCTGACACACCTACACACGCAAACACTGTCTCTGACACACCCACACACGCAAACACTGTCTCTGACACATCCACACACGCAAACACTGTCTCTGACACACCCACACACGCAAACACTGTCTCTGACACACTCAAACACACAAACACTGTCTCTGACACACCCACACACGCAAACACTGTCTCTGACACACTCACACACACAAACACTGTCTCTGACACACTCACACACGCAAACACTGTCTCTGACACATCCACACACGCAAACACTGTCTCTGACACATCCACACACGCAAACACTGTCTCTGACACACTCACACACACAAACACTGTCTCTCACACACCCACACACGCAAACACTGTCTCTGACACACTCACACACACAAACACTGTCTCTGACACACCCACACACGCAAACACTGTCTCTGACACACCCACACACGCAAACACTGTCTCTCACACACCCACACACGCAAACACTTATTCACACTCAGAACAAAAAGAACCCAGAAGCATGCCAGCTCTTCCTCTAGAAGCCTTTTCAGTTTTAGGCCTCTAAATAGAACCCAAAGAGGTTCTCCCAGGAATCAAATCAGTATGAGAAACACCTGACACCTCTTTTATCTCCTGAAAACACCAGACACTACATTGACGTCTGTCTTGCTATCTTTCTATCTTTCTTTTTCTCTATCACTCTCCTTCCCTCGCTTAACTTCTCTCTCCTTCTATATTTTCCATGATTTCTTCCATTCATCCTCTCCGTGGGTTAAATCAGGGGACCCGGGTAAAAACCCCCCCACCATCTGCCAACCCAGGCCAGTGATTCGCATCCCTCTGAACAAGAATTCAAAGCTTCACTGGCATCCTGTGACTGCCTCTCTATTTCCTTTTCAACTGTCCATCGATCCTCACACCTCTGTGGCTGCCGCCCCCTCCATCTTCTCTAACAGACCTGGAGTCTCACCCTTCAATGTTCAACCATGTATGGTCACAAAGTCAGCCTACCTAGAGCCCACAGGGGGGATATTGAGAGGGTTAGAGTGCTTTTGTGTTGCTTATAGACTACCAATAACCACAGCCTGGTGCTGCGGATTTAAAACGTCATAAACTGTGCCCGGGTCTACAGACCACTGGCAGCTATTCCCCAAAGACAGAAGGCAGCTAGCTGACAGTACCTCCCTCAGGCCCATCTTCGTAGGGGAAAGACACAGGATTGACAGGGACAAAGTGGAGAAAGGAGCCTGGATTTTTTGGGAAGGAGCCTGATTACATTTTGAGGGCAGAGAGAGACAGAAAGAGAGAGGAAAAGAGGGTGAGAGAGAAGGACATTGGGAGTTTGAGACATAGAAAATAGATTTTCAAGCATATTTAGCCACAACACTTAAGGTCATTATCCCAAGGCCTTTAAAGGATAATAATCCAATGTAGTTATTCCATTGCACATTAAAATTAGAGGGCTGAGCTTTAGAAAAAAACTAAACTATCCAGCAAACAATCCACTTGGCAGAGTGGCATTACAAACACAAAAGAAAAATCTGGGGAACAGCCTGTGTGTCATTGCAGGACCGTGTTTTGAAAGTAAAATCTGAAAAACAGTCTGTGTCATATCAGGTACCCCTATTACAAGTAAAATCAAAGTATCACTCTGTCATTGCAGATCTAACTAAATTAAAATAGGTGGAACAGTCTGTGTTTCATTTCAGGTCCCTCAATTAAAAGACATCTAGATCAAACACCTATGTCTATCTGCTCCCTACAGGAATGGATAAGTATGTCCTGTTTGGTTTGTTTGTCAGTTTGGGGGCTAGTACCCTTCCATTACTGTCACATGTGTCCCTGAACCACTCCCTCTCTCTCTCCATCCTGTGGTACCGGCTGTACAGCGAGTAGCAGGGCAGGAGGGAAACTACATGGAAGTGAATAATGGCCCAGGCTGCAGCCTATTCAGCTGCAGCAGGATTAGGGCTGTGCCCAAACTGAAACACTTTCCTCTATATAGTGCATTACCTTTAACCATGCGCATATTAGTGCACTATCTAGGGAATAGCATGCCCTTTGGGACATAATACAATGCAGAGTGGAGCCACAGGGACCTGTGGGCAGAAGAATATGGACAAGAGAAAGAGGAAAAAGGGCTATTTGTCTGTATTTAGAACGAAGACATACCACATGGCGTGGTCACTGGGATAAAGCATAATACCCTAATGCATATTTATGACTGGCTAGCCACTTAAGTATATTCCTCTGGGGTGAGTTTTTGTTTAGTGATGTACGATTGTCTGAGCGGTAAGCGATAATGTCCTGCGACACAGCAACACAGGATCAGACACTGCAGTACTCAGACTCAGACAGAGCCTCGTTCCAATCCGATTTTCTCCCCATGGTAAGGTTTGGCACAGCCAGCCCCGATTCAGATTCCCTCCAAAACTACATTGTGTACGCTCACTGTAGCCGTCTCTGGGTTTTGGGCTGAGTAAGTGTGAAATCAGAAGTATATAAAGAAACAAGAGAGCTGCCAGAGCTGAATCGAGGAGCTGAGCTGAGCGGAATCGTTCCCTCTGAATGCCGCAGCTCCAGAAATAGCCTAAACTAATCAGAGAGGGTTCTTTTGGGTGATAAGTTTCCAAGTCTTTGAGAACGCTTTCTTCTGCAGCCTTCTCTGCTGCTAATGGTTGGCCTAGATACCACTGTGGCCTTGTGTTCATCTACAATCGGTCGTCCCCACTTCTGTCCCCTAAGAGAAAAGATACACACTGAGAACGTCCCTGCCACCAGGATAAAGGGAATATATCACACCGGCTTCAGCCCCCAGTCAGATTGGAAACAGAGCTGGAACAGTCTAAGCAGGCAACTTTTAGCCTCTATCAAATGTCCCATAAACGCTCGTGTCACAAGCTGTTCTCCAAGGTCTTATGCTGTTGCCATTAAACACCCAATTCAACTGGGTGTCAGGGTTTCATTCGGAGCATGGCCTTGCAGTTTTCAGAACGGATGTGAAAACAAATACTTCACCATGACTTCCTTTTAGACTTGAGCTGACGGGATGTGTAGCTTAAAGAGCTGCTTTGGGCCCGTTCATCTTCCTTGCAGACATTTTTAGGAGCAGCCTGGGATATTGACAGTAGAAATATACATCAACAACATATTTGTCCATGACAGGAAATATCAATGCACAATAGCAGACCCTAAATCACTAAAGCTATGTCTGACCAACAACCATCAAACAACAAATCCATTGTTCTCATGCCCTCTCCTGGTCAAGGGCCAGGAGTTCATTACGTGTGAAGGTTGGTACAGAAGGGGTAATGGAGAATGGGCCGATCAGACTGCAACTATTTTCCCGGAGTAAAAGAAAACCTTTTCTCTCCTGCCATCACAAAGGTAGGATGCGGCCAGCATTTATATTGGCTGCATTGCACAGCTACTGCACAGCATCAGTCTACTGAAGTCAAACTCAAATCAGAGTGGATAACTCTACTCTACTAACTCTACTCTACCTTTATCAAACCCTTTTTTTAAAAAAGGGTTTGATAAAGGTTCTTTAGAAAGGGCTGATTTAAACCCTTTTAAATCTGTGGAGTAAGCCCTGTTGCGTTTGTTAAAATAGTGTGTGAGCAGATGTTAGTGGTTAACTTTACATTTTAAACTTATTACACGATAAAATGTACTATTAATTTCTACAGTGTTTTGTTGAACTTCTCTTATAGGACTCTTTAAAGGATCCATTGCAATATTGAGGAATTGTGAGACATAGGCTAAGAATTACTTTTAGATAAGTATGAAATCATGTCTAATTTTAGAATATTGTCATTTAAGTTCCTCCTTCCCTTGCCTTGCCAGTAGGATTCAACACCCTCTCTCTCTCTCATTTAAAGCATGAACACCTGTTTATTGTTGCCAATGTCCTCACCTGTGTTCCTTGATCACCATCCATATTTAAGTTCCTCCCTCCATATTTAAGTATTTTCTGGTCATTATTTTGTGTCCTGTTCAGTTGATACATTTTGTTCTTGAGTCTTGTTTTGTGGTTTAGAGTTTCGTAATTAAAGTCCTCCTTTCTCCCTGCACATGTCTTTCCCCACCCCATTTGTGAAAATTATTGTTCAAGTTAACCTAAATCATGGTTAGATTGTCTAATTAGTTAGACAATCTAACCATGCATTGTCTAACTAATTGTATAACTACGCACCAATAAAATGTAGTTTGACATGTTTAAGTGAAATTCATATGAAGTGTTCAGCAGAAGAAAAATGTAAAAAAAAAAAAAGTAAATTTTGCATGTGACCGTATCTATTTAAAGTGTGGGATTTATCAATATGCTTGCTTGTGAAATTTCATGAATTTCCACACAGCCATGACCATGCTTACAAATAGTGCCTAGTGGTGGAATTAAGGAACTGCCTCTGAAACGTAGACAATCAGTGTAGAAAACATATTTTTTAAATGTGCGATTTACAATTCCTTTCACGTCACTTTCCTGTAACATTTCTGAACAGGCTGTGGTATTTAAGGTAATTTGACTACAACAGTTAATTTGTATTAATAATAATCCATTTATATACAGTACAGCCATTTGTAGCCCATGCAAAACCATTGTTGAATAATGATCAGTCTGAGATAATTAAAAAATGTAGTTCAGGTCTGGATCAGGTCTATTCAGCATTGAATATCTCTAAGGGAAGCATTCAAAACGAAATAACTAATGCCTAAGCAGGTGGACAGATGTGTATTTTAGACACACTAAAATATTAATTGTGAAGAAAGTGGACCTCATTGCCGATGTCTGCAGTTGCACAGAAATTGGACAGAATTGTGAAGGCAGCAAACACATTTTCGGATCTGTGAACTAAGCATAATCAGCCCATGTTTTAGGTATAGGCTCCTTTCATTTGCAACATCTAAAGAAAGTAGAAGTGTTTAGTAGATTTCAATTTCTTTGATTTGTCATATGTATTATGAAATTACAGACTCATTGTATGCATGTATGTACACATTTTTGTACTAAAAATGTCTTACAAAAAATAAAACAGTGTATGGTTTGTTACAAAATCTGGTTGAAATACTTTGTTTGAGAGTGGTCACATTTCTTCCAACCCCCATGTCCACGGAACCTGGTTATGTTCTGTCACTGACACTCTGCTGTCACACACTCAGGATTGCGGCTTCACAAGTTGTACTGTATACATGCATTTATGTATGTTCGTTTGTTTTGCCTGACATAAATACAATTGATGTCTTGTGAGTATTCATCTTGTATGCAACCATCCATACCGATGCCTTAAGAAAGATACCCATTTTGTTTTGTGCAGAAAAAGTCACAATTTTGTCTTCAAAGTTATTTTGGATTCAGAAAATTGAACAGTTGTATAATCATTCTAATTCTAATATAACCACAATGTGTTACCTTTATTTCGGTGATATGTAACACCACTGGTATGTTGTTCTGTTTCTAGGGAGACCCAATAATACCTTATGTTTTGGAGTTGATTAGATATTATTAATTTTGATTAATGAATGGATTCATAGTGGGAGAATGTTTTTAAGACGTTACTTTCTGTTGATGTTACAGGGTTCTCAATGATAACATGATTGACACAGATCTCTATGCCAGAATACAGGAGGCAGAGAAAGATATCATCCAAACAAATGCCCTGTGTGTGTGTGTGGCAAACTCCTCATGAACACCTGATAGGTGTCCTCTCTGTCCAACAAGAGGATTGGTGTTAAATTACCTCCTCTGTGTAACCTCCTAATTTACAGATAAGCCACTCTCTTTGGCCCTCTCTTTATTCACCCTCCATAGGTTTCAGTTTGAACTCTTATACATTGTTAAGCTTACTGTGATTACATTTCAAGACTATAATATCCCATGTTCAATGCCCAAAGGAACTGTCCAAAATCCCTTTTTGAGAGAGATAGAGGTCTATTTTTGTATTGAAGCCAACATCTTAATTTAAGTTAATAGAGTATATAGAATTCTCTGGGTCAATAATATAATCTAACTTTGTAACATTGGATGCCAACAATCTCCATAATTTTAATAACCTATTTTTAATGTAGGTATGTTCTGTATATTTAAATATCTTATTTTATTTCAATTATTTGTATAATTATTCTAGTTATTTGAGTTTCAGTGAAAGTGGTCAGTCAGTTAATATGGGATTAGAACAAATATAAATAATCTAATGATATTCTGAAAGTATTTTCTTTTGATGTATCAAATGATGCAAATGAATTCGATCAAATTGCCTACTGTGCATTGACTTCTTCTTTGTTTAAAAAAACGTATCCACTTCCAAATCACACTATTGTGTATTACGTTGGCTAACTGTAGGACTTAAAGAGAAGAAAAATGTAGTATGTTATATTTAAGGAAATGCTCTGATGGATATAGGAAGAAACCTCTAAAGGTGAAAGGATTCTTAGGTTAACCATTTACAAGAAGGACCATTTCAGTTTAAAAGGGATTTTGGTAGAACCCGCCAGGGGAAGATCTGGGACAAAGTGTTCAATGATAAAGAAGTTCATGGTAGAAGTCTTTATAGAAGTTCTTGGTAGCACCCATTATACAGAGTTCTAGGCAGACCCCTTAATTGTGAGTTCTATGAAGAACCATTTAAAGGAAGATCTTTGTTAAACCGAAGCTAGAGCTTGGTCCGCATTGCCGGCAGTAAGTCAGATTTGTTCCCAGTGCATGTTGGACTCCGGCAGGGCTGCCCTTTGTCGCCGGTTCTGTTCGTAATTTTTATGGACAGAATTTCTAGGTGCAGCCAGGGGCCGGAGGGTGTCAGGTTTGGGGACCACACGATTTCGTCTCTGCTCTTTGCGGATGATGTTGTCGTGTTGGCCCCTTCAAACCAGGACCTTTAGCATGCGCTGGGACGGTTTGCAGCCGAGTGTGAAGCGGTGGGGATGAGAATCAGTACCTCCAAATCCGAGGCTATGGTTCTCAATCGGAAAAGGGTGGCTTGCCCACTTCAGGTTGTTGGAGAGTGCCTGCCTCAAGTGGAGGAGTTTAAGTATCTAGGGGTCTTGTTCACGAGTGAGGGAAGGATGGAACGGGAGACTGACAGAGGGATCAGTGCAGCTTCTGCAGTAATGCGGTCGATGTATCGGTCTGTCGTGGTGAAGAAAGAGCTGAGCCGCAAGGCGATCCTACTCTCACCTATGGTCATGAGCTTTGGGTCATGACCGAAAGGACAAGATCCTGGATACAGGTGGCCAAAAAGAACTTTCTCCGCAGGGTGGCTGGGCGATCCCTTAGAGATAGGGTGAGAAGCTCGGTCACGCGGGAGGAGCTCAGAGTAGAGCCGCGAGAGGGGGGTCAGCTGAGGTGGCTTGGGCATCTGTTTCGGATGCCTCCGGAACGCCTTCCTGGGAAGGTGTTCCGGTCCCGTCCCACCGGAAGGAGACCCCGGGGAAGACCTAGGACACGCTGGAGGGACTATGTCTCCCGGCTGGCCTGGGAATGCCTCTGTGTCCCCCCGGAAGAGCTGGAGGAAGTGTCTAGGGAGAAGGAAGTCTCGGCATCTCTGCTTAGACTGCTGCCCCCGCGACCCGGCCCCGGATAAGCGGAAGATGATGATGATGAGGATCTTTGTTAAACCCTTCATGCAGTTCTACTAAGTACCCCTTTGGGGACAAATGAAAGATATATGGTTCTATTTACATTTTTAATACTTATGGAATCACGTGTTATGTTTAATATTTCTGTATTTTCTTCAAATATTAGTTGCAATTCATGTTTCCCTCGAAGAATGCTACTTCGGTCTAAAATCTGTTTATAATACTGATTGCTTGCATATAAATTCATTAAAGATTCCTGTTGATAGCTGTAGATTTTTTCCAAGGTTTTAGTGTCAAAAAAATGTTTACTCTGAAAATTCACTGTCCGATAATATCTGGCTGCATCTAATTCGAGGACCAGCAGAATTTCACTGCTCAAAAGCTCTGTGCCTTAGCGTATCAAACCAACAACACCATGGAGCAACAATGGGAAAATGACAAGATTTTCCACATTAACTATTGCAATGTCTTTTACAATGTTATTTAATATTCCCAAATCCATCAAAGTTGTTGAATCATGTGAAAATATGTAATTTGGTCATATAAACAAAAACCTTAGTAGCTAAATAATTATTTGAAATATTAATGTGAGTTAAACATTGCATGACAATATCTTTTCAGTAAGATATATTTTTGCCATAAATAAAATACATTTTATGAACGATACCAATCACTGTATTTCCACTTCTCATTTATTTGTTTGATAAGGGTAGCTTAATTGCTGTGGAAATAAATGTTTACAGTTCAATTATTGTTTTACTTTCATGCCAATTCATTTTTTTTATTAAAAGATGTTCCACACCCCCTGTCAAAAAAAAAAACATCCTGCCACCTCTGCATGCCAGTTCTTGTTTGAAGTGCTTCTCTGGTATTTGGGGAGTTTCCGACGTTAGAAAGCAGGAGGAGAGGTAGGGGCGATATATGTGGATGTGTGTGAAAGTGGAGAAGAAAAATGTTTTTTTAAAGAAAACAACTCCCGGTGAAAGACAAGCAGCAGCGAAGCAGGCACCCCAGTACTTGACTCTAGATTTTATGCCTCTAAATAAAGCAAAGGTTTGCAGAAGTTTTAAACACTTTGAAGCCATCAGAGCAAAAATATGAAGTGGAAGACATGTTTTTGGTGTAGTGTAAATTAGCATAGATGAAGTGGTATGTGTAGGTGATTGCAGTTCTGTTAGCACAAGTGGGTCAATTAATGGATACTGTTATGATTATTAAATATTTCACTCAGACCCTTGGAAGTGTGGCGATCATGTTAACTGCCAGTTATTTCATGTAAACAATACAATGATCAACTCAAATTGATAACAATGGATCCACCAATTGTCCATTTAAATAGCAAATGTTAAGCATGTATGATTGACAGGGCTGGCCCTCACCTTCCATTTAAAGGTTTAACAGGCAAAGCATTGACTGGCCAATGGCTACTACCACTGGTGCACATATTTTGCTGCAGCATATGTTTGAGAAAGACTCTCTCCTCTACCTTTCTCCACCATCTCAATAAATAAATAAAGCATACATTTGGGATGCACTGACATATCAGCCATCTTTAATAATCTGCTTTAAATTGGCAGATTATTTCTGACTAGTTTTGCTTTTGTTTGATTGGGTGTTCAACATGCTCCAGTACTTTTTATTATAAATTCAATATTGTGTTCAACTGTCCAATTGCAAAACTGAATAATTTATTCTGTTTTGCAGTTTTGTTGATAAAGTCTATTGTTATTAAAAACATTTCTAACCAGTAAATATATCATGTAAAGAAAGAGAATGTTTATTAATTATGTATCATATCAAAATGCATACTGTTTTTATTCAGTTTTTAGGATTGAATTTACATTTGTTAAAATTAGAAGCACCATCAGAAGTAACATTTATTATATGCTTATGGACACAGGTAGGCCTACATAAATGACAAAACATGAATAACATTAGCTAGTTATCTAAATCTCTGAAGTGACTAAAACGCAAATATTAGCCAACCGCAAACACAACTAAAATGTATAAACAAACAATTATGGGAGGTGATAGTAAAAAGCACTTGAATATGGATTGTTTTACATGACAATTAATAACACAAAAACACAAATATACCTAAAAAGGAAACTCAGAACTGCCCTCCAAGAACTGCCACCTTAACGTGGTGGAGGGGTTTGAGTACCCGAGTGACCCTAGGAGCTATGTTGTCTGGGGCTATATGCCCCTGGTAGGGTCTCCCAAGGCAAACAGGTCTTAGGCGACGGGTCAGACTAAGAGCGGTTCAAAACCCCTTAATGAAGAATACAATTTTGAGTACCGTGACGTCGCCCGGTATGGCGCAGCCGGGGCCCCACCCCGGAGCCAGGCCCGGGGTTGGGGCTCGAATGCAAGCGCCTGGTGGCCGGGCCTTCCCCAATGGGGCCCGGCCGGGCCCGGCCGGGCTCAGCCCGAACGGGTGACGTGGGGCCGCCCTCCCGTGGGCTCACCACCCACAGGAGGGACCATAAGGGGCCGGTGCAAAGAGGATCGGGCGGCAGTCGAAGGCAGGGGCCTAGACAACCCGATCTCTGGACACGGAAACTGGCTCTAGGGACGTGGAATGTCACCTCGCTGGCGGGGAAGGAGCCTGAGTTAGTGCGTGAGGTTGAGAGGTTCCGATTAGAGGTAGTCGGGATCACCTCTACGCACGGCTTGGGCTCTGGAACCACACTCCTTGAGAGAGGATTGACTCTTCACCACTCTGGAGTTGCCCATGGTGAGAGGTGGCGGGCTGGTGTGGGTTTGCTCATAGCTCCCCAGCTCTGCCGCCATGTGTTGGAGTTTACCCCGGTGAACGAGAGGGTCGTTTCCCTGCGCCTACGGGTCGGGGATAGGTCTCTCACTGTTGTTTGTGCCTACGGGCCGAACGGCAGTGCAGAGTACCCGACCTTCT
Source organism: Esox lucius (assembly GCF_011004845.1). NCBI lineage: Eukaryota > Metazoa > Chordata > Actinopteri > Esociformes > Esocidae > Esox > Esox lucius. The sequence continues at coordinate 8,659,553 of NC_047581.1, read as the reverse complement.
TGGAGTCTCTGGGAGGGGTGCTGGAAAGTGCTCCGACTGGGGACTCTATTGTTCTACTGGGGGACTTCAACGCCCACGTGGGCAACGACAGTGACACCTGGAGGGGCGTGATTGGGAGGAACGGCCCCCCTGATCTGAACCCGAGTGGTGTTCAGTTATTGGACTTCTGTGCTAGTCACAGTTTGTCCATAACGAACACCATGTTCAAGCATAAGGGTGTCCATCAGTGCACGTGGCACCAGGACACCCTAGGCCGCAGGTCGGTGATCGACTTTGTTGTCGTCTCATCTGACCTGCGGCCATATGTCTTGGACACTCGGGTGAAGAGAGGGGCGGAGCTGTCAACTGATCACCACCTGGTGGCGGGGGAGGAAGCTGGACAGACTCGGCAGGCCCAAGCGTACTGTAAGGGTCTGCTGGGAACGTCTGGCCGAGTCTCCTGTCAGAGAGATCTTTAACTCCCTCCTCCGGCAGAGCTTCGACTGGATCCCGAGGGAGGTTGGAGATATTGAGTCCGAGTGGACCATGTTCTCCACCGCCATTGTCGAAGCGGCCGCTCGGAGCTGTGGCCGTAAGGTCTCCGGTGCCTGTCGAGGCGGCAATCCCCGAACCCGGTGGTGGACACCGGAAGTAAGGGATGCCATCAAGCTGAAGAAGGAGTCCTATCAGGCCTGGTTGGCTTGTGGGACTCCTGAGGCAGCTGACGGGTACCGACAGGCCAAGCAGGGCTGCAGCCCGGGTGGTTGTGGAGGCAAAAACTCGGGCCTGGGAGGAGTTCGGTGAGGCCATGGAGAAGGACTATCGGCTGGCCTCGAAGAGATTCTGGCAAACCATCCGGCGCCTCAGGAGAGGGAAACAGTGCCCTACCAACGCTGTTTATAGTAGAGGTGGCCAGCTGTTGACCTCAACTGGGGATGTCGTCGGGCGGTGGAAGGAGTACTTCGAGGATCTCCTCAATCCCGCTGACATGTCTTCCATTGAGGAAGCAGAGGATGAGGGCTCAGAGGTGGACTCGTCACCCGGGCTGAAGTCACAGAGGTGGTCAAGAAACTCCTCGGTGGCAAGGCACCGGGGGTGGATGAGATCCGCCCTGAGTACCTCAAGTCTCTGGATGTTGTGGGGCTGTCTTGGTTGACACGCCTGTGCAACATCGCGTGGTGGTCGGGGACAGTGCCTCTGGGATGGCAGACCGGGGTGTTGGTCCCTCTTTTTAAGAAGGGGGACCGGAGGGTGTGTTCCAACTATAGGGGATCACACTTCTCAGCCTCCCCGGGAAAGTCTATGCCAGGGTTCTGGAGAGGAGAATACGGCCGATAGTAGAACCTCGGATTCAGGAGGAACAGTGTGGTTTTCGTCCGGGCCGTGGAACACTGGACCAGCTCTATACCCTCTACGGGGTGTTGGAGAGTTCATGGGAGTTTGCCCAACCAATCCACATGTGTTTTGTGGATTTGGAGAAGGCATTCGACTGTGTCCCTTGCGGCATCTTGTGGAGGTTACTTGGGGAATATGGGGTCCTGGGTCCTTTGCTAAGGGCTGTCAGGTCCCTATACAACCGAAGCAGGAGCTTGGTCCGCATTGCCGGCAGTAAGTCAGACTTGTTCCCAGTGCATGTTGGACTCCGGCAGGGCTGCCCTTTGTCGCCGGTTCTGTTTGTAATTTTTATGGACAGAATTTCTAGGCGCAGCCAGGGGCCGGAGGGTGTCAGGTTTGGGGACCACACGATTTCGTCTCTGCTCTTTGCAGATGATGTTGTCGTGTTGGCCCCTTCTAACCAGGACCTTCAGCATGCACTGGGACGGTTTGCAGCCGAGTGTGAAGCGGTGGGGATGAAAATCAGTACCTCCAAATCCGAGGCCATGGTCCTCAGTCGGAAAAGGGTGGCTTGCCCACTTCAGGTTGGTGGAGAGTGCCTGCCTCAAGTGGAGGAGTTTAAGTATCTAGGGGTCTTGTTCACGAGTGAGGGAAGGATGGAACGGGAGATTGACAGACGGATCGGTGCAGCTTCTGCAGTAATGCAGTCGATGTATCGGTCTGTCGTGGTGAAGAAAGAGCTGAGCCGCAAGGCGAAGCTCTCGATTTACCAGTCAATCTACGTTCCTACTCTCACCTATGGTCATGAGCATTGGGTCATGACTGAAAGGACAAGATCCCGGATACAGGCGGCCGAAATGAGTTTTCTCTGCAGGGTGGCTGGGCGATACCTTAGAGATAGGGTGAGAAGCTCGGTCACCCGGGAGGAGCTCAGAGTAGAGCCGCTGCTCCTCCACATCGAGAGGGGGGTCAGCTGAGGTGGCTTGGGCATCTTTTTCGGATGCCTCCGGAACGCCTTCCTGGGAAGGTGTTCCGGTCCCGTCCCACCGGGAGGAGACCCCGGGGAAGACCTAGGACACGCTGGAGGGACTATGTCTCCCGGCTGGCCTGGGAACGCCTCGGTGTCCCCCCGGAAGAGTTAGAGGAAGTGTCTGCGGAGAGGGAAGTCTGGGCATCCCTGCTTAGACTGCTGCCCCCGCGACCCGGCCCCGGATAAGCGGAAGAAGATGGATGGATGGATGGATGGAAACTCAGGAAAATTAAGGGTACACGTAAATCACACAGTTTCCTGTGACTCCCAGAACAGTCTCAAGAGCACTGAGGAGATACCAGGAGACGGACCATTACACTAGGAGCTGGACAGGGCCATAGAAGGGCATGAACCCAGCAGCAGGACCGGTATCTGCTCCTTTGTGTGATGAGGAACAGGGGGATCACTGCCAGAACCATACAGTGACCTCCAGCGGGCTACTGGTTTGCATGTTTCCAACCAAACTGTCGGAAACAGACTGCATGAGGGTGGCATGAGGTCCCAATGTCCTCTAGTGGGACATGTGCTCACAGCCCAACATTGGATTGGCATTTGCAAGAGAACACCAGAATTGGCAGGACCACCATAGGCGCCCCGTTCAGGTTCGCACTAAGCACATGTGACAGATGTGAAAGAGTCTGGAGACGCCGTGGTGAACGTTATGCTGCCTGCAACGTCACCCAGTATGACCGGTTTAGCGTTGGGTCAGTGGGAGGCATATCCTTGGAGGGTCACACAGACCTCCACATGCTAGCTGACTGTTGTTAGTTACCAGGATGAAATCCTCAGACCCATCATCAGACCTTACGCTGGTGCAGTGGGCACTGGGTTCCTTCTGGTGCAGGACAATGCCCAGCGTCACGCTGTTCCTGGATGACGAAGGCATTGATGCCATTGATTGGCCCTCATGTTCCCCAGACCTGAATCCATTAAAGAACCTCTGACGTTACATACAGTATCGGCATCCACCAAGTGGCGCTACTGAATGTCAAGGAACTCACTGAAGCACTGATCCAGGTCTGGGAGGAGATCTCCCAGGACACCATCCACTGTCTCATCAGGAGCATGCCCAGAGGCATGTGGCCATACACATTACAGTTGCTGTGATGAAATTCACACAGGTTGGAACAGCCTGTGATTTCAATTGTTTACTTAGATTTATGGGGGGTGGGGGGCAAGGGGGGCAGTCACCCCCTGGCACCCCCATGTCAGAAAGAAACTTTGCAAATGTTCCCTCTAGGATGCCCCTATGGTAGATAAAACATGATAAGGTGCCCTCTATGATGCCCCTATGGTAGATAAAACATGATAAGGTGCCCTCTAGGATGCCCCTATGGTAGATAAAACATGATAAGGTGCCCTCTAGGATGCCCCTATGGTAGATAAAACATGATAAGGTGCCCTCTAGGGTGCCCCTATGGTAGATAAAACATGATAAGGTGCCCTCTAGGATGCCCCTATGGTAGATAAAACATGATAAGGTGCCCTCTAGGATGCCCCTATGGTAGATAAAACATGATAAGGTGCCCTCTAGGATGCCCCTATGGTAGATAAAACATGATAAGGTGCCCTCTAGGGTGCCCCTATGGTAGATAAAACATGATAAGGTGCCCTCTAGGATGCCCCTATGGTAGATAAAACATGATAAGGTGCCCTCTAGGATGCCTCAAAGGGCTAGAAAATGTGATACAGTGCCCTAATGGACACCCTTCCAAAGGAGAAATTGTGATGCAGTGCCCCCTAGGATTCCCCTATTTGTGAGGAATGTGGTTAATGTGCTTGTGACAAATAGAAGGACCCGGGTACCGAAATGGCCAGTCTGCAGTCCAGATCTTTCACCCATAGAAAACATTTGGCACATCATGAAGAGGAAGGTGCGACAAAGAAGACCTAAGACAGTTGAGCAACTAGAAGCCTGTATTAGACAAGAATGGGACAACATTCCTATTCATGAACTCGAGCAACTTGTCTCCTCAGTCCCCAGACGTTTGCAGTCTGTTATAAAAAGAAGAGGGGATGCCACACAGTGGTAAACATGGCCTTGTCCCAACTTTTTTGGGATGTGTTGATGCCATGAAATTTAAAATCAACTTATTTTTCCCTTAAAGTGATACATTTTCTCAGTTTAAATATTTGATGTGTCTTCTATGTTGTATTCTGAATAAAATATTGAAATTTGAAACTTCCACATCATTGCATTCTGTTTTTATTCACAATAGTACAGTGTCCCATCTTTTTTGGAATCAGGTTTGTAGACTGAGAGACCATTTAAAGGCCTTTGCAGGTGTTTTGGGTTAATTAGCTGATTAGAGTGTGGCACCAGGTGTCTTCAATATTGAACCTTTTCAAAATATTCTAATTTTCTGAGATCATGAATTTGGGGTTTTCATTAGTTGTCAGTTACAAGTTTCACTTTTTGAATGGAATTACTGAAATAAATCAACTTTTTGATGATATTCTAATTTTATGACCAGCACCAGTATATACACTGCTACATTTTTTTGAGGAACAATAAAATCACACAACGGGTCTCGATGAACAAATTATATTAAAGATCAAACTCTTTACTGTACATTGTTGCGGACAAAATGACGTAACAACGGTCATTGGAAATCAAAAACAACAACTGATTGAGGGCTGGATTGAAATCACAGGCTGTTCCAACTTGTGTGAATTTCATCACTGCAACTCATAATGTGACATAAAGGGCACTTCATCACATTTCCTCACAGATATGGGCACCCATGAGGAAGGGCACCCAGAGGGCACTTCATCATGTTATTTTTCACATAGGGACACCTTTCGGAGAGCACTTAATAGAGAGGCGAAGGGAAGGAAAAGACATGATAGAAAAAAGTGTACAAGCAATAGGGTTAACCGCACCCTGGAGAGAATTGTGAAACAAAACCCATTCAAAAATGTGGGCGAGATTCACAAAGAGTGGACTGCAGCTGGAGTCAGTGCTTCTAGAACCACCACGCACAGACGTATGCAAGACATGGGTTTCAGCTGTCGCGTTCCTTGTGTTAAGCCACTCTTGAACAAGATACAGCGTCAGAAGCGTCTCGCCTGGGCTAAAAACAAAATGGACTGGACTGCTGCTGAGTGGTCCAAAGTTATGTTCTCTGATGAAAGTAAATTTTGCATTTCCTTTGGAGATCAGTCCAGTCCAGTATAAAGTTTCCACAGTCAGTGATGGTTTAGGGTGCCATGTCATCTGCTGGTGTTGGTCCACTGTTTTCTGAGGTCCAAGGTCAATGCTGCCGTCTACCAGGAAGTTTTAGAGCACTTCATGCTTCCTGCTGCTGACCAACTTTATGGAGATGCAGATTTCATTTTCCAACAGGACTTGGCACCTGCACACAGTGCCAAAGCTACCAGTACCTGGTTTAAGGTCCATGGTATCCCTGTTCTTAGTTGGCCAGCAAACTTGGCTGACCTTAAACATATAGAAAATCTATGGGGTACTGTGAAGAGGAAGATGCGATACGCCAGACCCAACAATGCAGAAGAGCTGAAGGCCACTATCAGAGCAACCTGGGCTCTAATAATAACTGAGCAGTGCCACAGACTGATCGACTCCATGCCACGCCGCATTGCGGCAGTAGTTCAGGCAAAAGAAGCCCCAACTAAGTATTGAGTGCTGTACATGCTCATACTTTTCATGTTCATACATTTCAGTTGGCCAACATTTCTAAAAATCCTTTTTTTTTATTGGTCTTAAGTAATATTCAAATTTTCTGAGATACTGAATTTGGGATTTTCCTTAGTTGTCAGTTATAATCATCACAATTAAAAGAAATAAACATTTGAAATATATCAGTCTGTGTGTAATGAATGAATATAATATACAAGTTTCACCTTTTGAATGGAATTACTGAAATAAATCAACTTTTTGATGATATTCAAATTTTATGACCAGCACCTGTATAGGCAATCAAAGACAAATACTAACTAGAAGAGTTTTGGTGATATAAACTGTTTGAGGACTGGGCACATAAATAGTAAATAGGGGATCTTGCTACATTACAGATATAAATAATAAAGGCTTCTGCACAGGTTGAGTAATAAAAAAGGTTGGTGTAAAAGGCTGTCTTGGGATATCACACCGCAAAAGAGCATCTCATCACACATCCATAGAGAATCCATTTAGAATTAATTAAACAAAACACAATGAGTAAATGGGTATTAGACCCTGTTTATCCAGTACTCTTAACACACACCTACTTTAATAAAACTCAACCCTAGGTCAAGTAGCCTATTCTCCGTTCTCTCTGTTATCATTTCAGCTAGCCAGGTAGCTAGCTAGCTATGTCTAAGTATTAACTAAAGAACAATTATATGTAAATACACAGAGTAGACCTTATTAAAGCATTTGGTGTGGTTTTTTGAATTTCGTGGTGCCTTGGATTGGTCTCTGTAGGACCTACAGAATGTAAGAAAATTACTAAACCGTTATGGTTCAACTGAATCTAAAAATGTAGTTGAACAAAGCTCTGGCTGTCAGTGGCAACTCGAAGGATGAAGAATTGCAGGTGTTTCAGATTAATAAAGAGTATTGTGGTGTTGGGCTGTCAGATTCAAAATAAAACTCAGCCCTGAATCAAATTGTATGCGAAGAATAATCTCAGAGGAAAGGAAACAGAGTTTTCACAATAATGTTGGCCACTTCAGAGCCTCAAATATTTAACTTTGACAGCAACAATTACCTATTGATAGAAATTACTTGGGGTTTACATAATGTGGTTTCTACCGTTGTGGGGCTTTAAGTTACTTTAGTCAATCGAATGAATTGGAAATTCCTTCAAGTTATTTTAGTTAAGGTTGGGTTGGTGAAGTGGAGTAGAGTGGGCAAAAACATTTGTATTGTTACTTGAAAGTGTGACACCCGGCATTGAAGGTCTTATGGGCCTCCTTGGTGTTATAACTCACAACTAAATGCAAATGAACCTGAGCAAACCGCAACAGGCCGTACAAATGTAAGCACTTTTTAATGCAAAGATAATACAGTGCATACATCACCCAGCCACAGCGCTCATTAAAAGTCAATCACCTCCTAAAGAACGTGGCACACAGAAACGCACTATTCTCTACCCATTTACCCAAAGTTTGTGTTCCGCCTAAGTGTTCATCAATCAGCCTTAAAATGATACGTCTGGTCATTAGTGTTTGTGAGCGCTGGGTATTGTGATCTCTCTCTTTCTCTACACCTCTCTCCTGGTCTCTTTCTCTTTCCATGTCTGATTCTCTCTCTCTCTCTCTCTCTCTCTCTCTCTCTCTCTCCTCTCCCTGTCTCTCTCTCAAATCTCTCCCTGTCTCTCTCTCAGCTTTTAAAAAACCCATACCACATCTGTCCCATGTATCTTCCCAGGCGAAATTAGACTGACCGACTGTTACGCAACTCGCTGTCAGAGAAAAGTTTGCCCTAATGGAATTTCCCCAGCCCTAAGCTTGTGGTTTGGGATTTGTAAGAAAAAGCAGCAGACAGGCACACATTCCAAATACTAAAACACACCTCAGGGGTAATTTTTTCTTGATGGAGCATGTTTACCCTTTAGCTCTGTAAGGTTTTTGGGGAATCATAAAAAAAGTACCAGACAGTGATCCATCCAGAATTCTAATTACATCTCTGTCTGAGTTTAAAGTTGTGAAAATCAGGGCAAATTTCCCCTTCCATCAGTTAGCTGTTTACACAGACCTTTAGAAGGGAGCCATTTTGACACAACATCTTCAGTTTGCAGGCTGAGATGTTTTCCTCCTGGCAACCCAGTTATGGGACTGTGAGGAGCTATCAATAGGAAATTAGCAGGAATAGAAACTTTGTTCTTGAGCTACCAATTGTTCTTGAGCTACCAATTCTTACTTTCAAAACCCTCTACAAAACTTGAAGTTCAGCAAGACATGTAAGGTGAGTTTAAATCAAGCCGGGACTAATGCAATTAAATCTTTGTCCAACCACTTTGGTCGTCATTGAGACAATTGAAACCTTTCTCACTATCTGGGTTCTCCTGTCAATAAAACTGTAAATAAAAAAGTGTGCTCACAATGGACTGCATTCCCTTCACGTAACAGAGACTTTCCAGAACTTTTTCTAAAGTGTTTCACTCTCTTATACATTATTGTTGAGTCAAGGCCTTGCTATGTGCTTCTACTGTATATGGAAATAGCTGAAAATCCCAATTTCCCCTGTCTCAAATCAATTATTCCCAGCTGCCTCTTGGGAAATTGAGTTTTGGCAGTTCCCTGATTGGATTCTGAGAGGCTGATTCTAAGAGGTAGAATCTGCCTCCCCCATCCACCCCTACCTCACACTGCCTCCACAAGCGTCTTCCCAGCCTCATCTCTTCAATGAGTGCACACCGCTATGGTAGACGGTTCTCCGAGAAGTCTGCAACAGCAGATATGAGACTCGCGCAAAGTCTTCCTCCCGGAGAACTGTTGTAATCCCTAGCTGACTAGCTGAAAACGTGCAAATAGTGAATAGCGTTAGGCTTGAGAGGTGCTGGGGAAGCTTTTAGGGGAGGCCGGGAGTAAGGCACAGTAACAGAACGATCCAGCAGCACCATTATGTAAAAGGTCTCAGCCAGAACACACTGTAAAATCACACCTTCTGCAAGGAGAGGTACATATGAAAATGTTCAGTACACAGAAGTGCAACATATTAGACTGTGTGTGTGTGTGTGCATGTGCTTTGATGTGGGCATGTCTGGGCATGTATCCTGCATTTCCTGCATCTGTAGCCTCTATCCCTCCAATCTTGGCACATGCTTTCCTGCTCCCTTTTGGCAAGAGAGCTTGTCCACAAGTTTCAAACTATTTGCATACCCCTGATCCTCTGCCAGTGGTAGAAAGAACAAGTGGAAGGCCAGTATGTGCATCTTCTACCAGATCCAAGTGCTTTCCCTTTATTATGTAAGAGGCTCCTGCAAATTTATTTATCCCACAACAACTCATACCCTGGGTAGACCGGTGTGGAGGTTGCGTTCCATTGGCTGCACTCGGGTTTCATCTAAATATAACCACTACACATCCAAGAAAAAAGATTTTATAAACTGCTTGCTTCTCATTTCTCTGAAGTATGATTCAATCTAGATAATGATTTTGCTCTTGCTACCTGTAGTGGACATCAAAAGGGGAAAAAGCGATATATGAATTTTAATCATGAATTCAAACTTTAATCATGACTCACTGTGTGTTTGGTTTTGAGGTTCAAGCTTCCAGCTATCTAGTCAATAAAATGTGAATGCTAAAGTTAGGAGAAATGCACTCCGAGATCTTGAACATACCAAATGCGTTGTTTATTAATTTGATTTGTAACAAATCATATAAACGACCAAAAAAAGTATATTCTTATTGTTTGTATAATGTTTTTCATATGTCCAAATATATAATATGAAATGGCAAGGATGTTACTCACAACTGGTCAAAGTTGCTCAAAAACTCTGGAGTCTATTTTTAATTGTCTTTCTACAGACTCGTCTCCACTGAGCCATTTAGTACCACCACCTGAATACAAAGCACATGGCTTGCTCCAAACTTCAGTGTATGTGTGTGTGTGTGTGTGTGTGTGTGTGTGTATATATGTGTGCACGCATGCATGTGCACGCATGCATGGGGTTGTTCCGCTTTCTGTGACTTAATACTAACTTAGCATGTGCAGTGGGTATAGAAAATACCCCCCCCCCCCCCCCCCCTTTAAAATAATCAAATTGTATTGCTTTGCAGCCTGAAATGAAAACGGACAAAAAAAAAATACAACTTTACAACTTATAACATCCAAGTGAAAGATATTATACCAACTTGTCAGAAAATAATAAATTACAAATAAAAAAAAGAATCTCTGAGTTGGATAAGTAATCACCCCCCCAACCAGGTGTAGTTAATCACCTTCTCAATAGCACACAAAGCCAATTGACTGTCAGCTGTGATCAGCTGTGGTCATTTTGATTAGCTCAGCATGAAACAAGCTTTTCCTGAAGCATTTCAGTCCTTGGTAGTGCAACTGAAGAAAACAATCAACTATGGGTGGCAAGGCATTGTCAAAAGATCTCCGGGATAAAGTTGTGGACAGGCACAAGTCAGGAGATGGATACAAAAAAAGGCTTTATCAGTGCCTAGAAGCACAGTGAAGTCTATTATTAAGAAGTGGAAGGTATTTGGTACAACACAGACCCTCCCTGGGTCAGGACGTCGCTCCAAACTGGATGAAAGAGCCAGGAGGAAACTGGTCAGAGAGGTTACCAAGAGGCCTCTGAAGCAGTTGCAGGAATTCATGACAAAGAGTGGTCATTGTGTGCATGTGACAACAATATCACAAATTCTCCACCAATGTGGTTTGTATGGGAGGGTTGCAAGAAAAAAGCCACTCCTCAAGAAAGGCCACATGCAGTCACGACTGAGCTTTGCCAAAACGCACCTTGAAGATTCTAAGGCCATGTGGAAAAAGGTGTTTTGGTCAGATGAGACTAAAAATGTTATTATTTGGCCTCAATGCCAAACGATATGTCTGGTCCAATATAGCTCATCATCCAAATAACAACATTCCTACAGCTAAGCATGGAGGTGGTAATATCATGTTATGGGGTTGTTTCTCTGCAGCAGGGACTGGAGCACTTGTCAGGATAGAAGGAGTAATGGATTGGGCAAAATACTGTCAAATTCTTGAGGAAAATCTGCAGTTCTCTGCCAGAAAGTTGTCAATGGGAAGAAGATTTACCTTCCAACATGACAATGACCCAAAACACACAGCAAAACTGACAACACAGTGGTTGAAGGAGAAAAAGGTGAATATCCTTGCATGGCTTAGTCAGAGCCCGGACTTAAACCACATTGAAAATCTGTGGAATGACTTGAAGACAGCAGTTCACAAACGGTCACCATCAAATTTAACTGAACTTGAGCAGTTCTGCAAATAAGAGTGGTGAAATATTGCAACGTCTAGATGTGCAAAGTTAGTAGAGACATATCCCAACAGAATAAAGGCTGTAATTAAAGCAAAAGGTGGTTCAACAAAATACTGACACAAGGGGCGTGATCCTTTTTCCAACTCAGTGATTGTTTTTTTTGTTTTGGTGTTATATCTTTCACTTGGATGTTATAAGTTGCACTGAGTAAATACAGCTAAATGAAACAAAAACTGTGTCTGTCTTCATTTCAGGCTGCAAAGCAACAAAATGTGATTATTTTAAAGGCGGGTGATTCTTTTCTATACCCACTGTAACTTGATCTAAGCCTCTTAAATGTTAGTACCCCAGATCTAGGGTACTAGAACCTTAGAACCTTTCAAATATTGCAGTAGTTGCTTATCTTCCCTCTCCGGCAGAGTAGAACATCTCTGCTATTGGTCTCACAAACTTTAATCGGCAAACAGACTTTTATGACCCATCCCCTCCTTAGCATGTGTCTGGGCTCATGCTGGCACAGCATGTCAAAGTTTCATTCGCAATGAAGCCAGACACTCAATCGATCATAGGGACATATATTTTGGATGCCTGGGACTTACCTTAATCGATCCAGCCATCTGAGGCGCCATCTTTATTGGAAAGTTGAACACTTTTCTCTTAAAGTGTAAGCTCTAGTTTCGTCTGTGCTTGAGATAAAGTGTCCAGTTTGGTACCAAATGAATTGTTAGGTTTTTCTAACCTCAACCAGCCTATTGGCAATGTTATTTGATCATGTATGACTGATAAAACATTTCGATTGCGTAATTACGCATGGATACCTTAGTTTCGTGAAACGTTCCGTTATCCTTGAAGCTAATGCTAAGTTAGCATCTTTATCGATCATCATTGTGCAATAGGTCGAAGGTCGCATGAAAAGTCACTGGGATGAGAATGTTGTGTTTTTATTGTAAATATTGGGTTTCTATACTAAACAAATAGCATTTAAAACATTACAGATCTATATAAAACAGTGGAATTATGTAATTTACAAATTTACATTTGAAGTAAAGGGACACTTGGAAATGTTTTTTTTTTGTTTTTTGTTGTTGTGTGTTCTAGTTTGTGCCTGAAAACTTTCTTTCTTACAATCTACATTCGGCTGAATTCCTCAATCTACCATGTGTATTTTATACAGAATACCTTCATGGTGCATGTCCTGACAACATTTGTGGACATAAACTACAGTTATAATGGGCAAGGGCCCTATAGGCAGAATTCTCAATTTCTTCATTTACATTCAAGAGGCTAGAAATGTAAGTGTAACAGAAAAATAATTTGGACATTTAGCAATGCGTCATCCTGCAAAGGGTTTTTTCAGCATAACCCAACCCTACATACCACATACACACACGTTTCTGCACAGCATGACATAGCTAGCATTGCCAATGCGAGAGAAAGTTACTGGGCCATAAAGAAAGGCCAGGGAGATGCTGGTGATTCATCTAATTTCTAAATTTTGATGTGGCTTCCCTGAGCTGGCCTTCTGCTGCTACTGTAGCACTCATTTATTTACATTCACATTTTGGTCATTATCTAGAGTGACTTACATACAATATTGATTGCGTACATTTATGCAACCCCCTTCACTCTCCTGTGGAATTGGGATTTGATGTGTAGACTATAAGGAAGAGTGCCCCCTACTGCCCCTCCAACACCACTTCCAGTGATCTGTGGTCTCCCTCCTTCCACCAACCCTGCTTAGTTTCAGAGGCATATCAGCAGAGGGATGCAAAGTGCTGTACTACACTACAAATGTATGAATCACTGCCGTAGGGTTTATAACCCTGCGAATAAAATGTGCTGTTGCTCTTCATGAGTGGCAGAGGTGCACACTGACAGACAGTCCAACTCTAAGTCGTGGAGGTTTAGGCACAAACAGAAACATTTTCAAAACTTAATGTTCCCCTTTACTGTCTCCTCAGTACTTTTGATCCAATAGAAACAATACATTGCAAACCAGTCCAAATACACTGCTCCGAAAAATTAAGGGAGCATGTAATCATCACAGTATAACACCAAGTCAGTTAAACTTGAGGGATATACACTCACCTAAAGGATTATTAGGAACACCTGTTCAATTTCTCGTTAATGCAATTATCTAATCAACCAATCACATGGCAGTTGCTTCAATGCATTTAGGGGTGTGGTCCTGGTCAAGAAAATCTCCTGAACTCCAAAATGAATGTCAGAATGGGAAAGTAAGGTGATTTAAGCAATTTTGAGCGTGGCATGGTTGTTGGTGCCAGACGGGCCAGTCTGAATATTTCACAATCTGTTTAGTTACTGGGATTTTCACACACAACCATTTCTAGGGTTTACAAAGAATGGTGTAAAAAGGGAAAAACATCCAGTATGTGGGAGTCCTGTGGGCGAAAATGCCTTGTTGATGCTAGAGGTCAGAGGAGAATGGGCTGAATGATTCAAGCTGATAGAAGAGCAACTTTGACTGAAATAACCACTTGTTACAACCGAGGTATGCAGCAAAGCATTTGTGAAGCCACAACACACACAACCTTGAGGCGGATGGGCTACAACAGCAGAAGACCCCACCGGGTACCACTCATCTCCACTACAAATAGGAAAAAGAGGCTACAATTTGCACGAGCTCACCAAAATTGGACAGTTGAAGACTGGAAGAATGTTGCCTGGTCTGATGAGTCTCAATTTCTGTTGAGACATTCAGATGGTAGAGTCAGAATTTGGTGTAAACAGAATGAGAACATGGATCCATCATGCCTTGTTACCACTGTGCAGGCTGGTGGTGGTGGTGTAATGGTGTGGGGGATGTTTTCTTGGCACACTTTAGGCCCCTTAGTGCCAATTGGGCATCGTTTAAATGCCACGGCCTACCTGAGCATTGTTTCTGACCATGTCCATCCCATTATGACCACCATGTACCCATCCTCTGATGGCTACGTCCAGCAGGATAATGCACCATGTCACAAAGCTCGAATCATTTCAAATTGGTTTCTTGAACATGACAATGAGTTCACTGTACTGAAATGGCCCCCACAGTCACCAGATCTCAACCCAATAGAGCATCTTTGGGATGTGGTGGAACGGGAGCTTTGTGCCCTGGATGTGCATCCCACAAATCTCCATCATTTGCAAGATGCTATCCTATCAATATGGGCCAACATTTCTAAAGAATGCTTTCAGCACCTTGTTGAATCAATGCCACATAGAATTAAGGCAGTTCTGAAGGCGAAAGGGGGTCAAACACAGTGTTAATATGGTGTTCCTAATAATCCTTTAGGTGAGTGTAAATCTGTCCAATTAGGAAGCATAAGCGATTGGGAATCCGTGTCACCTGTTTTGGTGCAAATGAAAGTCACAACAGGTGCACCGGAGAGGCAACAGCAAGACAACCCCAAAAAATTGAATGGTTTTGCAGGTGGTGGCCACAGACCATTGCTGTCTCCTTATCCTTCCTGACTGATTCTTCTTTAACCCTTTGACGCGTACGATCACACCAGTGTGATCAGGCTAGAGTGGTCCCTGAAGCGTACGATCACACCAGTGTGATTAGAACGTATTGTTTAGAACGCACCATTAGCACGCCTAGGTACAAGTAACGTAACAATGGCTGGTCAGACCATGCTGTTATTTACTCACATTTAGCTCAAACAATGTTTATAATTTTATTTCCTGATTGTAATTGTTTCAATACCACACTATGATATTAATCAGGTAGCAAGCATTCAAATCTGGAAAAGAAGTGTTACTTACGTACCAACAAACAGCCAACACTAATACACAAAAACGTATGATATTAGCGACTACTATAGAGCATCTTAACATTTCCTGGAAGAGCTGACAACCGATCAAAACCATTACAATAACCCTCTAAAAGTTATGTTACCCATTGTGGGCACCGCTATGCTTTCTATATAGTTTATTCATTTTTACTGCACTAAATTACAGGTCATGCTTTGTTAGCTAGCGGTTAGCTGACGTTTGCTAGCTAGCTACAGTTACACATCAACCAGTTTTTTCAGCTCTTTGAATTCGAGTCAATGAGAGAAGCTTGCAATGCAATGTATGTAGTGTTCCTTACCTGGCAAGGTGACTATTCAAATTCTGGAACTCTGAGTGAGTACTGAACTAAAGCGCAAAACAACTAACGCTGGGGGGCCGTTAAGGAATATTTGAAACTCACGTGTGAAAAGGCTAGTTTTGCTAGTGTCCCTGTCACTACTGGTAGCATGAGTCGAAACCTGCAGCCAATTCAGGTTGCACAGGCAGTCCAGGTCCATCCAGGATGGCACATCCATACGTGCCATTGCAAGAAGGTTTGCTGTGTCTCCATTGGTGCCCAATTTTCTGGGCATGTACAGAGTGTCTAGGCATTTCCTGGATGACGAATGCATTGATGCCATTCACTGGCCCTCACATTCCCCAGACCTGAATCCAATTGAGAACATCTGGGACGTTATTAATTGGTGCATCCGACACAGACTGTCCAGAAGCTCACTGATGCAATGATCCAGATATGGTAGGAGATCCACCAGGACACCATCGGCCATCTGTGACGGGGACTCGCGAGGGAGACGCACGCTCTCTCTCCCGGCGTGGTGTTCGGCGTGCGTTGTCACCAGCCTTCTAGTCACGCCGCCCCTCTTCCCACGGCACTGTCATGTCTTGTTATTGCACACACCTGGTGTCCATTCCCTCGTTAGGTAACCTGTATTAGTTCCTGGGCATCTTTGTGAGGTATTGTTCTATGTTTGGTGTTATGTACCAGTGCTTGTTGACAGCACCCCATATTTGCACTTTCCCCTCCTTTTGGGGTTTATCCATGCTATTTACTTTGATAAAAGCATTAACTACCTACCTTCCTGCGCTTGGCTCCTTGCTTCCCCTGCACACCATGACGACACCCGTTCTGACACCATCTCATCGGTAGTATGTCCAAATGTGTGAGGAGGAAATGTGGCAAAATGTCCTCAATGTGCAAAAAAGTAATGAAGTGCTCTCTGGGTGCCCTTCCAGTGGAGAAAATGTGATGCAGTGTCCCCATGGGTGCTCCTACTATATGTTTGAGATGTGATTAAGTGTCCTAGTGGGTGCCTTTCCAATGGAGATCATGTGATGCAGTGCCATGTAGGCTGCCCTATATACTAGAACATTTCAATAGGATTGAGGTCAGGGCTTTGTGATGGCCACTCCAATACCTTGACTTTGTTTTCCTTAAGCCATTTTGCCACAACTTTGGAAGTATGCTTGTGGTCATTATTCATATGGAAGACTCATTTGCGACCAATCGTTAACTTCCTGACTGATGTCTTGAGATGTTGCTTCAAAATATCCACATAATTTTCCTTCCTCATGATGCCATCTATATTTTGAAGTGCACCAGTCCCTCCTGCAGCAAACCACCCCCACAACCAAGGGCATAGGAACAGGGGAGGACAGGGGGAACAAGTCCCCGCCAATGTTTGAAGCAGATAAATTGGTCCCCCCCAAAATAATGACATTTAGCAAGCATTTTAAATGTCCCCCCAAATACGAAACTAGCTCCTACGCACTTGCCCACAACATGATGCTACCACCCCCATGCTTCATGGTTGGGATGGTGATCTTAGGCTTGCAATCCTCCCCCTTTTTCCTCCAAACATAATTTTTGTTACATTAGACCAGAGGACATTTCTCCAAAAAGTATTATCTTACTACGTCCCATGCGCAGTTGCAAACCGCAGTCTGGCTTTTTTATGCTGGTTTCAGAGAAGTCACTTCTTGCTTGCTGAGTGGCATTTCAGGTTATGTCAATATAGGACTCGATTTACTTTGGATATAAATATATTTTGGATATAGATATATTTTGTACCTGTTTCTTCCAGCATCTTCACAAGGTCCTTTGCTGTTGTTCAGGGATTGATTTGCAAAGAGGCGCTGAGTTTGAAGGTAGGCCTTGAAGTATATCCACGGTTCACCTCCAATTGACTCAAATGATGAGAATTAGCCTACGGCACAGTCAACATAGTGCATGTAAACTTCTGACCCGCTGGAATTGTGATATAGTGAATTATAGGTGAAATAATGTAAACAGTTATTGGAAAAATGTCTTGTGTCATGCACAAATTAGATGTCCTAACTGCCTTGCTTAAACTATAGTTTGTTAACATCTGTGGAGTGGTCGAAAAATAAAACAGTTTAAAATCTTAACCAGGGTTTGGAACTATTTTACCATAAATACACACATTTCTGTGCGTTGGTATCCCACCACATGCAGCTGGTGCCCTTTTAAAAAAAATTGCCCCCGCCCCTCAGACAGCCTGAGTCCACTGCCTCAATTGGTTGGTGATTTTGGTTTCCATTGACCATTGTTATGTCATTTTGTTCTCAACTAATTACACAATGTGCAGTAAAGATTTGGATCTTTAATATATATCCTTCATCGAGACCCAATGTGTGATTTAAGTATTCCCTTAATTTTTTGGAGCAGTGTATTTTAGGTAGCACCAGACACAGGTTTTAGTCAATTTCCCTCTGGAGAATAAGGCATATATTGTATACACTATTCATATTAGTGTACATAACTTTAGATTCAACAACATGTCAGTCGTTGTTTTGTTTGGTTTAGGTACTTCAATAAATAGGCAGTAATGATACTGAGTCTGTCCTGCTAATAGACACAGGCTGCTTTTACAGTTGGATTTCAATCCGTTATTTCCCCACTAATTGATGTTTTTCAAATTGGATCTGATTGGTCAAAAGGCAAGTTAGAAACTGTAAATCGGGCTGTTCGTGTATATGCAACCACTGTGACATAATCAGGTGCAGTAAAGCTATTCTTACACAGGCAGGCCAATTGCATATTTCTGGCAAATGTGTTGATCTGATCGATCTAAAGACCAATTTGTGGGAAAGGTTCAGAAATGGACTGTATGTGTAAATGAATACAACCATTGTTTCTGAGCTGATCTTTGAAGTGACTAACAACCCACTCATCTATGAATCCGCTGCAGTTACACATTATGTATAGGAAAAACAAGGGCAATCGCTACCACTACTAATTACAACAAATAGTCTCATTTTGTTTCCCAAATGAATTCAAGCCTGAAGCTTGCCATATGATATTCTTAGCATTCTGCATTAGGCCTGTGGGATTCCAAAAACATTCTTATTTTTCTCTCGCCTTGTCTCTGTCTCTCCCTCCTCTATTTGGCTGAGCACAGCAGCCGACTTATGTGTTTATTGTTTTCTGTTGACCCACTTACCTTGAATAGAGCTTGTATGTTGTCTATGGACTGTAGTGACTCAACAGTATGTAAAGTATTTCAGTGGCCACAGTCAAATAAATTGTTTAAATGCTTTACAAAGAGCCCCAGTCAGATTTAGAAGGGGCAACAAGCTATTTGCGATAAATCACTGAATCCACCATAAGCCTCACAGATCTGTCCTTGAATAATTTAGTGATGGAGCATGTGAAGGAAACTGAACTGCTGGATACAAACGGACGGAGTCGAAACGTACACATCCAGTTGTTGGACGAGAAGACATTTGGTGCTCAGGCGGTGCTCTGATTTGTTGACATCCCAGTCACCACGGCAAGACTTCCAGGGCCTGGTTTTGTCCAGTTGTACGGTGAGGTGCGGCAAGGAATGACATAGGTCAATCACAGTTGGTCCAGGACAGAGAAGCGCGTGTGGAACGTCGACGCATGGAGGGGGAATGTCGATGTTCATGGCTCTCCACTGGGTCAGAGCGGAAAAACATTTGATTACATCATTGCTGGTGTCTGCGCGGGTATAGAAGTGTTGAGAGTTCTCAGCTCTCCGTTCAGGCTGTTAAAACAGTTAGGACCCACATGAGTACCACACAAGGCATGTAACCGTGCGTCTCACAGTCCTTAAATGATTATGTATTATGTATTTTATTATGATGAATCATGGTTTCAGCAGGTCACTGGTGTAACCCTATTGTGTTTGTTCCGGTTTATTACTGTAATTAATGCCCAATCGGATATTGATTGTAATGTTATGTATGTTTCCATGAACTGTGCACTTAAAAATATATTTGAATATGTATTACGCTTTGTTATATTCTGTTTGGACCCCAGACAGAGAAGCTGCTGCCCAGACAGCGGCTGATGGGGATCCTAATGAATACTGCTGTAAACACAAATCAACACTTGTTAGCCGTTAAAAACATAGCCAACAGAGGAAAGTGAAAGCCCTCTGCCTTCAAAGACACTCTGTGCTTTGTCCCCAGCAGGCAGAGGCTGTCTGATGCATATTCAGGGGAATGGAGGGTGCCCAGCTGGGACCCAGGTGCCCTTGTTGTGAACGGAATCATTGACTTTTGGCGGGCTGGAGGCGATGGCACCAAGTAACCTATCCAGATGGATGAGAAGACTATTCATTCGCCCATTTGTTTGGCACCTTATTAGTCCTGCACCCCGATATTTTAGTTTTTGCTCACAGCACCCAATAATAATAAGCCATCCGATTAATCTCAGTCTGTTTTCTCATGTTTGCTTTCCTCCTTGGGTGTCCATCATCCATCTGTCATCTAAAACATATATTCTGCTTAACTTGAGGTTTGGGTTTACTCTTCTGTAGCGCCAGATAATTTAATTACATTTTATCTGTTCCAGTACACCCGGATCTGGTACCCGGTCCACTTCCACTACAATCCCATGCAACCTGTGTCAATAACTGACAAGTGTTCACATCCAATTATCTACACAGATGGACTCAGAGCTGCTTCCTTCCTAGTCACTGGAAATCAGCTGTTCAATCTGTGCTGCATAGTAATATTACATAACTGTAGCTCAGTACTATAGAAGCTAAACTCTCTGGGGCGAAAATATTACCCAACAGGGTTTTAGGTTGTCCCTCTAGAATAACTCTTTGGTTTCAGGGAAAACCTTTTTTTGGTTCCTGGTAGAACACTTTGGGGGTTTCAGGTAGAGCATATGTGTTAAAGAAAAGGGTTTAACATGTAATCCAAAAGTGCAATCTGGAAACAAAAACGGTTATTTCTGATACCAAAAGAAGGGTTGAGCTAGAATGTGTTTACACAGGCAACACTATTTTGATATTTTGTTTCTAGTAATTGGAGGAAATGTAACCAAACCAATCAGACCTCTCACATCAGACTTTTTTCAGAGTCAATCTGGTTGGTCTACAGTAGTACTCTCTGTTTTGTATACATAGTTCCACATTTTTATTTTCAAAACCTATCTATACTATCTTCGGTAAATAGGCTCCTTTGTGGGGAATATTGATGGATAAGTGTTATGTATATTATGTTTGGTCTTTTTTAAGCCGTCATGGCTGATGAGTCTTGACTCTTGCAACATACATCTATGTTGCAAAAACTATTGAAAGAAATTAACAAGAAAACAATCAGAACTTGGCTGTCTTGTTTCATGATGACAGGGGTTTGCATCCTGGTTAGATACCTTGGTGATAAGGTCACACACCTGAAAACTTAGTTGTGGAGGTATAGTTGGGTAATACATTATTTCAGTGCTTTGACAAGAAAAAGCAATAATCCGGAACGAATTGGAAGGGGAGAAAAATACGTTCCATTGTAGGAAGGGTTTTAGATGGAACCCGAAACAGTTATTCAAACATTTACCAAGTGTTAATTTCATCAGCTATTTCATCAGGCCTAAACATGTATTTAATTAAAAAAAATGTATTCACTAAAATGTGACTGCTAGTCATTTTAGTCATTTTTTTCAATTAAATAATGAATATTTAGGGTACAATACCTCTTAATTCTATCATGAGAGCAATTATATAGCCCCGTCCAGCTACAGTTGACCTACACTCTCCTAAAGGATTATTAGGAACACCATACTAATACTGTGTTTGACCCCCTTTCGCCTTCAGAACTGACTTAGTTCTACGTGGCATTGATTCAAAAAGGTGCTGAAAGCATTCTCTAGAAATGTTGGCCCATATTGATAGGATAGCATCTTGCAGTTAATGGAGATTTGTGGGATGCACATCCAGGGCACAAAGCTCCCATTCCACCACATCCCAAAGATGCTCTATAGGGTTGAGATCTGGTGACTGTGGGGGCCATTTCAGTACAATGAACTCATTGTCATGTTCAAGAAACCAATTTGAAATGATTCAAGCTTTGTGACATGGTGCATTATCCTGCTGGAAGTAGCCATCAGAGGATGGGTACATGGTGGTCATAAAGGGATGGACATGGTCAGAAACAATGCTCAGGTAGGCCGTGGCATTTAAACAATGCCCAATTGGCACTAAGGAGCCTAAAGTGTGCCATGAAAACATCCCCCACACCATTACACCACCACCACCAGCCTGCACAGTGGTAATAAGGCATGATGGATCCATGTTCTCATTCTGTTTACACCAAATTCTGACTCTACCATCTAAATGTCTCAACAGAAATCGAGACTCATTAGACCAGGCAACATTCTTCCAGTCTTCAACTGTCCAATTTTGGTGAGCTTGTGCAAATTGTAGCCTTTTTCTCCTATTTGTAGTGGAGATGAGTGGTACCCGGTGGAGTCTTCTGCTGTTGTAGTCCATCCGCCTCAAGGCTGTGCGTGTTGTGGCTTCACAAATTTTTTGCTGCATACCTCGGTTGTAACGAGTGGTTATTTCAGTCAAAGTTGCTCTTCTTTCAGCTTGAATCAGTCGGCCCATTCTCCTCTGACCTCTAGCATCAACAAGGCATTTTCACCCACAGGACTGCCGCATACTGGATGTTTTTCCCTTTTCACACCATTCTTAGTAAACCCTAGAAATGGTTGTGCGTGAAAATCCCAGTAACTGAGCAGGTTGTGAAATACTCAGACCGGCCCATCTGGCACCAACAACCATGCCACGCTCAAAATTGCTTAAATCACCTTTCTTTCCCATTCTGACATTCAGTTTGGAGTTCAAGAGATTGTCTTGACCAGGACCACACCCCTAAATGCATTGAAGCAATTGCTATGTGATTGGTTGATTAGATAATTGCATTAATGAGAAATTGAACAGGTGTTCCTAATAATCCTTTAGGTGAGTGTATGACAGTAGTCTAATAAAACTAAAACAACTAAAACCTTTTAAAAACAGACCAAATTAACAATGCATTATAGAGAAAACAGAAAAGGAACCAGGCAAGCCTAGTTCAGCCATCCCGCAATTAAATGGTATAAATATTATTGCCACCACCGGACTCAAACCCAGTTCGCCCACATGATAGGCAGTGTCCTTAACCACTTTGCCCATGGTCAGTATAGCATCTGGACATTTTATCATTTTGTCAGGCATTAACCTCACGTCAAGGTTGAATATTTTGACAGACACCATGAACATAGTGTTAAGCTGCCTCACATTTCTTATTAAGTTTACCTCCACCACAAATAGCATCTATGAATTGTATTGCTTTAGCCACTGGCCGTTTTATTAGCCAGTAATAGCCTTACTAGTATCTACTAACATACTACTTGGAATTGTCATAAGAATTGAACAATTGCAAGCGAGACTAAAGATGAGCTACACACTGCCAAAGCTTTTTCATTTCATGGCACAAAAACATTTGTTTTTCTTTCATTCGTGAATTACATTGATACAATAACTATAGATATAGGTGATGATAACTTTTTCGTCGGGTGAAAAGACAAAAGAATCGTGGAAACCAGAGGCGGAGCTTCAATGGGTGCGATGGGTGCGCGGCACCCATGGCAGCCAATCACAGGGGCCCCCAAGAAGTTTATCTTAAAGTTGAAAAATTATAGCAAGTAGAATAAAATTATATTATGATTAATTTGCAACATATTATTTAGTTGACATTGAAGCCATAAACATATATAAATGGGCGAATTAATAGTTTTTATGATTCCGTAATGTATTTCAACCAATCTGTGACCGCGCGTGAGTGTAACTGAACAGTGGAAAATTAAGTAACAAAACATAAAAATGGAAAGTAGATATGTCTCCCAAGAAAAGCTAGCAGCAAAGTTTTGTAACTGCCGGGATGTTTTGTTGTAGCCTAATAACAAGCTTCTGTTTATTATGGTACTTGAAATGTACATACATTTTTGGGGGAATAGTATTAAATATTTAAATTATGTGCCTATCTTTTAGGCATACTATAACATGGCTACTGAAGGTTATAGCTAGCGAATTGTTTGTCTATCCAGAAACAAATATGAATGCATAATTTGCAACCTATTGTTTGCAGGTCCGCGTCTCTAACCATCACGCTATTTAATAAGGGTCTGTCAGTCACATTCGCTCTTCTTGGCCGGCTCCGCTGACACGGTCCAGCAAAAAAGAAAACATTTTGGAACATTAAACCACTAAGGAATAATTCACAACCACAAACAACAGCAACATGGTGTACTGGCCCTATGAAAACAACTTTGGTAAAACAAATATTTGCAGTGTGTAAAGTGGATTCTTCATTCTTGCAAGCCTTCTTCCCCAAACTGGATGATAACACTGTGGTCCGGGTAAAGTGTGGGCACAGCCAAGGTCAAAGGAACATTGATAGTTCTAACATTCCTCAAGGAGATTCTGAGAACCATAGACAGTTTGTAATCTCCACCTCATATACCCAGAACCCAGGCTGGTTTTCTTGAAATAAAAAGATGGATGTTCATATGACATAAGAACATTCAATGATAGCCTAGTAAAGAAATCCACAAAAGAAAGTGGAGAAAATTGTCCTTCAAGATGAAAATACCTCAGCTCTGAGTGAAAATACCTTATTCATGCTCTGTGTTTCCTCTCTCATCCACAGGATCCTCACACCAGAGAGCGTGTGGGTTAGAGGTTGTTTCCACCCTCGTGGTTCTATAGAGAGCTGTGCTGTATGAGTCAGAGCTGTTTTCTCTCACAGTGAAAGGAAATGGGATGGGTAGCTGTAATCACCCATTACATACAATGGGCTACCCTGAGTGTGAACTGAATATCTAAATAGCTGGTAGGAAAAGGGGCTCCAATACATCACGATAATCACTAAGACAATGAGACTTTTTAAATTTTCAAAAAATATATTTAAAATGTCCATCAAGGCCTACAACCATCTGAGATTCATTTAAACCTTCCGAGGTGTGTTTTCCTTTTTATTTGTTCAGTTTACCTTCTGACTGATTGTGGCATTGGTTATACAAGCAATATATTTTTTTAGAAAGATTAGTCAACAAATTGTCGAAGATGTGCAATCGTAAATCCCTAAAATAGAGGTGAAAATGTATTCAGCACCACCCAAGGTGGTGGAATATATGATTGGAGAGATGCCTTGGCGTGAGCGATTATGGTGGTATGGGCACCTGAAAGCTAATTATGGTCGTTAGACCGACGAGCAGTCTCCTCTGAGCATGCTGGCTCTGGCTTACATCCTGAGCGGGGAGTGTGATAACAAAGAGAAGAGGTGAGATGCTTGGGAGGACACATGTCCTGGTCTTCAAGTCTCCCAAATCTGCTCAGAAATGCAATAATGAAACAAGGTCATTATCATGAATCAACGATCACGAAATTAGAAGAAAAAATGGGATGAAAAGGAACAAGGTTTCAAAATCTGGCAAGAGGAAATTAAGTCTGAGTCGGCAGGGAAACTGCATTCCCTTCTCCTGCTGTGCTCAGCCTTTGTCTGGATGTGCTGCTTGGTGCAATGGGAAACAGAGGGACAGTGAGAGGCTAATGTATTTCTGCCTGTCAGGAGATCTCATGCTGCTGTCTAGCGGAAAGACAGAAATGGCTTTTCATTAGAATGAAATAGCACCCCTGCCCGTGTCTTACCTTGAAAACGTCTTCCCCATTCCCCGTTCCAGTTCTTAGAGGAGATTAGAAAGGCCCAACAGCCTCCCCATAGACTGAGGTAACATAAACTATCGACCTAACATCCACCCATCTCTCTCTCCCTCTATCTATCTACCTACCTAACAAGGAATGCCTGAAGGATGTGGCAAAGTTCTCATTAGGTTAGACTAGACTTTATCCAGGAGGATTTTTTATCATGGTCAAAGAGATTTTGCATGATTGTTCCAAGGTTCTATATCGTGAAGCTTTGCCCATAGGGGCTTCGCTTCTATTGGTTTACCCTCTCTGCCAATCGGCAGTCACTGAAAATTGAAATATGCAAATAGCACTGCTCTAGGCCATCTTCCCCATGGCTATAAAAGCAGTGCTCACACCCCAATCGGCCTCCCTTCTTTCTTCACGAGAAAGTTTGTTTATGCGATCTGGTGATTTTCTACAAAAGTCAAGGATGACTTCACCTTCTTCCGCCGCTGGAGCGGCTTTTTCGATGACGGCACCTCGGCCGCTGGCTTCACTGTCAGCCTGCCGTTGCGACGAGCTGGACCTGGCCATGGACACGCACACTCTGTGTTGAGCGTGTTTGGGGCCACAGCACGCTCGTGAGGGTGCTTCAGGGGAGCCCTTATGCACCGCCTGCTCCGTCCTCCCCTTGTCGGTGAGGATGGAGCGGCTGGCATATTTCACTGAGGAGGTCCCACTCGCTGACGTCCTCTCTCTCCTCTCCAAGGAGGACTCCTTTCAGGAGTCGGGGGCGCCGGCTGAGAAGACCGGCCTGGTGACGGCTCCGCCCACCTCTGGAACTGCTCCCTCCCACTCGGCTGAGCGGGAGCGGCGGCGTTCTAGCTCTTCCGCTTCCTATTCGGAGGAGGTCGCCACCCCTGTGTTGACCCCCCGGCAGTGGCCGGTGCCTGCGCCAGAGGAGGGGGATGACCTGTTTGAGGCTGCCCAATGGACGCGGGCCCGCCACACGGAGCCATCGACGGCGCCAGAGGTCCCCTCTCTGCGTAAGTATGCAGAGGAGGTGTGGAGTGTGCCTTTTACGACCAGGGGGACCGTGAAATCTCACCTCGCCTTCACTGCTTTGGAGGGGAGGTTGGAGACGCTGAGTAGGGGCATTCCGCCTCTGGAAACCTCTCTGGCGTCCTCACTGGTTCCAGGCCTGAGCACCTGGTCTGACAAGCGCCCCGCCCTGCCTTCAGTGAGGGACCGTCTCTCCACCAGCCTGGCGGAGAAACAGTACGCTCTCTCTGTGCAGTCCCTTGCGGCCTGCAATAATGTGGGCCTCTTGGCTGCGGCTGTGGCCAGGATGACGGAGGGCCGCACCTCTTTGTCCCCGGCTGAGGTCAGCAAGGTGGCGCATGCTTCGGCAGCCATCCTGAAGCTGACCCAGGCCAACTCCCTGTCGGCTGGCAGGGTTATGGCTACGTCAGTGGTGCAGGTCCGGCACTTGTGGTTGGCCTTGACGTCCCTGAAGGAGCCGGAGAAGGTTCCTTTCCTGAATGCTCCGCTTCAGGAGGATGCCTTGTTTGGTGCAACAGTCACCAAGGCTCTGGTGCGCCAGAAGAGGGAGAGAGAGGAGCGTCTCCGTTTGGGGCCCCTCTTGCCCGTCCCCTCCTCATCGGCGGCATCCTCTGCTCCTCCTGAGGCTTCACGGAAGCCATGGGGTCGCCTACGCCGCCGGCTCAGCATCGCCGTGCCAAGACAGCGGGGTCAGCTGAACAGGACGCGTCCTGCACAACAGGAGGTGAGGGAACCTCGCCCCAGAGGGCGTCCCCTCCTCCTCCTCCACGCCAACAGGCCGACGGGGGTCGTAAGGCTCCGCCGTTCAAGAAACGGCGTGCATGACTCTTTGAGGGGGAGTGTCCCTCGGACGCTTCCCCACCGTGTGCGTTTGGTGGGGTGCTTTTCTTCTTGTGTAAATAAAGCTGTGTGTTCACTTTATTTATCTTTGATTGAGCCTTCATTGCAGACGGCCAATGTAGGCCTGGGTATGGTTAGCGAGCGGGCTTCCCACCCTCAGTCTCTATCTGAGGTTGGGGATGTCCGGCTCCATAAGTCTGTGACCTCCCTCCCGGTTGACCCTGAAGGGGCGGGCTGGGATGGGGGTCTGGGCAGTTTTCCACTGGACAGGGCAGACTTTTCTGCCCGTCCCTCTGTGAGGTCAGGTCAGCTATGCTCGGTTGCGCCGCCTGCTGGAGCCTCTGTCTCCTTGGTTACAGCTGTAACCGGTGGAGAGACGGACGCCTCTCCCTTTCGGGGTGGCCCCGCCTTGGGCGGGTTGGCTGTTTATGGACAGCCCTCCATTGGCGGTCGGGGCAGAGGACGCGTACAATCAATGGTTGACCACGGCCCCTCAGCTGTGTGCTCGCCCACTCTATCTGTTCTACTCAGAGTGGCGTTGGGTTATGCACTCTGCCGGGGAGGCTGGACGTGACGCTGAGAAAGGGGTACGCGCTGCATTTTCACTGTCAGCCTCCCCCGTTCTCGGGGGTCGTGGAGACCGTCATGACATCTCCTCTGAAGGTTGCGGCCCTACAGGGGGAGATTGCGGACCTTCTGGACAAGGGGGCGGTGTTCTTAGTCCCGTTGGGGCAGAGGGAGAAGGGGCTCTACTCCCCTTACTTCCTGGTCCCCAAAAAGGCGGGGGGCATGCGACCGACTCTGGACCTGCGCGTTCTGAACAAGTGCATGTCAAAGCGACCGTTTCGCAATGCTCACGACAAACCGGGGATTTTTGCGTCAGCATCGATTTGAAGGATGCTTACTTTCATGTTCCTGTTCTGCCGCGCCACAGGAGGTTCCTGCGGTGTGCCTTTCAGGGCCAAGCATACGAGTACACGAGGATTCCGTTCGGGTACACGTTGGCTCCCAGCACATTCACCAAGTGCGTAGAGGCTGCATTGGGACTGTTGAGAGGTCAGGGGGTCAGGGTTCTGGCCTACCTGGACGACCTGTTGGTTCTGGCACACTAGGCAGAGCAGGCCAGGGTCCACACGTTCCGGCTGGTGACTCAGCTCACTCGCCTGGGCTTTGCGGTGAACTGGAAGAAGAGTGCTCCTCAGCCCAACCGACTGGTAGTGTTTCTGGGTCTCCAGTTATCTACACTCTATATGAGGGCTCGGGTGTCGGAGGTGCGGAGAGAAGCCACTCTGCGGGCCTTGGCACATGTCCAGCCGTCACGCATGGTGTCGGTGTACGCCATCACGTCTCTCCTGGGTTTGATGTCATCAGCCCACAAAGTGGTCCCGCTGGGTTTGCTACACATGAGAGGCCTTCAACGCTGGTTTGCACGCCTCCGTTTGGACCCGGTGCGTCACCGGCGTCGTTTGGTCAGGGTCCCGGACTCTCTGGGGCAGGACCTGGCATTTTGGAGGGACCCGCGCACTCTGCTATGGGGGGTTCCTATGGGCAGGGTGTTGGTTCGAGTCCGGTTTTTACGGACGCATCCTTGATGGGCTGGGGCGGGACATGTCAGTCCCGCTCGGTCAAGGGCGTGTGGCCTCCTTCGTAGCGCCACATCAACTGGCCAGAGTTGGATACAATCCAGGCCGTGTTTCTGCACTTCGCACCGGTCCTACGTGAACAGGCAGGGCGGGGTCAGATCTCTACCGCTTCACCTGTTGGCGGTGCAGATTTGGGAATGGGCTCACGTGCCCCTCAGATCTTTGAGGGCTCTTAACATTCCTGGAGAACTCAATGTGGGCGCAGACCTGTTGTCCCGGAGGGGTCCCCGGGACGACGAGTAGCGTCTTCACCCCGACATTGTGGCCGAGCTCTGGAGGCGCTTCAGGAGGGCGCAGGTGGATTTGTTCGCGTCCTGGGAGGACAGGCCCCCGTTGGGCGTGGAGGCGTTGGCTCATCAGCCGTGGCCGAAAGTACTGTTGTACGCGTTTCCCCCTCTGCAATGCATTCTCCCAGTCATGTCTCGGGTGCGGTCGGAGGGGTTGTCGCTCATTCTGATTGCCCCCTTTCACCCGGGTGCCCTGTGGTTTGCGGAGGCGGCCCAGATGGCGGTGGGGACGCCGTGGCCGATCCCTTACCACCAAGGGGCGTTGTCGCAGGCGAACGGATCGATCAGGGCATTCCCAGTGCAGGGTCAGCTGCTGCGGGCTTGGTTCCTGAGAGGGCCAGGCTGCTGCACCAGGGTCTGACGGTGGACGACCATTCAGGGCGCGAGGGCAGCCTCGACATACTCTAGCCAATGGGGTATCTTTGCCTGCTGGTGACAGGGCGAGGGGGTTGACCCCCCCTGCTGTGACGTGGGCAGTGTCCTGGCGCTCCTGCAGAGTCTCTTTGCGCAGCAAAGGTCCCCTGGCACGCTGAAGGTGTACGTATGTGCCATTTCAGCGTGTCATGAGGGTTTCAATGGCGTGTCTGTGTTTAGTCATCCCTTGGTTAAACGGTCTCTTGCCGGGTCCCGCCATCTCCGGCTGGTGGCCCGGCGGACGTTGCCTCAGTGGGATTTGGCGTTGGTTCTGGAGGCGCTGTGTGGCGCACCATTCGAACCTATTTACCGGATACCATTGAGAATGTTGTCCCTTAAGACAATGCTTTTGTTGGCTCTGACCTCTGCTAAGAGGGTCAGTGACCTTGTGCCATT
The DNA here is from genome assembly GCF_011004845.1 of Esox lucius. Lineage (NCBI taxonomy): Eukaryota > Metazoa > Chordata > Actinopteri > Esociformes > Esocidae > Esox > Esox lucius. The sequence goes on along the minus strand of NC_047581.1, from coordinate 8,629,922 downwards.
AATGGTGATGGCAGCAGGGCCGTGTTGCTTCCTAAACCGGCTTTTCTGCCCAAGGTGACCAAGGTGTCTTTTCGCTCCATGAGGATGGTGTTGTGGGCGTTCTCTCCCCCTCCCCATACTGGTGTGGGGGAGGAGAGGTTGCATCGTCTGTGTCCGGTCCGCGCGTTGGCACAGTATGTGCAGCGCATGGCCAGGGTGCGGACCGCGCCCCAACTATTTGTATGTCACGGTGGCCCCAAGGTGGGCCAGCCGTTGTCAAAGCAGTGTCTGTCTCATTAGTTATCTGGCCTACAAGTCACGTAGTGTCCCTACGCCTGGTGGGTTTGGGGCCCCTCCACACGCTGAGTGGCGGTCTCGGCCGCGCTGTTTAGGGGCGTGGGGGTGGAGGACATTTGCACTGCCGCGTCCTGGGGGACGCCGTCGCCGTTTGTCTGGTTTTACTTGCGTGACATGGCCGCGGGCACGTTGGCCAACTCTGTGCTCGGCATGGCTGATTCTGGGGTGTGAGTTGGGTCTGTTGAGCTACTAGAGCGGCTCATTTGACATGGGGCCGTTCGCTGCTCCGGGGTGCCTGTGCGCTTTTGTGGGGGACGCTCGCTTTTTGTGTGCTTGAGTGTCCGTTTGTGCGCCAGGCCCGGGTCTCGGCGTGCTCTCTGGGCTGGCCTCGGACGCTCCGTTTCAGTCGAGACTGATTGAGGAGGTACCAGTTGGGTTGGTGTTGTGTGTGCATTCGTTTGGGGCAACTATGGGCGACGCTCCACTCATAGAATTGGGGAACGAAAGTAACCATCGGAATATTCTCTGGGATGTTTGTGCTGTTCCCTTTTAGCATCCAGGACAGCATTGAGGGTAATTTTAGGAACATGTCTGGTTCTTTTAAGGATGATCTCAGGCCTTTTGTTTTAATAGTCCGCAGGACATTCTGATAGAGTCGCAAGGGAACGTTCTCTGAGGGCTCTTCATGTTGTTTCCCAGTATGTCACCGTGGACAGTGTGAGAACCTTTTCAGGATGTTGTCAGAACTTTCATTTCACTACCCATTTTACACATAACATTCCATTCATTAAGCAGATGCTCTTTTCCAGAGCACAAAATACATTTGTATTAACTGTCCCGCTCAGAAAGTCTGATTTTTCACCTTGCTCATTTGGGGACTCGATCAATCAACTTAATCACTAGGCTATGTGCTACCTAGCAAACACAAGTAAAAAGTATGTTCCCAATGTGGGCAGTGTGTTGTATTATAGTCACAGCATGAGCATTTCCAGTGGTTCAGTACACTTAATATTTTAAGCACAACTGTTTCTGCTGACAATGTTAAGGTACTGAATGAACAGAGTAACAGGAGAGACATTAGATATTATGTTGAGATCCTGATATTTTCTTCCTAAAGGCAGCAAGATTGTGTATGTCTAACAAGAAACCCACTGAGTTTAATCTGGACAGATTTTGTCACAAGTTAAAACTCTCGCTTCGCTTATTCCACTCTGGCTGCTGTCAGTGCGTGCACCTTTCTCCTATATCACCCTTCTCCTCTGCACACTCCACTGGTTTCTGGCTGAAGCTTGCATCCACTTACTATAAGTCGCTTGGATAAGAGCATCTGCTAAATTACTAAAATGTAAATGTTCATAGCCGGAAACCGTGACTGCTCTTGCCAAAATCATTCAGAAGTTTTGTCCAATATTACTAGAGCTGCATTTTTCTATCTTCAGCGGATTTATAGACATTTTATTAAGTTAAATGCTATTTTCAACTAGTGTACTTTTGAGTCACTGTTTTTTTGTTTGATAACAATGTTTAATTTGCCATGCTCGCTAACATAGCTGATAACTTCATCAATTACTTCATCACGACTAGACAATTCTCAAAGGCACATGAAAAACAGAAAATGAGTAAGCTAATTAGAAATGTGCTTCCAAGGTATGCTGCAATTGTGTGTGTGTTTGTGTGTGTGTGCCTGTGACTGCACGCAGCAGGTCTGTGTGTACTTGTTTCCTTACCTTTTTTCAGAAACAAGATTCTCCAAAATGTCCTAACATTACATAATTACAAGACAATTCTTAAAGGTCAAGGGTTAGGGACATTTTAAAATGCTTTTGTAGGCATATGGGTAAAGTTTAGGCATTGCGGTTAGCATAGAGATTAAGGTAAAGGATTCAGGTTAGCATAGGGATTAACGTTTAGGATTGGGGTTAGCATAGGATTAAAGGTTAAGGATTGGGGTTAACATAAATTTTAAAGTTTGGGATTGGGGTTAGCGTAGGGGTTAAGGTTTAGCATAGGATTAAAGGTTAAGGATTGGGGTTAACATAAATTTTAAAGTTTGGGATTGGGGTTAGCGTAGGGGTTAAGGTTTAGGATTGGGGTTAGCAATGTTTAAGAATGGGGTAAAAGTTAAGGTACATAAGGCTAAAAATTAAGGTACCTAAATAAACAACAAGGTTATTGGGGTTAAGGTTAAATTAGGGTTAGAGATTAGTTTAGGAACAATAGGTTTTTAAAATAAACCAGAAAAGGAACCAGGCAAGCCTAGCTCAGCCAGGCCACTATTAAATGTGATAAATATTGTTGCCCACAGTGGACTCGATTCTGGGTCTCTCACATGAGAGGCAGTGTTCTAAACCACCATGCCACAGTGATACGCTGTTTCCCACTGTCGTTATAGAATCTCAACATTAGATAATTTTGTCACGAATTAACATCTCACCAAGATTGAATATTTTGCAAAACACAATTAAGCATTGTGTTAAACTGATTAACATTGTTTTCACTGTGACAAGATTCAAACGTGGGACCCATTGTTTGAAGGTCCGCATGTCTAACCACTACACTGTTTGACGTCAGTCGGTTAGTCGGTCGGTCCTGTTATAGTGTCCTCCATACATTGACAAAAGGCAGTAAGTGATATTTTTATTGTAACAGAGAGAGAAAGACACATATTGTGCATGTCAATCATAGTCAAATCCATCTTAGTAAATTCTGGACTGTAAATCAATTTTAGATTGATTCTAAACTCAAACAGTTCTAATATTTGAAGGCCTTATAGAAAAATTATAATAATAATATCTGCATTTATTATGAACTTGAATATGTTTGCTGAAGAAAAAAGAGAAACACCCAAAATTGTGAAAATCTGCTTTGGTGATGTTAGCTTGGTTAGCAATCTGACAGTTACATGAAAATAAAAGAGAGGGGGTAGAGCGAGCGTAGGGAGGATGGATTGTTAGAAAGAGTGAGAGAGAATGATGAGAGAGTGAAAAAGGAAAAAAGGTGGCAGAATAAATCAAAATGTCAGAGTCCACAGAGATCTCCAGTTATCTATTCATACATCATCTCCTATTTGATGTGCGGGTTAGAGAATGTACTGTATTACCTTATTTACACTTATTTAAACTAATTCCAAATGTTGAGGTTGAGGGCAGATCACTATAGACCTTTTCTCTAACCTCTGATATCTGACAGGACCGTTGGCTATGAAACATCCATTGTTTTAGTATTCCATGACATTTACCTAAACTTGGGTTCATATTTGTATATGGCTTTCAGGTTTTAGTTGTATCAGCAAAATTCAACCAACAATACAAATGTAACTGTAAAATTGTAGCCCAGAGCTAATTACCACTAAACTACTAGACAAAATGCAGGAACTACAGTAGTCTGTTTTTTTGTTTTTACTGCAATTTTGAAGTTGCTGCAAAAATGATTTCAGGCACAGGCCGTACACCCAAATGTTCTCTCCCTGCTAACCGTCCAACACACAGAAGAAAAATGATTAGGCTTTTTCAGCTCTGTCTGGCATCATGCAATATGCAGATTATGGATTTTTTAGATCCATTTTGTGTAAATGGTGCTCTGAGGATACCACAGTACTTCCTGAATGGGTGTGCAATGAAAATATACAACATCCTCTTTTCAAGATAAGACAGTATTTTCTCTATTACCATTGGAAAGTAGAGTAGTGGAGAAAGATATTGGCACCCTTGCATATTTTTCAAATAACTCACAGCTGGTCTCTCAAAAAATGTTGAAATAGATCTCCATTTTTTATTTCACTATTGATATTACAAAAGCTTTGTTTATGATTAAGAACTTAATATATCTGTTAAATCAGAAAATGAACAGAATTGGCTTTAACAAAATGATTGACATCTGAAGTGATGTCTAATCAGAACTATTGGGGACTGGTTAGTTATGTATAGCATCTTCATACCCATATGGGGAGATGTGAGCAGAGTAGACTTTTAGCAACTAGTGTCAAGATTGTAACTCTGTCTATGTTAATTATCGACTTAACAAGTTACTAAACTTACACTAGCGTTCAAAAGTTTGGGATCACTTAGAAATGTCTTTGTTTTTTGAAATAACATCAAATTGATCAGATATACAGTGTGGACATTGTTAATGTTGGAAATTACTTTTGTAGCTGGAAACTGATGATTTTCAATAGAATATATATGTAGGCGTATAGTGGCCCATTATCAGCAACCTTCACCCCTGTGTTCAAATGGCACGTTGTGTTTGCTAATCCAAGTTTATCATTTTAAAGGCTAATTGGTCATTAGAAACCCTTTTCAGATTATGTCAACATTGCTGTACTGATTTAAAGAAGCCATAAAAGTGTCAATCTTTAGACTGTTTGATTATCTTCAGTATTAGCATTTGCGTGTTCGATAACAGGCTTAAAATTGACAGAAATAAAGAACTTTCTTCTGAAACTCGTCAGTCTATTCTTGTTCTGAGAAATAAAGTTTATTCCATTCGAGAATTTGGCAAGAAACTGAAGATCTCATGCAATTGTTTACTACTCCCTTCACAGAACAATGCAAACTAGCTCTAAACAGAAAAGAAAAAGGAGTGTGCTACTGTGCAATAGGATAAATACATTAGAGTGTCTGGTTTGACCCACAGGTACTCTACTGGCAGTTTCATTAACTAGTACCCGCAAACACACATCTCTTTGGAACACAGGAGTGATGGTTGCTGATAATGGGCCTCTGTTCACCTATGTAGATATTCCATTGAAAATCAAGTGTTTCCAGCTACAATATTCATTTTTAATATTTACAATGTCTACACTGTATTTGTGATCAATGTGATGTTATTTTAATGGACAAAAATGTTGCTTTTCTTTCGAAAACAAGGACATTTCTAAGGGACCCCAAACTTTTGAATGGTAGTCTAACTAAAGCCGGAATACCCTTCGAATGATCTCTGTAGTGTCAGAGAACAGCCTTTGCCTGAAATAACTGCAATCAAGTGCCTACTGTAGTCAAAGATGAGTTTACTACTACTACTACTGGCAGTTTGGCCCACAATTGTGGCCCATTATGGTCTAAACAGCTCCAGTTCCCACAGATATGAAAGGAGCCTTGCAACCAGAGCACATGAGCGGAGTGGAGCGGTGAGAATCTCAGCTCATCGCTCACAGAACTGTTCACCCCTCCGCTCCCCCGCTCAAAGCCACATCAGGCCACTCCGCTCATTATCGCTCAGCGCTCAATGCATTTGCTTCGCGCTCCACTCAAATCGCCCCCCGCTCACACCAAAAAAGGAATAAAATCTACATGTAGATTTCCCTTTTAGCTCAGACCACAACCTTTTTTTAAAATGCTACATCCAGTTCTCTTTTTCTCTCCTTTGTTATTGTTGGGCCTTTGCGCACAGTGAAGAAACTTTTGAATTCCTCAACCGTTTTCTTTTGTTTCTGCTGCTCCTCCTCTCGCTCTATTAAATACAAATTCACAGACGACACAAATTAAATAAAACAAACCATTAGGCCTACTTGAATGACAAAACGAATGTGTTTGAATATTACACTATATTGACAAGTTAAGTATTCAATTTGCTAACCTATTGCTGTCTTCCCAGCGTGTTCACGTAGCACACTTTCGTGTTTTCGAGAGATGTCTTTTTAGATTCCAAAATGAATCTTTACTTACAAAAACGATGTCTCCACATTCGTTTTCTTGTACCACATTATCATTGTTAGTTTGTTTTATTTTAATACTACACCTGGATGACTTTTCTTTTTTAAAGTACTTTTTGAACTCCATTTTGTCTACTGTCTGTTGTACTGTGTGTTGATGACTTTGCAAGACACAGATGGATTCTGGGTCAGGCCCGACTGAGCATGCTTAGGCTCGCGTTTGAGCGGAGCGGGAAATAAGACGCTCGCTCCGTCCTTTTAAAAATGCCGCTCTGCGCTCTGTCCAAAATCCGCCCGCTCCCGCTCAACTCCGCTCACATGCTTTGCTTGCAACTGCCATTTTCAGATCTCTCCACGCGTTGTCAGTGGGATTTGGATCTGGACTCATTGCTGATCCCTTTAGAACACTGCAGGTCTTGAACCATTCTCGGGCACTTTTCGAAATGTATTTGGGATCATTGTCTAGCTGAAAGACCCATGACCTTGGACAGAGAGACCCTGCATTCTGACACTGAGTTCAACTTTATGTTCCAAAACGCCTTGGTATTTTCCTGATGGTGCCAAATGTTTAAGCCCATCTGTGTGCTTTTGGTCTCAAAGCTCTAATTTGGTCTCATCTGTCCACAGGAGACTGTGCCAGAAAGATTGTAGCTTGTTTAGGCGTGTTGCAGTCAAGCTTGCTTTTGTATCTGCATCAGAAGTGTGTCTCCTACCATGACCTTATTTTACTGAGTTGGCAACGGGTGGTGCAAGTTCACATTGGCATAGCTGTCTGATTGTCTACTTGAATCTTTCACATAGGCGTGACTGTCTGATTGTCTATTTGAATCTTTCACATTGGCATAGCTGTCTGATTGTCTACTTGAATCTTTCACATTGGCATAGCTGTCTGATTGTCTACTTGAATCTTTCACATTGGCATAGCTGTCTGATTGTCTACTTGAATCTTTCACATTGGCATAGCTGTCTGATTGTCTACTTGAATCTTTCACATAGGCGTGACTGTCTGATTGTCTACTTGAATCTTTCACATTGGCGTAGCTGTCTGATTGTCTACTTGAATCTTTCACATTGGCGTGACTGTCTGATTGTCTACTTGAATCTTTGACATTGGCGTGACTGTCTGATTGTCTATTTGAATCTTTCACATTGGCGTGACTGTCTGATTGTCTATTTGAATCTTTCACATTGGCGTAGCTGTCTGATTGTCTACTTGAATCTTTCACATTGGCATAGCTGTCTGATTGTCTACTTGAATCTTTCACATAGGCGTGACTGTCTGATTGTCTATTTGAATCTTTCACATAGGCGTGACTGTCTGATTGTCTACTTGAATCTTTCACATAGGCGTGACTGTCTGATTGTCTACTTGAATCTTTGTAGCAGTTGATTGAGTTGCTTACACCATTCGAACAATCCTTCACTGTGATCTCACATCCAGTTTTCTCCCGGGGCCTCGTCAAGTGAGGTTGGTTGCAGTAGCATGGGCCTTAAACTTCTTGATAACATCATACACGGTGAAAACAGGAACATCAATGTCTTTGGGGATGGCTTGGCTAGAGACTAGTGTCTGATGTCCATAGAAAATTATCTGGTTTTCTCTTCTCCTTGCCCATCGCAGGACTCACAGTGAAACAAAACAGTTTCCACTATTCAAACTAGTTGAATTAATGGTTTTCATGTTATAGACACACGAGACTCACAACAGTTCAATTCCAAAGTAAAGTAGAAACCCCTGTTTGAAATCTAATTATTTAGATTGTAATTACTTGTAGAAGGTGACAATGATATTGTCCTGGTCATTTTATTGTGAAACAAGATATGATTTATTGCATGTGGATACCAAAAGATTTCAAGACAATATTGTACATTATTTAAATTGAGTACAATGGTACTTTTGGCCCCGATTGTTCATTTTTTAAGGAGGTTAGGCTACATTCAGGATATGTTGGTATTAATTGGTTATGGGTTATGAGTTTGTTTTGGTTGAAGAAAGATCATATCTTCAGATGGGTGTAACATGCAGTGACAAACCTTCAGCATATTCTCTCTACGGATGGTTTTGTATGATTTCTCTTTAATCCTCTGAGCCTTTCTCTGTTTGTGCTTTGTCTTTTTAGTAGCCATACCTTGTCATTAAAGACTTGTTCTATGTAATCATTCATTTTTCAACGTTAATTAAATATTTGCCTTTGACAGACAACTCAGATCAATTCTCACAGTAAATTCATTAATTTACATTGCTTGCTTGTACATCTATATACTCTACCTTTTCTAATCATTGGAGTCAGATTACTTTTTAATAAACTTTGTTCATTAATTTGCATAGTCATATATGGGTCACAAATGAGGTCCGCACTGTTATTAAATAATATTGGACTAAAGTAACCCATCGTTTTTTCTATTACAAAACACAATGGAGACAGGGTATTTGGCTACGCAGTGAGCATGCATTCATTTATCAAAAATGACCATCGTACTTTTGACTTTTTTTTTTGCTTGCTATGGTAGTATTGCATGTAGAAAACAAAAAGCACAGTTTTTTTCCATCAGGAGTGCATGTTCAGCACTCGTCCTGTATTTACTATTCACTCCGCGAATGACTCCTACACCATCATTAAGTTGGCTGACGACTTGTCCCCAGTAGGCCTGATCCAGTGACGACAAGGTAAGAACATCACTACCAGTTTCTCTTTAGGTGCCTGAAAAGATCTATCCTGGTAATTTATAACCAGATCTATTCAGAACTCAAAGATTTACACATACTAGACTCTACCCAAACATTCTTATGATCCAACACACAAACACACACACACACACACAAATCCTGTTAACACAAACGCACATCCACTCATCACATATTGCTACTGCATATTACAACCCCATTTTCAAAAAAGTTGGGACGCTTGTGTAAAATGAAAAGAAAAACAGAATGCAATGATGTTCAAATCATTTAAACCATATATTCAATTGAAAATAGTACGAAGACAACATATCAAATGTTGCAACTGAGAAATGTTACTGTTTCTTGAAAAATATATGCCCACTTTCATTTTGATGCAATCAATACGTTTAAAAAAAGCAGGGACAGGGGCAACAAAAAACTGGAAATGTTGTGTAACGTTAAAAAAAAATAAACTGGTGGAACATCTCACAACTAATTAGGTTTATTGGTTATCAGTAACATGATGGATATAAAGAGCATCTCATTTAAGATGGACTGAGGTGAAGTAAAAAACGGTCTAGTTTTTTGGAATCATGGATGCCATGTCCTCCGGACTAAAGAGTAGAGAAACCATCCGGATTCGTTATCAGCGCACAGTTCAAAACCCAACATCTGTGATGGCATGAGGCACATTAGTGGCATGGGTGGCTTGCACATCTGTTAAGACACCATTAACGCTTAACAATACATATAGGTTTGGAGCAACATATGGTGCCATCCAGACAATGTCTTTTTCAGGGAAGGCCTTGCTTATTTTAGTAAGACAATGCTAAACCACATTCTGCATGTATTACAACAGCATGGCTCCGTAGTAAGAGTCCAGGTGCTAAACTGGCCTGCCTGCATTATAGACCTGTCACCCACTAAAAACATTTGGGTGCATTATGAAACCAAGAATATGACAAAGCAGACCCTGAACTGTTGAGCAGCTGAAATCCTATATCAAGCAAGAATGGGAAGACTTTTCACTTTTAAAACTACACCAACAGGTCTCCCCAGTTCCTAAACTTACAGAGTATTTTTAAAATAACAGGTGATGCATCACAGTGGTAAACATGCCAGTCCCAACTTTTTTGAGACGTGTTGCTGGCATTAAATTCAAAATGGGATTTTCCAAAACCGTAACATTTCTCAGTTTCAGCTAAATGTTTGTTGTCTACTATTTTCAGTTAAATATAGGGATGATTTGCACATTGCATTATGAATTTATTTGCATTTCCCAATGTTTTTGGAAACAGGGTTGTATGTTTCTAAGACTACCCCAAGCTACAGTGGGTATAGAAAAGAATCACCCCTCTTTAAAATAATCACATTTTGTTGCTTTGCAGCCTGAAATGAAGACAGACACAGTTTTTGTTTCATTCAGCTGTATTTACTCAGTGCAACTTATAACATCCAAGTGAAAGATAACACCAACATGTCATAAAAAATTTAATAAAAACATAATCACTGAGTTGGAAAAAGGATCACCCCCTTGTGTCATTATTTTGTTGAACCACCTTTTGCTTTAATTACTGCCCTTAGTCTGTTGGGATATGTCTCTGTAACCCCTACCTGCACCTGTCACCTGAAAACTGGTGCTAAATATCAAATAGGAAAATGAGGGTTGACTTTAATTCTAGATTCGATGAGGAGACTGCTGAGCTTCACCTGCCTAATTGTTGATTTAGAACTGTGATATCTACCCCAAATAACACACACAACAACAGACTTACAATTTTAGGGGAAGTATATTAAACTCAGTAAATCATAAATCCTTCACAACGCAATATCTCAACAAGGTAAGTAAATTAAAGTGAATACCGCACTATAATACTTCAGTATCTATATCATCAACTCAATGTTGGATTCACAATCCACAGTTATTTTAAGTACCTCTGTTGATTTTTATATTTTGGACAAAAAAAAAAAAAAAGCCTCTGATCTCAGGCATGCAATAAGAAATGTTCCCGAAAGTTCAAATTAATAAAATGAATAAAAAAAAATAAGAGTGAGGGAAAACATGAGTGCGCTCAAAGTCCTACCACCCTCTTCCACAGTGAATGTCCAAGGTGAGTATTGCAATGGTAAAGATATGGAGATGTGGACGTGGATGATCCCTTTTCCGAAGGTGAGTAGCAACCAGGATGGAGATGCAGATGGATGACAGCAGAAGATGGTGGAGGAACCAAGGACTGAGGACCCAATTGAAGGGCTCTAAAAAAAAACAGCCAGGCAAGATAATTATTAATCTAATCCACAAAAAGGTCCTTTTGGATATACTAAAATAAATGTACTGCTCTACATTGCCCATTTTACTTCGTTTTACATGAATTCTTAATAAGCATCATAACTCACAGTATACATAACATGAATTCACATAAACATTTCAAAAAATTGTTTCCTTAATAAACAGTTTATACTGTAACCTATTTACATTAATTTTACATCACCCAAAGAATTAAACCCACTTATCAATCAATCAAATTTATTTATAAAGCCCTTTTTACAACAGCAGTTGTCACAAAGTGCCTTACAGAGACACCCGGCCTTAAACCCCAAGGAGCAAACAACAATAGTGTTGAATTTCAGTGGCTAGGAAACCTAGAGAGGACCCAGGCTTAGAGGGGTGACCAGTCCTCTTCTGGCTGTGCCAGGTGAGATATTAAGAGTCCAATTGGAATAATAAATACATTTCTCTGGGCTAAATCCAGAGTCTATTTGATTTTAGACTAGGTCAGAAATATGACCAGGTGGACAAGTACAGGGACAGCAAAGGGCCCCCCAAACCAGGTAATCCGCAGGTGTGGACCAGGACCTCATCTCCTCCTAAAATTTAAAACTGGAGGAGACTGAGAAAAGTTAGTAGTGCATTCCTCATATCCCCCAGCACAATAATATAGCAGCGCAACACCTTGGAACCTTGGAACTCAAAAGTTTAGCTGCATGACATTTCTGCTGGCCTAACACTAGCTCAATACCTAATTAGCCTGCACCAAGCAGTTATCAAGCATTTCACACACAGTAATAATTTGAATAACAACACAAGATTCATAAAGCACATAAACACAGGCTTCAGACATCAAAGCTTATCCCGACTGGTTTTAGTGAGAGTACTAGGCTCATCTTTACGTTTTAAACAGCGTGTAACACTTTGCTAGCGAGTTAGCATGCTAATGTAGCATGGCGATCATTACTCACCGGGAAATCAATTGTTTATAACTCTAACAAGTTCTACGGCATCCTACTTGAAGTCGCAACTCATCAATCGCCTCTCCTACATCCGTGTTGAACTTATCTGTCAGTTTTCTGACATCTGACCTACTTTTCTCATCTACACACACCAAGCATCAGTCGAAGGGAATGCGCAGAGATTGGTACCCAGGTAAGATGAACACTACTATCGGTTTTTGCACGCTGAAAAAAACACCTAACAACTGCCTGTTCAATAAAAGGTACAGTAACACATATACAAGTTATAATTTAACTTAAGCTTAGGAAGAACTACTTTTGGTGCTTTCTTCTCATGGAAAATAATAATACATTTATAGTTTTAAATTAGGGAGACATTTAGAACAAAAACACATTATATGCAGCTAAATTCTTAGAATAAATTAGAAATAACCTGGGGTTTAACTAACCACGGTTACATCTCTACTAACTTTGCACATCTAGACGTTGCAATATTTGACCACTCTTCTTCACTCTTCAAGTTCAGTTAAATTTGATGGTGACCGTTTGTGGACTGCTGTCTTCAAGTCATTCCACAGATTTTCAATGGGGTTTAAGTCCGGGCTCTGACTAGGCCATGAAAGGACATTCACCTTTTTTTGCTTCAACCACTGTGTAATCAGTTTTGCTATGTGCTTTGGGTCATTGTCATGTTGGAAGGTAAATCTTCTTCCCATTGACAACTTTCTGGCAGAGAACAGCAGATTTTCCTCAAGAATTTGACAGTATTTTGCCCCATCCATTTTTCCTTCTATCCTGACAAGTGCTCCAGTCCCTGCTGCAGAGAAACAACCCCATAACATGATATTACCACCTCCATGCTTAACTGTAGGAATGGTGTTATTTGGATGGTGAGCTGCTTTGGATATTCGGCCAAAAAATTCAATTTTAGTCTCATCTGACCATAACACTTTTTCCACATGGCCTTAGAATCTTCAAGGTGCGTTTTGGCAAAGCTCAGTCGTGACTGCATGTGGCCTTTCTTGAGGAGTGGCTTTTTTCTTGCAACCCTCACATACAAGCCACATTTGTGGAGAATTTGTGATATTGTTGTCACATGCACACAATGACCACTCTTTGTCATGAATTCCTGCAACTGCTTCAGAGTTGCTGTAGGCCTCTTGGTGGCCTCTCTGACCAGTTTCCTCCTGGCTCTTTTATCCAGTTTAGAGCAACGTCCTGACCCAGGAAGGGTCTGTGTTGTACCAAATACCTTCCACTTCTTAATAATAGACTTCACTGTGCTTCTAGGCACTGATAAAGCCTTTTTTTGTATCCATCTCCTGACTTGTGCCAGTCCACAACTTTATCCCGGAGATCTTTTGACAATGACTTGCCACCCATAGTTGATTGTTTTCTTCAGTTACACTACCAAGGACTGAAATGCTTCAGGAAAAGCTTGTTTCATGCTGAGCTAATCAAAATGACCACAGCTGATCACAGTTGAAAGTCAATTGGCTTTATGTGCTATTGAGAAGGTGATAAAATACACCTGGTTGGGTTTACAAGTCATTTTTTTCCAACTCAGATGATTATTTTTTCTGACAAGTTGGTATTATATCTCTCACTTGGATGTTATAAGTTGTAAATACAACTGAATAAAACAAAAATAGTATTTTTCCATTTTCATATCAGGCTGCAAAGCAACAAAATGTGATTATTTTAAAGGGGGGCGATTCTTTTCTCTACCCACTGTACATGTACATTAACCTACACTACTTTGTACACTTGAACATCGACTCAGGATTAGCACTCTACGTGCAATATAGAACGTAGCTTAGCTGAATAACATTTTCTTACATACTGTATTAATAATTGAGTCATTACAACAAGGTTTTGTACATAGTCCCACCATTTTAGGGTGACAATTGTGTTTAGGAAGGTTATGTAAAATACAGTAGTCATGTTTGTACTTTGCATATTCTCTGCATGCAATGACGGCTTGAAGTCTGTGACCCATAGACACCACCAAACAATCTGCATTGTCTTGGTTGATGCTCTACCAGGCACCTTCAGTTGCTGCTTTTTGCCGGACCGCGTAAGCGGAGCCGGCCTGGAAAAGCTAATGTCTCTGACTGACTGACTAAAATAAAACAGTTCTTGTGGATATTAGGATTTGTTCAGGCTAGACAAAAACTTCGCTGGCAACATGATTCTCTCTTCTTTTAACTTGACAAAAAAGTCTAATTAGCTAAAATGGCCAGTGGCAAAAGACGATTTGTTCAGGAAAGACAAAAACCTTGCTGGCTACAACCTTCAGTAGCTATGTAATGGGAAGCCTAAAATAAAACTGTTTTACTGTTATATTGCGACCATTTCTGATGGATTTTCAAATTATGTCTTAGGATAAACAAACACTTCGCTGGCTACAGAATTCTCTTGTCTTTTCACTTGATAAAAAAGTCCATTATTGTCACGTATATTGATACAATAATTATTGGATCAATGTCATTCACGAATGGCTTATAAGCTGTTAATTCAGTCAGTGACAAAAGCCATACAGTTCATAGATGCTATTTGTGGTGGAGGTAAAAACGTTAATCAGTTTAACACAATGCTTAATGGCATCTAGCAAAATATTAATTGCTAATAAGCTTTTAAAACGGCCAGTGGCAAAAATTCATACAGTTCATAGATACTATTTGTGGTGGAGGTAAACTTAATAAGAAACGATACTCAGTTTAACACAATATTTAAACTGTTAGTAATGGTGTCTAACGAAATATTCAAATTGGGCGTGATGTTAATGAGTGACAAAATTATATAATGTCAAGAGGCTATACTAAAACCCAGCAAATGTACAGCTCTTTGGTGTAGACACCGCCTATCACGTGGGAGCCCCGAATTGTGGCTCTGTATGCCACCACAATGGATTTGAAATAAAACAACCGAGATGCAAATGAAGTGCAGACTTTCAGCTTTAATACAAGGGGTTGAACAAAAATATTGTATGAAACACTTTCCTGTTCTTTTAGGTGTGTTTCATGCCATCCTGTTTTTCAGGCTAACTAAAGTTGTTTGCATCTTGCTGTATGATCTGCTGGTGACGTTTTTAGCGGATGGTGTTGACATTACGTAGCTCCTGCATAATGATTCTGGTCTGCCTGACAGTTGTTTTGTCTTACTATCTTCATTATGCTGAGAACTCTTTGGTTCTCCACTGTAGAGGTCTTCCTTGCTCTCCCAGGTAATTAGCAATTTTTTAGCTCAATAGTGTTTTTAACATTTTGGCAATGTCTCTGACCAATTTTTGTAGTTTGGACTAGCATGTGAAAACAATGTGACTGGAGTTTTCTCCTTGTAATTATAATTGGAGGGCCATTCAAGTTTCGATCTAGCATTCTGTGTTGACTAGCATCTCTTTGTGAACTTTTTTTATTTTAACATGTAACCAAACCCAATCCTTCCCACTTGGATTAGTAATTTTCAAGGCTTTTGTATAGACACATTTGTATAAATACACAGGTTTTATTGAGCCGTCATACCTAGCCATGTATCAAAAGAAGAGGATTATTGTTGTCTTTGCTGCATCTCCGGAGCGTTAGCCACTGAGTTCAGCAAATCCTACTAGCCCGGCACTAGCATGGGAAGTAGTCTACTACTGCCTGGTTCAGGAGGTTCGCCATGAAGATGCACTTTTCAGCAGGATTTCAGACTGTCCAAACATCAATTTGATCAACTGTTGGTGCTAGTGGGACCCCGGATTACAAAGATGAACACCCATCGTCGGCAGACAATTTGTGCTGCTCAGCGCCTCGCTATTTGTCTACGTTAGGCTAAATATGTTCACATGTTGAACGAAGGACCCACAAGACCCTCCCTTGTTTATGAAATACTCTAATTCCATTGGATAAACGACTCGTGTTAGCCGGATTCATTTGCATAATATTGATCGTGGCATTCCCGAGAGGCTTTGCACAACCGTCACCGACGCCTTGACACTATTCATAATAAATGTATTGTGTCCGTCAGAGGCAGCGGGCCCGCCAGAACAGTGGACATGCACCGTAAAACTAGCAAGTATAGAGAGTACAGAGATATTGTTAGAATATATGTGTCGCCATCAAGTAATTGTCTCTGGTCCCCTCCCAGCGAGGGGTAGTGATGAGATCTTCAGCAGACTCGCACAACTCAATTCCTGGCTAAAAACAGCATTTCTGCCCATCGCAGGACTCTCCCAGAACTAAGACCAAGCCTGATCTGTAGAAGAGCAACACACTCCATCCTAGCTGGAGTGGTGCTCTTCTTTTATTTAGGAACAGAGACACAAGTCTCACTCCTTTAGCCTCACCATGAGATAGGGTGCAGGACAGGATGCAGACTGTTAGCTAGCCTGTTAGCATAGTGGAGTCTGTTGATAGCATAGCCAGAGCAGTTAGCATATTTTTGAGACTGTAACTCAGTCCAGGCTCAGAAAAGTAAAACAAGCCAGTGCTAACAATAGCAACCTTATTAAGATAAAGCCATCCACCACCTCGGTCACAAATACAAATTATTATATGATCGTGCATCTCAAAATGAGTCTCATTAATCTTAGATCCCTTGCTTCATAAACAATTTCAGTAAATGAATTAATCAGTGATTATAAACTGAATGTAATTGGCCTGTGTGAAACCTGGCCAAAGCCAGATTAATGTATAGCTCTAAATAAGGCATCTCCTCCTGGCTGCACTAATGATCATATCCCCAGTGCATCTCCCAAAAAGGGGGGGGTTGCTAATATTTATGACTCAACATATAAATTTACTCTGAAACACATCACATTCTTTTGACGTTTTACTCTTGAAAGCTAACCAGGCTGATAAATCATTTTTTATTGCTACTATTTACAGGCCCCCCGGGCCATACACATGTTCCTCATTGAGTTTCCAGAATTCTTGTCTAACCTTGTAGTCGTGGCAGATAATATTCAAATTTTTGGTAATTTAATATTCATATGGAAAAGTCCAATGACCCTCTTCAAAATGCCATTGAAGCCATAATTTACTCAATGGGATTTGTCCAACATGTCTCAGCACCTATCCACTGCCACAATCATACCTTAGTCTTTTTCTTTATATCTATGAACTGAGCTATATAAATAAACTTGCCTACTTGCTTGTTAGCTAGACTTAGTCTTGTCATGAGAAATCGATATGGATCTAATAATTTTTTATCATAATCCTAGAATATCAGACCACTGTCTTACTACATTTACCGTTACAACAAGAAACCCACTTTCTCTGACCCAATTCTCGGACTACCAAAATATTTTTTGATACCCTTCCAGGCTTGCGGTTCGATGCCAGAGTAAATAAATCTGCAAATGATTTTATCTAGGATCTAAACTCAACACTGTGAAATACCTTAGATATGGTTGCACCACTGAAAACAAAAGAAATGCGCAACAAGAAACTTGCTCCCTGGTAGACAGACATTACTGGAGCATTCTAGCAAGCCTCAAGAAGGTTGGAGCGAAAGTGATGCTCAACCATTTGGAAGTATTTAAACTAGCCTGGAAAGACAGTATAGTGTAATACTGAAAAGCACCCATCTGCTTGATCATCTTCTTTCTCCAACCTGATTGAGGTGAACAAAAACAATCCAAACTTTCCCTTTGACACAGCTGCAAAGACAAAAAAGCAATGCTCAAAAAGTGAAGTGGGTTTTCACTTCAGCAGTAATTAATATATTATATATAGTAATAATATATAATTATTTAATGAAAAGATCATTACCATTAGAAAACAAACAACAGACTCCTCCTTAAATAGGTATAGTCATCAACTGCTATCAATGCGGACACTTGCATTTTTTTATCCTCTGTTGTTAGACACATTCACCAATGGTCAACAAGACCTGATTCTAACTAAACTACTTAAGGAGTTACACCTAGGTAGGTCAGCCAATGTGAAATATAATTCATTGCTCCCTATCCTGTGGATCCGTACCAAACTCACTAAAAATAGCAGAAATAAAGCCTCTTCTGAAAAATTCTAATCTGGGTCCGGATATATTAAACAATTATAAGCCAATATCAAACCTAACGTTCCTCTCAAAAATCCTAGAAAAAGGCGCTAAATAAATGCCTTCCTGAAGACAATAACATTTATGAAATACTCCAGTCCAGTTTCAGACCCCATCATAGCACTGAGACTGCACTGGTGAAGATGATAAATGACCTTCTAATGTCTTCAGACAAAGGTTCCCCATCTGTCCTATTGCTTCTTGATCTTATTGCTGCCTATGACACCATTGATCATTCCCTTTTCTTGGAGAGATTGGAAACCCATATTGGGCTATGCAGACACATTCTACTATAGCGTGGTTTAAATCTTATTTATTTGAAAGATATAAGTTCATATATGTGGATGGCATGCCCTCTGACAAATCGAAGTATATTTTGGAGTTCCTCAAATCTCGGTTTTGGGACCACTGTTGTTTTCACTATATGCTGCCTCTGGGTGATGTCATCCAGAAACACAATGTACATTTTCACTGTTATGCTGATGACACACAGTTATATATTTGGATGAAACATGGAGAAGCCCTAAAATGAGTTACTTTGGCGGTGTGTTTCAGATAAGAGGAAGTGGATGGTGGATAACTTTTTGCATTTAAATTCAGGAAAAACAGAAATGCTCGTTTTAAGACCCAAGAAACAGATCTCACAGTGAAACTCGACGGTTGCATGGTCGTATCCCAAAAAAGTGTGAGAAACCTTGGTGTTACTGTACCCTTGACCCTGATCTCTCCTTTAATGAACATATACAATATATCTCAAGAGCTGCTTTTTCCATTTTCAGAACATTGCAAAATCTGAAACAAAATCTGAGCCTTTTTTAAAAAACTGATGCAGAAAAATGTATCCATGATTAGATTACGGCAATGTTCTTCTCTCCAGTTACCCTGATTAATCAATAAATAAACATCAATAAGTCCTGACCACGGCTTCTAGAGTCCTAATTAGAATGAATTAAAAAATATGAACACATTACTCCAGTATTTGCCTGTCTACACTGTTAAGGCAAGGGCTGATAAGATTTTATTGTTAACCTATAAATCAATACATGGATTTGCTCCTACTTACCTTGCTGAATTGGTCCAGCCTTACATACCTACACGTAACCTATGATTGCAAGATGCAGGCCTTCTAATTGTACCTAGAATTTCTAAACAAACAGCCGGAGGCAGGGCTTTCTCCCATAGAGCTCCACTAATGTAGAACAATGCTGATTCAGTGCAAACCTTCAAATGTCTACTAAAGACTAATCTGTCCAGCATGGTCTATGATTAAGTATAGTCTGGTCCAGGGGTGTGAAGGTGACAAAGGCTTGATACTGTCCACTCTTGCTGTCTTCCCAGGCAGGCTCTCATCTCCCCTGGGATGCCCTCTCTCCAGTGCCATTCAGGGATGGAGTCACTGGCTTACTGTTGTTTCTCCTTTGCGGCCTCGAGCAATGGGAGTTAACTCTGTGGGCGATACTCGACTCTCTTTCAGGATGGTTGCGGTTGGTTGGTGTCCCTTTGGCTGATGCTTTGCAGTGTGGGTGGATTGACTTCCTGCCTGTTGGGCACTGTCCAGGGCCTACCCCAGATCCCACAGTGTCACTGGACCCCCCTGTCTCAGCCCCAAGGTTGCTGTAACACTGCTGTGTTTTAATGCCTGGGGAGTAGGGTCAGTTCTCCCTCTCCATTGTAAATCCTTGTTAATCTAAGGAATGCTCTAAACTTTCTTTCCTACTCTGTCTAAACATACAGTAGGAAGAACAAGTATTTGATAACCTGCAAAATCAGCAGTGTTTCCCACTTTCAAAGCATGTAGAAGTCTGTAATTTTTATCATAGGTACTCTTCAACTGTATAATCTAAAACAAAAATCCAGAAAATCACATTGTATGATTTTTAAGTAATTAATTTGCATTTTATTGCATGGCATAAGTATTTGATACATCAGAAAAGCAGAACTTAATATTTGATACAGAAACCTTTGTTTGCAATTACAGAGATCATACGTTTCCTGTAATTCTTGACCAAGTTTGCACACACTGCAACAGGGATTTTGGCCCACTCCTTCATACAGACCTTCTCCAGATCCTTCAGGTTTTGGGGCTGTCGCTGGGCAATATGGATTTTCAGCTCCCAATAGAAAATATTTTCCACTTCTTAGTTGCCCTGGCTGTGTGTTTTGGGTTGTTGTCACCCATCTTCAATGCTCTTACTGAGGGAAGGAGGTTGTTGGCCAAGATCTCGCGATACATGGCCCCATCCATCCTCCCCTCAATACGGTGCAGTCGTCCTGTCCCCTTTGCAGAAAAGCATCCCCAAAGAATGATGTTTCCACCTTCACAGTTGGGATGGTGTTCTTGGGGTTGTACTCTTCCTTCTCATTCCTCCAAACACGGCAAGTGGAGTTTAGACCAAAAAGCTCTATTTTTGTCTCATAAGACCACATTACTTTCTCCCATTCCTCCTCTGGATCATCCAGATGGTCATTGGCAAACTTCAGACAGGCCTGGACATGCGCTGGCTTGAGCAGGGGGGCCTTGCGTGCGCTGCAGGATTTTAATCCATGACGGCTTAGTGTGTTACTAATGGTTTTCTTTGAGACTGTGGTCCCAGCTCTCTTCAGGTAATTGACCAGGTCCTGCCGTGTAGTTCTGGGCTGATCCCTCAACTTCCTCATGATCATTGATGCCCCACGAGGTGAGATCTTGCATGGAGCCCCAGACCGAGGGAGATTGACCGTCATCTTGAACTTCTTCCATTTTCTAATAATTGCGCCAACAGTTGTTGCCTTCTCACCAAGCTGCTTGCCTATTGTCCTGTAGCCCATCCCAGCCTTGTGCAGGTCTACAATTTTATCCCTGATGTCCTTACACAGCTCTCTGGTCTTGGCCATTGTGGAGAGATTGGAGTCTGTTTGATTGTGTGGACAGGTGTCTTTTATACAGGTAACAAGTTCAAACAGGTGCAGTTAATACAGGTAATGAGTGGAGAACAGGAGGGCTTCTTAAAGAAAAACTAACATGTCTGTTGGACCCGGAATTCTTACTGGTTGGTAGGTGATCAAATACTTATGTCATGCAATAAAATGCAAATTAATTATTAAAAAAATCATACATTGTGATTCCGTCTTGATAAAAATGACAGACCTCTACATGCTTTGTAAGTAGGAAAACCTGCAAAATCGGCAGTGTATCAATTACTTGTTCTCTCCATTGTAGGAGGACATGAGATCTGGGACCACACATCCAGAGACCCAGGCTCGAAAAATGTGTAGTTTCCCCCGTCCAAAGTCCTCCTGGTTGTCAAGAAGATACCTGACGATTCCAGCTACCACTCTGCTGATCATTCCTGCACCCCAGATTGTCCCTGTCCTTGTACATCTGGTCCTGCTTTAGGGACTATAGACACACACCACATGCATGTATTAATTACCACAATTTGTATTTTTAATGATCACCCAGCACAGCCAGAAGAAGACTGGTCACCCCTCTGAGCCATGTTCCTCTCTATGTTTCTTCCTATGTTTTGGCCCCATTTAGGGAGTTGTTCCTAGCCACTGTGCATCAACGCTGTTGTTGCTTGCTCCTTGGGGTTTCAGGCTGGGTGTTTTTTAAAAGTGATTTGTGACAACTGCTGATGTAAAAAGGGCTTTATAACTGATTAATCTGATAGGTCAAAAGAGTAATTAGTGAAAATAGATCTGAAATTGAACTGCCTGTGCTGTTTAAACAGTCATGTGGACTGGAATCCTTGACATTAACTTGATCAGGCAATCAGTGATTCAAATTAAATTCTATGCAAAATAGGTTACTTTGAAATAAGAGGCACTCAACCAAAAAATAGAAAACTCAAATAGAAAACTGCATATCAAGCTGAACAATACATTTAGCAGACGCTGTGATCTAGTAGTGATTGCAGACTTTTTTATACAATACTGAACTACAATGACAGTTTTTTTAAGCTGACTTGAGTCTTCAAACAGCACACAGTGATAAGGTATATAATTTTGTTATTGTTTATACTGCTCTGTGACCCATCTCTAACCATACCCACCTGCCCACTGCATAGTACTGCCTCTCAGGGACCTTGTTGCACTATTCCATTGTACTACTTGTCTAACTCGGGAACCTCATTGCTGCTATCCCTACATTTCAGTTGTACATGCCACCTTGTACCTTCAATTTGCTTGGTTGCACAGTCAGAATTGCCATTTTTACTTGCATTTGCCTCATTGCAAAACTATTCATTCCCACTTGTACATACATATACTTAATACTTGTAAATGTGTACATTTTCTGCCCCCCCCTATTTGCCTTCATTGCTCATTTAGAATTGTCATTTTGCAATGTATTTGCTCTCATTCCACTTGTAACATACACTTAACACAATACAGTACTTGTACATTTCCTGCCCTCTTCTATTTGCACTTCTGGTTAGATGCTAACTGCATTTTGTTGTACTGTACTCATACTGTTCCATGACAATAAAGTTGAATCGAACCTAACCAGTGGAGACATGAAAGGATTTTCTAACATTCAAAGGGTTTAATATTTTGCTGATTTCTCTTTAACGCTGCAGGTCATGTAGCCATTTTTACGCAGTGTGCAGTGCGTTTCTGCTCAATTCTGTGAGAAACATGTCCCACATGAATATGTTTGAATATCAAGGCTTTAATCAAGTGAAGGTAGCCTGCAACTTTTCTTTTATTTAACACAATTAATGTAATATTTAATAATAGTTCTGCTATTCCTCATAGTTGCTTTTGAATAAATAAAAATATCTTTTAACTGTAGCTTTGTAGACAATCGTCTGGATTTTTCTGCAAGTCCTTCTTCATGTTTTACTCTGACTACAGAAAGCTGTTTGTATTATTATTTTTTTTAAATCTTTTCTATCTTTGTAGAAACACTGTGTGGTTGTGACTAGTACTGAGACTGTTACAATGTTGATTGTCTTATTTGGTTGTGATAGTGTCATGACCACACCACCAGTGCCACCACCAACACAACCGGTATCTCCCTACAGACCTTCTCCACGCCCGAGACGGTCAGAGTCCCCAGTCTACTTGATCCACCACGGATCTTGGCAACAACACTCCCAACACTCCACAACAGACACTATACACCCTGGACTTTAATGCAGCTAGTGTGTTATTGTGCACAGGTGTCTGGTATTTCCCATCGGGAGGTGTATTTAATGTGTTCTTTTTTCTGCTCAATGAGCAGTATCGTTTGTAGTGTAGGTGGTTTTGCTGTTCTCTAGTTGTAGCAATCATACTTACCTGTCCTGAAACATCTCACCTTGTTTAGCTATTTCCTTTGTTTTTGTGTGAGTTCTTGTTTTTGATTGGTGTTGCTTCCCTGGTTAATAAATGCCTGTGGCTGCTTCCATCATAGCAGATAGAGAAGGTAGTTCTGTGTTTTTTCCTCCAGTATAATAACTTAAAACAGCATTACATATAGTAATTCCCCCCACCAACTCCAAGGAAATCGTATAACCGCTTCCTGATTTCCCATGTTAAAGATTTAGGTAGATAATATACATTTTAAACACTATCCTCTTTATAATTCAAGAATGTTTCACCTACCATGATGAACAGAAATGTATTAATATTTTACAACAATTCATATCTGCAGTTACAAAGCCTTGCTATATACTCGCTATATATATACGCTATATACTGTGGGCCCTGGATCATCCACTGTCCTCCCCACCTTTCTAACTTGACGCCATCATGTTGCTGCTGTCATTGTAACATTCGGTCCAACTTTACAGTGGATGTTTGCTAAGGGCACATATTGCTTATTTTGATCATGTTTTGCTTTTCTTTCCTCTTCTGAGTGGTAGATATATCTATGTTACATTTTTATGAGTTTATGCATTATGGAATGATTTATTAAATTAAGATGTTTATCACTTCGATGTCAACACACTGTACGCATTCTTTTAACTAAATAGTATATAGCAAGTATATAGCAAAACAATATGATTTTATTTTGCTTGCAATAGTTTTTTTCAATGATAAAAACAAACATTATGGTGGGCCCCTCTGATTGGCAGCCATGATTGTCGCGCACCCATAGCTCTAACCCTCTTGGTGCTGGTATGTGCAGTTTTATTTGAAGGTTCCTACTCACCAATGCTAACCAGGCACGGTGCTACACTGGGCCCGGGGGGCTATAGCCACATTACATCTGCGTAGCCTTATTATTTCTTTATTTTTTTAATCAAAATGCTTATAAGCAGATAGAAAGATGGTGGTGGTTATGGAAAAAAGGTCAAGAAAGAAAGCAAATAGTGGCAATGCCGGACAGGAAAATGGAGAGTTAGAGAGGTCAATGAAAGTATTGGCAAAATCACTTACAAAAATGGGTGAATCCACATACAAGTTGTAATGGTGGTATGTATAGTTTTACTTGAAGGTTCGTGCTCCACAATGCTTTGGTACAGACCCTGTCTGACCAGCAATTGGAGAATAAACACATACAGGGACCCCTAGTCTTCACACTGGGCAGTCATTTCAGATTTCTCTCAATCTTTGACCCTATTGTTGGAAAAAGGCTCATAAATAACCATTTCACTGTATATCTACACCTTTTGCTTGTGATGCATGTAAGACATTTCTTCAAAGCGATCAAAGGATATCTTTTTTTAAGTTTTTGAACCAATTAGCTCTGTGTTTCTATTGTTATTTTATGGGAGCCTTCTTTGATCATATTTAAGGCACCAATAAATGTGAACTACAGTGTATATAATGTGCAGTGATTCACCGCTGTTCTTTCTGAACATTTAAATTGCATTTTAGTAATTAAACATTATCCAGACTGCCTTACAGTGAAAACATTTTCTTTCTGGTCCCCCATGTGAATCAAACCCACCACCCTGGCATTCCAAGCATTGCTCCACCAACTGTCGCACTGAATTAATTTAACCAAAACAATTTACACACACACACTGTATCATTTCATCATTTTGTGATTACAAGCACATACACACACAGAAAGAAAACCACACAGACACATACAGTATGATTGGACAGCTGTTGGCTTGGAATCGCCCCAGCATAACAATCACTGCTACATCCTTGTACACTCACTGACAGATGCTGCTGGATAATAGAAATCCTGCTTTTCAAAATGTCAATTTGTGTTCTATATAGAACATATACCGAGCACTGAAGTTAACTGTTATTTATCAAGATTTTCTCCCAACCCAAGGATGCGAAATGGCAAGGACATTTTCATACTAGCCCAGACTCCCCATACATAGGGCCCCCGTGTATCTGCAGAGGACATGATGCCAAGGAAACGTTATATATTGGAGCATACTCATTCAGGGCCTTTGTTCCCAGTATTCATAGTCGTCAACTACTAAAATATTTCATCTGTTGGTCACTTGCCGCCATTCATCCTGCGGGAGCACACAATGCAGTAGCCATTAGAAACTAAAAAAACATTATTTTACTAACATTTGATACATCTCCATTCTATTTCTTTCATCAAAGTGACTAGCTATCACGACAACGAACACAGTGCCCAAACATAGCGGCAGCAACCAACGGTGCAATGAGGAAGTTGCCTGTCCAAGCGAGTGCACATGCGTTTCAATTTTAACGAGCTCCGCATCCTGTTGTAGTCATTGGTCGCCTCATTCAGGTGCACTTGGAGGTTCACCACCGAGAGAACGGGTTAATGCGGATCACAGAAACACCTTCTGAAACCCAGCCAGAGTGTATGCTTCAGCCACGGATTTCTGTAAGTTCAATACTAACATTGCATGTAGTTAACTAACCTGTTTCAGTGCCACTTGCAGTATATACTTTGGGAAAACTTTATTTTGAGAGACCCAAAGGTGTGCTTGTGCTTGCTATCTACTAACACTAACCCTTACCTATATCCTAACACCAACCGTTATTCTACCTTAACCCTTACCCTAAACCTTATTCAAAACCTTACCTTAACCTTAGCATGCAGTTGTTTCAACCGATAGTTTATGCAAAGTTTGTTAAAAGTTTGTTGATAGTATTACTATCTATAGAACATCTACAGATGGAAATTGGGAGTATGTAACCCATACTTTTAGCTACATTTATTTAGCTAATGAGTGTTTAAAATTAGGTATATTTTTTATTGCCAAGTTCTTGACTATTATTGTTGTGGGAAAAACGCACAGCTGGAGGGCATTATTTGATCTGTCACGTAACAGACTCCACTGTCTTACCATTCTACGGAGAGTCTCGTCTGCAAAGGCCTGTGAGCTCACTGACATGTTGAAAGGGCCAAGACAGATGAGAAGTAGTGCCATGGGATATTCAGCCTAGGCAGATATTCACCACCTCCAAACTGGCCCTGAGCCCAACCTCACCAGGCCTCGCTTTAGACCAAATCCAACTCGGTCTGGCTCAAACCGGCCTAGCCCAGCAGCGCAAAAGGGGCAGGCAGTGTGGTCAACAGCATCCTGTGGCCCCAGGTGGTCCAGCTGTGGGCCAGATGTAGAAATCGAACATCTGTCACACATGACAGTGGGGTGGGCTGGTTGGCAACTGAGGCAGACAGACTGTCATGTCTGGTCACCGAAGTGGCAATGATGAAGGTACTGAAATGTGGAAGTGAAGAAGTGTGTGTGTGTGTGTTTGTGTGTGTCGGAGCATTCACTCAGTCTCACACCTCAACAGGTGTCGCCTCTCTTACTTTCCACCTCCTGGCCATCCCAGCCAGAATAGCAGACACATCTCATTTATCCAAGTCACCCGCTAATTGCCCTTCCCTTCAGGTAAATAAACCAACCTGTCACATCATCATGCTAACATCTACCGAAGGATGTGTTTGCCCTTTTGCAACACCTTGATGGCGTTTCATCGGCTCTCATGTCAATACTCTCAATTGGAAAAATTACAATACGCAGGGAGGTCACTAGGCCTATTAAAATATGAATTACACCCCCTCCCCTGAAATAAATCAATATATCAGTCAATATACTTTCTCTGTGATTTCTTTTTTTCGTCAAACTTTCCATCACATCTAAACTTCTTACAAATTCTATAGAACTTGTATAGAATCATGTTCATTTGGCAGCATGTTCGGTTGAGTTTGATGTTTTGAACGTAACCAGCTGTATTCGTGTAATAGCAACTATTTCTAGTGGTTGGAGAAGTAAATCCTCTCAAGTTCAAAATGTAATAGCACTGAAAAGCAATGGTAGATTTTGCTAATTAATATAACCTTTCAGCTAGCCCTCCACCATTATTTTATAGAAATGTATGGAGGTCAAAAAAAATATGAGATGGTAAATATGTCATGTATGTAAATTGTTTAGACAAGTTGCAGTTCATGAAATTCGACTTGCGCGAC
This sequence comes from Esox lucius, assembly GCF_011004845.1. Taxonomy (NCBI): domain Eukaryota; kingdom Metazoa; phylum Chordata; class Actinopteri; order Esociformes; family Esocidae; genus Esox; species Esox lucius. The sequence continues at coordinate 8,602,721 of NC_047581.1, read as the reverse complement.
AGAACAGATGTCATGTAAGTGATCTGTCTTTTTTTTCTCTACCAAGTGGCAAGAAAGCTAGCTTCAAATTTCTAGTAGACACTTCAGAGAAGACTAAGATCTGTCATTTTTAATAAAAATAAAAATGTATTATCATGTAATTCAGCAAAATAGTAAGGTGGCCAATAATTGGGGACAGTGGCCGATAATAGGGGGTCATATTTTTTAGCAACAACACTAATCTTCTTCTGAAAATATGAATATCCCATTAGTGAAATCTCGATTAGAAACAGAATATACTGTATGTAGATGTTCATTTACTCTAACTATAGTTGACAATAGTATTTTGGCTACATACAGTAGTATAGTCATTTATGTGGCTTTTGTTGGTGATGGATGGATAAAGACAGAGTGGACTTTCATTTATTTCTTTAGATAGAATTTAAGTCATATTAGATCAGTATCTAACACAAAATATGAGACAGGTATACTTTTAGCCAACCTTGACCAAAAATAAGATTTTACACCCATTGTTACTCTAAAAATGCCCAGACCCCCCCACCCAAACGAGGCTTCGCCCCCCACCCATCCATGATTTTCTAGTGATGTCCCTGACCTGACGACAGGAGACCCAGAATCATGTATTTCTTAGTGGTAGATGCTAAAATGTTTGATTCTGACTGTTACCACTCCAAAGGAACTGGCAATGTTTATACTTGTCATGTTCCATCTGTGTGTGTGTATGTGTGTGTGTGTCTGTGTTGGGAGACCGTATTTCCCTCTGTGATGATGAAGCTGGATTTACTGCTTTGTTTAACCCCTTGTCCCAAGATGATAGATCTTCTTTTAATGTGTTTAAACTGTATGGCACAAACACAGTCCAATTCTCAACTTCAGATTGAGCCCCTTTGATGTGGGAAAACATAATTAGAAATGGATTTCATGAAAGACAGCATTCAATTCAAACAGAGTCAATTACCCCTCAGAGGGTAATTTGTGACTGAATACATGAAAGACCTTTATTAACCTTGAATATCCACCACATAATTCACAGTAATTTATTCATATCAATCCTCATTATAATAGCAGGCAGGTGTTATAATTAATTCAATTTTTTAAAATCCATACAAATTATATTGCACTTAGTGCATGGGGTGTATATAATTAAAAGATGAATGTGGATGGGTAACTGAAGCCATAACAACCTAAGGGGAGGCTGAAAGAATTACAATAAAAAAGTTAGTAATAATGTATGATCTTTTACACAAGATGTCCCTGGCCCCATCTCAGTTCATTTCCCTTTCCACAGATACAAATGATTTAATAACAAGAGCATGTCTTGGTACATGACAGTTAGCCTTTCCTGCTCTGCCAGACACCCAGAAATTGGGTCGTCAGGTTCACTTGGGGTGATGATGTCTCATAGTGATTTTTTTGAAATTCTTTGGCACTAGGGTTGGAAAATGTGTGTTATCATCATTTTATTGAACGTTCAGGTTAACAGTACTTTGAACTTTCCGTATTAGAATCATAGAAGCTTAAATTTCTTTAAAAAGAAATGAATTCATCTTTGATTACATCACTAACCATGGTCACAACTGTGTTTTTAATCAGTAAAATCATGTAATTAGGTACATTACATATAATCCCAATATACTTGGTCACCTATGAACTCATAGGCCTTTGTCATGACTTGTGTACATCCTTGTGTGGCATGAACAAAAACAGTCCTTCTATTTTCATTTGATTGTCAAAAAGTCGCTACCCACACATGTTTGATGAATGAAAAGGGACATCTGTTACAAAAAACGAAATGTGTAATGACATTTGACAACAGCCACTTGCATCACTACACTTTCAGCCTGAATTGATGCATTCACTGCCATGCAATATTTAGCGTTCTTGTCAAACCACAACATTTCAGAAGTTATACTGTCCATTTTCTAGTCAATTTGCTCATTTTAATGCAGCTGATATGTGGTAATGTGAAATAATGATGTAATTTTATTTAGTTTTAATTATTGTTAATGACCCCCAACTGTTCCATTCGGTGGGATGCGCGAACCAGTGCATAACACCATGTTCTCAACACCGATTGTGTGAAAGAATAATGAGAGGGAGGGATGAAAGAGTGAAAACACGAACTTTCCGACTGCTGCAAGGCCATTACATAGTATCTTGCAACTCTCTGGACCTTCAAAACATCACTGAGACCTCGTCGCCCCTACTGAGCCTAAACGACACCCCCAAAGTAGAAGATCGAAAGTGCCTTTCGTCTGACCTTCTTCTTTAATGTGTTTTTGGAGAGGGAGGCAAGAATAGAGGCTGAGAGGAATTAAGGAAAGTTTCAATGGCAAAGAGCCTATTTGTCAAGCCTGTCTGGTAAATGTGGAGCTTATGGAGACAGGCATGTTGGGCCATTTCCCCTCTCATTTAAATTCCGCCTGCAGAACACCTCGTCCTTGGTCTCCTGCGTTAATTGCCATAAACAGTGAAGACGCAACTCACTCACTTCCTCTGTTTGTTTCGCCTATAGCCTAGCTGTCACAGACAGACAAACTCACCCACACACACAAACTACGCCTATTTCTCATCCGCGTATGTTTGAGTGAGTGACTTTTTTCGCCAGCCGGTTAGTCTGTACACCCACAACCACTTTCTGTCAGCAAATATTTGAATGGTGCCTCTGAGAAGGACTGCTTGGATTGTGTAAGTACAGTGTGGGATCCATAACTGCATTCATGGGGATTCACAAATTAGCACATTAAAGGACATACGGAGTACAATAATTCTGTAATGAATTACATTTGATTAGAAGTAATATTATCTAAAGAATGTGGGGTCCAAAGACAATACGAACAAAAGTCGAGGTTATCGATTGATAAAATGGCTGCAGTCTTCTTCATTTTTCTCCCTCAGCCCACTCTGCATTCCCACTCACGTGAGTGAACGGTGTGTTTGTTGCTTCAGTGGGTTTCCTGATCTGCAGAGGGTGGGTGTCTCTTATTCAGGGTGCTTTCCGTCTCTCTCTCGCCCTCTCTCTTTCTCTCTCATTTTGTCGGGGGAGTTCTGTGGAAAATCCCCATATCTGACTGCCGAGTCATTAAGATTCTGAACACCACCCCAGCTGAGAACTCAGCAGAGGAAATTCTCCTTTTCTCGTTTTCCTCGCCACATCTGTCTCTCCTTCTCGTTATCTGTCTGTTGTTTTCTCATACCTTTCTCCAGTTTTCTGCTCTCTCTCTCTCTCCATTCCCTTTGACTTATTGTCCATCCTTCTTTTCTTTCTTTCTTTCCCTCCCTTTCTCTCTACTCTGCATTGTATAGACACTACCCCCCGACACCCCCCGACACCCCCCGACACCCCCCGACACCCCCCAACCCATGCTTATCATTATTACATACATCATATACCAGACTAGATACATAAAAATATTGCAACGTTTGACTTCTGATAAAAAATTGACAATGTCCAGTCCGCACTGAATTATACAGCACGACTGAAGGTGTGTGTATTTTCTGTTTCAGAGACAGAATCAGGGCTAGAAGTCCTAACAAGGAAAATTCTTGTTAAAAAAAACAACAAATCTTCCTTTTTTAGGGCATTTTGTTTGCTTTTGGGTTATGTTTAGTCAAACTTACAGTTTGGATTAGTGTAAGAATTTGGGTTATTTTTCCGTTTAGGCATTATAGTTTATGTTTGGGGTTACTGTAGACATTGGGTTTCAGTTTAGGCATATGTATAGTTTAGATTTTTGAGGTATATACACATTTTGTTGTGTTATAGACTGAATTCAAAATGTATATATATCTTTTTTGGGCCATCAATCTAAACACTATGCAATCTTCAGGTCTCCTCACAGATGTACAATCCGGTTCAGGTATGTGCTTTGGCTAGACCACTCAAGGACATTCACAGACTTGTCCGGAAGCCATTCCAACATTGTCTTGGCTATGCGCTTCAGATCACTGTGTGAAAAGATTAATGTTCACCCCAGTCTGAGGTCCTCTGCTCTCTAGATCACATTCTTTAAGGATCTCTCTGTATTTTGCTCTGTTCATCCTTCTTTTAATCCTAACGATTCTCACAATCCCTGACGCCGAAAAGCATCCCCATAGCATGATGCTCCCACCCCCTTTCTTCAACATAGGCATGGTGATGAGAGTTACTTTGTTTTTGCCAGACGTAGCACTTGGTATTCAGGCCTAATAGTTAGATTTTGGTCTCAGCAGACCAGATAATCTTTTTCCTCATGCTCTCAGAGTCTTTCAGGTGGCACAATATATCCCTTTTACTTAGGAGTGGTTTCCGTCTAGCCGCTCTACTATCAAGGCCTTATTGATAGAGTGCTGCAGAGATTGTTGTTCTTCTGGCAGGTTCTTCCATCCATCTCTGCAGAGAAACTCTGAGGCTCTGTCAGACTGGCCGTTGGATTCTTGGTCATCTGACAAAGTCCCTTCCTGCTCAATTACTTAGTTTAGCCGGATGGCAAGACCTAGGCAGAGGTGGGTGGTCCCAAACTTCTTCCACAATGATTGAGCCCACTGTTCTCCTGGGAACTTTCAGTCATTTTTATGATGTCATTTATTTTATGAGCTTCCCCATCTATGTCCTGACACAATTCTATGGGCTCTACAGAGAATTCCATGGACATTTCTTTTTTGCTCTGACATTCACTGTAAATAATGGTAGTTTATACAGACCAGTGTGTGCCTTACTAAATCTTGTTCAATCAATTGAATTTGCCACAGGCGGACTCCAATCAAGTTCTACAGCCATAACATGGCAATGTCTGACTACTAATTTACATGAAACATTTCAGTTTTTCAATTTCAATGAATGGGCACACATTTCTAAAATAACTTTCTTGCTTTGTCATTATGAGGTATTGTGTGTGTATGTTCATAAAAAAATATTTAATCAATTAAAATGATGTCTATACCTGAACAAAATGTGGAGAACATGAGGGAGTCTTGTTGGTCTATGGAATATACCGTACAGTGTTTATACATGAGATTGTGAGAATAACAGAAAACCTAATTTGAGTGGCATTGGAGTTTCTTAAACTCAAGTGTGTGTATTTCTTACATATATTTATTTTAACAGTTTAGACAATGTATATAAGATGAGATCATTTGAAAATGTATTCAGATGATTTATGTAAAAAGGAAAATTGTTGACTGTAGTTCAGAGAAAATAAAATGTGCTGAATGAAATAAATTATTTGGGATATTTTATTCTGGAACATAAATATTTTATACTAAAGTAATTCTATTCTTTTTTAATATGTTCTCAAATTAGGTACCTCTATTGACACATTAAATATCTTGGGTAATTTCTGAGGAAAGTTTCAGCTTGTTTGTTGGTCTTTTTGGGATAGAAGTCTGAACATCAACATGAGTAATTGGAAGATTAACAAGTTTGGTTAAAAGATTCAGGTATGGTACGACACTGCTCACATCGAGTCTTGAATGGAATATTTTAAAGATCTTTACTGTACATTGTGTAATTCGTTGAGAACAAAATTACGTAAGAACGGACAATGGAAACCAAAATCATCAACTGATTGAGGACTGGATTCAAACTCACATCGAAAATCGAATTAAACAATAAAAATCACAAGGTGTTCCAACTTGTGTAACTCATCATGGCACCTCATAATGTGACTCAGTAGTGTGTATGGCCCCCACGTGCCTGTAAGCACTCCCGACAATGCCTGGGCATGCTCCTGATGAGACGGTGTCCAGGGGGATCTCCTCCCAGACCTGGATCAGGGCATAAGTGAGCTTCTGGACAGTCTGGTGCGCTACTTGGTGATGTCAGATGACACATAGTGTCCCAGAGGTTCTTAATTGAATTCAGGTCTGGGGAACGTCAGGGCCAGTCAATGGAATCAATGCCTTCATCATCCAGGAACTGTCTACACACTCTGGTCACATGAGCCCGGGCATTATCAAGCACCAGGAGCAACCCAGGGCTCATTGCCCCAGCGTACGGTCTGATGATGGGTCTGAGGTTTTCATCCCAGTACCTAACAGCAATCAGGGTACCGTTGGCTAGCACATGGAGGTCTGTGCGTCCCTCCAAGGATATGCCTCCCCAGACCATCATTGACCCACTGCTAAACTGGTCATGCTGCATGATGTTTCATGCAGCATAACATTCACCACAGCGTTTTCAGACTCACATCTGTCACATGCTCAGTGTGAACCTGCTCTCATCTGTAAAGAGAATGTGGCGCATGGACAGTTTGGTCAGAAACATGTACACCAGAATCCCGCTGGAGGTCATTTTGTAAGGCTCTGGCAGTTGTCCTTCTGTTCCTCCTCGCACAAAGGAGCAGATACCAGTCCTGCTGCAGGGTTGATGCTGCTATGGCCCTGTCCAGGTCTCCTCATGTAATGGCTTGTCTCCTGGTATCTCCTCCAAGCTCTTCAGACTGTACAGGGAGACACGTCAAACCTTGCAACGGCAGGTATGGATGTCCTGGAGGAGCTGGACTACATGTACAACCTGAATGGGCTGCAGGTATCGACTCATGCTACAGGTAGTGACAAGAACACTAGCAAAATGCAAAACTAGAGAATAATCTGTCTGGAAGGATAAGGACAGAGCAACTGTCAATGGTCACACCTGCAAAACCATTCCTTTTTTTGGGGTTGTCTTGCTTTTGCCTCTCCAGTGCACCTGTTGTCACTTTCATTTGCACCAAAACAGGTGACATTGATTCACAATCACAAGCTTCCTAACTGGACAGACTGATATCCCTGAAGTTTAACTGACTTGTTGTTATACAGTGATGATTACGTGTTCCCTTAATTTTTCAGAGTACTGTATTTGGACTGGTTTGTAATGTATTTTTTCTATTGGATCAAAAGTATTGAAGAGAGAGTAAATGGCAACATTACATTTTGAAAATATTTCTGTTTGTGCCGAAACCTCCTTGACTTAGAGTTGGACTGTCTGTCAGTGTGCACCTCTGCCACTCATGAAGAACAACTACACATTTAATCGCATGGTTATAAAACCTACGGCAGTGATTCATACATTTGTAACATTTGTAAAGGGTTTATAAAGGCTACGGATATAATTACCTTATTACGGGTTATTGAACAATTTTTGAAAACACTGTTAGACACTATGTCTAAATGGTTCTAATTGTTAATAAGCTAGTTAATCACATTTAAAATAAAAATTGTAAGAACTGTTCAGTGCGTCAGTACTTTCCTCCAGTTGTTACTTATTAATGCTGTTTTTACTAATCCTTATTCTATGAACCCTTTCACATCATCATGCAATTTTATTTTTATTGGTTAAATAGTTGACATTAGTAACTCGGTCACTTTTCACAAAGGTTTGTTTTCATTAAACACACAAGAAAGTGTTTTTCTAATTTAAAAGACAGGCAATCAAAACGGAACACTGATAAAAATGATTTGAAAAACAGTATGAAAAGAAACAAAACTTCAGCATCAAAGAAACACCAGAGAAACTAATATATAATATAATTCAAAAGCTGCTGGTGTTTTCATGTTGCAGTTTAAAAAATGATGTGTTATCATATCTAAGTTGGTTTCACAGCATTGTCAACACAGAAGTACCATTGCTTGGTAGAGTTCTCGAAATGAAAAGGTCAAATTATTTGACCACTTAACCCAAATGTACAAGTAATATCTCACAAGTGAAAATGTAGCATGATCATAGTGACTAAACGATTTTTCTGTAATATCTCCTTCCCAAAAAGTCTTATGTTGCGTTGCAGTGAGTGAGAATGGTGTATAATCTAATGATGTTGCATATACTGCTGGTGTACCAGTGAGGGAGGTATATATTTAGACAGACTTTTCAACAGTCAAGGTGGTTTAGAAATGTATGCAAATTTTTGAAATTGTCAGTATAATAAGTAACTGCTGGGTGCCGTCACTACTGTAGCTTAGCGCTATTGGTACTGTTTCTATGCTTATCAGTAGTGATATGTGATACACACCTTATCAACTGAGCGGATGAAGAGATAATGTACCAGTATTCTTAAGGAGGCTGTTCATTTCACTCAGTGTAGCATTTGTAGAGAAAACACAGCTTCTCAGTTGAATATTATATTCCTATCTTCCATTGCAAAGAGTACAAGGCTGACACTAAGGAGAAAAAAACTGTGTGTGTGTGTGTATACAGTGGGGAGAACAAGTATTTGATACACTGCCGATTTTGCAGGTTTTCCTACTTACAAAGCATGTAGAGGTCTGTAATTATTATCATAGGTACATTTCAAATGTGAGAGACAGAATCAACAAAACAAAATCCAGAAAATCACATTGTATGATTTTTATGAAATTAATTAGCATTTTATTGCATGACATAAGTATTTGATACATCAGAAAAGCAGAACTGAATATTTGGTACAGAAACCTTTGTTTGCAATTACAGAGATCATATGTTTCCTGTAGTTCTTGACCAGGTTTGCACACACTGCAGCAGGGATTTTGGCCCACTCCTCCATATAAACCTTCTCCAGATTCTTCACATTGTATGATTTTTAAATAATTAATTAGTATTTATTGCATGACATAAGTATTGGATCACCTACCAACCAGTAATAATTCCGGCTCTCACAGACCCGTTAGTTTTTCTTTAAGAAGCCCTCCTGTTCTCCACTCATTACCTGTATTAACTGCACCTGTTTGAAGTCGTTACCTGTATAAAAGACACCTGTCCACACACTCAATCAAACAGACTCCAACCTCTACACAATGGCCAAGACCAGAGAGCTGTGTAAGGATATCAGGGATAAAATTGTAGACCTGCACAAGGCTGGGATGGGCTACAGGACAATAGGCAAGCAGCTTGATGAGAAGGCAACAACTGTTGGCGCAATTATTAGAAAGTTCAAGATGACGGTCAATCTCCCTCGGTCTGGGGCTCCATGCAAGATCTCACCTCGTGGGGCATCAATGATCATGAGGAAGGTGAGAGATCAGCCCAGAACTACATGGCAGGACCTGGAGAGAGCTGGGACCACAGTCTCAAAGAAAACCATTAGTAACACACTAAGCCGTCATGGATTAAAATCCTGCAGCGCACACAAGGTCCCCCTGCTCAAGCCAGCGCATCTCCAGGCCCGTCTGAAGTTTGCCAATGACCATCTGGATGATCCAGGGGAGGAATGGGAGAAGGTCATGTGGTCTGATGAGACAAAAATAGAGCTTTTTGGTCTAAACTCCACTCGCTGTGTTTGGAGGAAGAAGAAGGATGAGTACAACCCTAGAACACCATCCCAACTGTGAAGCATGGTGGTGTAAACATCATTCTTTGGGGATGCTTTTCTGCAAAGGGGACAGGACGACTGCACCGTATTGAGGGGACAACCTCCTTCTCTCAGTAAGAGGATTGAAGATTGTGGCTGGGTCTTCCAGCATGACAACGACCCGAAACACACAGCCAGGGCAACTAAGGAGTGGCTCCGTAAGAAGCATCTCAAGGTCATGGAGTGGCCTAGCCAGTCTTCAGACCTGAACCCAATAGAAAATCTTTGGAGGGAGCTGAAAGTCTGTATTGCCCAGCGACAGCCCCGAAACCTAAAGGATCTGGAGAAGGTCTGTATGGAGGTGTGGGCCAAAATCCCTGCTGCAGTGTGTGCAAACCTGGTCAAGAACTACAGGAAACGTATGATCTCTGTAATTGCAAACAAAGGTTTCTTTACCAAATATCAAGTTCTGCTTTTCTGATGTATCAAATACTTATGTTATGCAATAAAATGCAAATTAATTACTTAAAAATCATACAATTTGAGTTTCTGGATTTATTAATTTTTTTAATTTTGTCACTCACAGTTGAAGAGTATAATAAAAATTATAGACTTCTACATGCTTTGTAAGTGGGAAAACCGGCAAAATCGCCAATGTATCAAATACTTGTTCTCGCCACTGTATGTGTGGGAAAACAAATGTGCCTGTGTGTGTGTGAGAGAGAGAGAGAGAGAGAGGGTAAATAAGAGTGCAAGAAAGGGATGTTTCTGAATGTAGAACCGTGCATTCATACAACACTGAGGCAGGAGTAAATGGGCCAATGTTTAACCACCCCAGATCCCTCCTGTTGGTAAATCTTAATGAATAGCTGAACAAAACCCAAGGCCACATCTCTCTCGTTAGATTTTAGTTTCCTTCCAATTAGTTCATCCCTGTTTCCGCTGCTTCGTACAAAAACGCTCCCCTCCCAACTGATGTATTTTTGGGGTAAACAAATCTAAATGTGGTTGTTTGAGCAAAAGGAAATAAACCATAATTGTGTGTTGGTACTAGAAGCATTTTACCGTGGGAGAAGATTACGATGATGGCAGAATCAGTTCGGGGAGAAAGGGATGTGAAAAAGCAATGCCCAGAGCTTTTACGTTTCCGGGGGTGTCTTTTTTCCTCTCTCTCTCTCTCTGACACTATTTTTAGAACCAATGTTCGCCATTTATTTTTCTGTTAAAGGATGAAGCAAACTGTCTCTTGAGTACTGACCTATTCGTTCTGGCCGGATTAATGACAGACAAAGTAGATGATAGCTTCACGTTCTTTGTATCTTACAGAAAGCAGTGGTTGCTGTCATTTATTGAAAAAACATAAATATCTCTAGCATGGAGGCATGGAGCTTGTGAAAATTACTTACATTTCCATCTTTGATAAGATTGTTTGGTCGTTCTTGTCACAAGTGTATCCATCTTAAACACAATGACATTGGTTCAATCCATTGACACTGGACTGTATCAGTCATTTATATAGCAGTGGTGAGTCAAAGACGTACAGTATATGTAAATCCTCTGAGTACTGTAAACCGCCATCCAAAATTTTGTAATGTATTTATTTCTGCAGCAAGGCCTCTGAATTGTATATGAGAGGGAGTAGTATGTGTGAGGGAACCATAACCAGCATGTTAGCATGTTGAACACAAACAGCATTTGTGTGTAACTTTGCTGGCACCCTCAGTGTTGCATGAAAATGAAGATAATCAAGCCTCATTATGTTTGCGTTAAATTCATTATATTCAGCTCTCTGCAAGGACAGGCTACTGGAGTGTGTAATAGATGCATAATTGAATTCCCTGTGGTCTCGCTGCTGAGTTTATCCCACCCTTTCCCACTCCACCATTGTCCTCCTATATAATATCACAGTGGAAACAGCTATACTCACACACAGCACCTAAAAAGAGTGAGCTCAATTCTCTCAGGCCTCAAAATTGAATGTAGTCATATAAGCTAAGGCATAGTTAATTTTTTTGTCATATTATCTTGCAAAAAAACACAAGGAGAAGATGCGTCCCAATTTGCACCCTACTTACTTCATAGTACACTGCTTTTCACCAGATCCTAATGCTCCCCAGTCAAAAGTAGTTCACTATAGGGAATTGGGTGCCATTTTGGATGGCTACTTTCAGTGAGGTTTTAACAGCCAGCTCCCATTGTTACGGGATTGAGAGCAACCGAAGAGAGAAATATGGTGTGCATAAATCTCGTCACATGGGGGGTGCAGGATACTGACTAGATCTTTTAACGACAGTGTGAGCACAGTCTGTAGGTGGTGTCATCTCTACTGAATAGTCTGGCTTCAGATGGTGGATGTGGGCCATGCCCCCAAAAAAATATGTGTAGCGGATTTTAGATGTGGACAGTAGTACACAGCATCAAAGTATTTGGGTTTCAATTTTATATTTTTGTCATTTGAGAATGTGTATTTGTATTAATTTAGACACATAACACACAGACACAACTTACATACAACATTTACCTAATACAAACAAATTACATACAAAACACCGACCACATACATACAATTTACATAAAACATTCAGACTGCTTACATACAAAATATAGACCAAATAGTGTGAATACAACTTACATACAACAAATTGACCACATACGTACAACATACACTCACCTAAAGGATTATTAGGAACACCATACTAATACTGTGTTTGACCCCCTTTCGCCTTCAGAACTGCCTTAATTCTACATGGCATTGATTCAACAAGGTGCTGAAAGCATTCTTTAGAAATGTTGGCCCATATTGATAGGATAGCATCTTGCAGTTGATGGAGATTTGTGGGATGCACATCCAGGGCACGAAGCTCCCGTTTCACCACATCCCAAAGATGCTCTATTGGGTTGAGATCTGGTGACTGTGGGGGCCATTTCAGTACAGTGAACTCATTGTCATGTTCAAGAAACCAATTTGAAATGATTCGAGCTTTGTGACATGGTGCATTATCCTGCTGGAAGTAGCCATCAGAGGATGGGTACATGGTGGTCATAAAGGGATGGACATGGTCAGAAAACAATGCTCAGGTAGGCTGTGGCATTTAAACGATGCCCAATTGGCACTAAGGGGCCTAAAGTGTGCCAAGAAAACATCCCCCACACCATTACACCACCACCAGCCTGCACAGTAGTAACAAGGCATGATGGATCCATGTTCTCATTCTGTTTACGCCAAATTCTGACTCTACCATCTGAATGTCTCAACAGAAATCGAGACTCATCAGACCAGGCAACATTTTTCCAGTCTTCAACTGTCCAATTTTGGTGAGCTCATGCAAATTGTAGCCTCTTTTTCCTATTTGTAGTGGAGATGAGTGGTACCCGGTGGGGTCTTCTGCTGTTGTAGCCCATCCGCCTCAAGGTTTTGCGTGTTGTGGCTTCACAAATGCTTTGCTGCATACCTCGGTTGTAACGAGTGGTTATTTCAGTCAAAGTTGCTCTTCTATCAGCTTGAATCAGTCGGCCCATTCTCCTCTGACCTCTAGCATCAACAAGGCATTTACGCCCACAGGACTGCCGCATACTGGATGTTTTTCTCTTTTCACACCATTCTTTGTAAACCCTAGAAATGGTTGTGCGTGAAAATCCAAGTAACTGAGCAGATTGTGAAATATTCAGACCGGCCCGTCTGGCACCAACAACCATGTCACGCTCAAAATTGCTTAAATCACCTTTCTTTCCCATTCTGACATTCAGTTTGGAGTTCAGGAGATTGTCTTGACCAGGACCACACCCCTGAATGCATTGAAGCAACTGCCATGTGATTTGTTGATTAGATAATTGCATTAATGAGAAATTGAACAGGTGTTCCTAATAATCCTTTAGGTGAGTGTATACAATACCACATACAGACAGCTAAAATACAATATGTACAAATTGATCCATACTTACACAAAAAACATTGTTACTTTATCCCTAAACGTAATGAATTGAGCTGTATTCAAACCCCGCAAATGACCTTTGCGCCAAAGCAATCTTTTTTTATTCATCTTCACTTGTTTTCTCTCCACAGGTCTTATTGAGGTAAATTGAAACCAGCAGAGGAGCAAATTCCAGAACAGTCCATCTTGATGAAATTCCCCAGCAGAACAAACTAGCCTGGCCACCAAATGCCACCCTATTCCCTCCCTAGTGCACTGGTTTTGACAGCTGTTTAGTGGGACACTTCAAAGTGAACAGGGTGCAGTTCGGGATGTTGTCCTAGTCTCTGGTTTCTGGCTCTCGCTTTCAAGCTGACAGGTTCTGGTATTGATAGGCCTTGATGAAACAGCTGCCTAATTAAATTCACGTGGTAATGTCGTCCCTTTGGTATCCACACCACCAAGTGGGGGGGTCTGCGGAAGATGATTTTACAGTTTTCCACCCTAAAGGCATGTGAAGATAATTGACTTTTCAGCACCGTCTCCCTCACTTCTGACAAAAACAGTTGGTTGAGCCATCCAGTATTTCCGTATAGGCTAGCCTGTGCAAGGAAGGGCATAATGGCCTTGGGCACAGTTTATAGGTAAACAGTAAGTAGCAATTCTCAGAAGTCAAATAACTATGTTGTCTATGTTTTTCTATGCTAAAATGCTAAACCACAGTCAGACATGCGATACCTATTGGGTGGCTGTATGATCAGTGCATGTTTCCAAGTGCACTAATTTATCTCCCATCTCAAAAGCTTCAATGGCATTAATGCGCCAGATGCTATTGTTTAAACAATAGAGGAATGTCTGAAGGGGCGGTCATTCAGGAACAATTATTTCCTCAGTGGAGCAGCAGTGAATTAACTTCTGTTAAACATTTCGTAAGTGGCTTTTCAGAGCAATATGAATGAACGTGTTTGCTTTTGTGCAAACATTTTCTTTCAGATCCCATTGATCAATGTGTCAGATAGGACTGTCTGTGTACACAGGAATGTCAGATCTGTGACTAATTGCAATCTTTTTTCCAAATTAGCAAAATGAAAGGCTCATTATATAGAATGTTTGCACTGTAATATAAAAAAAATATGAATTACACAATATCTCTGCAGTAATAGTAGAATGTTAGTCTTTAAAGAGGATATCCCAAATGTTCTCCCACTGTGTGGACCTGTGTAGAAACAGTGCATTCAGCTACTTTCACTTCTGGTTAATCAGCATACAAATGCTGGAAAAAATATATTTGGGGATATTTAGATGGCTTGTTTGCTCACTTGAATAGAAATGTTGTGAACTGTTTTGTAGTTAATCAACCAGGACAGTGATTTTGCTCCTCTCTGTCCACCACTGGAGAGAACTGTGTGTCTTGTTGATTTCAATGGAAGAGAAGGAGGGCACTGCGTTTCCTTTCACCAACAGAAGCCAGTGCACCTTCGGTTAAAGGCTAGAAATTCAGCATATTAAGATGTGCATTTTTTTATATGGCTTTTATATTTCTATTGATTTCATTCCAACACTTCAGTGTGTCAACACATCAGTGTGACGTTCCAACTACTACCAAAGACAACCTCAACAGAAATGGTACTGCAGACCTGTTATAATATGTATGACATAATGAGCAACAGTAGTTCTAGTTCTTTGGACAACAATTTCACAGGTTGGCATCACTCACGTTACACAAGGGGAGGGGTTTTTGCTATTCTTAGCACATATGGACCTAAAAACGTATTTAAGCATCCGACCAATTACACAAAATTGTGGTTTTGAGTAAAGCAATATTTACTATAGTCCCTCCATACACATCCACACATTATACACCGAAACACACACATGAAATTTGTGGAGATGGCTGCATATCGACATTCAATGATTTGCTCCAGGGTATGCTGACTTGTCGGTAATGCTTTAACCAGGCTGAACACACACACACACACAAATACAAAAATGCGCGCGCACGCACACAGACACACACACACACAAATACAAAAATACACGCAAACAGGCAAACAGGTTATAACAGGCCTTAGAGGCAGCTTGTAGCTTGAGACATGAGAGGACTAACAAATGCCCACGCATCAATGGAAACACACAAACAACATTACATCGAGTCTATTCACTCAGCGGACTAACAAAACGTTCTAAACAGAAAAACTGAAACCAAGCAAACAACTAGGCTGCCCGGTGTGAATTGTCTGTATAAGCGGGCACATTTCAAGTCCAAAGTTCCTTTCATAGGATATGTTTCAATGTACAATGATACACCCCCATCTCGTTTACTTTCATGTGTGTATGTTAATAGCTAATACCGTGCAATGATTAATAAATGAAAAGGCATCATTGTCCCAGACATATGCACATCACATTGCATTATTCCCTTTCTCTCTCTGCCTGCATCTGTTTTTCTCTTTCACTCTCTCTGTTTCACTCTCAATCTGTTCTTTCAATACAACTCTTTCCTACCATAAGCAAAAATCGGGACGCTCTTCAGTTCATTGACTTTCAGACTGAGGGAGTTCTCTCCTTTAATGTGAGTTACATTCAGGTGGCACAGAGCAGAATGTCTGCCACTCACACAGAAACCCCAGACAGTTCATAATGAAGTGGCTACATTGACTCAGCAGCGGGAACAAGCCAGTGTACATACGGTTCAGACTCATGACGTCAGCAGAGAGACAGGAGGAGAAAGGTGTGATGAGACAAAATTGGAAAGTTAAAGTCTTGAGTTATAACTAGGTCACTAATCACCAGAGAGAAAACCATGTAGAAAAATGAAGAGGTGGAAATAGTTTGAAAAAGGAGAGACAGGTAGAGAGAAGTGAGAGAGAAAAGAGGAAGCAAAGAGACATCAAAGAGAGAGGGGGAGTGAGACAAGGAGAGAGAATGAGAGAAGCAGAGATAGAGAACAAAGTAAAAAGAGACTGAGAAGCAAAGAAAGACAGAGCAAGAAAAGATGCTAAAAGAGACAGAGAAGCAAAGAGAGTCAACACTGGGTGAGAGAAGTGAAGCAACAGAGAGAAAGAAGCTGAGCGAGAGAGAGACTGAAGGAAGCAAAGAGACAAGCAGAGAAAGACAGTGTCAGGGACACAGAGTGGGAGAGAAAGAGAGAGACGGGGGTGGGTAGATGAAGAAAACTTGGAAATGTGGATTCATGTACAGGAGGAAACTGCGTGTGGCAGAGATGTGGCATTTAGCTGCCAGCCTATAAATAGTCAAATAGAAAGAAACACTTTTGGACCTGACAGTCTGAGTTCTGTTTCCTCAGCTGTTCAGAGCACATGGCAAGAAAATAATTTCTACCCTGTGTGTGTGTGCATGCATGTGTGTGTTTTTGTGTGTGCGAAAATGCATACAAGGTTGCTTGTATGTATTACTTATGTTGAACAGGAAGCCAAGCAAGTGTGCCATAGATGCTTATTGTTTTGCGGCAAGCAGCAGAGAAGAAGGAATAGGTCAGGGAATGAACATGGCTACCTGAAATGATATCACTGGACAAGCACTGCCTTCTGTGGTGCATTCTGTTAATCTATCCGGCAGTTAGATAATACTACACAATCTAGAAATCAACAAATCTACGAACACAGCAAGCTGGTTTACTTGGACTAAAACGTCACCGGTTTCCCATCTGAATCTTCACACACAAAGCTTGCTGGAGTAATTCCAGTATTTACTGTATCAAACCGTCAGTAAAGATTTCCATCGTAGTACTTTAAATGAACTCTGCATCAGAGACTCAAGTCAAATTGCAGAGATGTGTGCTGCAGAGAACTTAAGGCTGTGGTTCTCTTTATCTTGTTTATGGCTGATATATTTGGATCCCCACTGAGTCCAGCTGAATCAACAGATACTATTCCTGGGATCCAGACAAAACAAAAAACAAATTACAACAATCTGACACTAATTTGACCAGAACAGTCACACATATGTAAATTAAAGCAAAAGAGGCATTTCATTAAAAAAAGAAGAAATTACTTAATTAGTCTCCCACCAATCAAAAACCAAGCATGGCACAAAACGACATAATAATTACATATTGTGAACATTCGTACACATTCCCGACAATACCATGGGTGGTACAGCATGAAATGAGACTCTGAGATGTGTCTTCAACATAAAAGTAGATTTGGAATATGCATTTTTCTTTTCTTCTTGGTTTGTGTTCTTCTTCCAACACTCCCAGATAAACAAAATTAAACTGTTCAACCCATGGTGATACAAACAAAACACAAGAATAATGGCTATCTCAAAACTACCATTCGGTACATAAAGCAAAACAGATTGTTTAACCAAACAAATAACACGTAGGTCACCTATCCTTATAGGCTTTCTATTCCTTTCCTGCACAGCAGAGGGGTTCTAGGTTCTGCCTGGCTGCTCTGTATTCTTCAACAGGTAGGTACATCAAGTACAATGTTCTTGAATTCACCATCAACTCCAGCATTAAAGTCTAGTCAAGTCTAGACTCTGCACTGAATTATGGATCAACTCTTCTGATACTGTTCATTGTTGGCTAGTATCTTGGTGGCAAGTCAAGTCCAGCAGTAGCTGTAAAATCATAATATTGGGTTGTGATTTGACCGGCTGAAAACCCAGCATCTCAGGAATTACGTTTATATACAACTAATTTGTAAACCACAATTACCTTCAGTAGAAACACAAAACAGTGGAATTAGCAAACTTAATTCCACAAATTAATGTTCATACTGAACATAATCACAGTTTTAAAATGAGTAGTATATTAACTTAATTCTTGCGCTGTACGGTTGCCTGCTGGCTGTACTGTTGGAGTACCTGGAGGAACATGGTCAGACAAGGGAAACATTGTTTTATTTTGAGTTGTGTTTATTCTTAGGCCAGGATCAGCAGATATAATACTGATAGGGAGGTTCAACAGCCTCGTGAAACACCACGGTAGAATGGAGGGATGTCCTGTAAGAAGAAACAATAACACAATAAAATACTGGGAAAGATAGGCGGATATGTGGACACTGATATGTGGTTGGAGATCGATTGGTTTACTACTGAACGATGGATGGCTAGAGAGGTTGTTTTTCTGTTTTTCTCCAGTTTGGTGGAATGGGGAAATTAGAAAAAAAAACATAAATACAGGGAGAAAATAGCTGCAGAGTGTCCTATCATTTTCACTCACAACCTAAATAGTTTTCAAGGAGCCACAAAGTTTATTAAACCATGACAAAAGAGTTTAAGCCAGTCCTGGCTTAGGGGTAAGGTTTAGGCTTACCCCTAAGCCTAAACCCCTAACAAGAAGTGGGGTTATTATTAGGTTTAGGCACTTGGTGTTAGGCGTTTTAGGTTAAGTTTAGGCTTGAAGGTTATACACAACCTAAGGGCCATGTTAGGCTATGAATTAGAGTAGGGTTAAGGAAACACATATGTATAATCAGTTTTCTGGTCCCAACAAGATGCTTTTAGATTTTCTTAAAAGTTATTTCCTAGAGTAATTGAGGGTGCAAGGGAATTCCATGTGATCATGACTGTGCAGTTGGTTTTTGAATTGGAGTGTGGAGAGACCAATGGTGGCACATCTTGTATGTAAGTGTGTCTAAATTGAAAATATTTGATTACATACACAATTTGGTCTCATCATTACAGTTTAATTTGAAATAAAAACTAGAAAAGTATCAGTCACTCTCATCAACTCTCTACAAAGAAAGATTATGATGAAGTGCCTTCAGAAAATATTCCAGACTCCTCCCTTTCTCCACATTTTGTGCTGTTTTAGACTGAATGGATGAAACACATTTTTGCCATCAATCTACCCAAAATACCCCATAATTACATAGCAAAAACGCATTATATATGCCACTATTTTGAAAATACTTATGTAATGCAATAAAATGCAAATTAATTACTTAAAAATCATACAATGTGATTTTCTGGATTTTTTTTTTAGAGTACACAGTTGAAGAGTACCTATGATAAAAATTAGACTTCTACATGCTTTGTAAGTGGGAAAACCTGCAAAATCGGCAGTGTATCAAATACTTGTTCTCCCCACTGTAGATGCATCCAGGCTTAAGTCTTGATGGTCATAGTGGCAGTACAGTGTTTGTTTGACTGTGTAGTTCTGATGGTCCATCTAATACTTACATTATTCACTAAAGAAAAACGCCAATTGATTACATTTCACAGTGGACACGAGTTCTGATGCTATCTGCTTTAGAGGGTTTGTAAGCTTATCAACCAAAGCAAATAGAAGGTAGGTATTGTTGATATTCTTGATTATTCCTGATAAATGTTGCTGCCTAGTGCTGCATCACTCGAAGTTGAAGCTACAAAGGCTTTGTTTATAGATGTCATAGTGGATTTGAAGTTCAATTTTCCTTCACTTATGTTCTGCTTTCCTACATTCTCTTCTCAGGGGGCTTACCATCATGGTGGTTCTTCATGGTGTTTTCTGTTTGCTCATAGTTTTCTTTACCTTTACCTGTGCAACACGATCCATGACATTCAATATCTTGGTGTTAAAATTTTCCAGGAGTACATCAACTGACTCAGCACTTATTGATGGAGAGATTGCTATGGCCTTCATAAACTGAGCATTGGTACTCTCATTAATGTACCTTTTCTTAACAGAAAGAGTTTACTTGAACATCCAGGATGATCAGTGATTCAAAAAAGACACAAATGATCAGACAGGGCCAAGTCTTTAATCATGACAGAGGAAATATCGAGACCTTTGGAGATCTATAATGGCCTTGAGTGTGCGTACGCTCTTTCACATGTTGAGTAGGATCAAAAGTGTATTAGAGCTGCCTTTGACAATATTGATCACTCACTTCTCTTAGAGAGACTGGAAATCCATATTGGGCTAAGCAGACATGTTCTAATCCATCTTTGGAACATTACAAAAATCAGAAACCTTTATCAAAAACAGAAAAACAAACCCATGCTTTTCTTACTTCAAGATTAGATTACTGCAATGCTCTTCTCTTTGGTTACCCTGATAAATCAATAAATAAACTTCAATTAGTGCTGAACACAGCTGCTAGAATCTTAACTAGAACAAAAAAAAATTGACATATTATTCCAGTACTAGCCTCTTTACACTGGCTGTCCAGAGCCTCCCCCAGATAGGGCCACAGTGTCCCTGTCTCAGCCCAAAGGTTTTACACTGCTATATTATTGTGCCGGGAGAGTAGGGTCAGTTCTCCTTCTCCAATGTAAATCCTTGTAAATCTAAGGAATACACTTTTCTAAATGTTCCTTCTCTCCTGCTCCGTTTAAACTTAGGAGGACATAAGGTCTTGACCCACACCTCCTGAGTACCAGGCTCAAAAGGTTTGTTGCTGCTCATGTTGCAGATCAAAACGATACCTGACGATTCCAGCTGCCACAGCCCACATGCATTTATTAAATAGTACAACTTGAACTCTTAAAGTGTTCACCTGGCACAGCCAGAAGAGGACTGGTCACTTCTCCGAACCTGGGTCTTTTTTAGGATTTTTTCATCATTTTCAGCCCCTCTTAAGGAGTTTTTCCTAGCCACTGTGCTTCAACACTCTTGTCGCTTGCTCCTTGGGGTTTCATGATGGGTCTTTTGTCAAAGCACTTTGTGACAACTGCTGATGTATAAAGGGCTTTATAAATACATGTAATTGATTGATTGAATACATGCATTCATCTCCTCCCGCCTAGACTATTGCAACTTTCTTCTTTCTGGCATCAACTCTTCATCTCTCCATAAGTTACAAATGGTCCAAAACTCAGCAGCCATACTTCTCACCCAGACCAAGTCCTGGTACCATACTACCCCTATCCTCTGGGAATTCCACTGGCTCCCCCGTCCCTTAGTGCATTGATTATATTTTTCTGCTCACCTATAAAGACCTCCATCAGCTTCTCCACCCTACCTCTCTGATCTTATTCCCCAGTACCAACCCTCTCGGTCACTCCGCCCCCAATCCAGCTACAGAGCTTTGGAGACAGAGCTTTCTCTGAGCTTTCTCTGCTCTGCTCCAAGGCTTTGGAACATATTCTCCCATACCATCTTCTTCCGCTTATCCGGGGCCGGGTCGCGGGGGCAGCAGTCTAAGCAGGGATGCCCAGACTTCCCTCTCCCCAGACACTTCCTCCAGCTCTTCCGGGGGGACACCGAGGCGTTCCCAGGCCAGCCGGGAGACATAGTCCCTCCTGCGTGTCCTAGGTCTTCCCCGGGGTCTCCTCCCGGTGGGACGGGACCGGAACACCTTCCCAGGAAGGCGTTCCGGAGGCATCCGAAAAAGATGCCCAAGCCACCTCAGCTGACCCCTCTCGATGTGGAGGAGCAGCGGCTCTACTCTGAGCTCCTCCCGGGTGACCGAGCTTCTCACCCTATCTCTAAGGGATCGCCCGGCCACCCTGCGGAGAAAGCTCATTTCGGCCGCCTGTATCCGGGATCTTGTCCTTTCGGTCATGACCCAAAGCTCATGACCATAGGTGAGAGTAGGAACGTAGATTGACTGGTAAATCGAGAGCTTCGCCTTGCGGCTCAGCTCTTTCTTCACCACGACAGACCGATACATCGACTGCATTACTCCAGAAGCTGCACCGATCCGTCTGTCAATCTCCCGTTCCATCCTTCCCTCACTCGTGAACAAGACCCCTAGATACTTAAACTCCTCCACTTGAGGCAGGCACTCTCCACCAACCTGAAGTGGGCAAGCCACCCTATTCCGACTGAGGACCATGGCCTCGGATTTGGAGGTACTGATTTTCATCCCCACCGCTTCACACTCGGCTGCAAACCGTCCCAGCGCATGCTGAAGGTCCTGGTTAGAAGGGGCCAACACGACAACATCATCTGCAAAGAGCAGAGACGAAATTGTGTGGTCCCCAAACCTGACACCCTCCGGCCCCTGGCTGCGCCTAGAAATTCTGTCCATAAAAATTACGAACAGAACCGGTGACAAATGGCAGCCCTGCCGGAGTCCAACATGCACTGGGAACAAGTCTGACTTACTGCCGGCAATGCGGACCAAGCTCCTGCTTTGGTTGTACAGGGACCTGACAGCCCTTAGCAAAGGACCCAGGACCCCATATTCCCCAAGCACCCTCCACAAGATGCCGCGAGGGACACAGTCGAATGCCTTCTCCAAATCCACAAAACACATGTGGATTGGTTGGGCAAACTCCCATGAACCCTCCAACACCCTGTAGAGGGTATAGAGCTGGTCCAGTGTTCCACGGCCCAGACGAAAACCACACTGTTCCTCCTGAATCCGAGGTTCTACTATCGGCCGTATTCTCCTCTCCAGAACCCTGGCATAGACTTTCCCGGGGAGGCTGAGAAGTGTGATCCCCCTATAGTTGGAACACACCCTCCGGTCCCCCTTCTTAAAAAGAGGGACCACCACCCCGGTCTGCCATCCCATAGGCACTGTCCCCGACCGCCACGCGATGTTGCACAGGCGTGTCAACCAAGACAGCCCCACAACATCCAGACACTTGAGGTACTCAGGGCGGATCTCATCCACCCCCGGTGCCTTGCCACCGAGGAGTTTCTTGACCACCTCAGTGACTTCAGCCCGGGTGATGGACGAGTCCACCTCTGATACCTCATCCTCTGCTTCCTCAATGGAAGAAGTGACAGCGGGATTGAGGAGATCCTCGAAGTACTCCTTCCACCGCCCGACGACATCCTCAGTTGAGGTCAACAGCTGCCCACCTCTACTGTAAACAGCGTTGGTAGGGCACTGTTTCCCTCTCCTGAGGCGCCGGATGGTTTGCCAGAATCTCTTCGAGGCCAGCCGATAGTCCTTCTCCATGGCCTCACCGAACTCCTCCCAGGCCCGAGTTTTTGCCTCCACAACCACCCGGGCTGCAGCCCGCTTGGCCTGTCGGTACCCGTCAGCTGCGTCAGGAGTCCCACAAGCCAACCAGGCCTGATAGGATTCCTTCTTCAGCTTGACGGCATCCCTTACTTCCGGTGTCCACCACCGGGTTCGGGGATTGCCGCCTCGACAAGCACCGGAGACCTTACGGCCACAGCTCCGAGCGGCCGCTTCGACAATGGCGGTGGAGAACATGGTCCACTCGGACTCAATATCTCCAGCCTCCCTCGGGATCCAGTCGAAGCTCTGCCGGAGGTGGGAGTTGAAGATCTCTCTGACAGGAGACTCGGCCAGACGTTCCCAGCAGACCCTTACAGTACGCTTGGGCCTGCCGAGTCTGTCCAGCTTCTTCCCCCGCCATCGGATCCAACTCACCACCAGGTGGTGATCAGTTGACAGCTCCGCCCCTCTCTTCACCCGAGTGTCCAAGACATACGACCGCAGGTCAGATGAGACGACAACAAAGTCGATCATCGACCTGCGGCCTAGGGTGTCCTGGTGCCACGTGCACTGATGGACACCCTTATGCTTGAACATGGTGTTCGTTATGGACAAACTGTGACTAGCACAGAAGTCCAATAACTGAACACCACTCGGGTTCAGATCAGGGGGGCCGTTCCTCCCAATCACGCCCCTCCAGGTGTCACTGTCGTTGCCCACGTGGGCGTTGAAGTCCCCCAGTAGAACAATAGAGTCCCCAGTCGGAGCACTTTCCAGCACCCCTCCCAGAGACTCCAAGAAGGTCGGGTACTCTGCACTGCGGTTCGGCCCGTAGGCACAAACAACAGTGAGAGACCTATCCCCGACCCGTAGGCGCAGGGAAACGACCCTCTCGTTCACCGGGGTAAACTCCAACACATGGCGGCAGAGCTGGGGAGCTATAAGCAAACCCACACCAGCCCGCCGCCTCTCACCATGGGCAACTCCAGAGTGGTGAAGAGTCCATCCTCTCTCAAGGAGTGTGGTTCCAGAGCCCAAGCCGTGCGTAGAGGTGATCCCGACTACCTCTAATCGGAACCTCTCAACCTCACGCACTAACTCAGGCTCCTTCCCCGCCAGCGAGGTGACATTCCACGTCCCTAGAGCTAGTTTCCGTGTCCAGAGATCGGGTTGTCTAGGCCCCTGCCTTCGACTGCCGCCCGATCCTCTTCGCACCGGCCCCTTATGGTCCCTCCTGTGGGTGGTGAGCCCACGGGAGGGCGGCCCCACGTCGCCCATTCGGGCTGAGCCCGGCCGGGCCCCATGGGGGAAGGCCCGGCCACCAGGCGCTCGCATACGAGCCCCAACCCCGGGCCTGGCTCCATCTCTCCCATCTCTGCAGAAATCCTTTATAGTAGCCACTGGGTTTTTGTCATTTCTTGGCACAGCAGGTCTGCCATTCCAGTGGAATCCAAGGCCCTCCTTGTTTGTTATTATTACCCTCACTTGCTTTCCTTATCACTGTCCCTATACAAATTCCTCCTTCCCTAGTGTTTCAGTTAATGGTTGGTCTCGTCCATATGTTACATTGTTTTGTTTTCTTATATTGTTTGATTATGCCATATGTATATTTTCTTTTTTTAAGTCCTCCATTTTCCCTGCACCTATGTCCTGTCTCCTATGTCAACTTTACATGGGTCACCTCCATGACCAAAGTAATCTCCCCGGTTACTTAGTTGGGCCAGACATCCAGCTATTGGAAGTGTCTTGGTGGTTCTAAACCTCTGTGCTTCTGGGAACTTTCAATGTTATAGCATTTTGTTTTTTATAAACCTCACCAGAAATATGCCTTAAATGTACAGAGATCCTTGGTGTATATTGGCCCTGACATGTATTATGTAATGTGGGATATTATGCAGACAGATGTGTCCTAAATAATTTCCAATTAATTGAATTTGCCAGAGATGGACTCCAATTAAGTTCCAAAGACATCTTAAGGACGATGAAATGACAAAGGATGCATCTAAACTCAATTTAGAATGCCATTGCAAAGGGCCTGAACATTGATGTGCATGAGATATTTAGTTTTTCATTTTCAATACATTTGCACACATTTCTAAAAAGGTGTTTTCACATTGAGGAATTATGGCGTAGATTAATGGCAAAACTAGATGTAATAAATAAAATATTTTGTGTGGAAAAAGTTAATCAATCAATCAAATGTATTTATAAAGCCCTTTTTACAACGGCAGTTGTCACAAAGTGCTTTTACAGAAACACCTGGCCTTAAACCCCAAGGAGCAAACAACAGTAGAGTTGAATTTCAGTGGCTAGGAAAAACTCCCTAAGAAGGCCGAATTTTAGGAAGAAACATAGAGAGGACCCAGGCTGAGAGGGGTGACCAGTCCTCTTCTGGCTGTGCCGGGTGAGATATTAAGAGTCCAATTAGAATAATTTATAAATACATGTGGGCTAAATCCAGAGTCTATTTAAATTTAGACTAGGTCAGAAGTATGACCAGATGGACAAGGACAGGGACAGCAACGGGCCCCCCAAACCAGGTACTCCGCAGGTGTGGACCAGGACCTCATGTCCTCCTTAAGTTTAAAACGGGAAAAGACTGGGAAAATTCCTCATATCAACAACGATTTATAGTGGAGAAGGAGAACTTAGTGGGGAAGGAGAACTGACCCAATCCCCCAGCACAATAGTATAGCAGCGTAAGACCTTGGAACTGAGACGGGGGGGTCCGGCGACACTGTGGCCCTACCCGGGGGAGGCCCCGGACAGGGCCCAACAGGCAGGAAAACAATCCAACCACATTCCCAAGCATCAACCAAAGCGACACCCACCAACCGCAACCACCCTGAATGAGGGTAGAGTATTGCCAGCAGTGTACAGCCCAATTGCACAAGTGCGCAACAGAGAGACAACAACAAGCCAGTGACTCTTCCCCCGAAAGGCATTGGAGGAAGGGCATCCCAGTGGCGACGAGAGCCCGCCTGGCAAGTCAGCAAGGGTGGACAGAATAATTTCCCAAAGCACTGTAGTTCTACAAGTATTGTAGAGGGCAATTATTGCTGCTGTCTTTTAAGCTAGCTACTACCTTATGAGTTCTTTCATTACCACACCAGATCATACTTCTGACCATACACCTGGATGAGACAAAATCAGTGCCTAACCAGTGTTTGTGCCAAAAATGCTGAAAATTGTAAAACAGACAATGGACATGAACATCATTTGTGCAGGCAAAAGGTAGCTGTGAATATCAAGCCTTGATGTTTGGCTTTGTATTTGCCTTTGGTGTGTGCTCTAGAAGTCTGTCAACATGATGTCCAATGGAGGTGTCAATGAAAGCCAAGGAATGCAAAAAATTCCCTAACATTGGCAAGACTTGAGACTTACCAAAAACAAGAGTTTGTAACATAATAGAAAAGAATGAAAGCAGTAGATGGCCGAAGAATGCTCACCATAATGATGTAAAAATGTTTAAATGTAAGACAGGCTAGGAACGTTCTTGAGGAATCATTTAAATGTTTACATTTAATTCATTTAGCAAATGCTCTTGTCCAGAATGTATGAATAATTACAATTAGGTCTGGAAATAACTGGACACTGACACAAGTTTTGTTATTTTGGCTGTTTACTAAAATACACTGATCAGCCATAACATTGTGACCACCTGCCTAATATTGTGTAGGTCCCCTTTTGCCGCTAAAACAGCCCTGACCCATTGAGGCATGGACTCCACTAAACCGCTGAAAGTATACTGTGGTATCTGGCACCAAGACATTAGCAGCAGCTCCTTCAAGTCCTTTAAGTTGCGAGGTGGGTCCTTCATGGATCAGACTTGTTATCCAGCACATCACACAGATTCTGGATTGGATTGAGAACTGGGGAATTTGAGAAAAGTCAATACATTTAACTTGTTGTTTTTTTCCTCAGACCATTCCTGAACTATTTTTGCTTTGTGGCAGTACACATTATCCTGCTGAAAGAGGCCAAAACCATCAGGGAATACCGTTGCCATGAAAGGGTGCACGTGGTCTGGTTAGGTAGGTGGTACTTGTCAAAGTAACATCCACATGAATGGCAGGACCCAAGGTTTCCCAGCAGAACATGGCACAAAGCATCACACTGTTTCCACCAGCTTGGCTCCTTCCCATAGTGCATCCTGGTGCCAAGTGTTATCCATGTAAGAGACGCACACGCACCTGGCCATCAATGTGATGTACAGCTGTGCTCATACGTCTGCATACCCTGGCAGAAACTCATTTTGAAAAGGAGTTTATAAAATTCTATTCCTATTCCATACAATATATTAGATTCAACTTTATTGTCTTTGAACAGTACGAGTACAGTACAACAAAATGCAGTTAGCATCTAACCAGAAGTGCAAACAAAAAGATATTTACAAGTATTAAGTATATGTACAGTTCTGCTCATAAGTTTGCATACCCTGGCAGAAATTGTGAAATCTTGGCATTGATTTTGGAAATATGACTGATCATGCAAAGAAACTGTCTTTTATTTAAGGATAGTGATCATATGAAGCCATTTGTTATCACATAGTTGTTTGGCTCCTTTTTAAATCATAATGACAACAGAAATCACCCAAATGGTCCTGATCAAAAGTGTACATAACCTTTAATGTTTGGCCTTGTTACAAGCAAGCAAGTTTATTTATATCGCACAATTCAAACATTGAAGCAATTAAAAGTTTACTCAAATGGAAACAACAAAGTAAATGAATACATCATAATAATACAAAAATACAATAAGAAAACATTTAAAGATTAAAAGTGGGAAGCTATAAGGCTAAACAGTGTGGTTAGGTTTAAGTGCTCAGTCATAGGCACGTGAAAAGAGAAGTGTTTTTAACCTGGATTTAAAAATGGATACGTTTGGGGCACACAAGTTGACACAAACAGGTGAAAATGGCAATTAACGGTGAATTTCTTACACATGTGGCTTTTTAAATTGCAACTAGTGTCTGTATATAAATAGTCAATGAGTTTGTTAGCTCTCACATGGATGCACTGAGGAGGCTAGATACGGAGCCATGCGGAGCAGAAAAGAACTGTCAAAAGACCTGTGTGACAAGGTAATGGAATTTCATAAAGATCGAAAAGGATATAAAAGATATCTAAAGCCTTGCAAATGCCAGTCAGTACTGTTCAATCACTTATTAAGAGGTGTAAAATTCACAGATCGCTTGATACCAAGTCAAGGTTAAGAAAGATTTCAGCCAAAACTGCCAGAAGAATTGCTTGGGATACAAAGAAAAAACCACATGTAACGTCAGGAGAAATACACGCTTCTCTGGAAAAAGATGGTGCAGTTGTTTCAAGGAGCACAATATGATGATCCTTGAACAAAAATTTGCAGCATGGTTGAGTTGCCAGAAAGAAGCCTTTACTGCACCAATGCCACACAATATGCTCGACAACACCTTGACATGCCTCACAGCTTCTGGCACACTGTAATTTGTAGTGACGAGACCAAAAAATTGCTTTATGGTCACAACCATAAGCGCTATATTTGGAGAGGGGTCAACAAGGCCTATAGTGAACAGAATACCATCCCCACTGTGAAGCATGGTGATGGCTCACTGATGTTTTGGGTGTGTGTGAGCTTTAAAGGCACATGGAATCTTGTGAAAATGTATGGCAAGATGAATGCAGCATGTTATCAGAAAATACTGGCAGACAATTTGCATTCTTCTGAATGAAAGCTGCGCATGGGACACTCTTGGACTTTCCAGCATGACAATGACCCTAAGCACAAGGCCAAGTTGACCCTCCAGTGGTTATAGCAGAAAAGGTGAAGGTTCTGGAGTGGCCATCACAGTCTCCTGACCTCAATATTATCAAGCCACACAGGGGAGATCTCAAACGTGCGGTTCATGCAAGATGACCAAAGACTTTGCATGACCTGGAGGCATTTTGCCAAGACGAATGGGCAGTTATACCAATTCAAGGTCTCATAGACAACTATTACAAAAGACTGTCATTGATGCTAAAGATGGCAATACACAGTATTAAGAACTAAGGGTATGCAGACAAAAAAAAAATCTTTGTTGCCATGTTTTGTTTTATGATTGTACCATTCTGTTATGACCTAGAGTTGAATGTGAATCCCATAAGAAATAAAAGACATGTTTTGCCTGCTCACTCGTGTTTTCTTTACATATGGTACATACAGTATATTATTAATTCTACAAGGTTATGCAACATTTTTAGCACAACTGTAAATGCAAACGGGATTCATCAGACCAGTCCACCTTCTTACAACAAACTTACAGACGCAGCCCCATACACAACAAACTGCGATGCACTGTGTGTTCTAACACCTTTTTATCAGTACCAGCATTAACTTTTTCAGCAATTTGAGCCACAGTAGCTCGTCTGTTGGATCGAACCACACGGGCATCAATGAGCCTTGACCCTGTTGCCAGTTCACCACTTATCCTTCCTTAGACCACTTTTGATAGTTACTGACCACTGCAGACCGGGAACACCCCACAAGGGCTGCAGTTTTGAAGATGCTCTGACCCAGTCATCTAGCCCTCACAATTTGGCCCTTGTCAAAGTCACTCAGATCCTTACACTTGCCTATTTTGCCTGCTTCTAAATACAACTTTGAGGACAGCATGTTCACTTGATGCCTAATATATCCCACCCATTGACAGGTGCCATGATAACGAGATTATCAGTGTTATTCACTTCACCTGTCAGTGGTCATAATGTTATGGCGGATCCGTGTATATTCAAGTTAAAGTTCAATAATGAACATGGGCTTAAAGTGCAGTCCCTCACCTTTAATTGGAGGGTATTCACATCCAAACTGGAGGAATGGATGTGGAATTACAGCTCTTTAATATGTAGCCCCCTCTTTTTCAAGGGACCAAAGGTAATGGGACAATTGATTCAAAAGCTGTTTCAAGGACAGCGGTGGGCTATTCCTTCATTATTTCTTCATCAATTAAGCAGGTAAAAAGGCTGGAGTTGATTTTAGCTGTGGCATTCACATTTGGAAGCTGTTGCTGTGAACCCACAACATGCGGTTAAAGGAGCTCTCAGTGCATGTGAAACAGGCTATCCTTAGGCTGCAAAAATATATATATACATCAGCAGGAACATTGAGTGGTCAAATCAATTCTGAGTAAAAAAGAACGCACTGGTGAGCCTTAATAGACAAAAAGGCCTGGACGTCCATGGAAGACAACAGTGGTGGATGATCATAGGATCCTTCACATGGTAAAGAAAAAACCCCTTCACAACATCCACCCAAGTAAAGAACACTCTCTTTACTTGGGTGGATGTTGGCATAGGCATATCATTAACTAAGTCTGCCATGAAGAGAAGACTTCACGAGAGCAAATACAGAGGGTTCACCACAAGGTGCAAACTATTCATAAGCCTCAAGAATAGAAAGGCCAGATTTGGCAAAAAAGCCAGGCCAGTTCTAGAACAGCATTCTTTGGACAAGGTGAAACCAAGATCAACCTGTACCAGAAATGGGAAGAAAAAAGTATGGAGAAGGCTTGGAACGGCTCATGATCCGAAGCATACCACATCATCTGTACCATCATCGATGGATGCAGTGTGATGGCATGGGCATGCATGGCTTCCAATGGCACTGGGTCACTACAGGGTTTTTCCTGCATAGAGGAATTTCTGGCGCCCCCCAAACAGGTTTTAGCAAGCGCCAAAGGAAAATCACCAGCGCCAAAATAAGAATTGAAAACAAAATTGCATTTCAAATCCTCTCCAAACGTGTTGAATGGTAGTGATATCCTCTGACCGACATCATTTTCCCATGTCGGTTATTTTGGTTTTTCCTGTTAATACTTTCCCCTTGAAAACATAATGCCGCATGTGTCGTTACGTGACTCCACCCTGCCCAGTCAGCGGCATGGAAGAAACATGGAGGAGAACTCAAACGTAGGGTCAACTCAGCAAATGAGAAAACGCAGTGTCTGTTGTTTGGACACATTTTGGCTCCAGTAAAGATTACACCTAACAAACTGAAGTCAAATGTAAACATAGAAAAACCATTTCAGCGACCAAAGGTAATACCACTAATCTGTTTCCATACTTGGAGCACAATCATGTTACCGAATATGAACAGTCCATATTGGCTCCAGTAAAGATGACACCTAACAAACTGAAGTCAAATGTAAACATAGAAAAACCATTTCAGCAACCAAAGGTAATACCACTAATCTGTTTCCATACTTGGAGCACAATCATGTTACCGAATATGAACAGTCCATATCTAAAAAAAAAAAGAGATACTGACAAGGCCCCAGCAACAAGTGACTCCAAAAAGCAGGTGTCGATAACACGCATTTCCAAATGATACACATTATGAAGAGGATTCAAGAAGATGGAAAGAAAAATTGACGTAATTTGTTACTGCATTACGAAGGATATGGCTCCCATAGCTACAGTTGAGCACAGTGGCTTTAAACACCTCGTTAAAACTCTCGACAGAAGATACACTGTGCCATCGCAACCATATTCCTAAACTGAACTGCCCAACATGTACAAAACATGTCGTAAAAAGGTAGCTGCAAGAAAATGCATAGATTTCTGTCATAAGGTATCTCATTACCTTTACTGTATGTGGACCGATCATGCTTACTGTCGTGCGTAGTCACACCCCAAAGGCCCATTCTGAGCCAGAAAAAGGAGTGGAACATTCAGCCATGGCCGAGTAAATCACCTGATCTCCACATGATCGAGCATGCATTTCACTTGCTGAAGACAAAACATAAGGGAGAAAGACCCACGATCAAACAACAACTGAAGACATCTGCAGTAAAGGCCTGGCAAAGCATCACAAAGGAGGAAACCCAGCGTTTGAAGATGTCCATGCGTTCCAGACTTAAAGCAGTCATTGCCTGCAAAGGATTCTCGACAAAGTATTAAAAATGAACATTTTATTTATGATTGTGCTAATTTGTCAAATTACCTTTGAGCCCCTGAAATAAGGGTACTGTTTAAGAAAATGGTAGCAATTCCTAAACATTTCATTTTATTTTTTTTATGAAATATTTGTAATTTAAAGCAAATTAAATGAGAACCCATATTCTTTTTTTTGTAAATCACACAACCCAACGTATTGTGATGAGAAAATACATTACAAAAAGTGGGTTACAAGTTACAACACAGAAAAATGACTAAATAGCAGACAAAATGTGTATTTGTTCCACCGCCTGACTAACCTCTTTGTTACATTGTATTTGAGCAACATTGCAGAGAATCTTCGCCAATCTCCCAGGAAAAAAATTAAGATTTGCAGGGACTTTACACTGAGAAGAAATGTGATGTTTCAAAGGAACAAGTTTAAACAAAGAACACTGGCTCAAGACTAGACTTTTGATACTTATGTGAACGCCTAAGTAGTTTGGGGCACTGAAGTCTAACATGTTGAGGAATCAACTAGTTGAAAAATTTGCATATAAAAGACAGAGATAACATGCTGCAAGAAGAGGGATTAACACTACAGAGCTCTCACTATTCCTAGAATCTTTGAAGCAGCACAGGCAGAATCAAAGGTGCTTTTTGATAATTATGGAAAGGCTAAACACAACCATGTAAATATAACTAGAGGAGGACACGCTAATGCTAATAAGAGGCAGAGCTCATAGTGGTAAAAAAGCACTGACAGACGCATGAAATAGCGACACCAGGTGTTACAGATGTGGACAGAATCAGACCCACCTCTAATCGCTAGCTAAGTAAAGGTACATCAGAATATTCCTTGCCAGAAGGAAATGCTGCTAGTCATAGATAGAATATAGGACAGGACACACAAGTTGAATTTGATTTAGTTTTTACCACACATTTACAAGCAATACACAATAATGATAAAACAAAAATTTGTTTCTCAAACTTTGAACTGAACCAATTAAAAAAGAATCTCATGCACATTTTTCAAACCCTTTACTATCACACTTTAATTGAGCTCAGATGCGTCCTGTGTCCTTTGATAATCCAAGAGATGTCTCTACAACTTGATTGGAGTCCACCTGTAGCAAATTCAATTAATTGGACATGATTTAAAAAGACATACATGTGACTATGAGTTCATACACTTCACAATGCATGGCAGAGCAAAAACCAGGCCAAGGGAACTCCATGTAGACCTCCAAAATAGATCTGTGGAGTATATAAAAGGTTCTTTAAAAAATGCTAAAGAATTGAATGTTCCCAGGAGGTTTACAGTGGGCTCCATGATTGTTAAACGGAACCACAAAGACTCTTCCAAGAGCTGGCCGTCAGGTACGTAAGTAACAAAGATCAGAGTCATGGTCAGAGAGGTGGCCAAGAACCCAAAGCCACTAACAAAGATTCAGAGATTTTCTGTGGAGATGGGAGAATTGCAGAAAGAACAACTATCTTTATAACCCTCTCTGCAGGCCTTTATGGTTGTCAATAGACGGAAGCAACTCCTGAGTAAAAGGTATATGACATGCGTGAACAACTCTGAGAGAATGAGGCAACCGATTCTCTAGTCTGATGAGATCAAAATCAAACAATTAGAACTGAATGCATAGCAGTACATCTGACAAAATGAAGGTACCACTCCTTACTTCTCTTTATACTATCCCTGCGGTAAAGCATGGTGGTGGGAACATCATGGAAGGAAGATGCTTTTCAGCAGCAGGGACTGGGAGACTGATCTGAACCAGAGTGCACAGGACCTCAGAGTGACGCAAAAATTCAACCTCCAGCACAACAACAACCTGAAGCACACAGCCAAGACAACACTGGAGTGGCTTCAGAATAGGTCAGTGAATGTCCTTGAGTTACCAAACAAAAGCTCAGGCTTGAACCCCAAAAACAGGAGAAGCCAAAATCCATGTTTGCAAAGCTGGTAGAGAAAAACCCAAGAAGACTTGGGTAGCTGTGATCGCCAAAGGTGCTATTACAAAGCATTGAGAAAAGCAGCTAAATACTTACATGAGAAATTTCGGTTATGTAATTTCTAAATAACACATTAAAAAAATCTTTATAATTATGGTGTATCATATTGTGATACAATTATTTAATTAATTCTGCCTATAACACAACAAATTGTGAAAGAAGTGTAAGAGTCGGAATTCATTGTGCATGGCCCTGTACAGGGTCCAAACTCAAGGGTTTCGGCAGTACAACCAGCAGTTTGTGTGTGTTGCTAAACCAGCTCAAGGAAGAGCTCAAGAAAGCCTGTCCCACTTGGTTACAGAAGCCATTTCCATGGTAAATGCTAGAAAAGGTACACCCTCATTCACATGGGCTATAGCAGCAATGCAGGTGTTGTTGTGGTGCAGCAACTCCTAGCAAACATTGCAATGTTTTATTGCCTTAATGACATAGCTCCCAGCTCTGCACACAGTCATTATCAGAGGTGGGTTACTGTCTTTTTCATTTGTTAGTCATTATGCTACAGTACAATGCAGGGGTGTGCTCTGAATGAAGTATCTAATAGCGTCGCTGGCCAATAGCGTTGTTGTCTAAATTCTCTAGCTAATATCAACATGGCCATTTAGTCAACATATTTTGATGACATGATAAAGGAATCATTGTTTTCTACTTAATGTTTGCCCACTTTTTACATCATATTAATAGCCCCTCATGTAATTTAGACAAAACAGTAAGTAGCCAATTAAAGTAATTAGCACGGATCAAATTTTGACCATCATGGCCAGACGCAGTGACAATGGAGCAATCCAGAAATAGCAGACAAGCTTTCTCAAATTTGCATCTAATATGTTAATGATTTTTAAAGTAAATCCAACAGCCATGTAGGAGTAATATAAACAGTGGTGTACCAGAAAGATATGGGGGAGGGTGTAGTGGGAGATTGGTTTTTGAAGTTTTCGATTCAGCCAATATCTATTGAACCATCAATTTCTGGTAGTACCTTATAGGCTATGGAAGGTACAGTTTGAAGCCAGGGTCCAGAAGACCTTCAGCAAATTTAGGCAGAAGTGTCTGGGAACTAGATAAAGCAACGCACAACCCGTAAATCCAAATCAGAATCTACTGAGCAAAAATATGCCAACACGCAACAACAAACTATTTGTGAAGTGCTCCATTTAAAATAACATTGTTTCCCAATACCCTTTGAAATACAATTTGCTGCTTTTTTAATTTCTGCTTTTGTATGGTGGAAATCTAAAAAGTGATTATTTTAACTGGTGCATGTTTTTCAACAATTAGCATGAATAATTTAGCAAATACTTCGTGTTGCATCTGAATTGTCTTCCTCTTCTTCATAGACATGACATGAATGTTTTACATTTTCAAGAAAAGATTCCTTTGATCATTTGGTATGATCTCTTGTGAATTACTTTAGGCCCTGCCTTATTTAAATTTATTTAATTTTATTTATAAGTGCAATCAAGTTATGATCACTACAACCTAGTGCTACAGATAAAGCTTAGATCATTGTCCAGCCGTGTTGGTGAAAATCCGCTCAATACAGGTTGATGGTATGGTACTACACTTAATAGTAAATGTTCAGGGTGGTAATGTCATCATGTGACTTAGGTTGCAGACACTGGCAACAATAAACAAATAAATATTTTTAATTCACTCAGATAATTGATTTCCTTGTTTCCATCCAAAAACTTTTAACATTCTACCAGTAACAGTACACATATAGGTATCAAATGTGGTAAGTGAATCAATGACTTGTGAGCAGTCACTCATGTGACTCATGTTGAGAAAGGTTGCACTGAAAATTCAATACACAGTTTTTTGCTTATAACTGTTTATACTGTTTGTATTTTTGTTCATGCTGTGCTGTCGCCCATACAGTATGATCAACTAGCATTTTTTGAAATGTTGCTGAATACGGACTTTTACACTACTTACCGGAACGTTTGCTGTGATTCCTTTGCCACCGATTTTCCTTCCATCGATTTGTTTACAAAAACACCAGCGGAGGAGAAAGTAGAGAGGCAAACGTGTCAGTACCTTATGGACAAGATACTGCAATCTGCCGTTACCGAGCATGTTCAATCCCTGGACAAAAAAAATTACGAACCACAGGCACAAATTAACTTTCAGCGGGATATTGCGAACTGTTGTGCTGGCGTTTTTGGAGACCTGGCTGGATCATATGGTGCCTGACTCAGCCATCACCCCAGCAAGTTTTTCCATCTACCGACAGGACAGAACTTGAGTCAGGTAAACATAAAGGCGGAGGGGTCTGCATTGTGGTTAACTCTCGCTGGGATTCGGATGTTGCAGTACATTCAACACACAGTTCACCAGACCTCGAGCTACTAACTGTAAAAGTATGGCCCTTTCACCTTCCACAGGAAGGTACTCTACAGCACTAAACATACCCCCGCAGGTGGATAAAACACATGTGAAGCCCACATTTGGGTAAAACCAATGTGACACAAGACAGATGGCAGCATCTTACCACACCCCTTTTTCCACTATAAGTACTGATGATTGTCATGTATTTAATTAGAGACTCCTCAGATGATTATCCTGTAATCGTTTGACGCGTCTTGTCGTGGAAAATCAAGTCCACAACGACTAAAACAAAGGCACTTCAACTCGGGAACTTGTGAATCCAATAGACTCTAATGAAAATCATACAAGAATGACAGACATCAAAGCCCTTCTGCAGATACACCCAACTTCCAACTTCAAGTCCAGGACCATGGCTTTTATACAAAACTTTTACCAATCACGCCATCTGACTCCCCTGGGGTGGGGCCCTTCTCTTTGTTCTCTGTTTCTTCCTGAGTGTCCTTTATTAAAACAACTAACTCATGACAACCTCATGGTTCATTTTTGGGTCATACTTCCAATGAACTCAAAACGATTGTACATTTTAGGGTCATAACTGTCTAGATACAGGATGATGCTCTATTGAGGAGGCCACTCATGATGGCTCTCGGGACCTGATACACATATCATGACTATTATACACTTCCCTGAGAGCTCACTGTCCCTGTGTGTGTGGGTGGAGTATATCATTCGAGAAGTCATTGTCAGTGCGTCTGGATTGCACATTAATATATTTCATAAAACAAGTGATTATGCATGCATATTGATATATTCATAAAATGTGTGATTATATATGAAGTTTATAGAAAAATCCCTCACAGTCTCTCTATTTGCAAATAAACTGTTGATTGTGCCAAGAGAATTTTGTCTCAGTCCTTACTCCTTTAAATGTTCTGATAGATAGAATTGCCATCACAGTGTCAACAACAAGGCTAATTCCTCCATACACGCAGTCGCTTGTTGTCACACGAATGGTCATTGAGCCAATATATATGAAAACATTACCCTGTCCTTCACGCTTTATGATTCATGTTGTATCTGTACTTTTTCAAAACATGTATTCCGGTTAACCGAATACTATTCGAATAACAACACATACTATTCGGAGAGCAAAATATGGTCCGATGCACATACCTAATAATTACTGGCTATTTTCTTTGGTCATGCTCCCATATTGCCTGCCTCCTTGTCTGTGGAAATGATATAAAAAAAAAAGAAAAGGTATGTCAAACTCTAATGCACCCTCAGGTACAAAAATTACCCTTGGGTACTGACCAAGATGGCGGCGCGTGTACTTTGCGAGGCCCAGTGTCTACTCAGTCTTTGCAAATGAGCAGTAATTTACATAATAGTTCTTTGTTTATCCACTCAGTACAACATAGCATACACCCTATACAGCCGACAAGATTTCCTGGACATTGGAGCCCAATGCACAGAACATTTTTCTGTGCACTGTTCAACCGATCTGGAGTACCTGATGATTAGGCGAAGGCCTTTTTACTTGCATTGGGAGTTTACATCTATCTTTGTTACTGCAGTCTACGTACCCCCGGATGCTAATGCTAAACTAGCAAAGAAAGAACTGCAGGTTGCCATTAGCAAACAGCAGACGGAACACCCAGATGTTGTTTTTGTGGTTGCAGGGGATTTCAACCATTCAAATCTGAAAACAGTTTTCCCATAGTCCATCAAAATGTCTCCAGCCCCTGCAGAGGAGACAATACACTAGACCAGGGGTATTCAAATCATACCATACGGGCCAGAGCCTGCTGGTTTTCTGTTCAACCTCATCATTAATTGGACCCACCTGGTGCCTTAAGTCTGAATACATGTCCCTGATTAGAGGGTTGAAAAAAATGGAGTGGAACTGGCTTTGAGGGACAGATGTGAATACCCCAGCACTAGACCATGTGTATATAAACATTCCGGAGGCTTACAAAGCCATTCCCCTCCCCAATATTGGACAGTCAGATCACCTTTCACTGTTCTTACTCCTCAAGTATTTACCCCCAATTAAAAGTGTGAAACCATTAGTGAGGACGGCCAAAGTGTGGCCAGAGGGTCAGATTCACTTCTACAGTCCCAGTTTCAACACATAGACTGGAGTTTGTTTGCCACTCAAGCCACCCTTGACTCCCATATGAACATTGAAACATATGCTTCCTCCATTCTGTATTACATCAACATCTGCATCAACAATGTCACCACCCATAAACTAATAAAGACCTTCCCCAACCAGAAGCCATGGATAAACAAAGAGGTTCTAATACTGCTAAAGGCACGCAATGCTGCTCTCAGATCCGGCAATGTGGAGGCCTACAGCTCATCCATGGGCAACCTGAAAAGGGGCATCAAGATGGCTAAAAATGACCACAAACTGGATTAAAGGAGCACTTCAACAACACTGAACCCTGACGCATGTAGCAGGGACAACAACTCCCCCCAGGCGACCCCCCCAGACTATCCACCGCTGATGTGTCATCTTCACTAAGCAGGGTGAATCCACGCAAGGCTGATGGTCCTGATGGCGACCTCGGGGGCATGTGCTGGCCAGCTGGCCAAAGTCTTTACTGACATTTAATCTGTCACTGGCCCAGCGGTTGTCCCAACATGCTTCAAGACTGCGACCATTTTGCCAGTGCCAAAGCAGTTGATTGCGTCCAGCCTGAATGACTTCCAACCTGCCGCACTCACCGTTATGTCCTGCCTCCCCCCAACACTGGATCCCTACCAGTTTGCCTACCGGTCAAACAGGTCTACAGAGGACGCCATCTCCACAGCTTTACACTCTGCCCTCACCCACCTGGACAAAACCAACACCTATGTGAGAATACTATTCATAGACTTCAGCTCAGCATTCAACATGGTCATCTCTAGACTGGTCAACAATCTCCATGACCCGGGGATCAGCACCTCTCTCTGCAACTGGACTTTGGACTTCCTAACCAACAGACCCCAGTCTGTCAGGTTAGACAACTTCACCTCCTCCACCCTGAACACTGGTGTTCCACAAGTCTGCATGCAGAGCCCCCTCCTGAACTCATTCTTCACCCACAACTGCATTCCTGTACACAGTTCTAACACCATTGTCAAGTTCACAGACAACACCTCGTGGTAGACCTGATGTGTGACAATGACGAGTCAGCCTACAGGGAGGAGGTCAAGTGCCTGACGGCATAGTGCACTGACAACAACCTGGCCCTCAAGGCAAAGAAAACCAAGGAGCTTGTGGATTACAGGAAGTCTAAAGGCTGCAGTCACGCACCAGTTCTCATTGATGGCACTGAGGTGGAGCATGTGTCCACCTTCAAATTCGATGTCTACATCTGAGGACCTCTCTTGGTCAAAAAGTTGCAGAAGCGCCTGTACATTTTGAGGAGGCTGAAGAAGGCCCATCGGTCTTCCCAGATACTTGAACTTCTACCGCTGCACAATGGAGAGCATTCTGACTGTGCCACAGTGTGGTTTGGCGGATGTTCTGTGGTGGACTGGAAAGCCCTGCAACGGATAGTGAAAACCGCCCAGCACATCACGGGTGCCCAGCTCCCAGCCATCGTAGACCTCCAACCACCAGGCAGGTGGTACCGGACTCTTCGTTCAGCTCATGGAAAGTTTCTTTCCATCTACTGTAACCCTGCTGAACCACTTAGTACTGCCTCTCATGGACCTTGTTGCACTACTCCCTTGTACTACTGGACTCTGTCACTGCCTTGCAAGTATGATAAGTTCTTAGTTGTTACATGTACGTGTCTACCTCTGGAACTTCACTGCTATTATACCTGCATTTCAGTTGCACATGCCACCGTTCACGTTCAGTTTGCCTGCATTGCACATTTAGAATTGCTATTGTACTTAAAAAGCGTTTTTTTCTTTTGCAGAGTTAGTTTTGCCATTTGCACTTGCATTTGCCATTTCCCTTTTACACTATTCATTTCCCACTTGTACATACAGTTGTGCTCAAAAGTGGAGAACTGGTAATATACTGTATGTACCATTTGTAAAGAAAACATGAGTGAGCAGGTAAAACACATCTTTTATTTCTTATGAGATTCACATTCAACTGTAGGTCATAACAGAATGGCACAATCATAAAAAAAACATGGCAACAAATTATATTTTTTTTGTCTGCATACCCTTAGTTCTTAATACTGTATATTGCCATCTTTAGCATCAATGACAGTCTTTTGTAATAGTTGTCTATGAGACCTTGAATTGGTATAACTGCCCATTCGTCTTGGCAAAATGCCTCCAGGTCATGCAAAGTCTTTGGTCATCTTGCATGAACCGCACGTTTGAGATCTCCCCTGTGTGGCTTGATAATATTGAGGTCAGGAGACTGTGATGGCCACTCCAGAACCTTCACCTTTTCTGCTATAACCACTGGAGGGTCAACTTGGCCTTGTGCTTAGGGTCATTGTCATGCTGGAAAGTCCAAGAGTGTCCCATGCGCAGCTTTCATTAAGAAGAATGCAAATTGTCTGCCAGTATTTTCTGATAACATGCTGCATTCATCTTGCCATACATTTTCACAGGATTCCCTGTGCCTTTAAAGCTCACACACACCCAAAACATCAGCGAACCACCACCATGCTTCACAGTGGGGATGGTATTCTGTTCACTATAGGCCTTGTTGACCCCTCTCCAAATATAGCGCTTATGGTTGTGACCATAAGGCTATATTTTGGTCTCGTCACTACCAATTACAGTGTGACTATTTATACACAGACTATTTATACACAGACACTAAAGTCAATTTAAAAAATGAAAAATTCACCTTTAATTACCATTTTCACATGTTACAGACACACAAGGTGACACACACATGGCCAAACATTCAAGGGTATGTAAACTTTTGATCAGGGCCATTTGGGTGATTTCTGTTGTTATTATGATTTAAAAAGGAGCCAAACATCTATGTGATAACAAATGGCTTCATAGGATCACTATCCTTAAATTAAAGACAGTTTCTTTGCATGATCAGAGATATTTCCAAAATCAAAGCCAAAATTTCACAATTTCTGCCTGGGTATGCAAACTTATGAGCAGAACTGTACATATACTTAATACTTGTAAATATCCTTCTGTTTGCACTTCTGGTTGTTGTACTGTACTCATACTGTTCAATGACAATAAAGTTGAATCTAATCTAATGTATGGAATAGGAATATAATTTTATAAACTCCTTTTCAAAGTGAGCTGTTGATCAATTTAGTAATTACACAATGTTATACTGTAACTATTATTGTTACATGCCTCAGTTTAAATGTCTACTAAGTTACTCAAATGTATGTGAATGTTTAAAATATAATTCATTAACAAAGCATACAAGTAGGACACAGACATTTACCTCACAAGCTCAGGAAAAATTCTGACTGGTCCCCAAATTTTGCCACACCACTTTGGGACCTGTGGTGCCACCTCTGGTTTATGGATATCTTCCGATTGAATGAGTTATGGATCATAATAATAAATAGTTGCAGTAGTTTAAGTATTTGGATCCTTTTTCCTCTTTTCAATGAGTGCAAATTGGTAATCATGGGTTATGAAATGTGCGCAACTCACAAACAGTGGGAGCAGTTCATATATGCGGGCCGTGGTCACCACGTCGATGGCGTCTATATTACAGGAGTGTTACATTTTGATCTCTGCATCCTCACTCACTAGGTTGGTGCCATCGTTCTGTCTCTTTTGCCTTAACATCTACAATATTCCCATTGCGTAGTGTAGTAGCTACCTAGATGTTGCTCATGCCAACCAGAGGCTGTTGTCATACAGTTTCTCCCTCGTCAAGAAGACTGATGAGGGAGAGAGTGGCTTACACACACAGCACCATTTATGCAACTCACAGACACAAGTAGAGATTGATATCAGAGCTATAATGATTTGCATTGCCATTTGACCAAATCATCAAACTTGAAAATACAAAAAATACAAAAAACAGATATTCATTATTGTTTGCGTCTGTATGTTTGTCCATGTTTCTGAATTGGGATTACTTTTTTTCTGAAACTTGGAAAAAGAGGGGATAGACAATGGTTGCTTTCATGTGCTATGAGAAGTTATTGACTTTTGTTCCTCACAGATTCTGTGCAGAGCTTGTTAAAGAAGCATTCCAGTCTCATTGAAATGGCTAAGCTCCTCTAAAAACAAACAGTTTTAAAAAGTAATTTTACCCTGTCTGAGACACGCCATCACCTATCAAAATCAAAATGAGATTGTATGAACCAGGACATTTGCCAAACAGGCTAGAATAATTTTTTCCATTAATTAGA
The DNA here is from genome assembly GCF_011004845.1 of Esox lucius. Lineage (NCBI taxonomy): Eukaryota > Metazoa > Chordata > Actinopteri > Esociformes > Esocidae > Esox > Esox lucius. Next base: position 8,560,219 of record NC_047581.1, on the reverse strand, counting down.
GCAATGATTTGTTTGCAAAGTGGGTCTTTCATCTAGGAAGAAAATTCAGATTGATGATCATGCAACCAGAGCGTACCTTTATCAAGAAATATTTTGGACAGCATGTTCTGTGCATTGTCTCCCCATTTTAGGGTGCCAAAAGTATTTGGAAAGATAAGGATTATGTTCAGTGGAGAGAACAAGCATTTGATACACTGCCGATTTTGCAGGTTTTCCCACTTGCAAAGCATCTACAAGTCTTGCAAAAATCCAGAAAATCACATTGTATGATTTTTAAGTAATTAATTAGCATTTTATTGCATGACATACGTATTTGATAAATCAGAAAAGGACCTTGAGATGCACTCCGGGAGCTTGAGATGCTTCTTACAGAGCCATTCCTTAGTTGCCCTGGCTGTGTGTTTCGGGTCGTTGTCATGCTGGAAGACCCAGCCACGACCCATCTTCAATTCTCTTACTGAGGGAAGGAGGTTGTTGGCCAAGATCTTGCGATACATGGCCCCATCCATCCTCCCCTCAATACGGTGCAGTCGTCCTGTCCCCTTTGCAGAAAAGCATCCCCAAAGAATGATGTTTACACCTCCATGCTTCACAGTTGGGATGGTGTTCTTGGGGTTGTACTCATCCTTCCTCTTCCTCCAAACATGGTGAGTGGAGTTTAGACCAAAAAGCTCTATTTTTGTCTCATCAGACCACATGACCTTCTCGCATTCCTCCTCTGGATCATCCAGATGGTCATTGGCAAACTTCAGACAGGCCTGGACATGCGCTGGCTTGAGCAGGGGGACCTTGCGTGCGCTTCAGGATTTTAATCCATGACGGCGTAGTATGTTACTAATACTTTTCTTTGAGACTGTGGTCCCAGCTCTCTCCAGGTCATTGACCAGGTCCTGCCATGTAGTTCTGGGCTGATCCCTCACCTTCATCATGATCATTGATGCCTCACGAGGTGAGATCTTGCATGGAGCCCCAGACCGAGGGAGATTGACCGTCATCTTGAACCTCTTCCATTTTCTAATAATTGCGCCAACAGTTGTGTCTTTTATACAGGTAACAAGTTCAAACAGGTGCAGATAATACAGGTAATGAGTGGAGAACAGGAGGGCTTCTTAAAGAAAAACGTACAGGTTTCACAGTTGAATTGTACTTATGATAAAAATTACAGACCTCAACATGCTTTGTAAGAAGGAAAACCTGCAAAAAGTAATGTTTGCTATTCTGTCACATTCTTTGCATGCAATAATTTTCTTATTTTATGCAAGGAACCTCTGGTCTTTCTAAGAAGGAACATTCACCTAAAATTCTTATCACATTTTTTATACCCTAACAAAATATGGTCTTTCAAGCAATTCCATTCTCTATTTTATTACACACTGGAGTTATTGGAAACAATAATGTAATAAAAAAAAGATTTGGCCTTATATGTTAATTAGCCGGCCAAATTGAAATCTGAAGGATTTAATTGTATGGTTGGTAGTGACTGAGACGAATAAGAATGGGATTGGATAGGTCATGGAAGATCGCAGCCTGGTGTATTGTTTCTAGTCAAACAAGTCCGGGATCCATGGATGACTGGCTACAGAATGTTTACACTCTGCAGATGTGAGATGGCTATCTCTTCTGAAGAGAGGTTACTACACATCTCTTGGAACACTTACCCAGAAGAGCTGTAATGTCCCAGTAAAACTGTCTATAACAAAATGTATTCATTCATTCAGTTTCCCATGAAAGGGTAATTCCATATGGCTCACTGTATTGCCTTTTACAGGGTTGTTGTGTGGAACTGTCTGCTGGCTGGTTTCCAAATTAAAGATGGAGCCCAGACAGCTGTGCTCCTATCATTTAGATAACATTTGGCAATGTATGAGATGTTTCACGACTAGATCTAATTTATTCAATGGGCCAGCAAAGTTCAAATACATGCTAATTCATGTTGGTAGTGAGTTTATGTCACTTCGGCTAAAAGCAATGCATTTTGCAATGTACAAATTAAGTTCTTGCTTACCAAGCTCCGGTTTGTAGGCTATGTAAACAAACATATATTAAAGATGCACTCAGACCCTTTTGTATCATTTCCACCTGTATTGAATGTGTTGCAAATGAGCCAAAATAGGTCCTTGTTCTGTGTGTGCTATGCCATCAAATTGGGTAGTACATTTAATGTGCTTAAGATCCTTGAACGTAAGTCTTCATCGATTGCCATTTATTATTTAATAGTTTAAGTTTACATTCATTCCATGTAAGAAGAAATATGTTACATGTAATTAAATAGACTTGTGGTTGAAAGGAAATTAACCTCTTATTTAGAGGAGGCTGCTTGATTCATAGTCAACTAAGGGAGAAAACTTGTAAACATACGTTAATTCATGACTATAGAGAAAGCATAAATAGTCAGATTCAGGTTGGTTCATAAACAATATTTAGCCATTTCTAAACTCTAAACACCTTCTAAACGTTCATAAAGCTACAAAATGCAAACTGTTCTTTCGGACCTGAATCCCGCTACATTCATTTAGCTTGTCCATCTACATCCAGACAAAAGACTAAAAGCTACTTTCCTGTTGTTGCAACAACTATTTGAGGATTGACTGTCTGTCAACGTATCCAGACACGGTCATGTCTCTTGGGATCCAATCAATAGAAAACTAAGCAGAGGAAAGAGATGAAGCGCCTTGTGTGTCTCACGGTCTCAACCCAAACAACAGAGGTACCAATTACTTCTCCGGTAGCACCTCTGCTCCTTTGCTTGCCCCTTTAGAGCTGCTTGGGCCGGGTCCTCTCTCGTCAACAGGACTCCGTTGTCACGCTCCGAAGAGCCCTTACTTAGATTAATCTCAATAGTTTAAAGTCGCTCCCACCCCTCTTCTCCATCTGAACTGAACTGTAAACACAGGCTAGGTAAATTAAAAAAGGAGGATGACCACCAAAAATGTGCTTTCACCCATTGAGAACAATGCAGATTCAGATGGAGGGGCAAAGAAGCAAGGAGATTAGGCCAAAATAGTGTGATCCAACACAAGAGAGGAAGCCTTCGGGAGATACAATATCGTCTGCGGTCCCACTGATTTTCAACACGACGGACAGGTAAGCTTAAAACTGGGTCAGTGAATCGGGGCAATAGGAGAAAGCACAGATTAGTCCTGACAACTAATTAATTCCCTCCAGACATGCAGCTCAGGGAAAAAAACATGTATGCTACAAATATTTGGGTTTCATATCAGTAGGTCAAGTCGTTAGTCTGAACAGCAGACAACTTTCAGGCAACCGTGATCTGTCACGCCACTGCAAGATGAAGGAGATTACCGCACAGAGAGAGAGCCAGATATAGAATAATATGCAAAGATGATAAACTAATCTCCAGGTAACAAGCAAGGAACACGTCCCTAAGGGTGTAACTTAGTCAGGGCTCAAAGGTAGACATATAGATAATTATTTATTATGACGGGATTTAGAATTATGAGAAAATTATAACCACTCTCCCTCACCCAGCCTGTCCCAAAACAAAATTATCTTCGTGAATAATCTACTATTGCCTTCTCGTTACCGACTTGCAATGTCAAGCACTCATTAGCATTCCAACACAGTGGAAACATATACACAGCTTTCTGGCACCGGAGGCACATTTGACATGGCTGGGAGGAGAGATGAGAGGACGAGAGGGAGTAGGGGATGATAGCTGACAGAGATTGATAATGATGAGTTTGCTCACAGCTGCAACAACCCTCTCAAGAGCTTGGGGTTAAGGTTCTATCTGCAACATGATGATTCTGAGATAATTGTCTTTAAAGTTTCGATCCCTCATCATTGGTTTGAATGGTTTTGGACATTGTATTCTTTTCAACTCAACAAGAACTGGTAAAGTGCTATAGATTACAGAACATTGAACTGAACATGGCATAACAATATTAATCTATGTCTTCTGTATTAGTTTGTATATCTTGTTAGTCAAAGAAAACTAGAATGTGCATAAAATGCTTGTATTTGATAACCAGGTTTTAACTTATTAACTAGTTAGGCTAAATGTAATTGCATCCAACTATGTCATAACTTACATGATTGGCTTTTCAATTTGCTGTCTTGTCAAACAAAACCAATCTTAGATTTCTACAATCATTATATGATTATGATTCCTTCCAACGGTCAATTTTTTTCAGGGATATGTTTTCTGGTATTGTTATGCTTTAACGAACAGAGAGCGTGGATAGAGAAGATGTTTGCTGAAAGCGCAGTGGGCCAGACTGAAACCATAATGCAGCAATACTGCACCAGAGGCAGGAGATTCAACTTTTAGTCTATATCACAAGTCAAATCCATAAAAATTAAATCACAATGAAATGTTTTGCCCACATTGAGCGGTCTTGCTAAAACCCTGGTAACGTCCAGCATTACATTCGACATTTTAGTCACTTAGCAGACACTCTTATTCAGTGCATACATTAGGTGAAACAACCACACAGTTTGGTTGTACGAGCATTTTAATGAATTCATAATTTATTGGCAAAGGTCAGTGCTGGAAATACCATACAAATAATAAACATAAAAAGCTAACAAAACAGCCAGAGTTGGGGGCAGTGGAACTATTTTAAGTACTCTATGAAAACGTGGGTTTTATGATGATTTTGAAGATAGCAGAGACTGTACCTATCTTAGCCTCCAAGGGAAATTGGTTCCACCACTGAAGAGCCAGGGCAGAGAAAATGTTTGACTGCATGGATCAGGAACTGCCTGGATGGGGGGTGACAGCCAAGAGCCTAGATGTGGCTGAACGAAGTCCCTGTGTAGGGATGTATGGTTTGAGCATTGCCTGATCGTAGAAATGTGAAGCTCCTCTTATTGCTCTGTAAGGAAGAACCATCACCTTGAAGCGGATTTGATCTTGAACTGTAAGCCATTGAAGAGTGCAAAGAAGCAGGAGGTTGGGAGAATTTGTGGACGTTAAGCACCGTGCAGGCTGCTGCATTCTGAATGTGTTGCATGGATTTGGTTGCACAGACCAGCGGCCCCAAAAAGATTGAATTGGACTAATCCAGACGTGAGATGACAATTGCCTGGAATAAGTATCTATGCTGCTTTTTAAGTGAGGTAAGGTCGCACTCTACAAATGCTGTAAAACTTTAACCTGCAGGAGCGAGCCACTGCCTCAGTGTTATCAGAGAAAGACAATGTTACGCCGAGTCTCTTTGCAGCTCAGTCTTGTCAAGGTTAAGGTTGAGGTGCTGGGCCATCTCCAAGAGGAGATGTCTGCCAAGCATGCAGAGATGAGTGTTGTCACCACATTGTCGGAAGTGAGGAAGGAGGAAAAAAGTTGGGTACCATCTGGATAGCAGTGATATGAAAGACCTGGTGATGATATGACAGAGCAAAGTGACTTGTTGTATAGAGAGAAGAGGACCAACAACAGAGCCTTGGGGAACACCAGTAGGAAAATGTTACGCAGCAGACACCAATCCTCTCCATGTCACCAGATAGGTAGCGGTCTGCCATGTAGGAAGCAATCCAAGAGTGAGCAGAGCCTGAAATGCCCAAACCAGAGAGGGGGGAAGTAGGATGCTTTTGTTCGGTGTCGAAGGCAGCGCATAGATCAAGGAAATCTAAGATATGAGGGAGAAGCATTTAGGAGATGAGAGAGATTACACGATTGAGGAAAGCAGCTGAGGAGAGTGAACGAATATTGAGGCGGTGTGAAATATTGGAGTGGAGGAGAAAGTGAACTAGACAAAGAAGTGGTCAGACGACTGGAGCGCTGTATAGTGGTGAGATTAGTTGACAGACAGCATTTAGTAAATTAGATTGAGTGCATTGCCTGCTTTATGAGTAGGAGCTGACAAAGAAAAGATGAGCTCAAAAGATGAAAGGAGTGGAATATACAGCTCCAGAAAAAATTATGAGACAATTGCACCTTTTTCTTTCCTTTACAAAAAAGTTGAAAAGGAAAGTTTTGAGTGAGGAACAGAAGGGTTAAAATTAAGAGACTACTGCAAATTGAACGCTTCTGTTCCTCACTCAAAACATAAATTTTTAACTTTTTTGGAAAGGAAAGAAAAAGGTGCAGTGGTCTCTTCATTTTTTCCAGAGCTTTAGAATATAGATGATAACAATGTTGAGCTTGACAGCACGGAAATCAAAAGAGGAATTCACACATACCAAAATGTGAGCAAGAGAATCGGCAGTTTGATGAAACAAGTAGCCCTGTGCTGACACCGTAGCGACCAGATGCTCTTAGATGACGGGAAAACAGAGTCAGATGAAGAGAAGGCAGCCGGATTAGCAGAATCTTCATGGGAAACCCATGTTTCTTTTATGGCCAGGAAGTCAGGAGGGCAAAAGGCAGAGATTAAGTCGGCCTTGTTGAAGGCTTGGCAGAACTGTTTTGTTTCAGCAACAGTTTCAGCCAGCAACACTGACGTTAGACAAGCAGCCGATTAAGAAGCCTTAATACTCACACCAATTTAAATCAGCCAAGGAAGGGACAAACCACACCTCTACTAGCCTGGCCCTGAACTAACCAAGCAAACACTACCAAAGACAAAGCAAATGCTACACAATTTAACACAAATGAACTGTCCTGATACAAGCAAAAACAAACTACTTCTAACTAGCAATACAAAGCCAAAAAAGCATCAAAAAGAAAATGCCACTTAACTTTTTCTGAGTGCAGTAGATCAGCCAAGGTCCAACGATGGCACACAAAGAGGTATCTTTTTTTAGTTGTGCATTAGTTAACTAGGATTCACAACCGCCAAAGTAACATATATCACAATCACATTTAAAACATCACTTTTTGTATTGCTCCTAAATGTAATGTTCTAGCATTTTTAAAGTTAGGAGCAACAGTGCTACCATTTTTGAAAATTATTACTAAATAAAGAGCTGATATATAATAGTTGTGGAAGGGGATTAAGGAAACAGGCAGTTCATGTGGACCAGAGGGATACAATGAGCAATAGAAAGGCCGGAGTTCAAGCTCAAGGGAAAGAGAGGGAAAAGTCGGAAAGAAACATTTATATTCACGAAGTAGTTGATGATAATGATAACTTCTAACCCAGACCTCCTGCCCAAATGTCAGTCACTCATTTATAAGAGGATAATAACTGGCTGCAATCAGAATTCCCTTGAAAAACAACCAAGCAATGCTGCAGTGTCTTGAAGTCCACTGAAGTAATTTGCACACAGAGCCCAATCTTCTGATTTCCAATCCAACTCCTAATGAACGCAGTGTTTATGATTTTCTCCCGGTATTTCGGTTGTCACACACTACAGATTGGGAAGGCAATTTTTTTTACCAGGAGAGGGAATATGAGGACAGAGAAACAGGCAGAGCCCACGGCTTTCCCTCTACTCCGGGAATAGAAAACTCAGACGCAACAACATATTCAACCAATTAATCCTAAAGAGAAGTTGAAATAGAAATTCAGAGAAAGAAAGCAGCGACCTGTTGCCATTAAAAAAGGGCAAACAGTATATTGGCAATAATGTAAATACCACTTATATTAATTTATTTTGCTGTTTGTATTTCAACTATTTTCACATTGTTGAAACATCACGTTAAACCGATTTCCATTGCTAATAAACTTGTTTGAATGGAAAGGGAGCGTATTAGAGTCATTTTTCTTCTGATTTAAAATGATTATTCAAGGCTACCCATCTTTTCGTGGACAGACACAGAGAGCTGTGGATTGGTAGAACATGAACTTGTTACAAGGGACTGCATCTGACAGACAATAAACCAGCAATGATCATTTTTATTGTATGGTTATTTATTATTCTTTCCTCGTTTATTGCTCTCAGAGATGGTCCCATTAACAGCCTTGATGATTTTAATTTTAATGATAAATTATAAACAAGACAACTCATTTTCCAAAGTATGCTTTGTGTAATGCCGATTCAATTCAACAATTACATTTTAATTGAGAAATAAAAAGGTGGAGGAAAAGTTGGAGAAATTGAGAGAGAGGGATAGAGAGATATAAACTCCTGGAGCAGGATAACATTAAATATATAAAAACAGAATAAATAGAACAGACAAATCATTTACTTAAGTGAGGACTTGTTCAATTTCTGCTATTAATCATTATCCAGGTAGATGACATCAGGGGGAAAAAACTAACAGACACTGGAGATTCTTATTTGTTCCTGAAATAGTATTCTTTATTTAGCGTGTTAACATTCTGAAGTGGTACGATGGCTATAGGGTTCCAAGCGAGGGAACGTCTCATGGAAAGGTAGAAAATAAACCAGGTCACAGCCTCAGACTGATAGTATTGCAGGTCTCTGGTTTATCAGTGGTAGTTAGATGAAACAGACAAGTGCCCACAGGACACACTCACCACGCCCACCAGCACATGAGAGGATTTTCATAAATATTTTCACTGTCAATCACAAGTAAAAGTGACATGTCACACTTCAGCCGTCACGCTGACGTGCCACGAGCATTTATCTATCATCAAGCCCTTGGTTCAGTTGGAGTGACGAGACGGCCTCAGGGGACCTACAGGCTGTCTCTCTGCTTTCCCTGGGTGGTTGGGTGACCGGAAATATTATGCCCCCTCTCACCTGCGTGGGGATAGGGTGAGGAAGGTGGGTCGGCTGCTGTCTTTAGTTGCCCCATCATTCTCTACTTGGGGGGGGGGGGGGGGGCTCTGTCACAGAACTGATGCCATGGAGCTATTTCTCTGACCTGGGGTTATGGGCCCGTCGATACGCCTCTCCATCTCTTTACCTAGACAGCCTGTCAGTCACATGACACCCTTGCTTTGGATTACACACACACACACACACTACACTCGGCTATCTAAATGGGGACACACTCATCTGTCTAAATACTTTTACATTTATGCCTAACCCTAACCTAGCACTAACACCTAACCCTAACCAGTAAACCCTAACTGGTAATGGCAACCTTTGCCATAAAGGTAATACATAAGACAGAATTTTAAATAAAAGGAAACAGGAAAAAAGTCTCCATTAGCCACCTTTTCGGATTTAACTACGCTTTGGGACATTTTGTTCCCGTTATACAGAAACATACAAACACATCCAACCCCACATCTGCAGACATGCATGCCCTCACACACACAGTTACGTTTTACTTTTAAGGTGAGGACAAGCATTTAGTACCAAAATAATTGTTTTACCTAACCTTAAACATAAAAGCTGCACAAGGTAACATTATAAAATAAATTCAAATATGAGAAACAGCACTCCCAGTACTTGTCAGAACTCCCAAGCTTTTCTCCAGCTCGAGTTTGATTGACAGTGGTTTATCTTCCTTATTCACATGGATGCACGATCTGGGGAAATGTTTAGACAGCAAAACCGACATTTTACCATCATAGACCCCGCAATTTGCAATGGCAACAGCACGGGTAAGAACCCTTAACTATATAGTTAAGACCAACTAAGGAATGGGGAGAAGTCTTAAGCTAAGAGAAAGGGCGGGGTTGACCCCGTTGTTATGGATTATGGCGTGTTCCATGAACAAGCTTACTTATGCTGCCCAAAGTGATTGGCTGATTGGGGTGGGGCCTGTCAGTGAATTAATCATAGAAATAGTAGAAGGATGTGTCAGGTTGCCATACTGAAATTCAGAGACATTTTGGTATTAAAATAAAAATGTACGGTAAGTGTTACTGTGTTAAACATGAAACCAAGAAATACATACTGACTAATCAAGATATGTTCAGCTATTGTCAGCCCCTTACATGTCTGGCCGCTCGTAAAGAAATGTACGTTCATCTTTGATGGTACAATAATTTGTGCAATTATGTGTTCCAACTACAGCACCAACTACACCAGGCATTGTTTCTTTGTAGTTGACGAATGAGGACACTGAATGATTTGTCGGACGATATGGGGTCTGGCGAGCACATTTATTGTTTGATGTAATATTCTACTGCAGATTAATGCGATATATGTAGTTCATGAGCGCTGCATAGCTGCACTTTCCCTGTGTCCAAGTAGCGTAGAGTTGTCACAACCACAATCTCCGATGTTATTGGGTTGTTTCTGTTTTTTGGGGAAAGTGACAGCATCTCTGACTAGCTCTACTATGATCATAATACCCTCGCAATTAAGGCGATATCTTGTTAAAAGCTCTAAATGTTTCTAAAACATCGACCTGATTAAGAGGTGGATTGCCGGCAGTAGCCCTTATAGGATTGTTTGTGACTTGGTCTTAGTGACTCTTGACTACTCCTAACTTTTCCAGCTTTAGGAGCCGGTTTTAGCGCTAAAACACTTTGCGCTAAAACACTTTGCAAAACAGACCCATTTTTTTAAGAGTTACTACAAAATCAGCAAGATAGGAACTACTTTTAGCCTTAAAATGTTTTGTGAATACAGCCCCTGGTCTCTAGCTGCCATTAGTTTCCTACATTAAGCAAACTTCACTCCCTCTGGCGTACTTATTCTTCATTCAGGTAAAATGCATGTTCACAAAATAAGCCACAGAAGAAGGCCCGCCTCACAGAAGACGACTGTCTGGAACAGGATTTCTGGAACAGAATTGGCTGGAAAGTAGTGGCACGCTCCAAAAAATATAAATTGACATTTCACTGACACTGAGCTGTTTGTGTTGCTAAACAACTCTCAGAGGGACTCATTAGCGTACACAACATGTTTATAGGGGACAAAACTCTTTTATTTTACTGAAGAAAATCCTACCTAGTGTAGCGTTAAGCTCAATAACCTAACGTTTTTGCCCCAAATTAACCTAAGCCTTAATGCCTAAATTTAACCCTAAATCAGTCAGATAAAGTTTTTGTCAAAGGGAGGACCAGCCAAATGTCCTCACTTTGCATCATATTTCTTTCACTATCGTAATGGGTACCTTTGCTTCCCACTAATATAGTAAAACAGGAAGGCACAGAGCTGCAATAAAGTGGAGCATGATAGCAACTACATACATTAAAATGTTTCCTTTTTAAATGGGATTAATCAGGTCTGGGAGACTTATATGTTATTGCAATTATCAAAAAATATGTGTGGTTTTGTTATTTTCAGGGCTGTATAAAGAAACCTCCACTGACAGCAGCGGGGAAGCTGACCATATAGGCCATCCAGTCATTGACAAAATAAGGCTACATGCAACCCTGGTCATTCTTTGAAAAACAATTAAACAGTTAAAAGATTTCATATGCATTTATTTTTCACATACAAAAAAGGTATTTCTAGAAAATGTTATACTGCTTAAAAGGTAACTTCGCCCATGTGAAAGTATTACTTCAAAAAGAAAAAAGAAATGGTCTTCAATGTTCTTGTTTAATGCCAAAAAAATATATAAAAATTCCACACATAAAAATAACTGTTTTCACAGAACGCATTTTGAATCAAAATGTAATGTAATGTGAACTCAAGTTTTATCATAGAGCTATTTAAGAAACATACCCCGCCACTGAATAGGACCAACGGTCAGTGTTTTCCAATCCACACATTTTTATTTTGCAATAAACACAACTAATTCAACTAATAGAAAACTTGATGATGAGCTGATTAGTATCATGAATTGTGTGTCTTTTTGGTCCCGAGGACACCAGATAGCTCTACCATCCTCCCATTTCTTCATCTAGTTCAAAGCACCACCCAGTCAGATTTCTACTTCTCTACCACTGTGCTTTTGAAGGGCAGAATAGTGCACCTGGTACTGTTCTACGGTACTAGAGAACAGTTTTATAGACAATCACTTAAGGCCTACGGAGGCCTCTATGGTTTGATCAGATTTTATTTTACTGTCATGTTTCAGTGGTATTTACCTAGTAACAATAATTATTTAAGTGGTAATGACATTTGTACATAATACGAACTTTACACAACTTAGCAGACTTTACCTTTCTGGTAGTAAATTGTGCATTTGGTGCTTATGTGAAAGTTTCACAAATAAAACCTGAAGTAATTGCAAGGATTACGTTTTAGGTATAGCAGTGTCCTGGAAAATGTGCAACTCATTCTATCTCTATTGGCCTATTCGTACACTTCAGTCCTGACATGTTTTGACAGCTCAAAAGAGTCCCAGGAATGTAGTAATGCAGTGATGAGGTTTCTTCAGAAGTATGTCCACACACCTCAAAAAACTTCCTTGATGACATCTAAAGTTCTTCAAAGTAAGCCACTCTGGTCTTGGTGCTCTGTAGAGTTAGCTGTAAAAGAAAAATATATATTAGATCTTAAAAACACTATTAACATTTGACCAGGGCTACATCAACCCTGGCCTTTTTATTATTGTTTTCTAGCTTCAGTTAGAGACACATTCCAGCAGAGATACCGCCTAGATAGCTACTCCACACAACATTAGCTACATATTGAAAGGTGGAGTCTGGCGAAATGAGCTAACTTCAGCATCGCTGAATAGTTTTTCATGAAATTTGCTAGATATTGCTCTTCTGTCGCAAGCTCGAGCTGGCATGTAAGTTGTCTTCAAATTCAGCAAACTAGGGTGTGAAAGTGGCAGCTGGAATACGTTTTAAAGTGGCAAAGACTGTCATGTGCCATATCCAGTAACAAACAGACTGAGACAGGTCTTTCTATGCTTTAAGGGGATTTTTTTTTAGCAGCCATTGTGTCTGTTTTTGAGATGACATATCCACCCAGGGTAAGGCTTTTAGCACCTCTTGACAGCCTATGTCTATGCGTTCATGCCTTTTGATGGGACGCGTTGATGCATCTGTGTGTTATTCAGATGAAATCCTGACAATAGCCTGACGGAACGCGGACACTTCGTCAGGAATCCTGACATAATGCAGACAATTGTTTACCTCGGGTTCCTTTTGTCTCAAAGTTGAAGAAGACTTTACGCATAGAGAACAAAGAGAGGGAGAGCAATGTCGTTGTGCAGGTCGACATCAGTGTCATCGTACGGAATAATTGGCATTATCCCATTGGCCTGTTAACAACACTCCTCTAGCTGTGATCTGAGGAAGTCATGGTGACTAGCATGTCTTTGAAACACTATCATGAAATGTAGCTGCAAAAGATGTTGGACTGGACAAAACCTCAGGGTTTAGTGACTTGACCACACCACTGGCAGGTTGCTGCAGTAGCTCTGTGGCCAGACAAGCCAGTAACAGGAGATCAATGTTTCGCTAAAATGCTGTGCTAGTTCCAAAGCTAAAAAAAAACTAATTTCAGGTAAGTAAACAGGGGTGACTTCCAGAATATGGCCATATTAGTGTAATGAGTGGGTACACAAGGTTTTGGGTGCAAAGCCGGTGGCTGAACTTGTAGACATGAGCGCTGAAACTCATCAAAATAAACAATATAAAGAATTGTACAGTCTGTTTGCCTATCATGTAACTGATTATCATCCTTTTATTAAAGAACCATGCGAGTAGATTAGCCAGCCACTGGCCTGGCAGTGTGTGTGTGTGCACAAGTTTGTGATGTGGTGTGTCACCATACTGTATTTTCAATTTATCCTAGGCATCATGTTGATGTGAATGCAGACAAAAGAAATTCAAAAAATAATGTTTTTTTTAGTTTGTTGTGTTAATCTATAATGAAAATTCAACAATCTGTCAATAAATATTATCTATTCAATTATGACACAGTCCATAGATATGTACCAGGCTCATGCAATTAACATAATCCTTACCTCCCACTGACTCTAACCAAACCCACAGTGAGTGGGCAAATCAGTGAGTGTGTGTGTCTAGCTGGGATTGAGCTAATGGGTGCAGGCATATGGAAAGTGTGTTGGTGTGTTTGAAAGTACCTGCAGGACCACTCATTAATCCTCTCTAGGAAGGACCTGAGAAATCAGCTATTCCAGTCCTTCTCTCTGCTAACTAGGACGGCATGGCAATGTTTTATTTTTTAAGACCACATTATCTTTACGCTGAAAAAGTAGTACATGCTTACCTTTCCATCACATAAAATGGCTAAAATGTAAATCAGTTGCACCAAAATAGGTGCAAATTATTAGAAAATAATCAATTTGGAAAGGTCCAGTCTTCCATGAAGATTAGTAACTTGGTCTGGTTTGGTCTTAACCATATGGGTGAGTGATACCAGATCATCAAGATCAAAAGACTTATCTCACAATATTATTGATGCACATTAGTCTGGGAGAGGTTACAAAGCCATGTCCAAGCAATTCAAAGTACACTGTCTGACAGATCATCTACAAATGGATAAAATTCAGCACCACTGGTAATCTAAATAAAACAGGTTGTCCAAGAGCCGACTGAAAGATCCTCATCAAAGACTCTAAGAAAAAAGCTAAACACTGCCTTTGAACAGAAAACCCCATACCAACCGTAAAGCATGGAGGTAGTGGCATTATGGTTTGGGGCTGCTTTGCAGCGTCAGGGCCTAAGCCGTGTTTCCAACGCAGGAGCTTTACTAAGGAACTAGGAACCTTTCGAGGAACTCACTGGGTTTCCGCCACAGGGACCAAATTTTTTACCTAAAAAAAGTCCCTGCTCAGGGGGTAGTACTTTCATAATGTACCAGGACTTTGGGGGGTGGGGCTGCAATGCTGAACATTTCAGATTGGAGCAGAGACAAACAGCGAGGAGACGCAGCCCACAAATTAATTGCATTGAGCAATCGTACAAAGGTTTTTGTTACACAGTTTTAAAATGAATATCAGGAGACATTTAATATAGGCATTATTTCATGGTAACCATAAAAGTTGCTACCTTGGTTGGAAATGAATGTCCTAGGTATATACAGTTAGGTCCTGAAATAATTGGACAAGTTTTGTTATTTTGGCTGTTTACCAAATTATATTAAAGTTACAGTTAAATAATGAATATGTGCATAAAGTGCAGTCTGTCAGCTTTAATGTGAGCGTATTCACATCCAAATTGGAGGAAGGGTGTAGGAATTACAGCTCTTTAATATGTAGCTACATATTAAAAAAAGCCACCAACTCTGCCAAGTGTGATTATTCAGATATTGCCTTCTGAAGCATTTCCAGATTTGGTGCAAATAGTTAAATGCTCCTTCAAAATTTCCTTCGAGCTCCTAATTAAATTTTAACTCCACACTAATTTCTGCACGTGATTGGTCTCCAAACCCTATTGTTTGGCAATCCATAATGATAAGGTGTAAGTGAACATTATTCATACTGGGAAATAGTGCTGGAAAAAGCTTAAAAAATGTAAACATGTGGTTAGATGTTATTTCTATCTGTGTTTTGCACATCTGTATTTTGCACCTACATTTTTGCAGATAAATAAAAAATTGTGGAACCAAATATGTGTGTATAGTGTCTGTTAGTGTAAATCTGAAAACAGAAGAACTCCCACATAATGTGTCGTTTAATGCTGAAATATTTATTAAATCCCAACAGATTAAGAACAAAAATATTTTATGCGCGATGGCGCGAATCCGTCTCAGTCATCACGGTCAATCTCCGCAATAGCTCGCAAAATCAGTTTACTTGCTTTAAGTCTAGCATTTCGGGAATTTTGCTACTACTGCTCGTCCCTTTTCCACTGTTTGCAAACCAATAAAGCACAATCAACAGTAGCACAACTTGAATTTCCTCCATGGTTACTGTGCTGTTGCAGTGTCGCATAAATAATAAAAATGCCTGGCGTAGCCTGCAGTGCATACACCAGAGTAAGAACATACATCAGCGGACTAATTTGCCTAATCTTCGCAGGTCTTTAGACCATGGTGGAAATGCACACAACAATGGGTTGAAGGAACCTTTTAGTTCCTTGAAAAGTAGTTCCTGAGACTAAAAGTTCTGGGCACATTTGGTGGAAATGCGGCTCTAGTCAACTTCACACTGAGTTAACCCTCAATTCCATAATGCACTAGATTCTTGAGGAGACTGTGCCATCTGTCAAAAAGCAAAACCAAACATGGATCTTGCAAGTGGTCAATGATCCACAACTCAAAAACAAAGCTACAATAGAATGACTAAAGAAAGAGGGTTTTGGAATGCCTGGGACAAAGCCCAGATCTCAATCCTATCAAAATGCTGCAATGGGACACGAATAGGGCCCTGCATGCAATAAAGCCATTGAAATTCCTCCCAATCAATGTAAGACAGCAGTTTTAAATTTTTACATTCAAAACCTTTCTTTTCAACGTTTTTGGAAAGGAAAGAAAAAGGTGAGGTGGTAAAAAAAAAATCTGGAGCTATATGTTTTTACATGACTGTATATTCAAAATATATAGCTCAGCCCTAGTCTTAAAGCTTTCATTCTCTCTCCCATTTCAACACTTTCAATCAATCACATTTATATTATAAAGCCCCTTTAATGTCAGCAGTTGTTACAAAGTGCTTACACACCAATCCAGCACCTCCTCTTCAGCCCTCCTCTAAAGAGGAGGTGCCCTCCTCTTCAGCTGCTCAGATCACTGTTAAAAGTCTAAAATGTGTACCAGCTCAGATTTTTACCAACACTAAAAGGCACAAACACATCACTCCGGTTTAATAAGCATCACACTGGTTTGCACAGTGTAGTGTGCTTTTAAGTACATTCTCATTTCACACAACCTAGACAGGGTGTTTCCAATGAGATAATCTGCCTACTGTAGGTAAAAGGGCCAGGCATCATTGAGGTTTTTAAATCACTTTAAAGCCCCATCTAATATACATACTCTGAGCTTCAATGTTCTTGATTTAAATGCCTTTTAAATTTGATCGGCCTTTATGTTTAGAATTTATCTGTATTTTTTTAACAGTTCTGAACATACCTCATCAACAATTTATTACACTATTTATACAACTTCCACTGTCATTATCATTGCATTTCCACACTGTGTCATGAGTAGTGCTGTATGATATGAACAGACCTAGTGTCTTGTAGGAACCCTAATTTAGCATACCTGATTGCAATAATGAATGTTAAATTGTAGATTTTGTTCATGTAAACGCTGAAATCATGTCAGACCTTTTTTTAAATGTATTAAGATAAAATAATCCAAATATTCCAGTAAATCAGAAATTTTCACGGAAAAATAAATATGCCTTGGTTCCATAATGTGCAAACCTTTTTCAAAATTGCCTGCATGCATCTGCAAGGCTGTATACATTACTTTTCCCACAACCATGTGGCATTAGCTGTTACAGTCTGATTTCAAAAGATATTTAGTGCACAGCCAACACAGCTCATCACCCAAAGTTACCTACTGTGAAGCATGGTTCTGGCAGCATGTTATTGGACTGCTTCTCTTCAGAGGGGACAGAGGCTCTGGTCAGGATATAGGGGACAATAAACTCCAAATATCAAGATAGTTTGGCTCAAACCCTGCAGCTCTCTGCCAGAAAGCTGAAGTTAGAGAATAATATTTTAACACCAACCAAGGAATGGCTTGCAAGAAGGAAGATCAGTGTCCTGGAATGGCCCAGTCAGACACTGACATAAGTTCTAAAGAAAATCTGAAGTTGGTTGTGTATAGGGGATCCCCTCGCATTTTGACTGAGCTTGACCTCTTCTGAAATTTCCATGAGTGACAGATTGATAGAGATCCAAACAGACACTACTGTAATCCATGAAAATCTGAAATCAGGTTGTTCACAACTGGGATTGGAGAGAAAACCTACAGGATGGTAGATCACCATGAACAGGGATGGGCAGCCTTGCTCTACCTATGATATTACTCTGGACAGTAAGATACAAATATGTGTAGGTTAATTATAGGGTGCTTAAGCATTTAAATGAAAACAAGAAAAAGCTTTCTTTTTTTTGCTAACATATTTGCATTGTATTTGACTATATACCTGTGTTTTCCTGAACATTGTGTAACTCTATGAATGTTTTGTTTGTCAAAAGTGTCCAATGTTTTTGTATAGTAACTGTTTGCCACTTGAGTCATCTATCTATTTATCTCCCTCTCCTGCACGCTGCTTCCCACAATTCCCCCTAACACTGATTGTAAGCCAAGCCCGAAATTCTCAAACTACAACCTCGCTTCACTCTCCTCTCCCCATCTTCATCGCCTGGGCCTGGATAGTGACCAGTAAAGAGGGGACTGCTGCTGGATCATGGCCACACCCTCCTGCACAGCTACCAAACACACACAAACTGCAGTGGCAGAGAAGTCTCAGTCCCCAACACAGAGGATAAACAAACACAGTGATTAAGCCTAGCTAAAGCTCAGTACGCCCAAGGTGCTCTCATCAACTCCAGTGACAAATTGCAGGACTGAAATCAATTAGTGCTACTTTAACAAGTGTATTTCACAGAGACAGAAGCAGGTGGTGGCAGGGGGAGTTACGTGGGTGTTTTATATTGATGCCGAAACACACGTTTCACATCAATAGTTTTAGGGATTTAGCAAAGACTCTGGGGGTTGTAGATAATGGTTCGGGTTGTGAGCTTAATTTGGTTACTCATATTGATGAAAGCGGTTTCAAAATATTTTGGGGAGATTAATGTGATATATAAAATTCCCTTAAATGTATATATTTTTGCCAAATAAAAATAATTCTATTTTGTGTAGAATGATGACAAAACAATAATAATTTCATCAATTTTAAATTAAATCTATAACACAAAATATACAGAAATTGTCTAATTACTTTCCGAAGGCACTGTATATTTAGCTAGTATTGAGTATATTCTCAAGTGATCCTATCTTCTATTAAGATTTCAGATTCCATTGTATGTCTTGGATGATAGTTAAGTATTCTCGGTTCATTCACAACTAAATGAGATTCCAAATCTGTTCTGAGGTCTCAATCTGACAAGTGGACCTCGACTGCATACCAAAAGCCAGTTTTCAACACTTTGAAAGTAGATGGGTGTATATCTAACAGTTATGGTTGAAGTGCGAGTGTATGGTGTGTGAATGGCAGGGAAAACGTAGTGTGGGTTTATATTTGTGAGTGTGAGTTATTTATGACATGTCTATGACGGTTGTTTTATATGAAATGCAAATCTGTGTTAGTAAGCGACACTGGACAAGTTAGCCACAGTTTTTTTAAGTTGGTTTGCTTGATGGTGCCTTTCTTTGAGATAGCCATTTATGTATGGTGAATACCTGTGTGTGTGTGTATACCTTTTTGAAGTTGCTGTGCTTGCTGGTTCCCTTCTCAGTGTTGTCGTTGTGGAGAATGTCCAAGGGCGTCTCTCTCTCCTTCAGCTTCAGAGACTCAATCTCAGTCTTCAGCTCGTTCAGCTGCTCCTGCAGGTGCTTGCTCTTCTCCATGTACTCCACCCTGCATAGGAGAGGAACACAGAAACAAGAACCGCAATCCACCACCTCGTTCATTCGGGCTGAAGCGGAAAATTCTGTCACACTCAAACTTACGTTAAATGTAGTTGATCGGACCTAGAACTAGCGCACCTGATATAACTTGGCAGCTAACTATCAGGCCCTTGGCTTGATTCAGGTGAGGTGGGTTCAGGACTACAAAACCACTTTGAGATGTCTGCGATACCCGAAGAGGTTTGCCAACCCCCCCGCTAATGAATACAACCCTGACCAAGCTCTCTGTGCCTGAACATTAATCTTCCCATTCGACAAGCCTTCATTCTGATTAATGAATATGACACAAAACACTGTAATCAAACTTTAATCGCCTACTAATGGAATTTCACTGACGAGTGACATTTCAACGATATTTAAGATGACAGTGATAAAAACATGAAGTGTACAAAGGTCAACCGCATATTTTAGAATGTGAACAAGTAGAATGTGAAAATGTACTACCAAGTCACTGTTATCCCGACATGTCCTGACACAGTATCCGTTACTGGTAACGAGAGTGCATCTGTTTAAAAAACGTCAACATGCAACGTGCAGCGAGCCACTTCCCTGCTCTAGTTATTACGGAGCACAAAAAACATGTTTCATTCTGATTCGGGGGGGGTGGGATGCATGCGATCAATCACCATCTAATTGGATGGAAGTTGGGAGGCAGGAGAGTGTGAGTGGCCAGCAAGTGGCTCACTTCTCCATCTTGACACAGGGGGGAAGAGACAGCAGGACACTGAGAGAATTAGATGGGGAGAAAGCAGACGCAGACAGCAGGAGATTTGGTTGCCAGACAGAGGAAGAAAACACAGAGTAAGAGACAGAGAGGAGGGAGAGAGAGCAAAGAGACGGTAGGGAGAGAAAGCGAGCAGAAAGAGAGAGCAGAAAGACACAGAGAAGGTTCAGAGAGAAAGAGAGAGTGAAGAGAGAGAGAATAGAAAGATGCACGGGCAAAGTGAGGTAAATCACAGGTGAGTAAAGGAACGACTGCAGAGTGAGCACATCTGATCTGAAACAGAAGGTTGCCCCCCGGTCCCGGAGACAGGGGAGACAGGGGAGACAGGGGAGACAGGGGAGACAGGTCGGCAACATGTCAGTCACTCACTTCTCTTTCTCGATCTCCATGGACAAGCGCTTCATGTCCGTGTCTTTGAAATCGAAGCTAAGGTTCTCTCTGCTGAAGCTCAGTTCCGGAGGCATCGCATGGCTCGGGACAGCCGAAGGCTGGAAGGGGGGGGGGGGGCAGGGATGAAGGATGGGATGAAAGAGGGAAAACAGAAAATTGGGGTGGGGTGAGTAAAGGCAGGAACGGGAAGAGATAGATAAGGACGCAAAAAGTGAGGGTAAAGAACAGGATGACGGAGAGGGGAAGGCAGTAAGAGACATGGATTAACACCTCAGGGCTGAGCAGAGACATGCTTAACAGGCGCGCGAATGACGACGGAAAAAAAATGACCCTGGAATGCACCTTGAGTCACAGTGGCACAGAGCCGCTGTAATGTACAATATAAATGTAAATCCATTGGACATCGCTGTTGAATGGGACCCTGTGTGAAGAGAACGGACGAGGCTAATCTTTCAAATCCATCATTTTCACACAGGAAATACGGACCAGGAAGATATGGGTCATTGATTTTCCAACGATGTTTGAAAGGAACCATTTGAGTTCAAATGATAGCCCGCAACAGCTTACATCTCCACTGGCATCCCAAGGTAGGAGTGCTTATCTAGGGATCCACTTAGCCTTTTAAATCAGAGCGAATACCAGACGGAACATCACCCTAGACGAGCGCTCAATCGGAGTTGTTGAAGTATTATACTATAGCCTGTCGTGTACTGTAATTTGTGACACTGAGAAGCAACATAACGTATGGGGAGGTGAAGTGTCCAGGGTCTAATGTGCGCTAGGTGGCCTAGTGCGCTGGTGCAGTCAGTGGCGGCAGGCTGGACGCAGAGCTCATGCACACGGTCAGTTACAGAGGTGTGAACGCTGCCGGGAATCGATCCCACTCTTTTACGCAACGGCCGACGTACAGACGAGGGCGAGCTGTTGTGGCAACAATGCGGTCTGCGACGGCAGTTTTCTAACGCCCTCTTGTGCGGAGACGTCGACATCGGTGACAGGGACGGGTTTAGCATCCGCCAGACAGCAAATGGCTGACCTGCCGACCTTCATGAATGTCACAGTTCAGCGAGGCGAATGGCTGACCTGCCGACCTTCATGAATGTCACAGTTCAGCGAGGCGAATGGCTGACCTGCCGACCTTCATGAATGTCACAGTTCAGCGAAGCGAATGGCTGACCTGCCGACCTTCATGAATGTCACAGTTCAGCGAGGCGAATGGCTGACCTGCCGACCTTCATGAATGTCACAGTTCAGCGAGGCGAATGGCTGACCTGCCGACCTTCATGAATGTCACAGTTCAGCGCGGCGAATGGCTGACCTGCCGACCTTCATGAATGTCACAGTTCAGCGCGGCAAATGCGCCAACCATCACCTCGGAGCTCTTGGGTTGGTTGAACTTAAATTACTCAAAAGAAAATTGATCTGATGTGAAATCAGGGATGGGTCAAAGGTTTTCTGACACTGTGACACTGTTCAAGGCTTCAGTTGTTGCTTGCTCTTTGGGGTTTCAGGCCACGTATCTGTAAAATCACTTTTTGATAATTGCTGTATAAAAAAAGATTTCATTGATTAAGGTCAGGAGGGTGAAACTGAAATTGAGGGATCCTGAATGCGTTTTGAGGAAGTCCTAGTGTCCCCTGTCAGTGCCCTGAAATGTATTTAAGGGACATGACTAGGTGTAAATGTAAACACCATTCCTCTCTTACAAAATTCAATTAGTGGATGGAACTTGGTAGGAATGATGAAATGGATTGTATCTGGATAATGAAACAACTGAAAAAAGACTGTATGAGCTTGTTTCAGAGGGCTGAGTCCATTGTTTTTACTTATTTGAGGCCTGGTACTTTCATGTAATCTATCCAGATAATATCATAAAATGTCTGGGGTTTTAGGTGATTAATCGGTTGTAAAAACTTTCAACTTAGGTAATAATGGGACCAAAGGTTTTTTTCTAATGGAGAAAAATAAATTGATTGTTTAATAACCCTTCTTTTTCTCCATTTGTTGATATAAAGACAATTATATCAACAAATTCACCACTGAGATTATTGTACCTATTCAATGTGTTAAAACAATATAACTAGCAATTTAGAGGAAAAGACAATGGGAAATGTGTTTTCAAGCATTTCAATTGGTTTCATTTCACCACCATCAAAGGGGCGGAACATGAAAGCCCTATGGCAGATCCTGGCAACCAAAATCTCTCTGTAATTTTCTGGTTGATAAAATTCTTCCCAGTTCACAAAATGTCTGTTTATGTGAGAATATACCAATGAGTAGTGTAGGGAATTATGTGCAGTTTAACTGCTGTAAAATATAAAAAATAAGCTTTTTTCATGTCTTTTTAGTTGATCTAAAAGTTACAGAAAAAACACTTAAGTGCAAGTGGTTAGCAGGGATGGGGGGCTGTGTGTGTGTGTGTGTGTGTGTTACCGAGTAGGCAGACTTGCTGGTGATCTCTAGCAGCTTGTGTTTGGCCCTCCTTTCAGACTCCCTGGCTTCCTGCAAATCTTGCTTCAACTGGTCAGCCTCCTTCGCTCTGCACGAAGGAAAGTGGGCAGCAAAGAGGGGGGAGGAGACAACGAGGGGAGAGGAGACAACGAGGGGGCAGGCCGTTTTTTAGTAAATAGCAATCTGGGAAAATCTATCCCTATCACATTCATTTTAAGACAGGAAGGCACTGAAAAGCAGATGCTGACCCCACAGCATGTTTTCTATAAGAGGTAAAACAAAAATCAAGTATGGCAGTTGTGTGCATGAGTTTCACCTCATTAATTATATCGGTGTTGAGGGAACAACACTGATCAGTCCGTTTATCTGTAATTGTCTAGAGGAGGAATTGATCGCCTAGCGCCAACAATTATCGAACACAATTAGTTAGTCTGTCAATGCCCTGGAGAAGTCTACATATGAACAGAAGCTCTGTGGCTGTGTGTCTCTGTGGCTGTGTGTGTGTACGTCAATTTATGTCCAGCCTCACAACCAAGCACATAGAAAGCTAAAGGTTATCTAACCGTACAACAACACAAAAAGATCAGTGGTTACAGATGCATTCCGTTGTCCAATTGAGCACCACACATTCAGGCCTTCTAATTAAGAGCTATCCTCATGCACATACAGTTGTTTTTCTTTTTGTTCACCCAAAGAAATTCAAGTTCATCGACGTCGACCGTGCGACTCACCTCCTCTCGGACTCATCGGCCATCTTGAGGGCCATCATCTCCGCTTCCAGCATCTTCTGCTCCATGAGTCTCCTCTCCTCCTCTGAGCGGATTGCTGTCAACTTGATGCGCTGCATCTCCGCCTCGGCCTCGCTGGCCTTCTGGGACAGTAACTTGGCTTCCTCCTCAGCTATCTGGGCCTTCTCGGCCAACAGGTCAGCTGTCTCTTCGCTACGCAGCTACGAACAAACATGACAACTCATAAGCAGACGTAACCGCTTTATAAGCATTCATAAAGCAGCTGTAAGGACATAACCCCTTCATGTGCTTATTCTCTCCTCATTAGGTTTGTATCGGTGTGTATGGGTACACAATCTCCCCATTACATACTTCCAAAGAGAGATGGAAATAGATAAGGCCTTCATACGTATTTTATAAGCTGTTAACACAAATTGTTAAAGCAGCTACTTGGGCTCTCCCCATTAATGGATCTGCTCAATATGGGATTGCATTAAGGACGGTAAGGGAGAGACATTTGCAGCTCATGAACCACACATTTGCCTTAGGAGCGCCCCCCTGCGCACTAAATCAAACCCGATTGATGGGCGGGGTGATAGTCCTTAAAGCACCACAACCCGACGTTGCCCAGTAAACCATCCATTCTCCTAGTGAAAAGTCTACAGTGCGCCGCGTCTGGGGAGTACTTCACCACTGGTCTCACCAGAGCATCGTTGGCCATGTGGGCTTCGTCTTGAAGCTGCATCAGTCTCCTCTCCAGCTCGTCCCTGGCTCTCTCAGCCGCCTCCCTCAGATGCTTCTCCCTCTCGAGTCGCTGCCTCTCCACCTGGAAAAAGAAAGAGAGTGTCAGGTTCAGGGTGTGGTTTAATATTTGAGAGGATTTACCAATTGTGCTTCCTGAGAAAATAGCAAGAAATTACAGGGCTTTCTTTTTTCTCATTAAAAACAAAAGTGCTATTTAGCAAAGAATTGGACATGATCAAACACAGCTACACACAAAGAAATATAGACATGGATCAAAGCTCTCTCAAAGTCACTTTGGTTTTTCAGTAATGTAGCTTAGGTTTCTGAAGAGCATTGTATGTTCTTTTGCCAAATATTAAAATATTATAAGACAATCTGGCTATAAGCAGTCTACTGAAATGGCATTCATTTCAGCCTACCTTTGACTGAGAGGAGCAGCTTCCTGTATAAAGTTCATGGTGGTCCATACTTAATGATAACCTGCTTATTGTGGTGATTTCAAGTGAGAGAATTATCTGATACTCCAAAAATCTAACTGATCTAGCGGAGATTCACAACCACAAAAAGTGCTGTGGTTTATCAACTAGATGCAAATCTAAACCCACACCATGACTGCTGACTGAAGTACATAGAGTAAACGAGAAGTCAATCAGGTACACCTATGTTCAACAATTCCACAGTAACTCACACTGTATATAGACATCATTATAATTCACCAGTTTCTTAACGTTTTCTATACTGGAGGAAAGTAGAGGGTTTACGGGGGTCAATCCCAGTAAATCTAGGTATCCCGGTTCCCTTTGACAAACACTAGTCCTTAAATATAACATGGACATCTCACAGAGAGAAACGGGTCAAAGTTTAACAAGGAACAAGAGGGAGAAGAGAGAGCAAGAAGAGGAGCATGGAGACATTCGGCCATTTGACCACCTCCACGTATCTCCCAGGAACCTTTCTGCTCATACCCGTTTCCTGGCTCTCTCCTCTCGGGCCTGAGCCTTCATCTGCTGCACCTCCAGAGAGTCCACCCTCCTCCTCCTCATGAACAGGTCGTGGTTCCCCATGCACAGCTGTAGTATCTACAGAGGGACAATTCAGCTGGTTCGAGTACGATTAAGAGGCAAGAATCCAGCTCTCGTGTGATAATCTGAATTTACGGCCATGTTCAGTCCACGTTCTTCTCTGTACTTACCAACTTGTTGACCCTCAACATGGAGGAGTTGAACTTGAACGAGTCTGTTTTCTTGTCCAGTGGCTTAATGGCGAACTGGATCAGACAGATGACAAGACACATGAAAACCTCATGTTAAAAGGCTACACAAACGATGTGGACAGAAGTAATACTTTTGGGATTGGGGGTCAGTTCCATACTGATTCAGTCAACCCAACAGAAACTGAATTGAAATGCCTCTTCACTTCCTGATTGACTTGAAACGGAACTGACACCAACCCGTGTCACCATTTCAGAGGCGGCTACGTTTTAGTACCTCTTTGTCGCTGTAGGAGATGTTGCGGATCTCATTCCAGGGAAAGGAACACTTGGGCGTCAGCCTGTTGTCTGGATCGTAGATGTGTAAACCTAGAGCGTCCACCCCCAACAGAAGATCCGTTCCCTTCTTGTTCTGGGGAAGACAAAAGAACAGATTGATGAAGGACAAAGGAACAAATCGAAGAAAGAGCCGAAGAAACAATCAAAGAAAGATGGATAAATATATTAGCGCACGCAGCCTGATGAAGAACATCTCATTCCATGTTATTTATTCACCCAGGATAGTCTGCCCCGCGATTCAGTCACACTTGCCATTATTTTCCAGGAAGTGTTAGGCGATGGAAGACACAAAGCCTTTTGTATTTACTTTGTTCAGAACACCAGCTAGGAAACTCTGGGATGACCTGACTTCACCCTAATATACGTCTGTGTTCCAGACAGACAACCAGTTGCTCTCCTTCATGCTAATAAACACCAGCTGCGATTAAAAAGTAGGGCTCTTTCCCGACTGTTCTTCTCTCCCTGTCAACAGCAGTCTGCCAGAGAGGCATAAGTGGCAGTTGGTGGTGGCACAGTCTGGCAACTCAATTCATTAATCCCCTTTATTCTGAGAAATGGTACCTGTGGGACAAGGTAAATCAGTGCTCTTGGTTTTGTTCTGCTAAGACTTTAACCTAAAGTAATTACTCACAATGAGTAGGTTTGATGATTACGTGGAAATGCCCGGGGCCTGGTTACTCAATAGCCATTGTACTTATGCTTACAGGTTTTTTCTGCGAAGGATGTAGTGTACGTTTCTCAGAAGTATGTAATAAAGAATAATGAACTAAATAAAGATTTGGTACATTGCTGAACATTCATTTTTAGGCAAGTATCAGGCAGCCTACAAAAAAAAAAAAACATAGAATATTTGATTGCAGTATTGTTATATTATATAGTCCTAGGCTACGTTTCCCTATACTTTAATTGAGTCATCTTGGTTTTTATTTGATTTTTTTTTTGGGAAACTTTGTTTTTGCTCTGAACTTTGCTGTAAAGTTCAGAGACAGACAAACAGCTATTGATTTAAAATGTAGTGTCTTTTCTGTGTAAGAGAGATCCGGGAAGGCCAAAAACAGTATCTAACGAGGCACTTAGCCGTTCACTGGGTGGTCTGGGGCAGCTGTTAAATAACAAGAGTTTTCAAGTGCAACTATAATAACGATGGCTTTGGGAAACAGCTATGAGATTTAACAAAGCTCCTACACAGGCTATAAAGATGCACTTAAGCCTTGGGACACATTTAGGGAACAGAGCCCTGGTCTTTTAGAGCCAACACTGATCACTTCAGTAAAGCTATATCATTTCAAAAAACGGATGGAGCTATTAAAGAACACCATGGTGATTCATGATATATTTTACTAGTGGCAGTAATATTGCAGTAATCAATGGTAACTTCTTGTATCAGCCTCACATAAAAGACTGTTAGAGATGGCTCTGGGTGCAGAGATTACTTTCATAAATGCACAATCAATTTCTCACTTATTTTAGGATCCATATATAACCTCCTGAGGTACAAATATGTATAGAATTCAACTTTCACCTTGTTTCTTCAATTGCCTTTCTTCAATTACCTTGCATGATCTCCAGAGAATGAGGCACTGCTATTGGCTTACTGGCGGATGAATCATCCCAGATGATGTTTCTCATACCTTTCCAACGTTTCTACAGGCTTAGTGTGTGGGCTTAACGTCTCTCTCTAATGGGAAACAAGCAGAGTCTTACCCTGATGGGAAAGTAATTGATGCCGTACATCTCCAGGTCCTGAGCTATTTTTAAGTACTCCATCTCAGCATCTTCCCTGGGCCAGGAGGAGAGAAGATGATGAGATCAGAACAATGTGTGTCCATTAGAGGGAGTGTGTGGATGAGACAGAAGGAGAGTATGAGAGAAGATGATGAGATCAGAACAATGTGTGTCCATTAGAGGGAGTGTGTGGATGAGACAGGAGAGTATGAGAGAAGAGCAAAAAGGAGAAAAAGAAAGAGAGCAAAAGTGGAGGGAGAGAGAGAAACACAGAGAGCGAAGGGGAGAAAATGAATGTCCTGTTTTTATCTTTCTATTGATTTGTCATCATGTGTCAGAGTACTCTTATGGAAATACTCTCTAGAAGTGGATTTCAGAGAAATATCTGCAGAGGGTTTCACAGTAACATAGAGGACATGGCCCTGAATGCACTCGCAAGGTCAGGCACAAAATAATATAGCTGCTGCCACAATCGGCCGGTTACTTTGGAATATTATGGAAGCGGTATCCAATTCAAGCGGTATCCTTTTTTATCCTTCCAGGTCATTGGATCAAACACTTCTTCTAGCTTAGCTCCAGTACAAAAAAAGAGAAGATGAATGTCAGACATTGACGAATATCAAGGCATAATTTCTAGCCGATGCTCCTCTGAAGTGCCTGGCAAATAAAGGCTAAGCTCCATCCTCAAGGATGATAAGTGTGCGTTTATGCTAGATGTCTTTGGTGCTAACCCTACAGTGGTTCTCAACCTTTTTTGGGCCAGGGCCCCCCTATCCTTTATGCAGGTCCCTTACTGCCCCGGATCAAATAAGATGCAGGCTAATTGCCCTGAATATTAATAATTACTATTGTTGTTATGACTATCATTGTTGTTGTTGTTATTATTGTTGTTGTTACTATTATTATCATCAAAAAAGCACATCACTGAATGACAAACAATAGATGTATTAGTTTCCCAGGGAAACAAACAGCAGCAGATCAGAAACAGCTAGTATTTTAACATTCAAATTTTAATTAAACAACAGACAATCAGAAATGCCAAACAACAATCATTCTCATTCATTGTTCCAACGGAAAACAAGCTGGCACTTATCAAGGGGTAAAAGCAGAAGGATTTACTTTCAAAGGAAATAAGTTAGAAACCTTTGAATGTTAGTGAGAGCCCGGCGCCTGGTTGTATTGCAGTCCTGTCAACAAAGCCACTTGTATTGAATAGTGTTTTAATGTGTGTCTGGATGCTGGATGCTAATTTGCTTTCGGGGGATGTCCGACAGAGGAAGATCCCTCTTGTAAATATGTAACCACTGTAATAACGAGGTGTTCACGGTGTATCCCTCAGAGAAATGAACGCTTTTAAGAGAAAGAAATGTGTCCACAAGTTTACACAGTAAACACCACGTGGGTGAAATTTTATACATGATATTCTAACATCCCATTCCTGTGAAGGCAGCACAGAGCTGTGCCACAAGAAGCTCACAGAAACACCGAAGAGAAGAAGAGTTACGATACACTGTCTCGTCTAGTCACAGTGGCAGATTTTTATGTTGCAGACCACATTTTTTTGCAAATAATTGAAACTTTAAACTCGTATTGTTGAGAATCTTCGGTGTAAACTCGCATTAAAAGAAACACCCCCCAAGGGCACCTCAACACTCCCCTTTCCAAAATATTGCTTCCAGCGCCTCCCCGTCATCCTCTGAACGCTCCCTGGTAGGCAGTACTGCCCTGTCAAGAAACACTGCCTTAGAACATAGGCCTAATTCTAAAATGACTGTCATATAGAATCAGGGAAGAAAGACACTAAAACAGGATATGAACGTGGCATCTTTACCTTGTCCTGCCTCTATGCTCAGAATAACAAGCAGTGATTCGTTCTTCCCACATCTCTGGAGTCATCTGGTATAGGTTGATCACCTTAGAAAACAAAATGGAGTCACAGCCATTGTCAATGCATGTAATCCACAAAACCAGCAACGTCATTGACACTATTTTGACCATTCCTGGCAGAAATAAAAACATTAAGATATTGACATAAATGTAAACAAATCATTAGAATAACATTTTTCACAGCTCTAACCTCCAACCCCACCCCCATCACTCACCCTTTTCGGTAGGAGTTCCTCCTGAGCCAGAAAGCCTGGTTTGTGGACGTTTGGGTCATAGTCACCATACTGCCAAGTCAGGACAGAAAACTCAGTTTAAAGGACACAGTGTGGTCATGGTAAGGTCGAGGTAAAAGCCATTAGACATAATACAATAATGTCACAACATCCCCATCCGTTTCTGGCGTGATCGACGTACAGATTCGTTAACTTGCAGCACACGCACAAAAACATGCAGCATAGTTCCCTGGGCGTCAGGAAGTGGTGTCATTAAAAAGAGTCATTAGGAAGTGTCTCAGGAATGACTGATAGTTCGTCAATGCACCAAACGGTCTGAGGGGAATAATGACAGACAAGACAAGAAGAAAATGTAGAATACCTTCAATGGTTTCCTCAAAGTTATTTGCTGATGTGGATGAGGGATAGTGTGCTAGTAACTTGATAACACTGCACGTGTTCCACACACAATCACATCTGTCGTCAGACCGTAGACTAGAACTAGTTGGCTAGAACAGAAAAACACTCCTGTGAGGGCAGGAGTAACATGTTTATGTTCTTGACAGTCTTTTCTCTGGAACTTTCTCTGAAGCCAAACAATTAAGCTGACATGGGACCGTTGGCCAGCGACAAGTCACACAGATGGAAGCAGGGAGACCGGGAGCTACCAGCTTTCAGACGGTGGTACAATAGGCCACATGAAATGGGTCTAAAATGGCAGGAAACTGTTGGGGACCGAATGACAACCGCCACCACCAACCAGTCAGCTCTCGTCACCCGGTACTGATTGGAGCCCTTTACACAGGCAGCTCAATTGAGTGGAAACACCGCTGATTAGAGTTTCTAGTCTGTAATTAGGGAATCATGGCAATTAGCTAATCCATCGTGAAAGAGGAATTCGTTAGTAGGAGTATTTCAGGTGTGTTTTGGATCCCAATGTTTTGAGACATCAGTTGTTGTATCAAGGGTTTGATGTTAGCGTATTTCAATGTACACTAAAACAAACCTAATTAAGACCCGCAGTAAATCGAAAAACACCCCTTTACTAAGGTCCACTAAAAAAAGATACAATTACCCCAGAAAATCATTCACGTCAGTTGCCAGGATCGGTGACGCAGAGCGGTCGATTGTCTTGCTGGCCAACTCTGTGTAAGGTAATGTATTCACACAATACGGTTAAAATGCAGACTGCCCGTTGTGTCACTGGCTCTTTCCACTCCACTAGCCATCCTGTTCTCTCCTCTCATTCCGTTACCCTACAGCCAGTGAGCTGCATTTTTTTGGAAGCTATTGCTTGAAATTCCCTGTCAACACATCTCCAGAGCGAGAGGCCCAGCAGAATACCAAACGGCAAAACAAGTATATTCTGCAACGCCTAACAGAATGACATACAGTACGCACCCGTGAGTACACATACACGAGCACTTATGAACACAAATTCGTACCAACGCAAATGTTTTGCACATGCAAAAAAACACCAAGTTTATAAGCATACTGTAAGTACACACCTACACGCACCTTTCTGCTTCCTCTAATCCCTTTTTTTGGTCTTCCCTCTTTAAATGTCTCTGTTCCACGTCTCTTGCATGCTAATGACTGTCTCCTCTGCAAGGCTTCCCACTGCTTACGGTGTTAAGTGGTATCTGTTCTTATAGAAATCGGATTACAGATCCTAAGTCGGTACGATTGCTCTTATCTCAACCTGCCTTCGGCTAAACGATGCCAGGAAAAATCTCTCTTCTTGGCCTCCCAAATGGCGAGGCGTTCTGAGCCACTGCATCACGGTACAGTGTGTGATTACCACCCGGGATGTTATCAGGGTTGTGGCGTACCGGCCGTGCCTGGGAGCCGCCGCAAAGGGCAGTGCAAATTGAGCAAACAGCATGATAACAAGCAGAGTGGCATGGCGTACTTAGTATCGGAGGATGTGTGACTTCATCTTCAACTCTACGGAGCACGTTAGGAGTTGAGGAGGTCATAACTCTGAATTTGCATATCACAAAACTGGAAGAAAACAAGGCATTATTTAAAAACACCCCCCCCCCCCCACACACTCTCACACTGCCCTCATTTTCCTTATAGAGAATGTGTCTCCCCCAATAAGCACACACACGCATGTCCACATCACCCCCATCTCCTCTCCCCTCCTGTGCCCCTCCTTTAACTTACTCCAGTAGAGTGACATAGTGAACTCCCAGCGGATCCTCCGGCACAACAACACAGAGAGAAAGACTGTCTGCCAGGAATCTTTCACCAACATACCTACAGCAACTCTCTAACTAGGATAATCAGAGAGGTCTGATAAGACAAGCAGATTTACTGATTGGAGGGGCAGAGTTACTATACTAACCTTGGCCTGGACAGCATAAGATGCGAGCAGCACAGAGGCTTCAGGAGGACAGTAGATCTCCTCTTCCAGGATCTTTCTCCTTACCTGAATTGTACAAAACAAAAGACTGATTGATCAGATTTACTGCATTTTTTACTTCCTTATTTTGCAGGTTTTGGGCCTCCACTGACAACATTAGAACATAAAAACCTTGGTTTTATTTCATTTTTGTTCAGCCAGATAAGTGACTGAGAAAACGCAATTTCAACAGCAGGCTATATCACCGGTATGTCATTGCCTGACGAATCATGCCGAAACGAATCTCACTTCCCTATCCTTTCTAAAGATATTCTGTCCGAGACAACACCAAACATTACTCAGCTGCTATTGGATCATCTCTTAAAAATCCTGGTATCAAAGCTAATGGCTATCTCAGCCACACTACTTACCGTAAGGCAGTGGCTAAACTGGCCTGTTGATTTCATAATTTCCAACTGCTCAATGGATGATCCAAAAACACAAACTACTGAATGCTGAATAAATGTCAGCCACACAGTCACATGGGAACTCATTAGTCCTTGAGCCAAGGACGGTAAACTTAATCCAACTGAAGTTCTTCTGAACATACTTAAACAGCTCTTAGAGATTTAACTGAGTAGTAAACATTGCATGAAGATGCAAGTGCAATTTACAGATGCCCAAGAAATATTGGTCCAGCGCTGAAATGTATGAATGTCCCTTCCAGTGATCTCCCCTGACGCCGTAGGCTAAATGGGTAAGTGCTCTCAGTTGACATACCTGGTAGAATAAGGGTTAAATAAATCGATTCCAAGCACCATCTATCTAAGCCCAATATAACCCTTCTAGTTAATTCAATTCCGCCACCAACTAACACAACAGGGTGTAGGGGCCTAGGTCCGAAGGCACAAAGTGAGCTTCAGTCAGAAAATGGCAGAGGGGAATCAACCTCCGGAACTGCTGTTTAGAGATTCAAGATGAGTTCATTTGCAAAACAATTCATGCAGCCTGGTGTGTCGTGGACTAACGAGGGGTCTATGGGACGAGGAGACAGGGCTAATTTCTGGGAGCTGAAAGGCAGGCGGGCAGGCAGCTGCTCCCATCTGCTTTGCAAATGAGGGTGGTCGAGGAGGGAGTTACCATACAGGAAAAATAATAGGGTCCAGATAGTTTTTGGCTTGTGAAATATAAAACAGACATATCGGCCAAACCATGTATTTTTAATGCACTTTCAATACATGTTTTATTAATGTGTGAAATATATTATTTGGCCAATTTTACAGGTCACTTTTTTTCAGATTTTGTTCCATGAATGTTTGAGTGCTGGAACCGAGCGAGGAGATGGCCAGAGGAGAACAGGCAGTGCGGCTGAGTCCCAAACGGAACACAATTCCCTATGAAAGTCCAGTGGTTTGAACCAGAGCGGACCCCGGTCAAAGGTAGTGCACTACAAAAGGGAACAGGTTGCCATTGGGGAAGCAGCC
Organism: Esox lucius; assembly: GCF_011004845.1. Lineage (NCBI taxonomy): Eukaryota > Metazoa > Chordata > Actinopteri > Esociformes > Esocidae > Esox > Esox lucius. The sequence goes on along the minus strand of NC_047581.1, from coordinate 8,526,811 downwards.
TGAGAGACAGGAGGCTGATGGTTTGTGATAAGCCTTAATCCGGCTGTCATGCTCATGACACAATCTGAACAGGGGAGCCATGCTCCCACATCATGGGAATTAATGAGAGTAATAAGGAGACAGGCTTTTACAAGGCGTTTAGTCAATGTATTCTTGTCCCTTTCCTTTTTGTAGCATCCCTTTTAATTGGATGTTTTTGTTGTCGTTGATTTGTCTCAAAACGGTTCCCCCTATAAAACCTCAACTAGTCTTAGGCTAAATGCTTTAGGAGGCATTGATGTCTGAGCCTGTTTTACTGTTTTACATCACATTCTGAAATAAATACCTGCCGGCATGAGGACAGGCAGGGGGCATTGCTGTTTTTACCACTGCAACAAAACCAGCACAATGGACATATGATGAAACCGCCTGCAATAGGGAAACTGATTCCCAAGAAACCAAATCAAGTGGGCCAATAACCGGAGCTCTTAAAACCTAATTGGTAATTGATAAATACGGCCAGTTGAATTGGACAGCAGGGAGGCCATTGTAACAAATCTCATCTCGTCTGTGGGGGATAAGGGAATTGTGGCTAAGGCCCAAACGGTACACTCTTCCCTATGTAGTGCACTAATTTTGACCAGAACCACAGAGCTCTGGTCAAAAGGAGTGCACTCTACAGAGTGTGAGGTTCGGGATGTGAAGGGCTGTGTCAGGACTGGGTAGGATTTCCCCAACGTTTCAGAGCAGGGCTGAATAGGGCAGTGGAAATATGCTGTACAATGATTCCACATGGCTGAATACAATCAGAGAGGGACAATAGAAAAGTGTATTACAAACTTAGAGGGCTCAGTTGGCTCTCCACTGACAGCCTGCTCATTTCAGTGGAGCTCACTGGTCAGTAAAATACCTGCACAACTAGTAATATAGTGGAGTATCATTATCTTGATGGGCTAAATGGTTTATTTATAGAATGGGTTGTGGAATTTGTTTAGATGAAAATAGCCTGGGATTTGTTTAAATGAAAAACACACATTAGTGAGTTGGTGAAGAAGCTAAAGATTATAATGTTTCTTTGCTGACAGGAAAAGATCATGTCAGCATAGATAATATATTTATGGCTGATGCGCCATATATGCATGCCTCATCTTCTGTACTGAAATCTCTGGATGCAGTCTATCCTTCTGCCTGGTTTTATTGCTGGTGCAAATTTTCACACACATCACTGTCTTTTGTTTTCTTCAGTTGGCTTGGAGTTACTCTCCTCTACAAGGGCCAGACATTGGTTGATATATAAACTTTCTTACAATCTACCAGACAAAATGATTTGGAAGAAAATCTGTTACCAAACACGCTCTTCACATCCACTGCTAAAAACAGCCACTGTGAATGGCACGATCCCTAATCGGGCTCACCTGAGAGAGGTGCTGCTTTCTCTAGTGTCTGAGTGCAAATCAAGCGCTTTAATGTGCAAAACACTTAAAGTTCTCTAATAGGACTACGATTCTCACAAAAACATTCAAGAGCTTTTTAAAAGTTACCTGAACTGACACATGTGAGCACTTCTGAGAGGATAAAAACGTATCTATAATCTCTTACAGTGAGGCCAGGCCAGCCTCTGGGAGGACTGGGAACAAATGAAAAAGGCTCACTATTTTGACAGACAGTAAAATAATCCAGCAGTAACTGTGTCCTAACAAGCATGCCAGTCTGATTTTAAGTTACCTTGAAACTTAGTGCACTACCTTTCACCAAGTAAAGCACCATGTTGGGAATACGAGATACCATTTTAGAGGCCGAGAAATTCTTTTGTGGTGTCAGATTTTGAAAGCCAAAAAGAAAAGATCCATCAGTCAGTGTCAGTGAGGATATATCTTATCCCCTTTAAGGTTAGTTTTTTTTTATCAGTGTCAAAGGAGATGGGATATAACAATTGTTCAAAAGGAAAGTATTGAGGTTGAGAATCTTTCATCAGATGTATTGTGTTCATCACAAAAATTATTGGTGAAAAGCCAGCCAATGATAGTTGTTGATTGTATTTGGTTATAAATACATTTATTGCAACAAGTTTGTACATGTACCTATTGAGTTGCCTTCTTCGCATGTTCTCCCAAAAGAAGGAAGAAAAAAAATACAGGGAAAATAATATGTTTGCGGGTAATTTGTGTCTCGCATTATCACCTGAAGAAAGAAGAGATGCTGAGTGATATCCTGTACCAACTCCTCCTCTGCGTTCTCGGGGTAAAACTTAGCCAGGAAGTGAAGGGTGACTGGATCTTCTTTGGAGACATCGTGATCCAAAACCTGCCATGCAAGACAAACCAAATCAACACATACCACCAGCAGTCATTATCATCACAACTCCATTACTGGAGGATGACTTTGATTGTCAACCTCAGGGTCATTCCTGGAAGATGTAAGGCTTGATCTCCATTTGATTCAGTTTGAACAAACAATGTGATGGAGACTGAGTGTCCGTCTGGTGCTAAGATTTACCTTCTTGTCCATTTTGATCCAGGCCACAGTGTCTTTGACATCGTACTGGAGTCCAAAGAACCACGTCTCTCTCAGTCCCAAAGCCCGACACACCAGATCAAAAAGATATTTTCCTGTCGATTTTACCTGAAAAAACAGCAACGTCAATTGATTTTGGATTAAATATAGGACCAGTCCCATAATGTACAATTCATATGCTCTGGTCACTTTTTATGTACATTGATATACAACAGCATATTTAATTGTATCCATTTATAGGCACTACAACACATATATTTATAATATTTAAGATATTCATACTGACATATTCTCATTTATATATTATTTGAAATTGCTTCTAATCACCACTATTTTTTTTTCTGTTATTATTTTTGCTTTACATATTTATGAATTACTACATAGATGACAAGTAACATGTCGAAAGAATTTCATTGTTTAGAATCACACATGTTATTCGGTGCACTCGACAAATGAAATACTTTGACCATATGTGAATGAATAACTGACAAAGCAAAGTGTGTACGACATGTCAGAGTGAAAGACAAGTCATACAAGTCATATCAGCCCGTCCATCTTTCCTAGGCTCAATTCCAGGCAGGGGGTCAGCTAAAAGACAGCTTAAAGCTCAGAGAAGCAAATCAGATACACATTCCTCTTCAATTAAAAAAAGCTTTCATCTCTGACTGCTTAACTATAAAGCGCACTAATAGCTAAGGCCTACTCTACCAGTACCATCATTCATTGCCAAGGAGAATTAGCTCACTGGGATGAAAAGAAATCCAAGACAATTGAAATACAGTCACGGTCAGTTTGACTACATTTCAAATACCCCGGACCTAAAATGTCAAACAACATAAATTATTACTATTTACCAATCATATCAATGATTCATGAATCATATCAAAGAATTACCACCTAGTCAGTTATCATAGCAAACCTGCAATTGGTATTATGTGGTATTAACAATTTCCAAATGTGGAAGTATCCAGGCTCCCTCCCCTTTAAATATGGGTTATTATTATTATTATGAATTATTTGGCTCTAAGCAATGTTAAGCCAATGTTAAGCAAATTGCAAAACAGGCACTGAAAGGCATCAAGGACAACAACAAAAAAGTATCTGCCTATTCTATATGGTATATATGCATAGGTATTAGTGCAAAGCCAATCAATGCACCTTTGATTGGATTCTGGTAACAGTGTACACTTCATTACCGCACCTCCTTTTGCTGCTTCGATTTTGTAATGAAGTGACCTTAAAGGGAATCACAGAGGCAGGACATCAATCTGCATCCTGTTGTTTCTTATTGAGCCTAATACCAAGTAAACACTGTGATGGCAATTTCATCGATCAGAACTCCTAAAGGAGTAAAGACAGAGACAATTCTTTTGCACAATTAAGTTTATTTGCAAAAAGAGAGACACGTCAAATGCTTACAAACATAATCATCCGAGGGGTCTCTAACTTAATACATGAACAGTTTGTATTTATAGAGGAAAAAGGAGTGTGGTAAGATGCTGCCCATCTGTCTTGTCAATAAAAAACATTCCCTTTGTTCTGTCAATACCTAGGCTTCACACAAGGGGCAAGCTGTCCTCCCCCACATGGGTAACCTTCTCAACTCCTGAGGAGTCACAATGCCTGGACAAACAACAGATAGACACTAAAGGGTTATACAGATTTACGAGTAACTAGTACGCTGTTGCCGGTCAAGGATGCCCCCTAGGCAAATACCAGATCCCTCTCTACCACATTCCTTTTCTTATCCAAACATGGGGACTCAGTACCTTTAACTAGTAACCCATTTATACATGTATAGGACCAAGTATACATCAGTTAAAGAATTTCCACAACACCTACTGGATTTTACACTGTGAATGATTCCTTTATAGTGGATGAGTCACACTTCTCCAACAGCAGACATTTATTCTGTAGATACTGACTGCCATCTTGTGGTAATGTACATGACATGGTTCGCAATGGTTAAATTCCGGGATGTAATCAACCCATCAATTAAATGTATTATAAAGCCCTTTTTACATCAGCAGTTGTCACAAACTGATTTTACAAAACACCCAGCCTGAAACACCAAGGAACCCTAAGAGGAGTCGGAATTAAAAAAGAAACCTTAACACTAATCTCTGGTGTACAGCAAACACCAGAAAAATAGAATGATTTAAAAATAACAAAACATTTATTTTAGTAGACAATGTATGCAGTAGTGAATGAAAGTTTGTGAACCGTTCAGAATTGTCTATATTTCTGCAATTAATTGACATAGATTGTTTTCAGATTTTTCAACTGACGTTCCCTAAATAGATCAAATGAATATATACTGAAACACATAAATCACACATCGGGTCTGGATGAACAAAATATATTAAAGATAAATTAGTTGAGGACAAAATGACATGACAACGGTCAGTGGAAACCAAAATCACCAACCGATTGAGGGCTGGATTCAAACTCAAAGCAAATAATTGAAATCACAGGCTGTTCCAACTTGCGTAAATCTAATCACGGCAACTCATATTGTGACTCAGTAGTGTGTATGGCCCCCACGTGCCTGTATGCACTCCTGATAACGTCTGGGCATCCGCCTGATGAGACGGCAGATGGTGTCCTGGGGGATCTCCTCCCAGACCTGAATCAGTGAGCTCTTGGACAGTCTGTGACGATACTTGGCAGCATTGGATGCACTGGTACATAATGTCCCAGAGATACCTAGTTGGATTCAGGTCTGGGGAACATGAGGGCCAGTCAATGGCATCAATGCCTTCGTCATCCAGGAACTATCTACACACGCTGGCCACATGAGGCTGGGCATTGTCCTACACCATTAAGAACCCAGGGCCCACGGCATCAGTGTAAGGTACCGTTGGCTAGCATGTGGAGGTCTGTGCAACCCTCCAAGGATATGCCTCCCCAGACCATCATTGACCCACCGCCAAACTGGTCATGCTGGGTGATGTTGCAGGTAGCATAACATTCACCACGGCGTCTCCAGACTCTTTCTTGTGCGTCACATGCTCAGTGTGAACCTGCATTCATCTGCGAAGAGAACGGGGCGCCAATGGCGGACCTGCCAATTCTGGTGTTCCCTGGCGAATGATGGTGGGCTGTGAGCACAGGTCCTACTAGAGGACATTGGGCCCTCATGCTACCCTCCTGAAGTCTTTTTCTGAATGCTTGGTCAGAAACATGCAGACCAGTAACTCACTGGAGGTCATTTTGTAGGGCTCTGGCAGTGCTCCTCCTGTTCCTCCTCACACAAAGGCACACACCTATCCTGCTGCTGGGTTGATTCCCTTTTACACTGGGATGATTGTGTTCCCTTATTTGTTTTGAGCAGTGTATTTGGACAATAATTATTATTTTTTTGACTTGTTCATCTCTTTACTGACCAATCTATACAACATACATTTTATTTGTGGGGAAAAGAATGTACACATAAATTGGCTTAAAAAGGTGTGTTAAAATAGTGAAATGTTTACTAGTAGGTATGAACACATCCTTGCTCTAAATTTCCATAATTCCCCATTTCATAAAATAATCGTTGACAGTGATGAGTTGTTTGCTAAGGTAATTTGATTTGTCACGAGTACAAAGTAGTAAAAAGAAAGTCTCAAAATGTAATTGCATGTTTGCATAAATCAAAACCCAATGGCCGGGAGGATTCTAAATAATCAGGTTGGAGGCAGGTAATCCTTGTTTACAGGGCAATTTATCTCACCCGCAAGTTGCAGCTGCATATAGGGTATAAATTGTAAATTGACAACATTTGAGAAAGAAAAACAGTACATTCTGATCCCTGTACCACTATCAAGATTGTGAAGTATAAATAACTTTTTGAAGATGTCACAGAAACAAAATAATCCTCATTTGTAAATACCATAACCCCAAATGAATCATGAATAATAACACTTCAAAAAAACTAGAGGTTAGCTTGTTTTGTTGCAACCTCAGACAGTCATCTAAATTACTTAAAAATCTGTTGTTTTCAGAGAAATTTCCGGAAAACAAGGAAGGGGAAACAGCAATCCCTGATCATGTCTACATCTGCATTTCCCATCCTTCTCTCGCTGCAGCTCAGCCTTTACGGTGCATCTCTTCTTCCTTCTGAAGTAACCCGGCAGCCTCTTCCGGAAATACTTCTAGGCAAACTTGGATGCATCATCCACAGCCAGCTCAGAAATTACCTCCTGGACAGGCAAATCCTCCACCAGGAAGCTGGAAAGGATCAATACTGATTGGGCTGGTACAGCGCTTACCCAACCCTTTCCTCACCATCCCTATGGTCAGTACCTCTGTTGCAGATATCAAAATGCTCACATCTTGGGTAAACCGAGAAGGACCTGGCCATCCCGGTGTACAGGCTGGACAGGTTGACCCCAGAGGCCACCCATGTGTCTCTGGGGGCAGAGGGGATCTCCATGGTTTGGCTCTCGGCAGACGAAAGCTTTGAGACCATGGTAAGCTCTTCTTTCTCAAAAAGTAGCTTTGCAGCCTCTAGCAGTGGAACTTGGCCTGCTTGTGCGCTGCATTCCCGGACAGCTCAGCAATCACCTCCCGGAGAGTCTCCCCGGGAAAAATGTTATACAGCTGATCACACAGCTGTATAAATCCATCGATTAGTATGAGACTACACTGTCTATGTACTTAGATAAACCATTACCTGGGCCATTTGAAATGAATGAGATGGATACTTTTATTGTTGTTTGATTGGCAAAATCCACTGTGTTATACCTGACTGGTAAGTCTTGCTAGCATGACTAAGCTAAATCTTGTTTTCTACCAAGAAAATGCATAAAGGCATTTCCGTGATTGATCAATGATATATATGACAAACATTTTCTATTCTGATCTACACATTTCACATTTACGACCAATTTACTAAAAAATTTACATTGAGAAAAGGTGACAGGTTTGCATGCCTGCAATTACATTAACAAGTTATGAAATACTATTACAGTTAATGAACACATCATTTGTAATTACCCCTGTAGCCTATGTGGTAAAACAAAATTCCCAGAGGCGGAAAGGTTGAACATCTGACCAGTAACCAAAAGGTTGCTAGACCAAATATTCAAGTAGGTACGAGGGGGGGGGGGGGGGTTAATAATTCTGTCCCTGAAGCAACTAACTGGAACTGCTCCCAAGTAGGTTTTTGCATGGAAAACATGGAAAAGTAGTCAGTCATGTTTAGGCTACCTGGAAAAATTAAAAACTAAGTAAAGATGACCTTTGTTTCCAAATGGAAAATATGACCCTGACACCAGTATGTCCAAATGGCACCCAATTCCCTATATTGTGTTCTAGTGTTGACCAGGGCCCATGTGGTCAAAACGCCTGGAGTGCATAGGCAATATGATTCCATTGGGATACAACCTGATGGAAAGCCTTAAGGTCAGGGTGATGTCATATGTCATCATGTTCAGAGAAAGCATGAGCTGGCCAACTACATAATTCATTGTTGTGTTGTAACAAGGTCGCAATCAAACATTGCAGTAGACTACACAAAGGAGGCACAAACCTCACAGCTGCATTCCATGTCTGCATCCATTGTGGTGATCCTGACGTTGAAGTTCTTCGCTTGTTTTCTCCTTAATGAGTTCAGTCTCATTTTGGCTGCCAAGGCACTTGCCATGTTGACAAACCTTCGATTTATTTATGTACAAAACTAACTAGCGTCTAAAATGAGTTGGATGCGCACAACGGTGTCATACGATTGTCCGTTATCCCATTCTATTCGAAGAGCATTTCTATGAGTGGCATTTTATTTTATTCAGTGTAATTACTGTTGTACACTCGAAGAACGTGAGGCTTGCTCCGAAACACTGACAAGCATATTTAGTTATTTAAGTCCGCAACTGCAGCTTCAGTAGCTGTTTACTGAGTACAGATTTGAAAACATAGCTAGAATGAGACATTTTATTTACTCGAGAATTATACAACATACTTTACTGTACTCCCCCCTCCCCTGTTTAACAGTACTGTATTAATAATACTGTACCACGCGTTAACTTTAAATTCCAGTTGTTTAATATAGGCTTTCCGTTGTAACAAGAGCACCATTATCGTACTTGCTAGCTAGTAGCTAGGAACACCTTAACAAGCTTCCTCATTCACTGAGGGGGCGGTCTAAACAAATCGATCTGTAATTTGATTGGCTTACTCTTCCTTGGTTGTGAATTGTTCATTCAGCGCCATCTTTTGGTAGCAGTATAAGAAATGGTGCCCTTTCGGTCAAGAGCAGTCAACACGCATTCCGAATCACTGAAGTGAACTGAATCATTCAGTACAGTTCATAAGATTCGAATAATTTGAATCACATTTATGAATATTTGTCAAAGCTTTGAATTCCATCCCAATCTTATGATACAATAGTAGCACACTGTTTACTGTTTCATGCCTAGGATTCACAAAAATAGAATTAACCTTGTATATTAACTTTATTTTTTTAACTTTAAGTCAAAGAAAAACCGAAGTGTCTTTTTGAACAATCAAATTATTGTGACACAGTAAGAATTAAGAATTATATAAAGCAAAAATATAGCAAAAATATACATAATGTAAACTAGAAGCAAGTTTAAAGACTGTAGAATGAGGATAAGTATTGAATATTATGAAGTGTAATATGCCTATGATTGGTACATTAAAATATTCTAATGTACAGTAAATGTACATAGAAAGAAATGAGAGCATTTGGAATGGTCATGTGTTCAACATTATCATAGATAAGTGTTGCTTGTTGAGGAGCCCAATGGCCTCAAGGAAAAACTGTCTGTGAGTCAGGAAGTGCATGCCCTGATTCTCCGGTAGCATCTACCAGATGGCAGCAGTATAAACAGACCAAAGCCTTGGTGGCTTTAGTCAGTATGTTAGACATACTGAGGCACTGGGTGTGGATTTCTGGTGCAGCCTTAGAATGGTTTTCATCCTACCTGTCCAATAGGAGGTTCTATGTCTCTGTGTATAACTACGTCTCTTAATTTTTTTCTGTTAAATATGGTGTGACCCAGGGGTCGGTCATGGGACCTATTTTATTTTTCTTATATATGCTTCCACTGGGACATGTTATTCAGAAACACAGTGTCTCTTTTCATGTTTATGGTGATGACACACAGATGTACCTCCCTGTCAGATGCACAGACCCTGGAATGCTGAGTTCACCAACCAACTGCCTTCGGCATGTCAAAAATTGGATGTCAAATAATTTCCTCCAGCTGAACTCAGACAAAACAGATATCATGGTCATTGGGTCTCAGCAGATGGCAAAGCAAATACTGCCATCTGCTGTTTCCCTAGTGGAACTTATCAACCCTGTTGCAAAATTTTTTGGCATCTGGTTTGATAGTAATAACATTTTCGAACAGCACATCGTGTTTTTACCATCTTAGAAATATATCAAAACTACGATCGATATTAACTTTTAAGGACACTGACACCATTTTACATAATTTTATTTCATCACGGCTGGATTACTGCAACAGCCTTTTTACTTGTTTGACCCAAAAATCTATTGATCAACCCAAGACTGTACAGAACTCAGCTGCCAGACTTTTAACCAGAACCAAGAAACATTATCACATCACACCTGTTTTGGCTTCATTACACTGACTCCCAAGATGTTTTAGAATTTAACATTTTATTGATTACTTTGAAGGCTCTTCTTGACCTCTCTTCATGTTATGTCTCTGACCTTTCAGTCCCATATACACCAGTGCATACCTTGAGTTTTCAGTCGAGACTCTATTCCAGAGTCTCGACTGAAAACTAAAGGGGACAGAGCGTTTGTAGTCAGGGCCCCGAGGCTCTGGAACAGCCTGCCCAAGGACATCAGGTCAGCTGAGTCAGTGAATTCCTTTAAGGCCTTCTTAAAACATACTTTTATAGGAGAGCCTTTCCTGATTTTAACTGACTTTATTTTATTATATTTTCTTTTAACTGTAACTGTAGCTTTTAAGTAGTGTTCTTGCTTTTATCATGTATCTTGTTATTTGCTTTATGTGTATTTTATTGTCCTTGCATCGTGAAGCACTTTGTAACATGATTTCGAAAAAAGTGCCTTATAAATAACAATTATTATTATTTTTAGTTGTGTGCAGCATAACTGCTACATGCAGCTTCGTCATTTTTAGTTTGGGCTCTGGGCTCTACTCACTGATCTAAATTCACGGATCTAAGAGCCCTGCTCGATTTATACTCTTCAATCATATCCGAAATGTATTTGTGGCCCAAAAAATTCAGTGATTTGTAGACTAAAAGCACAACTTTAAAATATTTTCTGTAACTGACTAGAAGCCAGTGCAAAGATGTAAGAACCGGAGTGATGTGCTCGGTTCTCTTCTGCATAAGTGCATTCTTCTTACGGTGTCTTGGAAAAACAACATCTGACAATCATAATAAGTACATTTTGCTTCACTGAAGCCATTAGTTGGCAAAGTCAGTGCCAGTGAAATCAAAGTTAAATGCTTTTTTCTCCGGGTGGTTACATTGGGGTTGAGATACCTACATTTGTGCACAGGCCATGTAACAGATATTCTATTTAACAAAGAATTGTTGAAGAGAAGCATTTCGGAGAGAGATGTGTAGTGCATTCTTACAACTGACCACTTGTCTCTAAGTTTTAAACACCATGTCAACTAAACTTCAGGGATTTCAATCTGTCCAGTTAGGAAGCATAAGCGATTGTGAATCAATGTCACTTGTTTTGGTGTGAATCAATGTTACTTGTTTTGGAGGATAGCTGGACAGGTCCATAGAAGTGCATCAACCCAGCAGCAGGACAGGTTTCTGCTCCTTTGTGTGAGGAGGATCAGGAGGAGCACTGCCAGAGCCCTACAAAATGATCTCCAGTGGGTTACTGGTGTTCATGTTTCTGAGCAAACTGTCAGAAACAGACTCCATGAGGGTAGCATGAGGGCCCGACGTCCTTTAGTGGGACCTGTGCTCACAGCCCAACACTGTGCAGCTCGATTGGCATTTTCCATTCAGCATGACCGGTTTGGCGGTAGATCAGTGATGGTCTGGGGAGGTATATACTTGGAGGATCCCACAGACCTCCGCGTGCTAGCCAATGGACCCCTGACTATTGTTAGGTAGTGGGGTGAAATCCTGAGACCCATCGTCAGACCTTATGCTGGTGCAGTGGGCCCTGGGTTCCTCCTGGTGCAGGACAATGCCTGGCCTCATGTGGCCAGCAGTGTAGGCAGTTCCTGGATGACAAAGGCATTGATGCCATTGACTGCCCCTCACGTTTCCCAGACCTGAATCCAATTGAGAACCTCTATAACGTTACGTATTTGTGCATCCAACGCCGCCAAGTAGCGCCACAGACTGTCCAGGAGCTCAATGATACTCTGATCCAGGTCGGGGAGGAGATTATCAGGACACCATCCGTCCTCTAAACAGGAGCATACCCAGACGTCAGGAGTGCATACAGGCACGTGGGGGCCATACACACCACAGAGGCACATTATGAGTTGCCGTGGTGAAATTCACGAAAGTTGGAGTAGTCTGTGATTTCAATTGTTTACTTTTTTTCGATCTGAGTTTGAATCCAGCCCTCAATCGGTTAGTGATTTGGTTTGCACTGACCGCTGTTACAATATTATTCTTAACAAATTACACAATGTACAGTAAAGATGTTGTAATGCTTTTTAATATATTTCGTTCATCGAGACCTGATGTGTGATTTAAATGTTCCCTTCATTAGTGTATAACAAAGCATGTGAAAAGTAAACGTATACTGTCATATCCCATATCCCTAGGATATAGGCTACATTTCGGATCCGATGAAGACCTCTAAGAGGAGTCGTAACATATTTCCTTCCACAATTATTTTAGAAATTATAGTTATTGTAGTTATTGTAACATCTGATAAGTGTTAAGCATTGGTGATAAAAGAGTTTTCATTCCGACTTCATAGCAGCCTTAAGCTTTGTGATTCTAAAAAAACATACAATAGGTCATATGGGTAAATTTAAACCGTCTTAAAAGGCTTCAGGTTAAAACCTGCATATACAGCTGTGGAAAAACAAAATCTTTCCTTTCCAAAAAAGTTGAAAAGGAAGGGTTTTGAGTGAGGAACAGAAAGAGACCACTGCAAAATGAAAGCTTCTGTTCCTCACACATAACTTTCCTTTTAAATTTTTTTGGAAAGGAAAGACAAAGGCGCGGTGGTCTCTTAATTTATTCCGGAGCTGTACTACTTTAATTTGGTAACACGCAATATGCTCCTTGGTAGTTCCACATTATTCTAAAGTAGTCCATTAACGGGAACCCTTCGCTGCAGAAGAAATGTATGGCAAATACAATATAAGTATAATATAAATGTAGATTGTATTCTACATGGTAAATGATAAATGTTGATAAATGTGCAATATGCAGTGAATCAGTCAGGCGATATTGAATGAATTCCACTTAAGGAGAGAGGCTCTGCTCCATGACCATAACACAAAAGATTAGCTTTTGTAATAGCCTGAGGCTTGGAGCCTCTTCTTGATGAGGTGGCTGACCAATATCTGAGGACGTTGTTCATAGGTTTGGAGAATTTCGCTGTTCAACTGGTCACCTTTCTGGCGGTCCAGTAGTGTCACACACACCACAGCCGCTTGAAAGGGACAATATACATGAAATAGAGATGAATAATTTACTCCATGTCACTCATTGGCATGACAACAATGAAACCGGGGGTTGGCTCAGCAGCACAAAAAGATTTAGGACCAGACAAATCATGTACTAGCATGTGTCTGCACTCAACTTGTTTGCATGCTCCAAAAACATTTCAATGCAAGCCCTTAAAAGGAAAACCATCTAAAATATATACATATATAATTTATAAATATTTATTTTAAATATATATCTTAAAATCATTACTAGCAGTGACTAGCAGTACCTTTCAGGCCACTCAGTTTGCACATGGCAGCAAATACAGAGGACTCCATCTCGATGTTGCGAACTCCAGACTCGTATGCTTTAGTCAGGTACTCCTGTTTATCCTTTTCTGTGTAGGAGCAGAAAGCTCCATCCAGACGTGCTTGGCCTGGAGAGATAAAATAAAAAAGTAGCAATTAATCACTCACTCTAGTAAGGTGGGCACATCAACATTACACAAGTCTGTGCCACCACGCCCAACTATTTTATGGGCATGTCAAAATAACATGTACGGTTAGGTCCGGAAATAATTGGACACTGACACAAGTTTTGTTATTTTGTCTGTCTACCGAAATATATTCATGTTACAATTAAATAATGAATATGGGCTTAAATTGCAGTCTCTCAGCTTCAATTCGAGGGTAATCACATCCACATTTTTAGGATTATTATAATAATTTTTTTAAAGATTTTATTGTTAACCTATAAATCAATACATTGACTTGCTCCTACTTACCTCGCTGATATGATCCAGCCATACATACAGTGGGGAGAACAAGTATTTGATACACTGCCGATTTTGCAGGTTTTCCTACTTATAAAGCATATAGAGGTCTGTAATATTTATCATAGGTACACTTCAACTGTGAGAAACGGAATCCAGAAAATCACATTGTATGATTTTTAAATAATTAATTTGCATTTTATTGCATGACATAAGTATATGATCACCTACCAACTAGTAAGAATTCTGGCTCTCACAGACCTGTTAGCTTTTCTTTAAGAAGCCCTCCTGTTCTCCACTCATTACCTGTATTAACTGCACCTGTTTGAGGTCATTACCTGTATAAAAGACACCTGTCCACACACTCAATCAAACAGACTCCAACCTCTCCACAATGGCCAAGACCAGAGAGCTGTGTAAGGACATCAGGGATAAAACAAGAAGCTTGTTGAGAAGGCAACAACTGTTGGCGCAATTATTAGAAAATGGAAGAAGTTCAAGATGACGGTCAATCCCCCTCGGTCTGGGGCTCCATGCAAGATCTCACCTTGTGGGGCATCAATGATTATGAGGAAGGTGAGGGATCAGCCCAGAACTACACAGCAAAACCTGGTCAATGAACTGAAGAGAGCTGGGACCACAGTCTCAAAGAAAAACATTAGTAACACACTATGCTGTCATGGATTAAAATCCTGCAGCGCATGCATGGTCCCCCTGCTTAAGGTCCATGTCCAGGCCCATCTGAAGTTTGCCAATGACCATCTGGATGATCCAGGGGAGGAATGGGAGAAGGTCATGTGGTCTGATGAGAAAAAATTGAGCTTTTTGGTCTAAACTCCACTCGCCGTGTTTGGAGGAAGAAGAAGGATGAGTAAAACCCCAAGAACACCATCCCAACTGTGAAGCATGGTGGTGGAAACATCATTCTTTGGGGATGCTTTTCTGCAAAGGGGACAGGACGACTGCACCGTATTGAGGGGAGGATGGATGGGGCCATGTATCGCGAGATCTTGGCCAACAACCTCCTTCCCTCAGTAAGAGCATTGAAGATTGGTCGTGGCTGGGTCTTCCAGCATGACAACAACCCGAAACACACAGCCAGGGCAACTAAGGAGTGGCTCTTTAAGAAGCATCTCAAGGTCCTGGAGTGGCCTAGCCAGTCTCCAGACCTGAACCCAATAGAAAATCTTAGGAGGGAGCTGAAAGTCCGTATTGCCCAGCGACAGCCCCGAAACCTGAAGGATCTGGAGAAGGTCTGTATGGAGGAGTGGGCCAAAATCCCTGCTGCAGTGTGTGCAAACCTGGTCAAGAACTACAGGAAACGTATGATCTCTGTAATTGCAAACAAAGGTTTCTGTAGCAAATATTAAGTTCTGCTTTTCTGATGTATCAAATACTTATGTCATGCAATAAAATGCAAATTAATTACTTAAAAATCATACAATGTGATTTTCTGGATTTTTAGATTCCGTCACTCACAGTTGAAGAGTACCTATGATACAAATTACAGACTTCTACATGCTTTGTAAGTGGGAAAACTTGTTCTACCCACTGTACCTTCACGTAACCTTAGATCGCAAGATGCAGGCCTTTTAATTGTACCTAGAATTTCTAAACAAACAGCCAGATGCAGGGCCTTCTCTCATAGAGCTCCACTACTGTGGAATTAGCTTAGAAATGCAAACTCAGTGCAAACTTTCAAGTGTCTACTAAAGACTCATCTCCACAGCATGGTCTATGATTAAGTGTAGTCTGCCCCAGGGGCGTGAAGGTGACCAGAAAGGCTTGATAATGTCCCCCCTTGCTATCTTGCCAGGTGGGCTCTCATCGCCACTGGGATGCCCTCCCTCCAATGCCATTCCATGGGGGCGGAGTAACTGGCTTGTTGTTGTCTCTCTGTTGTGCACTTGTGCATTTGGGCTGTACTCTGCTGGCAATACTTGGTCCTCATTCAGGGTGGTTGGAGTTGGTGGGTGTCCCTTTGGTTGAAGCTTGGCAATGCGGGTGGATTGATTTTCTGCCTGTTGGGCCCTGTCCAGGGTCTCCCCCGGATAGGGCCACAGTGTCAATGGAACCCCCTGTCTCAGCCCCAAGGTCTTATGCTGCTATATTAGTGTGCTGTGGGAGTAGGGTCAGTTCTCCTTCTTTACTATAAATCCTTGTTGATCTAAAGAATGCATTTTCAAAATGTTCTCTGTATCCTGCTGTTTTTAACATAGGAGGACATGAGATCTTGGCCCAGACTTGAGGAGTACCAGGCTTGAAAGACCCGTTGCTGTCCCTGTCCAAAGTCCTCCTGGTTGTGTTACAGACCAAGACGATAACTGACGATTTCAGCTGCCACTGTGCTGACAAAAACACAACCCCCCCTTCCCCGTGTTGTCCCTGTCCTTGTCCATCTGGTCATGCATCCGACCAGGACTAGGTGTAGGTGTTTTTATTAAAGCACTTTGTGACAACTGCTGCTGTAAAAAGGGCTTTATAATTAAATTTAATTGATTGATTGATTGATTGATTGATTGAAATTGGAGGAAGGGTTTAGGAATTACAGATCTTTAATATGTAGCTCCCTCTTTTTCATGGGACCTAAAGTAAATGGACAATTGACTCAAATGCTGTGAACTTATACTGTTTTAACATTGCCCTGGTATTCAATTTTAGGTTTTGTTGGATCATACATTTGCGAGATAACGTTTACTACGCTTTGTGTTTCTGCTGGAATAAGTGGCAGACCGAAATCCATGCAACAAACACTGTCGACACGGCAGGCTAGTCTTGCTAGCAAACTTTCAGCAATGGCGGAGGATGGGGCTGGTGGCAAGGTGGAAGATATTGTATCCATGCCTCAACTTGTGTCTGAACTAGCTAAGCAGAGGTCTGTTTTAACGGATGATATCTCCATGTTGATTCAAGGGTCGCTAAAACCACTCTAGTCTGCTGTGGATGCTATATGTGACACTGTCAACTCGTTTCAATCCAGGCTAGCATCAACGGAGGCTATAGCTGGTGAGAACTTCGAGTGCTTGAACTCTGCTGAAACTACTATAAATGCGTTGAAGGTAGGCAATCAGGAATTATTAGATCTGGTGAATGACCTCGAAAACAGAGCACGCAGGTCGAACCTGCAAATTGTGAACATTCCGGAGGGCAGCGAGAATGGCAAAGATCCAGTTAAATTCATGGAAGAACTACTTAGGGAATGTCTGGGTTCGAGTGTTTTCGCTGAGCCACCTAAACTGGAGAGAGCATAGATCCTTGGCTCCTAGACCAGCGCACAGGAAGCCTGCTAAAGAATTTGTGGTGTGTTTTCGAAGCTTACAACAAAAATAAACAACACTGCGTTGGGCAAGGAGCCATGTGGTTAAGTTCCACGATGCTAACCTTTGGTTTTATCCTGACCTGAGTGCTATCTTGGCGAAAAGACAGGGCTTTCCACGGAGTTAAACAGACAGTGTATGAGAAAGGAGTGAAATTCCACCTGGTGTATCCAGCCCGCCTGAGAGTGATTCTGGGGGATGAGACGTTTACCTTTGAAACACCTGACGAAGCACAGGCATTCTACAACAAGCGCATTCGGTCCATCCAGTGAAGGGAGGTGATGGACTAAATATGTACTCAGAGGACTTGACCTACACTGCATGTTAACTAGGTACTCTGCTGTTAATTGATGAAAGCACACTCACTTTAATTAGGTTGTAAAATGTATGGCACTTTCATACTGATGCAAATTGACAGATGTTGGGACTCTTGTAGATAACGTAGTTCTTAAAGGATGTTCACCGGTAAGGCGTCTTTAGCGAGCCTGCAGTTTATCCCATTTTGGGATCTAGACATAGGCAGGTCACACGCTATGGGTTTCAGTTTATGTCTTTGTTGTATGGGGTGTGAGGGGTTTAAGGGTGTGGGGAGGTACCTCGTTTTCACTGTGAGTCAGTTTTGTTGAGTACTTGTAGCTGGCCAGTTTTGAGTTGGTTATGGATAGTAGTAGGCTCAATCAAGACTTGGGTAAAGCTGTCAGGTTTATAAGCTGGAATGTCAAAGGGATGAATGGACCTGTGAAACAAGCAAGAATATTTGCACATTTTACATTTTTAAAATGTGAAATAGCTTTTTTGCAAGAAACTCACTTATTGGTGAGAGATCAGCTCAGATTAAAGAAAACATGGGTGGGCCAATTATTTCATTCAGGATTTAGTCATAGGTCTGGGGCTATCCTGATACATAAATAAGTTACTTTTAGCCCAACTAAGGTAATAGAGGAATCACAAGGGCAATATGTTATTGTATTAGGGTCTTTATATTTTAAACCTGTCGTACTGGTGAATGTATATGCTCCTTTTTTCAATGTAAATATGCCCACAATTGGTGCAGTCAGTAGAGCAGAATTGGAGTTCCCTGTCTCGCACACCGAAATTGCAGATACAATTAGGACCATGCAAAATGGAAAGGCACCAGGACCTGACGGGTACCCAGTTTAATTTTTAAAGACATTTTCGGGGCAACTAATTCCACTTTTGCTTGAGATGTTTAACTAATCAAAAGCTAATGGTACTTTGCCCAGGACACTGACTGAAGCTTCCATAATTTTACTGTTAAAACCAGGGAAAGACAGAAAGGAATGTGGGTCATATCGCTCTATTTCCCTCCTTAATTGTGATATCAAAATATTGGCAAAAGCACTCGCACTCTGTTTGGAAAAAGTAATGCCAGAGGTGATCTCCCCGGACCAAACAGGTTTTATGACGGGACGGCACTCTTTTTCAAATGTGCGTCGCCTTCTAAATGTCTTGTACTCACCTGAGTCCAGTGCAGTGGCTGAAATGGTCATCTCTCTGGATGCCGAAAAAGCATTTGATAGGGTAGAGTGGAGTTTTTTGTTTGAGTGTTTGAGTAGATTTGGTTTTGGCCAAATTTTAGATCTTGGATTGAGTTTCAATACTTCAGCCCAAAGGCATCAGTAATCACCAATAGGAATCATTCCAAATGATTTTCCCTGACGAGGGGAACACATCAGGGATCACCAATAAGTCCAGGCTCTAATTATTGAATCTCTCTCTATTGCGCTTAAGTCAAAGCCAGAAATAGGTGGAATTCATAGATGGGGATTGACCCATAAGTTATCTTTGTATGCAGATGATTTATTGTTGTACCTATCAGACCCTATACATTCTGTTCCCCATGTTTTGAATATATTGCAAGCATTTAGTATTATCGCTGGTTATAAATTGAACCTAACTAAAAGTGAGTGCTTTCCTATAAATGCCTTGGCCCGGTCTCTTCAGGACTCAGAATTACCCTTTTGTATGACCAGAGATGGGTTTAAGTATTTAGGTATTAACTTGACGCAAATCTTTCCTGAGCTATACCATAAAAACCTTACTCCATTAGTCAGCCTGATTTTCAGAGATGGAATGCCTTTAATTTGTCATTGGCTGGTAGGATTAACTGTATTAAAATGAATGTTCTGCGCAGATTTCTTTATCTTTTTCAGTGCCTCCCAATTTATCTACCTAAATAATTTTTTCAATCTATCGATAGGTATATAACATCATTTATTGGAGCTGCAAAGGCTCCTAGACTTCAAAAGAGATTCCTTCAAAGACGTCGTTCCAGCGGAGGCTTGGTTTGCCAAATTTACAATTTTACTACTTGGCAGCTAACTGCCAGAAAATACTTTATTGGAGTCAGTCATCAGATATGGTCTGGTGTGAATCTGAAAATAATTCATGTCTTTCAACATCACTCTCAGCTTTGGTAACTTCTAAAATCCCTCTGGCTATTTCAACACATACTTCAAATCCACCGGTCATTAATACCTTACGTATTTGGCAACAATTTAAAAAACATTTTCCATTCAAGCCCCAATTTGCCATAATCATTCATTTATTCCGGCTGGAATAGATGCAACTTTCTTGCAATGGAACAGGCAAGGCCTTGTCAGAATTAAAGATTTTTATAAAGATGGTTTATTTGCTCTCCTGCTCAAATCATTTTAGATATCTTCAGATTCGCGACTATATTCATAGTAATACGACAGAATTTCCAAATGAACCAGATTCATCTGTCTTGGGGGATATCTTGGAAGTGTCTTCTAATTTAAAAGGACTTATTTACAGAATTTATAACATCATCACTTCCCATGGTGACGACATTCTGGATAAGATTAGAGCAAAGTGGGATGATGAACTAGGAGAGACAATACCCGATAGTATATGGGAGGAAGCTGTGCGTAGGGTCAATGGGACTACATCCTGTGCTCGTCTAAGCTTAATCCAGTTTAAAGTTTTACATAGTACGCATTTTTCTAAAGCTAAATTGGCAAAAATATTTCCAGGCATGGATGAAAATTGTAGCAGATGTCACAGCGCTCCAGCAACCTTGACCCACATGTTCTGGTCATGCCCACGCTTGGATACATTTTGGTTGGAGGTCTACAAAACGCTATCTTAAGTTATAGAAACAGAATGTGAGCCCAATGTGTATACTTCAACTTTTGGAACGGTGCGGACATACCATATAGGGCTTGCTAGGTATAAAATCTACTTTGATTACCAGGTGGCAAATTCTTTTACATTGGAAATCACCATACCCACCAAAAGTATCTGTATGGCTGACTGATCTTATGATGTATCTGAAATTGGAAAAGATAAAGTATGCCCTTAGAGGATCCAATTGCCTCTAAGGGTAATTGGACCCTCTAAGTCCCTTCCTGGGATTCCCTAATAACATGTAAAGCACTAAGACAGTTTGATGGTTGAGGCCTAAAGAAGTCTACATTATTGTTTTATGTACTGTAACACCCCTGGCCGGGATGCTAAATCAGGAGTCGGAGTCAGAGGTAAAGAACAACAGGTAGAATTTATTTACCCTAACAAGACAGCTGTGCGGCCACTGTGTATGCCAACAATACCTGTTAACACACAGGCTCTTGACAAACTCTCCTAAATCTGTAGCTATCTAAGACAAGTATCCCACGTCACGGTTCTCTCACACACAGGAGTGGAGCCACAAGAGAGAGAGATGCTTGCCAAAACCCCACCTTATATAAGCTATGGCCTGGGACCCCTGGACCCACCCCTGCTGTCCCCGAGCCCCCGGGGATGCCCTCCTCACTGCAGGACATCCCACCAGGTAAAACAGCCCCACCTAACTGTCAGGCCCCGCCCCCTAATGAAACATAACTGAGCAACTTAGAACAGCACTTTAAATGAACACAGGGTCGCTACAGTACTAATGGTTTGTTTTTGTGTTTTTGACGGGTGTCATACTGAGACGCACAGTGGTTCTGATAAGGGTGTGTGGGAGGGTGGCCAGTGGGGTTTTATTTTGGAAATGAAAAAGTAAAACAAATGTATTTCCAGTAAGTATGTAACTTGGTTGTTTTTAATGAATAAAAAAGAAGCGCTCAGTGAAAGTGAAACCGGACATTTTTAGGCTGCAAAAACAAAATCTATCAGAGAGATAGGAGGAACATTAGGCATTGCCAATGTTCACAGTTTGGTACATTATGAGAAAGAAGGAACGCACTAGTGAGCTCTGCTACACAAAAAGGCCTGGGCGTCCACGAAAGATAACAGAGGTGGATGATCATAGGATCCTTTCCATGGTAAAGAAAAACCCCTTCACAACATCCAGCCAATATCATTGTCCAAGTCTGCCATGAAGAGAAGACTTCACGAGAGCAAATACAGAGGGTTCACTACAAGGTGCAAACCATTCATAGGCCTCAAGAATAGGCCAGATTTGCCAAAAAACATATAAAAAGGCCAGCCCAGTTCTGGAACTTCATTCTTTGGACATTTGAAACTAAGATCAACCTGTACCAGAATGATGGGATGAAAAAAGTATGAAGAAGGCTTGGAACGTCTCAAGATCCAAAGCATACCACATCATCTGTAAAACACGATGGAGGCAGTGTGATGGCATGGGCATACATGGTTTCCAATGGCACTGGGTCACTATTGTTTATTGATGATGTGACAGAAGACAGTAGTAGCCAGATTAATTCTGAAGTGAATAGGAATATATTGTCTGCTCAGATTCAGACAAATTTAGCAAAGTTGATTGGACAGCGGTTCACTTTATGATGGGCAATGACCCAAAACATACTGCGAAAGCAACCCACGGTTTTTTTAAGGCAAAGAAGTGGAATATTCTACAATGGCCAAATATATCACCTGATCTCAAACCGATCGAGCATGCGTTTCACTTGCTGAACACAAAACCTAACCTCCTAAGACCTGAGCTTTGATAATGTATGCATTTTTTATTTCTCTTAGCTATTTCGGATTAGTAGGATCTGATATGTATAATATCTAAGCATGGCGCAGACAACTGTCCTCTAATAAGGACAATAGGTTTAAGTTAAGCAGAATGAAGTGCATGGTGCAGGAAGCCTAAAACATACAGTGGATATAAAAAGTCTACACACCCCTGTTAAAATGCCAGGTTCTTGTGATGTAAAAGAATGAGACAAAGATAAATCATGTCAGAATTTTTTCCACCTTTAATGTGACTTATTCATTTGAAAAACAAACTGAAATCTTTGAAGAAAAAGAAAAAATACTCACAATAACCTGATTGCATAAGTGTGCACACCCTTAAAATAATATTTTGTTGAAGCACCTTTTGATTTTATTACAGCACTCAGTCTCTTTGGATAGGGGTCTGTTAGCATGGCACATCTTGACGTGGCAATATTTGCCCACTCTTCTTTGCAAAAGCGCTCCAAATCTGTCATTTTGCGAGGATATCTCCTGTGCACAGCCTTCTTCAGATCACCCCACAGATGTTCAATTGGATTCAGCTCTGGGTGGGCCATTCCAAAATGTTAATCTTCTTCTGGTGAAGCCATGCTTTTGTGGATTTGGATGTGTGCTTTGTGTCATTTTCGTGCTGAAAGGTGAACTTCATCTTCAGCTTCCTAACGGATGCCTGAAAGTTTTGTGAAATTGCCTGGTATTTGGATCTGTTCATAATTCCCTCCACCCTAAATAAGGCCCCAGTTCCAGCTGAAGAAAAACAGACCCAAAGCATGATGCTGTCACCACCATGCTTCACTGTGGGTATTGTGTTCTTTGGGTGATGTTCAGTGTGGTTTTTGCGCCAAACATACCTTTTGGAATTATGGCCAAAAAGTTAAACCATAACACATTTTCCCACATGCTTTTGGGGGACTTGATGTTTGGTTTTGCAAACTTCAGCCAGGCTTAGATGATTTTCTTTGTAAGAAAAGGCTTCCGTCTTGCCACCCTACCCCATACCCCATTCATATGAAGAATACGGGAGATTGTTGTCACATGTAGCACACAGCCAGTACTTGCCAGAAATTCCTGCAGTTCCTTTAATGTTGCTGTAGGTCTCTTGGAGTCCTCCCTGACCAGTTTTTTTCTCGTCTTTTCAGCAATTTTGGAGGGACTTCCAGGTGTTGGTAATGTCTCTGTTGTGCCATATTTTCTCCACTTGATGATTCCATGGTATATCTAATGCTTTGGAAGCTCTCTGTGGACCATGGATTTTGCTCTGAGATGCAACTAAGAAAATCCTACAAGAAAAGCTAAACTTTATTTGTGATTAATCAGAGTCACTTTAAACGATGGCAGGTGTGTAATGACTTCTATTTAACATGAGTTTGAATGTGATTGATTAATTCTGAACACAGCCACATCCCCAGTTATAAGCACACTTATGCAACCAGGTTATTGCACATTTTTTCCCCCTTGAAGATTTCAGTTTGTTTTTCAATTGAATTGCTCACATTATAGGTCACATTAAAAGTGGAAAAAGTTGTGACATGATTTATCTTTGTCTCATTCTTTTACATCACAAAACCTGGCATTTTCACAGGGGTGTGTAGACTTTTTATATCCGCTGTAGTGTCCTCATAGCGAACACATGGTCTCAGGAGGTCATTGCAGAAATACCCACAAACAAACAACAACTGAAGACAGCTGCAGTTAAGGCCTGGCATCACATAAGAAGAAACCCAGTGTTTCATGTCCATGCATTCCAGACTTCAAGCGGTCATTGTCTGCAAAGGATTCTCGACAAAGTACTAAAAATGAACATTCTATTTATGATTGTGTAAATTTCTCCAACTACATTTGAGCCCCTGAAATAATGGGACTGTGTATGAAAATGGTTGCAATTCCTAAATGTTTCATACAATATTTTTGTTCAACCCCTTTCATTAAAGCTGAAAGTCTGCACTTCAATTTTATCTTGGTTGTTTAATTTCAAATCCATTGTGGTGGCGTATAGAGCCAAAATTATGAACATTGTGTCAGTGTCCAAAAATTTCTGGACCTAACTGTAGTCGACGAGAGCGCTAACACATCTGGCAACGCGCTAACACACCAACACACAAAATGCAGGCTCACAGATGAAGAGCAAAATTCTCAAGTAGGGCAGAGGTCCTCACCCACCTTCATAGAAGTCCAAGGTGCACATGGTGTTGCCTATGACCGTGTTAAATTGGCCCAGTTCATTGCTATACTGCAGCAGTTCTTCGGCCAGACCTTCATCCAGGTCTGTGCTTCGCACCACCGTCTTCCCCAGAATGATTTGCTTGAACCAGGGCAGAAAGGTGGCATCTACTGGCTGCTTGGTGACTACCACCGTGCCTGGCTCAAGACCTGGAGGAAGAATCATGATGTTATGGACATACTTCAATCATCAGAATCATGACATTATCGCTGTCAAAGGCCTTCATTAAAATCATGACATCATGGTCATCAACGTTTTTTTTTAGAATCAAGATGTTATGGCGGTCAACAGCCTTTATTAGAATCAAGACGTTATGGCTGTCAAAGGACTTCATCAGAATGACGTTATGGTCGTCAACAGCCTTCATTAGAATTATGACGTTATGAACGTCAACAGCCTTTATTAGAATCATGATACTGTGGCCATCAATGGCCTGTAGGGACTACCAAGGGGCACATTGCGTGTTACAGTGTTATTAGTTTCCCTTCAGTAATTTAACACTTAGAGATAAGACATTTAACTGACACTTACCCAAAACCATTCAGTCATGTGTGCATATGTTTTACATTGGGTGTTCCAGTGAATCTGACCCAATATACTTTCATTGCCATTGTCGTGATCTACTAAGCTACAGTGGGATTCATGTGTTGTACAACATCATGAGGGAACAGACCAAAACTCAAGGGACTTGAGAAGATCATAGGCAGAACATGTGTAAATGTTAAATGCTATACCTAATCCACCTGATGTTCCAATGCGTATGATAGTCACATCAGTACAGTGGGCGTGGTGGAGGAGCTTGATGAGCTCATGTAACATGATGGCAATGGAGGGGATCCCCATGCCATGCTGGAAAACAGAAAGAGGAAGAATGAGAGAGAGAGTCATAGATGGATTACGTTAAACCACAAAATGTAGCCTGTTGCGTATACCAAGTCGCTACACCTTCTGTCATTTTAAATAAAGTTGTGCTCAAAGGTTTGCATACTCCTGGATAATTGGAAATATATGTACCATTTTTAAAGAAAACATGAGTGAGCAAGCAAAATACATGTATTTTATTTCTTATGGGATACATATTCAACTATAGGTTATAACAGAATAGCACAATCATAAAAAAAACATGGCAACAAAGATTATTTTTTTACTGACCCCTGTTCAAAAGTCTGCATAGCCTTAGTTATTAATACTGTGTATTGCCCCCTTTAGCATCAATGACAATGTGCAGTCTTTTGTAATAGTTGTCTATGAATTCTTGCAGGTGGTATAGCTGCCCATTCGTCTGGGCAAAATGCCTCCAGGTCATACAAATTATGTTTGAGATCTCCCCAGAGTGGCTTGATGATATTAAAATCAGGAGACTGTGATGGCCACTCCAGAACTTTCACCTTTTTCTGCTGTAACCACTGGAGGGTCAACTTGGCCTTGTGCTTAGGGTCATTGTCATGCAGGAAAGTCTATCCCTATTTCACCCCTTATTTCATCTCCCGTATTTACCCCCGATTCCCTATATCAGTGTTTCCCAACCTTTTTTGAGCCGGGGCACATTTTTTACATTTACAAAATCCTAGGGCACACCAACAACCAAAATGACACAAAATGACAATCTAACACAGTACATATTAGATTACCTTTATTATAATACATATAGTTAATAATATCGTTTTTTAATGTGTTTATACTAGGTGGGAAACCTGGGGCTGTTACGATGAACACAAAATGGATATCCTGGCAGTAATGGTAGAAAGACACACACGAAGCTCTTCCTCAACAGCTCTCAGTCTCTCTCTGTTTTTAGCTTTTATCGCAGTCAAGCTTGAGAAGCTCAGCTCACACAGATATGTGGTTGAAAACGGGAGCAATGTCAAAATAGCTTTGTTGGCTAGAATGGGGAACTCCTTGGCAACAGATAACCAAAAACTGTCCAAAGAAGATCAGCAAAGTTTAGCTTTAAACCACGATCTTGTTTCAGTTCAATGAGTTCCTCTTGCTCCTTTCCAGCAACGGATGCTGAGCTGTATGGGCCCAGTCAAGGCATTCTGTGAAGGCTGAATAGAAATAAAATGACAACTTCTCCTCAAGAGTTTTCAAATGTGTGCAAATCACCTCGCACATTGCAGCAGTGTTGCCATCATGCAGTTTCTCGGTGAGTGGGAACATCTCAAGGTTGCCACGCTGCACATGTTGTTGCCAGAGCTGCACCTTTAAACGGAATCCGTTCATATTATCAGTGCTTATAGGCAGGTTTTCATTTTGGCCTTGCATCCGTGTGTTCAGTTCATTCAGATGATGAAATATATCTGCCAGGTATGCCAGCTTTGCACACCACTCATCACTTGCAAGCAGCTTTGAGTAATCGGATCTCTCGTTTGTCAGAAAAACTTTAAGTTCCTCTCGTAGCTCATACACACGGGTCAGCACTTTGCCGGGCGACAGCCACCGGACCTCCGTGTGGAGCAATAAGACTTTATGCTCCGCTCCCATTTCCTTACACAAAGACGCAAATAAGCGACATTTCAAAGGTCACGTCTTCACAAAGTTCACTATGCGCACAACATCATCCAACACAGGAGCTAGATCTGCTGGTAAGGTTTTTGCAACGAGGGCCTCACGGTGCAAAAAACAGTGCGTAACAATAACATCTGTTTTTTTTTCTTTGACCGTATACTTACGAAGCCTTTGAGGCGCCCGACCATGGCTGCAGTTCCATCAGTGCAGACACCTGTGCAGTTTTCCCACGTAAGTCCTCTTTGGTCAAGATATTCCGACGTGACCCGAAATATTTCCTCTCCTGTTGATTTTTCTGGCAGCGCCTTGCAAAATAGGAAGTTTTCTCTAATGGCTTCTCCATCCACAAAACGCACGTTGGCCAAGAGCTGACAATGTCCACTAATATCCGTCGACTCATCAAGTTGCAAGGCATATTTCTTACTGATGCGCATCTTTTCTAAAACAACAGTTTTGATATCCGCAGACATGTCATCAATACGTCTGGCAATTGTGTTATTTGAGAGAGGCACTTTAGCTATCTCTTTGGCCGCGTCAGGGCCGAGCATCTCGTTTACAATGGCTTTACAAGCTGGCAGTATTAATGTTTCTGGCACAGTGTGGGACTTTTTTGATTTAGCTACAAGTTCAGCAACAAGGTAGCTAGCTTTGATGGCTCTCTCGTTTACCTTTGTGTTTTTTCAAAAAAAAAAAAGTTGCCTGTTTCTCATTGTTTGTACGTAAGCATACAAAATAGTCCATCGGCTTGTTTGAACGGAAGGGTGTTTCGTTTGGAGATGGCGTTTAAGCTTGCTTGGCACCATGGCGTTATTGGATAGCTTCTCACCACACACCAAGCACAGCGGAGTCGGTGCCGTTGCATTCCCGATGAAAGTAAATCCAAATGAAAGATAGCTTTCGCTGTATTGCCTCGAGCTCATCGTCTTTTTTTTTTCGACCACTCATACTAGGGCCTTCATCTGGGTCCGAATTTTGTCCAGGGCTCTGTTCGGCATTTGCATTTTCTCTTCTCAAAAACTTCTCCATCACTGTCACTTGCTCGTCTTGCTGTGATCCCAAACTGCCACTGTCATGTGTCGCGACAAGGATGACCCTCCTTAAAGGGGAACCAAAGCACTCACAAAGTGTATAGCTAGTAGGCAAAAACCCAAAGCATGAAGAACAGTTTTTTTGGGAAATATTTGTTTTCTGTTTTTTAATAAATGCGTTTTTTTAATCTGCCACACTTTATTACAGCACAGACACCCGACAATTGTTAATTAGGTGATATTAGATAATTTCCCACGGCACACCTGACGATCTCTAAAGGCACACTAGTGTGCCGCGGCACACTGGTTGGGAAACACTATATAGTATATGGGAAAACCATACATTGTACTCAAGATGGCAGAGCAGCTGAGTCACTCAAAGTAGGAAGCAACCTTGCCATCAATATCTCATGAAGCCACAATGGAAGTTGCTGTGACGAGAACTATGAATTGGACACCACAACATTAAAATGGAGGGTGGATGGGGTTGACAAAGGATGACATTTGGGATGGGGTGAGCCATTGGCATAGTAGTGCTGTATTCATTCCCGATCACGTACGCTGACAGAGAGCACAGGGCCAATCTTGTACATGGCAAAGCGATCAGATCCAGCACAGATGTTGGGGTACTCAGACTTGGCATTCTCCAGACCCAGCTCTCCAGCAATGTACTCTATGAAGGACTTCATTCTTGAGGGACTGCCCCCCACACAGACAAACTATGGACACAAGAGAAGCAAGTGAAGATGTTAATGTCCTGGGGCTGAATTGATACGTTGATTGACCTAGAAGGCTGCAGTCTGGACACAGATTTGGAGATCAATTAAATTCAAGTTCAAACTCCTCTGCATTACTGCACTGTTTAAATGTAAATGTCATTGCATACATATTTCCACTGAGCTACAGGACTGAAATTATGTAATATGATTTCTGTGTGATAAATGAACACAACTCTTTTTGATTCTGATGCTGAATGTTCATTTATCAATCCAATCTTGCTAGTAGCTTAGTGAATCAATCAGTAATGTCATTACCTTGACATCTCCAAACATTGCTGGCAAGTCGTGAGTAGAGGTCCCAAGGTTAAAATGGTAGAGATTGTCCTTTTTCATTCCATCCAAATGTGGGTTATGTACATACACAGTGCTTTCACTAAGACAAAATAATCATAAAAGGAAATTAAGACAAGTCATATACCATAGTCCTAAACCTCTGGGGCCAGTTCATAACGTTTTATACACAGCGTAGGACTGCTGAGGTGAGATCATTAAATTAAATACACAGGATAATGGGATGATGAGAGACACCTGGCGGGGGCGGACCACAAAGACACCACAGGAGGAAGGAATGAGGGCGTGACAGGATCCTATGATAAGCACTCCTACACACAGGAATATGGGCCCTGGTTTTGAATAAGGTTGACAAAATTGCACTTTACTATAATGTCATCAGTATTGTGTAAGAATCATGTTACAGTAAATGATGCAATGTTTTTGAAAGATGTGGGGAAACAGTCTCTATATGAGCTTCTGTGTAAGAATATCATACACACCGATCAGCTATGACATTATGACCACCTGCTTAATATTGTGTAGGTCCCCCTTTTGCTACCAAACAGCCCTGATCCATTGAGGCATGGACTCCACTAGACCTCTGAAGGTGTGCTGTGGTATCTGACACCAAGACATTAGCTGCAGATCCTTTAAGTCCTGTATGTTGCAAGGTGGGTCCTCCATGGATTGGACTTGTTTGTGGAATTTGAGGCCAAGTCAACTCATTGTTGTGTTCCCCTAACCATTCCTGAACCATTTTTTCAGGGCACATTATCCTGCTGAAAAAGGCCAATGCCATCAGGGAATACGGTTGCCATGAAAGGGTGCACATGGTCTGCAACAATGCTCAGGAAGTTGGTTTGTGTAACATCCACATGAATGGCAGGACCCAAGGTTTCCCAGCAGAACATTGTCCAAAGCATTACACTGCCTCCGCCACCGGCTTGTCTCTTTCCCATAGTGCATCCTGGTTCATCACTTTTCCTTCCTTGGACCACTTTTGATAGGTACTGACCCCTGCAGACTGGGAACACCCCACAGTTTTGGAGATGCTCTGACCCAGTCATCAAGCCATCACAATTTGGCACTTGTCAAAGTCGCTCAGATCCTTACGCTTGCCCATTTTTCCTACTTCTAACACATCAATTTGAGGACAGAATGTTCACGTTCTGCCTAACATATCCCACCCATTGATAGGTACCATGATAACAAGATTATCAGAGTTACTCACTTCACCTGTCAGTGGTCATAATGTTATGGCTGATAGGTGTATGTGTGTGTGTGTGTTCGTTCTGCTGAGAAAGATGGAGTCAGTCTACTATTAAAAGTGAAAGTGAAATAAAAACCTAGGGACATTGTGACTCATTTCTTATTTTCATATTGTTCTAATTACATATGATTTTATGTCCCCTGTAGCAGATGTCTATTCTTTTGAATGTCACAGGTTTAACAACAACTGTGAACAAATATCTTCTCACCTCTCGCAGCATGTATCATTCTTCTTATCAGTAAACCCAGGTCCTGTTGCCATTTTCCTTAAAAAAAAACAAAAAAACAGTAAAATTACTAAAATTACTATTTATTATTTTACAAATTTAAAGACAAATACTATCTTTACTACTGTAGACCCATCAGCGATACTAACAGGGATTTCTTAGGATGTTCAGTATTTCCTGGCAAGGGAATTCTACACAATACCAAGGTGTATTTCTATGTATGGGTAAACTGATTGTACATGTATAGACGCATCTTACCTTTCCATTCCTGTGGCTGGATGGTTCACTAATCTTGCGTTAGATATCAATGTTATCCCAAAAATATATTTGCACTGTAAATGTGTTATTGAATGCAGGCACTGTGGCTACTGAATGAATCACTGCGAACATCAGACTAACTCATGAACGTCAACATTTCCACAGTGGAAGGAAGAAAACCAACCACTGTAACACACAGGGAATGTAATGGGAAGATCTCAATTACAAACGGCTCGCATCCTCCCTCAAGTCCCACCCCTTGACCATATCTACAAATGGGTTTATGAGAAGGTGGCAAGAAAAGGCCTCTAACATAGAGATTCAGATTCTCCCATGATCTCAGGTTTCGATATTATGTGGCGTACATTCTACGCTTTTCAAACAGGCAGTACAGTCCAGATGTTTGGCACTTGATCATTTTAGTTATGGGCATTCTGAATCACTAAAGTGAACGGCATCATACAGTACAGTTATTTTAAAAGAATCAGGTCATATGAATCACTGATTCATTTAATTAATCTTTGTCCAAAATTCAATTTATATCTCATGGTGGGACCTTATTGTTTAATCTAATAGCACTTGGTTTTATGTTTCCAGCCTAGGACTCACAAAAATAGTAATGTTACCGAATTAACCCTGTTTATATTTTCACCAAATTATTCAGTCTTCAGAAAATAATATCACAAGAAAATATAGTAGGACGCAATGAACAACAGCAATACAAATGTAATTCACCATGCATGTTTGGTTTCTGTTAGTCAAGGAGCATGCACATCTTAGGCTGCAATGAAAAACCAGTGCAATCATATCCTAATGTTTCCTGCAGAGCCAGAGGCACTCTGGTAGGGGAGACGGGGATGGTTGTCACACTTTTCTCTCTTGCCAGTATTTCTCAGCACCAGTATTGGTCCAAAGTTTTAGGTCTTGGGTATGAATTAATATCACTTTTATCAACAAAACATGATTTATTATGAAGTAATAAGCCATGAAATACACTTTCATGTTCTTGGTTTTGTCATGTTTATCTGAATAATCCTACACTCTCAAATATGTTGCAAATAGAACAAATACAACGACCATAGAAAAAAAATATATTTATTTGATTCAAGTTTCTAAGTTTAATTCCACATGCACTGTTATAGACCTACATTTGTGTGAAGGCCATGTAACGGATGTTCTCAAGCGGTCTACAGTCTTTAACAAATTAATTAAAGAACAACATTTAGTGGAACAGAAAGGGAAAATCGCACATTTTGGAGTGAGATACGTAGTGCGTTCTCACGTAGACCACTACTTTTTAAATTAAAAAATTTAACATAGGCTAAACCATGTATTTGACTGGACAAACTATAACAAACTTATGTGAAAGTAAGTGTTAACTGTTGAATCCCATGGGTGATTTGGATAAGAATTTCGGGGATACAGTTCGGCTCAAATCCAATCAGCGTCTTGTGAAAATGTTGAAAATTTCATAATGAATGGGCCAATGTATTACTTCAAATCTGACATACATATAATTTATGAATTGTCTATGAAAATATACCTCTCAAAACATTGACAACAATTAATATTTGTTCATATTTAAGAGTGATTTCAATAAAAACATGGGTATTAAAACAGGTTCCAAGGTCAAAATTCTGAGAAAGCAAATGAATGAAAATAGAATACATATTGCCTTATAGCTCAAAAACTATTGAATGTGCAACAGTGAAAACAGTGAAAGCAGAAGGACATGTTCAGGAGAGTGTGTAGAGTAAGACAAACCTGTCCAATCATGGGGAATAGTGTGCTACATCTAGCAACACAATATTTTCCACACCCTATTTAGCCCCCAATGCAAAGCACTATAATAGACTGTATGTGGGATACATATTGCCTCATACAGAAAAAAACTATTCGCTGCTTCATACAGAAAAAAACTGGAACTTTCGTAATTTGGGTTTTATTGTGTTTGATGAAATTAAAACTTTGAAGTCACACAGGCTATACATATATTTTTTTTTTCCACAAAAATGTCCCTCAAATATTTAACCAATTGGGTCTAGGAAATGTCCCCCTCAAATATTTAGTTTCTCAAACTTTGATCTTATAGGCTACTCCAAATAATGAGCTGTCAAAGCTTTTTATGCGATCCCAAAAACAAATAGTTGAAAGCAACATATAAGCTCTTCTTCAGTGGTAAATTAACTTCCATTTCTGATAACGTATGGAAAAGCATTGCTCAATTTGGAAAAATTAAACTCATGCGACACACTTGCCATACCGCATCCAAATCTTGCCGAGTACCGTAGATTTGGATGTGGTAGATGGGGTGTGACATCTTCAGGGTTGATCATACGGCAGAATACCCCGGTACCACCAGAGGTGTTGTAGGGATATTTTCATAAAATGTTGTTATTTCACATTAACCTGATGAAGAGTAGATAGAATGTCTCATGTGATCACTTGTATATTAATTGAGTGTTGTTATCTCATATTGAGGACAGAAGGACCTGTAGCTTGTCCTTGACTCTCTTGGCAAAATCTTGGGAGAATGAGAGAAATCACGTCACAATCACGCCACCAACAGTGGTTTGGGGGACGGATCCCAGAGGGTTGGTGGAAGATTGGAGAAGGATCCATCCAGAAATTAGCATAATGGGAGGGGCTAATATCATTGTATAATCATACTGTATAAAAGTGCGTTTCCAAAGTTTGGCAGTCGGTTGTTCTGCAGACCAACGTGGGCTTACAAAGCAATTCCCCTCCCCCACCTGGGACAGTCTGATCACCTTTTACTGTTCCTACTCCCCAAATATTTACCCCTAATTAAATGTGTGAAACCATCAGTGAGGACAGTGAAAGTAGGTCAGAAGATGGGTCAGAACAGGTTCTACTCTTGTTTCAACAGGAACAATAGAGATCCAGCTATTTAAGCTGAGCTCTCCCCGGATGACCTCCCCCTATCCATCGCAGAAGTGTTGTCTGCACTGAGCAGGGTGAATGCACGCAAGGCTGCTGGTTCTGATGGTGTCCCCGGGCGTGTGCTCAGCATGAGCTGAGCAGCTGGCCAAGGTCTTTACTGACATTTTCAAACTGTCACTGGTCCCCATATGATTCAAAACCACAACCATTGTGACAGTGCCGAAGCAGTCGACTGTGTCAAGCCTGAATGAATTCCGACCTGTTCCACTCACCTCAACAATCATGTGCTTTGAAAGACTAGTTCTGGCCCACCTTAAGTCCTGCCTCCCCCCAACACTGGATCCCTACCAATTTGCATACCGATCAAACAGGTCTACAGAGGACGCCATCTCCACAGCTTTATACTCTGCCCTGACCCACCCGGACAAAACCAACACCTATGTGAGAATACTGTTCATAGACTTTAGTTCAGCATTTGCTACGGTCATCCCCTCTAGGATGGTCAACAAACTGGGCTTTGGACTTCCTAACCAACAGATCCCAGTCTGTCAAATTAGACAACTTCACCTCCTCCAGCCTGATCCTGAACACTGGTGTTCCACAAGGCTACGTGCAGATCGAGCCCCCTCCTGTACTCCCTCTTCACCCACGACTGCGTTCCTGTACACCAGACCTGGGCAAGATAAGGCCTCCGGACCGGATCTGGCCCATTTAGTCATTCTATCCAGCACGCGATACATGCAAAACATTAAAAATAATACAAAATAAAAATTCTTGACGAGCTCTGCAGATTAATTTATTTATCATACTGTATGTTTAAAATAAGTTGAAACAAGCTATTTGCGTTGCTATGATACATAGGGACCAGCACCACAATCCACGCACGGAAGTTATAATTTGTTCATACTATACGCAATTGATGGCTAGCGATCTCTGGAAATGAGCCTGTCTAAGAAAAGCTGATAACAGAAGCAATGTATTTAAAAAATATTTATTTGCAGATGTCGCAGGTAAAGCAACTTGCTTAATATGGAAAGCACAGTTTTTAAAGAGTACAATTTGCAGTGGCAATTCCAGAGCAAGCATGCGGCTAAATACAAAAAACTATCACCTAATGCTAAAATTCAACAAGCCCAAGCATAGCTCCAGCCTCACTGACGATCATTTTACAGCAGTATTGCACACTGCTTCAACAGAAATGACTCCTGAGTTCACCTCAACTGTCAACGCCCATATGAGGCTCTCCTGTTCTGTGGCATCGTTAGCCCTGAGCGTAAAAATAAAATTCCTGTATGAAAATTAGATAACGGCAATAATACCAACATCTGCATTGCATCAAAATCATCAAAAGTGATTTCATAGACTTATGGCTGCCCTAATAACTGTTGTTAACAATATACCTTATATAATATAGCCTACTCTGTTGAGTTGAAAGTTACTATCTGTTGCAGTGCAGGAAGTCTAAAGGCTGCAGTCACACCCAGTTCACATTGATGGCACTGAGGTGGATCGTGTATCCAGCTCCCAATTCCTGGGTGTTCACATCTCTGAAGACCTCTCCTGGATCCTCAACACCTCAAACCTGATCAAAAATGTGCCACAGTGCCTGTACTTTTTGAGGAGGCTGAAGAAGGCCTGCCTGTCTCTCAAGATCCTTGTGAACTTTTACCGCTGCACAAGCTGGAGCATTCTACCTAACTGTGCCAAAGTGTGGTTTGGCAGATGCTCCATGGCCGACCGGAAAAGCCCAGCAACAGGTGAAAACTGCCCAGCACATCACTGGTGCCCATCTCCCAGCCATCATAGACCTCCAGTACAAGTGTTGTCTGCATAGGGTGCACAGCCTCATCAGAGACATTTCACATCAATGCCACAAACTGTTTGCCCCCATACCATGAGGCAGGCTATACAGGTCTCTTCATTCCCACACCAGCAGGGAACACTAACCATACCCACCCGCTAACCATACCCACCCGCCAACCATACCCACCCACTAACCATACCCACCCGCTAACCATACCCACCCTCTAACCATACCCACCCGCTAACCATACCCACCCTCTAACCATACCCACCCGCTAACCATACCCACCCGCTAACCATACCCACCCGCTAACCATACCCACCCGCTAACCATACCCACCCGCTAACCATACCCACCCTCTAACCATACCCACCCGCTAACCATACCCACCCGCCAACCATACCCACCCGCTAACCATACCCACCCTCTAACCATACCCACCCGCTAACCATACCCACCCTCTAACCATACCCACCCACTAACCATACCCACCCACTAACCATACCCACCCACTAACCATACCCACCCGCTAACCATACCCACCCGCCAACCATACCCACCCACTAACCATACCCACCCACTAACCATACCCAACCGCCCACCACTTAGTACTACTCTGTACTACTGAACTCTGACATTGCTTTGGAAAGTCTGATAAGGACGTTTTCAGTTGTTAAATGTACATGTCTACCTCAGGAACCTCATTGCTGCTATCCCTGCATTGCAGATGTAAATCCTACCTTGCACCTTCAATTTGCCTTCATTACACATTTAGAATTGTCATTTGTACATGCACTTGCCTTCATTGCACATTTACACATCCCACCTATTACATACATTGTTCTTAATTGTTTCACTTGTACATTTTCTGCAATCTTCTATTTGCAATTCTGATTAGACACTAACTGCATTTCTTTGTAGTGTACTTGTACAATTACAATGAAGTTGAATCTCATCTAATCTAATTAGACGCAGTGGTGCAGATGGCTTTCCTATTGAAATGAATGGACTTCTGTCGGAACACATGAAGTTTGCAGTGCCTGATGGAAAGAGGAGGCATACATATATGCTTACACAATTATTTTTGAAATAACCGTTATTCAGGGGATTGTGACATCTGACAAGTGTCACAAGCAGTGGTGGGGAGTTTTCCTTCCGTGCCTTAAACTCGGTGATTATCTTGCGCAAAAGTGATTCACTTCAACCAATCTTCAAGAGCAGTGATTCAGTACACCCAGTTCACTGAAAAGATTCATTCAAATAGAACGAATCGTTCATGATTCGCACATCAGTAATTTAGCTGCAGTCTTCTCTCTCGAGGACGTCCTACTCAGACCAGAATACTACCACCTCCTGGATACATCTCTCCGTAAGAAGTTAATCTTAAAAGGGTGGATACGCTTTTTTCATTAGGCATTATTAATGCCACACTGATACGTGTCAAAATAGTTTATTGGAGTTATACACCATATCAAATAAGGCTGATGGAAAATATCAGAATGTTTAGCTTAAAATATTGATATTAAGCGCAGCGTTGTGCACAGTAGGAATACACGTGAAACTTCCAAAATGTAATTATCGTATTATCGTTCGCGCAGTTTACTTGACATGAATCAAGAGTCAAAGTCTTCAGATTGTCAATTGCACCAAATAACATGTATCTTGTCGTTCTGAGCAGTGGAATAAGTATGACATGGCACGCGACATCTACGCAGTAAAGAAATATGCTTAATGTACAGTAGCAGCAATTACAAAGAGTGCAGATTATATTATAATATAAATATACATTTATGGAAATATCAGTTTGAAATGTAAGAACGAGTGGAGTAATTACGATAAAAAAACATTGAGATAGTTGACAGATTAGGGTAAACCCTTTTCTCCAGGCACCACCATGGTCTTTGCCTGTGCTTACGGTATGGTATGACGCACTTTCAGATGCTTTTTGATGAAAGTGCTTCTTAAAAGAAAACACTGTGAAGCTCTCATTCTAACATTCTCCTATACTATGGTAGTTACCGTCATAACGATATTTTTGTCTTTGAAAAATGTTTTTTTCAGTTTCTGTTTAGTCAGTTAACGTCTCGTCAAGTAGGCTACCACTGAAAAATAGGTATTTTAATAATATTTTCGTCAATATTTTTGATGACAAACACTGGCTGTGCCTCAACATTATCTAGACCAGACTGGTCCTGTGACCATTATTATTATTTTTTTTTTTGGTGTGCTTTCCAAGGGACATCTATCCCACCGGGTCCTGGAGGCCATTTGCAAGGGTCAGGTGGGTGTGTGCATTCCACCAGGGCCATTGTCTCTGGCTGAAGGTTGTGTGGGCATTGCCACACCCTTAGTTCTACCACATTTATGTTATTGCTCCTGACCTCACACATGCTGGGCCTTATCAAGTGTGATTTAATTAATCACACTTAAGCTTGCACACAGCATCTTATCTTTAGAGTGGCACCTCATTCCTTCCCTCAGGGAACAACGGTTATGTTAATAAATAATAGCTATTTGGTCATGCCAACAAGCAGTGTAAAAATTACAAAGTAAAAGTACTCAATTGGGTTCAGCTGTATTCACCACTTCAGGGAAGTATCTAATTAAGATCTGAGTAACTAGGGTAAGGGAAGTTCAAAACTAACCAGTGATCAATTAATTAAAAAGGAAGTGTCTAAATTAAGGCCCCTTGTTAGTTATGAACATGTTTACATGGTCATTTAGCTCTTCCTTTGGAACTTCCCACTTACTTTAACTTTGTACTTTTTACGCAGCATTTGGGCAGCATTTTATTGTTAGTAACTTAAAGTATATCACAAATCAGTCGTTGAAACAATAACAAAGCATAACCCTGCCCCTGATTCTGTGAAAACCTGAAGAATGGCACTTAAGAACATTTATTTATATATAACTTTAATTAATAACCAGATCTATGGATGCAAGTACTGCCCATCCAAATGTCCAAATTATCATTTGACCATGTATTTTTTAAGCTGTTTGTTTACTTGGAACAATGTTTGTAAACAAGCTGATATTTTGGGTTATGATTGGGTCCAAAAATTTTACTTGCTCTTAAAAAAAAGTTATATTCTTGTAGAATCAATGGGTAAATCTGATTAATGTATATGCCCTATGAATTAATGTATAGTTTGAATGTCCAGGTTCAATAGCAACTCAGATATCACCACAACAAAGGCAATAGCACAATCCTTCAAGAACATGACAATGTTTTTTTTTTCCTATCATGTGTCAGGATTAAATTTTTTTGTATTTCTTATGTGGTGCGCTTTCCAAGGGACATCTATCCCACTGGGTCCTGGAGGCCATTTGCAAGGGTCAGGGTCAGACACTATTTCTTCCTTTCAACTGATTTGAGTTGTCAGGTTTTATTCTTCTGTCTGAATCCTCACTAGTTGTAGACTCTTGACCAGTTGATTGTCTCTAAAGACACACAGAAATTATTATTATTATTATTACATTAATTTCCCTTATTTATATAAAAAAAACAGACAGGCATACCCGACATACCATTGTGCATTTCAGGAAGTGGAAGTAGATGAAAAGTCCAAAAAAGCACAGTCCGCTTCGAATAACCAGCATCCACACTCCTTCGCCATGGCCATTCATCCGTGTCACTGTTGGTCTCTGTCAAATACCACAACAAAATTTGTTGTGAGTGCATCATACATGTGTGAATTGATGTGTGCATGCATACATGTTACCTGATAGATGCAGCCGAAGTGGGTTAAGGATTCCCAAAATGTAATGATGAGAGCAGTTTACATTGAGAAAGAAGAGCCATCAAGTAGATTTGATGATAACCTAATGCACTGCTTCTGCACAGTGTCACAACAGGAAGTTTATAAATGACAGCATATAGGCCAACTAACCACTAGCTATCTAGCACACGATGTGGTTGTAAAGTGAAAGAAAACCTGACAGTCTTCAGTCAACCTTCCAACTTGCTCCTTCCCATGTACTGGTATTTTGAGTAGCCTACAGGGTAAACTAAGCAGAAATATGTATTTTAACTGTAAGCAAAGTAAATATAATACAATTTAATATTGATTGTATTGCACACTGTAGACCCACATCTGTACTCTTTTTCCTTTATACCTTTTTCCTTGGGGATATCAAGTCTGATATTTCAATTTATTTAATATTTACTATTTTTTTCCACCTTGAATACACTACATGTTGGCATAACTGTACCTGCAGTGAAATCGAAAACATGACACCTGTAAATGGTACATGACACTGTTTACTCAGTACTGTAAATACACCAACTAAAGCTTAAAAAGCTCTTTTCTGTCGACATATTTGTGTAACTTTATTTGAGAAGACATTATATTATGCTAGTGAAATCTCCATGCAAACATGCTGAGTTTGATTTGCCACCTGAAAGCATTAAAAGAAGTTAGCACATAGATGCTACAATGTTTTATGGGTATTGGACCAATGTTTTCAGAGCAGTATCGTATTGAAGTACAGAACATCCTTTTTAAAAAGATGTACTGAAAATCTAATGCATCTTTTCACTGTTTATTTGTGATGTTTTCAAAAGTGGCATAAGGGGTAAGGAAGGAGCTAATTATTGGCTAATGTACACTCACCTAAAGGATTATTAGGAACACCTGTTCAATTTCTCATTAATGCAATTATCTAATCAACCAATCACATGGCAGTTGCTTCAATGCATTTAGGGGTGTGCTCCTGGTCAAGACAATCTCCTGAACTCCAAACTGAATGTCAGAATGGGAAAGAAAGGTGATTTAAGCAATTTTGAGCGTGGCATGGTTGTTGGTGCCAGACGGGCCGGTCTGAGTATTTCACATCTGCTCAGTTACTGGGATTTTCACGCACAACCATTTCTAGGGTTTACAAAGAATGGTGTGAAAAGGGAAAAACATCCAGTATGCGGTAGTCCTGTGGGCGAAAATGCCTTGTCGATGCTAGAGGTCAGAGGAGAATGGGCCGACTGATTCAAGCTGATAGAAGAGAAAATTTGACTGAAATAACCACTCGTTACAACCGAGGTATGCAGCAAAGCATTTGTGAAGCCACAACACGCACAACCTTGAGGCGGATGGGCTACAACAGCAGAACACCCCACCGGGTACCACTCATCTCCACTACAAATAGGAAAAAGAGGCTACAATTTGCATGAGCTCACCAAAATTGGACAGTTGAAGACTGGAAGAATGTTGCCTGGTCTGATGAGTCTCGATTTCTCTTGAGACATTCAGATGGTAGAGTCAGAATTTGGCGTAAACAGAATGAGAACATGGATCCATCATGCCTTGTTACCACTGTGCAGGCTGGTGGTGGTGGTGTAATGGTGTGGGGGATGTTTTCTTGGCACACTTTAGGCCCCTTAGTGCCAATTGGGCATCGTTTAAATGCCACGGCCTACCTGAGCATTGTTTCTGACCATGTCCATCCCTTTATGACCACCATGTACCCATCCTCTGATGGCTACTTCCAGCAGGATAATGCACCATGTCACAAAGCTCGAATCATTTCAAATTGGTTTCTTGAACATGACAATAAGTTCACTGTACTGAAATGGCCCCCACAGTCACCAGATCTCAACCCAATAGAGAATCTATGGGATGTGGTGGAACGGGAGCTTCGTGCCCTGGATGTGCATCCCACAAATCTCCATCAACTGCAAGATGCTATCCTATCAATATGGGCCAACATTTCTAAAGAATGCTTTCAGCACCTTGTTGAATCAATGCCATGTAGAATTAAGGCAGTTCTGAAGGCGAAAGGGGGTCAAACACAGTATTAGTATGGTGTTCCTAATAATCCTTTCGGTGAGTGTATACGTTTACTTTAAAATGTCTCAGTGGAAAAACTGCTGAAACACGGAAATGCTCTTGCAGCTTAATCTCTCACTTTCCTTTGAGTCGCAGTCCCTTAAGCTCTCTGAAACAGAACAGTAAGATCAGCAGAAGATGCAACACCATAAACTCTTCCATCATCAAACAATATGCCTTTATTAGACACATTATACATCAGAACAACACAATATCACTATACAGTATAACTAAATGGTGAAGGAATTGAGGAAATGTGAAATTGATGAAAATGTGATTGGTACTACAATATTCTAATTTTAGACTTGAAGGGTTTAACTTCCCAGCATTGACATGAGCCGGAAACCTCGGTTCAAATCCAATTAGTCAATTATGCCTGACTGGAATAGTAATAGTTGGCTCACTAACATATATAACTGCCAGTTTTGATAACTACTGTTAACATTATATAATTGACATGTTACAAACACATTTTATTATTTAAAATTAATTGTCGTTTTTTTTATTTAAGTCCATAAGCCATGCCCCGCGATATCAAAGTTCGGCCCTCTGCGACAGAAAGGGGCGGGGCTTGTGGAATGAGGTAATCGGAGTAAACAGTAAAGATGGCGACGTCTGGAGCAGGAGAGAGGTGCTCCAGTCTGAACGGGATCGTTTCTGAGACAGAAACCAAAACATTTACAGACCTACCTGCTGAATTACTCGAGTATATCTTATGCTTCCCTGTCCTCAAGCATGTCGACATTTGCAACGTTTCCTGCAGCTGCAAGCGGTTACACGACGTTTGCCACAGCAGGGGGAAGGTTTGGGGACACCAATACAAACTCAGGTGAACTGACCACATCAGCTTGCAAACGTTAGCACGCCACTGTATAATTCCACTAGCTATATAGATATGGAGCCAGCTAACGCTAAATTACATCTAAATCGTTGTTGCCTCGCTTAAATAAGAGTTGAGTTATTCCAGTACAGTACAGACATGAGATCAGACCGAGGTAGTACTGTTCTGTGTAAGGCAATGCATCTATCAAAAACGGCAGCTGACATTCTGCTTGTGTTAGTGCTG
Organism: Esox lucius; assembly: GCF_011004845.1. Taxonomy (NCBI): domain Eukaryota; kingdom Metazoa; phylum Chordata; class Actinopteri; order Esociformes; family Esocidae; genus Esox; species Esox lucius. The sequence continues at coordinate 8,484,530 of NC_047581.1, read as the reverse complement.
ATGCACCAAATCCGACATCACGCAAAGCAGTAGCTATCGTTGTTAGCGACCTAGTTCGCCAGTCAGGCTAGCCAGCTACATTTTTCAGGGATTGTATAATAAGCTACCCAAATGTCTTAGTAATAATGAACCATTTCATTTTAAATGCTGGAAATTATTACTACAGGTGTGTGACACTTTCCAGGAATTGGCTGGCTTGACTTTTCTCTGTTGATCTGAAATACAGCTGATCCCTTGCATTTTAAAATAGCCTAAGGGCCAGACTGTCACACACCTCAAGACTTGAGATATCTGCTGTTACCCTAATCTGACTGCAGTCTCTCTTTCCACGTTGACAGATGGCCAAGATTGCAGAAGCATTACCGCCAGAACAAGTGTTGCGATTGGCTGAAAGAATACAGAACTCGGCACACTGTTGGTCTACAAATACGAAGAACAGTTGTATCCATCTCCAAGAGATTCTTTACTGAAGTTGTGAGTAATCTCATGGTTTGCAAGTGGTCATGGTTAGTCCTTGTCATTCTAACTAGATGTTACTTATGTTGTACGATTGCGTAAAGACATTAGTGACAGATGACTGCTGTCCTAACCCACCACATCATTACATATCTCTGAAATGGCTGAAATGTTCATTTTTATGTGTGTGTGCATGCAGGTGCTAATGCATGTTTGTTTGCGCGGATGTGTGTGTAAGCTTGACTGGCCTGGTTCACACTAACCCAGAGATCTGTAACGCAGCCTTGCGTTGGCCAGGTCCTGGGGGACAGCTTTGCTGAGATCGAATCCCTTGGGGCCCCTGAGCACTTCTGTGAAGACGAGCTGCTCTCCATTCTGAACTCAGACAAGAGGTAAGAGCCAGGGCCATTGCTAACATGTAGAAAGGTAGATTTGTTTCACAGGGTCCATGGCTTAATAATGTTAATGTCGTCCATAAGTGAGGGGTATCTTTCCAGGGGTCGAGGATTTCTGGTAACGGCCCTGGTAAGAGCCAAATACACAGCAAGTCCAGCACAAATAACTTTATTTGGCCACAGGTTCCTCTATATGTGTTAATCCTCCTCTGAGATTTGTAGCAATGGACAATAAAAATCTCGCTCTCGCCTTCTCTCTCATTGACCCTTTTTATTATAATTTGTTTTCTTTGGTTTCACCTCACTTTCCCTCTCTGTCTCACTTATCTTTCTCTGTTTTCCCTCCCATAGGAAAAGCCTAACACTGAAATACTATGCAAAGAAAATCCTTTATTTCCTGCGGCAGCAGAACATCCTGAGGGGTTTAAAGCTGTTTCTGGAACAGCCCGCGGAACGGCAGTCGGCGCTCGAGGGTGAGTCAAGCAGGCGGCTTGTGCCCTGTAGTGCACGCAGAGGAGCTGTCTGTTAACGATCATGGACACACCATGTTCCTGACCTGGGTCCAGTGTGGGCCTAAATAAAGAAAAGCAGACCGCTGAACAAGTGCCTAGCCAATAACAGAACAATACCACCATGTCCTAGTGATTAGTGTAGGAACACCAGGAGAAAACCGCTAGTGGTGTTACGGATCCGGGGAATGATTTGTCTTTAGAAACTAGCAATGTTATTCCCCCAAACCCACAATGCTGTTTTGAAATCCATATGCTTTTTCCCTTTGGTGTGTTAAAAACAAAGTCATAGGAGGTCTGTGGTGTTATAACCAGCTTGTAACCATGTATTTTTTACAGTCTCCTGTTTTGTCCTCTCCTGGTGCAGGAGCCGTGCTAGTGGACCAGTATTGCAACCCATTGACAGATGTGTCATTGGACAGTATATCATCCCAGTTGGATGAGATAACTGACAAGGTCAAGAAGATGCTGCGCATTAAGAATCCTTCTCATCCCAGCTTGAGCCAATCACAAGGTGGGCTGAAGGCTGAGTTGAAAAGAAACGTGTTGGAATGGTCTCTTGGGAAATAATCCATTGCCGATACGAAGCCAGGGGTTCTGAGATTGTCAAACCTTTACCGTCTACTTGATTTTCTGCCTTTGTTGACATGGCATCATTATTTAACCAGATAGTGTGTGTGTGTGTGTGTGTGTGTGTGTGTGTGTGTGTGTGTGTGTGTGTGTGTGTGTGTGTGTGTGTGTGTGTGATACATTGGTACATTTTCAGCACTGCTAATATACTTAACAATGGGACTCTGTGTTCTGTGTAGGCGACTGCTCTCCTGTGGGAGACTTTGAGCTCCAGAGACAGGTTGTAGCTGCGCTCAATGTAGTTCTCTATGAGCAGCTCCAGTACAAAGGCAACGAGTGTGACTACTATAACCCACTCAACTCATACATACACCAGGTAAGAGCTGTCATAGAAAGGTTATGAAGGATATCAGCACCTACATACACCAGGTATGAGCTGTCACAGAAAGGTTATAAAGGATATCAACTCCTACATACAGTTTGGGGTCACTTAGAAAAGTCCTCGTTTTTTAAAGAAAAGCATATTCTTTTGTCCATTAAATGAACGTCAAATTGATCAGAAAATACAATGTAGTAAATTTTTAATGATGCAAATGACTGTTGCAGCTGTAAACAGCAGATTTCTTATGAAATAACTACATCGGCGTACAGAGCCCCATTATCAGCAACCATCAGTCCTGTGTTTCAATGGTATGGTGTCTTCTAATCCAAGATTATAATTTTAATAGGCTAATCGATCATTAGAAAACCCTTTTGCATTTATGTTAACACAGCTGAAAACTGTTGTACTGATTAAAGAAGCAATAAAACTGTAGATTAGTTGAGTGTCTGGAACATTAGCAACTGTGGGTTTGATTACAGGCTCAATATAGCCACAAACATAGAACCTTCTTCTGAAACTGGTCAGTTTATTCTTGAGAAATGAAGGCTATTCCATGGGAGAAATTGCCAAGAAACTGAAGATCTCATACAATGCTGTGTACTACTCCCTTCACAGAAAAGCGAAAACTGGCTCTAACAAGGAATAGAAAGAGGAGTGGGAGGACCCAGTGCACAACTGAGCAAGAGGGAAAAATGCATTAAAGTGTCTAGTTTGAGGAACAGATGTCTCATAGGTCCTGAACTGGCAGCTTCATTAAATATTATGTGCAAAATGGCAGTCTCAACATCTACAGTGAAGAGGCAACTCCGGAATGCTGGCCTTCTAGAGTTCTTTGCAGAGTTGCAAATAAAAAGAAAAGATTTAGATGGGCAAAAGAACACAGACACAGGACAAAGGAAGATTGGAAAAAAGTGGACAGACATCTAATAGTTTAGGTGTTCGGATCACAAAGAAGAACTTTCGTGAAACAAAATAAAAAGATGCTGGAGGAGTGTTTGATGCCATTTGTCAAGCATGGTAGAGGCAATGTGATGGTCTGGGGATGCTTTGGCATCAAATTCAAAGTGGGCATATATTTTCAAAGAAAAAACATTTCTGTTTCAACATTTGATATGTTGTCTTTCTATTATTTTCTATTAAATGTAGGGTTTAAATACCCTTTTGTAAAAACGTTATAAAAGATATTAACTCCTACTTTCACCAGGTATGAGGTGTAATAGAAAGGTTATAAAGGAGAATAACTTCTACATACACAAGATGTGTTCTCATGAAATAATTTATAAATTATATCAACTAGTAGTAGTACCTCAAAGGTAATTTGAATAAAAAAACAACTATTCAGCATGACAAAATAGTTGAAAAGAAAAGCTTTGAGTGAGGAAAAGAAGGGTTCAATTCTGGCTTTACTGGCAGAGTGATGCAGTGAGCGTCAGGTTGCTTCCATCCTGAAGATTTCAAAGACGGCGGTTCATAAGAACAAGGTCAAGCAACAGACATTCGGGACAACAAAGCTACAGACTGGCAGAGGGCGAAAATGACTGTACTGATTGAGATGACATTGGAATGTCACAACATACATAGGATGACATCAAGTGACCTACAAAAAGAATGACAAACAGCAGCTGGGGTGAAGTGCACAGCGAGGACTGTTCGAACCAGGCTCCTAGGGGCAGGGCTGAAGTCGTGCAAAGCTAGAAAAAAGCCCTTCATCAATGAGAAGCAAATAAGAGCCAGGCTGAAGTTGGCAAAAAAAAACATAAGGATTGGACTGTAGAGGAATGGAGTAAGGTCATCTTCTCTGAGGAGTCAAATTTTCTGCTTTGCCCAACACTTGGTCATCTAATGGTTAGACAGAGACCTGGAGAGGCCTACCAGACACAGTGTCTCGCACCCACTGTGAAATTTGGTGGAGGATTAGTGATGATCTAGGGATGCTTCAGCAAGGCTGGAATCGGGCAGATTTGTCTTTGTGAAGGACGCACGAATCAAGCCAAGTACAAGGTTATCCTGGAAGAACACCTGCTTTCTTCAACTCTGACAATGTTCCCCAACTCTGAGAATTGTTATTTCTAGCCGGACAATGCTCCCAGCCAGGAGCCAGTGTATCAAATACTTGTTCTCCCCACTGTAGTAGGTATGAGCTGACATAGAAAGGTTAGAAAGGATATTCTACATACACAAGACATGTGCTCTCATGGAAAAAAAGAAAAAGGATATCAACTCCTAAATTTTTGGTATGGGGTGTCATAGAAAAGTTATAAAGGATATTAACTTCTATATATAGTAGGTATGAGCTGACAGAAAGGCTATAAAGGATATCAAGTCCTACATACTCCAGGTATGAGCACTAATAAAAAGGTTACAAAGGATATCAACTCCTAATTTAAGAGTCATTGTCAGTATAATCTATTATTATTCAGATAAAGAACCTTGAGACTTCACTTTTCAATGGACTAAGTGGCAGTTTGATCCCTCACCTCTTGTTCATGATTTCTGTTCTCTACCTAGGTGCTGCTTCGCCGGACAGGCATCCCCATTAGCCTCTCTGTGCTCTACATGACTCTGGCCAGGAAACTGGGGGTTCAGCTGGAGCCTGTCAACTTCCCCAATCACTTCCTGCTGCGCTGGTGCCAACAACAAAGAGGGTAACAGAAAGAATATGAAAGCAGGAGATGCTGAGGTAGTGGCCAAAGAGCAGAAATGTCTTCAATCACTGGTATCGTAGTACTGCACAGAGATCTTAAAGGGATCATTCAGGTTTTAGGTTTTATTAGTTCAAGATTGTTTGAAATTCAGCATTGCTGGGGGGGTGTTTTACCGAAGAACACACTGTCATTAACAGCAATGACATTAGGTTTAAACACCTTGCTCAGGGACATAACGACTGATGTCTCACTTTGCCAGCTTGGGGGATTCGATCTAGCAACAAAGATAAAATAATGTTGGTTATTACACTGCATGCACAATTATTATGCAAGTGAGTATTCTGATCGTATTATTATTTCTATGCACATTTTCCATATAAACCATATAAATATGAGTGCTCATTGGATTGAATAATTTTCAGGTGATATATATTTGTGTAATGAGGGACTGTGTGGCAACAATGAATAACACCTTATATCAAGGTGTGCATAATTATTGGGCAGCTTCATGACTTCAGGTAAAATGGGCCAGAAAAGAGATTTAATTGACACTGAAAAATCATTCATTGTAAAAATGCCTTTTTAGACAGATGCAACACTCTTGAAATAGCTAAACTGTTGAGGCGTGACCACTGGACACTCAAAGGTTTTGTTGTGAATAGTCAACTGGAGTGCAAAAAATGCATGGAGAAGAAAAGACGCAAAATAATTACAAAATACTTGAGAATAATGAAACGTGAAGCTACCAGGAACCCATTATCCTCCAGTGCCACCATATTCCAGAACTGCAACCTATCTGGAGTGTCCAGAATTACAAGGTGTCAAGTGCTCAGAGACATGGCCAAGGTCAAGAAGTCTGAAAGAAGTCCACCACTGAATAAGATTCACACATTGAAGCGTATAGATTGGGCAAAGAAATAACTGAAGACAGATTTTTCAAAGGTTTTATGGACAGATGAAATGAGAGTGACTCTAGATGGACCAGATGGATGGGCCTGTGGCTGGATCACTAATGGACACAGGGCACCACTTCGAGTCAGGCACCAGCAAGGTGGAGGAGGGGTACTGGTATGGGCTGCTATCATTAAGGATGAGGTAGTTGGACCTTTTTGGGTTCAACTCAACTCCCATACATACTGCTGGTTTCTGGAAGATACTTTCTTCAAGCAGTGGTACAGGAAAAAGTTCTCAGCATTCAAAAAGGCCATGTTCTCTATGCAGGAAAATGCTCCATCACATGCATCCAAGTACTCCATTGCTTGGCTAGCAAACAAGGGCCTCAAATATGCCCTAGGCCCCTTCCTTACCTGACTGAAATGCTATTGAGAACTTGTGGACCCTTCTCAAATGTGAGAGTCAGGGATGACAATATACCTTTTTTGAATTGTTTTGGGAGGCTGTGGTTACTGCTTCAATGAAAGTTGATGGTGAACAGATCAAGAAACTGACAGACTGCATGGATGGAAGGCTCATGGCAGTTATTGAAAAGAAGGGTGGCTATATCGGTCACTGAATATTTTTGAAAGGCCAGAAATGTTATTTAATTTTCATTTTGTGTTACTTGTTTATTGCACTTACACAAAAAACTTAAAATAAACAAGTGAGTTGGAGAAATTATTTCAAACACAATGCTCTGAAAATATAATTGAACTTCAAACCTGAATGTTTAACAAAGTTTTGATCTTGTTTTGATCTTTCTCAGGGGATTACATACAGTGGAGAGAACAAGTATTTGATACACTGCCGATTTCGCAGGTTTTCCTACTTACAAAGCATGTAGAGGTCTGTCATTTGTATCATAGGTACACTTTAACTGTGAGTGACGGAATCTAAAACAAAAATCCAGAAAATCACATTGTATGATTTTTAAGTAATTATTTAGCATTTTATTGCATGACATAAGTATTTGATACATCAGAAAAGAAGAACTTAATATTTGGTACAGAAACCTTTGTTTGCAATTACAGAGATCATACGTTTCCTGTAGTTCTTGACCAGGTTTGCACACACTGCAGCAGGGATTTTGGCCCACTCCTCCATACCGACCTTCTCCAGATCCTTCAGGTTTCGGGGGAGAAGGTCTGGTATCGGGGAGAAGGCCCTCCAAAGATTTTCTGTTGGGTTCAGGTCTGGAGACTGGCTAGGCCACTCCAGGACCTTGAGATGCTTCTTACGGAGCCACTCCTTAGTTGCCCTGGCTGTGTATTTCGGGTCGTTGTCATGCTGGAAGACAATTTTATCCCTGATGTCCTTACACAGTTCTCTGGTCTTGGCCATTGTGGAGAGGTTGGAGTCTGTTTGATTGAGTGTGTGGACAGGTGTCTTTTATACAGCTAACGAGTCCAAACAGGTGCAGTTAATACAGGTAATGAGTGGAGAACAGGAGGGCTTCTTAAAGAACAACTAACAGGTCTGTGAGAGCTGTAATTCTTACTGGATGGTAGGTGAACAAATACTTATGTCATGCAAAAAAATGAAAATTAATTATTTAAAAATCATACAATGTGATTTTCTGGATTTTTTTTTTTACAGACCTCTACATTCTTTGTAAGTAGGAAAACCTGCAAAATCGGCAGTGTATCAAATACTTGTTCTCCCCACTGTATATTACCAATTCTCCAAGGGTATGCAAACTTTTGAGCACAACTGTATATGAACTTGTTGGTCATCCCATTTTCAGGCTGGGTGTTTTGTAAAAGCACTTTGTGACAACTGCTGATGTAAAAAGGGTTTTATAAATACATTTGATTGAAAATATGGAGCCCCCACCCCCCTTGCCACTCTTCAGTGAAGGCTTTCCACAAGTTTTGAGTGTCTCAGTGAGAATCAGCCAAAAGAGCATTTGTGAGGTCAGGCGCTGATATTGGAACAGAAGGCCTGGCTCTCAATCATCATTCCAATTCGCCACTCGAGTTCCTCCACAACAACCTCGTCAAACAATGCTTTTATGGACCCCTGCTTTGTGCACAGGGGTACAGCCATGCTGGAACAGGAAAGGGCCTTCCCCAAATTGTTGCTTCAAAGTTGGAAACACCCAATGGTCTAAAAGGTCTTTGTATCCTGTAGCATTAAGATGACCCTTCACTGGAACTAAGGGGCCTTGCCCAAACCCTGAAACACAGCCGTCATGCAATAAAATGCAAATTAATTATTTTTTTAAAAAATAATGGGATTTTCTGGATTTTTGTTTTAGATTCCGTCTCTCACAGTTAAAGTGTACATATGATAAAAATGACAGACCTCTACATGCTTTGTAAGTAGGAAAACCTGCAAAATTGGCAGTTTATCAAATACTCGTTCTCTCCACTGTATGTATTCCCCTGAGAAAGATCAAAACAAAAATGTCCTTTGTTAAACATTCAGGTTTGAAGTTCAATTATATTTTCAGAGCATTGTGTTTGTTCAACAATAAAATAAATCTTGAGGAATATGATTTGCCTAATAATTGTGCACGCAGTTTAGTCAGATGCTCTAATCGCTGGACTAACTGCTGCCTAAAATAATTGGCTACAGTAAATTTTTTAGATTGGTGCTAATAAATATTTTTTGTCTTATTCCAGTAGCGAGGACATCTATGACTTTGTTTACATTGATGCGTTTGGTAAAGGCAAGCAACTGACTGCCAAGGAGTGTGAGTACCTAATTGGCCACCAGGTTACTGCAGACTACTACAGCGCCATCAGTACCACAGAAGTGCTGCTAAGGATGGTGGGAAATCTGCTCAACATCGGCAAACGAGGGTAAGAGCTGCTCAGGCATGCGATTTCTCTGAAAAAAATCACTGGTTGTTGCCTTCCAGACAGTCTTCCATCTGTACATCCAAAATGTTTGCTTTTTGTTCTATGTTGTCCTCAGGATCTCATTCTTGAGGTAATGTTACGGTGTGAGTTGGTCAAGAATAAAAATCGTACGGTCAACATTCATTGACTGTCAGTCGCTGCACTGATTATGAAGTAACACTTTGCCACTGCGCTTTTTCATTCAGAGAGGGCAACGAGAAATCCTACCAGCTGCTGAGAGACTCTCTCGACCTCTACCTCACTGTGAACCCAGACAACGTCCAGTACCTTCTTCTACAGGCCAGACTCTACTTCCACCTGGGCATCTGGCCCGAGAAGGTTAGGTATCCAAACATGGCATATCATGAGCCCAAGTAACAGCAGATCACATGCAGATCACATGCCTTTAACCTGTCTTTGATGCTGCTTAAGACTTCACAGAAAGTGACTCTGCAAAGACGCTCATTTATTTACAAGCGGTTGACATTTTATAGGAACATTTGCATTTCTGTGATTCGGGGTCTGGGTCTGTACTTTCCATTCTCTACCCGCCTCGATTGGACCTTTTTAATATGGTGCAGTGGACAAGCCATCCCAAGATGATAACGTCCGGAGTCCCACCCTTCTTCCTCCCTCTCCACCAGGTCTTAGACATCCTGCAGCACATCCAGGCCCTGGACCCGTCCCAGCACGGGGCAGTGGGATACCTGGTGCAGCACACCCTGGAGCACATCCAGCACAAGAAGCACCCGGTGGAGCCGGAGGTGAAGAGACGCAGCGTCCCGGAGCATGTGGAGGTGCAGTACAGCATAGGCCTCATCATGAAACACAAGAGGTGGGTCTGACCTCCGACCTGGAGGTTAGTCAGTCAGTAAGCTAGTCTGCCAGCCAGCCAATTAGCTAACCAGCTAGTCTGCCTGCCAGTCAGTCAGCCAGCCAGTTGTTCAATCAACCAGTCATCCAGTCAGTCAATGAAATAACCAGTCATCCAGCCATTTGGTCAGTCTATCCTTTTCTCTTCATTCATCCTTCTAGTTTTTTTCTTCAGTCTACTTCTTTTTTTGCTAAATATGAAGCAATGAGTAGTTAAAAGAAACATTTTTATTACAATCCATGGGGGAGTTTCCAGTGAGATTCAGATATGTCTAGTAATGTCCTTTATTGTGACTGGGATGTCTGTATTTATATTTGTCGGGCGCCAATGTGATCTCACTCTGATGACGTGAATGGCTCTCCAAACCCTCCCGACCAGGTCCGGCTACAACTGTGTGATATACGGCTGGGACCCCAAGTGCACCATGAGCCAGGAGTGGATAACCACCATGAGGGTCCACCAGCTGTCCAGGGGAGCCAACCAGCCCTTTTACAACGTCTTAGTGCAGGACGGAACCTGCCGCTACGCAGCCCAGGGTAGGGCCACGCCCATTTTCACCTGCTCACGTCACCCATGTTACTAGCCAACGGGTCGCGTGCGACTGACGGTGCCTCCATGGTGCCTTTTTGTTGGACGTGTTTTACTTGAAATGTAGAGCCGGAGACAAGTACAGGGTGCTCTCTTTCGATGTGGCGGACTGACACCGATTACAAAGCCAGCAGTAACTCACCTCTGCTTGCTTTGACTGCCTTTCACACGGCCCCATTACATTTCTATTTCCTGTTCATTGCTAGTGTGTCTCACCTTTTCCTCTATTTCCCAGAGAACCTGGAGCCTCATTCATCCCCTCTGGAGATTGCCCACCCGGAGGTGGGTCGCTACTTCTCAGAGTTCCACGACAGCCACTACAACGCCAACGAGGAGTTGCAGACACGCTACCCTGAGGACATGGAAGAGACCCTGGGCACCGTACAGGATCTGTACCACAGACCGACACCCTCCCCAGGGCAGGCATCTGGGCACCAGGAGGGTGCCCAGATCCCCAATGGCCCCTCCCAGGACCAGAAGCTCCAGGACAGCCAGGAGAACCAGGACGCTGTTCCCCTGTAGCTTAGTGTCCACTACAGCTCAGTCATGTCCAAACGACCTCCACCACCTAGTCACTTAATTATATCAGGACATAACGGATGGGTGTAAACAGCGGCTGAATTCAAACTAGCTCATTATAGTTCTGGGTGGAGCTACTCCTAGGGGGTGTTTTTAAATGTGGACCAGCCCCTCTGTCTTCATTTCCATTACTTGATGACATCCTGTCCCTAAACAATCAGGACATGTATTCAAAAAGCATTTCAGAGTAGGAGATCTGATCTGGGATAAGGGGATTGCTATCCATATAATCGTATGCATTCTGATCTAAAAATGTATCGCCTAGAATGCTTCAGTACCTGGGACTGCTGTACCACCACCTGCCAACCGACACCAGTCAAAGCCAAGATATCCCTTTTTTCACCACCTCGAACCATCTTTAGGAAGCCTGATAAACTTCTCCCCTTCCCTCTGTCTTTCTCTGAACTTCAAAATCCATCTCCTTTAGTCAAGAAGAGGTCTTCCCAAACTCGACTAGCTGGTCCTTCTCCCTCCCTCTAACCTCCACATGAAACACTGAAGAAAAAAAAAATACAATATGAAAATGAACTTTACAGTATGAAAAAATATGGAAATAAACTTTACAGTTACAATATCTTGTTCCTTCATCACATTGTTATGTTAAATGATGCACTTATGAAAGGACAACTTTCACATTTCTAGAACGTGTTATCCCTTTTTTTCTGTATATTTACAAGTAAAACATTGTAGGATGTTTAAGGGCTCACAGATGTGTGCTGAGCTGTGTAAAAATTAAAAAAGACTTGAAATCGGAATGAGTCTGAGACTTGAGGAATTCAAATAAATAAAACATATTTCAAGGTTAATTTTGGACTTCTACTGTGTTATTTATAGATCGCTTAATATCACAGATAATGTCCATTAAATATTTATGATGAAATGCAAATTATGCTTTGCTAATAGTATGGTGTCAATAATAGCATTGTCATAAACAGAAAAGTCACCCATATTTACGCTCTGTCTATGCTTGTTGTTCATCCCAAAATATTTTGTCACAGAGATAATTGGTTGTCACCTATTGCTAAGTCATTACTTGTCTTTACAGTGCATGATTAAAATGCTAAACCACTAAACCACCACATATCACAACTGCACTCTGAATGATGTCTCTGCAGTCAGTAATTGCTACAATTTGGCTTTAGAAGTCCATTCAACTGAGCCATAGCCTGACACCAAATATTTAAAATATACATGATTTGGGGAATCGAGCAACACGTAACAAAGGGTAGATTAGTACACACTTTAACCACCCATTCATTTTGTAGGACTAAATTAGTAGCTACTACTATGTTAAATGTTTACAGCTTATAATTTGTCTGTTGTATTCGGTTGACATTCCTACTTTAAATTGACACTTAACAACTAAGCTGTTTTTCCGTGGTCATTCTATAGAAGAAAAAAACAGTTGCCTACTATGAAGATATAATGGTGTTTTCCTGTTACTTATTACAAAGCATCATGATTGGAAAAAGTAAAACTCACAGGAATGAGCTCATGTTTGCAGGTTTGCATCGTGTAATCCTGCCGTATGCACAGGGGTGACTGGTCATTAGGGGCAGGTGAAAATATTAATAGGCATGCTCAGAAATTTAGTGTGATCACTGTAGATCACACTAATGTTTTTCTTTATTTTTTTTATTTTTTATTCTATTTCTATTTTTTTTTTTTAATGAACAATTATAACAATGGATCACAAACAAAACAGGGAAGACAATTTTTAAATGACATTTCACTCAAAAAATATATATTATACAATTTCAAATATTTGACACTTTTTTTGTTAATATTTTTCAGAGTTTTTACAAAGTAGTTGAAGTCACATAAAAAAATATTTAATTTGGGTACTATTAGCATTCATGAATAAAATATTTTGCCAATAAAAATAAATATGTTACCAATATATTCTACTTTATGATTACAATGAGAAAAATAACAAATTACATCATCCAATACAATATCAATATCTAATTTTAGTTTTGAAACCTATATTTATACATGAAATCATAATAAGAATAAACATTCCCTTGTGGATCTAACAAATCACAAAGATAATCAATACACTTTTCATGCCAATTCTTAAAAAAATCAACTTGTTCTTTGCAAGAATGTTTTCATTGTTCCATAGCTTAACTTTATGTGGGGAAAAATTGTGGACAAAGCAAAGTTTCCACGCCAAAAGAGCCTGTTAGTGGAATTTAAGTTTTAAAGGAAGCTTAGAAGGAGAGAGATTGCAGGTGAGCAAAAACTTAAGCCCTCCCACTCTTTTAGAAATATTGTGTGGGATAAAATACCAAATAGTCTCCGGAGAATTGATACAATTCCTTACTCAATTCAGTTTGAAAGTATTATTAACATCGAAAAAATCAAGCATTTCAATACCTCCCTCAGTTTTTTTACCACATTAAACGTGTTTCTTCAGATACTGATGTTTGTTTTTCCAAAAAAACTTAAACAGTAAACTATTGATCTGTTTACAGGTATTCTCATGGATAAATAATGAAAAAGATGGATATATAAGGCGAGCTAGACCTTCAGCTTTTATTAAAAGAACTCTACCAAGAAAAGATCATTCTATTTGAAGCCAATTGTTAAGTATTATTTTAGCTTTTTTAATTTTAGGGAGAAAATTCATATCTTGTCTAAGAGATATTTTCTTGGAGATATGAATACCAAGATATTTCACATTATCTTTAATGGGTCTATTATTCACATAAGTTCCAGAAGAGTCAAATAAACAAATAATTTCACATTTAGGAATATTTAAATTTAGACCAGAAGCTTCTGAAAATGCATTAATTGTTTCAAGAGCCTTACCAACCTGATTTGTATTCTCTAAAAACAGGGTTGTATCATCCGCAAGTTGTGAAATTCTAATCTCACGGTCAAAAATGGACACCCCTTTAATATCAGGATTATTACGAATACTCAGAGAGAGTAATTCAACAACTAACAGAAACAAAAAAGGAGATATTCCACAACCTTGCCTCACTCCCCTATTAATAGGAAATCTATTAGAAGTATCAAATTGTAAAAGAACCGAGCTATTAATGTCCTTATATATCATTTTAACAAATTTGATAAAACTTTTTCCAAAGCCAAACAACTCTAATGTCAAAAATTGAAATTTGTGTTCAATGGTGTCAAATGCTCTGTAGAAATCTAGAAACAATATGATTGCATCCGAATTAATATGATGTGCATAATCTATGAGATCTAAAATTAGCCTGATATTACAGCTTATATGTCGTTTAGGAATAAAACCTGTTTGTGTTTCATTAATTATTTCAGACAATCCGGTTTTTAGTCTTTTGCCAAAAGCTAATGATATAATTTTGTAATCTAAATGTAGTAATGTGATTGGCCTCCAATTGTGAAGTGAGAGAGGATCTTTATCTGGTTTTGGTATTAGGGTGATGAGCCCTTGTTTCATAGAGGTACTTAATTCTTCATTATTAATACAGTCGTAGTACATTCTAAGTAGTGGTCTCTTGATAGTGTCCCAAAAGTGTGCATAAAATTAAATAGTTAGGCCATCTGAGCCAGGGGATTTACCTTTCTTCATAGACTTCATTGCGTTGGTTAGTTCAGTTACAGTAAGGTCCTTTTCACCGTTTTAAACTCATTTGAAATACCTGGAATATAATGTTTTATTTTTTGTAGAAAGGAATTCACATAATTTACATTATAATTTGAACTATATAATTTATTAAAAAAAGAATATACATAATGATTTATTTCAGAGGGGTTTAGATCACAAGAATGTGATGACAGCCGGTAGCCCCACTATAGCGTCATTTCGTATTTCAGATCTGATTGGCTGTCTGTCTGGCGCCAACATTAGTCGGCAAGAAGAGCGAGGAGTGGAGATTGTCTTAGCTAGCTTGTTAGCTTCACAAACGCCAGATAACTTGAGAAAACGAATGAAGTGGATTTCATACTCGAGCACCGGTTTGAATCCCTTAATTTGGAGGAGAAACTTGAAGTAAAGCGACTTGGTGCCCACCAGCCACGGGATATTGTCATCACTCAACTGCTGGTAAAAGTAACCGCTGGTTTAACGTGGAGTGGTTTTTGAAGAAAAAGTGGCTAACGGTTATCATACAAAAGAAGGCACTCCTCTGTTTTCCGCGTCTGCTATTTGGTGGAGATGGTTCTTGGTCGAGGACGGGTTACAAAGATTTGAAACATCTTTCAGAGAGGATTGCAAAACATGAGAGCAGTGGGAGTCATCTGGATAATGCTGTGAAATTGGGCTTACTTGGAAGGGTAAATGTCACAGCCCAAGTTGATAGTGCATACAGGCGCTCCATGAGCAGCAGAACAAACAGGTGGAGGAAAACAGGTACGTTCTCAGTTGGATCATAACGTATTAAACTGTGTGGAAAATGTGAAACCGCACTGATGTCTCCTGTAAATCACAAATGGAGGTTTTTGGAGTTTGTGGAAGTCAAAGATAAAACAGCACTCGGCCTCTCTAATAGCACCACTGAAGCTGGGAGAAAAGCTGATCGCTCAGACTTATGATGGTGCGGTTTTAATGAGTGGAAATGTCCGTGGGGTATAGACGCTAATGAAAGAGACATACCCACATGCCCAGTTTGTTCATTGCTATGCTCACCAGCTGAACCTGACATTGCAGCAACTTTGTTTAGCAATGATGAGCATCCTGAAGTTTTTTTTTTGTAGATTTAACTGCTTTTGCCACCCTTTCCTCTGGCGCTCCAAAACGTGTTGCAGCACTTAATGAGGCAACACAGAGACGCATTCCAAGGCCACCCGCTGTACGATGGAACTTTAAAAGTAGAACTGTCAATGTAGTTTGGGGAAACCGCGATGCGCTGCTCCTGTGTATGGAGGACATAGGCACACAACCAGTATGGGATGAGGCCACCATAAGTGAGGCCTGTCAAAAAAACGTTTCAAGGAGAATGTCCAGAATATGCGGAAGCAAACTGATGAATGGGCTGCCACCGTTCACGATGGAACAGACGAGCCAGGCCGACGAGTATCCAACACTGCGCCGGTGATGAAGGAGGCCTGCGACACAGTCATCTCCCAGGTGGAGCAGAGGTTTTCACAAAGTGACCACCTGATCGCTGCCAAGTTGGTTGACAGCTCGCTCTTCCCACAATTTGTCCAGTCATTCCCTACATCTGAACTTGACTGTGCGGTGAAACTATGGCCTTTAGGAAACAAGGAAAAGTTGAAGTCTGAGCTTCACACTGGTAAGACGGCCATGTCTCTGTTAAGATCCATCCATGAGAACAACCTAGAGGAGGCTTTGAAGAGGGCTTTCCTCCACCTTGAAGAGGGTAAAAACCTTCACTCGCAATACCATGGGACAGCGGCGACTCAACGCATATGCCATGTTGTCCATAAAAGCCAGCTGATTCAGCAGCTACATGACTTCATTCCCAAAGTCATAGATAAGTTTGCCCAGAGGAAGAACCGCCGTGCCACCTTTCTCTTCAAGTGAGCCTTCAGCCTTGTTGAGTGAAAGCATACTTTATCATCCTGCCTTTATGGTGCTGATTCGTGCATTGGTCATATTTTTGCTGGATCTATTGATATAGATGGTCACGAGTGTCATTGTGTCCATGCTTATCTGTTAAGGTTGTTGGCATAGAATGGATCTGTATCCCTAAAAGTTGTCTTTCCGCTTCGTTGTGGCCTTCAGTGGTGTAGTGCTCATTGCTGTTCGCTTATTGGCTGTGAGCTTGGTTGCATTCCTAATTTAGGTTAGTCAATGTGTGTGTGAGAGAAGGAGAGCAATTACACAAGAACGCCTCTCTCTCTCTCCAGTATGTGAAACACCTGGTAGAAGCATGCCGCTCTGTCGGTTGTCTGAAAGGGGAGAACGCGCCTTGGGTTCTTGTGCGTTTGTGCCCAGCCTGCGCTTGCCGTTCACAAGGACCAAGACACTCACATATAGCTTGCATCAACCCTCCGATATGAGGGTCAGTTCAATTTTACACGGTAACAAATCACGAGGCAAATCAGTCTAAAATCCAGAACTTTGACCTTCTTTTGAAAGCTAAGACAAACCATTTTAAGTTAAAAGTTTTGTGGTGCTGCCATATATGATTGTTGTGCTGTGCTGTCTCGTCACACGCTTTCCGGCGGCTACATTACAAAACAGGAAATTAGATTTAAAACAAAAAAAAGTCCCCCAAAACCTAATGGAAGAATTGAAACAATACATGATTACATCGCTATAAAAGCAGTTAATTATCGTATTTACGTTCAAATTTCATTTGAAGTCTGTTAAGGACCTGGGGGGGTGGGGGAGTGGTGAAGTTTTCCGTCTCTTCCACTGGACCGTAACAAAGTGCACTGTCTGACTTCCTCACGACAGCAGAATGAAAAGGGACGAGCTAGTGGAGACGACAGTTCAGTAGGAGCTCCAAACTCAGCAGAACTCATTGTCTCACCTGCGGTAGAGATAGTAGCGCGCTTGTGAAAGGATTTATAAGTGCGCGAGTGTCGCTTTCAGGAATAATAGCAATGGGAGCATCGCAGTCTGCGCGCACTGAACATGAATTCAAAGATCTGGCTGATCGTACTGGATGTAAGTACACTGCAAAGAAAATTATTATCAAGTATATCTTGTTGTCTGGTTAAAAAGTCTAACCGTCCTTAAAATAAGATCAACATTTCATAACAAGCTTAAATTGTATTAGATTATACCACTTGGTTTTATTTGTCTTGTTCCATTGACAAAGTATTTCACTTATTTCAAGCAAATATTTCCTTAAATATAGTTACATTTTCACAAGTAAATGTTTTAAGTGTAGCCTGGGATGTATTATATTCACTTTAATATATACATTATTATAAAATTTAATAAAAAAATAAATTATATACAGAGCATAATCTCGATGATAGAAAACAGCATAAATGGACTTCTTACTTGGTTTCATTGGGCTACTCTCTTAAATCTCTTTGCGACCAGTCTTTCCCTGAATACCAGATAAGACCTGGGGCCATGTTAGGTGAATACCTTGAATATGTCATTTGAATATGGTCAGTTATAACATTTTGATGTGGCCCTGTTTCACTGTAGGTAACACATTAAATGATAGTGCCTCATAAATACCTGCAGGTCCAAACCTTGCCTATAAATGCTTGTCTTGGCCACATGCCCTTTGCTCAATATAAACCAACATTTATGGACAAGCCCTTTGCCTGAGAGACATGAGGATTACCCATGCACACACGAGCCACGTGTAATTATCTAAACCTGCCCGTGTCATTTGTTTATGTCTGTTGTACTGTGTGTTTGCTGAAGCAAAGTTGCTCCATTTGTTTGGGTGTCTTTAGGCGCTGAAGGTGAACCAAGTTCCTTTTTAGTGTTTCCATTAGGCCTTTGTTGGTTTTTATCATGTTGCTCATTGTGTTGTTGGCCTGTTGTTGTTTCAGTTCTGCCCAATTTTAACAAGGTTTAACTCCACCTTATGGGGTAACAGCAGTTTTATTATTTTAGATTTATTCTTCCTTGGAATTTGTTTGTTTAAGATGTGAAATGTTATTGAGCTGTTGCAACAACAAAGTGCCTATGGATTACCATAAAGTTATTAGGACTATGGCTGTAGTGGTTTACTACTGTTAAGTTAGTAATATGTTAGTGTACAACTTTAAACTATCCCCTCTGTTTTTTCCCAGTTTCTCTGGAGCAGATTAACAACCTTAACAAGAGGTTCAGGCAACTGAGCAGTAATAAGGAGACACTAAGGTGTGTACACAAACAGGTGTTTGTAATGGTGTTAATTTTTTTCCTACAATGACCAGCATCTGGGTGTGGTCAGACAGGTTTTCTTCACTCGGGAATGTGTACGTTGTTACCTTAGAAACCAGTTGTTGGTTGTCAGCCAACACCTTTTCTTTACGAACCTCTCAATTCAAACCTGTTGAGTTTTATTCAGGAAAAATAAAATAGAGCCTGCTAAGTCATTTTGAATAAGGGATTGTGGTGGGTATTTGCATACACACACACCAGCACTCAATTATTTGTCCCTGGCAGGTTGCCTCGCATAGTGACAGAGATGACACATGACAGAGATGACACATGACAGAGATGACACATGCCTTCCCCTTTAAAAAGAAACAGTGACAATTTGTTTAGATATCCTATGCTGTACTTCATATAATGCAAAATCATTCTACGTATCCCACAGAAAATAAGATGCAGTTTAACTTTGATTAAAAGAAGAAAAGGACTGTACCATTTGCTCCTAACATTTTGTCTTGCATTTACATGTTTCTCTTTTGTAGTCGAGAGGACTTGGCCAGCATTCCTGATCTAGACAACAATCCAATCCGGTTGCAAATTATTAATGCCTTCTTTGATAAAAGGTGATTATAAAGGCAAAGTGCAATATGGAAATTGTTTGCATAATACATATTTGCTGTCATGAACTGGTATAACAGCGTCATTACATAGCAGAGGATAGTTTTGTTCACAAATAGGAAATCCCTCAGCCTGGGGCAGTCAATTCAATCACATATACTTATAAGTACACCTAATTTAGAGAGTATGCAAGAAATGTATGATGAACTATGCATGTCGGGCCTGGGGACTATAACCTACCAGCAATACGAGTTTTACCTGTAAATGCCTCTCTGCATTTTCCTCATTTAGAAACCTCAGTCAGAGTGAGGTGGGTATCGTTCAGGAGATCGGCTTTGAGGAATTCCTAATGGTGTTGACTCACTTCCAACCGGCCGCCATGGACATAACAGAAGACAACAGGGAGAAACTGAGGAGGACAAAACTGCGCTGTGAGTATGGTTCACTAGTAACATTGCCGTGTCTTGAAGATTTGCGTTAGTGTCCCTACTTGTTGTGTAGGCTTTTGGTCTATGGGCAAATGTGGCCTTAAAACTGACTCGTGCAAGTAACAGGTTTCAAATTAACTCAAAATATTTTATTATGCAGCAGTTTAGTTCAGTAATTAGCCCTTAGTGTAGAGTCTAGGTCGGCCTGGAGTTATCCCAATCTCTTAGGGCCAAATATTCCCCCTAATCATGGTTTCCAACAAATTATAATAATGAGCAACACCATTCGGACCATATCCTGTTCCTGGACAGCCCTTCTGTTGGATGATGGATAGAATATAATAAAATATAATTATACTAGAGCAGTGTTTCCCAATCCTGGTCCAGGTGAACTCAAGGAGTGCACATTTTTGTTTCTGCCCGAGCAGTCACACACCTGATTCAAATTAAAGACCTGATGATAAGTTGATTATGTCAATTTTGTGTGTAAGTGGCAGGGCAACATTTGAATCAGGTGTGAATGCTAGACCCCCTTGGGGTCCCCAGGACCTGGATTGGGAAACACCGTACTAGAGACTACATTTGTGTATGAATATATATACATATATATTGTTTCAGTTCTGTTCAACATGCACGACACAGATGGCAACGGCATCATCACTCTGGAGGAGTACAGACAGGCAAGACTCCCTTTACCATTTTTCTCTTCACAGTATTCTACCAGGCCTGTATTCAAAGCCTGTTTTTATATAGAGTGCTGATCTAGAGTCAAGGTACCCTTGTTTGAGGATGTCCAGGTGGTCACACACATTTCCTAGGTGCTAAATCCTAGATCAATATTGTCATTTATAGGAGTAGTAAAGCAACCTGTGCTACCCAAACTGCTAACACTGTGTTGGCAGTGTGTAAAAGTCACAATTTGAATGCTCAGTTTCTGCAACTGTACACATTTTTGTCACAAGGCAGATGTAAAATAAAGTTTTACCGGTACTACTTAAATTATGATTACATGGTAATATGGTTGTTGGAACAAGGAATGTGTGACTCCAGCTTCCATGAACGCTACAGATTACACACCAGCGTTGCAACTATCTTGATCTGATTACTGAAATAGGCTGGGACCTATTTAACGGTAACAACAATTGGAACAATGCACACAGTACTGGGTATTTTCAGTGTTTTTCTGATTTTACCTGGTGACAAAGGTATTCAGAATTAAGTGATGGTGTGCTTCGATATGTTGTTGGCATACCTATTTATTTACATAACTATCATTAGATCAAGACTGGTATTACGGGTGGACTTGGTCGTGTCCAAATTTAGGTGAGTTTCAGACGTGCAATTACCAAACAGTTACACAGTAGGATAACGGAATGTGTAATAACATCTCTAGTTACAGAAGGAGGAATAACACAGAGTGAATGCAGAATAACACTGAGAAAGTGAATGTGGAATTTCATATGCCTTACAGATGTGTAGTAACTCATTCCACAACAACCGTATTAGCGTTTAGTCGTGGAGTAATACTTATCAAACTATTATCTGCTGTTGTTACAACCATTATGGCCGGATATGGACCCAGTACTGAACCTAGCCTGGGTCCGTATCCAGCCTACCGTCCATCAGATGAGGACAGGGTCATTAAGTCTGAAATTATCTTATGTCAGCACTCCTATTGTGAGGCGCTTTGTAATGATGTGTTTGCACTCGATGTTGACTAGACAGTTGTGCTGTTTGATGTCTAGGCGGTGGAGGAGCTCCTGTCTAAGGCCGGAACAATCGCCCCAGAGACCGTCAAGGCCATCGCAGACGCCGCCATGCTGGATGTGGCGAGCACTACGAGAGGCAAAATGGTAATGGGGTCAATGCTTAAACTCCTTAATGTGCATAATTATTTTTATTGTATAAACCCCTTGATGTTCATCGACTTAAGATCATAGTGTTAATGAAGGATGTGTATATGTAAGATACAATGATAACACTATTGATTACAGTGAACAACACCTAATTTTAGTACATGTGCAAAAAATGGTTCTGCTTGTTTGCGGCCTCTGGCCATGCCAGAAAGCTGCCCTTTATTGTGATTAACCAAAGGTCACTTTGCTTTTTATTGGATAAAGGGGAAGTCTGCAGTTCTAACAATAACATAGTCATTATACTAATGAGGTATAAAGAAAGGGATAATCTGGAAAACATTTACTTAACTGAAATTCATTCAAATTCAGTTTTCTTAAAAAATTCAACAAGTATTCATCATTCATTTAAGTCAGGAACAGATGAAGCAAATGTAGATTGCCTTTTAATTGTTTTTCTTTCTTTCTAGGAACCTGATGAATTTTATGAAGGAATCACATTTGAACATTTTCTTCAGGTATGGTTAAAGTATGTTCAGTACAGGAGAAAACCTCTTTCCCACTTCCCTATATCAAAAGGTATTCTAACTAGCTATTTTTAGACTTGTTTAAAAACATTAATGCCAAATGCCACTTCCCTGTGAGTTAAGCAAAAACAAAATAGTGATTACATCACAGGGAAACTTTGCTTTATAAACTGCTATAATTTATACTTTTAATAGTTTTATTTTCCTTTATTTTCTGTCCACAGATTCTTAAGACCCTCGATATTGAAACAACGATGCATGTTCGTTTTTTAAACTTGGACACTGCAAACATGCGATGTGGAAAATGATTCTCTTCCTCCTTTAAAATGTAGCATTATGTTACAGAGGATTTTAGCAGAATTAAATCTCCTCTGGCATGAGGCCAAATTGCTTTTTTACATTTCTATGCTCAGGGGTGTCAAACATACTACAGGTCTAATCCAGAATGGTTTGAGAAAATATTAATTATATGCAACAAATATAATGGAGGTATTGCTGTTTTGGGCATATTTTGACCACAAGGATATTGCATTTTCACTGCAACCCACTGGACCTTGTTCGAGACTGTATGCGACCCGAAGTCAACACCACTGCACTAACGTTTTGAGTACTGGGAAATAATCTCAATACACTGCGGTACATGTTATGCAAATGCTCAGTATTGTCTACCATCGCATAAACCGCATGTTGGCCATGTTTAAAGCCCTGTCCCAGATATAACTGCATCCATATCAGGGCAGTGTGATGTCTTTTCTGTATTTCATGATTGTCTGACTGTGTCTGTGTATTAACATGTTGTTTGGCAAATGTAAACAGACATACTTTCCATTGCTTTGAAGACTACCTTTGTACACCCCCCTCCTTGCTGACCCATCTGTCTAAACAGCACAGCCATTTTGAATACCTAGCGGTTCACACAACCTGGTATGTGGACCACTGTTGGCAGGCAGGAGTCAGTTATTCTGGCCCAGTGGGGCAGTGAGATCCTACAGGGCGAGAATTTACTCATTCACTAAGCTTCATTATTCATATGTCCTCTTGGGGGAGTCCCACCCTTCTAACCTCTTAAAACTAAAGCAGAACCTCCTGTTTTTACTACTTGTGTTGATTGCATTTATTAATATCTTCATAGATGGACATTGTGCCTTATGTCAAAATAAGCTGTAATACCCTTTGCACTAATTTATACAAATATTTGAATCCTTATTTTAAAATAAAGACATTATTATATGAAGTTGGTGTTGGTGTTACTTGTTGGTTTTTTTGCTTTCATTGCGTTGCCACTGTAGAAAAGCGTTCAGTTTGACTCAAGTAAATACAAAAAGGCAAGTTGGCAGGGGATGAATTTATGAGCATGTACTCTTCTCTAGGTAGAAAACATGATCCAATCTTGAGGTAGTCTCCATTCTGAATTATTTGCAGAACTAAGCAAACCCATTCACAGTCCACGGAAACCTTTAAAAATAATTAAAAATAGGTACTAATTAAAATAAAAACTGGTTTCCACTGTTATGTGTGGTATAGTCCACGTACTGTCTACAGGCCCGGTGATGGGGGGGTGGGGGTGGTGGTCTACAGGGCTGGTGGTGGTGGTGGGGGGGTGGTCTACAGGGCTGGTGGTGGTGGTGGGGGGGTGGTCTACAGGGCTGGTGGTGGTGGTGGGGGGGTGGTCTACAGGGCTGGTGGTGGTGGTGGGGTGGTGGTCTACAGGGCTGATGGTGGTGGTGGGGGGGTGGTCTACAGGGCTGGTGGTGGTGGTGGGGTGGTGGTCTACAGGGCTGGTGGAGATCTACAGGGCTGATGGTGGTGGTGGGGGGGTGGTCTACAGGGCTGGTGGTGGTGGTGGGGTGGTGGTCTACAGGGCTGATGGTGGTGGTGGGGGGGTGGTCTACAGGGCTGGTGGTGGTGGTGGGGTGGTGGTCTACAGGGCTGGTGGAGATCTACAGGGCTGATGGTGGTGGTGGGGGGGTGGTCTACAGGGCTGGTGGTGGTGGTGGTCTACAGGGCTGGTGGTGATCTACAGGGCTGATGGTGGTGGTAGTGGAGTGGTCTACAGGGCCGCTGGTGGTGTGTGTGGGGGGGGGAGGGGGGGTGTCTACAGGGCCTGTGGTGGTGGTCAGTGAGATGGGTGAGAGCCAGACAGAATGTCATAGGGAACGGCCAGGCCGATGTTGTAGTTGTAGCCAGATGACTCCACATAGTTGGACCTGCAGATAGGCAGAACATGGTCCTGGGAGATCGAGTCCTCTGAGAAGTCGTAGTGGCAGATCACCCCCCTGTGTCTGTAATGCGGATGTCACAACAAGACTAAGTTCATAGGATGAAACACAGTGTACATCTATGCAGACTTCTTTCTGTGTCATGTGGTTTAGTCAGTAGTGTTGTGTGTAGATTTGATCGTGTCGGCGGGTATTATTAGTTACCTGCGGTGGGCGGTGAGGTCATCATCTGTGATGCAGGCCCCTCGCGGAGATTTCTCGTCTGGGATGTTGGCCGTCACCAGGGTGCTAGCATTGAACCGAACGTGTCTGACCGGGTGCCTGCAAACAGACAGCAGGAAAATACAACCAACAGCATGTTTTAGGATGGACAATGTGATTGATTTCACTCTCTCATGCCTCACACATCACAGACAAACACCCTTCACTAGGCGCTAAAAAGTGTTAAATCAACAGAGCCACCACAGCCTCCTGTTTGGATGATAGGGACTGGCTGCATTTTGATGACTTTTTTCTGAATAAGTAACAGTGACGAGAAATGCAAGGCACACACATTCTTTGTGGCAACAATAAATTAATGTAGGAAGAGAGCAACGAAACAGACCTGTTGTGCATCTCCCACAGTTTAGCTCCCATCCGCATCTCCCAGACGCAGACCAGTCCCTCGCCTCCACCGCTCACAATCTTCCAATCGTCCGCCTGAACGGAGGTCACACCCATGTGGTGGGCGTACAGTGATATCACTGACGAGCCAGATCGCAGGTCAAACACTCTCACCCTGAAACAACACGGGAACTGATGTGGCAGAAAGTGATGACAGTCACAAGCTTCTGAAGCCATAACATCATTTCTACACTCTTAACTGTTATGTTAAGGCCTATGTACCATTACTAATCATGTGATTAACCCCTAAATTAAGACTTTATTATTTACATTTTTTAACAATGTTGACAATTTTGACTTTGTGGCTATATACTCAAGAGGAAACCCATAAAAATTGAAATTAGAACAATGTAATAGGATCTCCACACGAAAACCATAGTGAATGTACCACCGCCATTTTTCCTAGCCTGGTTCAAGATCTGCTTGTGCTTTTTCTGCCTGTCATCCTTTGGGACGACAATGAGTGGAAAGGTGGGAGCTGGCAAGACAGAACCAACAGGATGAGACTCAGGCCACAAATTTACAAGGTAACTTGGTGAACAATGGACCAGAAAAACAACGAGACATAACGCAAGATCATCAGGGACACAGGCCAACGGACAGGATCATCAATGGCAGGTGGCATCGAGGGGCTCTCCATCCAATTGCATCCGCTCTCTTATAAACAAACGCTTTAATTACTTCAATCACGCTCCGCGAACCAAAGCCACAACTATTTAGCGTGTTATGTGCTGAACGCAGTGTTTTCGTAGCGCTAATAAAACATAGAGGTTTTTTGGATGCGGATTGACAAGCTACGCGTGCAGCTCGGACCTCCGGACCCCCATCTGCCACCATCACTGCTTTGGTTTATTGGGTCCCACCACATAGCAGCCGGCGGATGACTCCATGCTAAAAGCATCCCAAAAGTTCATTACACAAATTGAATTTATTTAGGCGGGGGATGAACCGATTTAATTACCGCCTCGAGAAATTAAATGAATCAGGTTTGCATTGCTAAATGGGCATTTGCGTTGTAACAAAGACATACGTCGAGACATCGGTCAACGGCTCAAATGGCACCCTATTCCCTATGCCATGCACTGCATTTGACCACAGCCCTGGCATGGCGTGGCTCCGTGGGCGTTCGCGCTACAGAGAAGGGGATTAGATGTAACCGTCTGGCCGTTTGCGACGATCATCAATCTAATGTTTGGACGGAGCCCCGGTTTACCCCGGAGCTGCCAGGGGACAAGCTACTTCACATTAATCAGCCCGATCCTTGTTTTCTACTTGAGGGCACAGCAATGGATGAGTGTTATCCGTACCAGCCGGACTTGTACCCATGACATGGACCGCCATACAGCCACGTGTCATATTAATGTCCCGTCGGTGTCAACAATGGCAGGTTGAATGCTACACTTGCTAACTATTGGATGTTTTTACCACAGACTTCATATGAGATTACCTTTGATTCAATCAGGCGGAAAGCCAGTTAAGCCTCAAGGGAGACGAGGCAGGCGGGCTCATTTTCTTTCCTACAGGCACGAGACCACCCGCACGAACGTGGCAACAGCCCCATCACTCCCTCTGCACCCCCACCCCACCCCACAAGACTTCCTGTTTGTTGGGCAGATAGATCCGGTCGTATTCCAGACAGGCCCGGCCTTATTGGGACCCACATTTGCACCCTGGAATGATCTGGAAAGAAAGTGCTAGAGAGAGAGAGAGAAAGAGAGAGACCACTCATTCCGAGAGGAGGTGGAGGAGTAAAGAAGGAAGTCGCATTAGGGCCCTGGCTTTTGGCCATCCTAATGGACAGCCAGAGCAGAGCCTGCCTTCCCATCTCTCCGCCGGCCCATTGTGCCCGGCCCCTTGGCCTCCCTGCGGCACATTAGGCCGGGCCAAACCAAGGTCTGGGCCAAGTTGGCCTCCGACCGACGCTGTACTAGACTACTTCATCAGAGAGAGGGACAAAGGTAAGAGTCTCTAGCTCCGTCTGCGGTTCTATCTGACCGGGGGGGGGGGGACCTCTGTGGCCAACGCATGCTTTCCTTGCTTTTGGAAATTCGGTGCCGAAAGCAGCAGCGGGAGTTTGATTGGTAATGGTTTTGCCAAAAGCGCCGTTCTTTCACCTGCCAACCCGTGGCCCGCTGTCAGGGACAAGTGCAGATGAGGAAGGCCCTCTTTTGTGTCCCTTTCTTCTTCTCACACCGAGCCAGGTTGCAGATGTGGTGTGTGAGAGAGTAAGACAGAGACTGTTTGTTAGAGAGTACCGCAGCTGAATGGAGAGGCCACTGGGCAACTGTGTCCGTCTCCCTGATGTCTACCATACAAATATCCCCGTGTGATGGGCTGGCTGCACATAATACACCCCCGCGCGCACACACACACACACACACACACACACACACACAGACACACAGACACACACAGACACACACAGACACACACACACAGAAACTACACACAGACACAGAAACTACACACAAACGCTCCCTCTCTCCTTCTCCTTCCAAACGCTTATTACATCAGCCTTCTCTTTCTCCGTCTCGTTTTCATTCTCGCTCGCTCTGTTGCTTTCATATAATGCCTTCCCGATGCTTTGTTTTCTGAAGGTTAGCCAGAGGAGGTGCGGAAAATTGCTTTTCTTTACACAACTTTCCAAACACCTGCTCCCCACTCTAGTAGTCTGCTTGTACCTCTGGGTTCCAGTGTTCCTAATCAGGTGTGATTGTGTTGTGATCAACAGAACTGCCTGGGACAAAAACCCAAAGGTTTACCCAAGGGAGACACTGGCAGTACTTTGGTGATAAAATCTGTCAGGCAAAAGTATGTGTGACCAATTTTTAACGACTAAGCGTGTGTGCATTTGTGTGCCATGTTTCTGTCTGTTTTTATGTGGGGTGTGTGTGTGTTGTGGTCTAGTGTCTGTGCGACATGTGTTGTACCTACAGCTGTAGTGGTGAGAAACGCAGACCCGTACCTCCTGTCTTTGTTTCCACAGACGAGCAGGTGAGCGGGGCTGTCTCTCAGGTTGATGCAGGAGAAGTCCCCCGCCGCGTTCCCCACAGATACCTCCGACTGGCCCGTATCGAGGCTGTACACCTGGATCTGAACACACACAATGCCAGAGAAAGTTGACTCCTCCACTGGCTACCGTTGTCGCCACTTGAATATAAACAGAGTCAAGGCATAAGAACAGCAAGTCATTTGGCAAAGGCTAATTTTGCTACTGACATGCCTATTTATCCTGCATCCACAGATGAGCACATTCAATATACAGATGGAGTTGTTCGGTAGCAACTTGAGCTGAGTGGGAAAGCCATAGTGAACTAGGCTAAATCCAGCCGCGGCAGAATCTGACAATTTTGTTGTCACATGCACGCACACGCATTGGCAATGTCTGGGAGCTAATGAATAATGCATGCCATTATGAATCTCCCAAGATGCCTTTCAGAAGTGTGGCAAATTAAAATCCCTTTGAGAATGTCTGCCTGATCTGCTAAACTCATCACTTTATATCGCCTAACATTTAGACAGGAATTCAGTGTGCTTTTATCAGGTAGGCAACAGACAACACGTCGTCACAGCCACTGGACTATAGTTTAAAGGTGTGTGTTCTTTCAGAGGAAGCAAGTCTCAGTCTTATGAAAACCTAACCCTGGGATACAATGCCATCGAAACAACCAAATGGCTTTCTAAGAGGTGAAGATTCTTAAAAGGTTTAGTCCCTAAATCTGTTTAAGAATGGGACATAGTATGAATAAGGTTTTCCATAAATGGAAACAAATGTAGCCTTAGGCGTTGGTAGAGTTTTACTGTATCATTTATAGAAGTAATGACTGTTAAATGTGCTTCCACCAAATAATAACTGGTTATTACACAATAAACACATTTACCTTATGTATTTCCTAGTCATTTTGTAATAGAAATGTATAAAAATCTCTTTCACTTTCAAAACGTAGAGTACGATCTCATTCTACACATTCCCCGGCCCAAATGGCTGTGCAGTAGCACAAGGTTACATTGTTGCTTTCAGTTTTTGATCTAAATGCAAGTTCTAACATTATTAATATGAATATGTCACTATAACCTAACAACCCTAGGTCACAACCTTCAGAACAGCATATCCATTTGCTACTTACTGCTTAAGGGTAAGTTAGAACATAATGTGCAAAATGGGTTTCTGATTCATGGACATGACTCAAAATAGATGTACTCAGTAGAAATGACTAGAAAATAACAATTATTCTGAGATAAAATTAAGTATGTACATTATAAAATTAACTTAAAAATATGCAGGTCGCTGCATTCACTCCACATTTTTGTTATAGACTTAATTTAGGATTGATTAAATATACAGCCGAATTAAAGAAAACTCAATAGATTAGTGGTAGAACATAACGAATACAGATGCTTCCATACAGCCTTTGCAGTCCCCAGATCTCAACCCAACTGAACATCTATGTGAGATTTTGAGGCCTGAGGTTACACCTTACTGTGACACTTTGTTAATTTGTCACCTCTTTTCTGCAATTAAGCAAAATGCAATGCCCCATAATGACAAAGTCAAAGGATGCCAATTTAGCTCAAATGCATCCTGTGTCTTTGCTGTGATCAGAGATGGGGAGTAACGGATTACAAAAAAACAGTAACTGTAATCTGTTACGTTACCAACTAAAATATTGTAATCGGAGTACAGATACTTTTGAAAAACAATATTATTACTTTTGGATTACTTCAATTGAAAGAGTGTGCGTGAAATAATTAATAATTTAATGTTTTAAAAACATTGTTATTTGAATCAAAATAACAACTGAGCGCCTCAGCTGTTGTGTGTGTGATCATCATGCGCGCAAACTTGGACGCGCATACGCAGTTTAGTGACTGATAAAGCGCTAGTTGAAATGGTAAAAACAGTGTCTATCTATATTAGCAGACTCATTTAAAAGTGATTAATTTATCTACTCAGCGCATTCTCAGAACAATTATAGGCGATAGGCCTACCTCGTGGTATATATTAGTTCAAGTGTAATATATTATATAGTTCAGTTTTCAAGTTTTATTTGTCAAATGAACCGAACAACACAGCCGAGAAGAGTTGCACTGAAAAACTCAGAGAGAAAAAGTTTTTGAAGATTAGGCAACTATTTGTTGGCTGTAACATGGGCTGCCTTCAAGATAAAACATTATATGGAATTAATCACGATATTTAAGGAGAAAAGGTGTGTTGGGAAGCTCTCTGCCGAAGGATGATGATATGCATTTGACGCAACCACCTGAACTCCGTCCATACAGGTAGGCCATGTGATTCTGCTTGCTTTGCCTCTCAGAATATTGCATCCATTGGTTATCATTGGCTGCTGACAACATTGACTTAAAGCTAAGAGTGCACTTGTATAATCACAGTTTATTTCTATCATTTGAAAATCAATTGCTGGTGGCCCTAATCATGTTATGTTCACGCGGATAAAACGTATTTGTGTGCGTTCGCGTGCCTAGGGTGTCTCCAGCGTTTTGACAATGTTAGTGGTTGTGGTGAAAAACCTCAGACAACTGTAGATTACGTGCGAAAAGCTACGGCTATCTTAATTTTTATATACAACAATGTCAATACCCTTTTAGAGAACTCAATTTCTTTTTCAACAGTGTTTTGAAGCTATTATAAACATAAATAAAACAAATAACGTTTTTGGGTTCAGATTAACGGCCAGATTCTGGAAGATTGAGGGTTATTGGATAAATTAGAACAACTGAATATCTAACAACTTGAGCGTGTAATGTAGAGATGTAGCCCAATCATACTGAAGTAGAATGCAATGGTTTAGAAACCCTTTCCAAAGGCTGTTCAAAACCCATAAGTTAAAATGCAAATTCCGTTTTTGGCCAGCTATGTGAACTTACTATGTAAAACACTGACTGATCCCGCAAAGGGTGTACAACTGGTTATAGGCTATTTCTATTTGTTTTCTAATGCCTCAAAGTAATCAGATTACGTTACTGATTTTGAGTAATCTACAAGTTACGTAAATGATTACAAAAGTGGACAGGTAACTTGTAACTGTAACTGATTACATTTAAAAAGTAACCTACCCAACCCAGGCTGTTAGAACTCAGTCCACCGGTGGAATTTACTGGACATGATTAAAAAATCCACATACTCATCTACAGTGGGGAGAACAAGTATTTGATACACTGCCGATTTTGCAGGTTTTCCTACTTACAAAACATGTAGAAGTCTGTAATTTTTAAATAATTAATTTGCATTTTATTGCATGACATAAGTATTTGATACTCATAGGTCCTTGAAGAAGACCTGTACACTCTTAAAGAGGTTATCCGACTTGGGGGAAGATTAATCTCTCAGCATGACAACAACCCAAAGCACATAACCAACACTATGCTAGGGTCTGTGAATGTCCTTGAGTGTCCCAGACAAAGCCCAAATTTCAATCCCATTGAACTGTGGGGAGACCTGAAGACTGCAGTTCAACAACACTCCCTATCCAGTCTGACAGAGCTTGAGAGAATCTGCAAGGAAGACAGGGAGCAACTGCCCAAATCCAGCTGTGCATAGCTGGTAGAGGCATTCTCAAGAAGACTCAAAGCTATGATCTCTGCCAAAGGCACTTCTACAAAGTACTGAATGAAAGGTCTGAATGCTTAAAAGCTATAGAGAGATATGCTGGACGAAGTCAATAAGATGAGGAAGGAACAAGAACGCCTAAGGCCAGTAAAAGAGCTGCTGAGCAAGATAGTGGAAACTGGGGCCTCTATCAATGTACAACACAAGCAATAGAACCTAGGAAAAAAAGAGGAAGTGCAATTTCAAACCGAGAAAAGATAGAAGTCAAGATGACAAAACTGAAGATGCAAAACCTACTGCACTTGGCAAAGGTAGGTGACAGTGGAGAACACATGGCAAATAGCAGAGAATGAAAGTGTGAGAAATATGCTGAAGAAACTGAGAGGAAGGGCAGCAGACAGACAAACTCTGGAAGACAGCAAAATAAGAACACTAATCTCTGCCGAGGCAGGGAAGGTGACAGTGGAGATCAAGAGACTGTTAGCTGATGACAAAAGCAAGAAGGAGAGGGTGAGAGAGAACAGATGGAACCTCATCATGAGAAAAATATCTGGTTCAAACCAGGAAAAGAATCAGACTATGAGACTATCATATCAGACTATCAGACAAAGTGCAAAAGGGGAGATGGGTGAAGGCTGGCATACAAAGCCCCAAAAAATTCTGACAATGTAGACGTGTAAGCCACTAGCATGTACATCAACATTTTCCTCCAGCATGTATATTCAAAACTCTGTACTTTCTGTCCCGAGGGGGGTCTGAAAGTATCTGAAACTAAAATTACACTTCCCCTCCATGCCAACAAGGAAGCGTCTCATCTCATCAACACAAGACATTTGACTATAGAATCCGGCTCCAATGACGTTTAGCTTAGGTTTTTCAATAGATAACCTGAATGTGTCCAAACTCACATAATTAAAAGAAATTCACAGCTGTAATGGTTGCTGTAGTTGCTTCCATAAACCGTTAACTCTGTGATTCCCGTTAGACATGTCATTTTAAGGCAGCTTTAGACAGCAAAATATAAAGGCTGTGTAACTGGTGTGTAGGACATCACTAGTCACTGCATGTAACATGTTTCTGCATGTACTGATTTCCATCAGCCTATCAATGCCAATCTTCATTCCGACATTTAGATGTCTACAGATTAACCCACCTATTCCAGTACATTCCCATTCTCATATTTCCTTTTGCAATACATCCTTCTGTTTTACTGTAAGGTCTTACGAGGGTCTTTTAACCGCTCTATTTGTACCATTACAACAGAGATTGCTTTAAAGGCAAATACAGTCATAAATATAGTCACGTTTTCCTTGATTGGTGTTGGTTTATCAGAGGTCTTAATACCGTTTGTAGGTCCATCTGGACACAGCTGCGTAAATAACCATTCCAGAAACAGACTCCAAAAATAAGACACCAAAGAGCAGCACCAAAAGAGATTAGCTATTGATTTTATTTCATTGTAGCAGAACATTACGTTTTCTTACCAAAAACAGCTAGAATAAAACTCAAAGACACCAATTCATAGTTTGTCCTCCATTCCCATAAAAAAACATGTTTAAATGTTCTTAAAATGATGTAATCTGGCTATTATAATTGGTCAATTAGTGGCATGAGCTGTTATCTTTCAAAACAACATGGAAAAAAACTAGCCGACGGTCAGACAGGGGGTGGGGGTGGTGAATAAATGAGGCACTAGATAAGGACATTAAACTGAGGAGAGAAGAGAGAAAGAGAGGGAGGGAATGGATGGGTAAAGGACTGAAACAGAGAGACAGGCAGAAAGAAAGAGAGAAAAAGAAAGAGAGGGAGGGAATGGATGGGTAAAGGACTGAAACAGAGAGACAGGCAGAAAGAAAGAGAGAAAAAGAAAGAGAGGGAGGGAATGGATGGGTAAAGGACGGAAACAGAGAGACAGGCAGAAAGAAAGAGAGAAAAAGAAAGAGAGGGAGGGAATGGATGGGTAAAGGACGGAAACAGAGACAGGCAGAAAGAAAGAGAGAAAAAGAAAGAGGGAGGGAATGGGTGGGTAAAGGACTGAAACAGAGAGACAGGCAGAAAGAAAGAGGGAAGGAATGGATGGGTGAAGGACTGAAACAGAGAGACAGGCAGAAAGAAAGAGAGAAAAAGAAAGAGAGGGAGGGAATGGATGGGTAAAGGACTGAAACAGAGAGACAGGCAGAAAGAAAGAGAGGGAGGGAATGGGTGAAGGACTGAAAAAGAGACAGGCAGAAAGAAAGAGGGAGGGTAGACAGGTGGAAGGAGAGGGGGGAAAGCAGGCAGCATGATGTAAGGCTTGAGAAGGTGCCAGCTGTTTTGTGTCTCCTATTTGGGCCAGGCAGCCTTAATTGTGAGCTGGCCCGGAGCGGAACCAGCCAAAAATCACACACGCGCGCGCACGCACGCACACACACACACACAAGATAAGGAGGGTACGGGAGATTTCTGCCTGTCATCAGCGTTTTTGAGGGAATTTGATTAAAAAGCAGGTCAAAGCAGCAATGATACGAAGTAGCTGTCACCTGCAGGAGACGACAGCATGTGTTGGCTTGTCTAGTGTGGAGTCAGAGGGTTAATGAGTCTGGTGCGTCTGATTCCTAGTGGGATTTTTATACAAAAGGAAAACGCATCTATTATTATCTACTATATCCTAAATGGATCCCTCGACCAATCCCTTTGTTTGGGAATTAAAGGAAAATGTCTTTTAACTATTCTCAAATGGATGCATTGTTCAAGCAAATACTTTTAAATGGAAATCTGATGTAGAAAACAGTCTAAGAGTTCAAAGGTAACCATCATCAGCAACTCAGACCTGCTACAACTTGATCAAGACCATTGCATCAACAGAAGATGCCGCACTTTCTCCTAAACATGTCATGGCTCTGTGGTGGGAAATCTATGTAACGGGTGTATTCTATGTCTAAGCCGTGGTTTGGCCCGCTCCATCAGGTTGGCCTGCGGGTACAGGGGACCAGGAGCCCAGCAGAGCACCGAGCAGATGCCCAGACCCCCAGGTCCACTGGCAGGGGAGATGGAGCTGTAATGAGGACCTGGAGACTGACTCACACAGACTGACCATTGTAGACATCAGACAGACAGACTGCAAAACAGACATACACCAGGCAGACAGACAGACAGGGGCCAATAGACACACACAAACACATTAATACATTGAACAACAAGGCCAATTAGAGGACAGAAAAGCAGACAGACGTGATTTGACCTTGATCCACTACAAAGACAATCCGTGTCAACATACAAAAAAAGCAAAAACAAGCTAATACAAAAGCAAAACAAATTCAGATTGATGACTCACTGCTCGGTGTGAGGGAGAGAGATAAAAACCCTGGATGCCAGCTCCGTTTTATTCACAGCTTTTAATTACGGCATATGTCTTCTCACGAAATGACACATTTGGTCTCGCCAGAGTCTTTTGGCAATTCTTACTTCCCTCTTCACAGCGGGAAAATGTTGTCAGAAACACTCGGAGACGGGTAGACTTGTTAAAGCTGATTAAAAGTTTACATTTTTAAGTTAAATCAGGAAAGGGAAGAACATGATAATCATGAATTGGCATAATTCAGAGAGGATGAACTAGCTTGCTAGCTCTGTAACGAGGTAAGGAAACAAAAGATAAGTCAAAGCTAAACCGGTTAACAATGTTGCTACCCTAACAATGAACGGTTGTCTACAACATTTGTGATTTTTGAATATTTAAAACATATGAATAGTGAAACAATGCTGGATTTATTTAATTACGGAATTAACAGACTGTTCAAGAGACAGAACCCCCGGAAAGCAGCAGGGCCTGATTGTGTCTGTCCATCCACCCTTAAGAACTGTGCAGATCAGCTTTCTGATGTGTTTACTAACATATTCAACACCTCACTGGAGACATGCTTCATCCTGGCCTGTTTCAAGTCCTCCATCATCCCAGTCCCCAAGAAGCCAAGGATCACAGGACTTCACGACTACAGACCCATCGCCCTGACCTCTGTGGTTATGAAGTCATTTGAGCATCTTGTGCTGTCCCACCTCAAGACCATCACCAACCCTCTACTAGACCCACTGCAGTTTGCCTACAGAGCCAACAGGTCAGTGGACGACACAGCCAACATGGCTCTTCACTTAATCCTCCAGCATCTGGACTCCCCTGGAACCTATGCCAGAATCCTGTTTGTGGACTTCAGTTCCACATTCAACACCATAATTCTTGCTTTGCCCCTGGAAAAGCTATTTTAAATGGGAGTGCCCGAGTCCGCATGCAGGTGGACCACAGCCTTCCTGTCCAACAAGAGGCAACGTGAGGCTGGGAAAGCACCTTGTCCAACCCCCTGACCGTCAGCACCAGCTCCCCCCCAAGGCTGTGTCCTGTCCCCACTACTCTTCTCCATGTGTCCTGTCCCCACTACTCTTCTCCCTGTGTCCTGTCCCCACTACTCTTCTCCCTGTGTCCTGTCCCCACTACTCTTCTCCATGTGTCCTGTCCCCACTACTCTTCTCCCTGTGTCCTGTCCCCACTACTCTTCTCCATGTGTCCTGTCCCCACTACTCTTCTCCCTGTGTCCTGTCCCCACTACTCTTCTCCATGTGTCCTGTCCCCACTACTCTTCTCCATGTGTCCTGTCCCCACTACTCTTCTCCATGTGTCCTGTCCCCACTACTCTTCTCCCTGTGTCCTGTCCCCACTATTCTTCTCCATGTGTCCTGTCCCCACTACTCTTCTCCCTGTGTCCTGTCCCCACTACTCTTCTCCCTGTGTCCTGTCCCCACTACTCTTCTCCATGTGTCCTGTCCCCACTACTCTTCTCCATGTGTCCTGTCCCCACTACTCTTCTCCATGTGTCCTGTCCCCACTACTCTTCTCCCTGTGTCCTGTCCCCACTACTCTTCTCCCTGTGTCCTGTCCCCACTACTCTTCTCCCTGTGTCCTGTCCCCACTACTCTTCTCCATGTGTCCTGTCCCCACTACTCTTCTCCCTGTGTCCAGTCCCCACTACTCTTCTCCATGTGTCCTGTCCCCACTACTCTTCTCCCTGTGTCCAGTCCCCACTACTCTTCTCCATGTGTCCTGTCCCCACTACTCTTCTCCATGTGTCCTGTCCCCACTACTCTTCTCCATGTGTCCTGTCCCCACTACTCTTCTCCCTGTGTCCTGTCCCCACTACTCTTCTCCATGTGTCCTGTCCCCACTACTCTTCTCCCTGTGTCCAGTCCCCACTACTCTTCTCCATGTGTCCTGTCCCCACTACTCTTCTCCATGTGTCCTGTCCCCACTACTCTTCTCCCTGTGTCCTGTCCCCACTACTCTTCTCCCTGTGTCCTGTCCCCACTACTCTTCTCCATGTGTCCTGTCCCCACTACTCTTCTCCCTGTGTCCTGTCCCCACTACTCTTGGGAGGCAGGCTGCAATGCATCATCTGCTTTGCAGAAAGGGTGATTGGCAGCAACCTGCCTTCTCCACATGACCTACACACCTCCAGAACGTGGAGGCAAGCGGCAAAGATTAGGGCTGATCCCTCTCATCCTGGTAATGGACTATTCAGTTCTCTCCCCTCTGGCAGAAGGCTGAGGTCTATCAGGACCAAAACCTCCCACCACAAGAACAGTTTCTTTCCTACAGCAGTAGGCCTCATGAACATGCCCCCGGAACCAAATTGACTATAACCCTCTCCCACATACACACACAACCCCTCAACTGGAGAAATCTATTACCCCTCATCAAGTACATAAACAACCCTCAACTGGACAAAATCTTGTAACTTACTGTAACAAGATGGTTGAGGGTGTATTCAAGAACGCCAACATCCACTAGAATTCTATGTTTGTGTTAACTTTAGTTTCATTGCTGAGCCCGTGGCCCGTCAAATTTGTGTTCTGTTCTCTACAGATACACTTATTCAATCATTAACAACTTATTTTCTGATTCACCCTAGACAGTACAACACCTGTCAAACTTTCAAACTCATACCTTTTTTACCACCACCGCCGCCGCCACCGCCACTTACTTGGCAATAAAAAAATTTTTGATTCTGATTTAGATTTTAGACACTTCAAATGCCAGAATTTACTTTTGACGTGTTGTGTAATATAACCATTTAATTTATCATTCTGTTTACCTGTAACCTTGCGAAGAAACACAAACATATCACAAACTTTTCTATGAGGCCACCAATGACATCTCCTTTTATTGGAGTACAATTTCCTTTGTTTCAGCTGTAACCTTGAGACAAAGGACCATGGCAATGTTATCCCCCAAATTCTATCCACGCTTCTCCGTGGCACGCGGAGCTAAAATAACATAATCAGCAATGAAACAGTTCAGTGATGTCAGGTGCAGAGTCTGCCAAAGATCTGTCTAAACATCACGCTCCATTTGGAGCTGGTCCCCAGTCACTCGACTAATTACTTAAGTACCAGCATCTGTGCCTAAACAAAACGTCCAACTTTCAGACGCGTGCCAGAGAGAGCCACCAGTTTTAAGTAAGTGGGTTTTTGAAACAATCGAGATGTGCATTCTGTCCCAAACGCACGCCGAACCACTTCTTTTCGTATCGATTCGCTATGACATTTACTTAAAAGCATGACAACGATTTACAATGCGCGGGGCTAATGCGGAGCGCAGCCAAATTGGATCCCTAGCCGAGTATTGTCTCTGGGGTATGTAATCTGTAGAGGGTTAAATAAAGGGACAGACTTTGGTTAGAAGGGTCCTTAGAAGTAGTCTGGGAATAGATGCAAATAGCTGCTTCTTTGGGAACATCAGAGTAAACGTGGTTTATGTGTTTGTTGTTAAGCGAGTAAATGTGACACTACAGTAATTAGGAACACGGCCCCGCAGG
Organism: Esox lucius; assembly: GCF_011004845.1. Lineage (NCBI taxonomy): Eukaryota > Metazoa > Chordata > Actinopteri > Esociformes > Esocidae > Esox > Esox lucius. The sequence goes on along the minus strand of NC_047581.1, from coordinate 8,446,309 downwards.
AGTCGTTCAACTATTTCTACACCCACAATCCCTGGCGTGATTCCACCTATCTGTCCCAGGGTCCCCAGGCTGAGGTGCACAGCCCCGTTGGGTTTTCAGAGACTCCAAACACGAGGACTGGTGCATTGTTTTCGAGGTGACATAATATACTGGCAATTTGTATAAGTCTTACGTTTAAAACCCTGTAAAGACTGCGCGTGAAAGCAAAACACAAGGACGGACGATTTGTCAACGTAAACGTTTTGGAATTTCGTTTCGGCTTAGCCTTGGCTAACTACATTGTCCTCTTAAAGCAGAACAAAAGCGAGGCTGAACTCCTTCAGTATCGGACGAACAACCGTGAGAAAACAAAGTGGAACTGGTCCTACCTTGTTGCCTCCGTCGTTCATGGCCCAGCCGCTGCTCTTGACCCCCAGGGCGGCGCGGGAGGCTGAGGCATCCAGACAGGTGACCGGATGGCCGTAGACGGTGTGCAGCACCCGGGGCTCCTGGTACTCGGGGGCCAACAGGTACACTGTCTCCCCAGCGGACAGGGCCACCAGGGGGCCAGAGTCCCCTCGTCGCCCCCCAGACCCTGGCACCAGGACCATGGACTCCACCTGGGACCAGAGTCTCTGTTAGAACAAGTTAGAGCAACTTTATTCGGCCTGCTTACAGCTGTCAAAGGAAAGGTCGCGTTGTTATTGAACTGGTACCGTGAGTAAGGGATCGACTGGGACAGAGCGAGGGTTGGAAAACATCAGGAATCACAAAAGCAGACTAGTGGAAGACACCCAATCATTCTACCAGGGTATCGTAATCCCTGAACAAGCATGCTGCTTTTTCAAACAATTTAGAAAGACAGAGAAAAGAGGGAGAGAGAGAGGGTGTTGAGGAGAAAGAGAGACATCGAGAGACAGTATTTAGGAGCTAAAGAGAGACAGGCAGACAGTCTGTAGGAGAGACAGATAAAGAGACAGTGTCTATGAAAAAGAGACAAATGTACACCCACAGGTTTGGGCAGGGTTGCCTGGCAGAGGGTCCTCCAGTAGCCCCTGTCATCAGGCTGGTCCAGCCGGACGTCTAGCCCAGCAGCAGTGGCCAAGGTGGGGCTGTCTGAGCTTAGAGACAGGGTCTGCACCCTTCCAGGGACCTGGAAGTGGTGGACGGGCTCCTGTCCTGTCTCGGTGCTCCACACGTCCACACACCCTACGCCGGAGCCCAACACACAGTTAACTGGCGACCAAAAACCTCTATCACCATCAACCCGGCCATTCGGCTCAGTGCAGGACTTTTGTTTTGTGTTTGCCCTAGCACTACACAGCCGATTCGAACAAGCAATTCGAGCTGATTCTTCATGTGTTCATTAACTGAATCAGCTGCGTCGCGCCAGGGCAGAAACACTAAAACGTGAACCTTGGCTGAGTTTGGGAAACCCCTTTCTTTCACACCAACAGGTGGCGCCCTTCCATTCAACTGAAAATTAGTCTAGCCAGCGAGTTTGCCGCTGGGTTGACCAGAGAACTGAGGTCGCCCCAACTCACCGTCGTCATAGGCAGCCGCAGCCACACCGTCGTTCACACTGACATGGCTGACGTGAGGCCGAGGGGTGACGTCGACCATCGCGGGGCTGGGCCTCAAGAACGAGGCTGCCGAGTCCCAGTGGAGGGTGTCCCACAGTCTGACGTCACCTGAAGTGTACCTGAGAGGCAAACAGTATATATAATATAGTAGATGCCCCCAGCATTGAAATGACAAGCATGTTTAAGAGGCATGGGGGACGTTCTTTCCCAATCTGCAAGAGACTAACAAGACTCCTTGAAACTTTCACATCAACACCAGCACTATACGTCACTCAGAACTGTTCTCCCTGGGTCAAGATACATGCATGAAGTGGATCACAGTAAAATTCTACACCACAATATACAGTGAGTTCATATCCCATTATATTATATACTCACAACCTGTAGCATATAAACGTATGCCAAGAAAACACAGATTGGATGTATTCTCTCTGTTTTCCAACACTATAAGCACCATTAAAGTGAAATTCTGTGTTGGTGCAAATGAATAAAGGCAATTCTGATGTCATTTTATGGGCGTAGAGTCGGTTCAAAAGGATCAGGGACTCTGTAGACCGAAGGCCTGGCAGCGAGAAGCCAGCCTTTCCAGGGGGTGGGTATAGCGGCAGCTGAGTCCTTCGCAGCAGGCCCGGGACAAGACGCGACCACCCCAGCCCAAACGCCAGATGCCCTGGGCTCCCTCAGACACGGAGAGCCCCTCTGGTTCTGGAGCCTGGATGTGGTTCAGGAGGGGCGCTGGGCTGGGCTGCGGAAACAGTGCCGCAGAGAGGACCACCACCGGGCTGCCAGATGAACACTCTGAGCTAGCCAGCTAACGAGGGCACGGACGACGGCGGGGTGGTAGCTAGCGTTCACGCTGTCATTCACAAGCTGCGCTCGCTTAAAGAGCGTGGGGGAGGGTTCTCAGGAAGGCAACGACCGGCACACACATGCCATAATTAGTGCATCATCCTTCAGCCAAGAATCAACAGAAGCGAAGGCCTCGTCTGGCACATTCCCTCCTGCAAATCATCAGCAGAAACTTCTGACGTATCAATACCGGGCAGGATGCGATCGGTTCGCCAACTGGAATTACAAGTCAGAGAAATCTCACATAGTTGTTTGCCTAGCATGCGGCAGAAAACAAACAGGTCCTGTAACACTCAAGCCTGTCTAATTAATTGAGGAATATTGGAAAAATCTGTTGTACAAAACACCTAGTGTGAAGAGATGAACCCAACAGCATCTGCACCAGCAGACAGCTATCGGCCTGTATGTGTTATTCTCTAATGAGCCAGCGTTCACTGGGGCCTGGGGAGAATTTAATCAGACTGGCCCCTGGGGGCCCCGGCTTGACGCAAACTTTACCAGATCTGGTTCATATCACACTATTTACAATTTAGGAATTTAGCAGGCACTTATTCAGAGCAATTAACAGTAGGACAAACATTTTGTCACAATTTTCGTACTGAATAACCTTACAACGCTGATGTTTTTAAGCGTCATGCTTTACCAACTGAGCCACCTTCCTGGAATAACCCTACTGGCCCCAGCAGTTTTCAGGTAAGTCCCTGCCGGTCACAAACCGTTTGCTTCTATTTTTACAGAACATTTTGCAACTGAAGAAATGTAGTACAACAGAATAATCTGAATTACCCTCCCCATATATTGATCATCCATGCTAGACCAAAGAACGATGGGGTCGTAAAGAAGTTAGATTTCACATACAACTTTAATTGTAAAAGTCACTGTCCAAATAAAATAATTTATCGAATAAGGTTAATAAGTCACAAATCAAAAATAATTTGTATAATTATTTTCCTTCAGGGAAATAAATATGCATTCATTAATTATAGAACAATGTATGTTGATGTTTGCAACAAGTGGTTGCTATTTTAGTAGAAATATTTCCAAACTGTCCAATTTTCCTAGATAATGAATTGTTGGAAACATTGTTGGAAAAAGCTAAAGTGAACAGGAGTGTTCATAGGGCGGTTATAAATTGTACTTGGAGCTGTACCTCACAAAGACCTGGTTGGTTGTCATATTCAAATATTTATTTAATCAATATCAAAACACATAAATACTGGCATGTATAAGTCCCATCTAAATGTCTGGATTCCATTAACTTTGTGTCTTATTATGCAATTGTGTGCCTGCTGTAATGAAGTAAACCTTTGATGGAATTGTTTTATTTATTACTTCAGTCTCTTACTTTATTATGCCACTGTTGCATTCATCAGGACTGTACCATTCTGATAATGGAGATCCTAAATACATACTATAGATATTTCTGAACAACAAGCACTTAACTGGTGAGGATTGGAACATCTGGGCGGAGATACTGACAGCAACTGAAGCTGTATACATCTGTATTTTTACATCTACATGTTGACTGGTCTTAAAGCGTAACGATTCAAGAAGAAAAAGGCTTGTTCACACTGCATCTTCTAGGGACAAGAGCCTCCTAAGTATATTTGCTCTACTATTTAAATTATGCAAAGTTAACCTAAATTGACCTTTGACCCTAAAAAAATGCTTTAAACCAGGGGTGTCAAACCGGTTCCATGGAGGGCCAAGTGTCTGCAGGTCTTTGGGTTTTCCTTCAAATTGGTTCCCAGGTCAGACCTGAACAACCAGGTGGGGGTAGAAATTAACCAATTAGTGAACTAATTAATCAATCAGGTACAAGGTGAGAGCGAAAACCTGCAGACACTCGGCCCTCCGTGGAACCGGTTTGACACCTGTGCTTTAAACATTTGAATGGTAAGTGACAACAAGCCTAATTTGGTGTATTACCCCATATTTAGTTTAGTCTATCGTGGACGAAAGCATGTAGCAAGCAACAACTAAAAGCAACAGTTTTACAAGTTGGCTGACCAATCACTTCTGAAAATCTTACCCAGCGACAACATAGCCGCAACAGGAACTGACATCGCACAGCACCTTGCCCAGCTCATACTGCAGTTGACTTATCGACCCCACTCGGTTCTAGGGATAGGAAGACATGGAAAGCATTTTCTGAGCTCAATGCTTTGACCACTGAGACTGTAATGGTCCACGTCATTAGATTTCCACACACATTCTTATCTAAGTCAACACACGTCTGAAAGGGAAGCCCTCCTCTCACGTCTCCAACATGTAGGCCCCACTTTTTGTCAAATAAAAAAATGAAGACTGTGCGTTTCATTCTCAGTGAGACGAAAAAGCAATTCCAGCTGTTCGGGACGGACCGTGTAACACATGGTAAATGTGGCTGATGTTTCCTTATGGGGTGTTGCATCAGGACAGGAGATTGAAAAAAACAACCAGAAATTGAAGCATAGTCCCATATACAGAACAGGAACTGTAAGGTTGGGCTACTACCACTTTGCTGTACACATTTAATCTCCACTTCCTACTGGCCTAGGAAACGCTGCATGTGCAGTAGTAAAGTATGTTTACCTATAATTGTATTTATGTTGTAGGGAGATCCAGTGATTTATGTCGTAGGGTGGTTCAGTGGTTTATGGTGTTCAGGTGGTTTATGGTCCAGTGGTTTATGTTGTAGGGTGGTCAAGTGATTTATGGTTCAATGGTTTTTAGTGTAGTGTGGTCCAGTAGTTTATGGTTGTGGTTTATGGTGTAGGGTGGTCCAGTGTTTTATGGTGTACTGTGGTTCAGTGGTTTATGTTTCAGTGGTATATGTTATAGGGTAGTTCAGTGGTTATGGTGTAGTGTGGTCCAACGGTTTATGGTTCAGTGGTTTATGTTGTAGGGTGGTCAAGTGATTTATGGTTCAATGGTTTTTAGTGTAGGGTGGTCCAGTGGTTTATAGTTCAGTGGTTTATGTTCTAGGGAGGTTCAGTGGTTATGGTGTAGGGTGGTCCAGTGGTCTCAGTGACTTTCTCTCAAAATATAACCATGGTAATGTTTTAACATTAAGGCAAACTGAGCCCCCTACCTTCCAGTTGGAGCGCACAGCGTTCTCAGATCTCCTACAGTCACGGAGCGTGCTCTTCCAGCAGGGGGAGTCAGAGACAGAGGCACTGCTGTGAAAGCCCTCCTTCTGACACATTTTGAACCACAACACCTCATCCTCTGCCAGGACCCCCCACGCTTTGCTCACCTGGGGAAGAAGCAGAGAGGACGTAATGAATATTGAGTGATCAATGTCTCCTGTAGTCTGTGTTTGAGAAGCTTGGGGAAAAACATGGTGGGGCCTATATTAAGACCTGGAAAAGTTAACTAGGAGTTTTATGTTACTGATGGGTATTCTGTACCTGAGCACATCGCCCCAGCTCTTTCCGACTGAGATACTGAAAGATCTTCAGAGCTAACTCGTAGGGCAGCTCAATGTCAAAGAAGGGAATGTCATTTGTCTCATTCTGCAAATAGAGCAAAACCCGGGTAAAATTGATATCCAGAAAATGGCTAGTGGTGGGCTATCTCCAGAAGATTACTCTTACCAGGTCTTGTATGAACTGATCAACCAATTTGTCACCCTTGTTTATTTTCCTCTGAGGTTGCTGTTGTAGGGACGTGCTACACGCGTTAGTCAAACTATGGTATTGTCTTTTCCTCCGAGACCGCTCTTCCTGCATCCTCTCCAACAAGGGACTGGTCCTTCCATCGAGCAAGCCCTCGGCTATCGACACATACTCGGGTTTGTCCTCTTTTTGAGGTTTTCCTGCCGACAAAACCGCCTCGTTCCCTCCCTTTATTCTCCCCTGTAATGCTGCATCATGTCTTATTTTTAGTAAACTTCTGTTCTGACCAAAATCTTCAAAGTATCGTTTTAATTTAGAGTCTTCCCGGCTTGTTTGGCCAGTTACGTTAGAACTCGAATCCTCTTTGATTTTATGCGTCAATTCTTGCTTCCAACACTCTCTGAAAGCCAGAAGTTCGTTTTCAGCCATGATCATCTAGCATAGTTACTGTAACGTTATAAAAACATATTTTGTTGTTGTTTTCAGAAATAACAAAGAAGTATGTTTACATATTTAGCGCCTGGCTAGTCGTGCTAAAACTAAACAAACACCCACAGAAGTCCTACTCCAAAAACTGTCCGACTAGAGGGACTATGCGGTCGAAGTGGTTCCGCAATCTTTAATTCCTCATGGTTAATTATAGGCGCTGCAGTGCCTGTTGTGGATTATTTTAGGTTTTCCTTTTAAAATAAAGGATACAAACACTTATACTTACATGAACATACATAATTTTCAAGTAAAACGTTGTAATCACGATTGTTTATAATTTATACTTACTGAGGCCGAATCTAAACATCGTACTGTATTGTATGTATTTGAAATCCTATGATTATTCAATTAGACATCCATATTCGCCCCTCCTATTAAACACAGATTCGTCAGATAAGATGAGAAGAGGGTTTTCACGACTGAGTGAAAAGATGATGTAAACCTCTAATACCATGTGACTCTTTAATCATGAATAATACAACACAGGGAGAGAAATAAACAGTCCAGCTCTTATCCGGACAGTAAAGACGATACTTTTCTATAAGCGCGGATCAGAGGAGGGGACAGGGACAGATAGAAGATAGAGTGATTTTTAGAGAAGATGTGTTGGCTCCCGATAGACGAGCCTCTGCCTCTACCCGGCGACTCGATGATCTGTGCCCAAGGACCCTCACTATGCACCGGGATCCAGTCCCTTGCCTCTCGCCTCAGGAGGATCGGAGATGAGATGGATAAAAAGTGGACGGTTGGATCTGGAGTTAACAGATATAACAAAAGACTTGAGTTAAATAGAAAAATACAGTTTCAAGGTGTTGTAAGTACAGCAATACAAATAACCGTCCTCGTGCTCTTTGTCAGAAAGCGACACCTGTAGGTGCGCATCTCTTCGACCACAAAACCGCCAACAGGTAAGCTTTACAGGTGCGCATCACATTTGGCAGAGTAATGCAAATATCCCGGTTAAGATGCACTATTATCGACTTTTCACAAATTGTTCAGTGTGGTAATTGAGAAGATGGCGTTATTAATATTGCTTGCAAGATTTAGTTTATTTACAATTGTGTATATTAATCAGTATTACTTATGTTAATGTATTTTGTCAATCATTAACACTAAATACATCGTGCAGATTTTCTGAATATGATTGAAAAATGTTATGCACTAAAAACAATGCATATTGATGTACTGTAGATGGTGCCTTCCGCCTCAGGATCGTGAGGAGTGAGCTGTCAGAATATTTCAATGGAGAACAAGGATGCCAGCCGAGGTCCTGAGTACGCAGAAAAGACCGCAACACAATAAAAACGGCGGGACTGCTGGTAAACAGGGGTTTGTAAAAAGGAAAATCAGACTGAAATCAAATAGCTTACATTTTGTACTTTGTTAACTAAGAAAAATGTTGTGCATCTGAATTCAGATGATATAATATCGTAAGATTGAGTAACCCCTTTCCTCGTTATTTTTGGGAACGTGGGTATAAAATGCATCACTACGTAAATAAATTTTTCATTGTTTTTTCTCCAACGTATTTTATTTTTTGACTCTGTGCTTTGAATTCAGTGGGATTCAACACACACCTGTTATATAATCACATTTTGTTTGGCGTTTCTTCCGAGTAAATAATGGTGATGTCATCCTCCCCTGACGGATGCAGAGGAAAAACTCACTCATCTTGCCTAAGCGCCTGTAAACATGGATGACCACTTGAATTATCGATGCACTATATACGATTTAAATTACTTGTGTGAAATAGACTGTCGGTATGCAGAAAAGAAAATACATTTAAGAATGTTTGTACTTTTTAGTTAGCTTTCCTCATGTGATGGGCAATCTTGAAATGTTGCTCAATTAAAACGGTCTTTTTATATTCCAACTGCGCTAAGGATGAACATCACTTTTGATAGTTGTTTTCTACTGTCATTTCGTTTTATTAAGTTGTTAATTCTGTTTGCTGTTTCAATATTGACAACTGAATAGCGAAGAAAAGTAAACTGTTTTTAAACTACTGAAATGGTGAAACGGCCTTGCGTTCGCAGAATTGTGTAGAAGTGTTAAGGCAGATAATGCTGATTGGAACAATGCAAGAAAGGGTAGCGATTCACGTTTACCGTACATAAGCTGTTTTATACATCGCACAAACTGTAGTTCAATTGCAGTGCTGAATGTGTATTATAAAGAATGTGTTCTTTACATGCTAAGTAATATTTATTACATTGTGAATCCTGTTATCACTTAAGGTTTATACAATACGGATTTAAAAAATAAAATGTTTTTATGCCATCATCTGCGTTTGAGAGAAAAGGTATACAGAAGTAATGTGTACAACACAGTGAAAGCAACACAACATGCTACTTTTTAGAACATGTTGATAGATTATTTCATTGTAACACTGCTGTAGGAGTAAGGGCTTCAGACTAGAACATAAAGAAGCAAACATTCAACATCATTACTGAAATAGGAAGCCTGTACATTATGATCAATACTACAAAACACTGCGGCAAAATGAACATTGAGGTACAAAACGTACTTGAATTGAACCTTCTTCATATCACAAGGCTTCATGGAGAAGTGAGGCGATATGGATTAAGTGTGAAATAGATGGTCACTGACAATCTACAGAAGGCATATTCAATCTAATGAGTTGGTCCTCCCGGGTGACGTCCGGTGCATGGTAGGCATCAAATCTAGTAGATCTGGAAGTGGCCAGAGGTCGTGCCGTCCTTCCAACAGCGCAGGGTCTCTATGACCGCCGTGCGACACAAGGGGCACGTTCTCTCACGGTCAAACCACAAACACAGGCACTCTTCACAGAAAACATGCTAAAGAGAAAAACAGACAAACAGGTTTTCCAGTTGACATTTTAGTAATTGAGAAGACAATCTTATCCAGAGCCACACACTGCTTGCGGGTCAGTCATAATAAATACATTTTCCTTCAGTGAAGTAGAGCTCTGGAAAGTTAGTGCTAGGAAAAGACAACAGCAAGTGTTATTTTTTTGTTAGGCGCAGCTTGTAAAACTTGTAAAGTTTGAAAATGTAACCCAACACAATTAAATGACCAATGACAAGCTATTCAATACAGTATTTATGTGAGTGGCTCTAGTGTTCCGGGTCCGCTGCTCCCCTGTGGCATGACATCATGGTGTTACTAGAAATGCTCAGTTTAACAGGAACTACAACAATGTTGCTATCCTTTAATTATCTAATGTAATGTATTACAGGATATGTAGTCGCCCTTTAGGACACTAGATGATCACAAGGTCTGTAATTATCTCAAGCTGTGGGTTTGGCCTTATCACATGCACAGTCCATTAAATAATTCAATTAGAAAAAAATCCTTAAAACCTTACACATAAACCATCAACTTAGTGAATACCATTCAACATTAAATATACTCATATATTGTATTATTTCAATGTGTATTTGATGTTTTAGCGTCGCACTGGTGGCAGATTTGAACAGTTACAGAGTAAATGACAAACATTGCTGTCATTCTGTCTTTCCAAGAGAAAGACAATAAGGACGCACATATAACAAATTAACATCACACTATAACCTATTCAAGTATAAATCACCAAAGTTATGCTAAACGGTCATATATTTGCAGTTAATTAACAAAATGATGGAATATTCTGGAAACTTTGGGAAAATTACAAGTAGCTTTGCAACCCTACTTACAATACGAAAGCCTTGCACTGAAACAAAAGAACGGTTGTTAAAAACTAAACAGACCTCAATGTAACACAGAACTCTCATCCATGAGCAACACACTACTATGACACAGGTTCAAATGTCCCCTCACCTGACAGAGAAGTGCAATGGGGTCTCTGAAGTCACTCTGACAAATGGCACACACATCTCCTGCCTCACTGCATTGCTGGCTGCTGGCTCTCACACCGTAGCTCTGCAACAGGTGGGCATGGTTCGCAAAGGCAAAGCTTGTGTTGACAGTGGTTGTCAAACACCTCCACGAATTTTCCACATTTTACTCTATTTGTATTTTTCCTTTATTCATACAGGGAAATCAAGCATAGACCTAGGTCTCTATCGTGGTTATGCACAGTTTTACAGGAATATTTGAAAACATACATACATGAATAAAAATGGTAATATATTAAATACACATACATTAGGAAAAGTAATAATAGTTAACAATTAAAAGGTTATTTGTCAAACATTTAAATTTCCTCTTGGGCACTAAATACAATGATTCCCTAATCTGGTCCTCGATTATCCTCAAAAGCAGACACTGTTGTAGCCTTTGACAAGCACACCAAACTCAACGAGAGCCTAAACATTTGTTGACAAGTTGAATCAGCTGTGCTTGGCTGGGGCTACAATGAAAACAAATACTGTTGGAGCTACCCAAGGACAGAGGTTAGGAACTACTGCACTTGAAAATCAAGCTTAAGGCTTGATGTTCCAGCCCACTGAATTATATATGACAAGTTTGCACTAGTAATAAAATAAATTTCAATATCAATGCTGAAGTAGGCATATATAGCACATCCCCATAATCTAACACTGACAATGAAACTGGCCCTTAAAATGTCTTAATAGCTAGCAACCAAGACTCAACAAGCCAAGAACTTGATTAACAGAGTTGTGCGAGATAGTTCAGGGCTGCATTGTGAAACGGGCCCAGGGCTCCCAAGGAGATGTTTGAGAACCACTATTCTAATGCGGTGTATAACATGAAACGGTATAAAAGACTTACCTGAGCGCTACAGAGGATCGCTATGGCCTTGCGAATGGCTGACACTCGTCCGCAGAGGTCAAACGACTGCAAGGTAACAACATCACAATATCAGTTGCATCCGTACAGGGCCGGAACAAAAGCCGGTCCAAACACACTGTAAATACATTAACTACAGGGAATTTATCCTTACCACACAGTACCAGCATGATTACTAATTGAATATATTGACTTGCGAATCGTTTGTCCTATTGACCCAGGAGTTCATAAGTAAAGGATCTGAAATATTGTTGAGTGTAGTGAAGAAGAGTGAGAGTAGGTTTTTGTTGTTGATTGGCTATTTGTTGATGGGGGCGTACATTTAGGCAACTGCTTCACAGCTGCTTTATTTGTGATCAGCAGTGATATGTTAAAGGCAGAATGAGGAAACTTTGGACAGGGCTCATTTTTAAGAAGTGTGTTTCAGGACGATCCTGGCCACTGAAATGGACGTGACCATTTGACTATACACTTTAAGCCTTATTCATCATTAATTTCTGGTGCATAAAACACCCATTTCAATTCCAGAAGTACATACGCTTAAGGAGCATGTTGAGTAAAGGCTGGGATACCTTGCAGAGGCTGTAGATGATGATGAGTATGGCTCCTAGGAAGTAGCTGGTGGACGGGTCCTCTCCCATGATGTACTTGTACCACAGCTGGATGGGAACAAGCGCCCTGAATAGCTGACTCAGCTCCTCAATCACCAAGTAATACTTCCCCTGCCACACACACACACACACACACACACACAGGATATGACAGGCTAACCGAGGTGAAGGACTGGTGCTACACAAACAGATAAGACAGTGCACAAATAGGAAAGTCCCGTCTTTTAAGATAAAAGCCCAAAGCGGAAAACAAACAGAGATAAGGGTCTCTCTAGGCAAGGTGTGGGAAACTAAATCTAAACCAATTTAATCCTGCCCGCAACAAGTATCAGTAAATAAACTTAAGAGTTTAAAAAAAAAACCTGAATGAGAAAAACTAGATAGGAAAGTATGTATGTTGAAGTACGAAGAAATCATAAAGGACCTATACATTTTTTCAGAACCACCATTTAATGGACCACTAATTGATTTTGACAAACAAATTATAAGGCGGAAAAATGGATGTGGGGCCTTCTTTGAAATGTGGCCCTGAAGCCAAAAATCTTGCTTGCCCTGGTTCAAAGCAGCGCCGAGAGCTTTAAAGCAGCACGCTCGGCTCCAGCCAACACATGGACGCCATCCAGGGCTCTGCAGGCTGCTGCTTCAAAGCAGCACGGGCCGTTTCCCCACCTTCAAGGGAGGCTGGCAGCCGATCGGCTCGATCCACCTGCTACCCAGTAAACGCACAGCTTGGCCAACCTGCAGGGCAGCCATCTTTTTCTCTGAAAGTCCTCCGCCTTGCTCTCTCTAACTGGTGAAGAGAAAGCCTCTTCAAAATGAAGAGTTGCTCTTGCTGCAGCAGAGTACTCAAAGTGAATTGGGAGGTATGTGTGTGTTGTGTGGGGCCAAACACTAACAGGAAATTGATTCCCGGTGGCACTGCGTTATCAAAGTCTGTATAATGGCTCTGTGGATATCACCTGACAGAGATTAATCACTCTAGTTTGGAGACTGTGTAGCAAAGAGCCCGGGGGTAGTAGACAATTCATCTATCCTCATTGTCCCTTCTTGCCCCTACTCTTGGCCGACCACACACACACACACACACACACACACACACACACACACACACACACACACACACTGGAATGCAGCCAACAACTCTGCCACAGCAGCCAGTGCCAAAGCATTCTGGGACTTGTTGTATATTTTGTTTCATTAGTAACGCTGACCTCTCAACTTACCAATCAAAGCCTAACCAGCATTTAGGGAACACCGCCGCTATGAGTTATCCCCCGTAGCGGCTAAAAGCACGTTTTCATTAAATCTTGCTTAAGGTGGATGCATGGCTATTAGAAAATACATTTCCCTTGAGTGGAAGTGCACTGACAGTGCCAAACAAATCTAGCCAAGAAAGCTTGTTAGAATAGTTAAGCAAAGTAAATCAAGTACATTCACAACCTTAAAAAAATTTAAGTGTACTTCATACAACATGTTAACCTTAAAAATATGGGAAACATTCTAGTATACTATCAAAATATAAACAGAGAAAACAATTTCAACAAGTAATACATTCACAGAAAGATAGGCATCAAAATGATTGACATCCCTAAGTATTCTCATAAACAGGTGATCTGCATTTAAAAAAAATATATATATTCAAATATCATATCAGTAGTCTTAAAGAACTTTACTTCAACCTTCCCTAAAATCTGGACATAGGTCCAATGAAAAAATAAATGTAAAAAAGCAACATTGGTAACCTGTCTGAGGACAACTTGCCACTACACATAGTGAGTAAGATGGTTTGGGATACAAAGAAGAATTCAGCAAATCAAGGTTGTGGATGTTTGATATTCTGGGGCTATTTCACTTCCACTGGTCCTATGCCTCTTGTTAAGGTCAACTGCATTACAAACTCCACAAAGTACCGGAGCATTGTTCCCAAACATCTGGTTGCTTTTGCCAGAAATCTGCAACTTGCCCACAACTACTACATGACGCTGGTAGAGAGAATGCAAAGTGTGTGCAAAGCTGTCATCAGGCCAATGGGTGACTACAATATACAGTGGAGAGAACAAGTATTTGATACACTACCGATTTTGCAGGTTTTCCTACTTACAAAGCATGTAGAAGTCAAATTTTTACCATAGCTACTCTTCAACTGTGAGAGACGGAATCTAAAACAAAAATCCAGAAAATCACATTGTATGATTTTTAAGTAATTAATGTGCATTTTATTGCATGACATAAGTATTTGATACATCAGAAAACCATAACTTAATATTTGGTATAGAAACCTTTGTTTGTAATTACAGACATCATACGTTTCCTGTAGTTCTTGACCAGGTTTGCACACACTGCAGCAGGGATTTCGGCCCTCTCCTCTATACAGACCTTCTCCAGGTCCTTCAGGTTTCGGGGCTGTCGTTGGGCAATACGGACTTTCAGCTCCCTCCAAAGATTTTCTATTGGGTTCAGCCACGACCCATCTTCAATGCTCTTACTGAGGGAAGGAGGTTGTTGGCCAAGATCTCGCGATACATGGCCCCATCCATCCTCCCCTCAATACGGTGCAGTAGTCCTGTCCCCTTTGCAGAAAAACATCCCCAAAGAATGATGTTTCCACCTCCATGCTTCACGGTTGGGATGATGTTCTTGGGGTTGTACTCATCCTTCTTCCTCCAAACACAGCGAGTGGAATTTAGACCAAAAAGCTCAATTTTTGTCTCATCAGACCACATGACCTTCTCCCATTCCTCCTCTGGATCATCCAGATGGTCATTGGCAAACTTCAGACGGGCCTGGACATGCGCTGGCTTGAGCGTGCACTGCAGGATTTTAATCCATGACGGCATTGTGTATTACTAATGGTTTTCTTTGAGACTGTGGTCCCAGCTCTCTTCAGGTCATTGACCAGGTCCTGCCGTGTAGTTCTGGGCTGATCTCTCACCTTCCTCATGATGATTGATGCCCCACGAGGTGAGATCTTGCATGGAACCCCAGACAGAGGGAGATCGATCGTCATCTTGAACTTCTTCCATTTTCTAATTATTGTGCCAACAGTTGTTGCCTTCTCACCAAGCTGCTTGCCTATTGTCCTGTAGCCCATCCCAGCCTTGTGCAGGTCTACAATTTTATCCCTGATGTCCTTACACAGCTCTCTGGGCTTGGCCATTGTGGAGAGGTTGGAGTCTGTTTGAATAAACGTGTGGACAGGTGTCTTTTATACAGGTAACGAGTTCAAACAGGTGCAGTTAATACAGGTAATGAGTGGAGAACAGGAGGGCTACTTAAAAAAAAAACTAACAGGGTTGTGAGAGCCGGAATTCTTACTGGCTGGTAGGTGATCATATACTTCTGTTATGCAATACAATGCAAATTAATTATTTAAAAATCATACAATGTGATTTTCTGGATTTATGTTTTAGATTCCGTCCTTCACAGTTGAAGTGTACCTATGATAACAATTACAGACCTCTACATGCTTTTCTAAGAAGGAAAACCTGCAAAATCAGCAGTGTATCCAATACTTGTTCTCCCCCCTGTAAAAGGTATCCTGAACAGTTTTTAGTTGCTACATGGTTCCATGTGTTATTTTACAGTTTTTATGTCTTTCTACAATTCTACAATGTGGAAAATAGCCAAACTATTGACTGGTACTGTATAATACACACACACAAGTTTGTATGGCTATCCTCATGGGGACCAGAAAATAGAAATTGCATGCTCCCTTGCCCTAATCTTAAACCTAAACCTAACCATAAGCCTAACCCAAACCTAACCCTAATCTTAACCACAATAAAGTAACATTTATGCCTAAACTTTACCTGGATGTAATGCCTAACCTTAACCCTAAACTTAACCAACAACACCTGGACCTTAAAGAAACCCCAATTCTAACTCTAAAATGAATTGTAAGTTGGACGCTAAACCTAAACCCTGAGCCGGAAATTTACTTTTGCCTCATGGGGACCGGTGAAAGGTCCCAATGAGTCAAATTTTGTCTGGTTTTACTATACTCATGTGGACATTTGGTCCCCATGAGTATAGTTATACGTAACACAAACAATTCCTGTACGCCTCCATCGGTGCTTACTTGCACGTTTGTGCTTGTGAGATCATTAATGATTTCTTCACTGGGTGGAAGCAGAAGGGAAAGGTACGAAGCAGAATGATTGGCTGATGTGTGGCCATGACTTCATGGCCTGAAAGTAGGCCACTTGGGCCTGGATCAGGACACTGTTTGGTTGAGGCATTGGGAAGGCATGAGGACAGCGGTTGAGCCGATCGTTGGTTGGTTTATTGACTGCGTGGCGAAGGCAACCACAGCAGCAGAGTGAGAAGGACTCAGGAGCGCTCACACACGCGCTCGCACACACGCACGCACACACACACACACACACACACACACACAACAGTAGTAATGGTTCAGCCCCAGGGAGAGATGACCTCACCCATGATCCCTCCAGGGAGAAATGAGCTCAGTGTCAGCAGCCTCACTCTCTGATTGGTTTGTTTATTAGTCAAATCAAAATGCACTCTGTGACCCCCACGGGCAAAACCTGCAGGCGGACAAAACAGCCACAGATAGAAAGACACACACACACACACACACACACACACACACACAATCTATCTGTGTCAACAGATTCTAAGCAAAACATTCACGTTGATGACACCATCAACACATACCCACACAGTGTCCCCAAAGACACACAGTGCCATCCAGATGTATTCAGACCACTTCACTTTCTCCACATTGTCTTGAGTTATGGAATGTATTCATAAATGTTTTAATTTACATCCATCAATCAACACAAAATACCCCAAACTAGCAAAACCAAAACATGGTTTTAGAAATATGAGTTGTTTTTTTCCTACTTCATGGCTTTGTTTTTGCTCTGACCAGCGCTGTGAAGTGTGAGACCTTACATGGACAACAAGTGGCCTCCAGAGCTGTAGAGACTGAAGGATGATCACAGGACACATTTGATGTGACCTCAATATGGAGTGTCATGGCAAAGGGTCTGAATATTTAAGTACATAAGATATATCAAGTTTTCCATTTTCAATTAATTGGCACATACTTCTAAAAATCTGTATTTTAGAGTATTGTGTGTACATTGATGGCAAAAAACATAATACATTTAAAATTAGGTACATAACAGAACAACATATGGTGAAAGTGGTCTAAATATTTTTGGATGACACTGTAAGTGAAACCCAAATGAATGTAAAATACAGAAAAGCTGCCACGCTAAGGACACATGGAAATCATTGCGAATATTAAAAACACAAACACCGGCTCTTACTCTAGATTTGAAGGCCAGGAAAATCTTGGGCAGAAACAGGATGAGGCATTTCAGGCCGATGGTGCAGTACTTGAGAACAAAATCAGTGATCCCCACCACCCAGATCAGGTCAAAGAAGTCATAGCTGTTGATGTGGGGCTTTGCAAACACCAAGCTGAAAGGGAAAGGAGGAACAGCAGAGGTGAGACATCAGTCCTGTAACTACAGAGATGGCTATCAAAAACCAAGATACAGTGGATATAATAAGTCTACACACCCCTGTTAAAATGTCAGGTTTTTGTGATGTAAAAGAATGAGACAAAGATCAATTGTGTCAGACCTTTTTACACTTTTAATGTGACCTATAATGTGAACAATTCAATTGAAAAATAAAGAAATCTTTGAGGGGGAAAACAAAAAATTTAAATCTTACAATAACCTGGTTGCATAAGTGTGCACACCCGCTTATAACTGGGGATGTGGCTGTGTTCAGAATTAACCAATCACATTCAAACTCATGTTAAATTGAAGTAATTACATACCTGCCATCATTTAGAGTCTGATTAATCAAAAATAAAGTTCAGCTTTTCTAGTAGGATTTTCCTGACATTTGCTTAGTTGCATCTCAGAGCAAAAGCCATGGTCCACAGAGAGCTTCCAAAGCATCAGAGGGATCTCATTGTGGAAATATATCAGTCAGGAGAAGGGTACAAAATAATTTCCAAAGTATTAGATATACCATGGAACACAGTGAAGACAGATATCATCAAGTGGAGAAAATATGTCACAACAGAGACATTACCAAGAACTGGACGTTCCTCCAAAATTGATGAAAAGACGAGAAGAAAACTGGTAAGGGAGGCTTCCAAGAGGCCTACAGCAACATTAAAGGAACTGCAGGAATTTCTGGCAAGTACTGGCTGTGTGCAACATGTGACAATCTCCCATATTCTTTATATGAATGGGCTATGAGGTAGGGTGGCAAGACGGAAGCCTTTTCTTACAAAGAAAAACATCCAAGCCCAGCTGAATTTTGTAAAAACAAACATCAAATCTCCCAAAAGCACATGGGAAAATGTGTTATGGTCTGATGAAACCAAGGTTGAACTTTTGGCCATAATTCCAATAGGTATGTTTGGCGTATAAACAACACTTCAAATCACCTAAAGAACACCATACCCATAGTGAAGCATGGTGGTGGCAGCATTGTGCTTTGGGGCTGTTTTTCTTCAGCTGGAACCAGGGCCTTAGTCAGGGTGGAGGGAATTATGAACAGTTCCAAATACCAGGCAATTTTGGCACAAAACCTTCAGGCGTCTGTTAGAAAACCGAAGATTGAAGAGGAAGTTCACCTTTCAACACGACAACGACCCAAAGCACATATCCAAATCCACAAAAGCATGGCTTCACCAGAAGAACATTTTGGAATGGCCCAGCCAGAGCCCAGACCTCAATCCAATTGAACATCTGTGGGGTGATATGAAGAGGGCTGTGCACAGAAGATGTCCTTGTAATCTGACAGATTTGGAGCACTTTTGCAGTGCTGTAATAAAATCTAAAGGTGCTTCAATAAAGTATTAGTTTAAGGGTGTGCACACTTATGCAACCAGGTTATTGTGAGTTTTTTATTTTTCTCCCTCAAAGATTTCAGTTTGTTTTTCAATTGAATTGTTCACATTATTGGTCACATTAAAAGTGTAAAAAGGTCTGACATGATTTATCTTTGTCTCATTCTTTTACATCACAAGAACCTGGCATTCTTACAGGGGTGTGTAGACCTTTTATATCCACTGTATGTGATACCTATCTACTCTATTATGGTGTAGAAACGGTCAAGGATCAACATAAGATGGAGCACCTGAAATGAACAACCACACTTCATAGGAAGCCCAACAAAAGAGACAGGAAATTATAAATAAACGCAAAATGAATACTCACAGGACATGTAGGCACAAGGTAACATGAGCCTAAAGACAATGAAAATCATATTACAACAACATAAAGGATATAAATTAAATGATGAATAAATTACCACACGCACACTGTCTACATGCAGATCAGAAAAAAATGTCTAAGCCAATTGTCCTTCAAAAGCACTAGGTCAAATGGTTACACTTTTAGCAGATGCCTTACACAAAGCTGTTAATGGAAGAAATTAGGGTTAAGTGCTCAAGGGCACAACGGCAGAATTGTTCATCTTTGCGATTTGACCCATCAACCATTTTGTTACTGGTCCAATGCTCGAACCAATATGATACATGCCGCCCAATAAATAGGGGGTGGATGACAATGTAAGATTTTCAGAGCCAAATTAACATGGTTCCCCCTTCAGGCCCGGATCTATAGGGGGACAAAGCCGGGCATTGCGCCTCCCAGATAGACTCTTTGCCCCCCCGGTTTTGTCACCACATAAACACTGCAAATGGTATATGAATTAGATGTGCCCTTCCATTGATAAAAAAATGCCCCCTCAGTGGAGCTGGGCCTGTCCCCCTTACCTGTTGTACAGCTCCTCAGCACTAAATGTATAGTAGAGGTATATTATGTTTCCGGAGAGGAACAGGATCATCCACAGAGCTACAACCACAGACCTATCCTCCTGAAATGCAGAAAGACAACTAGCAAATCGGCAAACACCTTATTAATTACTAACATGTATATTCCCACCAGCAGCTGAGCTGGAACCAAGTCTGGCTGTTTACATAGGCTTCATAACCCTTAAGGCAAGTACTAAAATGTCTATGGATGTACAGTTATATCAAATGTTTATGGAAGTGTAGTTATTATCAAATGTACGTTCTTTGGACCAAAGTTGTGTAGAATGCTGGGAAATTACCCGTAGTGACACCTGGTGCTTGAATGTTGAATTGGCAAAGGCAAATGTGCTGGCCATCCCGACACACACCCCAATGCCTACCGAAAAAGTCACCAGTCACACACACCAATGTAGACTTTCCAAATGTTCCAAATATTTTCCCCAAATTACCAACACCGTTAATCACCATAAATATACAACTAGCCAGTAGCCAAGAGCATTTAGTATGAAAACTCAGATAATAGGCATTAGTAGGTTACAAAAACATAACCGGTGTAGTTGTTACCGCCCAGGTATAACAACAGGAGTCTGTTAATTTGTAGCATAAAACCTAGTCTTACCCAACTTGTGCTGAAAACACACTTTAGCTAGGAGAATCAGGATGAATGGGAACCCTCTCTGCAGCCAGGTGACCACAGACTTCAGCTCCGACAGGGCTGGTGCAGGTGTAGAGGGGTCATCCGAGGCCTCCTCCCGGTTGCCGTGCCTCTCTCCAGCCCCCGCAGCGGAGTGCAGGAGGGAGCTACGGTGCTGGAGTGGCTGGTGGAAGTGATGGTGATGATGGTGAGGGGGTGGGCAGGGGAGGTAGGGCCCACCCTCCGAGCGATGTGCCCCCCCCTCCTCTCTGGAGGAGGCGGTCATCTGGATGAAGACGTCCGGGGGAGTCCCCAGAACCAAGCCACCTGTTTGGAAGTTAGCCGAGGGCACACCAGAGCTTGAGGGAACTCCGACCCCAACCAGTCCAGAAAAAAGCTGCTGGGGGGAGGTTGGTGAGTCAGGTTTCAGGCAGTCGAACACACCTCCTTCGTCCAGGCTGCTGTCTGAGCCCAGGGTTTGGCTACGACTCCTGGAGAGCAGAGACAGGATGAGCTGCATCTTTTGACGGTTCAGAGACTGTCGTCTATTGTCTATTTCTTGCATTGCCTTTCAATGGACTTGCCTCCTGAAGTTAGCATGTTTTATCTACAAACTGAATCCTCTTTGGAGTACACAATTTCAGGTTACGAGGAACCTGCCCGAGAGGCCCGTGTCCTAGAATGTGGGATCAAACCTTTCAGAGGGCATGCCATCCGTGTTACTGCTGTGTCTTCTCTGCATGGCACATCCAGTTCATCCCCATGTGATTCAGGCCTGTGGTGGGGTGTAGACAGACATGCAGACAATGAGCGCAAAGCAGAGGGGAGAGGATCCATGTTATGCTAGCGTTTTATTGCAACATTATTAGCTAGCCGCAAATAGCAAACTAATGTGGCACGGGCACCAGCACAGTAAATAGGTTTACTAGTTTCTCTATTGTATGGTTTCTATGCATAATTGATAATTCATGTCTGCAAATAAATAGTTGATCTCACCTGAATCATCATTTTGCTAATTACTCTCATTCCCTAGTCGCACACACCCCCACGGCTGCCCGGTGCCTTGCGACGATATTGTTCCGGTATGACGTCAATGAAATCGTAATTCGACCAATCAGCGTTTAATTTCTCACCACACCACATCCGTGTTTGGAAGTTGTTTTGATGGTTGTCAGACGTAATGGGAAAAACCTTTTGTTTATTTTCGATGCTTTATCGCTAATTTATCTGAAGTGGACATCAGCAATATATGTTATTTGAATAAGTATGGTGTAGATTAATAGCTAACTAATTAACGCGTTGTAACAGGAATATGCATCTCAAAGCAGGACGGCTAATTCCAACGTCAACGAACTATATTGCCAATGCTGGATGAGAGAAGCTAGTTGGCATAGCATCACATTAGCGTTATAGCTTTTCTGTAGGCTGACAGAGCAGACTATATCCCAAAGGCAAGCTAATATTTATTTTGTAGCTAGCTACTTAGGACTATCGAAGAGCACATTTACCGCCCATGTGTTCAAAGCTAAGTAATTAGCTTTACGTCGTCTTTAAAACAGCTAACTAGCTAGCCAGAAAAATGGGTTAGGTTGTGATTGTTACTACGGTCAGTATACCACAGTAAACGTAAAAGTAAAAGGATTTCCAAACTGTCATTACTAGCCATACACCCCAGGTGAACTTCAGGTGTCTAGCTTACAGTTTGTTTATATCGATCTTACCAGTTCGCATTATTGTACATCAATTAATCTGGTTTGGACTGGGTGGTCGCACGGGTGCCCTAAGAACGTCATGCCATGGTGCTACGAAGATTACTAAGAAAACGTTGGGTTCTGGGTGTGGTGTTTGGACTGTCTTTGATCTACTTTCTAACCAGCACCTTGAAACAGGTGGGTAAAGTCTTGACATCTCAGATTTGTGACTAGTGATGTTGCTCAAGTAACTGGAAATCAGGTGTGCTTTATATGTCTGGGCACATGGTGTGTGATATCCAGGTCAATTTTTTTTAGTCAAACCAACCTTGTATTGTGAATCTTTTGACTTCTGGCCATACGAGACATGTGCAGGGTATATTGTGTTATGCAGGAAGAGAGGACCAAAGCAAAGGGTCTGAATATTTAAGTACACAAGATGTATCAAGTTTTCCATTTTCAATTAATTGGCACATACTTCTAAAAACCTGTATTTTAGAGTATTGTGTGTACACTGATAGCAAACCAATTTATACATTTAAGATGGTGAAAGTGGTCTGAATACTTTTGGATGGCACTGTAAGTGAAACCCAAATGAATGTAAAATACAGAAAAGCTGCCACACTAAGGACACATGAAAAACCATTGCAAATATTAAAAACACTTAAAACACCGGCTCTTACTCTAGATTTGAAGGCCAGGAAAATCTTGGGCAGAAACAGGATGAGGCATTTCAGGCCGATGGTGCAGTACTTGAGAACAAAATCAGTGATCCCCACCACCCAGATCAGGTCAAAGAAGTCATAGCTGTTGATGTGGGGCTTTGCAAACACCAAGCTGAAAGGGAAAGGAGGAACAGCAGAGGTGAGACATCAGTCCTGTAACTACAGAGACGGCTATCAGAAACCAAGATATGTGATACCCGTCTACTTTATTATGGTGTAGAAAAAGTCAAGGATCAACATAAATGAACATGAAATGAAATGAAAAACCACATTTCTAACTTCCAAACAGGTCAAACCAACCTTGTATTGTGAATCTTTTGACCTCTGGCCAAACGAGACATGTGCGGGGTATGTTGTGTTATGCAGGAGGAGAGGACCATAAGAGATCGCAATCTCTTAGAGGCCAGAGACCAGGACCACCGGATCCCATGGAAGATCAGGTTTACCCTGGGCAACAGCAGCCGGCAGATTACTCAGTGCCGGAACTCAATACAGGGCAAGAGCCTACTTACAGATGAACTGGGTGAGTTATGAACCTACCTGTCCTGTTATACAACAGCCATTGGCGTAAGTCATTGCTACCAGCCGTCACAGGAACACTTCCTTTGAATTTAATCCTCATGACACAAGCCTGTTGGCATCACATGCAGTGGCAGCTTTCAATGTCAAGAATGTTCAAGGTTTGACTGTTGATGTGCTGGGTATATTCGGTGATTGGAAGGAATGAGGAAAATCTTCAGTTTTCTGTTGGTTTCTGATGTAGCACGTTTAACGTCTTATTGACACGATGCTGACGGGAAGGCAGCATGTGGAAGTTGGCTTGAGGTGTCAGGTGACATGCCTTTTTTCCAGGTACAGTGCCCTATTATGGTAACCTGTTCCCAATTAACCTCAGAAAGAAAATGTCTTAATTTCAGTTGGACCCTGGCAGGCTTGTCCTGGCCTGTGTTCTAAAGAACACTGGTTTGCGTTTGGACTTGCCCAAAAAAATTTAAATTAAATAAATACTCTGAATGTTGCTACTACACATTTTATGTAATTGCCTGCAATTAAATGACACCCAAATCACTGTGAATGACAGACAATTTTAATAAGTCAAATTATTAGCCTACAAACACTAAATGCAGCACATGCTGTGCATACAAATCGAGATTAAATTATCTGAGGCCCACTGATGATGGTATTAGCCTACATATTATTATAATTATGATAATATGACCAAACAATGTAGAGATCCAAACAAGTGTTGTATGACCAATCAACATGTGTACAAGTAGGCCTGTGATTAAATAACACCGGACCATTTCAAACAGTGTAAACAATTCTGATTACATTAGCAGAAAAAGCAGGTAATCTGTTGTAATAAAATCCTGCCATTACAACCTTTATTACCACACTGGAGAATGTTACAAATATTTTATGTACTGTTGATTTATCCGACAGGTGATTCAGAAGTTTAATCTAAGCTGTGGATGATTAAATAATTTAGTGAAATAATCCCTAACCCTATTTAACAATTAGGCGGATTATTGTATTTGTCCTGTTTCACACGTGAAAGCTGTATTATATGGTTGTGTGAATTTGGGATTTCCATTTTTCATAAACCCTGAGAAACCATTTGGCGAGTGGGACCATAGCTAGGGCGTCAGCTGTGATTGACAGTGCCAGCAGACCCTGAAGCTATTAGAGTTCAGATGCAATGCCAGAAGGTGTGAGTTCAGTTCCCAATGAGGACCGGGTCGGAATTGTATGCACTCGCTACGGTAAGTCACTCTGGATATAGGCGTCAGCTAAATGACAACAAAAGCCCTTGCTCAAGCGCAATCTTTTCTGTCTGGTTTGCTCATTTTGTGTTCCGATGTGTTCCAGGTTATGTGTGTGACAGGAAGGACCTGCTGGTGAATGGTTGCTGTAACGTCAACGCCCCGAGCTCCAGGCAGTACATCTGTAAAAGCTGCCTGGCCAACGGCTGCTGTAATATCTACGAGCACTGCGTGTCCTGCTGCCTCCAGCCCGATAAGGTAATAATAATAATACATTTTATTACACGTGAAGGACACATCTCAAAGTGCTACAGGTGCACAGATAAAAACACTAAAACATAAGAAAAGTCAAACAGTATAAATTATATTAAGAAAATGCAATAGAAAAGAAGTAGGTCTTTAGTTTATTTTTAAAAACCTCTAAAGACTGTGGCGACCTCAGGTGGTTGGGGAGGGAATTCCACAGTCGAGGCGCAGCCGCCTGGAAGGCCCCATCTCCCATAGTGCGGAGTTTGGACTTGGGGACCTGGAGTGTGTGGCTGTCAGAGGAACGGAGATGTCGGGTTGGATTATGCCTTTTGATAAGTTCTTTGAGGTATAATGGTGCACTGCCGTAGACACACTGATGGGTTAGGAGACAGATCTTATACTCAATCCTGAGCCTAACAGGAAGCCAGTGGAGTTTATAGAGGATGGGTGTGATGTGCTCAGTTTTACGCACCCTCATCAGGACCCTGGCAGCGCAATTCTGGATGTACTGCAGTCTCTGAAGGCTCCTGCCAGGGATCCCGATGAGGAGTGCGTTGCAGTAGTCAAGTCTGGAGGAGACAAGGGCATGGACCAACTTCTCTGCATCAGAAAGAGAGAGAAAGGGGCGAAGTTTTGAGATGTTCCGGAGGTGAAAGAATGCACTCTTACAGATAAATTGGTTGTGGGTGTTAAATGATAGGTGGGGGTCGAATCGAACCCCCAAGTTTGTTATAGAGGATGTAAGAGGAATATCATGGCCAGAAAATGAGTAAACGTTCAGGGGGGAGGATCGAAGTTGGTGTGGGGTCCCAATGAGGATACCTTCAGTTTTGGAGCTGTTTAACTGAAGGAAGTTATCAGTCATCCAAGCCCTCGTCTCCTCCAGGCAAGCAAGGTAAGGTAACCGGCACAATCTTGTCAATCTGTGGCAGCGTTTTTTCCAAATTTCAATTTACTGCTGTTTTATGCACTTCTGTTGGATACATGACGTCTGTGCATTGCTATCTGACAGCTGACTCAAAATGATTTCCTGTTAACCTTTAGCAGTGGTTAGGTTATGACTAATTTGATGCAAGAATTTGCAAGATTTTGATTATTTTGATTATTTTTTTCAGCTAATTCTATGGTGTCAATCATGTTACTTAAAACAATCTGCCACTGTGTGTTGCCTGAGCCAGCCAACTTTCATTTATGGAATGGTTTTCCCAATTTTGTAATGTTTTTGCCCTCGCTGAACAACCCCTTTTTCAGCAACCTCTGCTAGAACGTTTTCTGAACAGAGCTGCCGATGGCTTCCAGAACCTTTTCACGGCCGTGGAGGACCACTTTGAGCTGTGTTTAGCCAAGTGTCGGACTTCGTCACAGGTAGGTTGATGTGTGTGCGCGCATTAAAACAAACACAGATGTGATCACCAACATCTTTTCACATAGAGATACCATACGTGATTTATGCAAAGCTAACGCTTGACTTTCCCCTATCCATCCCCACCCCCGCAGAGTGTTCAACATGAAAATACCTACAGAAATCCTCAAGCGAAGTACTGTTATGGAGAAAGTCCACCCGAACTCCTGCCTATATGATCGTTTGGTCCTCTGAGACCTTCAAGACTGAAGAGACAAACACAAGGTTAAGAGTCAAGCCGCGCATCTTTGTGCTACTTGACAGTATTCTCTTCTTCTGGTGTCCTCATACTGGCCTTACATAACAGCCTTACAACATTCGGTGCCACAGAAGGCAGCAAGATCACCAGAGCTGCGTGTTATATAGAGGGAGTTGGGGATACTGTAATGGACATGTGGGACTGTTGGGATAAATGCGAGAAGTTGTTTCTCTGAATAACACAAGTGGAGCATCACAACACGGGACAGATACCGGACCGGAATTTTGCCATTTTATTTACACTTCATAAGTGCATAGCTTCAAATGCTTCATAACTTCATCAGTGATGATCATCAGCTCTCATTTGCTCACCAGTTGTGATTCGCTCCCTGCTGCTGTTGTTCCACATCCCGTTTGTGTTCAAGGCACGCAGCAGAAAGTGTTTTAAAACATTGTCAATGGAAAGCTAGAAGGAGGGTTGGTTAAATCCCTACATGTTTCAGTTGATTATTTTCTGTGTGTGAAGTTAACGAGCCATGTTATAACGGTTTTTATTTGAAGCCTCTCTTATGTACTGAAGGACCATAATTCTTGAAAACCTAAGTAAAAAGAATGTATCATAACTTTTGCATGTAGTCTAATATGCATGTGGATGGACAGGCTATTAAATAAAGTGACTCAGCTTACGTTGCATTGTTGAGGTATTGTATACAAAATAATTATTAGAAAATGTATTTTCATTGAATGCGACAAAATGAAAATCTTTGTTTTCAAATCTTTGTTTTCACATTAAATGTTTTTGGGGAAACACTTGGACAGTGTGACTTATCATTGTATCTACCCAGATATTGACATGTGCACTGGAGATGATCAACACAAATAGCTTCACCTGTGAGGGGTCATAATGTTTTGGCTCATCCATGTATATATACCCTTGAATACAATGACTGCAGAACAGTTAGGCTGTTTTCACATGGGCTCTGGTCAAAAGTAGTGCACTGTGAAAGGAATACAATGCCATTTCAGAGTGAGACTAGCCAAAACTGGGTTGTTTGGGATGCAGAGTAGCCCTCAGCCAATTGTACTTTTCCATTTTGTTCTTAGCCCCAGGCTGAAATAAATCCACATGGGAAACGGCTGGAGCTAAACAATTAATCATCCTGAAAGCTAAGGCAATCGAAGTCTTGGTTGTAATTAGAAAATATATGAAGGTCCTGATTAATTTTCTTTAATAGAAATGTGATTAATTACGGTCACATGGGAAAGGAAACATTGCATCTTTCCACTAACTATGCAAACAGTTTAAGTTAGGCCAAACTATTCTCACTGTCATCCATATTCTTATTGCATCATTATTCATACAGAAATCTGCCAGTACTGGAGTTTTATTTAGGACCAACTATTATCACATAATGACATTGTCACCCAAATTAGTATTGCATCTTTATTGTAATACAGAAGTTTGATAGCCCTGATACAATCAGTTCAGTAATAAAAACAGAAATGCTGTTTTTATGGGGTCAATATGTATTTAATTCACAGGTATTTGATAATGTGCACTAAGAAAAAAATGCATATTTGAAATTGAAATTTCATGTAATTTTATTTTTTAAATTACAAAAATAATAGTTGTATTAAATATGGCCAAATAAATAACATTTTAAATATAAATTACCAAAATTCACTGAATATAATGATAAAAAGTAACAAAATGTAAGTAGAATTGTGCCAATACTA
The DNA here is from genome assembly GCF_011004845.1 of Esox lucius. Taxonomy (NCBI): domain Eukaryota; kingdom Metazoa; phylum Chordata; class Actinopteri; order Esociformes; family Esocidae; genus Esox; species Esox lucius. The sequence continues at coordinate 8,418,256 of NC_047581.1, read as the reverse complement.
CACTCTGACCTGATCCTTTACACCAGGACTACGCACTTTAGATTTTGCCCAAACCAGAAAGCGCTGGGACCTCTCCAACAGAGAAGTGCTCCACTGCTTCCTCTGAAAGAGGGCCTCTTGTGGTGGCATCTTGGGGTGGGATGGCTCTTGGGTGCAGTTACCGATGGTTTTCTTCAGACATGCAGAGAGCCTCCCCACCGTGTTAATGGAATGCATCAAGTCATCATGAATTGTTGTTTGATATGGGTTCATATTCTTTTGGTCACTGAGAATTTCTTTTAGGGCCTTAGCCATGAAGTCAAGCCCACACTGAACTTTCTCTTCTGGGGAAGAAGAGTTACTGTTGATGTCCAGGTCTGGAAACCTCATGGGCCAATATTGGATGTTTGGTCCATTGGCTTTTTCCTGGGGAAAAGGTATTTATAAAAAAAAAGATGTATTATCATGAAATGTCTAAAATACATTTGTACGTCAATATTTATTTTCAGTCATTATTTAGTATATTTTACCATATGATCTGAACAGTAAGAGGAAGTAGTTAAAATATGAATAGATGCACTATGTAACAAATAAGACCCAGATTGGGACCTACAGGATTATAGTTTGCAGATCTTTGATAATATGATCATCCTGCTGTTGTGGCTGACCATGCCAACTTGTGGTGTTTACAAGGTTTCAAATCAGCTTGAAAACTGCCAAAGGTTCTCCTAGCCTCATGACATAATATGTAGAATAGCATGACACAAAAAAATAAAACAATGTGGCGTTCGGTACAATAATCCGGCTATGAAAAAGGATGTGTTCAGTTCCTACCCGGATCGCATACACTCAGCCGATGTCTGCCCTCAATGTACTGATAATGGCTTTGGTTAAAGGTGCATTTTCAGTGGTATAGTCAAAAGATGTAGCTACTTACATAACTGATTAGGGAGACAATGACGAACATTCTAGTGAGTTCGGTTAGCTCTCTGGCCTTGCAGCCTAAACCTCTGCCCGTGGGTGGATGCTCTATACGGGCAAAAGCGTTGAGAGTGGCGGCCACCAACAATATGCAAAGTGCTTTCAGAAGTCCTGAGAAAAGAAATTCACGCAAAATAATTTTTTAAACAGTACTTACAACACTCTAACATGATGTTTGTTACTATTTTGTGCAACCTAATTAAACGTGTTTCACTGTAAATGTGATGAGTATAGCTGTGGACACATTACCTGCAGTTGACTTGTTATAAAAAATCATACTTGTCATTGTCTTTTTCTTGTGTATGTTGTGTTCAGTATCTGAAGAATGAATGGCCCAGCCAAGTTGCCTAGCCCAAGTGCGTGGCCACAGTCTTATATTAATCTTGCTTCAGTGGAAAGACGACATTTCTTAGTGTTATCACACTATAGGTGGAAACTGATGGGAAAGTTAAATTGGGATCCTTTTATGGTAAAGAAAAGAACACTGTGAGTTGTCTAAACTATTTACTGAATCATCTTTGTAATTTTTACTCAATTTACCTGTTTGTCAACCTGACAACGGAAAGTTTATGTGCAAGAAAGTGATGCAAGCATTTGATGATAGCAATAGACAGATCAGATCAGGCTGAAGATATGCGATGAGGTTTGTGAACAGTCATTCCATGCTTCATAGCTTCAGTTCTATCAAATGTATTTCAAGTATTAAAGGCAGCGGTTTTCATCAAATCAAGTTGTGTAACAATTGAGCAGGGTTGGTTAAGTTACTTTTTAAATGTAATAAGTTACAGTTACAAGTTACATGTCCATGTAACTTTTGGATAAGTCAATCCCAGTCATGTAATCAGATTACTAATTAGTTTACTTCTGTATTAAGAGGCCTTAGAAGACAAACAGGAATACAACCAATTGAACACCTTTTGTGGGATCAATCAATGTTAGAGTTTATATAGCTGGCCAAAAACTAAATTGGCATTTTACCTTATGGGCAACGGCACCCCAATAAATCTTTCATAGGGGTGGCCAGATGAGGCCACTGAAAATCTTGGGGTGGCACACCAAAACCAAAAGCCATAACTACATTTCAGAAATTCTATTACACTGTTTTAGTATATAGGCAAGTTGAAAACAATGTTAGTACGAGAGTACGAGACACATACCGATGTACATTAGTTACTTATTTTACAGTTAATGTTACTAATTAGCTGTGTAATGTGCATAGACTAAAATGGGATAGTTAACATTTTGAGTTTCACAACAATCCTTTTTCAGTGTGTTATGCATCTGCATATACATGTGTTAGGCAATTTATTATCATAAACAATAATATATATTTTATAATAGTTAATGTGAAAGAAAGTAAATGCATAGCCAGGCTGGACAGATCGCCAGACAGAAGATGAGACAAGGTAAGGCCAGCCTGGTTATGGCATTTGTTATTTTCTTTCACATTAACTATTATAAAAAATATACATTATTTCTGTAAAGTCCAAGGGTGTCCCTTGCACAGCTTTCGTGCAGAAGAATGCAAATTGTCTGCCAGTATTTTCTGATAACATGCTGCATTCATCTTGCCATCATTTTTCACAAGATTCCCTGTGCCTTTAGAGCTCACACACCCCCAAAACATCAGTGAGCCACCACCATGCTTCACAGTGGGGATGGTATTCTTTTCACTATAGGCCTTGTTGACCCCTCATCAAACATAGCGCTTATGGTGACCATAAAGTTCTATATTGGTCTCGTCACTCCAAATTACAATGTGCCAGAAGCTCTGAGGCGTGACAGGGTGTTGTCTGGCATTTTGTAACCAGGCTTTTTTGTGGCATTGGTGCAGTGAAGGCTTCTTTCTGGCAACTCAACCATGCAGCTCATTTTATTCAAGTATCGTCGTATTGTGCTCCTTGAAACAACCACACCGTCTTTTTTCAGAGAAGCCTGTAGTTACCTGTGGGTTTTTCTTTGTATCCCGAGCAATTCCTCTGGCAGCTTTGGCTGAAATATTTATTGGTCTACCTGACCTTGGCTTGGTATCAAGGCTTTGGATATCTTTTTTATATCCTTTTCCATTTTTATAAAGTTCCATTATCTTGTTACGCAGGTCTTTTGACAGTTCTTTCCTGCTCCCCATGGCTCAGTATCTAGCCTGCTTAGTGCATCCATGTGAGAGCTAACAAACTCATTGGCTATTTATAAACAGACACTTGTTTCACCTGTGTGTGTCACCTTGTGTGTCTGTAACAAGGTCAAACATGCAAGGGTATGTACACTTTTGATCAGGACCATTTGGGTGGTTTCTGTTATCATTATGATTTAAAAAGGAGCCTGCACTCTTTTCTTAAAGTCAATTCCGTCAGCCGCCAATGATGACGCACTTTTCTGAAATCCATAGCAAGCCGAACCACATGGCCTACCTGTGTGTCGAGGTAAAGTTTGTTTGATATTTGATATTCGAAAACCTGAGATCAGGTCTTGTTTTCCCCGACTCAGCAGTGACGCCGACTGGGTGGAACAACCAGGAATGTTGTCCCGGGCCCAGGCCTTAATAATATAATTATTCATTTGTCAGTTTGTATTAGTATTCAGTACTATCGAGAAGGTTAACAATTATTATACAGAAGAATTGCATTGATAAAGAGATTCATGTTTTTTACTCTTTGCGTTTTTTTATACAGCATAATGATTAAACCTTTTTCTGTAAAAATGGTTTGTTCTACCAACAGCCAATCAATGATACCCTAACACCTACAGCCAATCAGAGTGATATGCTAACACCATTCATTAAAAAATAAAGTGACGTGCCAGTGGATTGCCATTTTATCATTTTTGGAGCATGCCGCTACTTCCCAGCCAGTCCCTTTCCAGCCAATCGCCTAAAGCATTTTACCTGGATGATATTATATATAGCATAAGGAGCGAAGTTTGCTTAATGTAAGAAACTATATGGCAGCTAGAGACCAGGACGTCAGTTCCTCCCTTGTCTACTACAGCACACACAACGAAAATGGCTAAGGGAAAAGAACACTTAGACCAATTCTCTGAAGCTAGCTACCAGGAAACCTGAATTAACATTAGCAAGGTTAAGAAGCACGTCATAGAACTCTTAGTTAGCAGTTTTTTTGGAACAGGTAATTCAGTTTTTCATATTTTTATTCGTAACGCGATTCTCTATCGGGCATTGGTGCAGAATCGCTTTCTGATGGATGAGTAATTGCAAAATGCTGTAATTTTTCTTTTATGAAAAAATCCTGCAGAATGTAGCCTAAAGAAATTTTCAAATGTAACCAATATATTTGTTTAACTACAGTACTGTAGCTATCTGGCTAAAACATTGCCACCATGCAACCAGAACTAGGAGCACAGAAATGGAAGGACAAATCTAAAAGGGAATGTCTAAATATGTGTAGCAGTTCAGTAATGGCTGATTTGGACTGAGTAGGTTCTTAATTGAAAATATGTGACAATTCATTTCCTGTGTTGAAAACAAAGGAATTTGAATGTGGCTTAATTATGAATTAAAGCAATTAAACAATAAAACATTTATGACAAATTTTTTGGCCCGTGGTTTGGGTCCTAAATGTTAAATTCAGTCCCAGGCCCTGTCGGTGTCCCTGGACGCAGCCACACTATAACCTGGTGTATCGAATAAAGTATTATACAGCGGTCTGCTTATGGTTAGGGAAGTTAATAAATTACATGCCTCAAAGTTATTATTTTAATAGCTTTTAACCATGTGGCTTAGGAACCCCAAACCACTTTCAGATTGTTCAGAGAGGACACCCACATGCATATACAGCCATTGGTATTATTATAATTTTTTTGTATTTTTGAATATCCAATATCAAACCAACTTTACCTTGGTTACCTGTATGGATTTGAAATAGCTGCATCAAATGCAAATAATCATCCTTTGGCAGAGTGCTTCCTGACACACCAAATATCGTGAAGAATTCCATATAATGTTTTATCTTGAAGGGAACGCCATGTTACAGCTATCTGAGAAATAGTTGCCTAAACACTTGAGGTGCACAACTTTTATTTGGGTTCAAATAACAATGTTTCTAAAACATTACATGAAAAAAACATGCCAAGTGTAATGATTGTTTTGCGCACCTATTATTTTGCAATTTAAGTTATCCAAGAAGTATTCACACATCTGTAATCTGATTACAATTAAGATCCTTACTGAAATAATTTCCCAGTGGTCTAAATTGCCAAAATGAACCATTAGTCCATATAAGATAATACTGAATAAAGTTTCAGATAACATTTTCTGGATCATATGGAACCCATATTTCGCAGAAGATTCTTCTAAAGTCAGTAAAGGTTTCTACATAGCCTGCTTTTGTCTGAAAGTGTACATACATTTTTTTGACAATTCAAACATAGTTCAGTTATGCTTTTCTAGACACCTTCCTACACACTTCCTAAGACCATTACATACAGTGGGGAGAACAAGTATTTGATACACTGCTGATTTTGCAGGTTTTCCTACTTACAAAGCATGTAGAAGTCTGTAATTTTTATCATAGCTACTCTTCAACTGTGAGTGGCGGAATCTAAAACAGAAATCCTGAAAATCACATTGTATGATTTTTAAGTAGTTAATTTGCATTTTATTGCATAACATAAGTATTTGATACACCAGAAAAGCAGAACTTAATATTTGGTACAGAAACCTTTGTTTGCAATTACAGAGATCATATGTTTCCTGTTGTTCTTGACCAGGTTTGCACACACTGCAGCAGGGATTTTGGCCCACTCCTCCATACAGACCTTCTCCAGATCCCTTCAGGTTTCGGGGCTGTCGCTGGGCAATACGGACATTCAGCTCCCTCCAAAGATTTTCTATTGGGTTCAGGTCTGGGGACTGGCCAGGCCACTCCAGGACCTTGAGATGCTTCTTACGGAGCCACTCCTTAGTTGCCCTGGCTGTGTGTTTCGGATCGTTGTCATGCTGGAAGACCCAGCCACGAGCCATCTTCAATGCTCTTACTGAGGGAAGGAGGTTGTTGTCCAAGATCTTGCGATACATGGCCCCATCCATCCCCCCTCAAAACTAACAGGTCTGTGAGAGCCGGAATTCTTACTGGTTTGGTAGGTGATCAAATACTTTTGTTTTAGATTCCGTCTCTCACAGTTGAAGAGTACCTATGATAAAAATACAGACCTCTACATGCTTTGTAAGTAGGAAAACCTGCAAAATTGGCAGTGTATCAAATACTTGTTCTCCCCACTGTACAGTGCTTTGCAAAATTATTCAAACCTGATTCCATATTTCTACTGAATTACAAATGACACATTGAGATATTAATTTAAAACACCGACACTCAAATTATTGTAAGCTGACATTGTTTTTATATTGGGAAATCTTTGTGAAGTAAATGTTAAAACTGAAAATGTTTTCTTGGATCTGTATTCAACCCCTGTGCTGTGGAATCCCAGTTTACACAGATGAAAGAAATGAACCACCTATGAACCATTAAAGATGCTGTCACATTTTCTGAAAAAAAGTGATTGGCTGATTAGGGAAGGGGTACAAAATAATATCAAAGTGTTTGAATATAACAGTGAGCAAATTAATAATCATCTGCATCACATCACCCAGGCACTGCCAAGAAAAGCCTGTCCCCAAAACTCAGCACTCAAACAAGGAGAGTGCTGAGAGGCTCATAATCACTTTGATGGAGCTAGTCAGTGAAGTGTTCAGTGGCTGGGAGTAATGGTGCACCAGTCTACCATATCACAAGCTCTGCATAAAACTATCCTGTACTGGAGAGTGGCACAAAAGCTGTTACTCAAAACATACCATCTGAAAGCATGAGGGTGGCCACGCTGTGATGTGAGAAAAGGTTTTTGGGGTCAGAGACCCAAGAGCCTTCAAAAGAACTTCAAGAAACACCATCCCTACAGTGAAGTATGGAGGTAGCAGCATCTTCCTAGGGGGGGGATGCTTCTCATCAGCAGGGACAGGATATCTTGTTAAAATTGAAGGAAGAATGGGTGGAGGAAAATATAGGGAAATACAATAAAATAACCTACTACAGTCCGCTAAGAAACTGAAGCTCACTTTTCAGCAGGAAAATGATCACAAGCTCAAGGCCAAAAAAGGTGAATGTCCCTGTTATTTCGGCCAATGGACCTGCATCATCTACCTGTGGTCGGGGTTGACGTGCATCATCCACCTGGGGTTGGGGTTGACATGCATCATCCACCTATGGTCGGGGTTGACATGCATCATCCTCCTGTGGTCAGGGTTGACATGCATCATCCACCTGTGGTCGGGGTTGACATGCATCATCCACCTGTGGTCGGGGTTGACATGCATCATCCACCTGTGGTCGGGGTTGACATGCATCATCCACCTGTGGTCAGGGTTGACATGCATCATCCTCCTGTGGTCTGGGTTGACATGCATCATCCACCTGTGGTCGGGGTTGACATGCATCATCCACCTGTGGTCGTGGTTGACATGCATCATCCACCTGTGGTCAGGGTTGACGCTCATCATTACGGTCGACGGGCACGCGTCTCCAGCGTGTTCATTAACTCTTCAATTCCACCTTGTGGTCCAACATTATCAGCACCCCCTACTCAAAAGTTCTTCCCGCCGCTGTCCCACAAGTGTCGTCCAACCATCCTGATCAACCTGGAGCTCATCTCAAGGGCTAAGGCAAGACTACAAAAAATACAGGGCCAAATGGGGTAAGTCCAAAAATACTACAGATAAACTCTGTGACAAATGCTCGGTATGTAGTCAACACATACAATACCTCACAATTGACCAAGAAACAAACTGAGGATTAAATGCAAAAACTCAAACAGACACAGGTGAGATGAGTCCAGGTGATTATGGCGGGACGGTGCAGTTGTGGAACACAGGATGACAAGGAGACTGGGGGTGTGCAGGTAAGAGAACCAAGACGTGGAGTGATCAAGGTAAGTGTAATGAGTGAGACTGGGGGTGTGCAGGGGTGTGCAGGTAAGAGAACCAAGACGTGGAGTGATCAAGGTAAGTGTAGTGAGTTGGTCCAGGGTGTGCAGGTAAGAGAACCAAGATGTGGAGTGATCAAGGTAAGTGTAGTGAGTTGGTCCAGGGTGTGCAGGTAAGAGAACCAAGACGTGGAGTGATCAAGGTAAGTGTAGTGAGTGAGTCTGGGGTGTGCAGGTAAGAGAACCAAGGCGTGGAGTGATCAAGGTAAGTGTAGTGAGTGAGTCTGGGGTGTGCAGGTAAGAGAACCAAGGCGTGGAGTGATCAAGGTAAGTGTAGTGAGTGTGGAGGTGGGAGCTGGGTGGGAAGGCAAGGGCGTGCTGCGTTCAGATGCTGGAACAGGGAGTGACCGAGACCTGACTGCAGGCCTCACACTACTGAAGCATGCCTTTAATTTAGTGGAAATCAGCATCAACATATTGAAGTCTAGGTAAAAGTATCAAGCACATGACGTCTATGTGAATATATTGTGTTTAACTGAGGGACAATTAGCCCCTCTGATCCCATCTTCTCTTCTCTCTCCATCCCGTGCTCTCCCAGCCTCCCTCTTTTTCTATATAATAATAAAGATCAAGGTGTTTGTATCTTTCCTAAATCTGAGAAGAATTAGAAAACTCATATTTGACCATAGTGATGGCCAAACAAGGCTTCATTAGCGTTATTTTAGCAGCCGGATATTCTGCTGGCAGCACTCAGGTTTTCTTTATCACAATAAAAGCCATCATTGAAATGTACACAGCAATATAGTTAACAATTTAGTCTGAAAAAATAACAGACAAGAACAATATTGGAACGGACATTAAACATAAAATTTACAGACTAGATTAACTACACTCACCTAAAGGATTATTAGGAACACCATACTAATACTGTGTTTGACCCCCTTTCGCCTTCAGAACTGCCTTAATTCTACGTGGCATTGATTCAACAAGGTGCTGAAAGCATTCTTTAGAAATGTTGGCCCATATTGATAGGATAGCATCTTGCAGTTGATGGAGATTTGTGGGATGCACATCCAGGGCACGAGACTCCCGTTCCACCACATCCCAAAGATGCTCTATTGGGTTGAGATCTGGTGACTGTGGGGGCCATTTCAGTACAGTGAACTCATTGTCATGTTCAAGAAACCAATTTGAAATGATTCGAGCTTTGTGACATGGTGCATTATCCTGCTGGAAGTAGCCATCAGAGGATGGGTACATGGTGGTCATAAAGGGATGGACATGGTCTGAAACAATGCTCAGGTAGGCTGTGGCATTTAAACGATGCCCTAAAGTGTGCCAAGTGTGCCTAAAGTGGGGCCTAAAGTGTGCCAAGAAAACATCCCCCACACCATTACACCACCACCACCAGCCTGCACAGTGGTAACAAGGCATGATGGATCCATGTTCTCATTCTGTTTACGCCAAATTCTGACTCTACCATCTGAATGTCTCAACAGAAATCAAGACTCATCAGACCAGGCAACCTTCTTCCAGTCTTCAACTGTCCAATTTTGGTGAGCTCGTGCAAATTGTAGCCTCTTTTTCCTATTTGTAGTGGAGATGAGTGGTACCCAGTGGGGTGTTCTGCTGTTGTAGCCCATCCGCCTCAAGGTTGTGCTTTGCTGCATACCTCGGTTGTAACGAGTGGTTATTTCAGTCAAAGTTGCTCTTCTATCAGCTTGAATCAGTCGGCCCATTCTCCTCTGACCTCTAGCATCAACAAGGCATTTACGCCCACAGGACTGCCGCATACTGGATGTTTTTCCCTTTTCACACCATTCTTTGTAACCCCTAGAAATGGTTGTGTGTGAAAATCCCAGTAACTGAGCAGATTGTGAAATACTCAGACCGGCCCGTCTGGCACCAACAACCATGCCATGCTCAAAATTGCTTAAATCCCCTTTCTTTCCCATTCTGACATTCAGTTTGGAGTTCAGGAAATTGTCTTGACCAGGACCACACCCCTAAATGCATTGAAGCACCTGCCATGTGATTGGTTGATTAGATAATTGCATTAATGTGAAATTGAACAGGTGTTCCTAATAATCCTTTAGGTGAGTGTATATTGCCTTATATAGTTCAATGATTGCTTTTATTTTGAAAAATAAAATCTGAGTTAGATCTGCTAGCATAATATCCTGCTGCTAGAAGAACAGTAAAGAAGCGTTGTATTGCCATCACTATTTTGACCATGTTCCCATGTTCATGCTTTCATTAGCAATAACACCCCATGCACTACTGCTATTGAAATGGCCAAAATCTTCAAATAGCTCTTCTGAAGCTTTTCTGCATCACAGATGAAAACATAGAATCCATAGAGTGTAACTGAGGTGGTTATTAGTTTGTTTGGTTCTGAAACTTGTTGCTTGAAGAAGACCTATTTTCTATCATAAACAGGCCCGGTTGCAGCCTGCAGATAAATGTTACTGAGGGAGCAAGGGGGGCTATTCTTTCTTACACTCTAGCATTGAAAATGTATTCTGCTTATCATCACCCTAGCAAAAGACACATGAAGTTCAAATGCTGAGACAATATCAATGCAGCCGGCACAGCTAACTTTAACAAAATACTAATTTAAATTCTGAAGGTTATGCATATTCATGCAACAAAAATATGCCACAGCAAACAATACAATTAACAGTGAACCAATGCAATAGTATGAAGATTAAAATTACCACCACATAATGACCTACGAAAATGAATAAATCCACCTGTGTTATAGTACAGGATGAAACCACCAGTCCCTCCCTGACATTAATGGACCTTTGAAGACCGGGTGTCTCTGTAAAGCACTTTGTGACAACTGCTGTTGTAAAAAGCGCTTTATAAATAAATTTTGATTGATTGATTGATTGAAGACGTACCTGGAAAGCATGCATCATGCTCCCTCATAGCTTAGCCAGAACATGGAGATAGAACCCTGCCTTTTCCATTGCATTAATCTGCTCAACAGTCTGTGCATTCAGACATGAGGGAACACACTGTGGGGCACACAATGTGTAATTTCTTATTCACTATTCTATACCTATGGAGATTAATCCATGGACAGGTGCCTTAAATACATAGGCAAATAGGCCTGCTTCAAACATGGAAAAGCATGCCATTCAGAGTACATTGACACATATGCATATGCACACTACACTTCTGTTGGTCAAATTAGCTATGTAATCAATTAAGCTATAGCAGTGCTTTGAACCTGTTGCTATCATTATACATTTTGGGACAGAAAATCTATAGCTGGGATAGGATTCTAGGCTAACCTTTTGGGTTACCTGGGCTGCAGTGTTGCCAGATGGAGCAGTTTCCTGCACAATTATGCTATTTTTAATGGCAGTGTGTGGGTAAAATGGTTTTGGGTGGGTCGATTGACAGATAGGGTTGTATAGCAAAAATAGCGTTTGTGCAGGTTTTTTGTTGAGTTTGCAGGTAATTGGGTGGTATACTGTAAATAAAAGCAGGCATTTCTTCTGGGCTGGATCCTCTGTTCCCAGATCATCAACAATAATTTAAGTGTGACAGAGAGGTGGAGCCATTATCCTGGCGGCGCTTCTGAAAGTGTGGGGAGAGAGTGCACTCTGCAACATCATTGCCGGTGGGCGTGGCTCCTTGTAATGGGCACTTTTGCGTTTAAATTTCTGATATCCATTATCGTGGAGACAAATTAATAGGTTAGAGCTAGTTAATAGGCTGTGGCTTATTGTTATCATAAGTATTTTACAGCTAGCTAAATGTTAGACTTAACTATTGTGTGGCACCTGTAGAATAAAGTGGTAAACTTGACCCCACACTTATAAATCAAAAACAAATATCAAAAGCTCATGATGCCTACCACAGATGCATTATAATGGGAACCCAAAGGAGTCATTCCTAACTTCCTAGCCTGCCTGAGAACACACACAATCCCAAGAAACACTCCTTACATTGTGCTTTAAAACTTTGGGGTGAACCATCATATTTTAATATAGGCATCTATGTTTTATATAAACATCAAACTAAAAGGGGTCTCAAATGTCAACTGAGGGGGATAACCCCCTTTTTCCCCTGCTTTGCACTGGGCCTGTTCATACATTCCGACCTCAAATAGCTGGACAAAGTTGCAGGTAAAAACCAAGGTATGTTTCTAGCTCATAGGGTTAATGTGCACAAAAAATTTACGTTCCAAATCATTTATGCACTGCAAGTTATGGATATGGAGAAATGGTGTGTCCTGAGATACGATGACGATATGTACTCCGATGTCATTTAGGCATTAAACCCACTTTTGTAATGTTGAAAATATGCCTTTAGATATGCCAAATGATGGGAATCATATATTACAGCCTTCGCAGTCACCAGGTCTCAACCCTGTTGAACACCTATGGGAGATTTTGGACCAAAATCAGCGGTCTCCACCACCATCGTCAAAACATCAAATGAGGGTATATCTTTTGAAAGAATGGTGTTACAGCCCGTCAGTAGATCCCTCGTCATTATCTTTTTTCATGCACTTGTCGGTTTAATTAAACGGGATTAGTCTGTTTTGACTCTTCTGAGCAGGTCTGGAACTTATTTAAATCTACAAAAACTGGATGTCATGGCAAAACCTTAATGAAAACATTGGTTTTCATTAAGGTTTTGAAAGTCCACTCACAGGTGGGACCAGTACTAAAGTACTAAATTACAAGGACATGCAGTTAGCATCTAACCAGAAGTGCAAATAGAATAAGGGCAGAAAAGTATAAAAAATATATGCATATATATTAAGTATATGTATTTTTACAATTGAAATGTATAGATAAGCAATGAAGTCAAATGCAGTACAAATGGCTCACTCTGAACAGGATGAGATGTAGTGAAGAACATCCGGTGCCAACATGAGCCTTCAGTATTTCTGTGAACTGGCGTCGATAATGCTTGATACTCCAGGGTGTCCTTCTGAACGAAGAACATGTGCCCAGGTAAGAAGGTCTCTCACCCCAGAGGGGAATGTACATGCGGCCCTGAGGACAGTTGACAAGTGCGCGTTTCCTTCTCTGCGCCTGGTGCACATCCTCGTCCACATCCCACAGCCTCTCATCCACGTCATGTATGCGGCACAACAAATTGGCTATGGTGTGCCTGGAATGAGCACGGAGTGTATGTGATTCACGTGTATATCCATTGTGGGTGAGAATATAAGGATGTTGTTGATATAGATGATAGTGAACCGGCCTAACATATCTCATGAAATTTTGTTGACGAATACCTGGATTACTGAGGGTGTCGTAAGGCAGGACGTGCTGAAGGCTGTTTTCCACTCAGATTGTAGGCTCTTTGTAGATCCAGGTTTGTGAAGAACCACGTTTCCTGCATCTGCTCTGTTGTGGCTGGAATCAACGACAGAAGGTAGCCATATTTCACAGTCATCACATTCAAGGACCGATGATCAGTACAAGGTGGAGACCTCCATCTTTTTTCTTCACTAAGAAGTAGCTGGAGGAGGCTGGTGATGTGGATGAACAGTTGAAACCCAGTAGGAGCGCCTCCTGTGTGTACGCCTCCATGGCCTCTGTCAGCTTGAGACAGTGGGTAGATGTGGCTGTGTGGTATAACAGCTCCAGGCAGCAGGTCTATCACAAAGTCCCAGGAACAGTACGTGCAACTCAGGATTTGGAGAAAAAACGCCCCCAAATCATGGTATACTGTAGTGATGGATGATTGAAGGGCGCCCTCTGGACTTTCCATAGTGGTAGATCTTATCTGGTAAGAAATGTATGTGTTTAGACACAATGGGCACCAAGTGAGGATGCTCTTCTCTCTCCAGCTGAGAACTGGACTGTTCAGGAATGCAATTTAATTTTGCAGAACGTGCGGCGGGAAAGATGATAAACTTCAAGGTAAGATTATTTCATTTTCAATTATTTCTGCCATCTAACCAGAAGTGCAAATAGAATAAGGGCAGAAAAGTATTAAGTATATGTATTTTACAATTGGAATGTATAGATAAGCAATGAAGGCAAATGTAGGACAAATGGCAATAAACGTCTCCCTCCCTAGTTTCTAGTCCTACCACTTGTTTAATAAGGACTGGTTAATGTTTTTTTCTCAAATCAGATGAAGAACAGGAAAAAACTGTCTGCAAAACACGCCGAAAAGTAGTACAGACGAAGGCTGGCAATTGCGGCAAAAAATATTTGCATCTGAAACCTTTTCATCCCATTGAGTACATTGACACCATGAATCCACGTGCAGCTGAACACGGCCCTTCTGTTCTAAACAAAAACAAACAACTATAATAACAATATATAAAAAAGAAAGGTTGTGTTTTTGTAAAGTATATTTTAAGATAATAATAACGACATTGGTGTACAAATAAATATATTGTCATTAATATCGTATTGCCCAGCCCTATAGTGGCTGAATGGGGTACGCTAGGGAAGCTACAGTCCTGATTGGACTGTAATAAATACAAAGCAGGTGCCTCTGTCACATTAGAATGTCTCATTAGTCAGCCTAGTGCTAAATTAATATTGATTAGTCTGAAAAACTTAACATTGCATGAAATACAAAATGCCCCATTTTCTTCATATAAATTACTCTTAGTTTCTTTTCCTGACTTAGAAAATGGAAAACTACACACAAACTTTGATAAGGCCAGATACAGGAGAGACATTGAAAAAGAAAGAGAGGAGGTGAGGTGATAGAGAGAGAAACAGTAGATATTTTCAAGGAAGATCCGTGTAAATTGAATTGACCACTAAGTTTAGCCAATACAATATTCTTGTTTGGTTTGAACTTTGATGTTATTAATAAAGAGGTTGGATAGTGTGGGGATTTGTGGAAAAAAAAACATTTTGATAATGTTGGTATTTTTTAGAACATATATCAATTACATGGCTATACATGCTCCTCCTGACAAATTTCCAAGCTTAAAAAGTTATACAATCTCACATAGTTGATAAAACATCTTTATCATTTTTTTTTTATCTGGCAGGTGTGTCGAAAAGAGGACTCACAGAAAGGGACAGGCAGTTGTCACAGGGTATTGCCTGTTTGACTTGCGAATAGATAAATCACAATGTAATATATAATATAATATGTCTATTTATTGTGATTAACATTTCAATGTTTATCTTCTTTAAAGGAGCAAAGAGCAGAAGCAGTTTTTTCCGGGTTTAAATATAACATGTTTATCCTTAAGCCTATATGACAATATAGTTAATATTTTTTCAAGAGATCATGTATTCAACTTACGGACTTTCTAACTGATAGTAATAGTACATTTTCTTCTCTGAGGGCAAGGGGATGTTGGTGCTGGGACACATGACAGGAATTTTCTGAGTGCTAGATACTGCCTTGAGCATGAAGCAACTTTGGAAAGCTCCTCTGCCACTCCGCAATGTGATGCATCATTGTAAAAAAAATAACTTGTAGACTGCTTTGAAATGAATCAAAGCTATATTACAAGATAAGAACAGTGAGCAGACTTCTTCTGAGTGTGTGTAAAAAAAAGTTTCCATGTTTGTTTCTCATCAAAACAAGAGTTGAGACCATGGTGGTGAGTCATGTGTTTTCAAAAGGTAATTTATTGTAACATTTGCTTGTTTTCTCTATCATTAAATCCAAACAGCATTAACAGTGAGTGAACATTCCATCTTATTTGTTTGTATGTCCTTACCCTCAATAGTCTGCACTATTTGAACATTTAACATCTAAGTGTTGTATTCTTAGATATTTGATAATTATTCGCTCTGTTAGTTCTGAAGTCAGTAATTTAATTATGTCAATAATTGTCATCTTGTTTATTGACATTTTTTGTAATAAGCAGGATGACAATCATTATCAGATATAATGCAATTTACAGTAGGCTTATAGTCTTTAATAATGGATGTATGTATTTTTATATTGTGGCCACAGATTTATTAGAACCATGTTGACGGCAAACAGATTAAAGTAAAAGTATTTATCTTGGCATGGTTTACATTATTTAGTTTCAGTATGCTATAATCAACAAACAATTAACATTGGATCTGATTGATTCCAAGGTAATAGCCTAGATTAAAGACCATAAAGAATGCACAACATCAACCAACCACATTACTTTACCAGGTTCGGATTGGCCAGTAAGGGGCCAAGACTCCTCACAACTATAACGTATTATCAACCTCTAACCCCTTCTCACCAACCCAAGTATTGCGCCAGTCATTAATTGTGAATACCGCAATATTCCTGACACAGCCTACCCTCAAACGTTCAGCGCTAGCACATGCTCTACATTTTCAATTTCAGGTGGATAAAAATTCTTTTTTTGACTTTGCCGGTTTTCTTAATTTCCAATTTTACACTTGGTTTTATGTTGATATTCAGAGTTGGCTCATAAATCACTCTCTCACACCTTCCTGTAAAGGTTTTTGCACCATATTTACAATTTCAAAAAGGTTCACTATATTGTTAGTACAAATACAGTGTTAAAAGAATATGGGGCTGAGCATAAATTATTTTACAGATAATTTGTAATAGATTATGATCTCAAAGACGTGAAACAACTTTTAATTGGGTTAGTGAACTTCTTTGTCCACCTCTGCACCCTTTACAATTGCGCTTTTTTATTTTACTGATTTAAAAAAAAAAAAATAATCCTTCACTCAGGCTTTTAATAGCTCACTATCCATGACCTGCAGATCTACAATATAGTGTGGTATGTTCCTTGACCTCGTCTCAGAGGTACATCTAAATAGAATTATTTTATAGATTCCTTTCCAGATTACACATATCTCTAAATCCAGATTAGAATAAAAAAAAAATTCATAGGTTATCCTATAATTCATAATATCAACTGCTACCACTTGAATTTTACGTGTATTTAAAATGTTCCCATTATGAAATTCACTTGTTGTATCTGAATTTTTTTAAATCTCACAATCCTTCTCACAAAAGATACAATACATTCTGTCATACAGGTGGTTCTTTGACACTGGGTAATTTTAACGCTAACTGAAATAATTCCCT
The DNA here is from genome assembly GCF_011004845.1 of Esox lucius. Taxonomy (NCBI): domain Eukaryota; kingdom Metazoa; phylum Chordata; class Actinopteri; order Esociformes; family Esocidae; genus Esox; species Esox lucius. The sequence continues at coordinate 8,401,357 of NC_047581.1, read as the reverse complement.
GGCAAACAAATGTAGTCATTAATGCTTTCCTGTTCATAAAGTATGTGTTTAAGGCTTTTGAATGAGATTCCATTCACAGGTATATATTATTAAATAAAATATAGTGAAATGATTATCAATGCCATCATTCTCAAATATACATTTGAAATATGATCTTATGTTGTTGTTATAATGATAATTGTGCAGACATTTTAGGTCAAATCCCTTATTTCTGGTCTTTTATCCATATGTTCTTCAAGGGTAATTTCTGTAGTTCTACAAAATAATTATGCAGGTATTAACCCCACTTGAGCATTCTCACATTTTGTTGTAAAACAAACTGTAATGGAAATATACCAAAGTTTGGGGTGACTTAGAAATGTCCTTGTTTTCAAAAGAAAGCAAATTTTTTGTCCATTAAAATAACATCAAATTAATCAGAATTTGATCAGAATTGATCAGGTGGTAGATACTGTTAAAGTTGTTAATAACTTTTGTAGCTGGAAATGGTTGAATTTTAATGGAATATCTACCTTGTCGAATAGAGGCACATATTTAGAAAACACTTTTGCCATTATGTTAGCACAGCGGAAAACTGGTGTGATGAATTTAAGTAGCAATAAATCTGGCCTTCTTTAGACTAGCTGAGTATCTGGAGCATCAGCAAATGTGGGTTTGATTACAGGCTCAAGATGGCCAGAAACAAAATAACTTGAAACTCATCAGTCTATTCTTGTTCTGAGAAAAGAAGACTATTCCATGCAAGAAATCTCAGACAACGCTGTGTACTACTCTCTTTGCAGAACAGAGCAAACAAGCTCTACCAGAATAGAAAGAGTGGGAGGCCCCGGTGCACAACTGAGCAAGAGGACAAATACATTTGGGTGTCTCATTTGAGGAATGGATGCCAGGTCACTGGTCAACTGGCAGCTTCATCATACCCGCAAAACACCAGTGTCTACATCAACAGTAAAGAGGCAACTCCGGGATGCTGGCCTTCTAGGCAGAGTTAAAAAAGCCATATCTCAGACTGGCCAATAAAAAGATTAAGATGGGCAAAAGAACACAGACACTGGACAGAGGAAAACTGGAAAAAAGTGTTATGGACAGACGAATCTATGTAAAAAGTGTCCATTGCTTCTTACATTCTAAATATGATCCTATGTTATTGTTACAAAGACAGAATTCAATTGTGCAGACATTTAGATCAAATCCATTATTCATTATATTTCATCCATATGTTTTTCAAGTGTCATTTCTGTAGTCCTACAAAATAATTTTATGAAGGTATTAACCCATGCTGTCTTGCCAGGTCCCCGCTCTCATTGCCACTGGGATGCCCTCCCTCCAATGCCTCCCGGGGGCAGAGTAACTGGTTTGTTGTTGTCTCTCTGTTGGCAATACTCGGCCCTCATTCAGGGTGGTTGCGGTTGGTGGGTGTCCCTTTGGTTGATGCTTGGGAATGTGGATGGATTGATTTCCTGCCTGTTAGGCCCTGTCCGGGGCCTCCCCCACAGGGAGGCCACAGAGTCGCCAAACCCCCCTGTCTCAGTCCCAAGGTCTTACGCTGCTATATTATTGTGCTGGGGGAGTAGAGTCAGTTCTCCTTCTCCACTAAGTTCTCCTTCTCCACTATAAATCCTTGTTGATATGAGGAATGCATTTTCTGAATTTTCCCAGTCTCCTCCCGTTTTGAACTTAGGAAGACATGAGGTCCTGGCCCCCACCTGCGGAGTACCTGGCTTGAAAGACCCGTTGTTGTCCCTTTCCAAAGTCCTCCTGGTTGTGTTGCAGATCAAGATGATACCTGACGATTTCAGCTGCCACTGTGCTGACACCTCCCCCTCCCCCGTGTTGTCCCTTTCCTGGTCCATCTGGTCAAGACTCTGCTCACATGAATTTATTAATTATTACAATTGTAATCTTAATATGTTCACCCGGCACAGCCAGAAGAGGACTGGTCACCCCTCTGAGCCTGGGTCCTCTCTAGGTTTCTTCCTATATTTTGGCATTCTTAGGCCGTTTTTCCTAGCCACTAAAATTCAACAATACTGTTATTTGCTCCTTGGGGTTTAAGTCCAGGGGTTTTGTAAAAGCACTTTGTGACAACTGCTGATGTAAAAAGGGCTTTATAAATACATTTGATTGATTGATTGATCCAAGGCCATGGTCCTCAGTCGGAAAAGGGTGGCTTGCCCACTTCAGGTTGGTGGAGAGTGCCTGCCTCAAGTGGAGGAGTTTAAGTATCTAGGGGTCCTGTTCACGAGTGAGGGAAGGAAGGAACGGGAGATTGACAGACGGATCGGTGCAGCTTCTGCAGTAATGTGGTTGATGTATCGGTCTGTCGTGGTGAAGAAAGAGCTGAGCCGCAAGGCGAAGCTCTCGATTTACCGGTCAATCTACGTTCCTACTCTCACCTATGGTCATGAGCTTTGGGTCATGACCGAAAGGACAAGATCCCGGATACAGGCGGCCAAAATGAGCTTTCTCCACAGGGTGGCTGGGTGATCCCTTAGAGATAGGGTGCTGCTCCTCCACATCTAGAGGGGTCAGCTGAGGTGGCTTGGGCATCTGTTTCGTGGGAAGGTGTTCCGGTCCCGTCTCACCGGGAGGAGACCCCGGGGAAGACCTAGGACACGCTGGAGGGACTATGTCTCCCGGCTGGCCTGGGAACGCCTCGGTGTCCCCCCGGAAGAGCTAGAGGAAGTGTCTGGGGAGAGGGAAGTCTGGGCATCCCTGCTTAGACTGCTGCCCCCGCGACCCGGCCCCGGATAAGCGGAAGAAGATGGTATGGTATGGTATGATTGATTGATTAACCATATTTAAACTTTTTCACATTTTATTGTAAAATTAACTGTAATAGGAACAGGGCTCCAAATAAAAAAATCTATTAAGGAGCCATTGGCTCCTATAGGTGAAAAAAACAGGCGCCAAATAATTTTTTTAAGAGCCACATAACAATGCACTTACTTTTATTCACCTTGTTGTGTGCATGTCTCTCCGCTTCCGACTTATGAACTATATACAGTCAAATAAAAAAATAAATTATGCAGAATCTGAGCCAGTGTCAATGCCACTGACCATGATTATGTCCATATCACTTGGCCACTGAGTGTAGTTTGGCTGTCTCCTCTTCTTTTTTGCAGAAAGCCAGCGTTTGACACATGGTTCAGGATCAAACTGTTTAAGTGATGGGCCTTCAGTGCTGATCCTGATCAAATCTTCCAGTGTTGACACGGAGTGAATTGCGTACTTTAGATTTGATCCTGTTTTGAGCTGAAAAACCACGTTCACACTCAGCAGCCGAAATTGGTAGGACAGGCATTATCTCAACTAGATGCAAAACATTCTGGAAATCTGTGCAGTAGGCCTCTTTTGTTAGTAGGACTTCCCACAAGCTGCAATAGGATTTATGTTGTGTATTAATTGTATCTTCATTTTAATAAATTTTTTGTTAACCACTATCCTTGATTTAATACATAAAAAACGAATATAGCAGACGAATAAATAATCACAACATAAGGCTACCGCGCATGAACTGGAGATTATATCATCATGAACCGAGGCGTAGCCTACTCGCCTCACAGGCCTGAAAAATTTGAAATATATCTATTATCTACAGAAAGCTGTTTCTAAACAGAACTATAAAAAAAAAAATATATATATATATATATATATAGCCTAATCCGTAGGAAATGTGCATTTCTCTCTTGCGCGTTCACTAGCCTACTGCAAAGATCGCAAGTCAGTAGGCTATCATCAACCTAATCTTTGCAGCAGACAGAAAACACTTGTTTATTAATAAACAATTAAAATGTCTCATTGCAAACCATATACAATAGCATATAAGAGGCGCAAACAGAGCGGAAATTGCAGGCGCGGCTCGAAATGGCTGTTATTTCAAATAGAGCATATTTTAAACTAAGTTTTCGCCCATAGTGGAAGGGGGCCAGACTATGTACAAATGAATGACGTCAACAAAACAAATGAAGCGATAGGCTACTGGTTATAAAACATGCATGTAGGATGCACATTTTACAATCAAAGGGAGTAAATTTGTATTGTCGCCAATGGCGACTTTGGCAGAAATTTCACTCGCAAATAAATATATTTGGTCGCAAATGCGACCATTTTAGTTGCAGTTTTGAGCCCTGAGGAATATACCAAAGTTTGTGGTCACTTAAGGTCCTCTTGCTCAGTTGTGCACCGGGGCCTCCCACTTCTCTAACTATTCTGGTTAGAAACAGTTATTAGCTCTGTTGGGGTTACACATGAAAAGATGCTGGAGGAGTGCTTGACGCCATCTGTCAAGCATGGTGGAGGCAATGTGATGGCCTGGGGTGCTTTGGTGGTGGTAACGTGGGAGATTTGTACAGGGTGAAAGGGATACTGAAGAATTAAGGTTATCACTCCATATCCTACAACAGGGCAATGACCCAAACCACAGCTCCAATCAATGCAAGAACTATTTAGGGAAGAAGCTGTCAGCTGGTATCCTGTCAATAATGGAGTTTTATTGACAAAAAACCAGCTGCAGTCACTGGATCCCAACCCTATTGAGCTGTTGTGGGAGCAGCTTGACCGTATGGTACGTAAAAAGTACCCATCAAGCTAGGGTGACCACATTTTCAAACACCCAAACCGGGACTCTTGTGTAACCGTACGTTAATGGACGTATGCACTTATGCACGCATGTTGGTGTGGAATATGAACATTAATAAAAAAAGTATTCACAGTATTTTGACAATGTGAATGTATGTTTCATTGGAAGTTAATGTGCCTAGATAATGAGAACAGATTATTTATGTTACAGCTATCTGTTTAGATTATCTCTCTGTAGGTTGCGCTCTGCCAAACCTCAGGAATGTGGAATGTTTGCATTGACCATCTGGCATTGGGGTTATCGTCTTAGAAACATGATTGGTGCTAGGTGGAACCGCCCTTTAATGTATAGGCTAGTTGGCAACTATCTTTACAGTGAGAAAACAATGGAACGTTCACAGAACAGCATCCGTGCTACAACTTTCCAATAAAACTTGAGCGACCTTCGCCCTCAATTTGACACGAGTTCTACCTTATCTGACCACTATATGAAACAGATATCTTACACTGGTCATCATGCGTACTTGTGGTTGGTGGTGGGGGGGCGCTTTGAGCTTTGATGAGAATTGATGCTTTGCTCCGCAGTTCTACGCAGTTTAACTCTGACTTGTATGTGGAAACACTACAGTATTATTATTTGGTAGTGAATGTCGGAACCCGAGACATTTTAGCGTTTTACAGATATTTGTCAGGACCCGGGACACCCAGCTTGAAACCGGGACAGTCTCGGGTAAACTGAGACGTCTGGTCACCCTACATCAAGACAATCGAACTTGTGGGAGGTGCTTCAGAAAGCATGGGGTGAAATCTCTTCAGATTACCTCAACAAATTGACAACTAGATTGCCAAAGGTCTGCAAGGCTGTAATTCCTACAAATTGAGGTTATAGGGCGCAGTTAATGCAGTGTTTGAAGGGCAGTTATTTCCATTAAGAATCCTTATTTCAAAATGTGTCCAATCATTATTTCTAACAGTTTTCCAACTGAAACATCACAGAACAGGTTGTGCGACTGTCCCCCAGGGGTCAGTGCTTGACCCATCCGTGACTCTGAGACTATCCCCATCTTCCAGCAACACCTCAAGACTCATCTGTACAAAATCGTCTGCTCATAGCCATGCTCAATCCCACTCTCTGTTTTCTTTCTGTTTTCTCATGGTATTCCCTAACAACTCACTTTTTCCAGACAGCTTTTAACCTGTAGTTTAATTTGTAATTATATTATTTTTTGTGCCACCCAACTGTACAAATAACGATACCGGGTTGTAGTTTTTCCTGTATGTTTAAATACTGTATTTAACTCCCTGAATGTAAGTACCCCATATCTTGGGTACTTACATATCTTGTTACTTAATTAAATGTAGTCTTATACGAGAACCCTAGGCCCTATCTGGGTATCCAGGGTGTCTACTGAAAGCTGAGAGTCTTTCAAGCGGTGCCTTCAAAGCTTTGGTGTGACTCACTAGCATAGAAATATACCATGTTGTTATTACACATAATCTATTACATGGTTAATTGGGATTATTGTGTGTACAGTATATCTCTGAATCATTAAAATAGTTGTTCAGGGTTTGTTTCACCAGGGCCCTGTATTTTACAATTGATACACCCCCTCCTCGAAAAACAGGTACAACTCCCAAACAACAGTTGTTACCATACTCGTTCAATGTGCTGTAGTTTCTGTATAATCATTATTTTGGAGGGAGAATGGGAGCTTGACTAGCTTTTGCATGCAACGGTATAACTGACAGTACAGTTCAGTTGTGTTGGGAGGACAGTTATGGCTGAAATCGTATTAGTCCATTTACAACGAAGGGGTTTTAATATGTCAGATGTTCTTGACTTTCAAGAAAGGGGTCCACCAAATAAAATGTATTATTACTGTTTATTTTAGATACCTTTGATATTGAAAAGCATTAAAAGAAAAATAGGAATAGCATATAATCAACTGAACACCTTTTGCGGGATCAATCATTGTTAGAGTTTACATAACACATAGGTTTTATGCCTGCGATTACTAGGGCAACCAGCGATGGATTTTCAAAATGCAAATGAAAGAAATAACCTGTGATTATACAACTGCACTCTTAGAATAAATCAGGGACGCTGACAGGAATGACAGGGCCAGGGACAGAATATAACGTTTAGGACACAAACCATGGGCTAAAAAATGTATTAATAGTAATTATAATACTGTCCAAAAAACAGGTCATAAACGTTTTATTATTTAATGCTTTAATTGATAACTATAGGCCACATTCAAATCCATTTGTTTTCAGCACAGGTAATTAATTATATTACATCTATTCAATTCATAACTTACTCAGTCCTAATCAGCCATTACTGAACTGCTACACATTAGAGGTTCTCTTTTAGATTTGTCCTTCCATTTCCATGTGCCAAAAAAAGCGCAAACTAAGAGTTCTATGACGTTCTTCTTAGCCTTGCTAATGTTAACTTTGGGTTCCTGGTAGCTACAGAGAATTGGTCTAAATGTTCTTTCCCTTTGCCATTTTCGTAGTGTATGCTGTAGTAAACAAGGGAGGAGCTGACTGTTTGTCATTCTGGTCTCTAGCTGGCATTATAGTTTCTTACATGAAGCAAACTTTGCTCCTTATTGCATACTTATGCTATATATAATATCATCCAGGTAAAATGCGCTTTCACAAAATAAGCCAAGGAGGAAAGCCTGCCTTGCGGAAGGTGATTGGCTGGAATGGGATTGGTTGGGAAATAGTGGCATGTTCCAGAAATTATGAAATAACATTCCACTGACACTTAACTCTTTTTGTTTTTTCTTAATAAATCCTATCTAGTTCAGCTTTAACAAAGTTATTTTGGCACTGGTGTTTAGGGTATCACCCTGATTGGCTGTTGGTGTTAGGGTATCATTGATTGGCTGTTGGTAGAACAAACCATAATTCTATGCAAGCCAACCAAATGCCCCCCCCCCCCAATTAATGCAATTTCCTGAGATGTAAAGCAGGCAGAATCACATGGCCTACCTTTAAAGTTAAGGTGGCTGCTGCATCAAATGCAAACATTATCCTTTTGAAGAGCTCTTCCCCGAAACACCTTTTCTCCACAAATATCAGGATAAATTCCATGTATCTTCAAGGCAGTGCCATGTTACAGCTATCTGACAAATAGTTGCCTAAAATTCTAAACAATTCCTGTCTGAAAAAGATATTGTTCTGAGAATGATGCATCCATAATATTTACCTAAATCAGATTTCATATGAGCCGGCAAATATTGTAGACATATATTGTTTTTACCAGCCACCAAACCAACTAAAACATTAAATAAAAATATCAAACATGCAACATGTCATAATAATTTCACGCACCCTTTCTTTTTCAACTGTAGTAATCTAAGAAGAAATTTTTTCAATAGTATTTACAAAATTTTAGTTAGTAACAATATTTTAGACTTGGAATCCGTTATTCCCCAACTCTGATAACTATACAAACTGTTTCCAAAAATGTTGGGACGCTGCGTAAAAGGCAATGATGTGCAAATCATTTAAACCCTATATTCAATAGAAAATAGTACAAAGACAACATACCAAATGTTGAAACTGAGACTTTTTACTTTTTCTTAAAAAATATATGCTTAGGCTAGCAATCGAAGGCAAAATATATTATTATTAACAACCCTGTTTCTAAAAAGGTTGGGATGCTGCATAAAATTCAATGATGTGCAATAATTTAAACTCTATGTTATATATACAATAGTACAAATACAACATTAAAAGTTAAAATTGCTAAAGATTTGCTCTAAATTGATATTGTTGTTGTTATTGGACGATTAAAACCATTCGAGATGACAAAAGGGATTAAAACAGCTTTCTATTATTAACTGAAATCCCCCCAAAACCTAATAAAAGCAGACATTAATATAATTCAACCAGAGTGAATTGCTAATCTTACTGAATTCGTCACTAGAATCATAAAAAAAAGATATTCACATATATGCTATATGTTTTAACTCTCAGAACTACTGTTACTACTGCACTCTCATTATGACCATCATCTATACTCAACAGCTACTGGAAGTCAAGATTAAAATACCTGGGCCTGACTGTTTAAACCCCACAGACTGGGAGCCCCAATAAGCTTTCATTCCTCAAAAAGGAATTCTAAGAGCTCTGCAAGCAATGGGTCTTACATGCAGCAGCGTATGTTATACATCCACTTGTGTACAACACATGATCGAAGAAACAAATAATTATATCTTTTGTCTTCTTAAACGTTCACTAATATTGTGCATAGCCTATTATTGGATCCCCAAATAAGCACTATTGCAGACTGTAAAGACATTGAAACAATACATCTGCCCATGACTTGAACACCCGCAGACATTCAGACTGGACTATATCAGAATATGAACATACAGCAGGTGTCTATAGCTGTTTTAGATTTGGTCCAGTCCAGACATATGGAGTTGAGATCAAGGCCAATCAAATCGCATGTAAATCTCCACTAATTGCCAGAGCTCTTATGTCACATTTGATATGTTTAGATGTTTTTATTTTTTTTATGTTGAATTCCAAAAAGTAGTATTAAGCACTGAGTGGGAGGGGTGTATAATCTTGTGATGTAGAATGCGCTGTCGCTCTATCTGCCACAATCTGTGAGAGAGAGATTAACACTTTGACAGACAGTCAAATACTAAGTCAGGAAGGTTTATGCCCAGACACATTCTCATTGTTCCCCTTTAAAATGTAAAAGTACCGTTACTTGAACTGATTTACGGTCATTTCTTAAACCAAGTTAGATTTAATGTGACCCACTAAGAGGGTAACATTTGAGTTGTATCACTTTCACTGTAATGTCTATCTACAGTGGGGAGAACAAGTATTTGATACAGTGCCGAATTTGCTGGTTTTCCTACTTACAAAGCATGTAGAGGTCTGTAATTTTTATCATAGTTACACTTCAACTGTGAGAGACGGAATTTAAAACAAAAATCCAGAAAATCACATTGTATGATTTTTAAATAATTAATTTGCATTTTATTGCATGACAAGTATTTGATCACCTACCAACCAGTAAGAATTCCGGCACTCACAGACCTGTTAGTTTTTCTTTAAGAAGCCCTCCTGTTCTCCACTCATTACCTGTATTACCTACACCTGTTTGAACTCGTTACCTGTATAATAGACACCTGTCCACACACTCAATCAAACAAACAGACTCCAACCTCTCCACAATGGCCAAGACCAGATAGCTGTGTAAGGACATCAGGGATAAAATTGTAGACCTGCACAAGGCTGGGATGGCCTACAGGACAATAGGCAACTGTTGGGGCAATTATTAGAAAATGGAAGAAGTTCAAGATGACAATCGATCTCCCTCGGCCTGGGGCTCCATGCAAGATCTCACCTCGTGGGGCATCAATGATCATGAGGAAGGTGAGGGATCAGCCCAGAACTACACGGCAGGAACTGGTCAATGACCTGAAGAGAGCTGGGACCACAATCTCAAAGAAAACCATTAGTAACACACAATGCCGTCATGGATTAAAATCCTGAAGCGCACGCAAGGTCCCCCTGCTCAAGCTAGTGCATGTCCAGGCCCGTCTGAAGTTTGCCAATGACCATCTGTATGATCCAGAGGAGGAATGGGAGAAGGTCATGTGGTCTGATGAGACAAAAATAGAGCTTTTAGTCTAAACTCCACTCGCCATGTTTGGAGGAAGAAGAAGGATGAGTACAACCCCAAGAACACCATCCCAACCGTGAAGCATGGTGGTGGAAACACCATTCTTTGGGGATGCTTTTCTGCAAAGGGGACAGGACGACTGCATCGTATTGAGGGGAGGATGGGTGGGGCCATGTATTGCAAGATCTTGGCTAACAACCTCCTTCTCTCAGTAAGAGCATTGAAGATGGGTCGTGGCTGGGTCTTCCAGCATGACAACGACCCGAAGCACACAGCCAGGGCAACTAAGGAGTGGCTCCGTAAGAAGCATCTCAAGGTCCTGGAGTGGCCTAGCCAGACCTGAACCCAATAGAAAATATTTGGAGGGAGCTAAAAATCCGTATTGCCCAGCGACAGCCTCGAAACCTGAAGGATCTGGATAAGGTCTGTATGGAGGAGTTATATATATATATATATATATATATATATATATATATATATATATAAAACAAATTCTATTTTAAACTAAATATATTTTAACTGGCCAATCTACTCACATAAATATTTTCTATGACAGGTATACACCCACATCTTCCTATCATAGGGGTAATATTACCACACGGAAAAGCTGCTATTTAACACAAAAAACTTTTAAAGGAAACGTTATAATTCAGGAGCATTGTGAAACACTGGGCACCATCTTAAAAAGGCTTGACTTTCTGGTTGGACAAGCAGGATGGCTTGTCATGGATTCCTAGGAGGAAGGCCTGCTGCAATCCAAAGCAGTTCTTTCTCGTTTGTTTTCCCTGATGTTAGTAGTAACCTGCCTAAGAAACACATTTCTCATTTGACATTCTAGTTGTCAATGTGTTGAGGTAATGTGAAGTTTTCACCCCATGCTTCCTGAAGCACCTCCCACAAGTTGAAATGGCTTTATTGCTGGCCACTCCATTAGACAGAATCCCAGCTGACTGCTTCTTTCCTAAATAGTTCTTGCATAGTTTGGAGCTGTGCTTATGGTCATTGTCCTGTTGTAAGAGGAAATTGGCTCCAATCAAATGCTGTCCACAGGGTATGGCATGGCATTGCAAAATGGAGTGATAGCCTTCCTTCTTCAAGATTCTCTTTACCCTGTTCCAATCTCCCACTTTACCACAACCAATGCACCCACAGACCATCACATTGCCTCCACCATGCTTGACAGATTGGGTCAAGCACTCCTCCAGCATTTTTTCATTTGTTCTGCGTCTCATGAATGTTCTTCTTTGTGATCCGAAACTTAGATTTGTCTGTTCATGATCATTTATTCTAATCTTCCTCTGTCCAGTGTTCATTGGCCCATCTTAGGCTAGTCTGAGCTTTGTCTTTACAACTCTGCTTAGATGGCATCTCAGTGTCGCCTCTTCGCTGTTGACATTGAGTCTGGTGTTTTGCGGCTACTATTCAATTCACATTATAGGTCACATTAAAAGTGGAAAAAGTTCTGACATGATTTATCTTTGTCTCATTCTTTTACATTACAAAAACCTGACATTTTAACAGGGGTGTGTAGACTTTGTATATCCACTATATGTAGATATTCCATTAAAAATCAACAGTTTCCTGCTACAATAGTGAAATACAACATTACCAATGTCTACACTGTATTTCAGAATTTTATGTTATTTCATTGGACAAAAATGTAATGCTTTTCCTTCAAAAACAAGGAACTTTCTAAGTGACACCAAACCTCTGGACCGTAAGGTAAATATAACTGAAAATCTGCAATTACACAGATGTTTATGATTAGTTTTTACAGTATTTGATGTTCATTTTTTATTTATTTGTTTATCTTTTTCACCTTGACACTATATTGACTGTCCATCAGATTGGATAATTACACTGATCTGAACTTTCTTACTGGTCCAAATAACAGTTTGCATTGACTTGTAATCTCCTTATACTCGCTTTAGGCACTCAGCCTCCTTCCCAACCTAAACAACCATGGACTAGCTAATATTGTACTGTTCTTGTTCGGTAAGGGAAGGCAAGGAGGAGACAAGTCATGTTACAATTTAGAGGCAAAATTCTATACAGTGGCCCTTTAAGAAAATAAAAGGATTTGTCAGTTTACCCCCAGATGACTCAACTCACCCACTGACTAGGAACAACATATCCGTTGACTAGGAACAAAATACTCTTTGACTAGGATCAACTTACCCATTGACTAGGAACAACTTACCCATTGACTAGGAACAACTTACCCATTGACTAGGATCAACTTATCCATTGACTAGGAACAACTTACCCATTGACTAGGATTAACTTACCCATTGACTAGGAACAACTTACACATTGACTAGGATCTTTTTACCCATTGAATAGGATCAACTTACAAATTGACTTAGGAACAACATTCCCATTGACTAGGAACAACTTACACATTGACTAGGATCTTTTTACCCATTGACTAGGATCAACTTACAAATTGACGAGAAACTACATTCCCATTGACTAGGAACAACATTTCACTTGGCTAGGAATAATCTACCCATTGACTGGGAACAGCTTACCCATTGACTAGGAACAACATACCCATTGACTAGGAACAACATTTCACTTGGCTAGGAATAATGTACCCATTGACTGGGAACAGCTTACCCATTGAACAACTCCTACCATGGGGCAAGTTGAGCCACAGGACCACTTTTTGGAGCAATCATATCTTCATGGTCATTTGCCATTGGTGCATTCTTGTCATTTCCCCTGACAGGGTACATCCTGAAATACGGGTAGATGTACAGAGGCTATAGAAAGTCACCACCTCCTTTCAAAATGTTCACCTTTTGTTGTCTTACAGCCTGAAATCAAAACACATAAAATCAGATTTTTTTCCAGATTTATTTACACAAAATAACCCACAATAAAAATGTAAACATTACAATTAAAACAGCAAAATCCCCTATTTAGATAATTGAACACCACCCTTTCAATTGCAAAATACGGGTAGATGTACAGAGGCTATAGAAAGTCACCACCTCCTTTCAAAATGTTCACCTTTTGTTGTCTTACAGCCTGAAATCGAAAAACACATAAAATCAGATTTTTTTCCAGATTTATTTACACAAAATAACCCACAATAAAAATTTAAACATTACAATTAAAACAGCAAAATCCCCTATTTAGATAATTGAACACCACCCTTTCAATTGCAAAATACGGGTAGATGTACAGAGGCTATAGAAAGTCACCACCTCCTTTCAAAATGTTCACCTTTTGTTGTCTTACAGCCTGAAATCGAAACACATAAAATCAGATTTCTTTCCAGATTTCTTTACACAAAATAACCCACAATAAAAATGTAAACATTACAATTAAAAGAGCAAAATCCCCTATTTAGATAATTGAACACCACCCTTTCAATTGCAAACTTGATGAGGTATAACAAAGCACCTATCAGACCACAACTGAAGCTCATTAGCTTGCATCTATAATCATTTGCAGTGACTTTGATTTGTTCATAATAAAATAATTTGTTTATTAAGGACTCCACTGCTTAGCATTGAAATTCAAATAATTCAGTATGGGTGGAAAGGTATATTCAAAAGACTTACGACCTAGGGTATAGTGGGAAGGGAAAAGTCAGGGGATGGATATAAAATATTTCAAAGTTTTTGTCTATCCCTTTGAGCACAGTGAAGACCATTATTAAGAAATTAAAAGTTTTTGGCACCACCTAGACATTGCATAAATTGGATGACGTGCAAGGAGGCTACTAAGAAGCCAATTGCAACTTTGAAGGAGCATGTGACCACGATACCACATGCACTCCACAAAACACTCCTCAAAAAAGACTAGTGCAAAATAATGTCATTCTTGAGGAGAACTGGAAACTCTCTTCCAGGAAGACATTTTAAAATGACTGTGACCCAAAGCACACGCCCAAAGGACAAAGGACAAAAAGGTGAATGTGCTTGAGTGGCCTGGTCAGAGCCCTGACCTCAAAATGAAGAATCTAACACCTTGAAGGGTGCGGTCCATAAGTATTCACCATGACAGAAGGGGATGTTCAATAATCCAAATAGGGTATTTTAATAGCTTAAATAAAAAAATTTGAATTTTAAAAACATTTTTCGCTTAGATATTGTGGGTTACTGTGTGTAAATTAAGCTGGGAAAAATATTTTATGTTTTCATTTCATGCTGTAAGGGAACAAAAGGTGAGCATTTTGAGAGAGTGTGGTGACTTCCTATACTCACTGTAAGGTCTACTTTTGTCTCATTTATGTTAGTCTACATATCTTACAACACTCTCCCTTATGGTGTGAACCTTTTTTGGAAAAACATTTCACAACAATTAAACATCACACATCATGAAGACACCTTACATGTTGAAACAACTGACTGGCTGGCACTTGGGAATTCCCCAGGATTTCACCACTGACTATAAAGGAACCAATACATATTTTCTGCAATGAAATTCTGAGGTAATCATCGTGCTTTTTAAGCGTTTTATAAAATAAAAAATCAATGGCAAATGATGACAAAGCAAAATGTGACAGGCAATTTTCTCAGTAAAAAAACTATGTATAGTAATGGGAAATTACTTGTTTTATTAACAAACATCAGGAGGAAGTGGGGAACAATATTAACCAAAGGGCTTGGGGCCAGATGAGATGGTGTAATTAGGGCGTCCTTGGAGGTGGGTGATGCTCCTATCTGATTCCTTCTCTGGCAATCGTGTCACTTGGGCAGTACAGCATTCTGGGAATCTCATTGCGGCGTCATATTGTTTTGCCTTTTCTGCACTGACGCGTGATTAGGACAGGTGCTCCTCTTGTCCATAGGAAGTTGCAGAGCTACATTGAAGGGAGGGTGGATTTTAGTGTTGGTTAATGCAACACGTCAACTTCCAGATAAATCTATTTTTGGCTATTCTCCTCCACCCTCTCAGCTACTGCCAAGATGGCCATGTGAAGTTGCAATCTTCATTCTCTCTCCCCTGCTAGTCTCTTATCGATCAATCATATTTTATAAAGCCCTTTTTTACATCAATAGTTGTCAGAAAGTGCTTTTAAATAACACCCAGCATAAAACTCCAAAGAGCAAGCAACAACATTGTTGATGCCGAGTGGCTTGGAAAAACGCCTTAAAAGGGCTGAAACTTAGTAAGAAAGCTAGATAGGCACCAGGCTCTGACGGGTGACTAGTCCTCTTCTTGCTGTGCCCGATGAAAATTTTAGGAGATTTGTAATAATTAATAATTGCATGTGGCTGTATCCAGAGTCTGTAAAACATAATCCAAGTCAGCAGCATGACTAGATGGACAAGGACAGGTACAAACAAGGGGGGAGGAATGGTCAGCGAAGTGGCAACTGAAATCGTCAGGTATCGACAGTTACTTGACTGGCAATACAACCAAAATAACTTTGGAAAGGGACAGCTATGAGTCTTTAGGGACTGGTAGTTCTGAGGTGTGGTCTAAAAGCTCATGTCCTCCTAAGTTTAAATGGCACAGTACACAAGGAACATTTAGAGAGCACATTTCTTAGATTTACAAAGGAGAACTGACCCTACTCCGCCAGCACAATAATATAGCAGCGTAAAACCTTGGGGCTGAGACAGGGGAGTCCAGTGACACTGTGTTTGCCCTTTCCGAGGGTAACCCCAGACAGGGCCCAACAAGCAGGAAGTTACTCCACCCTACTTTGCTGAGTATCAACCAACCAACCGCAACCACCCTGACAGAGGGCTGAGTAATGCCTACAGAGTTCACTCCTATTGGATGAGAAGAGAAATGGAGAACAACAGTAAGCCAGTGACTCCACCCCCGAATGGCATTGGAGTGGAGGACATGCCAGTGGAGATTATAGCCCATCAGGCAAAGGCAACAAGGGTGGATTGTATCCAGATCAAATGAAGACCTTCTCCTCCTCCCATTCCCAATCTCTCTTATCAATTCCTTCCTGAATTCTGATTGCATCCTTGTCGGCTTCAAGATGACCAGAGTCACCCCCCTCCTTAAGAAACCAACACTGGACCACTCTGATTTAAATAACTACAGATTGGTGTCTCTTCTGTGTAAAAGTTCACAAAGATCTTGGGAGATAGACGGGCCTTGTTCAGCCTCCTCAAAAATGACAGGCGCTGCTGTGCCTTTTTGACCAGGGTTGAGGTGTTGAGGGTCCAGGAGAGGTCCTCATAGATGTGGACACCCAGGAATTTGAAGCTGGGCACACACTCCACCTCAGTGCCATCAATGGGAAAGTCCATCGTCTTGCCAGTTTGTGTACAGACTACTCGTTATTTCCCTGTTCCTGGTTGTCGTTAACATATTTTGTTCAGAGATTCTGGGATTCATTACAGATACTTACCACCTTGTAATTTCCCAGCATAGTGTTATAGCTTTTTCTGCCTGGATAACAGACCTGCGGCCTGTCCTGCACCCTATCTCATGATGAGACTATACGAGTGAAACGCCTTTCTATGTTCCTAAATAGAAGAAGAGCACCACTCCAACTACGATGGAGTCTGTTGCTATTCAGCAGATCAGGCATGGCCCTATTTCTGGGAGAGTCCCAAAAAGAGAGCCAGTTATCTACAAAATCTACCTGCTGCGACAGGCAGAAATCCGTTTTCAGCTAGCGATTTAGTTGTGCAAGTCTGCTGTAGAGCTCGTCACTACCCCTAGCTGGGAGGGGGCCAGAGACAATTACTCGATGCTGACATCATTCTAGCTAATTTACACGCTGATGCTATGTTCAAGTATCCCCCAGAAGAGCTGGAGGAAGTGTCTAGGGAGAGGGAAGTATGGGCATCTCTGCTTAGACTGCTGCCCTCGCGACCCGGCCCCGGATAAGCGGAAGAAAATGATGATGATGATGAACTTTTTCAAAAAAGTTTCATAGAAACTATCAAAATATTCTGCAGTAAGCTGGACAACTTTTACAACCTTTAAATGTATTAAAATAGTACACTTAAATTTAATACACATTTTCAAACTTTGAAATTTACAGTTATATCGCAATAACCTTTTCAAAGAAATTCATGGAAACTTCATTCCTAGTTCACAATATTCCACCCTAGGATGGACAACTTTTAAAACCTTTGATTTGTTCCAAAAATTACAACCAGAATCTTCATCTCATCTTCATCCACTTATCCGGTATCGGGGACAGCAGCTCCAGCAGGGGACCCCAAACTTCCCTTTCCCGAGCCACATTTGCCAGCTCTGACTGGGGGATCGCGAGGCGTTCCCAGGGCAGTGTCGAAATATAATCTCTCCACATAGTCCTGGGCCTACCCTGAGGTCTCCTCCCAGCTGGACGTGCCTGGAACACCTCCCAAGGAAGACGTCCTGGGGGCATCCTTACCAGATGCCCGAACCACCTCAACTGGCTCCTTTCGATGCAAAGGAGCAGCGACTCTACTCCGAGTTCCTCATGGATGACTGAGCTTCTCACCCTATCTCTAAGGGAGAAGCCATCCACCCTTTTGAGAAAACCCATTTCAGCCACTTGCACTCGCCATCTAGTTCTTTCGGTCATGACCCAGCCTTCATGACCATAGGTGATTTGCCATTTGCCTTCCGGCTCAGCTCTCTTTTCATCACAACGGTCCGGTAAAGCGAATGCAATACCGCCCCCACTGTTCCGATTCTACTGCCAATCTCACGCTCCATTGTCCCCTCACTCGCGAACAAGACCCTGAGATACTTGAACTCCTTTACTTGGGGTAACGCCTCATTCCCTACCCGGAGGAGGCACTCCATCGGTTTCCTGCTGCGAACCATGGCCTCAGATTTAGAGATGCTAATCCTCCTCCCAACCGCTTCGCACTCGGCTGCGAACCGGTCCAGTGAGTGCTGAAGGTCACAGACCGATGATGCCATCAGGACCACATCCTCCCACAGTATCTCCCGGGGGACCCGGTCGTATGCCTTCTCCAGATCCACAAAACACATGTAGACTGGATGGGCATATTTCCAGGCCCCCTCCAGGATCCTTGCAAGAGTAAAGAGCTGGTTGGTTGTTCGACCAGGACGGAATCCGCATTGTTCCTCTTCAATCTGAGTTTCGACTATCTGCCAAACCCTCCTTTCCAGTACCTTTGAGTAGACTTTCCTAATCTTCAAATTTAGCACATTTGGAAAAACCCAGTTTTATTGCAATAACTATTTCAAAAAGTTTCATAGAAACTTAATTCCAAGTTCAGAATATTCTATCCTCCGGTGGACAACTTTTACACCCTTTGATTTTATCAAAAAATCACAAGTAGAATCTTCAAAATGTTGTCCATTTGTAAAAACTCAGTTTTATTGCAATAACCTTTTCTAAGAGATTCATAGAAACTTAATTCCAAGTTCAAAATATTCTCCAGGAAGCTGGACAACTTTTGCAACCTTTAAATTCATCGAAATAGTACATTTACATTTATTACACATTTTCTCTCAATTTTATTGCAAATTACCATTAGATCACAATAACTTTTTCAAAAAGGATCATAGAAACTTCATTCCAAGTTCTAAATATTCAACCATAGGGAGTACAACTTTTACAACCTTTGATTTCATCCAGAAATCTCAACTAGAATCTTCAAATCGCAGCAAAATTTCCAAGTTCAAAATATTCTCTAGTAGGCTGAACAACTTTTACAACCTTCAAACTGATGGATATAGTACACTTAAATTTAAAACACATTGTTCACATTATAGGTCTCATTAAAAGTGGAAAAAGTTCTGACATGATATATTTTTTATTCATTCTTTTACATCACAAAACCTGCCATTTTCACAGGGGTGTGTAGACTTTTATTTCCACGGTATGTTAACTTCCAAACAGTGGATGTTCATACAACCATAATTCACAGGTGAGGTGGTATGCTGTGGATTTTGTGCAGTTCCTTTAGGTATCCTCAATTTCCTCTTGATATAAGTCTGGTACACTATCACTGTGTCTACTCTAAGGCTCTTTTAAGTACCACTAAACATTTCTCTGTCAACCACACAAGTGGTCTTACTTGGCCTACCAGGCCATTTGTGTTTGTTGAAGTGCATTCCACTATTTTACTGATTGCTTTGACTGTTTTATTTCCAGGTAACCCTAAAGTTTTGGCTATGTTTTAGATTTGTCACACATTTACTGGCTTCCTTGACTCTCATTGACACTTTTTGGTCTTCATGCCAACAGAGACCAATAGAAGGCTCTAAAGGCAATGCAAGACAAAGAATCACAACTAGACATTGTCAGTTCCAGAGCTTTTTTGTTAACAATTTAACGTTTAAGTTAACTCTGAAAATCAATGTCAGACTACTTAACTTCTGTTATATTTAACTTCCGTTAACTCAAGTACACTAAACCAAAAACATCATACTTTTAAAACCCTAAAGAGTCTAAGCCAATGTTTGCTTCAGTTCGGAGTGGGGAATGAGACCAAATCTAATGCTTGCTGTATTAAATATCTAGATGTTATTTCAAAGTAAAAAATGTATTTCCCTGCAGAAGATTGCATGCTAGTCTAAAAAATTTAGTATTTAGTTCAAGAGTGAATAAAACACTCAGGACCCCTTGCAAGCAGCTATTGGTGTGTTGTAAACATCATCTGTGATTGACCAACAAATAATGGCTCGAGTGTCTGTGAAATGATTTGGCTATTCTTTGTTATGCTGGGGCGAAACCTTCCAGAAATGGAGTAACTTCAACATCACTTTACGGTGCCTCACCTTGGTGGAAAGGACAAACATGAGGAATCCAATTAAAGAAAAAGCAAGCTTCTAGTGTGTACATTTAAAAAAATAACTAATGCAAGTCCTCAAAAATACCCACAAAAGGCTTTTTTTTCACACTTGGTTAAAAGTTTTTAGTTGTTTTTAGAGAAAACATTTTTTTTTAATATAATAAAAATGTACATTATCATTTATTGCTAACGTCCATAAATGTTTTACAATTTAACTGATCAACGGTTATCGAAGTTAACATTTTTGGTGAACGGATTAACGGTTAAATAACTTGACCTTTTAATTAACTGGGTCCAGCTATGGTCAGTTCTCAAATGATCCTATAGAAAACAAATTCTCCCACTATGTTTGGTACACATCATGTATAAACATTTCTATAATTTATAAAGGCAGAAACCCTGGTAAATTAACCACAGATAAAAGCTGAGAATGTATATTTTAAGCTTGTGGTTACTGTTTGACATCAAATCCATGTGTTCCGAGTAGAGATAAAAAAAGAAAAAAATGCCTTGATGCTCCAAATTAGCAGTACTTACAGAGAGCTGAATATCTTAATATGAATGTACAAACTGTAAGGAACACTGGATATGAACATCTACTAAATTACAAAAATTTTTAATACATGTTATAAAATAGGAATTCTTTCAAATCAATAGTCAGACTTCAGTTTCTTTTTAATTTTGTCAGTATATTGATAGTTTATTGTATGGCATATGGAACAACTCAGTTAAGAGTAAGAATTAAACAGACATCTGTGTTGTGACATAGCAAGGGAGACTAGAATAAACTGGGGTCTAGGGAACCTGTTCATTATTGTAAGAATGCAGGGAGGATAGTCATAAGATGACTGGTCATTGATTAGGGAGTCAGGGAGTATATCCCAAATGAGATTTTATTCCATATTTACTGTACATTAAATACGGTCATAAGCAGTTTGCTAAATAAGGAATAGGTTGCTGTTTGGATTTCAACTTTCTTGGAAGTTCTAGTTCTGCTTCCTGTTACTTTATCTCACAGACTAACCACACTGAGGAACAGACATAGCGGCAAAGATTCAAATTGAAAGGTCTTTGTTCCTCTAAACACGTTCCCTAACATGTCCGGTCCAAATGACATGGAAGGCCGGGTGACCAATCTCAGTCAAATTGCTTTCCTTTACCAATGTAAACTTTTTTGATTCTGTCTTAAATCAAAACAACAAATACTTTACTCAAAGGTCACTTTTACTTATGCTAGTTTTAATGGTTGTTTTGCCAGGTCATATGTGCCGTGTGCAGGGGCAGGGCTGTTGCTGACACAGGAAATGGTGGATGATTCACAGGGTCCGTGGAGGGGGCCCATTACAGTGTGGGTTTTCATGGGCACACTTTGGAGATATTTTGATGTCTCATAGAATTCAGAGAATAGCTTAGATATTGGGTTTAAACTAATATTCAGTCTATATTTTCATCTGTTTTAAGCAGTATAAATGCTTTTTATTTTTACAGAAAAAGTAAAAACGTATCAAAATAATAATTATTGGTTATTATTGGCGGGCTCATTTATTGGTTATTAGTATGTAAATTATGTCCACATTATGTCCAAACCTGTAGTTATCTGAAACACTGATTTCTGAAATTGCATAAAATAATAATCTGTAGCGTTAATGATGCATTATGAATGTTGTACTTTTCTTGGAACCCGACAGATATTTCCACTGAACAAAAATGCAACATGCAACAATTATAATGACTACCTGAGTAACCATTTAAATAAGGACTTTTGTGTTATGAAATACATTTATAAACCATAATCTATACATTTCTTATGACTGGGTACACAGATTCATTTGACTGCTTTCCATACATGTACTGTAACTTAGTAACATTGTTCAAAATGTTGTTTATATTCTTGTTCAGTATAGTTCTGGACTAAATAGTTTGGCATAGGTACTAAATAACAGTTAGAGAGAGCTCTACAATACAATAGTATGCAACTGTCAGCACACTGATCATGAGAGAAATGGACGGGCCTGGGCATGTAAAGTTAAGGCCAAAGGTATTCATACCCATGCCAAATTTTGAGCCATAGTGAATTTTTATTTGACCAATAGGTTCCTTCTGGCTGGAACAGACATAAACAAGTGACAAAACACAGTAAGACATTGTGCTGGAGATACAAATAATTACATAAGTATTTCAGTCCTGGCTGTGCAGACAAGGTGTTCCTCTGAAAAGATTGAACATAATTGCTTCTAAATAAAATGAATAACATAATAGAATTAATAGCATTCCTTGTTATAAACTCTTAAATAAGAAATTAACTTAAATAATCATATTTGTATTGACACACAAGCTCTTCTTCAGCATTCATAGAACAACATGGCAATAAATATCTATAAAAATGGCCACACGTGGTCATAATGATATATTTTCAGTGAGTATTGGCAAGGTCAAGAGATCCCAGCAAACAGATATGTGGGGGAAACACAAAAAAGTATATATTTCATATACATACAAATCACAATAACATATCCAGATGTACCAAATGTGTTCACAGTATGAATAACCTTGACTGATTCTATAGATTTATGGGCTACAAATCATTTAGAGTATGATGGTTTGTAGCACATACATTTTGTTTTAGGTAATAGGTAAATATAGCATTTAGCACCCTTTGTCCATGCATGTGGCATATCACATTTTGAGTTTTGTCAGTGTCATCTCGCAATTAGGATCATTTAGAAAATTCCATGAATCAATAGCAAGACATTACTCACCCAGTTCTGTCAAAAACCAAGTGGACAGAGACCAATCCATGGACCATCCCCAATTTAGTCATGGGGGAAAATAAATAAATTAATAAATATAGACTATGTAGTAATCAAACTTCAAACCTCTATTACAATCACATTTCTGTCTCCTTGAAATGTGGATTTACATAAACTTTCTGTGATAAGCTGAATAAATATCCTAAAATCATGTATAAAATCTATAATAAATATCCTATAACCACTTTAAACCTCACAGAGAGCAGTAGCATTAAAGCTAGCAAGTTCCTTTGACACAGAGGCCAGAAAGTTGTTGAGACTTTGTAGCACTTGCAAGCCGTAGACCTTCTTGTTAAAGTCATCCTTGACCAGGTCTTCGTGCGCTCCAGTGGACATAGTAGTAGTAGGGTTTGTGTACAGGATCTTCTTTATGTGGGAAGAGAGGTTCTGGAGATGATTCCTGGAATCCCTCAGGAGGTCAATGAGATTGTCAGTCTTTCCCAACAGGTCTTCCATATATTTAATGACTGTGCCAATCTGCTGGTGGAAAAGCATAGCTCTGTTGATAATGTTCTGAAGCTTATTTTTAGGGTTGGAGCCAACAATGGTCTCTAGAGGGACAGTTGGGATCAGAAGTGGGAAGCCATTTGTTTGGATCTGGAAATGCGTAAAATAGTAAACATTTAAGTAAACATCACCTCAATTTTATTGCACATTATCTGCAGCTTGGTAATAAGAATAACAACAGGAAATCTACTGCTGTATTATTACTACATTATTTATGTTATTTGTGTGTCGCCTTTTTCTTGCAATGGAATGCCTTTGTGTAAGTCATCATGAAAAGGAGAAATAAAAATAACTACTTCCCAAATGCCTTGCATGGTTAAATAACAGTAAAAAGAAAGTAAAAAATTGCTCCACACAACATCACATGGTCAATGATCATGAACATTTTAGAAATCTGTTCACTGGAAGAGACCTCCCATTCTCTCAAATGAGTAGTGCATGACTGATAGCGGTCTTCTCAATGATAATTCTGTTGAGAGTTGAGGCTTTTCCCTCTTGATTTTATCTCTTGTTACTTACGTATGTAGGTAGGAGGATGCTTGCTTCGTTGTTCACCAGGTTGGAAAGACTGATGGTGTTGTTAAAATTATTCCAACAGTCCACATTCTGACAGGGTGCTGTGTGTATGGCCTCCATCTTCATCAACAGAACGCAGATGAAAACTGGGGAAATTATGTATGGTTAACACCATGTAAGGTACACTCCGGAACATGAACATACCAAAATATTTATTACTTTACCACTGCATGGACAGTGGAAATGACAATTCCTAAACAATCATAAATAATTGATTACAATGATGCTAAGACAGAATTTAGTCAAAACACTAAAATATTGTTTAAAATATATATATATATATATATATATTTTTTTTTTTTACCGAAGTCCGTAAGAGATGTTCTTTGTTGGCAATCCATGGTGACACTAATGATGGTTTAAGCTACTCCTTAATAAAGGACTGTCGTCTCAAAAAAAAAAATCTTTGAATGATGTGTTAATGTGTCATCTCTGTATTTCTATTATTTACAATGGAACACTTCTGATTATAAAACACACACCCACATTATATACCACAATTTCACTCAGCAATATTGAATGAAAACAATCACAGTTGTCATGAAAACATTGCATTACTCAAGTATAAAATACCCAAATAATGCAAAGAAAACCCAATCAGTAATCAGTTACATTACAAGCAAAAATATGCTTTTGAAAAAAACTAATAATTTTTAATTGAAATAGAATAAGTGCACTTAATAGTTAGGACTTGATTTTATCTCTTGTTACTTATGTATGTAGTCAGGAGGATGCCTGCTTTGTTGTTCATCAGGTTGGAAAGACTGATGGTTTTGTTTAATTGTTTTCAGACCTCAAATAATGCAAAGAAAACAAATTCATATTCATTTTTCAACAAAATACTAATGTTTTAACTTAGGAAGTGTTCAGAAATCAATATTTGTTGGAATAACCCTGATTTGTAATCACAGCTTTCATGCGTCTTGGCATGCTCTCCACCAGTCTGTCACATTGCTGTTGGGTGATTTTATGCCACTCCTGTCGCAAAAATTCTAATAGCTTGGCTTTGTTTGATGGCTTGTGACCATCCATCTTCCTCTTGATCAAATTCCAGAGGTTTTCAATGGGGTTCAGGTCTGGAGATTGGGCTGCCCATGACAGGGTCTTGATCTGGTGGTCCTCCATCCAAACCTTGATTGACCTGGCTGTGTGGCATGGAAAATAACTATTCTCAGAGTTGGGGAACATTGTCAGAGCAGAAGGAAGCAGGTGTTCTTCCAGGATAACCTTGTACTTGGCTTGATTCATGCGTCCTTCACAAAGACAAATCTGCCCAATTCCAGCCTTGCTGAAGCATCCCCAGATCATCACCAATCCTCCACCAAATTTCACAGTGGGTGTGAGACACTGTGGCTTGTAGGCCTCTCCAGGTCTCCGTCTAACCATTAGACAACCAAGTGTTGGGCAAAGCTGAGAATTTGACTCCTCAGAGAAGATGACCTTACTCCATTCCTCTGATCCAATCCTTATGTTTTTTTTGCCAACTTCAGCCTGGCTCTTCTTTGCTTCTCATTGATGAAGGGCTTTTTTCTGGCTTTGCACGACTTCAGCCCTGCCCCTAGGAGCCTGGTTCGAACAGTCCTCGCTGTGCACTTCACCCCAGCGGCTGTTTGCCATTCTTTTTGTAGGTCACTTGATGTCATCCTATGGTTGATGAGTGACATTCAAATGTCATCTCAGTCAGTAGACAGTCGTTTTCGCCCTCTGCCAGTCTGTAGCTTTGTTGTCCCCAATGTCTGTTACTTGACCTGACACTCCCTGTATCTCTCTGCCAGTAAAGCCAGAATCGAACCCTTCTTTTCCTCACTCAAATTTTATTTTTTCAACTCTTTTGTTCTGCTGAATAGTTCTTTTTTATTCAAATTACCTTTGAGGTACTACTTGCACTGTTTTTGCCATCCAGCTGGTCTTATTGCAAGAGGATAGTGATGACCACAGCAGTGGTTTTTAAACATTTCCTTGTTAAATTCGGTTCAGGTAATCACCTAATCAGTAGCTCATTAAGTAAAATGAGGTGTGCCTGTGTTGGAATTTAACATGGAATGGCTGCAATACATGTAGAGATGCTGATTTAAGAAAAAATAGAAGTGGTCTCAATTCTTTCCAGAGCTGTATATATACCCAGGTATGTAAACTCTAAAGTTCAAATGAACAACATATATGTGTCTTATTATGTCTCTTAAAATGAAAGTAATCAGATTATGTTACTGGTTTTGTAAGTAATCCAACATTTACATTACAGATAAAAGTTGTAGACAGGTAACTTGTAAAAGATTACAATTAAAAAGTAACCTACCCAACCCTGGAATTACCATGGTGCAATCAAAAAGAAGGCAATTGTAAAAAGAATGAAATCGAGACATATCTTATTTAATTCTATACTCTTTATTGAATAACAAGTCTACAAAGATCTGACAGAATATTTTTTGTGTACAAAATGTTTTTTGTACCAAGAAAAAGAATACATAATGATGATATTAGTAGCTTTATTCTCAGTCTTCTATGAAATGGAAAGTTGTTTATTGTGCAAATAGAAATAAGATCTTAGATGAAATACAACACAAGCAGATGGGTTGACCCTTAAAAAAAGAAAAATAGAGCGACTTAATGATTTAGTAACTGTATCACGGCAAAATGAAACTGTGGTGAATCTTGGATGATCATGGTATTTATGTAATATCTTTTGTGATATGCCAGCTTGAAATTATTATTAACCTACATAAGTTTTCAGTAAAATACAATTCTGATATACAACATTTGTTCAACAGTAGCAAGGTTAGCAATACTCGTGCAGATTTTCTACAATCTGCATGATGATAAAATGCAAATTTTCCCACTAGTTATGCATTCACCAAACTGACTTGTTGCACACAACAGCAGTGCATATTGATTGTAGTGAAAACAAAACTTACTTTTCTGAAAATATATTCAGGTAACAAATACAAATCAAAAGTTCTGTGTTTCCATAATTAATTTAATTCTACTAATAGTTACGTTGCTTTAAAAATTAAAAGCCACCTCTAGTCTTGGCATTATGGGATTACTAACGACAACTGTGACATTATTCTCAGATCAAATGGCAGCCACACACCAATCATGGCACCAAAATAAGAACTTCATTTATTTATAGAACATCAAGTTCTTCCATGAAAACTTTGACCATCCCCTTCCTAACACGTTTATCTAATGACCGTCATGCTTTTCTGAGTAACAGAGGAAGGTCTACAAAACACACGCCTAAACACACGCATGACATCCATTTTTTTTTATGTACCAGATGACTTAATAAACTTGGTTCCTTAATTCCCACCAATACATTTTAAGGCTGACCTTTTAGAAGAAAATGCGGTATATTTGAAGTAAAGTAAATGGCCAAAATTCTGTGCTGAAACTCAATTAAGTGGCAAAGATATGATAAAAAACAAAGCACCAATAGAGAGAACTTTTAACAAACCTTAAAGTTGTGCTTCATACAATTCACTCACATTACATTTGACCATTGACACAAACGGGGTCATTCTGACACATCGTATTATGTTATAAAATCACTAGAAGACTCAGCCGTGTTTACAGTACTAGTAACGTTTTGTGCACTGCAGAAAGCAGGAAAGTAACATACGTCCTCATGGCAACACTTTAGAAAAGGCTACAGGTATGTTATCTTACTCGTTATAAGCATTGGCCTTTTATAACGCGTTATTGCAAGGTTTCAGCAATGATTTACGTTGCTCTGTGTGGTACATTTTCCACTGACCCAAAGTGGCTTTTTTTTGGTCAGGTTTGTTATAATTTGAAAATAAGACTTATAACAAGTTTTAATGCATTATAACCACACGGTAATGCATTACATTCGCAGTGCTACCATCATCACAACTGGACTTTAGTTCACCAGTCCCCTTTTGTGCGTTGGCCATGGTACAAGCATCGGTGCATCGCCCTAAGGATTCTGGGAAGATAAGACACTCTTCACAGACACCCCCTCTTCCTAGAATCAACTTCGGTGGTCATGGCAACAATGTCGGTGGTTAATACTGCTCACGCTGCAGTGCTAGTCTAGGCACAGAGTTAGCATATCTCCGCCACGAGGCACCAGAGGCGGGCACAGTATGGGCCGGGCTGCCGGGAGGTCACCGTCAGCAGGCAGGCTCGGCCCTGTGTTGCTGGAGCATAGCAGTCACGCTCTCTAGATCCTCTTCGGGAACCTAGAGAACCACACAGGATAGAAGAACGATTGGAATAGGGTCCCAGTTCTGTATATACAAAGCAAGAAGACTTTTCTGCATGCATTCTTAAGGTTTACATACGAAGGCTTGAAGTATCTGTGGTTGTTATACAAGGATATGTTCCCTTTCTTACCAGTACTGGACCTACTGGGTGTTCATGTACAATGTTATTACGTGCATGATCGTACATCTACAGACCAGCTAGCACCGTCTTTCATGTAGAAGTCTATGATCTCCATAGGCATACATAATGTTTTCATCCAATTGCCAAACAACTACTCAAAGTGTTCCCCGTTGGCACCCGGCACATTTGTCCACTCTGAAAATAATTCTACAAACAACGCAATTTGCATTTGCAAATTGAGGAATATAAAGATACATTTTTATTTTTGTAACATACATGTATTCAGTCTAGGCAGACTGAATACATGTATGTTACAACGATAGTGAAGTTCCATTTTACATGCAGTTTTCACAGCTAATACTGCTGCTAGAGGAAGCAGTACACAAATGTAACTTCAAATTAAGCTTTCCTTCGCTAGGGAGTCGCGGTTGGGGATAATGTCCCCGAATCAGACCCCTTTGATTGCAAGTTCAAATCACGAGATCTGCTCATTTACCCTTAACCTTTATTCTAACCTTAACCACACTGGGAGCATTATCAAACCTTAACCATTGTTGTTGTCTAACCTCATCCCAAACATTAACCACACCATATTATTAGCAAACCTTAACCATTGTTGTTGTCTAACCTCATCCCAAACATTAACCACACCATATTATTAGCAAACCTTAACCATTGTTGTTGTCTAACCTCATCCCAAACATTAACCACACCATATTATTAGCAAACCTTAACCATTGTTGTTGTCTAACCTCATCCCAAACATTAACCACACCATATTATTAGCAAACCTTAACCATTGTTGTTGTCTAACCTCATCCCAAACATTAACCACACCATATTATTAGCAAACCTTAACCATTGTTGTTGTCTAACCTCATCCCAAACATTAACCACACCACATTATTAGCAAACCTTAACCATTGTTGTTGTCTAACCTCATCCCAAACATTAACCACACCATATTATTAGCAAACCTTAACCCTTAAGCATTGTTTCCCTCCGCATTTGGATGTTGACATCACCAACACAGATGGACTCTCCATACAGAACTTATATACATGAAACAGGACTAGGAATTGCCAGTCCATAATATTGTGTATAGGAGCATGTTCATATTTAGGAGATTGTGTTGTGAAAAGAAAAGTGTAAAGACTTTCCACAACTGTCATTACACCATCAGCCTGAACTGAATTGGGCATGTCTTCTCTGACACATCTTTCCCATTTAGCAAAACATGTTGAGTATTACAGTGATGTTTTGTCGTAATACTGTGTGTCAGAATAAATAAAAGAAATGTGTGGGTGAATCCTGCAAACCACAACTTTAGCTTGGTGGGCAATTAGTGTGAAGAAAGAAAATAAAATGACGTTCGGAAAAAGGTCAGTCTCTAAGTGTATTGCTGGAAATGAAGTAATAAAGTTTCCATGTGCAATTTTTATAGAAGTCATATGAAACAACAAAAAACAGGTCGCATCGCTAAGGTACTTTTTTGATGTCGAAAAGGAAAGTGTTTAAATGACGTTTGACGATTCTCATTAGGAGCACCACCTGCGGTCTCAGCCCCTGGCATTTTCCTGCCTGTGCAAAAAAGTTGCAAGTTCGCAGGGTATAGGTCCCGTTGTCAGTTGCAACAAAATTAACCCATTTTCATTCAGCTGCCCTGCGGTCCGGTTAAATGTATAGTGGCCTATAGTTTTCTCTGCAATTTGTTTACATTATTGTGACAGACTCAGCTTTTACTGGTAGGGTGTACCTGCACTATTTAAAATATATATTTAACTTATTTGAATTACATTAAACTTGTGTGGACAGACTGCATGCAAGTTTGCATCTTGTGAATTTCAGAACAGGAGGCACAAACACTGGCCAGTAATTTGTGTGGATTGGGAGGAGCTCTTAGTTTTGATTTCACATGAACCCTGAAGGTTATCAAGCATCTGACCAATGATGCAATACTTTAGTTCTAGGCAAGCCTAGTTCAGCCAGCCCGCAATAAACAGCGTTGATCGTTGTTGCCCTCAGGAGAATCGAACCAGAATCCCCCCCTGAAAGGCTGTGTCTTTAACCACTATGCCACCAAGCTATACATTGGCTGTGTGTCAGGGTATCCTCTTGACATTATATAATTCTGTCATGCATTTAAATCACGTCAAGTTTGAATATCAAGTTTCAATATTTAGCTAGACACCATTAACCATTGTGTTAACCTGAGTAACATTTCTTATTAAGTTTTCCTCCACCACAACTAGCGTCTATGAACTGTATGGCTTTTGCCACTGGCCGTTTTAAACATAGATAAAATAACTACTGTATCAATAAAGGTGACGATAACTTACTTTTCAAGTGAAAAGACGAGAGAATAGTGGAATCCACCAGAAATAGTCGCAATACTGTATGACCATAAACAGTTTTAGTTGAGGCTTATTATAACGTAGCTACTGAATTTTGTAGCCAGCTTAGTTTTTGTTGATCCTGACCCAGAAAGCATGTCCGGATGCGTACTTAAAAAATCTACCAGAAACACAATATATCCGTAAACAGTTTTATTCTAGGCTTACTATAACGTAGATCCTGAAGGTTACAGCCAGCAAAGTGTTTTATTTAATCCGGAAAAAATCTTAATGCATACTTTGTTTTGACTGTGAGGAGATTCAATCGCGGAACCTATAGCTTGTAGGTCCGCTTCTCTAACCACTACGCTATTTAACAAGATAAGTCAGTCAGGCACTCACTCAGTCAGTCAGTAAGAGACATTCGCTCTTCTAGGCCGGCACCGCTTACGCGGTCAGGCAAAAGGGCATTTCCCTCTAGCACAACCCCTCCCCCCGCCCAACAAGATCTCCGTAATACAATCTAGAACAAGCTAATTTACATCTTAAGGTATAATTCTCTTCCTCTGCATTGGTCTGTTCATAAAATTGCCCAAGTTCCAGAATTCATAGCAAACATAAATACTGTCTCCCTAACATATTGTCGATCAGAGAAGTAGTTGTCATTTTTGAAACACCTTGTTGATCATGCCCATGTGGTGTTCTCTATCTGGCAGCGGGAATTAAAAGCAAAACGTTCTTGTTTGTGTTTTGTTTACTTGGTGACAGTTATGAACCTATAAGTAAATAAAACAGATCTCATTGGTAAACAGCATGTTTGCATATAGCTTGTTTCTATACCATACCAACAATTACATTAACAGACATTTACTGTTTCCATTGATAATTCCCTTTCTAAAATAATATACATTTGTGATTACTTGTCAAAAATACAAACATTACACACACCTTTAACAGTAGATATACGAATTCATGCTATCACAACTGTCCATTGAAACACTGTTCAACAAAATTAAGAGAACACAAAATCATCACAGTATAACGCCAAGTAAATTAAACCTCAGGGATACCAATCTGTCCACTTAGGATGCATAAGCGATTGTGAATCAATGTCACCAGTTTTGGTACAAATGAAAGTAACAACAGGTGCCCAGGAGAGGCAACAGCAAGACAACCCAAAAAAGGGAATGGTTTTGCAGGTGGTGGCCACAGACAATTGCTCTCTCCTAATCATTCCTGACTGATTCCTCTTGAGTTTAGCGTTTTGCTAGTGTCCTTGTCACTACTGGTAGCATGAGGTGGTACCTGCAGCCCATTCAGGTGGCACAGGGAGTCCAGCTCCTCCAGGATGGCACACCCATACATGCCGTCGCAAGAACGTTTGCTGTGTCTCCCAGTATAGTCACAAGAACATGGAGGAGATACCAGGAAACAGCCTTTACAAGAGGAGAGCTGGACAGGGTCGTAGAAGGGCATCATCCCAGCAGCAGGACCGTATCTCCTTGTCCTTTGTGTGAGGAGGAACAGGGGGAGCACTGCCAGAGCCCTACAAAATGACCTACAGCGGGCTACTGGTGTACATGTTTCTGATCAAACTGTCAGAAAGACTCCATAAGGGTGGCATGAGGGCCTGATGTCCTCTACTGAGACCTGTGCTCACAGCCCAACACCGTGCAGCTCGACTGGCATTCGCCAGAGAACACCACAATTGTCAGGTGCACCATTGGCACCCTGTTCTCTTCACAGAAGAATGAAATCCTCAGACCCATTGTCAGACCTTACGCTGGTGCAGCGGGCCCTGGGTTCCTCCTGGTGCAGGACAATGCCTGGCCTGTGTCACATTATAGGTTGCCATGATGAAATTGGAAAAGCCTGTCATCTAAATGGTTTACTTTGATTTTCAAATGTAGTCCTCAATCGGTTGGTGATTTTGGTTTCCATTGACCGTTGTCATGTCATTTTGTTCTCAACGACCACGTAAGTGGAGCCAGCCAAGAGGAGCGAATGTGTCTTAATGTGTGAGTGAGTGACTGACCCTTGTTAAATAGACGGGGCCTTCCACGCAAGCAACCAGTGTTTGAGCCTCACCGCAGATATAACAAATGACACATTAGGATTTGTTCAAGTTGAGGTTAAACGAAATCTTTGCTGGCTACAACCTTTAGTAGCTATGTTATAGTAAGTCTAAAATAAATCTGTTTACCTCGTTCCTTTTCTGGTTTTGAGCAGTGCATGATTGTTCTATGAAGGATGCCACCTTTCCTTTCCAGAATAACAGCAAAGAAAAATCTAAATATTTAACTTACTCATTAATAGGTTCATTAACTACTCAGCTACAACTATCTTTGAAATATCTTGTACAGTAGCCTACTCAGGTTCAAACATGTACGGTCAAAATCATTTAAGATCACTCCCCAATTATTATTTTTTTATGTGATAACCCGCAATTGTGTTCCTTTTTGTAAAGTTAGCTAGCTAGCAGTATCCTGTCTACTATGATGTTTTTGCCGGACTGTGTGAGTGGAGCTGGCCAAGAAGAGCGAAAGTCTCTTACTGAGTGAGTGAGTGAGTGACTACACTTTGTTAAAAAGTGTAGTGGTTAGAGACGCGGACTACAAACCCAGAGCATTCGAGTTTCATCACAGTAAAAATTAATTATGCATTAGGATTTAATAGAGATATACAAAAACTTTGCTGGCTACAACCTTCAGTAGCTACGTTATAGTAAGCCTAAAACAAAACTGTTTACGGTTATATTGCAATTATTTCAGGTGGATGTTCGAAGTACGCATCCGTGCATGCTTTTCAGGATAGACAAAAACTTTTGCAGATCTCTCTCGGGGTTCTAGTGGGGCTAATGAGCGGATTTCCTTGTTTAAGCACATGCATCGCTTGTCTATAGTTGACATGAATAAGCTATGGAAAAACCGAGGAACCACAAATTCCTTTGAAGGTCATCTTCAGACTCCCTAGCAATTTCTCAATTCTTATGACCATCCCAAGTAGTAAGTTAGTAAACCACTAGTAAGCCTATTTCTGGCTAATAAGCTGTTAAAACGGCCAGTGGCAAAAAGCCATACAGTTTACAGATGCTATTTGTGTTGGAAGTAAACTTAAGAAGCATTAGACAGTTTAACACAATGAGTAATGGTGAGCTTTGGGTCATGACCGAAAGGACAAGATCCCGGATACAGGCGGCCGAAATGAGCTTTCTCCGCAGGGTGGCTGGGCAATCCCTTAGAGATAGCGTGAGAAGCTCGGTCACCCGGGAGGAGCTCAGAGTAGAGCCGCTGCTCCTCCACATCGAGAGGGGTCAGCTGAGGTGGCTTGGGCATCTGTTTCGGATGCCTCTGGAACGCCTTCCTGGGAAGGTGTTCCGGTCCCGTCCCACCGGGAGGAGACCCCGGGGAAGACCTAGGACACACTGGAGGGACTATGTCTCCCGGCTGGCCTGGGAACGCCTCGGTGTCCCCCCGGAAGAGCTGGAGGAAGTGTCTGGGGAGAGGGAAGTCTGGGCATCCCTGCTTAGACTGCTGCCCCCGCGACCCGGCCCCGGATAAGCGGAAGAAGATGGTATGGTATGGAGTAATGGTGAAGCGAAATATTCAAACATGGCGTCATGTTAATGCGTGACAAAATGATCTTATGTCGAGACGCTACACCAACACCCTGCAGAGGCGTAGCTCTGTGGCGTAGTGGTTAAAGACACTGCCTCTCATCTGGGAGACCCAGGTTTGAATCCAGTGAGGGCAACTGGGGAACATTACTTCTAAACCAGAGCTACCTAACCCTGTTCCTGGAGTGCTACCTTTTCTGGGGGATTTTAAACAAGGGGAGGGAATATTTCCTCTGAGCTGTACTGTTTTTTAATACCTTGTACATTTATCAATATATTTGCAGAAGCATGACTAAGACATGCAATGTCTCTGTATCAATCAAGGACAAACTTTACTAAACATAAAATTGATTGGTACCTTGATCACTACAACAAAAAAAAATCAAAAATGCACACTGAGATGTACTATTTTGGAGTTTTGATTGCACCATAAACAAACCCTTCTGGACCGTTTGGTGTGAAACAAATCTTACTGCCCTAGACATATAGCAGAGATGATACACACCATTTGAGGTCCCACTCATGGTGAAGTGCCCATTTAACAACAGTGTCATGAATGGCTGGTAAACCATGCCATCTATTGGTCATATTTAGAAAATCACCCCATAATGGAGTTTGAATGTGTACTCACCAGGGCATGGTCGAAGCTGAAAGTGCTGATATAATAGGCAGAGATGTCACTGTCGGCTAAAGGCTGGGATATCTGGGCAACAATGCCGCACTCATCTGAAAAACAAGCGAGAGTTAGAAAGAGAGATAAAAGTTATGCCTAACAGAAAATAAATTACTCATTTTGTTTCCTTCCATCACTGACTTTGCTGATAGCTACTTCCGTGGTACTAATTATCACTTAGTTGTGTGGCTGTTCCACCTAGCTTTCTTCAAAACCATGCACTACAAATTGCTCTTGATAAGAGCGTCTGTTAAATTACTAAAATCAAGGCAATTTCCGATTTTAGTAACATGATATGGCAGGCCTTTCAGAAATACAGTACCAGTCAAAAGTTTTTACCTACCGAAACCAAGAGGCTGTCCTCCAATGCGCACCATTCTCCACAACTCCCCAGAGGAACTTGTAAAGAGAAGATCAGCGGGAAACCTTGAAGAGAGGGTCAAACACAATGCAATGCTGTGATCTGTCTGAAATGTAGTCAGACCAACCTCACAGCAGGCAAAGTATTCTCTTCTCACAGACACTCCCAAAGAGTGTCCGGATTTGGGTGAGGAGGCCAGCAGAGAGCTTTGAGGCAGCTCACAGACTGAAAGGTGACAGGGGACTTACTGTCTCTGCGCTTCAGTGTCCATGACCAGGGAGACATAGCCATCAATCAGGGAGAAGGAGAAGAACTTGATACAGTCTAGGTCCTGACTTGGAAGAGCGCCCCCTTTAGGACTAGGCGAGAGAATGGTTCACAATTAATGAGGACTTTTTTATATTTTGAGATCACATTCAAGGCAAAATGTCTCAGAATAAACCGAAAACGAAAAGCCCAAAGAGATAAAGAAACAATAACATTCTCATGGATGTGGTCTGAGACATAAGTGTTAACTGCGAATCAGACAAGGACATTCATATCAACCAAATTTGGTTGTAAACACTAAACTCAACATATACAGAGCATGATTTTGACTGAACTTGACTGAAGTCAATGAAGCATGTTATATATATATAAAAAAATATATAATAATAATATCCTGCGTTTCCCAGTGGGCTGGTACATCATGGGAGACAACATGTTCACTGGTACATTGTTAATGTTCCAGGAAAAATACACAACAAGCGTCACTTTCTTTTTCCTTTTCCCAGTTTCGTGACAGTCTACCTGCTATATCTGAAACCCATCGAAATCTACTTTTTTTTCCCCTTTGTATTTTCAATTATGACAATAAATGTCTGCACCTAACATAGACAACTGAAATTCATGACCCCTGGACACTGCCATTGAATGAGACTGTAGACTTACCAATACAAAATGATAATACCAATGAAAAAAAAGGGTCCAATTTTAAATAGACCACAAAGCTCTAAACCAGAGCTACCTAACCCTGTTCCTGGAGAGCTACCATCCTGTAGGTTTTCTTTAACCCTAATTTGACACACCTAATTGTAATAATTAGCTGGTTTGAAAGCTAAATGAGGTTTGTCACAACTGTGGTTGGAGAGAAAACTTACAAGACGTGTAGATCTCCAGGAACAGGGTTGCCCTACACCATACATACTTGGGGAGACCTGAAAGAATTTGAAAGGTAATATGGTAAATCTTGAACCTGGCCTAACAGAGCAGAAGGTGCAGCTGTTACAAGATTGCTTACACCCGTCTAATCCTCTCAGATTTCTGCTAGTGCTTAGGGGTCGATTTGGCATTGAGCCAAGGTCACTGAGGATAGACAGTGTGGGAGTCACCTTTCGGAGTAGAAGAGCACATCAATGAGGGTGGTGGCGATGGCAGGCAGGGTGTCCGGGTCCAGACTCATCACACAGAACTGGTTCGGTGGTATCAGCACAGGGTGCACTGTAAGCTGAGGGGCTGGTGACAAAAGGAGAACAATTTTGAGGGTTTCATTGGTTTTCGATCAGAACTCTACAAAGTGGGAAAGGACAGTGGTCTGAATAGAAATAAAGACTCACTGCTAGTGATTTTGCTGCCTTGAAAATTCTAATCTTGAAAAGGATTGAATTGGGTTTCTTATCAATCTACAACCCATTCAAAATTAATGAAAATAAACTAAGATATCTTGATTTTGAATGTCTTCACACCACAAAGTAGATACTTGGAAGCTGTGAATCCTTCTGAATATGATTGTACCAACTTTGGGAGGGCAACATTGATGGACAGTAACATTGAAACTGTGTATTTTCTCTTGTCATAATAATCTTCAGGGGTACTGACACAGATTTTCCTCTAACTCTTTACATGGCATATGTTTTGATCCTGAAGAAGTCCCCAGTCCCTGTCAGTGACAAGCATCCCCATAACATGATGCTGCTGCCACCACAATACCCCACACAATTCTACCCTCATGACTATCCCATGAAGTGCACCTTCTTTGCCGTTCTTCTGGAAGCCATTGCGGACATCTTGGCTCAGTACAGCAGAGTACTCTCCCCCCACCTCCCTGTAGATATTGAACTCTTCTTCCAGAGTATTGACCACTACAGCCAGATCCTTCTCCCTCACCTGAAGAGACAACAGCTCATTTTAATGTAACCTTTATTTATACAAGAAAATCTAACAGACAAAGGTCTCACAGTTGAGCCCTATACTAGATAATTAGAAAAAACGTATATATATAATATATATATAATATATATATATTATATATATAATATATATATAATATATATATATATATATATATATATATATATATATATATATATATATATATATATATATATGGACAGAGAGAGACAGAGAACAATACAGAAACACATGGATCTGAAGCACAAACAAATTAGGAAAAATCCCTGTTAACAGCAAAAATAGGCACCAAGACATACATACATATAGGTTACTGTGCAAGGGCATGAACATGGGGCACGGTATTTGCACAGATGCCTCATGTGCCACCACTGCACCAGGGATCTGCACGGCGAATGCAATGTATAATGTAGTGTTTCATCACCCCCCTTGTGTAATATCCTCCCGTTGGCCTCGCCATAATACAGCCTGTGAACTCTGAGAAGTATGTCAGGAATTAACCAACGTGCTGAAATGACTGTCTGGTGTAGCGTCTGCTATTTCTGCCCACTTAACACTGATGGGTGAGACATCAACAACCGCTGCAAGTATCTTACTAAATGTCTTGGAACAGTGGTTAATAAATCACCCATGGAAATGCCTGGTCGACAAAAAAAGTACAAAACACCAAGGCTATCACTTAGCAACCGTCATTTTTAGACACCGGCAGCATATTTAAGGTCACAGAACGGCCAGATTGAAATTGAGATGGATGACGTTGTAGAACAAAAATAAATCAGGCATTCCAATAGACCCCTGGTAGTAACTAGGTGCGATTACAGCCATCGGTGGCAATGCTGATGATTTGTCACAACATTTTTATATTTTTTACTTTCACCCTGTTTTTTACAAGGCATGTATGTTTGCCGACACATTATTTTCAGCAACAACTTGGAAGACATTTGGTTTAAATGCCATTGCTCAGAACGACAGTTTTTTCCACCTTGCCAACTCAGAGATGCAATCCACATCTCCCTGTGGGAATCTTACTGGCAACATTGGCGTTGCATGCGCCATGAACAAGCTCAAACTAAATCAAATTGGCGACAAATCACAAGCATCATGAAAACTGGGACTCACCAGGATGAAGTCCGTCTGGTAGGTGGAGAGCATGAAGACGGAAACGTGCTGCTGGGCCAATGGGGCGATAACGGACTTGGCGATCTTGGTCACGCCCACTGCCTGCGAGCTGCTGGAAGCATTGCCATTGGAGACGACGTTGAGGGGCAGCCACACGGAACCCTCCACCTGAAGGTGCTCTGAGGGCTGCAGCTCTGGAGGGAGGGGAGGTTTGGGGGAGGATCACGTCAGGACCGGGTTACAGACACACCGACACCTCACAGCTAAATTAGGCCTGCTTTCTAAATGAACGTTCAGGCTTGATTCCAAAGCTGTTGCTTTCCAAACCTAGCCTTGTGCAGTGTCTGCACAGCTGATTTAAGTAATTTTGTCTGATTGAAAGCCACCCTCCAGTGCCAGCTTGTTCCTTCAAAGAGATTCAGGAATAAATAAGCTTTTTGTTAACACCACTAGGAGTTTCAACCAAGAGGTGGCTCCAACTGACTTGTGCAATGGCATTTCTTCTCCACAACCTGGCCACTATGGTGCCTGCAGAGGGCTGAGATTTCGGTGTCAGGGTCGGATTTAAACACACCCAACAATTTACACTGTTTGTGCGTTCATGGGTAGCAGTAGAGGTTCAACCAGGTCCTTTCACTATCCGCTCTAGTCAGCTCTCGCACAAAACAGTTAACTGTTACGCCAAAATAATAATGAATACCCTTTGGACCGGATTCTGCTCAGTCCACACCACTTCCAGAAACAGCCTATCAACAGAAGCCGGCCTGACTTGGCAGCAACCTGGGAAACAGGTGTGTTTCGAAACTGAGGGGAAGCAACCTTGGAATTTGGGTCGAAAACTACAACGTGTGTGCAGCCAAGGCAAATGAGACGCTGCCCTGGTCACGTATCCGTTTTCAGGTGACATTAATAGTCACTGATGCTTCAGGGCGTGCTTGTGGGTCCTAATAAACCAAACGCATTCAGAAGTGAGTTTGCCATTATGTAACATGAATCAGTCCCTATAAGTACAGCACTGTCATGGGACGTGTGCACGCTCAGGGATTAGCCGGGTTTGAATTCCAAATGTATGACTCGAACTTGAATTACGGGGAGGAAAAACAACAACACTTGTTGGCAGGGAACTTATTGGTGTTTATTCACAGCATTGACAACATCCCATCTCAAACTCCACTTCCCTCTACTTCTCTAAATCTCTGTTGCCCATCAAAAGAGGCTCTCTTCAGGGAAGAATAAAGCCATTTGTGGCATCTTTGCTCCAACTTTCACCTCTTAAAATAAAAACTGAGTGCTGAAGGCACTATGTGCCCATAATAAACAATACTGTTCATTGGTGAGTAACAGATGGTGGGGAAAAATATAACTCAAAGATAAAGAGCTGGGCCTGAAAAGAGTCATTGTTGACTTCATCTTACGAGATGTCAAGGTACTGACTGTTGTTAACTCAAACTTACCAAGGAAGGTTGTCTTTAGTGTGAGTGGCCACACCCTGGGGCGTAGCCTCAAAGTAGTATTTTGATGTTAGCCAATCAAAATGGTGCGTGCCGTGGCTCCAAATGTTGCTGTATTTCTGACACCCTTGTTTGCATGATTAAATAGAGAGGTTAACCAGCTAGTAGCCTGCAATCAGCTAGCTAGCATCTGTAGCTAGCTATTTATTTCCTCACAATTAACACGTTTTCATAAAGAAATAGCTGCCTGTTTCTGAGACAGCTCAGCTGGATTGTACACTCACCTGTCCCACAACATTATGAAATAGCAATAGGTGTTTGGGTGCACAAGACAGGTGGGGGAGGTGCTGTGGGAGATGATATGGGACTGCAGACAAAGTCTATTAAGCAAATGCCTATCACGCAAGGTATTTCTCACTGGCTAATAAAAGCCAAGTTTGATTAATTGTTCAACCAGAATGTCCGGGAAGACAAATTAACTCGATAAGAGGAACAGGAGTAATTTACCTTTAAATCCCTCTTCATCGAGGACGACAGTGTAGTTTTCTGGGGTTTCCGTAAGGCTGAAGAACTTGCATCTGAGGGAGAGAGGATGTGAGACAGGAAAAGAAAGAAAGTGAGACATAGAAAGACAGACAAAACCACATTTGATTGAGGTAATGACCGATGAAGAATAGGACAGAGAGGGGTAGAGGCAAAATGTGAAAATAATAAGTTCAGTGAACCAGCATTCCCCAAGCCTTTTCTGCTCAGTTTGTGTACCCAATTGAATGAGCCTCTGCATTGCTTCAACCACCCACTGTGCTTTTTATTCCTGGGAAAAAAATCTGAGCCAGTCACGGCCTCTCTAAGGCCGGCATTAAACAAAGCACCTTTCATGCCACATCGGTTGCTTGCGACAGAGTTTATGCTCGATTGCTTCGTGCATCAGTAAAGTTGCTGGAAACTGTCACTTGCCTGTCCGGACCTAAATATTATTTGAAGGCTGTGTCGTTAAACCCAGCCCAAGACAGCAAGACTGTCCTTCTCACATGGGCCTGCTAATGGCGCATAGCCCAACACTCTGCTACTGAGACCAGTGGCGTCACTTCAGGCCACGACCCAAAATACAGAAACATTGTTTAGAGGACACTCAGTTCGCCTGGCCCCTGCCAGGCATGAGGGAGGTCCATTGGCCGGGACTGGGGGGTGAGAGCTTCGGGGCCCGGGCAGAATACAAAGTGGAACATTTCAAGGAGGGTAGCAAGAGAACGTTGGTTCATTCAGTACAATGACAGACAGTGATCTACATTCACCTCCAGTCTGCTGCCAGCAGAAGAGACATACCCGTATTTAGCTGTAGTGAGTTTGTACTCAACTCCTATGGCTTTTGTCATGAGAGAAGAGTTGCAAAGTCAGACCTAATCTTCTGGATGATGAAACTGTGCCTTGTCAGCCCATCCCTCCAACCCCACCCCACCGGCTTTAGTGCTATTCTGACTTAGAAACAGACAGCAACAACCATCCCCTCTCCCGCCAGCTGTATTCCACTAGAATCCTGTACGGGGTCCTACTCAGCAAAACGTAATCCGCTGGTCCCATGAGACGAGGCAATCAATCCAAAAAGAGGATGTGCATCACAAATGCTACCCTATTCCCTGCCTATTGCACCACTTTTAACCAGAGCCCTAATGTAGTACACTTCGGGACCAGGGGTCTATTTGGAAAGTGGCCGCTGAGATGTGGGTGGGGGACACGGAGCGCTCCATCCAGTCGACTGTAGCGCTAACTCAGCAGTCCATTGTCTCCTGCCACCTCCCGGCCAGCCCATCCTGTTGACCTTTCACCCTGTCCAGCTCTAAAAGCTTGACTACTTCCTGCTAGGTAGCCTGTGCCAAGGAACTGGACTCATCTGTGGACTCATCT
The DNA here is from genome assembly GCF_011004845.1 of Esox lucius. Classification (NCBI taxonomy): domain Eukaryota; kingdom Metazoa; phylum Chordata; class Actinopteri; order Esociformes; family Esocidae; genus Esox; species Esox lucius. Next base: position 8,359,555 of record NC_047581.1, on the reverse strand, counting down.
ATCTGTGTAACGCATTTGCTTGGTTACTTTCCTGTTACTGCGGTAATCATTCTACATGTTCTATTAAGCTTCTACCAAACATCTAAAGGCACTGACAGGAAGGTTCAGCCCAACAAATATTTATTCTAGGCTTCTAAAAGGCTGACCTAATGAGCGTTCCACTTTCAAAGAGTGTCTTCTCATGAACAATGGCTAAAGTTTACCCAGCTCTCCCCCTGCTTTTAGTCCAGAGCCCCCAGCTTGTCGAACTGAACAGGGGGCACCAGCCTTCACTACCCACTGAAGCAGGCAAGTGGAAAAATCTCCATTGTGTTTGCTGTAAGTGTGAGCCATGCCCTCTCATTAGCAAACTGCAGAGGACAGTGGATGTTAGTGGACTGCAGAGAAAAGGGGATGCAGTTTGTCTTGTACCACAGACTTAGGCCAACAGAGTTGCATCACCTCAGGCCTGAAGAAAAGGTGAAGAACTAAATATAGGCTAACACAATGAGTGTGAGCATTCCACAAACCACATTGCATATACAGATGGGCTTTATAGATTAACAAATAACAGACGCTCAGCTGGGAAGAGATATTGCATTGTCGGATCCTTGGCCTTAACCATTCCTTCAAACCCTTATCACATCTGCAAGCTGTGCTTTTAAACTGAAAAAGAATAACCCACAGAAAGTCTGACCAGGATGTTGTGAATCTGAAAACAACCAGAAAGAAATGGAATTCACCACAGCCATTTGCAGACATTGTCTGTGTTTGGGTGTACACCCTTATATGAGTTTATTCCTTGCTTTCGGTGCTGGCCAGGCTAAGTGGTTTTTGGTTGTGCTATTTTTTTTGGCTATTCTGCTCCCAATGCGATTACAAGGCTGGAAGGGGAAAAAACAAAACATTGTTTAGATTAGTCCTTGTTGTGTTCCCTAAATGCATTTGTTAACTCTAAACAATTCACCCTGAACCCTCCACTTTTCCACATGGCCTTATCCCCTGTCCAAAAACAGGAAAACGACAAGGTCAGTAACAGAACGATATGCCATTATCCAGCCTGAATACAAAGGATGGCACAACAAAGATAAAAAAACAGGCAGTGTCTCCAAATGGCTGCTGGGTAATTACCAGTGTTTTCTGGTTGTTTTCAGATTCATAACATCCTTGGCTCTAAATGCCCTGTCGTGTTGGGTACTCATAGGCCTACAGGTACAGTGAATTGCCTAGTAATGAATCACTCGAAGGAGAAACTCTGTGTGACTAATTCCTTTGGAAGGTATTATTTACCAACATATCCACTGTGTAGCCTACATGTGTAAACATCTAAATTAAATGTCACTGCTTTCCAGAGCATTCTTGAATAGATACCGACTTTCCCCTTTGGACGTTTCAGAAGAGTCAAAAAACATACACTCAACTCTAAAATCGATGACGCCGGGAAGAGCATGGTGTCTGGGCTGGTCCTTGAAGAAAGCCGTTAGCATTGCATCTCACAGAACAAAGAGCTATAAAATTATCTTTTAAACTGCCCTTTTTTCAACTTACCATCTCTAAGTTAAATGGGCATAATGTAGCTTATGACAACACTGAGCCTAACACGATATGAATAAGCTACAAATTAGCCTGTAGATGCCAGATGTTTTATTATTTTTTCTGGCGGGCGCAAATGCTGCCAGGACAAGTCATAAACAATTACATAACAAAGGCAGGATTTCCATGGATTAATAAAAAAAATTGTTAGTGCAGCCACCATAAGATCTGAGGGGGGAAAACGTTGTCTTTCCTGCTGAACACTTCAAGAGAGACAGGACAGGGGTATTGGAGAAGTGATTAGCCAGATCCCATGGAAAGTGACGAGCTGACACCATGTTAGGTGAGAAGACAGGTCCTGTTTGCTTGAACGTTCACTAGGTTAGGGGGGAAATCTTTTTTCACAAAATATTCTTGAACGGACTCTGAAGTACATTGGTTTCATTTTGTTGGGTGTAGCTGGAAGCAATGATGACGTATTTTAATAGCCACGATCTGCCCTACCCCTTTAACTGGTCCTTCACCCAAGTTCATCACAGAATGTAAAAATGACCTGAATGCAAATATAAATATCCTATTTTGAACCAAAATACATCTCGTGTAATATGGAATTGGGAACTTTTGCTTCATTCATGGAATCAATGTCTGCACGTTCTAGAACATTTTGAAACACAATATAACACTGAACAGGGAAAGTGAATTGGGATGGCTACAGTACGAATCTTGCGGACAATCTATCTTAGACCGTAACCACAATAGGTATATTAATCTGCAGTCGCGAAACTTTAGAAAAGTTAATCATATTGAAACTCATTAGGGCTTTGTTTTTTGCCAACAAACGCATGTGTATATTCTCTATGGACTATTTACCAATTGAATGTGGTCGTTGCTATCAACAGTTATTAAAATGACTATTTTTCAAAAGGTAGTGCAACTGAGTCATCAATCTTTTTTCCTAACATTATCTGCACTCATTGAGTCTTTTTTTCACGAAATAAAGCGTAGGGTATACTTTTAAAATGCATTGTTGAGCTACTAACAATGTTATATATATATTACACTATAAACAAAGTCGGTGACTGCAGATTACATCATTTAGCTTCCGGTTGAGAATTTGTTTATAGTAGTAGCCTACCAGGGAAAAACATTACTTTTGAACAACTTTTTTGATAGAAAAACTAATTCACACATCCGGATGATAGCAGTTCATTAAGATTATACACATGCCTTTGTTAACGGGAAAGTTGTTTTTGCAGAGTCCTAACGACTTTTGATGTAATTCACAGTCAGGTTAAGTTACGTTTTACAACTGATAAGATAAAATAGATACTGCAGTTGGGGTCCAACCTACTCTACCTTTAAAGTTAAATCTTTATCAGTTTGTTGACATATTTTGACCAATCGGGCCTATAAATTCAAATCATTCTTAAACCAAGGGTTTAAACCATTTACTGAGCTACTATTACTATCATGTTGTTAGCAAATGAACGACTGACTGCCTTTTTAATGAATAAATCTATAATTTCGGAATAACAAAACATTTTGGACCGTTGTCATGTGAGCTCATCAACACCACACCTTTACCTGGCCTTGGTCCACGTGCTTTATCACTGAAGCGCAATCAATGGGTGCAGCTGCGTTAGCATTTTATGTAATTCCTGTATAAGTTACACTAACAGATAACATAGTTCGCTACTTATGATTACATTTACACTTTAATAATGTAATAAGGATTAGCAAACTAGCCTAGCTGGCTAGGTCAGCTATGAACGTTTTGGTATCTTCTCACAAAACCAACTTACCTTGTTCTGTTCCGCAGAAATATTAGTTTTATCAGTGGATGAGTGAAATTCATCAGCCCATTTTTGCAAATACTAGTCACTCGCAGTCTATGATCCAGAATGTTCAAGTCCATGGTTCGGAATAGCACAATGCCGGAGTCTATCTGAATGAATGGTTGTCTAACTGTTAGAACGATCACGTAAAGCGTTTTGACAGGGTTATTTCATGTCCTTTCTAACGTTCGATTGACACTCGCGGCTTAGTTATCTAACTCTGTCTTGCATCAGTCACGGATAAAGAGGATAGGAATCCGACGCTATCCGACTAAACTAGCTTGCTACTGTATATTCAAATAAAAAACACGGCCTCATGTAATAACACGCCCCCTCGGTCTTAAAGCTATAGAAAACTGTATTATAAATATTCATTTGGGCTGAGAATATGACATGCGCTTACACAGGCAGCCTAATTGGAAATAATGTTCTTTACTAACAGAACCAATTAGACCAATGAGATCAGACACGGTGTCAAAATATCTGAAATGATTCGTGAAAATCATTAGAATTGAGCAGCCTGTACACATTTAGCCATAATAGGCTATATATTACAACCATCATAAATAAGCAACTAGCTTACAGAACCCAGCAGAACTTGCTTGGGTTTGCAATATTTTCAGGTCTGCAATATCATTACCGTAACAACTTGATTCCATATATATTTAATGAATTCACAGGTTAAATAACATGCATAACAAATTTTGATCAATGGATTAACGTGGAGGAAAAAAATCACAAAACAAATCAATCAATTACAAATACAGTATAAAATACATATTACAAAAAACTGACTCCTTTTGCTTCTAATTGACTTCTTCAGATGGCTGATGAAGATATTTACATTTTCTTACTTTGACCTATATGTTAGTTTTACCTGATACACTATTCCTGAGCATGGATTCCTTCCTACCTATGTTGACACACTAAAGCTGCAAAATCATATATATCAATAAGACCCGTTCATTTATTCAAACAGCAGCTATAGTCTCAGCTACTTGCTGATTCAAGTCACAAACAATTTTCTCTTGCTTGGTGCATAATTCAATTGACAGATAATACTTCAACAACTAAATAAAATCCCTCACCACATTCAGCACAGTAATGACAGTGGAAGGGAGGCTCCATCTTGAGCTCCTGCATATGAAGGAGTCAATAGTGTAGCACCTAGAAACAGAGAGATGGAGGTGTGGGGGGTACAATACATTGTGCTCATCCATAGAAAAATAGCACTGTCCTCTGGTTATTGCAGAGGTGAACCCTTGGTAGGAATCATGATCCTGGATTCCATGCTTCTAATCAAGGGCACTGAGAGAAGAAGATGGCATGCGTTAACATAGGTTTAACATCTAACACAGTATTTAAAAGACAGTATTAGCCTGTATTATTTACTGTAGGTCAAGGAAAAGCATTACATCTGGAAATTAAACAGGTCTGGAATGATGATCACAGATGGATCACAGTCTAAGTTGGATCTGAAGCATACATATATTTTGTTATACCCTAACAGTTAGAAGCAGGTTACAAGGATGCTCTATATGATTAACATGGATAAAAACTAACAATCCTGTCATTCTGAGGAGTGGGTGTTCTCTTCTACCTGTGTAAAACACACTAGAATCCCATCCTTCCTTCAGCCAGGCAGAGTTTCTGGTCTCTTCTCGTGACTGCAGGTCTTTATAAGCTGAAAAGGTTAACCAATAACACACAAAACTCTTAGTACAAATGGATAAGCATTTGTCAGGTCAGAAATATATAAAGCTTAATGTCGATAATGAAGCACATGACATGTGCTTACTTCTTTTGTCTAAGGAAGTTGTCCAGGTATGTCTGCACACGTTTCAGTTGTTTGGATACATTGTAATTAACATCACAACCCTACCCACTCACCCCAGAGATGATGAACTTGATAAAGGTCTCCAATCTGTGAGAAGAACCCTCCGACAGCCTCGTTGTTCTCCTGTCTGTATTTGATTGCCCGCGCCCTAACAAAAAGAGGGGAATATTTAGCAGTGAACACATTTTGACCTTTATTTACCGAATATTTACCGGTTAGGCACTAAATATGTGTATGCACCATTTTATCAAACAAAGAAGAATAGTTGCAGTCACATCAGATCAAAAGTCTTACCAATGATTCCCCCATTCGATCATTGTTCCGGGCTGAAATGGAAACAAAAACTCAATGATTATACTAAGAGTCAGACAGGGATTTAAACTGCATATGCATTCACAGGCTTGTGCCCACTGAATGAAACAATGTTCACGCAACACGCTCATAGACAGTGTACAGTAGAGAGTTGAATGTGCAAAGGCCTGCATTCATTTTACCAGGTACATTGCCTGAGAACACATTGCCTTTTATAGCAATTACTTGGAGTTCAATCTAGCAATCTTTTATTCCCTGGTCAAAAGTGCTTTAACAGCATTGCTACCTACCGCCCCATACTGTGTAATACATATTCTCCATACATTCACAGTGAAATATCAGACCAATTGGCTTAGTTTGAGGTATTTGTCTTGGATAAGTGCTGCATGTTGGATAGTTACTGCACTCTTATTTGCTAATGAAGGTAAAATACACTATAAGGGCATACCCTGGCAGAAATTGTGAACTGTTGGCATTGATTTTGAAAATATGACTTATCAGGTAAATACAAATATTTTATTTAAGTATAGTGATTATATGAAGCCATTTATCACAGTTGTTTGGCTCCTTTTTAAATCAGAATGATACAAAGAAAAACCCACAGGTAACCTCAGGAGATATATAGGCTGCTCTGGAAAGAGACGGAGTGGTTGTTAGAAGGAGCACAATACAACGATACTTCAATAAAAATGAACTGCATGGTCGAGTTGCCAGAAAGAAGCCTTTACTGTGCCAGTGCCACAAAAAAAACCCAGTTACAATATGCCTGACAACAACTTTACATGCCTCACAGCTTCTGGCACACAGTAATTTGGAGTGACGAGACCAAAATATAGCCTTATGGTCACAACCATAAGCGCTATATTTGGAGAGGGGTCAACAAGGCCTATAGTGAACAGAATACCATCCCCACTGTGAAGCATGGTGGTGGCTCACTGATGTTTTGGGGGTGTGAGCTCTAAAGGCAGTGATGGCAAGATGAACGCAGCATGTTATCAGAAAATACTGGCAGACAATTTGCATTCTTCTGAATGAAAGCTGCGCATGGGACGCTCTTGGACTTTCCAGCACAACAATGACCCCAAGCACAAGGCCAAGTTGACCCTCCAGTGGTTACAGCAGAAAAAGGTGAAGGTTCTGGAGTGGCCATCACAGTCTCCTGACCTTAATATCATGAAGCCACTCTGGGGAGATCTCAAATGTGTGGTTCATGCAAGACGACCAAAGACTTTGCATAACTTAAAGGCATTTTTCCAAGACGAATGGTCAGCTATACCACCTGCAAGAATTTGGGGCCTCATAGACAACAATTAAAAGACTGCACGCTGTCTTTTGATGCTAAAGGGGGCAATACACAGTATTAAGAATTAAGGGTATGCAGACTTTTGATCAGGGGTCAGTAATTTCTTTTTTGTTAATTTCTGATTTCTGATTGTGCCATTCTGTTATGACCTACAGTTTAATGTAAATTCCATAAGAAATAAGACGTTAGATGTTTTGCCTGCTCACTCATGTTTCCTTTCAAAATGGTACATACAGTGGGGAGAACAAGTATTTGATACACTGCCGATTTTGCAGGTTTTCCCACTTACAAAGAATGTAGAAATCTGTAATTTTTATTATAGGTACTCTTAAACTGTGAGTGACGGAATCTAAAACAAAAATCCAGAAAATCACGTATGATTTTTAAGTAATTAATTTGCATTTTATTGCATGACATAAGTATTTGATACATCAGAAAAGCAGAACTTAATATCTGGTACGCAAACCTTTGTTTGTAATTACAGAGATCATACATTTCCTGTAGTTCTTGACCAGGTTTGCACACACTGCAGCAGGGATTTTGGCCCACTCCTCCATACAGACCTTCTCCAGATCCTTCAGGTTTCGGGGCTGTCGCTGGGCAATACGGACATTCAGCTCCCTTCTATGATTTTCTATTGGGTTCAGGTCTGGAGACTGGCTAGGCCACTCCAGGACCTTGAGCCACTCCTTAGTTGCCCTGGCTGTGTGTTTCGTGTCGTTGTCATGCTGGAAGACCCAGCCACAACCCATCTTCAATGCTCTTACTGAGGGAAGGAGGTTGTTGGCCAAGATCTTGCGATACATGGCCCCATCCATCCTCCCCTCAATACGGTGCAGTCGTCCTGTCCCCTTTGCACAAAAGCATCCCCAAAGAATGATGTTTCCACCTCCATGCTTCACGGTTGGGATGGTGTTCTTGGGGTTGTACTCATCCTTCTTCCTCCAAACATGGCGAGTGGAGTTTAGACCAAAAAGCTCTATTTTTGTCTCATCAGACCACATGACCTCCCATTCCTCCTCTGGATCATCCAGATGGTCATTGGCAAACTTCAGATGGGCCTGGACATGCACTGGCTTGAGCAGGGGGACCTTGCGTGTGCTGCAGAATTTTAATCCACAACAGCGTAGTTTTACTAATGGTTTTCTTTGAGACTGTGGTCCCAGTTCTCTTCAGGTCATTGACCAGGTCCTGCCGTGTAGTTCTTGGGTGATCCCTCACCTTCCTCATGATCATTGATGCCCCATAAGGTGAGATCTTGCATGGAGCCCCAGACCGAGGGAGATTGACCGTCATCTTGAACATTTTCTAACAGTTGTTACCTTCTCACCAAGCTGCTTGCCTATTTTCCTGTAGCCCATCCCAGCCTTGTGCAGGTCTACAATTTTATCCCTGATGTCCTTACACAGCTCTCTGGTCTTGGCCATTGTGGAGAGGTTGGAGTCTGTTTGATTGAGTGTGTGGACAGGTGTCTTTTAAACAGGTAACAAGTTCAAACAGGTGCAGTTAATAAAGGTAATGAGTGGAGAACAGGAGGGCTTCTTAAAGAAAAACGAACAGGTCTGTGAGAGACGGAATTCTTACTGGCTGGTAGGTGATCAAATACTTATGTCATGCAAAAAAATGCAAATTAATTATTTAAAAATCATACAATGTGATTTTCTGGATTTTTTTTTTTTACAGACCTCTACATGCTTTGTGAGTAGGAAAACCTGCAAAATTGGCAGTGTATCAAATACTTGTTCTCCCCACTGTATATTACCAATTCTCCAAGGGTATGCAAACTTTTGAGCACAACTTTATATGAACTTGTTGGTCATCCCATTTCAAAATCATGGGCTTTGATATTTTCAGGCTGGGTGTTTTGTAAAAGCACTTTGTGACAACTGCTGATGTAAAAAGGGTTTTATAAATACATTTGATTGATAATATGGAGCCCCCACCCCCCTTGCAGCAATAATAGCCGCCACTCTTCAGTGAAGGCTTTCCACAAGTTTTGAGTGTCTCAGTGAGAATCAGCCAAAAGAGCATTTGTGAGGTCAGGCGCTGATATTGGAACAGAAGGCCTGGCTCTCAATCATCATTCCAATTCGCCACTCGAGTTCCTCAACACCAACCTCGTCAAACAATGCTTTTATGGACCCCTGCTTTGTGCACAGGGGTACAGCCATGCTGGAACAGGAAAGGGCCTTCCCCAAATTGTTGCTTCAAAGTTGGAAACACCCAATGGTCTAAAAGGTCTTTGTATCCTGTAGCATTAAGATGACCCTTCACTGGAACTAAGGGGCCTTGCCCAAACCCTGAAACACAGCCCCAGACCCTTATCCCTCCTCCACCAAACTTTTCAGTAGGCACTATGCATTCTGGTAGGTAGTGTTCTCTTGGCATCAGTCAAACTCAGACATGCATTTGGACAATAGGTAGGGGAGTCTATATCTCTCTAGAAATAACCATGGCTCTTGCAAAATACAAACACAATAGGCAACAGTAAGTATTTTCAATAGTTACAGTTCATAAGGAAAACAGTCCATTTAAATAAGTAGATGTGGTTCTCATCTATTCATTTCTCAAGAGAAATAAGGTTTTCCTGCATAGGGTCAATTTCTGAGGTATTTTATTTTGGCCCATGAAACACCGGGCCAACACTTAAAACACTGTTTATTTTTTATTTAGTATAGCATAAAAAGGCATGTATTACACAGTGCAGGGATTTACAGTGGATATCAAACATCTACACACCCTTACTGAAAATTCAGCTTTTGTTTATGTTAAGGGTGAAATTAAGACAAATCATGTCAGACCTGTTTTCCCCTTTACAAAAAGCTAATAACCAACAATATTTAAACTGAAAAACTAATTCTAACAGTGTTTAGAATTAACCAAATTATAATTATATCAAATCACATATAAAGGTAATTTGCCACCAACTGACAATGTAATTGATTCATGCCGCGAGGTTGTCCAAAGAGCAAAAGTTCTTATTTTTGAAAAGTACAGATCAGAAGAGGGATGTAAAATAATTCCAAAGGCATTACATGTATCATAGAACACTGTGAAGACCCTCATTAAAAAGTTCTGATCATGACAGAGGGGACAATGATCAAGATATTTTGGTACAAATCCTACTGCCCTCTGCAAGGAAGCTAAAGTTAAAGATTTTCACCTTTTAAAGTGACATCAATCAGAAGCAAACAGCCAAAATCTACCAAGAAATGGCTCAGAAAACAGAAGAACAGTGTCATAGACAGTTAGAGCCTGGACCTGGAGATCCCCCCTGAAATTTGACCAAATCTGAACTTTTCTGCAATTAGTGGGATAAAATTGCAAAACCCTGGTGTGCTAGGCAATAAGAAACTAACAAAAAGATTAACTGCTGTAATCCAAGCTAACGGGTGCTTCCACAAAGTATTTTTTTCCCAATTAAATGAGCAGGGACTTGCCTTAAGTCTGTACGAGCGCATCTCATAAATGTTAGGTCCTGGTCTGGGTGTTGGCTCGTTCCAGAAACTGAACTCCAAGAGCAGCTGGTTCCTCCGCGAGATTAGCATTTTACTCCTTTCTTTACGAAACTCCAGATAGTCCTACAGATAGTTACAGATTGATAGTAATATACAAATTATTCAACCAAAGTGACCCTGTAACGTAGGACAACAGGTTTCTATGCTAAAATATATTGTTTAAACAACTACCTGATTGTTGTTCAATTTGGTCAAGCATTCAGTCAATGCAGGGTAGCCCCCTGTATACCGCCATAGGTGCACTGCAATAACAAACCAGAAGGTGTCACTGTTGCATTGGCTGAACTATTAAGAGACAGCAAGACAAGCATAATATTGTCATATTGTACAAGACTTCCATCCACCTGTCTGCACAAAAACAGTCTGTCATAACTGTTACTATCATTTATTCAGGGTAAACATAACATCAGATTAAATAATTAAGGGTAAACATCACATAACTTCTGATTAGGTCTACATGAATGACTCGTTTGACATTTACAGTGTTCTCCATTACTTACCAGCTTGGTCTTGGTCCCCGTACCAAGTGTTCCAGCTCCCTACCACCTCACATGGATAATCCTGATCTAAATGGAGCTTTCTCTGCACCTCCGCCCTGAGTTAGTATTTCACAGCAACGGTCAAAAAACACAATATCCACAGGCAGTAATACTGTATTTCTGAAAACCAATCAATCAAATGTATTTCATGAATCACTTTTTATATTGTGTTTCGTCACATTTAATTATCACCCTCTACTGTGAAGTCCTTGAAAGCTACAAATGGCCCAGGGGTTATCCAGTCAGCATTTATGGCACATAATGAGGGAAAAAAATGCAAATTAAAGATGTACTCACTCTAGATTGTTATATATCTGCAGACACTCTGGTTTGACATTGTGAACTGAGTGAAAAAGGGACAGATATACACACAGTCTGAACATTGGTGAAGGGACATCCGGCTGTAAAAGACTGCATGACATGCTAATCAGTTGCTCTGTGCAGTACAGCATCCGACTAATGTTCTATTCCTTCAGCAGTCATTTGAAATGATGCTGAAATTACTATTTTTGGATCATCTTCCAACAGTTTTCTTTCCGTAATTTCAAATGGGCATGTAGTGTGAGGTAAACATTAAAATTAAATGTCACTTTATTTAGCCCGGTTGGTGCCTAGATTTTCTTGTGGGTACCTCGGTGGAATACGCATTACAGTACGATAATCCTGTCACTGTTTTCCACTGGGACATGATGATGAGATGTCAAAAAGAGGCTACGCTCTGCACTAAGACAAATTGAATCCAATTTGATATAATTTGCGGTACTTATGTTTCACATTGGGAGGTTAACCTCAAACGTCTTTCTAGAAGAGTAAACAGATGTGCTGATATGTTACATTACATACATTGCATTTTGTAGAGGTCACTGGTCTCGCTCTTTGACAGCAGGTTGGAGTGGGCATCTTTCCTGGTCTCCATCTTGGGCACAAACATTGACCGGAACCATCCTTTGTCTGAAAACGTCCTACACCTGAAATATTTATTAAATAAATTAAAAAGAGTTAATTAAGTTCGGGGTCACTTAGAAATGTCCATTTGGCCATTAAAATAACATTACCATGATCAGAAATACAGTGTAGACATTGTTAATGTTTATGGCAGCTGGAAATGGCAAATTTTCTATGTAATATCCAAATAACCACATGGAAGCCCATTATCAACTAAAATCAGTCTTGTGTTCCAGTGAAACATTGTCTGCTAATCCAAATTTATCACTTTGAAATGCTATGTGATCGTAAGGAAACACCTTTGAAATTAAATTAGCACAGCTGAAAACTGTGATGATTAAAAAAGCAATAAAACCATCTTTAGAATAAATGCAATTTTTAGATTAGTTGAGTATCTGGAGCATCAATAATTGTGGGCTAGATTACAGGCTCAAAATGGCTAGAAACAAATAACTTTCTTCTGGATCTGGTCAGTCTATTTTTGTTATGAAAATTTAAAGTTATTCCATGTGAGAAATTGCCAAGAAACTGAAGATCTCATACCATGGTGTGTACCACTCCCTTCACAGAACAGAGTAACCTGGCTCTGACTAGAATACAAAGGGTGGGAGGCCCCGGTGCACAACTGAGGACAAATACATTAGTTTGAGAAACAGACGCCTCATGGGTCCTCAACTGGCAGCTTCATTAAATAGTACCCGCAAATCACCAGTCTCAACGTCAACAGTGAAGAAGTGACTCCAGGATGCTGGCCTTCTAGGCAGAGGCAGAGACAGCCATATCTTAGACTGGCCAATAAAAAGACCAGATCAAGATTGGCAAAAGAACACAGAAACAGTGGAAGATTGGGGTAAGGTACCGGGACCCTGACTGCTGTAAGGTACCGGGATGAATTCCTCAGACCCATTGTCTGAGGACGCTGGTGCAGTGGGCCCTGGGTTTCTCCTGGTGCTTGACAATGCCCAGAGTATGTAGGCAGTTCCTGGATGACAAATGCATTGATACCATTGACTGGGCCTCTAAATCCCCAGACCTGAATCCAACTGAGAACCACTGGGACGTCATGTATCGGTGCATCCGACGCCACCAAGTAGCACCACAGACTGTCCAGGAGCTCACAGATGCACTGATCCAGGTCTGGGAGGAGACATCCGCCATCTCATAAGGTGCATGCCCAGACGTTGTCGGGAGTGCATACAGGTACGTCGGGGCCATACACACTACTGAGTCAAATTGAGTTGCTATGATGAAATTAATTCAGCCTGTGATTTCAATTGTTTACTTTAATTTTGGTTTCCATTGATTGATATTCTTTTAAAAAACAGTTTTTGCAGGGATCTGACAACTTAAATAAATGTACTGTTTAAAAACAGCTTCGAACAATATGGGTGTAAAGGTGTGTACTGGTAGCAGTAATATTATTAGTAGCCTACACTTTGTTTACGATTTATATCAATTAGCCATTTATGTTGCTCTGGTCAGTAGAATGAGCACAGAATAATAGGAGCTTATCTGGTATGGCAATTCTATAAAGATTTCCGGCTATGAACACTACCATATCAGGTCCAAAAGGAAATTGAGGTGTCCCTTGCTTTTTGGTAGTTGCTTAGTACGTGACTGAAAACGTGAATGATTTCAAGTCATTGATCCGTCAGAAAAAAAGCACAGCTAATGACACACTCTGGTATAAAGTAGGCCTACTCCGGTGTCACAGAATCAAATCAGATGCTGATGGATTAAACGGAAATGCAAAATTGGAAAACCCATTAGCAGCAACATTTATGAATTCTGGAATGTTGTATCCTGACAAATGTTGCATAAATTGACTTTCGTCTTTCCTGTTATGGAAAAGGCTAGACTATATCATTGGACTTTAAGCTGGATTACGCTAGGGGCAAAGAGCACTGGCCTAGCAAATGATTAAATGAGAAAAACAAAACAGTTATTGTTGTACATTTTACCGTTAATATCTTCCATTCCTTGTAGCTTAAATAATACAGTGAATAAAAAAATAATCTCAAGCCATTGTTGCTGAACACTGATTAAATTAGCTATTAAAAGTAGATTTAGTATCCCTGCGACTGGGATTTGTGCGATTTTAGTAACATACTTGCTCTGGAGATCAAATGTACAAGTAAATGTATAGACAAAATTCCAAGTTCAAAGTTTCCCTTTACCTTATGACTTGCAACTTGACAGCATGCCTGTACAGTACTTGGCACTTGGCCAACATTGAAGAAGTCGCCGCCATCTCCTGCTTAAATCGAATGAAAACCGTTCTCTTTCTTGTCTACGTTAAATTATGACGAGATAAACAATAGTTGCAGTTTTAATTAATTTTCATCAGCCATTACCTGCCTGTTGCTGAAATCCCTTCGAGTCGCGCGAGTTACTTTAAAAATCATGTGACATGCGCCCCTGCACGTATCTTTAAAGGGGAGGATTGCAAAACGATGATCCGAGCTACTGGACTTTGACTGGACATTAAAACTGATCATATTACTATAGGATAGTTTAACGTCCGCATGTCGATAAGATGCATGTATCTTTCTAAATACATTTAATTTTGTAGCCACACAATATTTCATTAAATAAGAAGACAAACTTAAAGTAACAACATTTAAGAAGCATTTATTGACAGTTTTGTTACACAAATAAATAACAGTGTAATGGTTAGTTGGGTAGGCCCTGTCACCTGTCCACATTTTCCAATGTAAACCTTATATAAATGTTCAAAGTACACATATGGTACGAAATATATATAATAAAAAAGTATTTTCACAAGCCCTGACGTAAAGTAGGTTACACTAGGTTGAAATCAGGTACCAAGGTAGTTTTCAACACAACTGACAGAAGAAAAATTGCCATTGGCAATTTTTTTGTGCTTACCCCTGGATACAATGTTCATAATGTCTAGTTGGTAATTCGTTCTAATAGTCTATTATCTATTCATATAGTGGCCTTGTAACGCAACCCAGTGGCGTCGTTTGGCCTTGGGCGTCCATCTTTTTATGAATAGCTCCGGATCTCAAATGAACCAAAAGTATCCCCCCCCCCCCCCCCCCCCCAAAAAAAAGGCACTGATCTATGATTTATTCATCTACAATTCCAATTGCGCGTTATGGCAATGTAGACGTGTAGGCCGCTAGCGAGTACATTTAAATGTTTATTATGACTTGCAACTTGCTAGCATGCCTGCACAGAACTTGGCACTTGGCCAACATTGAAGACGTCGCTGCCATCTCCTGCTTAAATCGAATGAAGACGTTTCTGTCTCTTTCTTGTATACGTTAAATGTTTACGAGGTAAACAATAGTTGCAGTTTTAATAAAATTTCATCAGCCGTTACCTGCCTGTAGCTGAAATTCCTGCTAGTCGCGCGGGTAACTTTAAAAATGTGTCATGCGCCCCTGCACGTATCTTTAAAGGGGAGGATCAATGGGAGGATTGCAAAACGATGATCCGAGCTACTGGACTTTGACTGGACATTGAAACTGACATATTACTATAGGATAGTTTAACGTTGGCATGTCGATGAGATGCGTGTATCTTTCTAAATTCACTTAATTTTGTACTCACACAATATTTAATGAAACAAACTTAATTAAGAAACATGTATTGACAGTTTGACATGTTACACAAATTAATAGAAGTGTAATGGTTTGTTGGGTAGGCCCTGTCACCTGTCCACATTTTCCAATGTAAGCCTTATATAAATGTTCAAAGTTCACATATGGTGCAAAATATATATATCACAAAACATTAGCCCTGAATGCATTGTGATCCTAGCAAGGCCTCTCATGCAACCAATGTCAAACGGAAAACCTCTCAGTTAGGCCTTCGGTTTTCTGAAGGTCTCAATTCTCCCTCCATGTTTGATTCTGATGTTTGGGAATACATCCATAACTGCAATGTATAAATCCTCAAAGTCCTGATTCACTGTGATGTCCTAGAAATACATGAGACATGACATGCATGATTAGGTGATTGGTTATGCATAAATAATTAGGTATTATGTAATAAATGTTTAATTTGTTAATTTATGTGAAAATAAGACAAGTAAAACTCCACAACTTACAGAAAAGTCCAAGCTCTCCATTGCTGATTTTAGGTTGTCCTGAATGGCTTTTAGGAGTCCGTAACACCCAGAAGACTGTATAGGATTCCTCCCCATCTGACAGAAAACAGAGCAATACAGTGGGGAGAACAAGTATTTGATACACTGCCGATTTTGCAGGTTTTCCTACTTACAAAGCATGAAGAGGTCTGTCATTTTTATCATAGGTACACTTCAACTGTGAGAGACTGAATCTAAAACATTTTTAAATAATTAATTTGCATTTTATTGCATGACATAAGAATTTGATCACCTACCAACAAGTAAGTATTCCGGCTCTCACAGACCTGTTAGTTTTTCTTTAAGAAGCCCTCCTGTTCTCCACTCATTACCTGTATTAACTGCACCTGTTTGAACTCGTTACTTTTATAAAAGACACCTGTCCACACACTCAATCAAACAGACTCCAACCTCTCCACAATGGCCAAGACCAGAGAGCTGTGTAAGGACATCAGGGATAAAATTGTAGACCTGCACAAGGCTGGGATGGGCTACAGGACAATAGGCAAGCAGCTTGGTGAGAAGGCAACAACTGTTGGCACAATAATTAGAAAATGGAAGAAGTTCAAGATGACGATCGATCTCCCTCGGTCTGGGGTTCCATGCAAGATCTCACCTCGTGGGGCATCAATGATCATGAGGAAGGTGAAGGATCAGCCCCGAAATACACGGCAGGACCTGGTCAATGACCTGAAGAGAGCTGGGACCACAGTCTCAAAGAAAACTATTAATAACACTACGCCGTCATGGGTTAAAATCCTGCAGCGCACGCAAGGTCCCCCTGCTTAAGCCAACGCATGTCCAGGCCTGTCTGAAGTTTGCCAATAACCATCTGGATGATCCAGAGGAGGAATGGAAGAAGGTCATGTGGTCTGATGAGACAGAAATCTGGAGAAGGTCTGTATGGAGGAGTGGGCCAAAATCCCTGCTGCAGTCTGTGCAAACCTGGTCAAGTATGATCTCTGTAATTGCAAACAAAGGTTTCTGTACCAAATATTACGTTCTGCTTTTCTGATGTATCAAATACTTATGTCATGCAATACAATGCAAATTAATTACTTAAAAATCATACAATGGGATTTTCTGGATTTTTTTTTAGATTCCGCCACTCACAGTTGAAGAGTACCTATGATAAGAATTACAGACATGTACATGCTTTGTAAGTGGGGAAACCTGCAAAATCGGCAGTGTATCAAATACTTGTTCTCCCCACTGTATATGAAGCATGCAGTTACTTTTTGTGACTCTCTGCAAACCATACTGAACAAAATTATAAACGCAACACTTTATCATGAGCTGAACTCAAAGATCTAAGAGTTTCTCTATGTACACAAAAGGCCTATTTCTCTCAAATATTGTTCACAAATCTGTGTTAGTGAGCACTTCTCCTTTGAGGAGATTATCCATCCACCTCACAGGTGTGGCATATCAAGATGCTGATTAGACAGCATGATTATTGCACAGGTGTGCCTTAGGCTGGCCACAATAGACAGCTACTCTAAAATGGCAGTTCCATCACACAGCACAATGCCACAGATGTCGCAAGTTTCAGAGAATTTGGCAGTACATCCAACCGGCCTCAAAACCGCAGCCCATGTGTAACCACACCAGCCCAGGATCTCCACATCCAGCATCTCCACCTCCAAGATCGTCTGAGACCAGCCACCCGGACAGCTGCTCCAACAATCGGTTTGCATAACCAAAGAATTTCTGCACAAACTGTCAGAAACCGTCTCAGGGAAGCTCATCTGCATGCTCGTCATCCTCATCGGGGTCTTGACCTGACTGCAGTATTCGTCATAACCGACTTGAGTGGGCAAATGCTCACATTCGATGTCGTCTGGCACTTTGGAGAGGTGTTCTCTTCACAGGTGAATCCCAGTTTTCACGGTACAGGGCAGATGGCAGACAGCGTGTATGGCGTTGTGTGGGTGAACGGTTTGCAGATGTCAACGTTGTGGATCTAGTGGCCCGCGGTGGGGTTCAGGTATGGGCAGGCGTGTGTTATGGACAATGAACATAGGTGCGTTTTATTGATGGCATTTTGAATGCACAGAGATACCGTGACGAGATCCTGAGGCCCATTGTTGTGCCATTCATCCATGACCATCACCATGTTGCAGCATGATAATATACGGTCCCATGTTGCAAGGATCTGTACACAATTCCTGGAAGCTGAAAACATCCCAGTTCTTACATGGCCAGCAAACCCACCAGACATGTCACCCATTGAGCATGTTTGGGATGCTCTGTATCGACGTATACGACAGCGTGTTTAGATTAGTGAACAATATTTGAGAGAAATAGGCCTTTTGAGTACATAGAGAAAGTCTTAGATCTTTGAGTTCAGCTCATGATAAATGGGGGCAAAAACAAGTGTTGCATTTATAATTTTGTTCAGTGTACTTTAGGTGCCTGCTAGTGTTTTGAAGCTGCTTCTTTGTGTTTAACCCCAAAAAAGAATGAGGTGCCATTTTATCCTTGTTCTACCAATATCTCATTTATGACCCTACTGCTTTGTAAATAACAGCCAATCTTATATCTGACGTACATTGAGCACTTTGATTGTCTTGTTTACTTTGAGGCCCATGGCGAAGCGGATCGCGCCTTCAGGGGGTATTCGATTGTTACTGTGGGGGAGAGAAAACAATACAATAAGTGTTGGGGCTGAAAGACAAGCAATATAAGCTTGTTACCTCAGAAAACACATTGTTAAGTTTTGAAGTGATAGCAGTTATCATAATGTACTGAATCAACTTTTCTACAATGTCATGCATCTAAATCAGTCATTTTAGTTACTACTATGTGTCCTAAACTAAGACCATCTGTCTCATATCAGTATTTTACTTGAGAAAATTATAGTCATAATGTAAGCATGAAACGTTGGTACCTAATATTTAGCTCCTCTAGAGTGTTGTTGTCTTTTAGCGCATGTCCTAAAGCAACAGCCCCATCCTTCCCCAGACCATTATAAGACAGATCCAGGGTTCTGAGGAATATGTTAGCCTGGGACATTGCAAGAGAATGTATTAGAAAACTGGGATTACTCCTTAAATGAACATCTAACTGAACTGAGCTGAGCTCAGAGCTTCATTAAATATTTTGAACCAGATGAGTTGAATGCAATCTCTGCAAACGAGAGCCAACATTCAATGGCAGCTAATCCTAGGTTGGTCCAAAAGGAAATAGGCAGATGTAAAGTTTTATCAAAGTTCATACTGTAACACTATAGGCTGAGAATAAATTATTTATAACAATTTATTTGCAGAGTCACAAATGTCCACCTGCAGACGATCTTCAGACTATGTGTACAATTTTAACTATAAACTAACCTTAACCCTTAACCAAACCTTTACCATTATCCTAAACCTAATCCTAACCCAAGCAACGAGTGGCTTATCCACAGGTAGTTTGTTGATAGTATGACTATCTAAAGAACAAAAGATGGAAATCTGGATGCACAAAGTATACCTAAATTATCTGTTATGAGGTCTATTATGTCTTTAGTTAGCCTGTGGCATTCTCACATTCAGTACTAGGTTTATTCATGCAGGGTAGCCTTTTCTCAACAGATACCTGTCAACATGTACTAGAGCTATTTGACATATCTTGTAGGCAATGGTAAATTTAGCAGACGTTTACCCCAAGGCCTTTAGCCAACGCCACCGCTCCTTTCCCCCTTATACAGTTCCAGGCCAGGCTCAGTGATCTCATCCCTGTGTTCTCGGCGATAGCATGGCCTAGAATCTCACCTATTGATATAAGGAATGAGGGTGGTTTGAATAGTCTTTAAGTAACTGCACAGTGTTTCCAGATTCCCATGAAATTTGACTTAAAAGTACTTAGATATAAAAACTCATGACCACTTCATTGGATATACCTGCTCGTTATTGCAAATAGCCAAACAGCGAATCATCTGGCTGCAACTCAATATATGAAGCATGTCAAGAGGTTAAGTTGTTGTTCAACCAAACTACAATTGGTCAGACGTGATCTAAGCGACTTTGACCGTGGTATGATTGTTATTCTATACTTTCATCTTGAGACACAAAGGAGCAATTAGTGTTAAGCATCAGCTGCTGACCACTGGGCTGCCCTCTCACCCTTAGTGGGCAAGAGCATTGGTCCCGTAACTGAAAGGGTTGGTGATTCTTATCAAAGAGCGGACACCTAAACGTAATTGCTCCTTCATGTTGCTCTAGATCAATGTTCCTCAACCCTGCTCCTGGACACCCCCTTGCCCTGCATGTTTTAGATCTCTCCCTGCCCTAACATAACTGATGTAGCTCATGAAGGACTTGAATGACTCTAGATGAAAGTGTATTTTTTAAATGTATTAACTCTATGTTTGGAAGATGTGTATGGGAAAGATGAAATTTAATTTAATTTCCTGAACAATTAAGTTATGGAGCATGTAAATCCCTATAGGAAAAGTGAACAGGGTTATTTAGTTATGAGTGAAAAGAACACGGTTGAACTTTTAAAGTGAGATTTTCACTGTACTCCTCTGTGGCCTCCACAGACTGAATATTCACACTTGTCTTCTCTCATTATTATTTGTGTGATCCATACCACTAGCAAGAATTTGCTTTGCCGTGTACCTTTATTTCCTGTCATAGCAGATATGAGAATGGAGAGAATTAGAGAAAAGCGAAGAAAGCCAGAGGGCAGACATTTTTATTTATTATAATGATATTGGTAAAGGGAAAATCCACTGTTAGGCAATTCTTCAAAATAATAATAATTATGACTGAGACATACATTTCACTTACCCATTAGTGTAGATAAAGCATAGGAGAGGCATTGAGAAGACAATTTTAAAACCCAACTGCAGCCATTTAATATTTTTATCTGTTATAGATAGTGATGGCTATCTATTTAAATGATGTGTCTCTGAAATAAGGCTCTGACATTCAATCATTATGGGTCAACATGCAACATTCGTACAATGGTACTTAAAACGTCAATAAAAGGGATTCCCCAAAGGGAATGTGGCGAAGGTTATGTCTTAGCGGCTAAAAACTGCTGCCCTAATCGAGTTCTATCGGTCCAACCTGGTCTGTCTGAAATGCGCATAAAGCAGGCAATTACAAATGCTCTCATTTGAATTTTAAACGTGCTCCTTTGATTTGTTTGTGACTTGTTTTAAGTTGTTCAAGATTAAATCAATTGGTTTTAATACTGACAGTTTCACCAACATATGATTTTCCTTTAAATCTATATATACAGCTCTGGAAAAAATTAAGAGACCACTCCTTAAGAGATCAGCATCTCTACATGTATGGCAGCCATTCCATTCCAGTGTTGTTAAATTCCAACACTGGCACACCAAATTTTACTTAATGAGCTACTGATTACCTGAACCAAATCTAATTTAAAAAGGAAATGTATAAAAACCACTGCTGTGGTCATCACTATCCTCTTGCAATAGGACCAACTGGATGGCAAAAACAGTGCAAGTAGTACGTGAAACGTAATTTGAATAAAAAATAACTATTCAGCATGACAAAAGAGTTGAAAAGAAAAGCTTTGAATGAGGAAAAGAAGGGTTCAATTCTGGCTTTACTGGCAGAGTGATACAGTGACCGTCAGGTTGCTTCCATCCTGAAGATTTCAAAGACGGCAGTTCATAAGAACAAGGTCAAGCATCAGACATTGGGGACAACAAAGCTACAGACTGGCAGAGGGTGAGAATGACTGTCTACTGACTGAGATGACGTCAACTCATTCGAATGTCACTCAACAACCGTGGGATGACCTATAAAAAGAATGGTAAACAGCAGCTGGGGTGAAGTGCATGGCGAGGACGGTTTGAAACAGGCTCCTAGGGGCAGGGCTGAAGTTGTGCAAAGCTAGAAAAAAGCGATTCATCAATGAGAACCAAAGAAGAGCCAGGCTGAAGTTTGCAAAAGACCATAAGGATTGGACTGTAGAGGAATGGAGTAAATTTTCAGCTTTGCCCAACACCTGGTCCTCTAATGGTTTCCACAGAGACCTGGAGAGGCCTATAAGCCACAGTGTCTCACACCCACTGTGAACTTTGGTGGAGGATCAGTGATGATCTGGGGATGCTTCAGCAAGGCTGGAATCGAGCAGATACCAAGTACAAGGTTATCCTGGAAGAACACCTGCTTCCTTCTGCTCTGACAATGTTCCCCAACTCTGAGGAACAGATTTTTCCAGCAGGACAATGCTCCATGCCACAAAGCCAGGTCAATCAAGATGT
Organism: Esox lucius; assembly: GCF_011004845.1. Classification (NCBI taxonomy): domain Eukaryota; kingdom Metazoa; phylum Chordata; class Actinopteri; order Esociformes; family Esocidae; genus Esox; species Esox lucius. Next base: position 8,337,411 of record NC_047581.1, on the reverse strand, counting down.
GGATGGAGGACCACCAGATCAAGACCCTGTCATGGCCAGCCCAATCTCCAGACCTAAACCCTATTGAAAACCTCTGGAATTTGATCAAGAGGAAGATGGATGGTCACAAGCCATCTAACAAAGCCGAGCACCTTGAATTTTTGTGATTAAAAATCAGGGTTATTCCACCAAATATTGATTTCTGAACTCTTCCAAAGTTAAAATATTAGTATTTTGTTGTTGAAAATTTTATTTTATTTTGATCAGTTGTTATTTTCTACAAATAAATAATATTTATTTGGAATTTGGGAGTAATGTTGTCAGTAGTTTATAGAATAAACCAAATCTGTTCATTTTACTCAAACACATACACATACTATATTTTCTTCAAGGGATAAAAAAAAATCCCAAACCAAAGTCAGGTCTTTCAAGCCAACTTTTCAAGAGTTTCAAGAAATCTCATTACACTATCACTGTCTTAGTCTGAAAACCCTGTAAGTGTGCTAAAATGTCCTCTTGTTTGATTTGTTTGTCTTGTTTGATAAATGCAAACAAAGTTTGGATGGCCTGCTCGAGAACCTGTTGTTCAATCATTTTATTGTAGCCACAAGATGGCGGTAATAGAGCTTAAAGATACAGTATTTACCAATTTAGAAAGAATGCCCTGATCGTTGGCTGATGACTTCTGATGTCCAGGATAGAATCCTTTTATCTTTTCTTAAACCGTAGGACTTCCCAGTCAGTTACATTCAAATGGTGGAAGCACTTGCCCTGTCAATGCCAAAAATAATATATTTGGCCTCTTGAGGCTTCCCACCTTCTCCATTACTAATACATTTACATGAGATAGAAAATAATAATACACACACACAAGCATATGTGCTTGCAAACACACACACGTTTGTATTTCTATCCTATTGGGGACCTGAGACATTATCTTGACCTAGAAATTTATGTTTCTTATTTCTTAGCCCTGAACCAATCCCTTAATTTAACTTAAATGTACCCAGTAAAACTAATACTGAACCCAGTTCTAACATCAATGCCCTCCCCACCCCAGTGGGGCCTGCCAAAAAAAACATTGTGGGATACATTTTTATTCTCTGGGGACATCCAGTCCTGACATGTACAGCTAAAAGTGGATGACACACACACACACACACACACACACAAGAGACAGAAAGTAAACTTGTTTCTCCTTCAACAGAGCAATTATATCAGTTTCAATTATGCAGGTCTGGTCTGTCTGAAGCCCAACGGTCCCTGGTTTGTCATTCACTCTGCGTAAGGCCCAAAAGGTTTTTATGATAAATCTCCTCCACATCCTAATTGAGTGGGCTTTTAATGAAGGATCATTTCTTGACCTTTGAATGCCACAATCTGGTACAAAATCTGTAGTCTGTGTCTAGCTACTCTCCATCAACATCAGAGTGTCTGTGTATGCCTGTTTGTGTTTATTTGGTCTCATGAACTCAATCATCACTCACAGCAGTCCTGTCTGGTTGTCTAGAACGGATGTTATTATGTCTGAGAACCAGTCAGTGTTTTTTACTTGGTGAATGGCAATATGCTCATACATTCAAAGAATTGGTAATGAAATGCAGAGTTTGAAATGTAAGCGATTCACTGGTTTGCAGTCACAGAGAGTTACAGGGGATTACAAATTAAATTGTTTATCTAACCGTGGTGTGCTGTGAAGTGTACCAAAAGGGACTGTGAAGTGGAGACTGTAATTTGGTCTTTAGAAAAAGAACACAAGTATATTTTGCCCTGTCTGTAAAACTCTTATTTAATGGGAAGAAAATCTTCATCAACAACAATGGGAAGTTGTTTTTAGGCCCTATATGAGAATTTATTATTAAAGTTGTTTCAAGAAATCCCAGCTTCGTGTCTTAAGATGTCTCAATATCCCATAAGACAGAGAGCATATCTTTGTATGTGACTTTGATTTGGTTGAATGTCACATTGAACCAAAGTTCCTCTCCAATTACTCCCCAACTCAACCCAACAAATAAAGAATACCTGCTGCATCTCCCATGGTGTTGTGACTTAGGTCCAGTGTCTCTAGTTTGTTATTAGAGGTCAAGGCCTGGGCCAGGTGTTGTGCAGTGCTGTCAGGAAGCCCGTTCCCAGAAAGGTTGAGGGAGACCAGAGTGGTGTTCTCCAGGAGCATGCTGGACAGGGCCAGGGCTCCATGCTCCCCAAGCCTGTTCTCCCCCAGATCCAACTCTGCAGAAAGGTCACAGAGAATTCATACAGCATTAGAGTAGAGCAAAAGTTTGAGCTGCCTGTTATTGCATGTGAGTTCCTGTTCTGGCCTCTGCAACTATGGTATACGTTTTAGTTAAAATATTCATCCTGTTGCCATGTTTGCTTACCACTGTATGAAGACTCTTGAAAGGTGTTAAGTCCTCTGAACAAAGCTGCAATATTTCTGATGCAATCTAATGAGATGTCTGACGGTTTTGTTCAATGTTAAAGCATGCACTTTCGTTGGCAGCAGCTAACCTGCAACTATAGACTCATTGTTAAAGGCACAGTGAATAACAGTTATTAGTTTGGTCATTAAGAATATTGGAATTGTGGTGATATAATGACGCACTCGGCAATTTAATGTTTGGGATGTTTGGACCACTGAGAGCGATAGAATGCCAGCAGCGAGTGGATCCACGGGGACCTTAACCACCTTTTTATGTAAATCCACTGACCCTTGGTCACCTCTCACTCCCCTTCCACTAAATCATGAGCTGTGTACCGGGCTAGCTGCTAGCCAGACACTGACTGAATGTTAACTAGATCCCTGAGTGTCGGGGTGTAACGCAGATGATGGGGGGGGGGGGGGGGTTGGCACAGAGGTGGGTATTGGTGCCCCCCCCCCCCTTAACTCCCAAGGCAAAGGAGCAGAGTCTGGAGGTGTAGAGGTAGGAGGAGCGGCTCACCTGTGATGTAACAGTTCTCCTTCAACATCTCGGCCATGGCGGCCCCGCCCATCCCCTCCATCCAATTATCCCTTAGGTTCAGCTTCAAGAGGGAGGTGTTGGTTACCAAGGGAACCGCCAGCGCTTTGGTGCCCTGGCGAACACATTTCACACAAAGTGAGATTCTTTTGTTTATTTCTCTCGGTCTTTTCTCAATCTCTCGGTCCTTTCTTCTCCAATTGCATTTCCTCTCTCTGTTTTTTGAAGAGAGGAGGATGTGCTATTTAACAGAGTAAGTGGGCCTTGAAAGCAGGTGTGTGCCTGTCTGTTTTTTTCCCTTCTTTTACCAGGCACCTATTATGAATGCAATGTACCCATCTAATGGGTGGTAGAATGACCTTGTTATTTATTTGACGGACATCTCCAGCTGCGCTTCAGTTGCAAAGTTTCATCATGTAAGAGATTCTCCACAGTCTAGAGATTAGACTAATGAAGGTCAGGTAGAGGGAGGTATGGGGTCAAGGAAAAGGATGACACAGCAAAGTTCAGAACTTCAGTCCTGACATCTTGACTGCACTGCTAAAGTATGACAGTGACAGATTTACAACACAGCAAAATACATATAAATACACATTTAATTGTTAATACACAATATACAGTATTATTGTATCTATATAATAGACATTCATAAATAAAATAATGAAAATCAATAACACATAATGATGTGGGTTTCTCTGTTTCCTGGGGTGAGACAGTTCCAAGTGGTTATGTACCAAAAGCTGACCTGTTACAATCACTCTCACACACTAAGACAGTGTTCTGCACATGCATTAGGGGCATTGTTTTCTGATAGTTTTGGGTTTTTCCTTTCAATGCGTGTACAATTAAGATCTATACAGCCAGTTGAGAGATAATTCTGATTCCTAATAAGTAACAAGTTAACTTAATTTAGTACAGAACATAAAAACCTGCAGACCCTGATGCCAGGGTTGAAAACCTTTTTCTTGCTGTCTACTCCAATCACAAAGCTGAGAATCCCTAAACCCTGTACTTGCAATCTGTATATTGTGCATTGTCATGTCCAAATGTACTGGCAGTCTGTGTATATGGCATTGTCATGTCCAAATGTACTTGCAGTCTGTGTATATGGCATTGTCATGTCCAAATGTACTGGCAGTCTGTGTATATGGCATTGTCATGTCCAAATGTACTGGCAGTCTGGTAGTATGTGTATTTGCACTTACTCTATGCACCTCACGCAGAGTCTGACCAATGAGGTTTGAGTCTGACACAAATCGTATTCAGACAATTTGATACTCTGTGGCCACCGGCTTTGAACACGTGACCACATCCACACTAACTTGTGGATGATTTCAACCCTGAAAGGGAGCAAAGCTGTTCACTTGTTCCCTCAATCTAAATCAAGGGCAGAGGGGGCAGCTTTTGCATATTAGACCAGCACTTGAGATGGTAATCCAGTCAGATAGGGGCTGAAGAGCAAAGTTGACCACCCCTAAGCACTTCCCCAGGGGAATCCCCATCGATCCTGAATGCAGTTTCAATTGTCACTTAAACAAAACAAGAACATTTTGGGGTCATTCTCAAACCTCATTGGTCAGAGTCCTTATGAGGTGCATTGCTAGTTAGTGAAGTCTGATCATCACTCTGATTGGCTTGGGCTTTGCGTGGACTTACAAGTACACTTGGATGTAGCGATGTCAAATGTTATTCAAGGGCTGAGGGCAGTCTACTTTACGAATGGAATACAGCCCTGGAGAGCCGAGGGCCACACAAAAATGTAACCCGAAACACCCTAGAAGACAAGGAGTGTGGAATTCACTCAACCTTTGAACATAGAACCTGAGCCAATTGATCCGTTCAGTGATTGACTCATTTCAAGATACTTGGTCTTCCAAGTCAGTCTCATCAAAAACACACATACCCTTCTGAAACAGGTTGCCTCCCCGTCAGAGTGCCCCCAGTGGAGCAAGTTTGACATGAGGAACTTAGAGAGAGTTCATGTAACTAAATGCACGCTTTCCAGTTCAATCCATCGCAAATGACTGATCTGATCTGAATGGATAGGTGAAAGAAAACCCTCCTCAGACTCTTAAAAATCTTGTCAGAAGAGTGACCACTCCACGTCAGCCTATTCAGGAAAGAGGTGGAAAATGAAAGTGAAGGGGGCATTTTGTTTTACATTATTCAAGGAGGGCGCTGGTCAAATACGTTGTTGTGTCCTCCATTCGGCTTGTGTCCTCAGTTCCTTGGCACTCACCCGAGGCTCATCAAAGGAAGAGACCCAAGGGACCTTCAGGGAAAGGGCACATTATTCAAACAGGGCACTGTCCCTGTCCTACCTGAGGCCCTAGGCCATGGTGCATCATGGCCAGCTCAGTGTCCTGCATGTGTCTCAGGAAGTAGGAGACAGGGACCACGTTGAACATTCGACATGCCTCAACGTACCATGTCTGGCCCGTAGAGTCGTACGTCTTCCTCACATCTGAAAACAAAAGAAAACAAAAGGGCATGGCCTTTGTTTCAACTGTTTGCAAAATCCTTTGTATTACTTGAACGTGGCTTAAGCAAGGGACATAGCAGAATAGTCCCAAAGCTACAAACACCTGTTGACTTTATTAAATATACATATGTATTTTAAGATATTTTCTAGGGTGTATAGTAATATTCTAGTGACAATAGGAAGGAGTGGCCGGGAAGACAGGAGTGAAAGACAGACAGACAGACGGCTAAACAGGGCATTGACATCCCCTCGACAGGGTGAGTTGGGCGCTTAGACTGCTACACCAGACACTGGCACTTCGCACAATAACTAACCTTTTTTTCAGTTTTTTTCCAGTTACAATGCATCTGAATGCAATGGATTTTAGACCTGGGAAGTTCACACAGCCTTTCAACAGAACATTCATTTAATGAAGGGAGCTTTCAGTGTACATTCACCTCTAATGTTGCCATAACACAAACTAAATACTACACTTCCCTATAGAATGCTACTGAAAGAAATTGTCTGAATCACCTCAAAAGAATGTGCAAGAAAGTGGGGCGGCCTCAAGAACATCCACATCTATTATGGGATTTGATATGTCAAAGCTATATCAGATCAGAGCTATTCATCGGATTTTAAATGTATATCACTGTATTGGTGAAATTTCGATCCCACGAGAACTGTCAGTTTTTTGTAAAATCACTGCCCAAACTAAGTTGGATCCGAGGTCAACCACATCCGATCCGAAAATATGCCAAAGATGAGGGTTAATAATTTTAACCCTCATCTGTCAGAGGACTCTCATGAATTGGTTAAATAGACTATTGCCTGAGCATATGCGCAACCTTGCCAGTGGACAAATGTAGATCTATAAAAGTGCATGTAGGATGTCTCATAGCAAGTTAAAATAATTACGTGAGCCCCACAGACCTGAGCTTCTGATAGTAATGTTTCGTCACCTCAAACACAAACAGACAGACAAGCCACAAACAAAGAGATAAACACAAACAGACAAACACAAACCAAAAGTCAGCAGTTGATGATACCATCCATTGTGATTACGAATAATATCTTACAGCAAATGGAAAAAAAGTTGCAAGTCCTGTCTTGATCAAGCAAATCAGAATAAAACAGTATTATTATCAGGATATTGTCTTCTTATAATAAAATGATGGATGGAATATTTCACATATTATCCCACCCATCCGAGATCTGTGGCGACAAGGAAAACGAATCGGATCTCAGAAAATGTGATTTTGGGTATGTCCATGAAGACCTCTGTATAACAACTCTGTTCAAGTATGCTGACCCAACCAGGTTTCAGCTCAGCTCACAGAAAAAGAGGAAAGCTCCAGACAGTAAAAAAAACTTTCCTTTTTGAAGTTATACAGTAACTTACAGGGCTAATGACCACACAGGAGATAATGGCTGTTCAGGGGTGGAAGCTAAGCAGGTAGGCTGAAACTTAAACATTAAAACTGTCGATTCAAGAACATGCAAATATTTTTTTCCCAGTCATTTCACATTTGTACTATACATTTCACATTTGTACTACTATACACTGCTCAAAATCAAAAAAATTAAGTGAACACTACAATCACACTCTGTGTTTTGATGAACAAAATATATTACATAAAATATATTCCATTTTTGCCCCACCGGCAAAACCATTCCCTTTTTTGGGTTGTCTTGCTGTTGCCTCTCCTGTGCACCTGTTATCGCTTTCATTTGCACCAAAACAGGTGACTTTCATTCACAATCGCTTATGCTTCCTATCTGGACAGATTGATATCCCTGAAGTTTAACTGACTTGCTGTTATACTGTGATGAATACGTGTTTCCTAAATTCTTTTGAGCAGTGTATACTGTATATGTAATATATATAACTGTTTTAGTGTTCATAAGATAGATGATTTAGCAATTTGATTTGTTGTTTTGATATTATAAACCCTTTTGATTGTTAAAATTTTTTACTTGGCATTTAATTCACTGTACTAAAAGTTTTTTAAAGGATTTGTAAATATTTGTAGTAGAGTAGTAGAAAAATAGATACTCTTACAGTATATCATTAATTATCAACATGTCTTTCATATATCTGAGAGCTACATTGCCTTCAAGACTTAATTAATTATTGATTAAATATATACTTCTGCCATCTTTCTACAACACCTCATATTGATAAAATGAAAATTCATAAAAATGAATTTGCCATGACACAACCAATTGGGATCAGATTAATCCTGTGTCCTTTGATAATCTTTAAGATGTCTCTAGAACTTAACTGGGCTCTAACTGTGGCAAAGTAAATTGATTTGGCATGAATTAGAAAGGTACACATCTGTCCATATAAATGGGCTGTGAATTGCGAGGGACCTCACGATACGATATTTTCATGATACTTAGGTGCCAATACGATATGTATTGCAATTTTCACTTCTTTTAATCATACAGCCATTTGTAGTTAACTCATACTTCCAAAAACCAAATTCTGCCAAAAAAAACTAGAGTCTGTCAATTAAATGTACTCTTTCCCAGATGTATTGTTGTATAAGACAGTCAGTATGCAAAAGTGCATTGTGCCAAGGGTTAACGGTTCATATAATCCTAAATGATTATTAGGAACACCATACTAATACTTCTGCCTTCAGAATTGCCTTAATTCTACGTGGCATTGATTCAACAAGGTGCTGAAAGCATTCTTTAGAAATGTTGGCCCATATTGATAGGATAGCATCTTGCAGCTGATGGAGATTTGTGGGATGCACATCAAGGGCACGAAGCTCCCGTTCCACCACATCCCAAAGATACTCTATTGGGTTGAGATCTGGTGACTGTGGGGGCCATTTCAGTACAGTGAACTCATTGTCATGTTCAAGAAACCAATTTGAAATGATTCGAGCTTTGTGACATGGTGCATTATCCTGCTGGAAGTAGCCATCAGAGGATGGGTACATGGTGGTCATAAAGGGATGGACATGGTCAGAAACAATGCTCAGGCAGGCCGTGGCATTTAAACAATGCCCAATTGGAACTAAGAGACCTAAAGTGTGCCAAGAAAACATCCCCCACACCATTACACCACCACCAGCCTGCACAGTGGTAACAAGGCATGATGGATCCATGTTCTCATTCTGTTTACGCCAAATTCTGACTCTACCATCTGAATGTATCATCAGAAATCGAGACTCATCAGACCAGGCAACATTCTTCCAGTCTTCAACTGTCCAATTTTGGTGAGCTCGTGCAAATTGTAGCCTCTTTTTCCTATTTGTAGTGGAGATGAGTGGTACCCGGTGGGGTCTTCTGCTGTTGTAGCCCATCCGCCTCGAAGACGTGCGTGTTTTGGCTTCACAAATGCTTTGCTGCATACCTCGGTTGTAACAAGTGGTTATTTCAGTCAAAGTTGCTCTTCTATCAGCTTGAATCAGTCGGCCCATTCTCCTCTGACCTCTAGCATCAACAAGGCATTTTCGCCCACAGGACTTCCGCATACTGGATGTTTTTCCCTTTTCACACCATTCTTTGTAAACCCCAGACCGGCCCGTCTGGCACCAACAACCATGCCACGCTCAAAATTGCTTAAATCACCTTTCTTTCCATTCTGACATTCAGTTTGGAGTTCAGGAGATTGTCTTGACCAGGACCACACCCCTAAATGCATTGAAGCATCTGCCATGTGATTGGTTGATTAGATAATTGCATTAATGAGAAATTGAACAGGTGTTCCTAATTATTCTTTAGGTGAGTGTATATACAACTCTGTTTCCAAAAATGTTGGGACGCAGTGTAAAATGTAAAGAGAAACAGAATGCAATGATGTGCAAATCATTTCAACCCTATATTCAATAGAAAATAATACAAAGACAACATGTCAAATGTTGAAACTGAGACATTTTATTGTTTCTTGGAAAATATGTTCCCAATTTGATACCAGCAACACATTTAAAAAGTTGGGACAGGGGCAACAAAAGACTGGAATTGTTGTGTAATGCTAAAAAATAAACCTGGATGAATATCTCACTACTAAATAGGTTGGTAACAAATCAGTAACATCATTGGGTATAAAAAGAGCATCCTAGAGAGGATGAGTCTTTCATAAGTAAAGATGGGGAGGTGTTCATCACTCTGTGAAAAACAATTTAAGAATGACGTTTTGTCAACGTAAAATTTTAAAGTGTTTGGGGATATCATCTATGGTACATATCATTAAAAGATCCAGAGAATCCAGAGAAATCCATTGTAAGAGTGTGGGTGCTAAACTGGTCTGCTTGCAGTCCAGACATGTTACCCATTGAAAACATTTGGCTCATTATGAAACAAAAAAACATGACAAAGTAGATCCCGAACTGTTGAGCAGCTGAAATCCTATGTCATGCAAGAATGGCAATACATTTCACTTTCAAAACTACAGCAATTGGTCTCCTCAGTTCACACAACCTTACATTGTTAGTATTGTTAAAAGAGGTGATGCAACACAGTGGTAAACATGCCCCTCTTCAAACTATTTTGAAACATGTTGCTGGCATCAAACTGAAAATGGGAATGTATTTTTTCAAAAACAATAACTTCTCAGTTTTTACATTAGATATTGTCTTTGTACTATTTTCAATTAAATACAGGGTACATTTGCAAATCATTGCATTCTATTTTTATTTGCATTTTACACAGCATCCCAACTTTTGGAAACAGGGTTGTACTTTCAAATGACTCTGAAACTTCAGATAGAAAAAATACCTGTGGGTTCCTAAGAAGTCACTGAATGTACTACATCTCTATGCTCTAAACACACCTGCAATCTTTTGAATTTGTCGATTTTGTGCATCATGGAAACATTGATAATCTTTACATTGGCCCCGTTGCTCAAATCACAATGTCGAAGCAGGGTGTCACGTTTTGGGGTAGCAGAACGCCAGGCACAGAGTTAACAAACAACGATAGATTTTATAAAAACTAGGGCAGGCGAGAAAACAACAAAACGGCAAGAATAAGGCAAGCATGCTGGAACACATACACAAAAAAACTCAAAGACTAGACAAAGGGCTGACAGGACTGGACAAACTAAATAGGGTGCTAACGAGGGCTAACAACAAACATGTGAAAACAAACAGAAAGGACAGGCTACGTTAAAGAACAAAAGCAACATCCAAGGGGCGAACTCCCAGAGAAAGTCCAAAGGGGAGTGAGGGCTGGGCGCCGACATTAGACCTGGAGCCGGATGGGCCGTGATGGCAGACATGGGCCCTGCCTCAGAGCAGAGCAGGGCTTTGGCGCCGGAAAGAGCAATGCCCCCAGGGCAGAACCAGGGATGCCGGGCAGAGCTGGCGAGGCAGGACTGGGATGAACGGACAGGACTGGCCTGGGAGGCTCTGAAGCGCTGACGGGCTCCCCTGGCGGGGTCTCCTCCTTGATGGCTGCCCCCATAGCCCCCCCAAAAAAATTGTTTGGGGAGAACAGTGTAGAAAGGGCGGAGGGCAGGTCATTGAAGCGCCTCTCCTGGTCTTCCAGTCACCGCAAGAACTCAGCTGGGGCCATTTGTTCAGGTCGACTCATTCTGTCACATTTTGGGGTAAGCAGGATGCTAGGCGCAGAGTTAACGGACAACAATGATTGATTTAATAACAAAAACTAGGGCAAGCGAGAACACAAAAAAACAACAGGAATAAGCAAGCAGGCTGGACCACATACACAAAAAAGACTCAATGACTTCACAAAGGGCTGACAGAACTAGACAAATTAAATTGGGTGCTAACGAGGGCTAACAACAAACAAGTGAAAACAATCAGAACAAAAAAGACAAGCTACGTTTAAGAACAAAGGAAAAAAACAGAACAGAACATGTCACATCCAAGAACAAAGCAACATCCGAACCGAACAAAATAGGACATTACACATGATTCCCATTTTAACAACATCTCTGGGCTGGGTGGTAAAAATAATTTGGTGAATTACACAAAAGGGGTGGGTAACTAATGCTGTGAAAAAACATCATTCCACATTAGCCATATATGTTTTCTGAACAATTTCTTTACCTCTAAGTACAGTAATTGTACAAAAACTGCTTTTCTGTATTTTTTGGTCATGAATATTTTTGGTCATATATATTAGTGGTAGTAAACCGCTAATTTGCCAGTTCATCCTTTTCTAGAACTCTGACTGGCCAGCAAATTGTCCTTAAGACGAGTCAGCAACATTATTTGAGTGTGAGCTAACAAAATGAACTGTATATATCTTACTGTAAAATTGTATTTTCACTGGACAGCTACTTTACAATTAGATTCCACCTGAGTCTTCCCTTCAGACAAGCAGACATCTGGCACAGTGTCATCCATTGTCCTTTGTGAAGAACATGCAGCCTATAATTAATGAGCCAATTTTCAACATGGGCCATTGCTCCAGTCAATTCCTTTGCAGCTTGCTGTTTGCACTTTGCATGCAAATAAACCATTGTATCATCTGAACGTCTTTGTCCTTTTGACTCAGGACCAACAGAAGACAGGTCCTTAATGAACAGACTGAACACAATGGGTCCCAGTGTTAAACCTTGGGGTGCGCCCGCATCATAGAAGAACTAAAGTAAACGCTGGATGATTTTTAAAGATGACCTTGAACCCAGGTCTGACCTAGCCAGAGGAAAGGGTCTTGGCATCTTTGCATATCCCTCTAAAACAGCCTAAGCCATCAACAGGACTTTGATAGTTATTCCCTTGCAGTTGATTTCACCACTTCTGGGAACTGTGTAGACTAGCTCATTCATGTACCAGATGGCCTTCACTTATACAGGCCTTAATACCTTGCCTAGATTAACATGCAAGAACAGAATCTATTTATGCGCAGGAGTGTGTGAGCATTTCTGTGTGTGTGTGCATTTCTGTGTGTGTGTGTGTGTGTGTGTGTGTGTGTGTGTGTGTGTAGGTGTTTTGTTTCTGCTTTCACACTAATCGGGAGGAAAAGCAGTGAGGGGGAGTGAGAGATGGAAAGAAAGAGAGATTTATTAGGACTGTTGATCATGTTCAAAGCATGATCCAAATGTGATTGAATGATCCCACTGTGGCGCTTCTGATGTAAAATGGGGAGCTTCATTCCAAGAATGAAAGAGATAGAATATGTTTATAATATCAATGATGTTGATGAAGCCACAGCTTTATTATATCCAAGGAGCACGTGAAAGCTAGATGATCTAAGTATTGAAGACGAAACGGTCGACGTCAATGGTGTCAAACGCATGACTCATAAGTGAGCTATTTCGTTTCTTTAGCTGTTTCTTTTTTTAAGACATCTATTTTCCCGCCGAGAAGAGCAGCGGAGCACAGGCTCAGGCCCGTTGCTCTCTCACTCGACTCCCCTCATCAGAACATGTGATTCAGCGGTCCGTCTTTAAATAAGAACTTTGACTTGTTGCTTACCTTCCAGCTCCAAGTCTGTATCATAGTTCTCCTCTGCAGCTGCGATGACACACTCTCTCCCCTTTTCCTGTCTGTCTCCATCACCACCTCCGCCTTCACAGCCCTCTTCGTCGTCCTCCTCCTCCCACTCTTCCGCCTTTCTCTCACCCCCGTCTGACACCATCCCCTCGGGGTTGGAGTAACGGCCGGAACCTGACCGGGTCACTGTCTGCAGCGGGGAACGAAAGAGAGAGGCTGAGGCTGAAATTGTCACTGATTACTGTACCAGCTGGTTTAAGGATAATGATAGTGGAGAAATCCTTGTATGACAGCCTTGTGTTCAGGGCTGCGTAACTCCAACTCTTTTCCAGCAGGACAATTCTGATCATACATCCGTGCCTTTTAATTGAAGGCTAATCAAGAAAAAACAGGACTATGTCTGTCAGAGCAGTTATATGCTAAGTTGACACACACTAAACATTCTATATTACTGCGGATGGAGAGGGTGTGCATCTTGGGTAGCCAATTAATTATGCATGGCGCCATTCAACTCTTAACAAACAAGGTCCGGATCCTGATTATTTTCTGTTTTTACCTCATTATTAATTGTTCCCATCTGGTAACCCACTTAAAAATAACTGCCAATATTGTTTTTAAAGGGCCAGTTAATAAAAGATTGCTGGATTGAATACTTGAATAATTGTTTTACAGGGCCGGCTCTAGTCTTTTGGGAGCCCTAAGCAAAATTTGATTTGGGGCCCCCTCTCCTAGTGGTACCTAAAGCTAAGGGGCACTAAGCAACCGCTTATGTTGCTTATACCTAGAACTGATCCTGCTTCTTTGAACTAATGAGGTGAAATAACTTGTCCCGTTCAGCTGGGCTCCCTAATTTCTTCCATAATATGTTCTGTACAAGATCCTCTGCTAAAGGACTAAAATGTAAGCTAGTGTCTTTCATGTCAGATCTGCTGTTTATGCCATAGTACCTGATGGTCAACACCGCCTCTGCTGAAAGTTTTCCGGGGCCTGCTGGGTGGTCTGCTTCTCGTCCCGCCCAGAAGCTCTCTCTCACTGTCTGTCTCCACGTCATCATCCTCCAGAACAGCCGCCAGCAGGGACTCTTTGGCCAACTTCTTGCCGACAACCATGCTTCCACCCAAACAGTGGACTCTTCTGACCTTCAAACTAAAATAGTTTTGCTGGGGAGTGTGCCAGTGAAGACCCCTAGATGTTTTGAATTGTACAGTTTACCGGGACTGCAGGTTAAATCAGTGCTCTGGACTTCTTGGCTTTCCTGGGTTTTGTCACAACCCATCTTGCTCAGTGGGTGGGTCATCTTCGAAGGGCTGTTGATTGGCAAGCTGTTCAGCTAGTCAGGATGTTGTGGGCTTTTCACTCTGGCTCACAACCACCAATTCACAGGAGGCAGAGCACACAGGACTGGTTTAATGTTTGGCTGATTGTCTTTGTTGTTAGGTTGCCATGGCACTACATTGTATTTCTTGCTGAGAGCAACTGCCTACACATCTCAGTAGCTGAATTGTACCTCTTCGTCCCTACTGTGTTGTGTGAAAGCTTCGAGGGTGACAAATAGAACAGGAATCTCACACAGCTGGTTTGTTTGCAGTAATTATAATCAGTCCAATGGAGAAAAGACACACTGTACAGGCACTAGATCTCCTAATCACAAAGACAGCCTGTGAGAAGGCAACTGTAATATTCAACAGTTTAAGCTAACCTTTAACCAACCCCACTACCCACATCACACTCATTAAGGAACACGATTTGGTTTCAACACACAACAAAAGACAACAAACCCAGTATTTACATGTACTGTAAATGTTTTTTTTTATGTTTTATTAAGTAAATGCAAAGTTCCTTGCAGTATGCATTAAAATGGAAACTGTCAAGGTTGATAAATTCCACAACAAGGATTTTCTAGCAGAGGCTGTTTGGGTTGTTGGAGTTTAGCAGCAGCGATACAAGCACGAAACCCCTTTGATCCTATCAACCGTCTGTCCATCACGCGGAGGATGGATGGACGGAGTCGCCTTAGTCCCACTAACTGACACAGTGCTAGATGGTAGACAGAGCTTTTTTTTAAATTATGATTATATTTTTTTGGGGAGGACACAGTAGTACAGTTTCTCATGCATTCTGATACTGCTGCTTTCCCCCCCCCCGGTCCAAACTATCAATTAGACCATAGTCCTCATGTTTTTTCTTATATGTTCTTTTTACCAAGCAGAAAAGACAAATAATATCCATTTATATAATCAAAATACATTCTTAGAAAAGTGAGTTCAAACAGTTCCCTTTTATGTTTCTTCTTTGTGTGTGTGTGTGTGTGTATATATGCTATAATGTTATCTTTTTTTGTTGTTGCACATTTTACATCACAGAGTTTTAGCGGGCCTCATTCCAAATAATAATAATAAAAAGAAAACATTCAGAAAGAGGAATAATTAACATTTCTTATTTCTCCCCAAATAAAAAGAAAAAGTTTTCGATTAGAAATGTAATCTATAGGCGCCAGTTTGTAGCGGACAGACGTAGATAACACAGAAATCCATTAAGTTTCATGCCATTTTAGTTTAGAAACAAAGGAAGTACTAAAGAAAGACAGCAGGCAAGAAATATATGCTAAGCTACAGGCTGCTGCAGAGTTGGTGACCATTACAAATATTTTCTTAATCACAAACAAAAGTCAATGACATGCTCAGAATGGAAACATGGTGCATTACAACAGACCTGCAAAGGCTCAGCCTTCACACGATGCTCAGTGAAAGGCTGTTGAGTTAGCTTGGTGAAATACATACAATAAACATAGGGCGTTGACGAGGCTTCCTCATAGCTATATATATATTTAGAAATATATATTTTATTAAGATATCTTCCTCAGCCTTCTTTTACAATGAAGACATCTCAAGTTAGTGGAATTGCCATGACAACCTAAGTAAACATTTGACTATCCATTTTCTACATCTTGAAAATACAATCCAAGAATTGTTTGGGTTTGCACATGCGGAAGCTTTCCTGTTTGGTTTGTGTGTGTGTGTGTGTGTGTGTGTGTGTGCAGAAACAGTTATGCTTATTTTCTTTGGTAACACTATTTAGTTGCCCTAATAACTATACTACTAACCCAGTAATAACTGTAGTAACAACATAGTACAATAAATACTATGTAACTACACAGTAATATGGTTGTTATAGAATCAGTTGTTACACAAATTGGAACAAAGAATGTGTACTTAAAATAACAATATTTGTCCCGGCGAGTATGACTAAGAATGCATTCATGTAATCAACAATGTTCGGTTAACTGCCTTGCTTAGGGACGCACATTTTTTTTACTTTGCTGGCTCAGGGATTAGAAATAGCTACTTTTAGTTTACCAACACTACTGAACACAAGGCTACCCCGCGGCCTCTAAGTTCACAAACATTTCCTGAATTTTATTCCACATGTGTACCTACAGATTTCATGACACATTATGTAGTTAACGCTTTTTAATTACACACTTGAAAGTCACCTGTTAATTACCATGTTAATAACTCAGACCAAAATGTGACACATTACTTTTTCTAAGTCGTACCTGATTCTAAAAAGGACAACACAAGTGTTAACCTATTTTTGGTATAAGTTATTAACGTGGACATTTACTGGTGACCTTATGTGTTACTCCAAACAGGGAAAAAGGGAAACTCATGAGATTGAGGGAGAAAGATAGGGAGCAAAAATAGGACAGTCAGAGGTATTAAAGAGACCCATAACTAATTAATGTTTACCTAATAGCAACCTACAGCCAGAATGGGCTCCCTAAAAGACCTGTACAGACTTGGACCCCAGAATCTCACTGGGACAACATGTTGACAATTTGATCCCGCCTATAACCCCACTGTACTTCCTTCCATGTGCCAATCAACACTGTCTATCGTGGTTGATTGTTGCCACCAACAGAGGTTATGTTGCCCACATTGGATTACTTTTCATGGAATGCAAGTGTGAGTATTTATGGAAATAATTCAAATTTACTGTGCATAGATTTAATCAATGTATATTTGCTGTTATCAGAATAACTACTGGTAAGCTGAATGCAGCCCCTAATTCCACTTACTTCAGAGTATGTGTTCAGAAAGAGAGAGGCAGACATGGAAAAACAATAAATCCATTATGTAACATTCGCATACAAGTGCGTTGTCACCATTTCTGCTATTCAAGTTTTTTTTTTACATTTCTGGTGTTCACTTTTCTACCATTTGAGCTTTCTGCTTTTCAAGATTTATGCTACTCAGTATTGAGGTTCTGCCACATGACATTCACACCAATCTGCTCTTAATCCAGATGTCCGTGCAGAAGACAAACACTACACAAACAGGGTTCCTTTACATGGAACGTTGCATATATGTATCCATATATAGCTCTGGTCACATAGACAGTTGTGATAAAAACTGATATTGTAGGGATATGATGAAAACCCAACATTTCCATTCATTTAAAATCATTCATCCTTTCCTCACCATCTTAGTTCCCATTGGAAATATGTGCTGCGTTAATATAAAGAACTTTCAGCACCCCGATACCTCAGCATTTGGTCTTAGCAAATGATTAGGAAAGAAGTCAGCTATATTTGCCACAGACTTTCCCTACCACATATTTATAAGATGCAGAGCCCTCTAGATTATAAACTCTTTTTTTGTGTGTGCAATATTTAAATACTGGTTATGTTAACGTGTACAGGAGGCAAATACATATGATTTCTCAAAATTCTGTCCACGTTTTTATGCAATTGCTGCTATGAAACCGGTTCACAAAAAAGGGAGCGATTCTGCTATTTTGACAGGCAAGCGGAGACAGAAACAGAGAAAGCTGTAACTCCAGAACACATCTATTTTGATTAACTGTCAAGAAGATGCTGAACACTTATAGTTTTAGATGACAAAGTGCCTGGAACGTTCACCAAATCCATACTTGCTCTCTCTTCAATGTAGCACACAGAAACTATCTGGTACTCTGACTCTTTCAATCTCTCCCTTCCGCTTTCTGTCTCCTGCACTCTAACAAGCCTATCTTTAAAAAAAAGCAGTAGCCTGCACTTACCCTTGAATCTCAGTAATAAAGAATACACTCCAAAGCTGGAAAGATTAGCGCTGACTTAGAAATCTTCAGCCTAGTTAGGTTAATATGCAGCGGAGTCAGTTGGTTGGGAATGGAACTTAAACTGAATCTCCAATCACAGCATTGAGACCTTGTCCCCATAAGCAGTCCCACAAATATAAAAGTTTAGCAAAATGTTTTGAATCTAACATTAAATAGCCAACAAACATAGAATATATTTCTTTACTATTATTCTCGTCTTGCTCATGCATCAACAAGGAGGCAGGTGTTATACTAGGTGCACATTATGATGCATAATGAAATCAGAAAAATGATCAATTTCCCAATTCATAATTAAACAAAACAAAAGTGCACCTCAAAAACTCTTGGAAAATAAATGTTACTACAGACTAAATGCAAAGCCTGACTGATCATGATGAAGCAGAACTTGTGTGTGTATATATATATATAAAACTAACCAAAAAAACCAAACATAATTTTTTTTACAGTACAAAACTTGGCACAGTATTCTCGACTAGCCATAGGGTTAGGGTCACTCATTTTGCTGTTCCCCTGCAGCATACGGCCCTTCCGATTGGTCCACGTCAGAAAGATCCGGAAGCCGCTCTTGTGGTTCTAGGAGCAGAACACCCTGACAGACAAAGGAGGGGGGTGGAGTTAGCCCGGGTGAGGGACGTTACAAACATTACTCACACAGCTCACTCAGCAAACGGGGCTTTGAAACACTGAGAAGTTCAAGTGACAATTCAAACAGGAACCATGGAGGCTGCTCAATACATACCTCCATACATTATTATGCAGCTTTGTTAATGAGGCATTGTGTAAGCCAGCCTTTTCCACTCCTCTTACTATACAGTGTGTGGATGAGAAAGAGGCTCTTAACTTTCAATGCAAAAACTTCAGAGAATATAATCGAGCCACTCGCTAACACTCCACTCCAGTTAGTTGGGTTGAAGACCTTTTCAACTGGTTTCTATGGTTACCTGTTCATTATTTTAAAACAACTGTCATAAATTGAAAAAAAAATTCTAATCTCCATTGTATCTACAGCTTTGCAGGTCCGTCCCACTAGTATGGAACAGTAGCTTGTGTAAAGACATGCAAGACGTCCTTGGGACAACAGGTCGCTTTGAAAGATCTAGAGGAGGAAATAACGAAAACTTTTGCGGAACACTGAGGACTCACTCGTCAGAGTCCTTTTTGCTTTCCTCAATGTATGCGATGGATTCCGAGCGCAGTCGGTTGGTGACCTCATAGGTACGCAGTGTGACACCAAAGATGTCTTCATGATATCGGTTCTCATCCTGCCGGGAGAGAAGGGCGCTGTTAAAAGGGATGTGCACACAATGACACCAGAGATGATTTGAGGTTAGATGGGCAGAGGAAAAAGAAAGGGATAGTGGGGGGGGGGGGGGGGGGGGGTATTTTTTTCTTCATGATTTCCACTGATATTTTTTTTATGACCAGGTCCACAGGTTGAGCAGAACAGGTTATTTCTTTACAGGCCTTGAAAATGGCTTCAGTGGTCGGGGCTTGGATAAAAGCTTTCCTTAGATGTTCCTGGGTTTGGAGGCAGATCCTTAGAAATTAGTTAATTATATACTCCTCCGCTTAGTCATTACTGACCCAACAGTTTTATGTTCTGCATTGATTACCTGTACAGTTGAATGTCAGGTGGTCTTAATCCGAATCGCTTATTTAAGTTGTAAAAAAGTATCAGTGAGTATGTCAGTTACCTAGTCTAAAAATCAATCTGGTCGGTTAGTTTGCAAGGCAGCATTCTAGACGCGTGAAAAAGTAAGATACCATGGACCGCATTAGGAGTCGATGCACTCTGGATCAATCAAGTCTGATCAATGTGGGTGACTCGCGCAGGGAGTAGCTCCTCCGCTAGTTAGCTGACTGCGTACAGGACAGCAAAACATATCTTACTCGAAGTTTGCTGATGTAGAATCCAGCGTCCTCCAGAGTCATGTTGCCCTGCAGTTTGATGATTTGCTGGATGGTCTTGAGGACGTCCCCGGCCATACCAACATCCCCACACACGTAGATGTGTCCTCCCTCCTCTCTCAGGCACTGGTACACAGTCTCCGACAGCTGCTCACGAAGCACATCCTGCACATATTTCTGTGTCCGAGACAGGGGGAGATTGAGAGCCATGGAGTAAATCATCAGGGAAACAGGGTTATCAAGAGTTTGGATGCAACAGATTCTAGTAGTGGTGCATTTGGTTCAAGTACAATCCAATGCAAATGGTGCCCTGGATAAAGACTATATCTTACGGTAAAGAAAGTAAGAGTCAAAATATTGACAAAAACAGGGATATACTGTACAGACTTTATTATAATATAAACATACACCACATTGCCCACATGACCTCAGTCTAATCACACCAGACAGCACACTGATTTCCTTTTTAATTGTATTATTTTATGTATTATTTTTTAACTGTAAGGTAATAATAACACTGATATTGTAAATAAGAAGATAATGTCCTTTTAGTGCAAAAGTGATTTGAAAACCATCCCTGGAATTAGGATCTTAGTTTGATGTCACAGTCGCGACAAACAGAACTAGTTTCCAAATGACCCAACTGATCTATAAATCGGAAGGATCACAGGTAATCTAGCTACCGCAAAAGTGTGTTTCAGAGTAGCCATTTCCCACTGAAAAAATGCAAATACATGCCAGAACATGCCAATCGGAGCTCACTTGCTTGTGCTTGGCTCCGCCTACCAGATTTAGCTTCCTAGGTTCTGCCAATGTAGCTTCACTAGCCTCCAATTAAAAACAACCGCTTGTGGTCCATCAAGGGTTACTAAAAACAATCTCTGCAGCAATTTTGCTTCATAAAGCTAGCCTAGTTTGCTGATACTGTAAAAGTCACAGATGGTAATCTGTTTCTGTTTGCCACAACAATTGGCAACTTTGTCTAAAAGTTCCATTACATCATTGTAGAAGCTCTGTTACCGTGGAAACTGTCTAAGCTGCTTGTGTCATCTTCTTGATCTAAATGCACGTTTTTAGTCAGCTGTTGTACAGCAGAAAATTCTAAAACAATCCATAGAATTGTATCTTGTCTGGGGTCCTTTAACATATCTGTACCAGATTTTTTGACCTTATGAACAGTCTGAGAATTTCAAGGACCAGGGATATAAATAAAAAGCATTTAAGGTATTTTTATTAAATAAAACAAGATGCATGATTTCTTATAAAGACTGCAGTAGGCAATTAAAGGAACTGTATTTCTGAAGGTCAACAGTAGGGCCTACCTTTGGTCTGCCAGGCTCTCTGGAGTAGGCTGTGTAAAGCTCTTTGAACACCTCCTTGTTCTTAGCCTGAATAGTCTCCTCCTTGTAGATGTGGTCTATGTGCGATTGCCGGCATCCAAATACCAGGATCATGGGGCAGGGTTTGATACCTACGGAGACAAACACAGCAACAAGTTCTTTCTGAATGTAGACTAAAATGTTTGTGGTGCTAGTTGCTTCCTCCGGTTCACGTGCATTGCTTCATCATGGGTTGGAGTCTGGCCCATTCCATAATTTGTTTTTAAAACATGCTCTTTGTTTTTCACCACTTCCTCTATCAAATTAAGCATACAATTATTACACATACATAACAACAGGTGACAAATAAAAGGAAAAATGAACCAGGTGTCTTGGTAATGTGTTGGGCCACTGCGAGGCTCTAGAAAAGCTTCAACGCGTCATGTTATAGATCTATGGGTCTATCAAACTGTGAAGGCCATAGCAGATGACTCATAACACCCACATAATACTCACCAAACTATTCAGTGACCCTTTGTGCCCTGTGGATGATGGCATTGTCATCCTGGAAGAGACCTCTCCCATCAAGATAGATGTTTTAACATACGATAAAGACGATGAATCAGCATAACTCTAAGGATTTGCAGTCACCTTGTGTACCCAAACCATGCCAGGAAAATGCCCCCCACAGCATAACTTAAATGCCTCCCACAGGGTTTTGGACCACAATTTTCGTCCCTGTTGTCTTTACCATAGATCTAAATGCAGATGTAACTTTTTTCCTTGAAATACTAGCCAGTTGATCAGTCTGTGACTAAAGCTCCTGCCATCCGTGCACCAATAATAAACCCTCTTTTATTGCCAAGTCTCTTGCCACCTTGATCCAAAATCCAGGTCAAATGGGCCTGCTCAGCATTTTATAGATGCCACAGAGCATGATGGGATGATAATTGCACTAGCATTCATTAGGGTCGTCAACTCATTTTTTCCCTTTGTCACCCATTTGCACGCACACACACACACACACACACACACACACACACACACACACACACTTATAAATTAAGTCAACATTTGGTGAAAGTGAAGGGCTCAGTAAGTCATTAAGGAATAAGTAATATAAGTAGCGGCAGAGCCTTTTGCTATTCTACAACGTAAACAAACCTTTGTGTTCGTAGTCAAAGAGTTTTTGCTCCCAAAAACTTCTGAAGGGGGCGATTCCAGTGCCTGGGCCGACCAGGATACACGGAGCTCGAGGGTCCTTCGGTAATCGGAATGTAGGAGCACTACAGTCAAAGAATGATCATCCATTAGAATATCAAATATCATCAAACTTTAAGGAACAAAACATTTTATTTGATATTAGGAACTGGGCCGTCTAAGTCCTGAATGTCTATTTGCTGAAAACTGAGGTATATCAGACAGTGTACTACAGGTACTACAGATATCAACAGTTCTAATTACGTTACTTAGAGGAGTTTATAAAAATAATAAGGCAACTCAGGTTGTGTTTTACTGCCAATATGCCACGGTTACAGGCACGGTGTTGCACCTAAAAACAGTGATATATTACTGCTTAAATACACCTTTGCAGCAATAGCACACACAAAGTAAGAAGCAAAGTGGTATACCCTCTGACAAAACAGGGGACCATTTCATCTGCTTCTATTCTGTTAAGCCATGACGAACACACTCCATGGTGTATCGGGCCCTCTCCATCTGAAAAGAGACAATCAGCCGTCATACACTTTACCTATGTACCTCCTCGTCCTCACACCACGCCACACAAACTAACACTGAAGTAGAGTACACATAATGCTGTTCTGCAGTGTGGGCAAATGACTGTAATTTAACTGTCAGCCTCGGCATCATGCACTTCACTTCACAGAGCGTGTTCACACATGCACAAACAGGCACACACGCGCAAACAGGCAAACGCGCACAAACATCTCAGAGAATTAAAAAGGTGCCTGCAGCCGGCTGTTTTTGTTCATGTTACCTGGCAGTTGAACTAAATTGCTATTTAATAAATGTCAAAGCTTAAGGATTAATGAATTCATGAATGTATAGTAGTTCAATTACATGCACAAGAAGCAAACATAAAGAAACAGTTTTTTTGGAATGTTCTTGGTGTAATATTGGATATATCCAATGTAATTATCGTATTAGCGTTAGCGGTAAATGTGCCCCCACATTATGCTTTGCCGTGAAAGCCATCTTGGATGTTTGTTTAGGTAAGGATTTCCAAGGTGGATTAAATGCCCTAAAATACAGGCTGGCGTTCTAAGATAACTTTAAACTCTTTTGCTTTTAACTCTCACAGGGTCGCTCCAGAAAGGATGACTCATTTTATTAATGATACAATTTTCAAATAGCACACTCGCTTCCCACCAATATCTCCACATCATTGTACCGTGTCAGCAAATTACCATTTCACATTTTTAAATTGTATTTTTACATCTTATCCAGAGCAACTTGCAGAAAGAATTAGGTTTTCTTGGTCAAGGGAACAATAACGGATTCCCTTCATAGACATGCTGAAACAGCTACAAAAAGACTACGTATGTGTCTATAAGACCAGCCCTAGCGGACAACCTTTAACTTCCGTATCAGACCAGTGAACTTCCCTCAGCACACTAATTATTGGGAAACTTCATGCTCCCTCATGTCAGCCCAACCTACAGCTGTCAGTTCTGCTCGGGTGCAGCAAAAGACGGGCCTTACCCCTGGTTTTGTAGGACACCACGGCCACTGTAAGGTGGATCTCCCCAGGGTGGAAGTCCGGTGAAGAGCTGATGGAGTAGTATCTAGGCTGGAGGAGGGGCAGCTGGGTCAGAAGCAGGGTGGACGGCATCTGAATGGACGGGAACTCCTCCAACACTTCCACCATAGTCGGGTTGTTGTACCACTTCCACTCCTCATACTCTTGCAAGCCCTGGAGAGGAGGGCAAAACAGAGTCGGACAGACGAGAACATCTTTGATTTGTACATTTTATATTACCTATCATAATGAGGGACCTGCAAACTTGTTGAAAAGAATCCTGTTAATTGTATGAATTGTGTAAACTATAATGCCAAAAAGGCACCTTGACAGTTTGTGATATATACAGTAGCCTATATAACAAGGTGAAGGACTGTCTCCACTTTAAGTGGTGTATAGGAACAGCCCATAGTTGTGGTATATTGGCCATATACCACATCCCCTCATGCCTTGTTCTTAGTGTTAATGAGCGCGGTATACATATACAGTGGGGCAAAAAAGTATTTAGTCAGCCACCAATTGTGCAAGATCTCCCACTTAAAAAGTGTAATTTTCATCATAGGTACACTTCAACTATGAGAGACAACATTTTTAATGAATTAATTGGTAAATTATGGTGGAAAATAAGTATTTGGTCAATAACAAAAGTTAATCTCAATACTTTGTTATATACCCCTTGTTGGCAATGACAGAGGTCAAACATTTTCTGTAAGTCTTCACAAGGTTTTCACACACTGTTGCTGGTTTTTTGGCCCATTCCTTCATGCAGATCTCCTCTAGAGCAGTGATGTTTTGGGGCTGTTGCTGGGCAACACAGACTTTCAACTCCCTCCAAAGATTTTCTATGGGGTTGAGATCTGGTGACTGGCTAGGCCACTCCAGGATCTTGAAATGCTTCTTACGAAGCCACTCCTTCATTGCCCGAGCAGTGTGTTTGGGATCATTGTCATGCTGAAAGACCCAGCCACGTTTCATCTTCAATGCCCTTGCTAAAGGAAGAAGGTTTTCACTCAAAATCTCACGATACATGGCTCCATTCATTCTTTCCTTTTACACGGATCAGTCGTCCTGGTCCCTTTGCAGAAAAACAGCCCCAAAGCATGATGTTTCCACCCACATGCTTCACAGTAGGTATAGTGTTCTTTGGATGCAACTCAGCATTCTTTCTCCTCCAAACATGACGAGTTGAGTTTTTACCAAAAAGTTCTATTTTGGTTTCATCTGACCATATGACATTCTCCCAATCCTGGACCATCCAAATGCTCACTAGCAAACCTCAGACGGGCCTGGCACTGCAGGATTTGAGTCCTTGGCGGCATAGTGTGTTACTGATGGTATCCTTTGTTACTTTGGTCCCAGCTCTCTGCAGGTCATTCACTAGGTCCCCCCGTGTGGTTCTGGGATTTTTGCTCACCGTTCTTGTGATCATTTTGACCCCACGGGGTGAGATCTTGCGTGGAGCCCCGGATCAAGGGAGATTATCAGTGGTCTGGTATGTCTTCCATTTTCTTATAATTGCTCCCACAGTTGATTTCTTCACACCAAGCTGCTTACCTATTGCAGATTCAGTCTTTCCAGCCTGTTGCAGGTCTACAATTTTGTTTCTGGTGTCCTTTGACAGCTCTTATTTATTTCTTATTTTACTGAGGAATTTACCAATACATTCATACATTTTTTTTTCTCATTTTGTCTCTCATAGTTGAAGTGTACCTCAAATTTTTAAGTGGGAGAACTTGCACAATTGGTGGCTGACTAAATACTTTTTTGCCCCACTGTATATAGCATCACATTTGTGGAGGATGGAAAAGATTTTTCAGCTAGATCTGACACTCACACTGCAAACAAACTTCTTCCTCTCCTAAGAATGGCAGCGACATGATTTACTGATGCCTTAACATTTTTGGTCAGCCTGTACAACGTACTGTACTTTTGTAACCCCACAAGTACAGTATGCAGGTTTGTTGTTGAACTACGACCCAAAAAGCACATATAATAAGCCTGTAAGCCTGTAAGAATACATAACCAGTAGCTGAAGGTTCCACTTTTTTCTTTTTTTATTCATTTCTCCTTCTACTTCTTTTACATTTTTTATGTCTTTTCTTGTTTTTGAGAATGAGATGAACCATGGAGAGTGAGTCACTCAATCGCCTGGCCAACATAACATTTAAAACACATTTACAAAAACTGAGGATGTTTTGTGTATTTCTTCAACTGTGGGAAGCATTGCATGGGGAGAAAATATCTGCAGGTTATCAGGCATAGGGTTTAAGTTCCATGGCATCTGTGCCAGCCAAAACCCGCCTACTGTAAGGTTCTTTTAGACAAAAG
Source organism: Esox lucius (assembly GCF_011004845.1). Classification (NCBI taxonomy): domain Eukaryota; kingdom Metazoa; phylum Chordata; class Actinopteri; order Esociformes; family Esocidae; genus Esox; species Esox lucius. The sequence continues at coordinate 8,311,153 of NC_047581.1, read as the reverse complement.
CAAAGTACTTCAAATGGTGTTTTAATCAAACAGTGGAAAGAGGTTTTATAGAGTATTTCTGAGGTAAATCAACCAAAGAGACAGGTGGCTTTGTGCCTTGAGAAAAAGGTGCCAGAGTCAAGATAAAGAGGAAATTCACAGCCACAGTACTGAAAAGAACAAGGAAACACATTCACCAGGGAAGCCTTCAATGTGTTTCTATGAAGGCTTCACTTTAAAGTCGACGAACTTCCATTACGGGATGAAAAGAAGTTAAAGACTATGTTATGCTTTTGGTTCCACATTCACATTCCGTTCCTTTACCTCCATTACATAGTGAAAAAGCATAAAGAATCTAATGAATGCTAATGAACTGAATCACCTGATGTTCCAGCGTGGATCAGTTGGTAAGAGCATGCTGCTAGTGAGTCATGGGTTCAGTTCTTAATGGGGTTATACACAGTTGTCTATATCCACTATATGACTTTGCTGCACATTATTTTGAATAAAGTGCTAGCAGAAACACATTACCCGTCTATGTTTATTAATGCATTATGAATCAAAATGGACTAAATGCGGAAAATATGTTTTGAAACTTGGGAACTCATATTAGGTTGCCTGATTTGAAAATGTGTTCGGGAGATAAACGGTCCAAAAACATTTTACAAATCCGACACGTTGCATAGACTCGGGTTACTAAACTTGAGTAACCTCCAGTAGCAATGACATGCAGCTGTATTCCTTCATTAAACTTTAGAACAGATGGAACAAGACCGGGCACTCAATCAGGCAGGGGAATAAATATCACCAATGATAAGGACAATTTCTACACACAAGATCAGTCATTGTTTATAAACATTCACTGTTCTTATGTTGACTACGATGAGCAGTCCTAGAACACTTAAAAAGACCACATTTAACTTCTTGATAAAAAGCTATTCTGAGGCATTTCAAACCTTACTCCCTTCAGATTTTAATATTTCATTATAGTCGTTTGGCAGTTCTTATCCAAATCTCCTTAAAGGAGCAATTATCCCTTACTTAGGGGCACAATTACCATTTAAACCTGAAGGTCACAGGATCTAGACTCCACTAGGAATATAGGATAATAAATTATTACGAATCAGATGAAAAGAATGACTGCTTGTGAAAGCTCCCCACTAAAACGAAATGGAAACATTTGTCACTTTCCTTACCTGCTGGGGTCAAAAAAAGGTTTTGGATACCTCGACATAAGCAAACCAGATGAGTATTATTTAGGGGGCCAATGTCTTCCTACACTGAATGACCCGTATTTGTATGTCAACATCGCAAAGACCCCTGCGCTCAGATCGGTCAGAGGTAAAAAATACAATTACACTATGGGTGAAACCCTTCATTACCTTACTGAGGATCTCTAGTTTCCTCCTATGCTTTTCATTGGTTGCCAGGGAGGCAAACTGCTGCAATAGGACAGGGCTGGGGGGCGTGGTGATGTCCAGGAAGTACTGGAAGGCCTGGAAGATGGTGCATGGCGGGATACGAGGCTCCTCTAGCCAGTTACTGATCACACCTACAACAAAATAACACCAATATACGTTCTAGTAAGACACCAGATGACATACTGAAACAAACATATATCAAACAATATCACACAATGTCATAGAAAATGTATAGCTGATTTGTGCATAACAATTAACTAAATCTCGAGTCAGTTTCAAAATCTGCTTCAAGTGATTTACTTAACTGAAAGGACATTTGTTCTTTGCTGTTTAGTGGAAAAATCTATCAAAGAGGCACTAGGGGATGTGGACCAATGTGCAACAGCTTTCAGCCAATCTGTATTCAGGATTCAAATATTCTAATTCATTAGTGGCATCACATCACTTCCTACTGCGCCAACTGTGTTGATAACCGGTTTATAATAACAATAAGTCATCTCAGGCGTTTGTTACATATTGCCAACATACCCCGGCTAAGCCTCTCTACCCAGGCACTCCTCGATTAATTGTGCCTATGAACAGCTCTTAGCCATGGTATTTTGGCCATATACCACACCCCATTATGCCTTATTGGTTAAATAAAAATACAAACCTAGGGCCGTGTTTCTCTCTTCAAGGAACTCCACCTTGACAATCTGATTGACAGGTGGGGCGTCTTCTAGTTTCTCTATAAGGGCCGTAACCAGGTCCTCGTGGTTGCCAGGGAAGATGCCCAGATGGTCGCCGGGCTGGTACGCCAGGCTGTCCTCGTTATTTGTGTGAAGCCGAACAAATATGGTGGAACGACTGCTAGGAGATTTAGGAATGTAGTTACAGTTTGTGACTATTATACATACAGGAGTTATAACCCGCGTACAGTTCCCAGCAATACCCTAAATTCTGGCGTATTCATTTCCTACATGAGAATAGGAAAGTGCTAATTGAATGCTCTCCAGTCCAGTTAAGAGAATTAAAAACAAACCGCAGACATCTCAGAACAGATAAGCTGTAGTCTTTTGGTGCATGCTGATCTTAACAACTCCCAGTTTTAAAGGCTCAGAGCAGAGGAGAAAGATCTCTCAGATTCAGTGGGGTCTTGCTCATAAGATTGTGAACAGTTAGCATTTTAACTTGGTCTGGGACGACCATTTCACTATAGAGAGTGAAACCAGTGTTGTTACTTAAAAATTAAAAAATGGTAAAATAATATTCATTTGTACTCAGCTGCCAAACTTTGGGATACATTTTCCCAAAAAGTTGTCTAACTTTAATAATAAAAAAATAGCAGTATGCATATAGCATAGATGAACACCCAGCACAGAATATTGGGCTGACTTTTGGTGCTGTGTTTTATACAATAGTGTTTTTTTAAATGGATTGCCCTGTACATGTTGAGGATTGACTGTTGCACATATTAGGAGATACATAAGACCTGTCCAATGATACTGTATTGTTATTCCATCGCATCGTACTGTATTGTAAGAGAACGTGTACCCACTTCGATGTGGAACTTTGCAGATTTTCACTCTGTAAGATCTTGGCTCCATGAACCTTCTTCTTATGAATGCTGTATAGTGCTGTATGAGGACACATTCAGAAGAGTTGATAGATTAGCTTTTATATATGGTCAATAAATTCCCCTTCATCAGAAAAAAAGACTCCTTTGCCATTCTTTATAGAAGATGAATTTTGGATTGTGATTATATTTGAAGCATCTGTGCAATTTCTTATGTAATCAAGATGGGCCATTACAAAGCAGTTGTAGCCTATATAGGCCTTATAAAGAGTAAAACCTTAGTATGTGTTGTATAAAGTTTTCAATAACACTCCCTTTACCTTGTGTTAGAGCCGGGGCCTCAGCTGTGTAGGTGAGGCGGAACCTACTCTTCTTCCAGCTCCGATCGTTACTGATCAACGAATCATGCGCCTTCTCGATGTTCACATCACCAATGCAGAACACGTCACAGGCAGCCTTGACAGACGGAGACACCCACAGGCGTTTATAAGTACACACATTTGAAAGACAGGCAGGCTTTGATAAGAACAATTATTCAAAGATCCGTCTTTTAGAGCCGAGAGGGTTTTTTGATACTCCATTTCGGAGAATGAGGCGATGAATAATGCACTAAATCAAGCAGGAGAATCTCCTGGCCTGCACACAAAGTCGGTTCAGCCCACGGACATCATCCCAAGGTCTGGCTGCCTGAAACATTACCTCGACAAACAAGGAATGATTCAGCAGACTGGAGTGCCACAGCGTGGGTGCCGTTATGAATTTACAAATGAATGCATCACACATCACTCAGTCACCTGTTGGCATATTTTACATAACACCAGGTATTCTGGCATTCTTGGATGCAAACACTTCTTTACAGAGGCCGTGTCTGAGATTTGTCCGTGGCTAGAGAAAGATGTTTTGATCATGGGGTGCTGATAACGGTTGACCACCTGATGGCTATCGTACACACAGGGACAAAAGCACGACTGCGATGACGCGCATCACATGGACCGAGAAACCCACACGCTTCGTCAGAAAACAAAAATGAGGGATTTCCAGAAGCTCAGGGTGCTGAAATTGTGTCAGGGGGCCTGCAGCACCTCTACTTCTCACAGCTATGAGTCCTACTGTTGATGCAGGAACTGGTAGTGCGATCAAGGTTTAGAAGATCTAGGATTTGGATTTGGTCCAAACAAAACATGAATCAACCTGTACCAAATAAAATACCATCCTATCCCCAGCCCAATTTACATTTATCCCCAGCCCAATTTACAATTTGCATATACTATTGCAGAATTTTATACCTGCTGTGTTAAACTGGTTCAAAATTAAATACTGCATTACCCATTATTATTACTGAATGTCTGCTGTTCTGGTAGCATGGAGGGGAGCTTATCCATCATTTTAATCTAATGTGGTCCCAGGTAGATGTGTGTGTGTGTGTATGCATTGCATGTGCATGGGTGGTACGTGCCACACAAAGACACCCCAGGTCCCCCACCTTGAAAACCTTCTTAGCCCAGTTCCTGAAGGACTCTTCCTGGCCACACAGCTCATCTCCTTCCCCCATGCGTAGGATTCGCTCACCCCCCAGCTCCTCGAACAGCGTGTCCACAGCGTGGGCAAAAGCACAGAAGTGTGGGTAGGCCCTGGAGCCAAGGCCAAACACTGAGAACCTGGAAAGAAGGAGAAAGAGAGAGTGAAAGAAAGAGCGAGAGAATGAATGTGTGTGAGGAAATGACACTCTCAGGCGGCAATACAAACAAACACACACTTTGGTTTGATTCAGACAACCATAAAGGGAATTGCTCAAACAAAAAAACAAAAAAAGGGTGGTCCTCACATAACTTGGCAGACACAAACAGGTGAGTTGTCCCTCACTGACTGATGTGTTATCTTGAACCAGATGTCTGTGTTAAGAGCCCCTCTGAGAGGTGGTGAGGGTGACAGGAGACATTCTCACCACTGTCCACCCATTCAAAACACATCAGGTCTAAGAAGCTGTCCTGGGGTTCTATTCAGACAGATTTGTCTTTCTGTCATGCTCGTTTTAACACCATGGCTACCATATGTACTCGTATCCTGATGTTTTCTTAAACATAGTCAATGGTGTTCTCTAACGCCATGCGAAAACAACATTTCTGATTAGGGCATATAGGTCCAGATGTTAGCATGTTGGCTGACTTCGGCTTTGGCGATGTTGGAGGTGTAAATGTGTATCTAGGTGTTAAGAGAGCTGTTACCATGTTAAAAGTTCAATTGACCTCTGTTCGATGAAAATAATGACAAATTAGTTGATCTTTTCATGACCTCATTTGAAGGGGGTTTGGGGGTGGAGGGGGATTGGTTTCTAGAGTCAAGTTTGGGACAGAAACAACAATCAACAGTCAAAAGGAACTTACTGTTAATGAAGTTAAAACCAGTTTTACATGGATACATCATTTTGAATGTCCATCACCACTGTCCCTAAGTCTCCCACCACGTGTGCTTCCACCTTCAATCGCTGAAGAAAACATTTCAATGTCCTCCTCAACGAGGTAATAAAAAGTATCCTAACATCTCTCTTGCCTGGGTAGCAGCCCAAAAAGGAGCTGTTGCTATGGAAACTCGCACACGCAGGAAAGTGCATGGAGGAAGGGAGGGGGGGGCAGGCCTCCAAGACAGGCGGAGTTAGAGGAATGTATTTCTGATTATGAAAAATCAGCATGGGACAGGACAGGAGAGGTTTTTAATTGGTTAACGCAGGGAGTCGAAAAGGTTCCACGACATACACCGTCAAAACATCCACCAGGTCGGTGTCAAATGGTGCCTGTTGGATCCAACTCTTAAACCCATTCTGAAAGGTTGGGCTTGCGTACCCTACCTGACGTTGGCAAGGGGTCCGGTGCTCTCAAAGTTGACCTTGGCCTCGGGTTCGTCGCTGGAAGATTTGCGGGTGTCTGAGTAGGAGGACACGCTGTTGAAGCGCACCTTGTAACTCCTAGGAGAGAGGCAGACAAATGTACAGTATCGAACAAGGCTTTATTAATCAACTGCAGAGACAGACATATTGATCTCCACAATCCTCCAGAGGCAAGGCCCTGACACTGAAAATCGTCAGGAGCACAGTGTCAGTCAGCGTAGCAGCCCTGAATCAATATGGGGGTGCAGGTTTAACTTCTGTTGGACAACGGTGGACCACAGGAAGAATTGCTGCTGCATTCGGCAGTTCAGTAACTGATGGGGACGATAATAAAATCCTACGGTAGCCATGGCCTAGTGTTGTCCAACAGTCTGAGCTGCTGCCTTCAGTGCACGCCTTGCTGTGTGGGTTCAAACCTGGCCCGTTGTTCGGTCAGGAGAAAAAAATGCACTAATCTTTTACCACACCTCTGTTCAATGAAGCATGGAACACTTGAAAATCGTAAATGTTGCCCCACAAACATGTGACTGTAGCCGTCAGTGCGCACCGATTTGAGCTCTAGCCACTATAGCGTACATGAATCTACGGTGGCATGTAGGAGACCTGACAGTGTGCTTGGTTGAACTCACTTCCTGTCCTCTGTGTTAGACGTCGGGTGTCTCATTTCCATCAAACCACCTCCGAATTTCTGAAGAATAATAGGAAGACACAGTAGACCATCATTCGAGAGCAGGTTTGACTTACGCAAGTATAATGAAAACACAGATGGTTCTATATGCACACATACTGTGATTCACACACACCCACCCACACGCGCCAATGCACACTTCACATTTCACCATTCTTGTGGGGACAATCATTCCTATATTTTAATAACCTTAAGCTAAACCATAAATCTTAACCCTAATCACTTCGAACCTTTAAACATAAACCCTAAGCTGCACTTCAAACCTATCCCCTCATCTGAAAATAGTCCCTTAAAATGGTCCTTGTTTTACTATATTGCTGGGATTTTGGGTACTCACAAGTATGGCAGAACAGTGTATTGAACACAGCCGGCTGGCCAATCATACCTCTCCATTCTCAGGTGGATCTCCGTTTCCAAAGGTACTGGTCACCACCAGCACCAGTGTCTCATGCTCCAGGTCCACCATGTCGTACTCATCCATTGACATCACCTACGGTGGTGGAACACAAGTGTGTGTCAATGACAAACATCTCCATTTCATACACCCACCTGATGTCAATAACGCAATGGGAACCAGAGCCATTTTCAGATACGAAGTTCAAAACACAAACATTTCATTTTCCGACAAGAAAAACAGTAGATACTGATTTTTATCTCTTTAGAAGAAACTAAAGAGATAAACATTGAAATAAAAAGTCCATGGGAAGCTTCTCTTCTCGCCACCACTCCTCTGTCAGACACGACTTGAACATCTCAAAACAGTCATTTGCTTGGGGCTTGCATTAACATGCTGATAATGGGCTGCCATACAATTTACACCCAGGCATCTGACTCTCAATCTTGATCCGACAGCCACGGTGCCTCCAGGCCATCGTGCCGTGAGAACAAGACTGGTAAGACGACTGAGGGAAGAAACACCCCCCATCCCGGTCAAGTCAACCATTCATCCATCCATCCGCCTGCTTCAAATACAACAAGATACTTCCACCTCCTCTGATTGATTACAAGAACAAATAGGATGAAAAAAAGGATACTGTTTTCCTGGAGAGAAACACTGGATGACTGAGAGGAGCAGAGCTGCGAGGTTTTAAATTTTTCCCCCAAAGCCATTTACACAGCATGCAGTGTTTTATGATCTTATCTTAAACTACAGCTCAACGCTTGGCTGGGTTGATTCTGCCGTTGGGTCCCGTGGCAATTTGCGGCATGAGATCGAGAGGGAATGTGACAAAAGAAACATTTCTGCGTAACCTCGCCAGCTTGGTGTGAAAACCTCTCCTTGTTATTTTTCTAAAAAAAAAAATCATTCAATATCATCCCTGATCCTAATATTCAGCTTGTGTGGTTTCCCTTTCTGTCAACAGCATGGAGTTGGTTTCAGAAAATAGACATGGCACATGAGCACATTTTCAACGTATTTAGCTGAGGGTTACCTTTGCATCAAAGGCGTGCTTGAAAATCTCACATAGGGTTTTTGCATAGTCTTGAGACTTTCCGGTCTCGGTGGCGAATAGTATGGTGGCTTTGACCCGCTTTGCCATGGCCTGACCCATCAGCTTGGCTGAAAACTTCACAGCCCTGCACACACAGAGGCACAGAGCCGGGGGACGAAGGTCAAAGGTCATATATATAAATATATATTGCATACAATAATAAAAACAGTTACAAACATTTTATAGCTGTGACTATTAAATTTAATTGTAACAACATGGTCAGACAGAACTATTAAAGCAAAGCCTGACCATCCAAGACATTACAAATATAGTTTTAACGGTGTTCAATGCAATACAGTGTTTATAAGCACTGAACCAGTAGTCATACGGTAGGGTCTCTCGGGGTAAGACTGTTAAACTAAGCTCATGAGGAGTTTTAAGTAAGATTTTTCCTGCATCATTAGGTTCACATCCTTTAAGGTCATACAAAATGCATTTACAAACTCAGGATGCCAGCTTTAAATAGTTCATTCATGAAAGACTTTATGTACTGTAGCGTAAAGAGGAAGAAAAAAACGGAAGTTAAATCATATGCATCAGTGACCATGGGCACAACAGACTTCATCACACCGTAAGCCCTTCCTCCGTCACCTCCCTCTAAAGTAATTTAAACACACATGCCCATTGTGGCTTCGACACTTGTGTGGTTAGTTCGCTCGATCAGGCAAGCTGACAACGCAGCATGTTAAGCTTAAACAGCGGACGGCGATGGTGATTACCTCGTGTCCATCCCCCTCAGGGGAAATACAATAATAGCACAGGACAAAAATCACCCAACAAATGCGAGGGAGAAAAAAGAAAACAGTTCTCTCTTCTTCAGTTGAAAGTTCTGATCACCCTCTTACGGGTTGACTGAAAGGAATGACACAGCTCAGTACATCCGCTCCATTCACGCCCCCCTCTCTGTTCTGCTACCTGGTCACATCCTATTGGATTAAACAAAAACCTTTCTTGAATCGGCACTATGCTCCACTGTTATCACTACTAGCATCCACTTTGCAGCTAGCTGACATAGAATAAAAATGTGCTTACTCGGTTGTGTGGTTTTCCCATCTAGCTATCTTAAGTTGAATGCACTGTAAGTCACTCTAGATAAAAATACGCCTGAAATGTACAAGAGCGTAAGCCAATCAGCAGGCAGCCCTGAATGAAAACAAACACACTATACTCTTACTTTGCACTTAGTGGCCAGTCAAGCAAAGCTACACCATTTCATTTACAGTAATAGGTGAGATTACCTAATAAACTGGCCATCGAGTAGAAAGTTATTGATTAATGTGTGACCTCAAACACCAATGTCATTGAAGAACAATGTTGTCCTGAGGCTAAATGAGAGGACATCTGTGCACTTACTTGGCCAGTTTCTTGAAGCCAATGGCTCGTTTCTTGGTGGGCGTTCCGTTGTTTGCTTTCCACACATGGTTATTCCATGGGTCAGCCTGTGACAAGGAGGAGAACATTTAACCACTGACCACTGACTAACATTAACCAGCTCTTTCTAACGTTTAAATACTTTGAAATACAATTTACTGTTGACTCAGGTTAGAAAACTGAGTATTCAAGAGAATCAACTTTTGAACTTGTCACGCACGCTCTCCTTTCTCCTCACCTGGTACTCGAAGGAAGGCGTGAGCCGATAGTTGAGCATCTCCTGGTGAAATACGGGGGTGATGCTCCCAGACATTGGAGGTACGATCCACACCCAATCCCCCGGGCAGCCCCCTCGTACCCTGATCTCATTCTCCATGTGCTTCATGAAGGACTCCGTGGCCGAGTGGTGGTCCACTATGGTCACTTTCGATGACTGGAACAGACAGCAGGGAATTACTTTGTGTCTGAGAACTTCGGTCACTTCAAGTGCTCAGATCTCATGTGACAGTGGGGTTCTGGAGATTGACATTACCCAATTTCTAACATAACATCTTCTGAAGGTCGATGCTTTAGAGTGTGGTTGATATACAGTGGATAAAAGTCTACACACCCCTGTTAAAATGCCAGGTTCTTGTGATGTAAAAGAATGAGACAAAGATAAATCATGCCAGGACTTTTTCCACCTTTAATGTGACCTATAACGTGAACAATTCAATTGAAAAACAAACTTACAATAATGTAGACTTTTTATATCCACTGTAGAAGAGAGAGCAATGCAAATAATATCATTCAAGAATGCTTGGCAATCACCTGGAAACTGAAAAGAACGGCTATGTTGATCTCCACTAATGCTTGGTCCTTCCACAAAGACGAGGTCTTTCTGGTATCCAGGGCCATCTTATTGGCCACTTCCTATTGGACCGGGAAACACACATTTGGAGTAATGACAAAAGCTGTTGTTGATAACTGAAGCTAAGCCGGAACATTAATGTGAGATCCTGTCACGGTCTTATCTTGTTTTTGCCTTCCGGCAGATAAGCAAATTAGTTGTTTGTAAAGTTAGAGTGAAGATTTCAATTAACATTTGACTAATTTTATCTCTTTTCACATAATACTACATCAACATGACCCTTCGAGTTAATGGGTTGCGATAGCTGTCCTGAGTGACGGCTAAGTGTTTGCAGTCAGCGTAAAAATCACATTTCCCAAACAGTCTGAAAGCCCGCAAGACATTTAACATTCGATAATGGAGACCTTCTCTGGAATGGAGACATTAAACAACAAAACACAACAATCAATTTACAAGTTCTTTGTGCTCTACATTAAAATAATACCATCTTATCTTGTATATATCGTAATCATTCTGTTGATGGGTAAACCTTTAGCAGGAGGAAGGGTGTTCATGAGGCTTCAAATGGGAATATGAAAAAAGGACTTAAGTGACTCTGTGCCTGGGAACACACACATTACCATCATTATAATGGCTATGCTAATACGTTAAGCTGAATATAAAGCACAACACGCTGTACATACTGTATCCACTTATAGCTACAGCTTTTAGGAAGGAGACCTCCTAAGATCCAAAACAAATTCCTTACATCCTGGGGACATCCTAGCGAATCCCTGGGTGGTTGTAAGGACACGCTTGACATGCACTAATTATCGTGGTTGATCACGATTTTTGTAAAATACATTAAATAATTTATCAGCATACAGTAGCTACAGCAACAGCCAATAACAAGATCTTCTTTATCAAAACAACCACCTGTGTGAGGAGCATCTGCTTAATGACAAAAAATTTAAAGCATCACTGGAAAACAGTGCTTCCACAAAATGTAATTAGATAAAAATAGATGAATCAAGCAAAACATTGTGCAAATTGGGTTAACATTTTTTACTTATAACAAGACAGAAATTCAGAAAACAACCCTTGATTCTGAAATAACGACAGTACAATTCTTACAATCTGAAAACAAAAATATCAGCTTTGTTCAGTTTTATCAATGTGTCTGAATAAGACTATGTAGCTTATTTCCAGAATGCATGTGCATTTTTCCCAATCCTATTGGCAAATGTAATATCTTACTAAAAGAATTTGTATCGTATATAAATTAAATTCAACATCAATTCACATGAAAGCAGTTCTTGCAGTGCGAAGACATGCCTTTGACCTCAAACCATCTTTTTGATAGGTAGCTGTGATTTAGGATACATCTTCCACATACAGCATAGCTCTGCACGAAACCACCATGTCTGAAATGCCTTTCATGAGGTAATCTATAAGTGACAAATGTTTGACGCCCTTTATTCATGTTGCCATGAGATCAGATTAATCCACAATGGTCAATTTTGAAGAGGCGTCATGAATAGCCCTCCAGATTGTAGTGAAGCATTCTATGTCATCTAGTGAATATCATAGCCAGAGATAAAACACATGTAACACTGTCATAAAACTGGGAAATCTCAATGTGCCACCATTTAACCACTCGACCAACAGCTGTCATATAGGTCCCTGGAACCAATCTTGCAGGACTTCTTGCACCAGCCATGTAAGTGGTGCGAAATCATATCTAGAAATGTCTCTGAATGCTTCTTAAAAGGTCATAGTACCTCCAGGATGTTGTAGCGAGAGCTGTCACAGAAGTCTCTCACGCCGATCTCTGTGCCCATGTACCAGCCGCTGAAGGGACAAGCGGTGAACTCGAGCCCTCCCACCTCAAGCAGCATGCTGGATACGGCGGGCAGGCCATACCACTTCAGGTTCAAGTCCTTGAACCATTCGTACCTGCAGGCCGGGCGCATGGGGAAGAATGTTAATTAATGACATTCAGCATTGGGAGTACAGATGCTGAAGGCAACATGTAGCATTATATAAACTGTTTGATCCAAACCAGAATGTTGATTGGCAGATAGCCATGGTATATGCAAGCAATTAGGCATTGTGGTATATGGCCTCATACACCAAGGCTATCAGCCCATCAGCATTTAGGATTCAAACCACCTGGTTTATTATTTAAGAATAAGGCATCTTGCTAGTTTGTGGAATATTCCCAATATATCACGGCTAAGAGCTATGTCCAGGCACTATGATGCGTCATGCCTAGGAAAAGCTTTTAGCCATGGTATATAGGCCTTAGAACCCCACCGTGAATTATTCCTTAACTATAAACTGTGCTATTTGAGCCCGGAATAGTAATATGTGGCGGCGTACTACGGTATGTGTATTACAAATCTGTTTTGCTATGTAAAGCCAGGGCTAAAAATTCGACTGTAGTACCAACTTTAAAATGTAACTGAATTGACTTTGCTGTTCAGCACAAGGTGCTTCGGTAACTTTTCAGTGCTAAGATTCACCTTAAAATACTGTCAGATTCTAAGTAAAATTGTAGATTCCATTATTACCTACAGACACATTTCAACAAGAGATGCTACGCATTGTGTGTTTGCTTTACAAAGCGCCATGCTTCTGCAGTACATTGTGTGTTTGCTCTACAAAGCGCCATGCTTCTGCAGTACATTGTGTGTTTGCTCTACAAAGCGCCATGCTTCTGCAGTACATTGTGTGTTTGCTCTACAAAGCGCCATGCTTCTGCAGTACATTGTGTGTTTGCTCTACAAAGCGCCATGCTTCTGCAGTACATTGTGTGTTTGCTCTACAAAGCACCATGCTTCTGCAGTACATTGTGTGTTTGCTCTACAAAGCGCCATGCTTCTGCAGGACATTGTTGGAGAGTAGACGCGCACAGCCAAGAAAGCCTTAACACAACACTCGCAGCCAAGAAGCACAGGAGCGCAGCCAAAACGCACATTATCGCATTATCACAGCACAAACACTTGCAGGTAACTCTGAGGACCTGAAATGACGGGACCTGCATCCATCTACCAGGTACTACACAGGCTCTGAGTTGTCCCTTGGGGCTGCTCTACTCAGTAGCGGAGAGCCGTCGCAGATTTATGCAATGATGAGACACTAGCGGAGCCAAACGGCAGGAACCAAACTGGCACCGGAGCAGAGAGGAGGCCAACTGAACTGACGGGGGAGGGGGTAGGTTGGGGAAAGGGCCAGTTCTGGGAGCTTGGTTGGCAGAGGGGACTGAAATCCCCACCCCCGAGCCTGCAGTCCTGTGGCGTTCCGAGTTGAGAGGGCGGGGTGGAGAGTATCTGCGTGTAAGAAACACGGCCACCGCGTTGCTTCATTCTAAGTGGTACACCTCCATTAGAGGATTACCCCTGTGCCAGTTGGTAGGTGCATGCACACATCTTGTCTCACTCACTTGGGGTGTGTGATCTGCACCTCCAGAATAAGGTCTTGGGGGATCTCGAACAGCTCCGGGTCGTTCCCATTGGATTGCAGCAGAAGGGGCAGCACGTCAAAACGACCCTTGGGGGCCTTCCAGCCCTGCTGGATGCAAATCTGGAGACCAAAACATTTCAGAACAATTGCACACAGACTCACTCAACTGGACGTGCAATCCCTGTGTGGTGGCTCCCACTCCGAAATGAGTTGAAGTAAAAGCTTTGAACTTGCTCGGAGGCACGCTATATAAAGACATTCGACCCCCGAGGGTTTTGTGAAAGTGGTTCTGTGGGTGGAGATGACACAGTAAAGTTTGTGCTTTCAAATTCCGCGAGGGAGACATTCATTATTCACCTGGAATAACAGTGGCCGCAGAGTCATCGTTACCTCAGTGAATTCCACGTTGGCTGGGTCTCCCAAGATCTGGCCGTCAGGCTGCTTGTAACCGGCGTAGCGAATCAGCTGAGTGTTCCACACCCTGAAGTCATGCTTGCCATCTGTCCTTTGAGGAAATATTGTAATGGCAGACCTAATCGGAAAAGAAGCCCGCCAGCCCACAGACAGCAAGCATTTAATGACAAATGAGTTCACGGCAGCATCTATGGATTAGAAATGTACATCAATCCACGCTGTGGGTCAAGCCGACTAACAAAACTGACAGGATTATAGCTCAGTTACCTTTAGGCCTCCACAACAGATCTCGGTTTGGTTGCACTAATACCACTACAGGGCAAAAGTGTTGATTCGACTAATCTGGCAGTAAATCGCTAAGTCCCAGAGAAACAGAGTGACAGAAGATCGGCTGGTTTAAATCCAGGGGCAGTTGGATAGCTGGAGTATCCGTCGGGAACCAATCTGTCCGGTGTAAATTCCAGAACGGGGTGGTTCTGTGCGACTCAGTTTGTAAGAGAACGGCCCTAGCAATGTCATGATTGTGGGTTCACTAAAACATCTCCGGGCACTAATGTCATCAATCGCCTCAGAGCAGTGCAAAGAATAAGAGGAGAATTGACTAAACAAAATCCTGACTCATGGGGCCCGAATTCAAGTCGTAGCCGTCTGTACGCAGACCAGCTCACGCTTCAGCCAACAGAGTCCTAATACTCTGTCACGCAGCACGCAAACGGGACAGAGAGACAGGGGCTAGGTACACTTTGACCTATAGTATGAAGTAGCTTCAGCGGTCTTTGGTAATGTACCACGAGGTGACTCAGTGCACTGATGAGTCAGACACTAACACAGGATGCTGTTCAGTAATTGGGGAGTAAAGACAGTCACGTGTCTTTACGCTTGGCAGAGCAGCGTCGGACGGATGAACGACTGCCTAGGAGGAGTCTGCGAAGACTGGGGAGACGGGGGAGAGTCTGCGAAGACTGGGGAGAGATGGCAGACGGGGGAGAGTCTGCGAAGACTGGGGAGAGATGGCAGACTGGGGAGAGATGGCAGACTGGGGAGAGATGGCAGACTGGGGAGAGATGGCAGACAAAGAGATTGATGTAGGAAAATAAGGAGGAAGAGAGGAACAAAGAGAAAGAAACCCAAACGGAGATGTGGAGAGGGTGAGATGAACTGAGGTTAAAGGTTAGAGAAAATGAAAGGGAGGGAGAAACTGCAAAACAGAAAATTGAGACAGATGGGGAAACTGGACCGAGGAATGTGACAGACCAACGGAGCGTGGCGAGGAGAGAGAAAACGAACACTGAGGAAATGGACAGGGAGAGGCACCCAGCGCAGAAGACCCTTACTCACCGTAGGTTGCCTTTGTTAGTGGCATACTTGATGTGGTTGCAGATGTAATTGTACATTCCATGAGCCGTTGTGCAGTCCCTGGCATCAAATACCTGTTTACAAAAACAAACAAAAAAAACACACGTCATGAAAGAAAATACACTCACACAACGTTAAATGCCAATGACGTTTTACGGAACGCCACACTGCATTTAAAAACGTAATGCTACATTACACGGACCCGGACAAGAGGAGGTGGCTGCATTTTATACCTTGACCCAAGCTGATTAGTTAAGCTGGATTTGGTTCCTGACCTGTAGTTTGGACCACTGGATGCGTCCTACACAGCGGGCTGCGTTCCTCCAGGCATGCTTGGCTCCATAGATCAGCTCCGTGTCCTTCAGCTGGTACGTTCCGGATGCCTCGATCTCCTTAGTCACCTCCTCCAGCCTGTCCACGTGGGCCTTCGAGCCAAACCTGTCACACAAAGCTCTGGTCAGGGGGACACTGAGACAAGGAGCAAGAGTGTCTATAACATTGTCCCCGGCAGTGAAGGACGCAGCTCTATTTAGGGTTTTGTTGTGAGTGTAACTTTCTTGCCTTTTGATGGAAGTGTAATACTGGTCTATGAAGTCAGTAGCCAACGGCAGGAGCTCCTCTTTGGTCCGACATTCGTCCGGCTTGCGGCTCCCCTGGCTCGGTGTCATTAGAGAACCGAAACAAACGCGCTCACTGCAGATTGACAGCTGAAAAGCAATGTGGATGACGTCACATTACCGCAAGGCTCGGATGAACCAAAATGGGCCTTGTGAAACAGAAAACATTGAGGAATAGCTTGGATGCGGGCTTCTATCGGATCCCACATCTCAGTCTCCCCGTGGAGTTGGGGAAGAATACGTATGCAGGTTCATCGCAGGGTGCACCGGATTCCATTACACTTCGAAATCCTTTCATCTGCTTTAGAAATCGACTCCTCGCTGTCTCTGTCCCCTACGCTCTCTTTCTATCACTTTCTCTTACTCCCCCCCATCTCCCTATTCTCCACATATCTTTATGGATGAGTAAAGTAGTGTCATTTTCCACCTCCTGCCTTTCCTGTCAGAATAATCAGTCTAGAGTGCTTGACCCAGGGCCGGAAAGTCAGATGGTGCATCCTGTGAGTGTACACAGCAAGCATCTCAAATGTGCTGTTGTAGTGGCCGAAGACACCACACTCTTCAAGGTATATGCACTGAAACACATTGCAGTTGTGATAGATTTTTGCTTGATTATTTTTCCACTACATGATTATACCCATCAAATTGCTTTTGAATGTATCAACGGCAATGAACGTGAAATCAGTTGGGGCACAAGCACAAAAAAGTTGTCATTTCAAACAATGGTGAGAAACATCTCAGAATGTTATTTGTTTGATTATTTATTAAAAACGTGCTCTAACACACTGGTTTTCATGAGGTTAGCAAAAGCTGGTACAATCCAAGCCCACATTTTTTTTTTTTATATTTACACCTATGGATTGATTTTGTGGCTTTGTATAGGAATGGAGAAGAAGTAGCTAGCCACAAACTGGGGATGTATGCATAGCAAAGGCCCTATTCCTTAAGGCAGCATTTGCAAAACAACTTTTCCAAACTACCTAAAACTAATGTAAACAACACCCAATGAGCAGCATAGACCAGAAAATGTCCATTGAGCTTGGATTTGAAGGTTATTGTCAACAGTTAGTTGTAACTCCATGTTTATAAAGATGCCAAACTAATATGACTTTTTGTTTTGTGGACTTAGGGCAATTTTACCTGACATGGATCAAGTCATAGTATAAAACCGAAGTTAAATAGCTGTTCTCAATTCAAAAGGCTTTTTAGTCTATGACTAGGCTTAATGTGTGCCCGGAAACTAGTGAGTAGCCGTCCAACCCTGCCATTCAAGTAGTGTCACTGACCGGTCATAATGACCTTGCATCAGTCTAATAACACTCAAATAATGTGATGTTTGAACAGCAGATTACAGCTGGACGGATGTGTCCAGAATGACTGCTAATGTTTGAATTAGTAGAAGAGTCATTAAAAAGGAGAGTGATGGTCGCCCAGACCAACCTTGCATGTTCAAGGGAGTAGTTCTTAATGCATCCGCCGGATAAGAAGCCGAGAGTGAAGAGGGAGCCGGCGGCTGTAAGAGTAACTCAACGACTCAACTGCTTAAAAGGGAAATACTCGTCCTGCTGGCAGAACTGGCCACCCGCTCACACTGTCTAGCCCAGTCCACACAGTCGGACCGCTCAAGCCGCTCAAATCCCCGTTCCCCTCTCATCCCCCTGTTCAAGCAACTAGAGCCACCCAAATCAGCACGACGCCTGCCAGAGATAGGAAGTGAACAACAATCCCCCAAAAAAACACAACCTCTGAGGATTACAAGGTGAGGGAAGAGTGAGAGATAAAGAGTGAGTGAGAGAGAGAGCGTGAGAGTGTGAGAGTGAGAAAGAGCGCACAAGACAGAGGCAAGGAGACAAAGTGCACAAGAGTGAGTGGTAAAGGAAGATGACGATAATTCTCAGCGTCAGAGTGTTGAGTGTTAAAAATAAAACAAAGGAATCCCGTTTGCCTCAGTACATCCGCCTGCCATAAGGCACTGGGCATTCATGGCACCCAGCTGTCCTTTCACGGCTGAGACAGAACGTTCAGTCATATATTATACATTTGAAGATGCCCTATTAGAGGGCCATTCATCGGTACGCATAGGAGGCTGTCGTCCATTAACTTTCTGAAGTAATTCGCCATGCACGTAAAAGCATTAAAAGAGCAAGACAACAGCCGTGTAGATATCTAAGTGGAAATAATGGCTAAATGTCTGGGTAATAATGGCTAAATAACGGCTAAATGTCTTGCTTAAGGGCAGGGATTGGCAACCCTGGTGCTGGACTTCTTCGGGTGTGTTCAATAGGTTAGCACCCATCAAAGTACAACCCACCTGATCTTCTAGAATGTTCAACAGCGTTCAGTGCAGTGTTGCACACCTTTTGCCTCTACTTGTTCTAGGGAGCTGCTGTTTAACACTATTTGAGAAACATTTTATAAGGGAAACAGCTGGATGAGTCCAAACGAACGAACTAATCAATCGGCAGGGAGGAAGTCACTCTCCTGCAGATTAGAAGCAACGCAGCTCTTGATTGATTAATTGATTGGCTAATTATTAGACTGATTAACTATTTGACTGACGAGAGGATAGCAGTGTTCCACAAATGAGAAGAAAAAGCCAAGTTTGGTACCTTGCTAGAGCTGTGGTGTAGAGTGTCATTGTATGTGACTCCAGTCTCCACATTTTTTATCTTCATGAAGCGTGGGCATTTTGAGGGGCTGCCGTTCTGTAGAGCCTTGTTTGGAGAGACCCTCCCCGGCGCTGGAGGCTAGATAAAAGGAAAAAGATGTTTAGGATTAGTGAGATGTTACCCTTTAGAGTAGTTAGTGCTTCTGCCAAGATGCCTGTCGAGCCCACCTGTGTGGAGGTATGAACTCTAGGTATAGAGGAGAGAGATGTGAGAACAACTGTTTATGCAGGCAGTGAAATTTGTCTTCTGACAAACCAAATCAGATCTTTCAGGATTACATTTGGGCTGTCTGTGTAAACACTGCCACATACAGAGAGAATGATAGCATATAAGTGTATATAGTGTATATAAAAGATAGAAGCATAGTGAGAAAGTCACCCCCTGACTTCAAAATGGGAGCTCCTGTCACCAGAATACGTTTTCCAGCAACATTAATCAGGTTTCATTCTTCAGCCATCATAATGACACAGAGATAGAAGAAACCTCCCATCAGGTGAAAAGGTAATCAATATCATTCCACACTAGCATGACTGGTCGCTAATTGTCAGCGCACACTGCATGTGTTGTATGATATGGATCTATTGATGGATGAATGCTAGAATGTATGTCATTTAACACCGGCGACAGGATTTTCCTGGGCTACCCCCTAAATGTATTCACATCTATTCATGCGGCTGAACCTCAAATAAAAAGGAAATCAATCCCACTGCGTAATTGTAGCGCTTGCTGAGGAGATGAAAGTGAAAACCCGCAAAATGTCAATCGAGGACCATTGATGTTTCAGAGAAACGGAGGAGGGACCTGTTGGAATTGATTTGATTCCTTGCAGAGATAGATGTGATTCCCAGGCCAGCCAACCAGCCGTAGGATGCATACAAAACGTGTGCCAATATTGTCATCTCTAAGTATTTCTGCACAGAAAGTACTGTGCAGCAAGGCGGCATAAGGACACCTTATTACTCCAATAGTCAAACAGCCAAAGGATGACAGATGAGGAAAATTACACTGGAATAGAATGAGGAGACAGATTCAGAACAGGGAGAGAAAACAGAACAGATTGAGATAGGGTGAGATAAGAAAGACAGACGAGAGGAAGAAAAAGAAGAGAACAGAATAAATAAATAGGAGAACAATGGAGAGAGGCAAATGATAGAGGGAAGCAAGAACGAGAGAGAGAAGGAAAGGGGAAAAGTACTGCAACATTAAAGGGAAAATCTACTACTATACTATTTGGGGTGTTTTTTTTACTCCCTAGGTAATCATTGGAGGTGTATTCGACAATTATTAACCATAGTAATATATATTTATTTATTTTGTCTTGGGAGGGTTCATCCAGTGATGACATTGGTTGACTGAGCCTGCAGGCTGTAGATATGGTTTTCCTTGTTCAACAGAGCCACTGGACCTAACAACATTCCTATCAGCCACAACATTGTAGGACAGCCAGGTTGACTAATCCTCTCTGACTCAGTTAAGGTTTCAGCCTGACCAGAGCCCCACTTTCTTGTCAAATCGTGTTCTCACTCTTTTTAAAACTTGGGCGGTACTCATTTTTACAGATTCACAGGAGCTAATTCGGCTGGCTAGTTTTTGAGATTAGGGATAAATTACTGCTGTGGATGATTGAAATTGTTGTGGAATCGGGATGCATATTGATTATTTAGTTTTTTTTACAACCAGGAAAGGTACATGGCATGTTTCTACCAGTGAAATGCAGAAAAGCTTGTACTTGCATTGTGTGAGAAAAAACAATGATATGTTATATGTTAACACATTCAGTACACATATAGATAAATAGCAGTTAAATATATTTTTAAGAAAAGGTATCATGAATGGGGGAATGAAGAAAAAAGTACAAAAGACACAGCCAAGACAAAGCTTGAGCAACCACCCGTGGGCAGTCTACAGTGGGGAGGACAAGTATTTGATACACTGCCGATTTTGCAGGTTTTCCTACTTCCTACTTAGCATGTAGAGGTCTGTAATTTTTATCATAGGTACACTTCAACTGTGAGAGATGGAATCTTAAACAAAAATCTAGATATCCGGCTCTCACAGACCTGTTAGTTTTTCTTTAAGAAGCCCTCCTGTTCTCCACTCATTACCTGTATTAACTGCACCTGTTTGAACTCGTTACCTGTATAAAAGACACCTGTCCACACCCTCAATCAAACAGACTCCAACCTCTCCACAATGTCCAAGACCAGAGAGCTGTGTAAGGACATCAGGGATAAAATTGTAGACCTGCACAAGGCTGGGATGGGCTACAGGACAATAGGCAAGCAGCTTGGTGAGAAGGCAACAACTGTTAGAAAATGGAAGTTCAAGATGACGGTCAAACCCCCTCGGTCTGGGGCTCCATGCAAGATCTCACCTCTCACCTGATCATGAGGAAGGTGAGGGATCAGCCCAGAACTACACGGCAGGAACTGGTCAATGACCTGAAGAGAGCTGGGACCACAGTCTCAAAGAAAACCATTAGTAACACACTACGCCATCATGGATTAAAATCCTGCAGTGCACGCAAGGTCCCCCTGCTCAAGCCAGCGCATGTGTCCAGGCCCGTCTGAAGTTTGCCAATGACCATCTGGATGATCCAGAGAGGGAATGGGAGAAGGTCATGTGGTCTGATGAGACAAAAAAATTTGCTTTTTGGTCTAAACTCCACTCGCCGTGTTTGGAAGAAGAAGAAGGATGAGTACAACCCCAAGAACACAATCCCAACCGTGAAGCATGGAGGTGGAAAAATCATTCTTTGGGGATGCCTAGCCAGTCTCCAGACCTGAACCCAATAGAAAATCTTTGTAGGGAGCTGAATGTCCGTATTGCCCAGTGACAGCCCCGAAACCTGAAGGATCTGGAGAAGGTCTGTATGGAGGAGTGGGCCAAAATCTCTGCTGCAGTGTGTGCAAACCTGTTCAAGAACTACAGGAAACGTATGATCTCTGTAATTGCAAACAAAGGTTTCTGTACCAAATATTAAGTTCTGTTTTAAACATCTGTGGGGTTTCTTAAGATCACTAACGATCCCTATCCAATCTGACAGAGCTTGAAATGATCTACAGGAAAGAATGCCAGATACTGCCAAATCCAGGTGTGTAAAACTGGCATAGGCTTTTAAAAATACTGAATAAATGGTCTGAATACATATGTACATGAGATTTTAAGTTTATTTCATTTGCCACAAAAAATGTTTTGTTTATTATTAATCAAACTTGTTACAATCTCAAGATTACTTCATTACTTTCTCTATGGATCTAAAATGCTATCCAGCTGAAGGAATGTAAACAAAGGAATCCTTTTGCAATAACTGATCTGTCCATTTATTTGTTTGACAAAAATGTCAATGTCTTTTTGTGTTTGAAACACGTTTAAAAAAATACATATTTTTGACATTAAACATGATGGTAGAAATGGTGCTGTGGACTAAGATTTCAATACAGTGTTAAAAGATAATGAACTTTATTTTTGTGATAGTATTAATTTGCAATGCATTCCTCACATTACTTTCAAAATACCTTATTATTCAACCTGGTCTCAGGGGACTATGTAGACCATTTTACGTAAATCTTTGACAGCCGAATTCATAAGATATTCGTAAGATCCCTAACCTTAACCCCAGTGCTGTGATACCTAACCCTAAACAAACCTTAACCTAGCCATTTTCATTTTTCTAACCTTACCCCAAATCTTAACCCTTACCTTAACCACAGTACTGTGATACTTAACCTTAACCCCAGTACTGATACCTAACGTTAACCGAACTGTAATGTTAAAATGCATTTTTTACATATTGTAGTGACCTTAGTAAGGGCATTACTCGTCCCTACAAATCCATAATCCGTGTGGAGCAGTGGGTATGGTTCCTGCCTGCAGAGCCAAATGTTGCCAGTTCATAACACGGCTTGGAAGTTTCGTGCCAATTCATAATGTATAATAAATTTTTGTACTGTTCGTAACATACGATACACTTGTCTGGCATTCAAAACATATTATATGTTTTCATAGCGTTTGTAACATGTTTTAGCCAATTCTTATTGTATTAGGTGTTTTGGTAGCGCATTGTAATATAACCTAACGTAACACATCAAATGAAATCGATGTGCCATGAATTTACGTAAAAGAGTCTACATAGTTCCCTGAGATCAGGTTGGATTATTAGTAAGCATCCTACCGTTAAATGTAGGGGAATGGTTTTACTTAAGATAGTTAGCACTAATGCTAGTTGTTTTAATAATTCTTTAAAGATACATTGTGTATAATCTGGCCCTGCTGTATATAAATGTCATGTGGTTTAATAGTCTGTGTTGGAAGGCCAGACACAGCTTTGTAACTTGGATGAATAATGAGGAAACAAGCCCTTCTATCCTAAAAGGACAGTATCATTTTCCTTTTGATTTGACGTTTCACTTTTCAAATAGGAAATTACAGAATTAACTTGAATAAGTGATTCTGAAGCCAAGCACATTACGTCGATTGATTAGATTGAAGTTGATATAAAAACATACTTGTGTCTACTTTTACGTCACTAGAGAGTGATGGTTTTCTTTTTAAACAATTGTATATTTCTTAGCAGCAGCACCGTGAGTTCTGTTTTTATAATTTCATCCTTTAGTGACTCAGCATAGGTACTGGATTTAAAAAAAAGTACATAGTACATTTACAAAACATGAAAGTGTGCTGTTGCCTTACAGCTTTTAAACTTCAGTTGGGCTGATCGATCCCTCATTATCCTACTGCTACTACCACCTCCTCCTCCTCCTCACCAGTCTAGAATCTTCTGGTCCAAAACAAAACATACAATATTCTTAGAGCATGTGCTATAAGATACTTATTTTATATTGATTTCACCATTATTCAGGGTTAGGGATTCATAGTTTCAGTGACGACATGGCCAAAGCCATAAAATCTCATACTTTTTATACGACCTTAGTTATAGATCGACACTCACCTATGAGTCAGAAGCCAGGAGATACTCACACGCATGCATACACACGCACACATGCAGATATACACACACACACACACACACACACACACACACACAGGCTTTCTGAAAACTCAATTTGTACCTTGCCTATGACGACGCCAGCAAGCCTGGCCGAGCCACACAAATACACACAGACATGCGCGTAAATAATTTGGAATAGTCCACATTAGAATAGAGATGGATTGGCTCCCACTGTGAGCACAGCTGCACCCATTCATTAGTTCCATCAATCTTCTTTCCACATCCGGACAGATTTCATTTATGACTGGCCCAAGCCAGCCTAGCCCAAGTTAGCCCAACCCAGTTTAGCCCAACTCAGCTGAGCTCAACCCAGCTTAACCCAACCCAGCCCACATCACAAGTGGGTGGATCATCACAGGGCCCACGTGACAACTTTGACACAAACCTATGTACATGCCACACACACACACACAATGCCGACCACAGCTCTCTCCACACTGAATTCACAACTCTACTATCAATATGAGATGTGGAAGCACAATTTCATGCTTCAGATGGATCTAATGCCCAGTTGATGAGATCTTGAGGCAAAGGGGCTCCGATGCACGCGGATGCGCGTGTGCCATACAGCCTAACAGGAAGCTTTAATAAGAGTTTCAAGAACAAGGATTAGACAGCATGTTATGCGTTTCAGAGATAGCCATGAATTAAAAGCGCTCTCACACGCATACAG
Organism: Esox lucius; assembly: GCF_011004845.1. Taxonomy (NCBI): domain Eukaryota; kingdom Metazoa; phylum Chordata; class Actinopteri; order Esociformes; family Esocidae; genus Esox; species Esox lucius. The sequence continues at coordinate 8,286,728 of NC_047581.1, read as the reverse complement.
CAGGATAGGCTCGTACAAGCGGATGCACTGGGAAGGCGTGCGAGTAGCCCGCAACCTGGAAAACATACGATCACAAGCTGGATGCCTTCATGCGGCAGCGTGGAAAAGCCAATGTTAAGAATGTGGTGCTTTTACCTCATCTGACTCAGCGTTAGCGTGGTTGAACATCATCTGCGTGTTGTTGTTCTTCTTCCACAGGTCGTCGTCACTCATATCAGACACCAGCTGGGCTGACAAACCGTTTCCCATACCAAAGTCCCTGTAAAACACATACAGCAGGGATATTCAACTCTTAGCCCATGAGCCTGCTGATTTTCTGTTCCACCATTAATTGGACACACCTGGTGTCCTAGATCTAAATAAGTGCCTGATTAGAGGGTTTAATTGGCTTTGAGGGCCAGAGTTGTGTACCCCTGACAGGAAGTATCCTCAAAGGCAGGGCTGCCCAACCCTGTTCCAGAAGATCTATTGTCCCATAGGTTTTCTCTCCAACTCTAATTTAGCACACCTGATTCTAATGATCAGCTGGATGAAAAGCTTAACTGGGTTAGTCACAAATGGGGTTGAAGAGAAAACACAGGACTGTAGATCACCAGGCGAGGTCCTTATGTTTAAATGTATAATTTTTGGGCTGTGGTGTTAGGTTTAGGCCAAATATTACAACTGGGCCAGGGTGGTTAAGGTTATGGTAAGGTTTAGGGTCAGCATTAGTAAAAGTAGGATTCCTTAACTTTAGTGTTTGGCCCTTCAAATAGCAAATAGTAGCCTGGGAATCACATCTATGTGGCCAAAATAACATCTAATGCCTCTGAACTCTGCCTACTGACATCTATAGCCAACCAGAATCGCATGTAACATCTAGGGCCAATCAGAAACACATCTACAATCTAGGACTAAACAAAACCACATATATAATCTAGGGCCGATCAGAACCACATCTAAATAACAAAATCACAGAACAAAATCTAAATAGATCTGATAACATACAGATCTTTGTGGGCATGGTGGATTGGCCAGCTGCCAATTGTGGCAACTGCCAGATGGCCTGGTCAAAATGTATGCATAAACATTTATTTTATATAAGAGAATTGACTATCCGGCTGCTCATGGGCAGGTTTTTTTTATTTATTTTCATATTACAATGAAAGGGTTGTATGTAGAATGTTTCCTTTGTAATGTCAGCAAATGTCCATAGAATTTCTGCAGTAATAGCAGAATGATAGTGTTACCCAAAATCTACTGCCAGAAATGATTTTGGGGGCATAAGAAAGTCTATTCAGAAATACAGAATTGCTAAAGGTCAGTCAGGCTTCAGTTGTCAAAAGGAAAGGTGCACCCTCTCTCTTCCATTGGTGTCACTAAGAGACATGTTCATCTCTCAAGACCACAGACACAGAATTCCAGACAGGGGCAAGGAAATCCTGTCATTTCCTGGTTTCAAAAATTCTACACAGTTCAATCAGTTTCTGATGAAGGGTCATAAAAATTGCTTATTTATATATCATTTACAATAAAAAAAATACAACTTTATAAGCTGGTAATTCAGCGTTATAGAAATGGGGATATCTGCTTTAAACATACAATATGAAGTTTGGGGCTAATATGGGAAACCGTACCTTCTGCATCGAAAAGGTTAAATTCAGTTTGATACATATACCTGTACAACAGTAAAATTGCCGACTGCAAACTGGGGCATTTTCTGATATTGGCTTTTTATACCACAATTGGTTGTTGTTTTGTACTATACTGTGAAGAAGAGTTTCTCCCTGCTGATGTGTAGCATTTGTGCCCCAACCCAAAGTGTGATCAGTGTAAATGATTCGGACATTAGGTCTAGTGGAAGTAGACTGGCGGTGTATCATAAGCCAGCTCAGCTTAAATGCTGCAATTGCGGTGGCACACATACACCTGAGTCCCGGAAGAGCCCTGTCAGGTTACATGAATGAGATGGCAAGACAAGGATGTGGGTTTTGCGCTTCCTCTCAAATGGACGAAAGGAGTGACGTGGAAGACGGAACGCAAGATGCACCGCTGAGTGTTCCTGGCCAACAGAGGGGTGCAAACATGTTGCCTGGTTACCTGGTGGATTCTGTAATGTGTATTGCACTGGTTATCTACTGCACGGCGAAAACCAGGGGGAAATCGGAAAAATAAATATGTATTGTTGAGAGTGCCACTGTGCTTTATTTGCCACTGTTTTGGGAATGTTTTGTCAGAGAACATACAGGGAATGATTCGTCAGAGGACTTACAGGGAATGTTTCGTCAGAGGACTTACAGGGAATGTTTCATCAGAGGACTTACAGAAAATGTTCTGGGAGAGGATGTACTGGGAATGTTCTGGCAGAGGATGTACTGGGAATGTTCTGGCAGAGAATATACAGGGAATGTTCCATCCTCACAGATTGTTCAGCCTGTGCAGGGATGTCCCCTTCTTTTGTTTATCTTATCGTGTGATATAATTTTTATTCAAAATCAAAACAATTATTTTACAATCAAGAAATTTGATATGGAGGTACATAATCTTGAAATGGATTAGGTTTCATCAAGAGTATTAAAAAGAAGTGGTAAAAAAGTGGAAATGAAATTTTTGAAACGTTGAACTGTTGGAAAAACATACGGCCGATATTTAGATTTAGCAATCAAATGAATGTTTTTAACTTGCGTTCAAGCCAGGTGGCTGGCTTGTGACTATGAAAAGTGGCTCAGCATAGTCAGGGGATGATGGTGCCAGACAATATTGCTTTGCTGTACTCTAGTGACTCCTTGTGTTAGGTCAGCAACTGCAAGCTTAAGTGAGGTTTTTGGCAGGGGAATGCACCAATGTGCATAGGGGTGCTGGCAAGTACTTCCTGGTGGACCGAGCAGTGTGATGAGAAGCAAAATTAAAAGACAATATGCTTCAGAGAAAAGGTCTTGATCTTTGACTCTCTGTAACCTCCCACATGTTTTGACTATGAGGCAAGGCTAAGAGCTCAAGTTCAACTTCACAAAATGGTGCTAGGAGAAAGAAATTAGGAGAATAAAAAGGGAATGTGTTTTAATTTCCACATTACAAGATTAAAGATAAGACCTGTAAAGTTAAGTGGTACCAATGACACCATGGGAGAATGTTAGTCTGGAGCCCTGTAACAGTAATCTACCCTTTGAGTAGTTGTTCATTCGTAGGCCAGCCAAGCACTAATTTGTAAGATATATTGTAAGTTGTTAGCTTAGATTTTATACCATCTAAGGCAGACAAAAAGACCTGAAGAAAAATCACAGTGACAGCAGTAGAGATGCTGAGACAGACAGCACAAGAAGAAAGCAATCAAAATGGCTGCAGCAGAGGTACATTTAAAGTGGTGTTGTCTGTCCAATGATGATGTAAGATCAATGTGTCAGCATTGCTTCCTGTGTCTACTGTACATTGTACAAGTGGATTTCATGGTTGTGGTCAATTCAAATGAAAGGAATGCAATTCAGGAAGTGATATGAATTTAGACATGAAAGGAAAAAGGTTTAATATTATACCTTTAAGGTTATTAACGAGTGATAAAATATATGGCCTATTTTACATTATTGGATAAGAATTCATTTGACTGACATCCTTTTAAATGAACCCTGACCCTGGTGTCTTTGGTCAGGGAGCATGGAGTTCACATTTGATGGTGTCTATAGTAAGAGCAATGGGGAGCGATGTGGATATGAACCCCTGGGCCGAATTTCTGTCCCAGTCAACCATTTCTGGGGTTTCATTCCATTGTCTGTAGGTGAAACCCCATTAGACATGAACAAACACAGCAGAAAACTCATCAGTGTGTGATTTGAGGTTTGCGTTCCATCACTTGCTCAACGCCCACACATCTCCACTTACAGGAGCGCATGTCCACATTAATTGTACATCTTCACAGACTTGATCGTCTGACTCCCTCTAACACACACAAACACCCGCACACAAACTGCCCCACACTACTCATGCTTCACACTACGACCAACACATCTCTCAGTATCTCTCTCGCTGCATACATTTCAACATAATCACTATCGCCACAATTATGTAGACGAATCAGAAACGCAGGAATAACAACAACCATTATTATACCTTTTTCATAACAGATTTGTGTGTAAATATGTCTTCTTTGTGTGTTTTTCAACCTACTACATTGATGATATGGCACTAATGCAGCCAGAGATAATAGTTAAGGACGGCCCTGACTAAATACCTAATGCCACTGTTTCCTTTTCTATAATCCTTCCCTTCTATTGGTTGCTCTTTGGAGTCTCTTTAGGGAGCAAGCTTTGTTATATCTGAATGTCAACAAAGCCCTAACCAGGAAATCAGTTTAACAAGCTGACTCTTTCCTGCCTCTCCAATATCTCTGTCTAAAACTCAGGATCCATTTAAAAGCTCATTTGTGTTCATGTACTAATCGCTTATTTATCAACATGATTATTAAAGTGCATGTTCCATCTGTTTTCCTGTATTCCTAGAAAGCCCTGATTGATTTGTAGAAGATTACAAAATGGCAGGCAGCAGAGCATATTGTGGGGGGGTTGACGTAATCAACGAAGGCTATTGATTTCAAGCCACCACGCCAGGCCCTCCCAATACAATTTTGATTGGATATATGTAGACAGGATGTATACTGTACTATCACCCATATCATTGGTACAATCACCAACGGACTCACAGTAATGGCTCTCCAAAGGGAATAACCGCAAGCTGTTCAGTCAGACTGAAATGTTTTCATCTCTCAGTCACTCCGTAACTAAAGCCCCTTACTGAATGTGTGGTCTGCCTTTTGCCAGCCCAAAGCCATGTGTGTATTTGTTCGTCGCCTGGCCGTCGACGTGACTACAAAATTGACCCGCGTGGTTAAAAAAGAGTTTGGATGAAAAAAAATAAACAGACCTTTCCACCTGCACCTCAGCGTCCCGCCTCTCGACAGTCTTCTGTCCATTCTCTCCATTTGTTTCCCTCTTGCTGTTCTTGATCAGCCGCAGTACCGGCTCGATCTCCTTCAGCAGGTCGTTGTTCTCTTCCACGCCGTTGAGCAGTAGCGCCCCGCGGACCCCGTCTCTTAGCAGGGGGTCCTGGGCCGCGATGAGAGCCTGCACCCCTCCCCTCTGGAGCAGGGTGTCCCTGCGCGATGGGGTCACCGAGGGAGATGACAGGTTCTCGATGGCCCTCAGCTGCTGCGGGTCTTTGCCTCCTTGTAGCGGACTGAGAGGGCTTAGGGGGCGGCAGCGTTCGTAGGACTTGGAAGCGGAGAAGGCCGGCCTGGTGACTCTGATGGTCCGCTGACGCCCGTCCACGGAGAGGGTGGTCTCCAAGTGGGTGGTGAAGCCCTCAGGTCCCCTGAGGATGAGGACAGCATGGCTCTCCGGGGACACGTTCTTCAAGGTCTCCAGGGCGCGCTCGTAGCTGAGGTCCACCAGGGGCTTGTTGTTGACTGCCAGGACGATGTCGCCCACCTGGACCAGGCCGCATTCCTCGGCAGCTCCGCCCCGGATCAGGTCGGACACGATGACGGGCGGCTTGCAGACGCGCTGCTTGACCAGGAAGCCGAGCCCACCCACCTTCCTCTTGAGGAGACGCACGGAGATGATGTTGGGCTGCAGCTGACACACAGTGGGTTCGGACTCCTGCATGATGTCTGCCAGTGTCGGGTGTGAGAGTGTGCGTTCGTGTCCTCAGGAATCTAACGAGTGCAGAGCATCAGGGACAATAAAGAGGAAAGAAGTTGTATTAGTAAAAGAGGATATTTACTTTGGGATTTGTTTGGCGGTTTATAGTGGATGCTCATAGATACAATGTAACAGGTTTTAACTGATATCACGAAAAATTTATTTCATAGGCTTTATTCATTATGAAATTTTCATCACTGTTATAACCTTTATTCATTGCATTTTTTCAGGAATTGATCTTATCTATTTTGAAATATTGGACAGTAAAAGCTCTAAAGTTGAGTAATCTTGTATACATTAACACCTTATATTCAAACAAAGGCACTATCACATACATCTATAAATCTCTAAAACTGAGTTGGAGTGATGCCACTCCTGGATCCCACTAGAAAACAGGTAGACGCCCTCCAGGATGAACCTTCTCTGTCAAACTCTGTTGATGCTCGGAAGCCAGGTGTGCGGTTGCGTGACAGGGTTTGCATAATCATGGAGTAAAAAAGCAAAGCGCCCTAACAACAAACAGGCTCTGGGGTTCGTACAGTCGCAATAAGTAAGCGTGTGTTACATGGCGGACATGTGTTACACACAACTTTCAAACGACTAAAAAGATTCACAGTTTTGTTTTCTTACCAAACGCGTTTCAAATGTTCAGACTACATTTGTTTTACATCAATAGCTCACACAAAATAACTATTCATATAGATCATTATTTTATTTCAATGCTTCATGTCCAGCAGAATTCATATCACAATGTGCCACACGTGATTGCTGAGGTGCCATGTCTTTGTGGGCGGGAAAGTATCAACAAAACACGCGCAAAGCCCTTTGTGACGGTTTATATACGGTTCAGCACCGAGGACAGCTACCTCCAGCATACTATTACGCTGAATGCATTTCGTTAGTGTTGATCTCAAACTTCCGGTAAAATTCCGGTAAAAAACATTCTAAATTTTCATCCAATTATGTTGTATTTCTAACTATAACCAACCGTATAATTTGTTAACATAAATACAGTCCCGTTTGGTCACAAACAAACTTTTAAAACAATAGTCATTCAGAAGTGTAGAATGTCTTTTGAAGTCAAAGATTTCCAAAAATGTTGTCCACACATCGCACTCCAAACATGCCACCTTAATCTTACCCACGCGGAAAACAAAATAGCCCTGGTCATACGTAGTAAATGCACCTACACTGGAAATAAATAAAACATTATTTTCTTAATTCTTAATACAAATAAACACGTACAGTTGATAGAAAACCATATCTCAAATACATACACAAACACTTTACAGAGAATTTCCCAAATATACAGCGATGAAAACGTTGACAGAACAGAAACCAAATGTAAGAGCAGGCTATGATTTATCGGGTAATTTGTCTGCTACCAGTGCCTAAACACTACCTGACCTGTTAAAGAATGTATCAAAGTTCAGATGCAAACGGCTTTTAAGGTACCAGATGTTGCAATGGCAGAGCACAAACATTACAAAGATATATCGAGTAAATGGAGGAAACCATTTGTCCTGATACTGTTCCTCTGTTCTATGCAACAAGTGTATTTTCCTATGATGCAATGAGTGAAACACATTTCTGATAAAGAACAAATGAAAAAGCCAAATCAGATGGAAAGTTTAACTAGAAAAATATCAGTACGCTTCCTTTCATAAATAATACCAAGTTAATAATAATCTCTTACCGGAAAGGTTTTATCCGAAATATAATAAACAATAACGTTCAGCAGTTGTTAAATTAGATTTGATAGTGCATGCTGTCTGAAACCTTAACCATAGCGTGGCTTAATCAACAGCGCCAAGCAGCCATTAAATGCGTAATTTTCTGTATTGCACCCAAAGGAGTGTGTTCTAGGTGTTATTAATAAAAAAATAAAAACTCACCTCTGAGAACAGCAATAAAATTGCTACTTTTGCAAATAAAAGTTACGGATTAACTCCTCTTGGGCGTATTCGTTCTCCTCGGAAACCGCACACACAGGTAGTTTGCTACGCTCGAGCTCCTCTAGTCGAACTTGTGCTGTCACATTAGAGCCACCGCATGCCTGTGCGTCTCCGCGCGCCAGGGTGCTGTATAAATATGGAGCACGAGGAACACTGACGAGCTCAGATCGGGTCGTGCGCGGGCATTAATGCTGTGGTCTATGCATGACAGTCTTCTTTGCCTTTTCAGTTGTTCCGTCATCACCGAGGCTAGACTAGTACCTCCTGAGCCCTGACGTCCCACGGTTGCAAATGGGTGTGGACGACCGATTCCTTTCCTGTCTGTGAATGTGGCAAAGTGGGAAACCGAAGGAAAAAATGGGTCTGCGTCATGTTTATGCTTGGTCATTGTCAATGTTTGTATTTGCCCACTCATTTCACAACATTACATACTTGTAGGCTTAGGCTATATACAGAGATCGATTAAGGCGCCAAATAACATTTTGGTGTGGCCGAGGCCTTTAATATCAATTCGTGAAAATGCCATCGACAACATTTCATTTTATTTATTTGCCAGACATTATTTTCATGACTGTGCACAACAAATACATTTAATAATAATAGCATACGTTTATTTTGCCAAGGCTCTTACGCACCATGTTCATCAAGAACGTTCATCTAACAATTTCACTCACACACCACTCCGCTTTCACCTCACGAAGCCACCAACTAAACATTTAATTCTCATACTAGGCAATCAAAATATTTCCCTGGAATTGGCAAAACAACTCCCTTGTCCATTAAAATATTATCATTAAGAAAGTAAGTGAAGATGAAGGGTATACTTAATAAGAGACTCTGATTATTTAAGAGTATTATAAAAGTAATTTCTGGCAATACTGCCTCAGTTGGTATCGAAAGAGCTGCCATTTTAACTTCCACCAATGTTGGTTATCGAGATGTTCAGATAATTATAGAAATATGAACCGTCATTGAGTTCAACAGGCACCGTCTAGTGCAGCTATCAGTACGCAGAGCCACTGATTGTTCTGTTGCCCAAATGTTGTAGTGTACAACATCCCACTCATTTAAGCAAATTAATTACATTTACATTTCAGACATTTAGTAGACACTCTTATCCAAAGAGAATAAGTCAATGCATTCATCTTAAAATAACTTAATTGTAAGTACTTTATTTAACAAAGTAGCAATCAGCAAAGACATGTTTTAGGGTGAAAAGAAGACAATTATTAAAATATTGCAAATATTATTTAAAGGAAGGCTACTTCAGTTTTTTTTAATTATTTTGGAGGGGAGGACATTTTAAAACATGTTATAGTTTCATCATTGTGCTTCATGGACAGAGAAGAGATTTTGAGTGGGAGCTGCTCTGCGATTGGGACAGGATGGCCAAGAGACCAGAAGTGGTGAGACAAAGAGCTAGTGTAGGTATAATTGATTTCAACATGGGACCATGGATGCTGTACACATTACTTAAAACCAATCATCACTGGCCTTTTGACCTGCTTCCTGGCTGTCATGTTGAACACAAAACCAAATACAATTCTTGGAAGACTTGAGGACCTGAATAGCCTAGTAGTAGTGTTTCAGTCTCTATTTAGGTCTAACACATTGCTGTGATGCAATGATAGACATCACCCACACGCGCACATGCACTCAGCCTGTTTCCCCGGCCATGTCATTATGTCAATCACTTCCTGCTTGAGTGGGACCATCTGCCCTCTAATAAAGCCACAGATCACTGTGCAAAGCCAGTGCTTATCCCTGCATATCACATCACCAGCCCGGAGTTAAGACCCACCAACCCCGCCAAGCAGCCAAACTAAAAGTACATCTGTTACTTTTTATACTCCTCCCCATTCACCCCAGCCACTCTATATATTTCTGGCAACCAAGTCGTGGATGTCTTGGGAATTGTGACAATTGTGTTCAGTGAGAGAGAGAGAAGTGTAGAGAGACAGAGAAATTGAAAGAGACTGAGAGAAAGAGAGGGACTGAGAGAGAAATATAGACAGAGAAAATGAATGAGACAGAGTGAGGGTGATTGAAAGTATCCTTGTGTTTGTGCATTTTTGCATGCAAGACATATGTCTGAAAGTGCGAGGCGTGTCTGTGTGTGTGTTGTGTCATACTGAGATCATGGAGGGTATTTTTGGGTTGAGTCACATGTTTGACACATGAGGTCACATGACGATGTCCTCCAAATTCCCACATTCCGTGCTCATTGACGAAACAGGTCCTTCTCGTTTCCTTGTTCTCATCAATTTTGACCCAATGTCAATCTATACCCAGAGCTCACATCTTTGGCTAGGTGTGATATCCGCAATATGGTTCGAGTTGATTCTAGTTTTTGGTTACTATGGTAACATTTGTATAATGTGGGTTTGGTGGAAGCCTGTCTCGATTGGGTTCTTATCGTTATTGACAGATGCCATAAGACATTCATCACTGTAGCTTTTGATGGATAAACGCAATTATTCATTGCCATGTCAGGTAATTGGATTCGATTGGACTTCGTGACAAAATTTGGATCGGTTGATTGACATCCAGCTTAGCAGAAAAAAAGAGTACATGAACACAAAGTGGTTTTATATAATTAATACTTGAATGAATCCCTGCTAAGGATTGTTAATTCAATCGTAATTCAATTCAATACACTTCCGTTTTTCAAAGAGGCCCTTATATTGAGTCTCCATGGTCTTATAGTTATAACCCATTGGAGGGAACAGCATATTTTATTTTATCATTAGAATTAGAAGTGAATTTGAACTATTGATATTCATTAAATTCAACTCATGAATGTATGAATTATAGTTCCACCAATGGTTCCCAACAGTCCTGGATCTTGGTTGATATCCGAGACAAAATATAATAAGAAAATATTTCCCACTACTGCCCTAGATGAGTCAGTTGAATGGCTGTATTAAAAGTCAAATTTCACTGAAGGGTACCAGTACAAACCCAGGAGATATGTTGGGGGGAGGCATGAGAGATTCCGTTTACACTTGTCACACTATGATGACTCCCTGTGACAGAAGTCTTCACCTGCCAACTGCCAACTTCAGGGCATTGAGAAAAGGCAATGAACAGACTTCTCCTACATTGGAGTAAAGTGCCTCAAAAGATGTCTCTCTAAGTGTCTTGAAATGCATTCTAATTCCAGAGGCTAGGCGGGATGATGATAACACATACAGAAGTTGATCTATGTATGCAAGAGGAAGCCAGGGTCTTCCAACTTTGGCTTGTGTGGAGAATCAGTTGATTTGATGTGATGCAAATCACATTGCAAACCACATTGTTTTCTTCATTTTAGCCTGTGGCTGATGCACTGTGGTACTATGAAGAACCAACGCACCAGAGGACAACCAGAAGCAAGGAAAACAAGTCCCTCCATCCAATCAAGTCCCTCACAAAAAAGTCTAAAGTATCTCACTCCAACAAATGTTCTCTCCCAGCCTTCTTTTCTGCCTGGCCATGAGGTTTCCTGAAACAAATTGATTGTTCTCACTGAAAAGAAAGACAAGCCATATGAAGAACTGAAGAGGCCAAGGGCAACTCCGTAAATCTTACCCTGAACGCAGAAATCTTCTCTGCTTTTGTCAAGGTCTCTACGACTTGGGAACATTTTTGGCAGAACTGCCCTGTCGACACAGCACTTTTGTAGGTGGACCCCGGTTTCGTAAAGCATGGTGGAGGCCGCAGGGTAGCAAACGCGGAGCACAAGGACTTGATCCTTTAAAAGAGTTTGTGTTTGGATATGTTTTGTGTGTGCGCTTGGGTGTGCGTCAGTACAGAGCCAGGGGGCCTCTCGACAGGCTGTAAGGGGGATGATAATATGTGGCCCCATTCGTGTGTTCGCCTCCTGTTGCCCTGGGGACCTGGTGGGAGGCCAGGGAACGAGGAGTCCTGGTGTTTCAAGAGATGTGAGAAGTCTTTAACCACCTCCAGCATACTGTATTTTAAATGCACACTTTGCCTTCTCGTTGCTGGTCTGGCTTCCAGAAAGTCTGTCAGAATGGTGCCAAATTCCTAATAGTGTCCAAATGCCCAAAGGCATTTCTTTTTCATTTCAAAGGCAAATCATTGCAACATCGACTGAATTATGATCTGAACATTTTGTATTGTATAGTATTGTATATTTCACCAATAAGGCATGAGGGGTGTGGTGTATGGCCAATATACCATGGCTAAGAGCTCTTCTTAGGTACAGTGCAAGCCTCGATGCAGCAGTGGTATGTGGGCAATATATGAAAAAGCTAAGCTAAGAGGTGATTTATTTATTCTTTGTAATCTGTAACCAATGCAATTAATAAAGAGTATTTTTGTCATCCATGGGGTATACTGACGTATATACCATAGCTTTCAGACATTAAGCATTCTGTGTTTGAACCACTCAGTTTATATCTTCCTTTTTTTATTTTACAGAAAGTTGAGTAAGAGTACATTTTTATTTCTGGCAATAGCTTGGGGTAGAATAGCATAAGTTGAATGTGTGGACTGAAAGCTGAAAAAGATCTGTGTGTTCAGAAACTTAAAAAGAAAAAAAATTATACAATAGACTAATGCATTATTTCCTAAGGCCCCCCCCCTTAAGTTCCCTAAGATCTTTCATAATTTATGATTTAACTGGCAGACTCTTTAAATGTGTGGGCAGTGTTTAAATCACCACAGTACACAGTCTTATTAAACTCAATACCAGAATTTAGGCTAGTCAAATAATTCTAAATACATTAACGATGGAATGGAAAAATGTTATTGATTTCTGGAACTTTAAATTGGTTCAGGCAAACTTCGTATGATGCAGCAACACATCGTTATTTAATATAAGCGATTTTTCATTAGCTCTCTGATATTTTGGTTTGGGTGTACAGATGATTTCTTGTCCATATATTACATATTCCTGAAAGATTACAGTAAGTTAAAAAAACTATTGTTTGTCCTTGGATGTTCAATCTTAGTATACTTGCTGTCAGAGAACACAGCTACACATAATTTCTCCTGTCTCAAAAAGGTCAGGCTTGTCATTTGTAGTAAACCTCTTTGCTTCCACGTCTTCTTCCAAAAATTGTGTCAGGCCAAATAAAACAGAGTTTGAAATCTCTCCAGGCTCAGGGAGGGAGTGTGGCCTGAATGGCGTCCTATAAGGGCATGTACCATGAGGACCCCTGATGTATCTGCATGAAGCCTGACTAATTCATGAGGCTAGCTTGGGCTGTATGTGTGTGGGTGGGTGTCAAAGTATAACTCGTAATGTAATGGCAGTCACTTTAAAACCAATTTATTCCCAGGCCGTATCAGTTCTTGGAATATTATTAAGCAGCTTTTATCGTAAGCAAGAGAGTAGATTGCAGACAGAATGATGGTCGCAGATTGTGATGTGGTCATAGTAATGTGTGAGTGTGAACGTTATCCCTAGATATTAGAGTTACATTTCAGGGGGACTGAGTTACACTTTCATAATATTAATGCCATTAATCTCCACAGTAATACCGTACCTTCACAGTAATGTCATTGCAATGAAACTAACTGTGCCAGGCAAGTGAAACCAAAGGATATTCCACAAGACACCTCATAATATGGTCTCTAAATGCTGGATATAAATCACTTGAGAAAAAACGACAATATGAGCCAATATAACATATATCTCAGTGGGTTCCGGCCAGACTCACACTGGGGTGGACAGTGTAGGAGGTAGGTCTCCCACAAATCCTGGTCCTTGCGTCAGGTGACGTCATTCACTAACTGAGAACTGGGTTCAAGCATTTAAAAATAGATTGATAATGTGTTTTAACAGCAGAGCTAGGTCTATTGTTGTTTGACTTGATTTTCAGTTGCCAGTCTTTCTTGTTAGGGAAACTAATGGGCATTTGTTATCTGTGGGAAAATAAATCCCTATTCAGTGAGATAATATATGGGAACTAAAAGGACTATATCGCAAACTAAATTCAAGGTTTAAAATGTTTTCACCTTTAGCAAGACTACAAAAACATTTAATCGTCTGATTCATTTATATCCTCTCTTTCCCTCACAAATGCTCATCGGGAACTTAATGCACTCATAAATGATGGTGCTGTTTGGCTTATTTACTTTTCATAAGACTCTCTGTCGAGAAGCCAGCTTTCGACTGGATCACTGCCAAGCCTTCCAATAATATTGATGACAGGTCTCTATTAAAGGTGGGCACTGAACTTCAAAGAGTAATGAATCAGTATCAATCCTTGCCTCCCCAATTGGAAAATAACAAAACTGTTTGTGGCAGCAACAGGTTAAATAATGTATATAAGTTACCTTAACAGTTACCTTTGGAATACATAAGATAGGATTCTAAATGGTTTATAGATGATGAGCTGTTATATCATCTGACTACTTAGAGCTTAAACCACTGTTGTGTAATTGTAGCCTTCATTAATATCCAGCAGTGAATTTTATGAGGCAAAACACAGATCCAACAGGCACAATTCAACACTGGCTAAGTGTTATTTGTTTTAATTTGTAGAGGGTTGGGGGTCAACACAGAAAAACACAATATTAGACTTGGGCAGAAGCTGGAATCAGGTGACTGGCAGACCAAATCCGTCTCTTTAAGGATTTGTTTTCGGCCCTTCTTTTTGTCAAGTTTTAGTCAGGTTTTTAGTCAAAACATGTTTTATTCTAGAACATACTGTAAAGTATTAAGTTATTCAGAAAAACATTTGTTTGAGGAAATCTGTTCAAGTACTACTAAAATCAAATAATTGACTACGTGATTGTGTCTCAGTCTAATCATGGTGTGAAATTATAATATATAATAGTTTTTTACCCAAATGCATACTTTTGTAAATTCTGCCTTTATTGATAGAGGAGGGAAAGTTAGAGCAAACACAACTTGGCATTGGGACACAGGACTGATGGTTGCTGATAATGGGCCTCTGTACATCTTCCATTAAAAAAAGCTGTTTCTATTTACAATAGTCATTTACAACGTTTAACCATGTCAACACTGTATTTCTTATCAGTTGGATGTTATTTTAAATAGCCAAAAACATGCTTGTCTTTCAAAAGCAAGGACATTTTTAAGTTACCACAAACTTCTGAATGGTGGTACAAAGGAAAGATAGATGTGGGACATATTTGAATCCATGCTGTTGCGGTATATGTGATCCAGAGACAGTAGCTGGATGAACCCTAGGCTACACAATTTATTTTAAAAATCCTTTGACCATACTCCCTGACAGAAATTGGTCTGTGGCTGAATCTAGTTTCTGAGCCCTGGCATAGGAAAGGGTTGCTTGATCTCTGAGTTTGAGTGACAGATAAAATGTGTAGCATGTATAGGTCCTTGTTATTCAGATAATATCTAAGTGATGACAATGTATCGTTTAAGGCAATTAATATTGTTTATTGTCCAGAGGTTTGTAACACTGGATTAGAAGCAGCCAATACCAAACAGGTCTGACATACTCATGGTGGTCATCCCATATTTTTTCGGACACTCAGCCATAACATAACCTTTCGGGACAGAGATTCAATATGATACAATATCAGTTCTGGAGGCCAGAATCAATTTCAACTACTGTCTGCACACCACACACATGACTACTTCTGAAAATTGCAAGCTCTATCTGTGAGGAGAGCCTGGCTGTTATGGCGTGGTTTTACTCAACTTTAAGAAAATCTTAGGTTTATGTGCAACTGCATGAATACTTTAAAGTGGTCTGGAGCAACGAATGTTTGGAATGCATTTTTAGCCTAAACACCATCTGTATTTATCTGTGAAAATAAAATGACTTTACTGAAGGATTCTCATTAGGCAGTTGAATGAGCAAAGGCAAGGGGCATGGTTTGGGAGACCCAAGAAAATGCAAAACGAGACAGTTGATATATTCTAGACTGCCACAATCTATTAAGGTTTGGTGCATTTTAATGAATGTTAAATATGCTGAAGAACTTGGCCTTGGTCAATATCAAGAGAATAATAAATGAGCTTTTAAATTTCAATTTCAGGGCAAGATAGGAAATTAGCCACAGTAATGACAGGATTAATTATATAACTTGAGGCAAAATACAGAATGACTCATTACAGGTTTGTTTTCATTGATTTTTCCCTAAATAACCTTCTTCTCATTACGTTCAGATATTGAACAGAAATATATGACAAACAACACAGAACAACATACTGACTGACCAGTTATATTGAAAAAAACACATTAAAAGATATACAAAACACTGATAATATGGTTGAAATATAAAAGTTCCATATCATCAAGGCATAGTATCCCATAAAAAAAAACTAGCAGGGTACTGTAGGTGCATTAGATAATAGTGGAAACAATGATCAGTCCAAAAAATTACTGCAACAGATGTTGGACAAAAGAATGTGCCTCATCATTGTTCAGTTATAAACCGTTTTAAGGAAGAAATGTGCCCATGATTTTGGCATAAACATTTAAAAAACATTCTGGTTATGGTCATTCTCAAATACGATGTACACAAAGCTACAAAGTGAACCATTCATTTCAAATATTAGAAATTGTTGTTGAAAAATACTGATGTACTCAAAATATGTCAAAGATACAAGACTGTGTACCATTCATTGAGTGGAATAAGCAAACTTATAATAGCATACAAGAATGCGGTCCGTAGTGGTAAATTGTTGAGTAGATGAAACTCACCTGACACCTGGACCACTGGAAATGTTGGAGAATGGTGGATGTTAGGCAAGCAAGTTTTGCGTTATTTAAAAATGTATATTAGTTAGGTATCGTCAGTAGACACCGGTACAGTATGTGCTTTTCTGCTAATTCGAAACTCTACCCAGACTTTACATCTTCCCTGACTTTTTGGACTTTTCAACCCTACTCACAATGCTATTTCTTAAATTAACCATGACATACAGTAACTACCAGACTTATTAGAAGGCTATTTAATGTGTTGAAAACTAGCCTATTGTTCTTAATCCAACTCTACAACAAGGCTATTAATCATTTTTGTTTTTAAAAAGCATAGCTACGTAGGCCTATAACTTTTGGAAATGCTGCAATGTTCATTCTTTTGATCAAGCTAGAATTGTGGTCAAGCTAGCTTGTTACATTGACAAAATGAGATGAGGCTAGCTATTGACCTAACTAATGCTATGTCTTGCTAAGATTGTTTTGCTAGGTTGTTCATGAAGGCTAGAATGTTTTGTTATCATCTAATACACTGATCAGCCATAACATTATGACCACCTGCCTAATATTGTGTAGGTCCCCCTTTTGCCACCAAAACAGCCCTGACCCGTCAAGGCATGGACTCCACTAGACCTTTGAAAGTGTGCTGTGGTATCTGGCACCAAGATGTTAGCAGCAGATCCTTTAAGTTCTGTAAGTTGCGAGGTGGGTCCTCCATGGATCGGAATTGTTTGTCCAGCACATCCCACTGATGCTCGACTGGATTGAGATCTGGGGAATTTGGAGGCCAAGTCAACACCTTGAGCTCGTTGTTTTGTTCATCAAAACATTCCTGAGCCATTTTTGATTTGTGGCAGGGCACATTATCCTGCTGAAAAAGGCCAATGCCATCAGGGAATACGGTTGCCATGAAAGGGTGCACATGGTCTGCAACAATGTTTAGGTAGGTGGTACATGTCAAAGTAACATCCACATGAATGACAGGACCCAAGGTTTCCCAGCAGAACATTGCCCAAAGCATTACACTGCCTCCACCAGCTTGCCTCCTTCCCATAGTGCATCCTGGTGCCATGTGGTCTCCAGGTAAGCAACGCACACGCACCTGGCCATCTAAGTGATGTAAAAGTAAACGGGATTCATTGGACCAGTACCATTATTGACTTTTTCAGCAATTTGTGCTACAGCAGCTGTTGGATTGGACCACACGGGCCAGCCTTTGATCCCCACGTGCATCAATTAACAAGCAAGCAAGTTTGTTTATATAGCACAATTCTTACATAGAAGCAATTCGATGTACTTATATATATATATATATATATATATATATATATATATATATATATATATATATAAAAATACAATAGCATAAAAACAAAATACTCAAACGAAAACATCAAAACAACATCATAATAGGAAAACATAAAATAAGAAAATAGAAAAATAATAGAAACGGGATAAAAACATAGGAAGCTATAAAAGCTGTAAGGCAGTTAAGTATAAGTGCTCAGTCATAGGCACATGAAAAGAGTGTTTTTAACCTGGATTTAAAAATGTATACGTTTGGAACACGTCTAAGATTGGTAGTTTATTCCAGTTGTGTACAGCATAACTGCTAAACACAGCTTCTCCATATTTAGTTTGGCCTCTACTAGCTGACCTGTGATCAGGGATCTAAGAGCCCTGCTTGGTTCATATTCTTCAAACATATCAGAAATATATTCCAAGCCTAGACCATTCAGAGATTTATAAACTAAAAGCACCACTTTAAAATCTATTCTGTAACTGACTAGAAGCCAGTGCAAAGATTTAAGAACTTGAGTGATGTGCTCTGTTTTCTTGGTCCTGGTTGACATTCTAGCAGCTGCATTCTGAATGAGCTGCAGCTGTTTTAAAGTCTTTTTGGGGAGTCCAGTTAAGAGCCCATTACAGTTGTCAACCCTACTAGAGATAACAGCATGGATCAGCTTCTCTTGGTCTTTTTGGTAAACCAAGCCTTTGATTCTGGCTATATTTATAAGATGATAGAATGCTGTTTTGGTGACTGCTTTGATATGATTGTTAAATGTGAGGTTTGAGTCAGAACACCAGGATTACCCACTTGATCACTGGTTTTAAGGGCCCAAGAATCCAGGTCTTTACTAATACTTGTTCTGTTATTTTCATTGCCTAACACAATAGTCTGTGTTTCATCTTGGTTTAATTGTAGACAATTTTCGTTCATCCAGGTATTTATGTGCTCTAAAAAGTGACACAGAGTCTATTGAGTCTATTAAGGACTGTCCTTTTTTTCCAGCCTATCTATAAGTGTTCTATGTTCCACAATGTCAAATGCTGCACTGATATCTAATAGAACCAGAACTGTTATCGGAATCTGAATCAGTATTCAGCCGTATATAATTTAAAACTTTAATCAGGGCTGTTTCAGTACTGTGATGAGTTCGGAAGCCTGGCTGAAATGTCTCTAAGAGACCGCTTCAGGTCACAAAATTGCTGAGTTGATTGAATACAACTTAAATTATCTTGGCTATGAATGGGAGATTTGATACAGAAATCTATAAGTGTTCTATGTTCTACAATGTCAAATGCTGCACTGATATCTAATAGAACCAGAACTGTTTTTTTATTGGAATCTGAATCAGTATTCAGCTGTATATAATTTAAAACTTTAATCAGGGCTGTTTCAGTACTGTGATGAGTTCGGAAGCTTGGCTGAAATGTCTCTAAGAGACCGCTTCAGGTCACAAAATTGCTGAGTTGATTGAATGCAACTTAAATGATCTTGGCTATGAAAGGGAGATTTGATACAGGTCTATAGTTGTTCAACATAGATGTGTCCAGTGTCAAGATGTCGACATAGATGTTCAACATAGATGTGTCAAGATGTCGAATTGTTTCTTCTAGGGATTTTTTATCAATTGTATTAAACCACGACCTAATAACCAAGTTATGGTTATTATGAGCCTTGACTGTGCATGACTCTATCGCCGGTTCACAGCTTTTTTTTCCTTTTGATAGGTACTGACCACTACAGACAGGGTACACCCCACAAGGGCTGCTGTTTTGGACATGCTCTTACCCAGTCTTCTAGCCATCACAATTTGGCCCTTGTCAAAGTCGCTCAGATCCATACACTTTTTCCTGCTTCTAACACATCAACTTTGAGGAAAGTATGTTCACTTGCTGCCTAATATAACCCACCCAGTGCCATGATAATGAGATTATCAGTGTTATTCACTTCACCTGTCAGTGGTCATAATGTTACGGCTGATCCGTGTATATTGCAGGGTATTGGTCTTGTGGAATGCAATGTTTGATCAGGGAAGGGTATTGGAAACAACAAAAATTCATACAATTATTTATCTCTCAGCTTTAAAAAAAATCCTACTGATTTTTTTAGTGTGTTTTTTTCCGGTCAATTTCAATGCACAGTAGCCAGATTTATTTTTTAATAATTCAAATTATTTTTGTATACCTACATATGATTCCTAAATTATCAGTTTTATACCCTCTATAAACAATATATTATTTAATATTAACTTATTCCTAATAGCAAATTAAGAGCAACAATGTAAAAAGACAAAGTACAACAACTCCAACATGTAGAGGAATATATTTTCAAGTTTTTATTGGCTTGACCTTAGAACAAAACCAATAGTTGCACAAAATAACACAAACATAGTAATAACAAGGCCTGCAGATGTAGTTAATTAATTGACATTCAATTGAACAGCAGAAACTATAAATAGTACTTTCTGTAAGGGTAGAAAACTTTATAAATATCACTGTACAAATATACAAATGTAGATCCATCATCTGTGTGTGAACAATAAATAATTCCCTCAAATACATTAACATCAGAAAGAAGCAAGGACAGCATATAATAATAGTGATGAAGGTGATGGTGGATTTGATGATGATGATGGTGACATTGAAGTTAAACATAATGATGATCATAATGATGACTATGATGATGACTGTGCTGCATCAAAGCGTAATTAACATATTTAATGACTAAAGCAACATAAATTGAATAAAACTTTAAATTAGATTAAATATTATTTCCAGAATATTAGTATAGACGGTGATGATATTCAGACATTGAAATACATGTATTAATTTATTTAGAAATCCATATTTTTGTAACGACAGAATTTTGAATTTTTTTGTGAATTGTCATTAAGTACACAGTACACAGTACTTACACAGTAAGGCCCAGGTTCAATCTGATCATAGGAAATACAAATTTTAGGTTTTGAAAAGCTCTCAATTTCCAATTGAGACTATATTTGCAGCATGTACACTGTAAAGTATATTGACAAATTTGGAAACATTGACTAAAACTGCAATTCCTCCACCCAAACTATTTGCTGATATTTTCTTAAAAGAAACTTGACACAAGCTGCATTGTACTGTGTTTTATTCTACTGTAGTACTAAGAGCTTCTGTATTATGATAATCAGGTTATACATACATGTTTGTATTTCAACAGTCTCAGTCTAGTTCAAAGAGTGGACTGCAGCTGGAGTCAGTGCTCCAAGAACCACCCAACACAGACATATGCAAGACATAGGTTTCAGCTGTCGCATTCCTTGTGTCAAGCCACTCTTGGACAAGACACAGCGTCAGAAGTGTCTCGCCTGGGTCAAAGACAAAAAGGACTGGACTGCTATATGTGTGCTATATGTGTAACAAGTGGTCCAAAGTTATGTTCTCTGATGAAAGTAAATTTTGCATTTCCTTTGGAAATCAAGGTCCCAGAGTCTGGAGGAAGAGAGGAGAGGCACAGATTCCACGTTGCATGAAGTCCAGTGTAAAGTTTCCACAGTCAGTGATGGTTTGGGGTGTAATTCATACAGTGATGGTCATGTATGAATTATGTCAATTCACCAGCATGTGCAAACAAACCCCTGTATCTTATCCAGAATGCCATTGCCAATCTGGTGTTCAACCATCCCAAGTTCTCCCATGTCACTCAGTCTTGTAAAGCTTGCATTCCCAACAAGGGCATGGTGCTTGCCTATGGACTCCCAAGGGGAGCTTCCTCCACTACCTTCAGGCAATGCTTAAACCCTATGTCCCAACCTAGACTTTTCATTCTGCCAATATCTGGGCTTTTGACCATCCCACTCATACAGGAAAGCAGTTTCTGAGCTTGCCAGTCAATATTCTTTCTTTGTACTTTCACCCCAATGGTGGAACCAGCTTCCCCATCAGTCTATGATAGTAGACTCTCTGTTACCTTTGTGTACAAATGCTTGCTACAGTATGTTCATTATTGGTGTTCTCTTCTTTCTTGCATTGACTTTTGCCGATATCGATATAATTGATAAAATGAACTCACCACTAAGCTGTGTAGTTGTTTCACCCAACTTTCATAAAATGAATGCATTAACTATAAGATGGCCTGGATAAGTGCATCTACTAAATGACTAACATATAAATGTAATGTAGGTATAATTATGTATCTAAATGGTACTATGATTGCTGCGGAATCAGTGTGTAATCACACATTACATTTCTGAAGCACATACTGGAACAAATAACATAATAATTTGAAAAGTATAACACTGAGTGAATGTACATTTGGAAATTCCTTGTTACATTTATGTTTCCATTTGTGTTAACTGAAATCAGGACAACCTTGTTACACATTGTTGTGTAGTAATATACTTGTAACTATGGGTATCACTTAAGCTATTACACGGTAGCTAGGGCAATTCAACAGAATGTGTGACCAACACTTTGAGGGTCTTTCAGTTATAATGAAGTGTACTACTGGCCTGGATTGTTAATTCATTGGACATTATAGATCAAGTGGTAGGTATCTGTCTGCATGTTGCCTAGCTATGTTCCAATTATTTTATTGTTATGAGGCATACAAAGACTTGTCTTTCTTTCTGCTTGGATGTAGGGGAGTCGGGGGTGGGGGTATCCCATTCCTAGCATGATAAACATATCTCAGTCTGGCATATTGGATGGATTTATTTAGCATTTTCCACACTACAAGCTGTTTTACCCTAATGTCGGTGCCATGTGGTGCGCTAGCGGAACTCACGTCAGAGGAGAGCTTGCCTGGGTTTCCTGGCTGTGTGATAAATTGTGCTGGCAGCAGTAGAACTGTGGAGCTATCTCTTCTCTCCCTTCTTTTACGATCATGGTTTAATCTCTCTTTAAGTCCTGCTTCTTTCCAGCTCTCACCAGCAGGCCTTGGTTGTAAAGCAATGCATATGGTAGGCTGGGGGGCAAAGTCAAGAGCCACGGGACAGAGAGGCATGTGGTTAGTCCACTGCCCACGCTTGCCTCTCTGAACACAGTCATGGAATCTCAGAACCACAGAACAGCACATTAAATATATATTTTAAAAAATGACTTATATGTTAATGTGTCAAACAATCTCATCAATTTTTAATGGTAAAAAGTGGAATGGACTGACCGCGATTAAGACATACAGGCCTGATCCACGCTGACGTATATGTGTGTGTCACATGAAAAAAAGATCTAAGCTTCTTCCAATATTACACATTTGTTGTAGGAGTTTTCCCCTTCATATATAAAGTCCCAATATATAAAGTCTGTGTTGTATACAAATTAAATAGATTAGGCATATTCCATGTTTTCATGCACTGTTGAGTATTTCTATGTTTAGATTGCGTTTGGCAAAGAGGAGGAGAGTGATTTCGTTGCTCAATATGTAACAATTATGTGGCATTTTAAGCAGCAGAGCAGGCACATACGAGAAAATACAAGACTTGAATGAGTAATTATCTGTTGTTGTTCATCCATTAAATCTAACCCAATTGAATTATTAGGAAGAAGAGGTGGAGGAGCTGCATGTAGTCAATGCTTTTTTAAGTGCAGTTGCAATTTAAGTACAAGGAGGTTGAATTTCATTTCCAACTCAATTTGAGAATGAAAAATAAGGGTTGGCCATTATCAGATTACCCTCCCACATGCTTATCTATTTAGTCAAATCAGCTGTAATGTGAATTATTAGTGAGTCAAATGAGCTGCGAATGATTCATATGTTTGTAGGTGGGACAACAACCCCATAAACACGATGTGCCCCATAAGTAAAGTGCATCTAAATACAGATCAGTGAAATAATTGTTGGGATGTGTCCCAAATGGAACCATATTCCCATAGGGCCTGGTAACACTAGTACACTATTCAAGGAATAGGGTGCCATCTGGAGCACATACACTACCAGTCAAATATTTGGGGTCACTTAGAAATGTCCTTGTTTTTTGAAAGAAAAGCTATATTTTTGTCCATTGAAATATTTTTTTAAATAAAGGAATTTATGGAATATCTACCTAGGCATACAGAGGCCCCTTATAGAATATAATTTCTTCATTGTCACTGTGCTGGTGCATACAACAAAATTCATTATCCGTAACCATCAGTCCTGTGTTCCAATGGCATGTTGTGTTTGCTAATTCAAGTTTATCATTTTTTAAAAGCTAATTTTTAATTTGAAACCCATTGGTAATTATGTTAGCAAAGCTGAAAACTGCTAATTGAAGAAGCAATACAACTGTTCTTATTTGCATTAGTTGAATATCTGGAGCATCAGCAATTGTGGGTTTGATTATATTCTCAAAATGTCCAGAAAAAAATAAGTCTCTCCTTGTTCTGAAAAATAAAGGCTATTCCATGCGAGAAATTGACAAGAAACTAAACATCCTGTACAACATCTGTGTACTACTCATAGAACACGGCAATCTGGATCTAACCAGAATAGAAAGAGGTGTGAGAGCCCTCACTGCACAACTGAGCAAGAGGACAAATACATTAGAGTGGACGCCTCACAGGTCCCCAAGTGTTAAGGATAGACAAATATATTATTTTAGGTGTTTGGATAACAAAGAAAAAATTTCAGACACAGACCAAATGAAAACATGTTGAAGGAGTGCTTGATCATCTGTCAAGCATGGTAGAGGCAATGTGATGGTCTGGGGGTGCTTTTGTTGTGTTAAAGGGGAAGATTTGTCAGGGGAAAAGGGATCTTGAAGGGATCTGTCACTACATTTTGCAACACCATGCCATACCCTGTGGAAGGCATTTGACTGGAGCCAATTTGATCCTATAACAAAAGGACAATGACCCAAAGCACAGATCCAAACTAGGCAGGAACTATTTAGGGAAGTAGCAGTCAGCTGGTATATTGTCTATAATGGTGGGGCCAGCACAGTCACCGGATCTCAACCCTATTGAGCTGTTGTGGGAGCAGCTTGACCGTATGGTACTTAAGAAGCGCCTATCAAGCCATACCCAATTCGGGAGGTGCCTCAGGAAGCATCGGGTGAAATATCATCAGATGACCTCAACAATTTGACAACTAGAATGCCAAAGGTCTGCAAGGCTGTAATTGCTGTAAATGGAAAATTCTTTGATGAAAGCAAAGTTTGAGGGACACCATTATTATTTCAATAAAAAATCATTATTTCTAACCTTGTCAATGACTATATTTCCTATTCATTTTGCTATATCTCCTATTCAAACTAATTTCATGCATGTTTTCATGGAAAACAAGGACATTTCTAAGTGACATTTCTAACAGTTGGGTATGTAGTCTCTAGTTTCAACGCACCCCACAGAAAAATCGCTTTTACTTTGTAGGGTGGGAAATTTTACAGAGGACTATTTTAATAGTTGGAATCTGAAAGTGTTTCCTTTATAGTGAAAACCTTTCATTTTATGCATAGCTGTATGACGTTTAAACCAGACATTCTACATTCGTGGTGGGGAGAACTAATCACAGGCACACACACACACACACACATTACACACACCCACAATACACACACAGGCTACATTATATACAGAAACACACACAGAAAAAAACGCACATACAAACATACGTGCACAGACACATGCATGCCCAAACACGCACCCCCACCAGCACACGCAATACATGAATCAACACAAGTACACACACATACACACACGTGCCTACTCACAACATACACCCACAAACACGTAGTCATTGTGGCCAATTAGCTCTCTCACCATCTGTATTCTCTAATCAGCTCTCTCCGAACTCTAAAGGAATGACTAATGTGGATAGAGTACCATCAGCTAGAGGTACATTTAAACCAACAATGCCATGTCTCCCAATAAACAGCAACTTCACTGGTGGGGAATATAAATGAGCTGTTGATGTTGTAGAGATGTATCGCAGAAAAGTCTCCGGCCTATTAAGTTTGAGGACAATGTTATTAATTCAATGGAAATAGCATAATCGGAAAGTTCAGACCATTGCTACTCTAGCAATATTATACCTTTTTTATGAGTTTGAAGTTGAAGAGATTCCGAAGTTGGCCAACCTCATAATAAAGTTGGGAGAAGTTGTAGATCTTGTACTTCAGGTATTCTTTTTCACCCTTTACACATAATCTCTATCATTCTCTATGTGCTTTCCCCACACAACTGAAACACACAACTTGTACTGGCCAAGCCAGTACAAGAGAAATACAATTTCTGAAAAAGTTCCTTTCAATCAAACCATCTAATAAGGCATAAACACCTGAAGCATATGAATGGGTATGAGAGTAATGTACGGTTAAATAGGAATACAATAGAGTGTGACGTGTAACTTCTGAAAAGTAAAATCCTGTATGTGGCAGCAAATTAAAAGCTTTTGTGCAGTATTGTATATTGGATGACAGTTGCTTATTCTGTCAGAAATCCACAGCAAGATTACAGCAGTGATGAAGGCAAGAGGACACAAGTATATAATGCTGAAATGTCATGGAATGTGAAAGGACTGAATAATTAATATAAAAGGCTGACTTCATCATAAATATCCTGAAACTTAAACATCAGTTAATACTTCCAAGCAGCTGAAGGGGTTGGATGGGGTAAATCTCTATAATTTTTTATGACAAATGTCATAAAAAAAAATATATATATACATAAATCCATATAAATAAATAAAAATACTTTGTCTGTGAGGATCTAGGATGTGATGACGATGTACAGTATCTGGATGTACCACATGTGAATGGGACACAGCATGTCACTTTGAATAATTATCTACAAAGCTGAAAGGCTGTAAATAGTCATCTGATGTTCATACAGACAGATACTGGCATATGAGAATTCTGTAAAATTAGATGGGTATGAAAATGCTACATATTGAATGATCGAATACATGTGTTGGTTCCTGAACCCAGTATGAAACATCTCCAAAAGATTAAACTGTTATACTGTTAAGTTGTTCTGGGGAGAAAGAAAGTTGTAGGCATAGAGCGGAAAAGGCCTCTCTGTCAATTTGTTTCCAAGTCTCTCCGTTGACTGTCCTCCTCAGTCTCTGTGGCAGAGCGCAAGGTCACGGGGTCAGGGATTGTAACCACAACAGGTTCCCGCCAGCTGATGGCTAGAGAGAGGGTGCATTCTGGCTGGGAAAGGGAAGGGGCAAGGAAGCGGCTGGGGTGTGTTAGAGGCTTAAGGGGTTGGTAGTGGTAGAGGCGCGGCAAGCCCAGGCAGGGGATAGAGCTGAGGTGGGTAAGGCTAGGGCAGGACGATGAGGGGAATATATGGAGCTGGTGGGGGGCGGAGGGGATTGAGAATAGGGGACAGGGGGTGGAGCGATAGAGCAGAAGCAAGCGGAAGGAGCCGGGGATAAGCTTCACCACGCAAAGACACAGTCCAATGGTTACTTCGGCTACAGCCTGGAGCGGGAGAAGGAGAGGAAAAACAAGAAGCAACAGTAAGTCCATGAGTGGTCCACTTAAGGCCAGAGGATTAAGAAAAACACGACAATGAGACGAAATAGAGAAAAGCTTATCAAAACATGCAAGTAAACACGCTCGCGGAACACCCACACCACCGCGCACAAACACAAATTCCCGCTTGGATGACTGGGGCATCATTTGAAAATAGAAAATAATAGGAGATGCTTATTAGATCCTCTAAATCTGGAAGGGATGTGTCTTTTATGTATTTCTTTCCATTAACTCATCATCCAACTGGTTTTGCTCCTCCAACTCCCTGATATTATGTTAGCAGAACAAACCGTGCGGCGCGACACAGTAGTATGACATTGCTATCATCTGGCAGAGTCACAGTAGACCTCAGCTATTCCGAGTGGCTCACTGGTACTGGTTTTCTTTTAGCTGGCAGATGGACGGACATGGGGACCGCCGCAGGGAAGACAGTGGGGTCACAGTACTACACACTGCTCTCTTTTACGTAAGGTTTATTTTTGGTCTCCTACAGTACGGACTGAATTGTGTCCACCATGTGGCTGTCTGTCAGAGAAGGAACCAAAACTGCCCTTGGGGTTACTGTCTAGTCCCAGGGGATTAAGCTCTTAGTTGTCCCCTATGTTCTTCATCTGAATAAAAACCTCCAAATAATCCAGAAAGGATGAGACCAATGCAGTTCAGTGAGGCTAATTATATTTTTCTTTTTTGGATGGGCTGTCAAGACTTAAATGAAATGTGGTCACACATTTCAACGGCAGTCTATTCGAGGACCTGTATTGTTGGCTCACTGCGGTAGGAGGGGGCGTCGCCAGATGCTTCCTTACAGGTGATTCCTTCCTGTTAAGGAACATGTGTGAGACCCTGGGGGCATCTGACACACTCGAGCGTGAATGAATCCAAGCTCTGGTCACAAACACTGCCGAAGCTGAAGGGGGAGTATTCCAGAAATCCATCTAATCCATTTCAGGCTATATACTGTATGTTTATTGTTCTTTATCTCTCTCTGTCCTCTCCCTCTCTTTCAGTCATTCTCCCTTCTATCTCCCTCCCCCATCCACACTCACTCAGTGCTTTTCTCTCTAGGCTGCACGACGAAGTGAAGTACTCGGTGTGGGTGTTTGCAGAAATAAAGCCCACACACTTTGAAAAGTATTGCTAACTCTCAGAGAGCTCATTTGTTGCACCAAATTTGTAGTTTCTAAAGCTTCTGTACTACAAGTGTTTCACTGTGCAGACATATAATTAAATCCTTAAGTTTGATTAACTTGCAGCTGTTCCAATATATCTTGCAAGCTGGGTTTATCTGTATTTCCTAACAGTAAAGGTTAACATTTAATTGACTTGCTCACTGATTGAAATATGCAAAACCCTCATCCTTTGTGGGGTCATTACTGTATTGGGTACCTACAGTAGTGGTATAGAAACCAAATACTGAAGCCACTGATACAACAGAGACAGCATTGAGAAATATGGTTTCTTTACCTGCAGGCTGGGTTGCTCTGTGTTCAGCTCTCAGTATGACAATTTCAGAACGGATGAAACAAAATATACATGAGGGTGGGCAGAGAAGACGGTAATGGAAAGGTCAAACGGTTCCAGGGAAAGTTCAACTGAAAACACCAGGGGGGAAAAACAACACAAAAGAAATACAAATGTCATTCAGGTGAGCGTTGTTTTTGTTCACTACAGTCACTTTTCGGTGCACAATTCTGGTCATTTGCTGATCTCATCATGAAAGACCCATATATTCCTGTTAAACCTGCATAATGTAACTCAGATCACCTGGACGAGACTTTGTCAGTCAGGATAGCATTCTAGAAGCGGTGGGATAATTCCTCCGCCAGATCTTCCTCGTTTAGAGGGGATTTACGGGAGATGATGCACGTGTGTTTCATGCGCAGGACAGGAGAAACGTCAACAAGCTAATTGGGGATGAGGATATGATGAGTTAATTAGCATTCCCGTCAAGAGGACAACACAGAGTCTGATGGCTTTACCGGTTTTACGAATTAACCGGCTCTCCACCCTCCTGTCTCCACCTCTCCTTGCACCCCATGCCACCCCCCACCTCCCCATCTCAAGACGGCAACTGATCTCCCAGCCTGGGGAGGGGGGGGAAAACGACTGTTTTAAGTAAGTTGAGGGCCATTTCTTTGCCTCAGTAGCCTGGATGACACCGTCATTGAGACAGATGTCTCCAGAATTGATGGGAATTTTACACCTGAGTGATCAGATGATGCTGAGGCGGTTGGAGGGGGAGGTGGGGAGGACTGAGGGGAGGGAACGGGTGGAACGGGTGGAAGACCTGGTGCTCGCACCCATCCATCTACCTTTCTCTTCCATCTTTCCATTCTCCCTCTCTCTCTCCCTCCCACTTCTCCAGCTTTGGTGTGAGTTACACACCTGACTGCGCACCAGAGCACACACACACACACACTCAGTGGATTGATAGCCGAGGCAGCAAGCGATGGTTACAACACAGTCACACACATACACACTCTGTTTGTAGCCATACAACTTTTCACGGAGGCACACTAGAAAAGTGGGAACCAAATACAAACCTGAAGCCACACAGCAGTGCTCTCCATAAACATTTTGCTGCACTATGCAGTGTAATCCACAAAGAGAAATAAAACAATGCCTCAAATTGTTACCTCAAAATAAGGTTGAACAAAATATTTTTTCTTTTATTGCTTAATTCAATAAAAATATATATTTTTGAGGCAGCATTTTTTGCAGTGTGGTCCTCAACTTGATCTGTCAGGACAAATATTAGGATGTCTTATATATACATAACAAAATTACAGGAAAAGCCAGTATGGAAAATGATTCATTATTTTTGAATTCTGGGATATGTTAAGGAGGTCTCTGGCACACCTTCCAAGTCTCTATGGAACTAAAATGATCCATACAAATAAGGTGCAAATAGTGTCTGATATATCTATTCCATATAGTGCTAAAGTGTTATGGCCATGAGAAAACCAGAGGATGTGTCTCTTATATCCCCTGTTACAGGTGATGTGTAAGTCAAACTTAAAGGGAACTTAAACTTGATCTAACAATTTAGTACAGATTGGTGGTTTACTGTTTCTCTTAAGCTATTTGTAAAATAAAATCTTAGATCAGTTGAAAGGCAGAATCTTTGTAAATTACAGTTTTAATAAACTACTGTGCAAAGGTGTGTAAAAGGTTTTTAAATTAACAAGTGCAAAACATGGAAAAGGGGATTGGGTAAGATAAAAGATGAATAAAAAACAAAACATTAAACATTCAAAATGAAAACTTATTTTTATTGTCATACACTTTTTGTAGATGAATGCAAATAAAGAGCTTCTTATGAATCTACCAGTCACTAAGCCATTGCCAATCAGGCATTGATAAATACAAGCTTTTTGAACTATACAACACAAAGACTGAATTGTAAAAGAAACACAGCATGTAATATAGAAAGGTATATGGAGAAAAATAAATCTGAATGAACAAAAGAAATTGACGAAACCACAACAACAAAATTCATACATTCATACAAAGCCAAAAACTCTGTACATCAAAGCTGTTTTAGTGAGTACACATGAAATATTGATTCACGGCAGCTGACAATAAAATGAGGTCTAAAATCTGTACAGTTGGCACTAAATGTATATTTGCTTTCCGTTAATTGGCTTTCTAGTCAGGCATTTGCAGATTCCAGCACACATTTTTATGTTTTCTGATAAGCCATTAGTATGTATAAATATAATATTATGATAATTCAATATATATTTATTTTATAACAAAGCCAGCAGGATAACAGTAAATGTTGCAACCATCATTCGATGGTCCTGTGTTGACAACTGTTAATTTAAATACCTTCATGATCACATAATGGAGTTTAAGGAGTCAACTGTTTTGTGTTATAACAAGAATATATCATTCACTGTCCATTTCATGCACTTAGTGATCAACAGTACAAATATAAATGGCCCATGTACAATATCAGAATTTTAGCCTACTCCAACAACAGCAATTAGTTTGTATGCATTTCCAGTACTGGCCGATTTACTGAATATATTATAGTAGAAATGACGTTATACAGAACATGATTGTCTGTATCTTTACAAGATGTGACTGTACAGATAATACTGAGATACTACTTTTAATTCATAACGATATGACAATCTGACAATGCTCTAGCTAGCTATATTTAAGCTGTCAATGTGAAATATAGAATACAAATGTAATGGCAGTCATGGTACATGTTCCAGTCATGTTTAGAAAGTGCTATGTTGATTATAGGGCTGAGAAGTTCCTGAATTAAAATTATTGAGTAACACTGAAGGAGGTAAGGACGGTCTTGAGATTAGTTACCTCATACATCTTAAAACCTATACGTCCCACCTATACATGTATTTTTCCCATGGGCTCAGTGGCAGCATTTCATCAGGGTGTTCAAGCAAGTTCATTGCAGGTATTGTAATGAGATACATTTCAAGTGTCAGCGTTCTTTCACATCAGGGAGATACTTTTAGTTGGTGTTGGCCAACTGACTGATACAATATAGAAAGCGAACAGCTTAGAAAAAAAGGCTCAAATGTCTCCAGTCCTATTCACTTCCTAGGCATGACATTTGACCTAAGTAGTGCCCCATTAAGAAACGGGAGATGATTTTTGGTGCATGCCCAACCATATTACATGGCAATAATCATAGAACAGGACAACTGAAGGACAATTTCCTATCATCTGGTAAGAATGATTCTCTACCATTGCCCACCCGGGAGCTTCACATTCAGTATTTAAAATGACTATAAGATAAAGCTTTGAGAAACATGTGGAAAACATAAATATAGATGTTCTCATTCACACAATGAGATCATGAGTTTACCATAGAAAACAAATGTCCAACTACGGAAGAACAATGGAAATGTTGAGATGATGAATTAATGTTATATTTGTAATTTGTAAAATAAAAGTAGATTTCATTAGAAAAAACTGTTTTATTCTGAAAAAGAAACAAACCTAAATAAATCATGTGCTCCTTGAAAGAAAAAAGGAATTTTCCATACATGATGATGTGATTAATGACACAACAAAACTAGAATCAAAACAAGTCAAATTGAGAAAGATACATTCCAAAGTAAAGAAAGCAAACTAAATGAACAAGTCATTTGTGATTAAACAGTAAGCCAGTTCAGAGGATGTTGAGTAGTCTAAGATCAGGTGGTCTTGATCAACTGCACCTATTCTTACAGACACATGCACACCCACACACACGCGCACACACACACACACACACACACACACACACACACACTAAATGAGGATACATACTGTTTACCAGACAGTTTTACTCATTGATTGGCATTCAGTGCACTTTGAGTTAGATGTGATTTAATGGGTGATGGGTTGTTTTGTTGTTGTCTAATCCTTATCTCATTTCACATACTCAGCTGACTTCCAGAAGTGCCCAGGGTGGGAAAGGCGGCGGTTCCGTTTTGGCAATTTCTCCAGCAGATCCACTAGCTTTGAGAAGCTAGGCCTCTCCTCTGGTTCGAACGCCCAGCAGAAGAGTAAGATATCCTGGGGAGGAAGAGAAGAGATCCCATGTTATAGACACAGAACGTAGACACAGAACGAGTAGGAGGGAGAGGGAGTGACATGTAGAACAGGAAAGAAAAAGACAAATACCACAGGATTCAGATAACTGAATTCTTCCCTGGGAGCCAACTTCTGAGCAATAAGCAGTACGTAATCCATTAGTACTAGCCCCAGATAATTCCAGGAATGAGCGCTCATTCACATTCAAAACCTCATCTTGATTTGTGGTTAAATGTCTGGGACAGAGGTCACTTTTAGATCAGGTGAGGTCACTTTTTAAGGACAGTGGGATTTTGGAGGAGGTTGGCTAATCGAACGAAAATCTTGTTCCCCTTTCCGAGGGGCATTTAATCCCCACCCCAGTCTTACAGCTGAAATGTGCCCGGTCCAATTTGCAGTATACTAGGGACACTCACCGATATTTCTTTGCCCATGCCAATCTGCGTGAGGTTGGGCTTCGTCCCGCTGCCCACCTGCCAGATGATCACCTCGGCCGGCTGGTTCTTGTAAGGCCACTCACGTGCATGTAACTCATACCAGATAGTGCTGAAGGGGGACGAAATGCGGGGGAATCAGTTGGCAGCAAATGCTTGATATTAGGATGAAATAAACCCTATGGCAGCATAGACTGTGATGTTACATTTTTGAGATTGGATATTGGTACGGGTTTGTCTATAATGGTGACATTATGCAAAACAAATATAACAACTGCAGTTCAAACACAAGTGGTGACAAATATTGACATTGCCTGATGACTCAAACTTAATCAAAACCCGAATCGCTATGTCTGTTGCTGTTGCCTGAACACAGAAAGAACCAGTGGTGAATATGATGTGCAGACCAGACAAGGTTGACTTTTTCAAAGGCGCAGCAATCAACAAAGAAACTTCATAAAAAACCCTCTTGGATGCAAACAATCTCAGAAATACAAAACACGTCATCCCTCTTGTCACAGAATGCTCTCTTTTCATTAATAAGCATTATCTTTTCCCGCGGTCGTGTCAAGGAGTGGGTTTGAGCAGCATAAAAATAGCCCTGGACCAAGGTAGAAAAGCACGCGGAGGGATTGTTGAATATGTAAAACAGCTCCAGGGGTCACCTCTAGGTAACACCCAGCCACCAACACACCAGCTGGACAGTGGCTTGGTCCTACGCGGCACCATGTTCCCTTTGTTTTTCCGACAGAGCTCCGGTCACACGGAGTGCACTAGAAAAGGGGAGGCATTCGGGAGAGGCCCCGGCGCGGGTGAATGCGGCATCCGTCCCCACTCAGACCGGTCCAGTGACAGGCCCTCCGTATGGGAGGACATCTGAAAATGCAACTGTGTTAGGAGTCTGTCTGTGAAGACGGCAGAGAATCAAAATAAACGCTCTTACTTTAAGGCCGGGATAAAGATGGCGTTTTCCTTTAGGGTAGTGGACATTAAGAGAGATAGGAAAAACGTGGCTACTATCACCGTTCCTAACATGAGGTGGGAGAAAGGATGTGTGAGGGGGATAAAGATGAGAAGGATTAGACCTTGGAAAATAAAGATCGTAGTCGGCGTCTGGTTGGTGACAAATCCACTGTCCCCTCTTGGGGTAAAGCTCATTCAATCGAATTCAATACAAACAAAATCCGGCGTGAAAATCCGATGAAAACAATACATAGACTGGAAAATCCCTTCAGGGCAAAAACATCCCTAAAATGCTCCAGAAGAGAAGTAGTGAGCAACATGCATCACAAGTCCATGATAGCACTCCATTCCCTGTGTAGCACACTGCTCTGACCGGAGAGCCACAGGCCCTTGATTGAGATTAGGGTGCTTCTGTAAATAGGCAACAGGCTGTCTGAGACGAAGCTGTACTCACCCGAACGCAAACACATCCGACTGTTTGGAGAAAGGCAACTTGTCCTCCTCTGTTTCATGGGAAAGCTGAGAGACAATTTCAGGGGCCAGGTGACACAACCATCCGCTGGGAATCTTCAGTTTGTCCTGTCTACGACTGGAGACAGAACAGACAACAGTTTGAATTTTCAACAACTACGTGGTCCTATTCTTTCATGTTTACCTCAAAGTTTAGGATTGTCAATTTCCTTTTCCAGCGGTTCAGAATAATTATTGAATTCCTGCACATTAGTAACACTGTTATCATGTGTTGAAAGAATGATGTGTAAAACGTTTGCCCTGTGTCACTGGGTTCTCAATGCAGAATGAATCTGAAATTAAATCAATACTCCTCTGTTTATTCTGACATTGGGAGACATCTAAAAGAAATAGCGAAAAAGCAGCAGATTCAATTGGTCCTTCCCCTCATCTGGTCATCCAAACAAACCCGGACTGGAAAACCCTGAAAGCAATCAAACCCCATTAGAAGTTCTAATTCCCAATGACCCAGTCAGGCTCTCTTTTTTTTCTCTTCCATTATCACACCTGCCCTTCTCCCTCTCTTTTGCCCTCCCTCTCTTGCCGTTCCTCTCTCGCCGTTCCTCTCTCGCCGTTCCTTTCACTCTCTGTCTCTTTCTCTCTACCATTATCAACTAGCGCTCACTCAGTCAGACAGGCACACTGCCAGCTCTGTAACACAGAAGAGCACTGCCGTGGGTGTGTCCATTCACGGCGCCCATCCTGTCCGGCCCATTAGTATTCATAGTAACAGTGCCTTCATTATGACTGATAACAATATGAGTGAGTCATGAAGCTGATGGTTTCCTTTCACTCCCAACTGGATCTGATTATGTTTTATGGAGGAATATTGATGAAGATGTAGGCAGAGGAGAAATCCAGGGGCACCGTTGATAGCACAGGTTTGTAAATGATTGTCTACTTTCTCCTGGCCTCTGTTGTGGCAAGCTGCCATGTATTTCTGATGATGGCATTTCAGAGGCTTTTCTTTGGTAGGATTCATGGTAGGAACTGAGGGGGTTTTCCATTTAAGATGTGTTCACCAGGAACGAGAATATTTATTATTGTTTGATTATTCAGTGACCTACATTATTGTGTGGGGTGAGTTCGAGTGATAAAGGACACAAGCCGTCACTTAAGGCCCCCCGACCACAAGGGGGCCCCCAATCGTTATGGGTGGGGCCCCCAAATCAAAATTTACTTAGGGTCCCCAAAAGGCTAGAGCCAGCCCTGTATGTATATACATTATGTTATTCTTTATTTGGTTATTACATGTGAAAATAAGCACACAAATGAAGTCTACAGGTATACTTCCGTTCAATAGTTTGGGGTTGCTTAGAAATGTCCTTAATTTCCATGAAAACATACATGAAATTAGTTTTAATAGCAAATATAGCAAAATAGGAAATATATTCATTGACAAGGTATGGTTTTTAATTGAAATAATTGTGTCCTTCAAACTTTGCTTTCATCAAAGAATCCTCCATTTGCAGCAATTATAGCCCTGCATTCTAGTTGTCAATTTGCTGAGGTAATCTGAAGAGATTTCACCCCATGCTTCTTACGTACCATACGGTCAAGTTCCCACAACAGCTCAACAGGGTTGAGATCCGGTGATTATGCTGGCCACTTCATTATAGACAGAATACCAGCTGACTGCTTCTTCCCTACATAGTTCTTGCTTACAGTGATTTTGTATGTTTGCCAACTGACAAAGAACTCTAAATCTCCCTCAGTCTGGGGCTCCATGCAAGATCTCACCTTGTGGAGTTGCAATGATCATGAGGTGAGGAATCAGCCCAGAACTACACGGGAGGATCTGGTCAATGATCTCAAGGCAGCTGGGATCATAGTCCTTAAGAAAACACACTATGCCGTGAACGACTGCAATCCTACAGCGCCCTCAAGGTCCCCCTGCTCAAGAAAGCACATGTACAGGCCCGTCTGAAGTTTGCCAGTGAGCATCTGAATGATTCAGAGAACTGTGTGAAAGTGTTGTGGTCAGATGAGACCAAAATTAAGCTATTTGGCATCAACTCAACTCGCCGTGTTTGGAGGAGGAGGGATGCTGCCTATGACCCCAAGAACACCCCCCCCACCCCCCTCCCGTCACACATGGAGGTGGAAAAATTATGCTTTGGGTTGTTTTTCTGCTAAGGGGACAAGACAACTTCAATGCATCAAAGGGACAATGGACGAAGCCATGTACCGTCAAATCTTGGGGGAGATCCTCCTTCCCTCATCCAGGGCATTGAAAATGGGTCGTGGATGGGTAATCCAGCATGACAATGACCAAAAACACACAGCAAAGGCAACAAAGGAGTGGCTCAAGAAGAAGCACATTAAGGTCCTGGAGTGGCCTAGCCAGTCTCCAGACCTTAATCCCATAGAAAATCTGTGGAGGGAGCGGAAGGTTCCAGTTGCCAAACGTCAGCCTCGAAACCTTAATGACTTGGAGAAGATCTGCAAAGTGGAGTGGGACAAAATCCCTCCTGAGATGTGTGCAAACCTGGTGGCCAACTACAAGAAACGTCTGACCTCTGTGATTGACAACAAGGGTTTTGCCACCAATTACTAAGTCATGTTTTGCAGAGGGGTCAAATACTTATTTCACTCATTAAAATGCAAATTAATTTATAACATTTTTGACATGTGTTTGTTGTTATTCTGTCTCTCACTGTTAATAAACTAATAAACCTACCATTAAAATTATAGACTGATCATTTCTTTGTTAGTGGGAAAATGTAAAGAAATCAGCAGGGGATAAAAAAAATATTCCCTCACTGTAGCTCGGAGCTGTGCTTTGGGTGATGGTCCTGTTGTAGGAGGAAATTGGCTCCACTCAAGTGCTGTCCACAGGGTATGGCATGGCATTGCAAAATAGAGTGATAGCCTTCCTTCTTCAAGAACCCCTTTAACCTGTACAGATCACCCACTTCACCACAACCAAAGCACCCCCAGACAATCATATTGCTTCCACCATGCTGGACAGAATGGCGTCAAGCACTCCTCCGGCATTTTTTCATAATCTGGGAGTGCTTTGCTGGTGATAAAGTGGGAGACAGGTACAGGGTAAAATTAATCTTGAAGAAGGAAGGGTATCACACCATTTTGCAACTAGTCCAATGGGAGGAAATTTCATTGCACAACAGTTTTCAGCTGTGCTAACATAACTGCAAAACGTATTTGGTAATGATGAATTAGCCTATATCCAGCTATATTAG
This sequence comes from Esox lucius, assembly GCF_011004845.1. Lineage (NCBI taxonomy): Eukaryota > Metazoa > Chordata > Actinopteri > Esociformes > Esocidae > Esox > Esox lucius. Next base: position 8,249,063 of record NC_047581.1, on the reverse strand, counting down.
TAATTTCCAATATGTCTACACTATATTTCTGTTCAGTTTGGTGTTATTTTAACTTAAAAGTGACCCCAAACTTTTGAACGTTAGTGTATGTACTTAATTATTATATTTATGTTAATGAACAAGACTGTCCTAGGAAAATAAAGTGAATTTAATAGAACATAACACAGTGTTCCTGCTCAGAGTGAGAAGCTACTTAAATGTTTGTCTTGTCATTCTGTCAGATCTCTTTAGTACCTAGCCATATTCCGTGTCAATGAAAACATTAAAGCATGAATAAATAAACAACAGTACAAAAATAGTTGAGGGAAATAATTGAGGCTGGAGTGAGGCTACGCACGTCACACCTAGCTATTTGTTCCCCGAAATTAATTTAGACATTTAGACAGGAAAGGGTAGGGAATGGGCCATCTAAACCAGGGGTGGCCAATATTTTTCACTGGGGGGCCACACTGAAAATGCCAGAGAGCATTGTGGGACAGATTACTTTTTTAACTAACATGCCTAAATAACACACAACATGGCTAACTCTGTTAACTTGCATATTATATTTATTCATATTTATTTTCCATAATTGAACCGTTTTCATAATTGAACTTAATTTACTTCAACAATGTTTTTTTTATTTTTTATTCTGTTAACAACTGTTATTATGGCAGGCAAAGGCCTAAAAAATCCCTTTTTAGGGTTATTACTCAACATCAATGTTGCGACACATATTTGCCTTAAAACTTAACTTTCAACTCAATAGAGTAAGCTACATTACACAAGGTATATTGTATAGCAGTTATATAGGTATAATAGTAATTAGGGCAGACATAAGTCTATGAAATCACTTCTGAAGATTTTCACTCAAAGCAAATGTCCCGGGGGCCTTATCTTGCCCAGGTCTGATCTAAAGGGTAGGGAATGGGCAACAAAAACAAACTCATTCATTTCCAGTTGATAGAGCAAAAAATATTTCTCTATCAACTGAGAAATGTCAGAAACATCAAACGATAACCTGACATAGTAGAACCTATTCTCGCCATTGTGAGCAAAAGTGATAGGAGAAGCTTTTGAAAACAGTGGACACTTCATACGTAATTATAAGGTACACCTCACAGGCAGAGGGTTTTCTTAACATCAAATGGGCATTGTGGATCTGACAATTCCTACATGCAAACATCCTAACACAATGGGGAGGGATTTATATTCTTTAATTTTCAATTTTAGAATCTGTGGAATTGTTCTAACGGGTCTGTTTGTGTCTGCACAATCTGAGAGTAAATCAGAGATGTTCAATATACAAAATGAGGATTTTACAGTCAATCAAAATGGCAGCTAGCTACACTGGATATGAACGGTAGACTTGGATAAGGCTGTGTAAGATCTAGGTGGTAATGTCTCATCATGTCAATGCATTGCACCACCATCCATCTACAGTGACTCCTCAGCATCTAGTTGTTAAAAGGGGCTTTCAGTCTTAATGAGCTGTTAAGAAAGCCATTATAAAACCATCCATCTTCATTTTAAATAAATTGCTACCGTAGTACACTCTCCGTCTATCCTTCCCCAACCACTGACTCTTCCTTCCATTGTATAGCTTTGTACCCTTCCCCGTGTCGAAACTGTCACACAAACTCGCCTAAAACACACTAGGCGATACCTCCCATTGGAAAGTCTGCCATATAATCAACATCTTTCTGATTATAATAATTAGTAGTACAAAGCATGTGTAATCCTCTCAAAGTCATTAGCTGAAAAGCATCCCACACCCACTGCTAGACTTGTAATTGATGTGGCAATTAAGTGAAAATAAATCCGTTATGACAAATCAAATCACCAGTCAATTATAGCAGGTGTTATCTCACCGTACATGTCAATCAAAATGGAGAGGCAAAGAAAATGTACTCGACAGTGTTTTGGGGGGAAAACACATGCACGAATGCATGCAGACACCCATAAACATACTCACGCACGGATGCACTTTGAAAACGTCTATAGAAATGCACTATAGCCCTATTTTGGTAAGGCCATTGCTTTTGTAAGAGGACAGCCAACTACTGTACATAACTCAATAGTTAACCCTCTTGCTAGATTGATGAGTGCAGTTATAGCACAAGTGAAAAACTGTGAAAAGATGCAGCTGAAGAGTTTTAGAAAACCTAGAGAATGTCACTGCCACTCCTCTGATGTGACAATATGCTGAGTAAAATAACAACATTAGTCCAAAGAAGAAAATGCAAACATAAGTATTTCATGGTAGGGACTGTTTATGGACAGTTTGCTTTCCCAAGGTTGGCAAGTTTATGAGGTTGACAATATCGGCGAAGCATTCACATTACAACACATCCTCAAATCTTTGCCATCTTTGCCGTTTTCTTATCACAGCTTTTGTGAGTAAAATGTTCTATATGCTGTATTTGTTTTAACATCCTGTTTACGTATTGTTTAATCACTAATATGTTGTATATGCTGTTTTGAGAGCTTAAGGAACATCAGGAAGTGCTGCAATGTTTACCAGTGGCATTTACATCTTTGTTGGAATAATTACACTAGTCGAACAGAAAATAAGTAATGGGTAACATTGCATGGAGAGGCAGGACACATGCAGAGGGGAGAACAGAGGACATTTAATAAAAATAACTAAAATGTAACTCAACAACCTAAATCACCAAAACAGATTAACGTTACAAATGGACTTAACCAAAGCAAAGACCGACAAGATACACTAAGAAGGGAAGAACTTCAGTGATCTATGGACAGTGATCAGCAACACAGGTGAAGGTAATAATAACGAAAAAGAGTTGGATTCCACTGGCAAGGCAGGCCTATCGTGCCAGTATAAATAGCTCACACTTTAAATTAGGCCACACGAACTGACTTGCCTAATGATTAGTAAATGGTTTAAAAGGACCTTAATTAAATTTGAAATAGAGTAATGATTGATAAATGACGATGTCATGGAAAACCGCACGAGAATAAATCCAGTTACCAACCAGTGAACCTTTATTGATACATGCATATGCAGGAAGCACCCCCCCCCCAAACTAAAACCTGTTGGACAGAGTACTTTCATAAAAATCAATAGTGGCCAAATCTAGGAAAAGAGAAAACAGAAGGAATCTGTGAGTGGTTTACTGCCAAGAGAACCCTGACTCCCCATCCCCAGGCCAGTAAAAATCCATTATCCTTACAAGACAGGGGGCTAGTACAACAATAAACAATGTTTCACCAGTTTTCCCTCTGCATTCTTAGATAGACAGAGAACGCTGTAAACAAAGGTCAACAATAGTCCTCTCTCAAAATACTCTCACCGCAATACAATAAACAATTTATTGATCCTTTGCAAATGCTTTATTTTGTTCCCTATATTTTATTATTTATATATATATATTTATTTATCTGTGATTGGTTATAATTCCTTACAGTATAAAAAGTGTGGCTGTTGGCATTTTAGAGAGCAGTCATTTCAACTAGCAGTGAAAATAATTGAGCAGGCATTTCAGCCAGCATTTGTTTGAGGGCAGCGGTGGCAGAAAGCGGAGACATTAATCACTCTCAGGAAGACAAATTAAATACAGATTAGCACCAATCCATAAAATGTTTTGGATAATACCCGCCAATGAGCCAATGACTGGTTCAATCAGCACAATAAAAAATCTGTCACAAGAGGAAGGATTACTAAGGACACAGCTCTTTGTGTGGTTTAGCACTGATGTGTTATCGTCATTTTCTACCAATCCTTGATTTAACCAGTAATATTTTTAATCACACATACTTGTCCATACGCTGTATCTTAGTCAGTGTACCACAGTACCACAGTAGACACCCACCTTCCAGCTTGAAGAACTCCGGATATAGTAAAGAGTCCGAAGTCAGTGATGACAACTTTGCCATTGTCATAGAAGACATTCTTGGACTTCATGTCCTTGTGCAGAATCCCCTTTGCATGGAGATAACCCATTCCCTGAAAACATAAAGAAATCATAGTGAGTTTGAGGGACTCATTGATTGACCCATACACGCACAATAAGAAAACTAAAAAAGGAATGAGCATGGTGAGCTTGCAAATTTGGCGACTTTAGGCTAGATGCTTGTTACAGCACCACATTGAGGCATACTGGCATGGCATTGCATGTGCATGTGTATGTATCCTGTGAGTATAACTATGAAGTGACTTCTCAAGGCCAATAGGGAACACAAACAATGCACCAATAGGAAAGTGGGGGTAACCCTCACATGCTATTACGAGCCAGCTCAACAACACCAGGGCGTCATCAAGCCAAAATGGGATAGGGCTGGCATTTCTAGACCAACACTACAATATTTATTTTGAGAGAGCCGGTCCGTCCTCTGATTTGGATACACAAAGTTCCTTTGCCAATTTTTTGTGTTATATGGCAATGCTCCTCAAACCTGTAGTTTGGATCACGATAAGTATGACAATGTTGTTGTAGCCCTGATGTAGCTCATCTGAATGAAGTATTCAAGTGCTTAGTTAATTCAAGTGTGCCAGCACTGGAATACATCTAATACCTGGAATGGTTATGGGTCCCCAGGAGAGGTTTAAGAACCACTGTTAAATAGTCTCAAGTAAATGAATGGACATCAGTCTAGTTTATTTTTAAAATGCAATGTAGGGACATTCTGGTAATGGAATTGCAGAAGAAACAGCTAGCTTTGTAACATCACCCCCCAAGTAGTTGAATTTCTCAGAAAAAACATAAATTGGGAGAGGTTCTAATCAAGAACGGTTCTCAATAAAATCACTCTAATTCCAATTGATTCCATAACAACAGAACATAACAGAATGATAAAGCTTAGTACAGACAAAATACTGGATGATGGATTTGCTATATGGATGAGAATGCTATCCATGTACAAATAAATTATATTAAGGGTGTGTTTGTAATCACAAACATTTATTTCAGTATTCAAACTGGTTTTCAAAACCGAAGAGCAATGGTGGCCCAACAGTTAATGGTTTGTGAGCATTCGTGCACAAAGGCTCTTATATAATGAACCCATGTCCAACAGCAATAAGGCAGGACCATTCAACTTCAAGTGAAAGTCCATCCGTGTCAGGATATATAGAAAAATATCTAAATGAGGTATCCTTGATAAGTGTCTTATACCACAGAGTATACATTTTTTTTTTACATTCGAAACAGGACTACGATAACACACTGTTTTTTTTTGTATTACCACTCATTCCTGTAATTCATAGCCTGTGCTTTCTTATCTTCAACCATTTCTGATTGTTCATGGATTGTCTAAACGGAGGAATGAGGGGATTCCTTAAAGGGGTGTTTTGTTAGTTCTGCCTGGTTTCATTTCTTTCTGAACACCTGAAAGGTTTTCCAACAGTAAAGATGGGAAAGTGTTTGTTTAAAAAACATGTCCAACATTTTGAAAAGTCAAATTAGACACACTCTGCCCCTCGCACCAATTTGCCCACATACTTTATACAGTACCTTAACCATCTCCTGGGCGATCTGTCTGGTTTTGTTGACATCCAGGATGACTTTGGCATCCCTCACTACTGAATACAGAGTCCTTCCCTTACACAAACTGAAAAGGAGAAGTAGAGAAAGAGAGATGTAACACATTAGAAATACAAATTACAATGACATGGCAGCAGTAAACATGTCGTCACCCACGGCAATTTTGTTTTAGAAATATTCTGAAACATATGGGTTTGAACAATGGTTTATAGATATGGAATATCAAGGTTAATTTAGTGCCAGAGAAACAGCCTTTGAAGTGTTTTCCACAAATGTTACACTGGTCAAATATCCATTGTGGTGGATCTTATAGGTTTTATGAAGTTTATTCATTGCAAGGAGAGGAACCTTTGTACAGTGACCTCCACTAATATTGGCACCCTTGTAAGGTCTGCGGGCAACTACAGCCTCACCAGAATAACACAGCCTCCGAATGCCAAGATCCCAGCTCACACAAACGCACCATTCCTCCCCGTTCTCAATAATTCTAAGCACCTCTTTCTCATTATCCCTTCAGTATCTTGACCAGGTCTGTACTCCTTTCTGTGTGAGATGCTGTTTGTAGCATACAGTGTACTAAGCCTGTTCTAAATCTGTTATCTACCAGCTTGACCCTAGCCTGCCTTAGTTTTTTTTGGAGTTTGCTTAGTCCTTCTGTACTTATGCCTGAGCTTTTCCCATGTACCGACCAGTTTATAGTTATTTGACAGTCTGCATTTAGCTCGCTCCTTTTTGTACTTTTGCCTTGTTCTTACCTGGATTACCTGTTCATTGACCAATGCCAGCTCTCCTGACCAAGTCCATTGCCTGCCTCTGAATTTGTTTATTAATAAAACTATCTTTGTACCCTCTGCAACTGGGACCAAAAAATCCCAGTAATTGTCATTTTGTAAATCAAAAATGGCTATGCCACAGCACCTTAACCATCCAAGTTGTCAGAATTGGTTTGGTGGTGTCTGAGACACTGCGTGTGAAGTATGTGTGTACATATAGACACTGGTGCACATTACTTTCCTCTATTTCATAATGGGGGACAATACAATACAATGGTTAATGATGTTTAAGCTCAATAAAACCCTACACAAATACTCAACTGTATAGTATGCCGTAATCATTTAATCCATAAACATTCTCATCTAACTTGATTGCCAGACCATTTTGATGTCATTATGATGAACCCTATATAAAGGATAGAGATACAGTGTCATTAAAAGTTGGGAGGGATTCCTTTTTTCTGGTCAAGTTTAGTCATGAGTGGGGATATTGAGAGGGTGAGAGAGAAACGATGAGAGGAGAGACAGACCAAGCAGGAGGGAAGGAGGGAGAGGAAGATATGACACCTATCTCAGCCTGAACATCAACATCAGTTAACCTATAACAAATGAGTCAACAGTTTTATAATCAACAGCAGGTTTTATTGATGTGAGGTGATGTGAGCCTGTTGTGAGGTTGTATACGTAGTGAAGTCTCATGTAAACCTCCGTGAACAGCTAACACCGCCACTGAGGCTGCAGATAAGTTGGACTGCAATAACTTGTCTTTTAAAGAGGGTCTAGAGATACCATACTTATATTTGAATCACAACATTTCCCCTTATTATCAGTAAAATCCATTTTCATTTCATGTAGGTGGTTAGTATTAAATTTGAAGCAGAAAACTATTTTGAGGTTTCTACAATTCTAGAAAACGAAAGTCTCATTCTAATATAGAATTTTAATTAACACGCTGTCACTCAAACTCCTACACGCACACACACACACACACACACACACACACACACACACACATACACACACAAACACACACAAGTTATTAGCCCCGATATATAATAATTATTTAAGGCTATTTAGAAGCCTTATCAAGAGAAATGAGGCGTTAATGAAGTGTTGCATACATGCACAGTATATACAGTGCTTACAGAAAGTGTACAACCCCTTCAAGTTAGAAGACATTTTGTTGTGTTAGTGCCTCAGAGTTTCAGACATTTAAATGTGGATATTCTTTCTCACTTATTTACACAGCATGGTGATTATATATTAACAATACAAAAAACCCTCTCCACCCCGCTGAAACGTCAATTCTAAATTAGCGCTGGTTTAACCAGCACCTTCAAAATCCCACACCAAGGTAATTGGCCTCCACCTGTGTTAAATTGTAGTGATTCACATGATTTCAGGAAAAATTCTGCTATTTCTGTAAGTTCCCTCTGTTGGGTTGTGACATGCGAGGCAAAACCATAAGCACCAACAAGCTTCCAGAGGAACTAGGGGACAAAGTTGTGGAAAGACAATAGATTTCAAATGCACAAAATATCCCTTGGAGCAAAGTAAAGGTGATTATTAAGAAGGAGGTGTATGGAACCACCAGTATCCTGCCTAGATCATGCAGTCCCTCCAAAATGGATGAACGTGCAAGTAGGAAGCAGCAAGCACACCATGAATCCCATTTGAAGTACCCACCCCCGAAAAAAACTCTAAAGCCAAGTGGCTATACAGAAAGATTTCAAACATTTCAACCGAGAAAGCCTCCTAAAGTCCTAAAGGTCAATAGCGTCTGTTCAAAAACACAAGCTTCACAGTACCACATTACATAAAAAATTCAACTAAATTAAAAGAAAACAAAAATAGAACATTGTGTGGTGGTTTTACTTAGCTATCAAAACATCTGTGAAATTACTAAATTGTATAGCATTTAAATGCATTTGAAACATTAGAAAGAATCGACCAAAATAACAGAGAAAATGTTAATGCTACGCCCTAATAAGAGAGTAAACAATGTCAGAATAGCTGACCGCTGTGGATACATTTGACTATGCCGACTGTGAGCATGGCCTTACTATAAAGAGAAGCCGCCATAATCAGACATTGATTTTGAGAAAAGGCAGGTTATGTACACTCTGCACAGAACATTAAGTGGAAACTGAGCAGCACTTCTTAAACTCCAGCTAAAACTACAATAACATTAGATACATATTCTCTGCATCATACACACCACAACTACTCAGAAATCAAATCAAACACCAAAGAACAACTGTATCTTTGTGGAGAAATACCGCAATATGCAATCACAGCAGCAAGATATCTGAGTGGTTGCCATGGGAGAAGGGCAACCAGTGGAGCACAAGCAACATTGTGGACAGAACCAATATATTTCTCTTTATTTTCCCTTTTCATTCACACTTTAATTATTTTCATATTGTTAAAACCTGTAGGTAGCTAATAATAGAACATTTAATATGTCAGTTTTACACTATTGGGACAGAGACTGAAAAAGAGAGGGAGAGAAAAGAGACATAATGAGAGAAAAAGAGAGAAAAGAGACAGAAAGAGACAGAGAGAAAAACAGCGATACAGTGGGATGAGACATTCTCTCACTCTGTAGCTCCTAACCCCCCCCCCCCCCCACTCACCACAAAGCCATGTCCTCTGATCATCCTCCCACCCCAAAGGCTTCCCCTAACCCCGAGTGTGACAGCTTGAAGTGACTAGGTGACATCCAGATGACCTGCGGGCCAGCCTGATACTGGAGCTTCACGCTTCATATTTATTCATACCAAGTCATAAGTTGGCAGGAGACATTTCTAGAGCCTTACCGGGCCCTCGCTTATTCAGGAAAATGAGATGGGGAGCCTTATGTCGCCTGATGACGCAGCTTCAACCACTTCAGGTACTGGTAAATATCCAGGGATGTCATTAATTACTGCCATACCTTACTGAAGTGTGTGTGGGTGGTTGTGTCTGGGTGTGCGCGTGTGTGTGTGTATGTATATGTGGTGTGTGTGTGTGTGTGAATCTGGAAGTGTGCAGTAACTCAGGGATGGATTCGTGGCACTCTCTTCTTATCAAAAGTTAATAAAATCTGCAAAACACTCACAGAACCTGGAGAGCGTAGCTTTGAAAGCTGAGTAATTATTCTGTATGGATAAAATCCAGCAGTGACGGGAAAAGGCTAATGACTATACCAAGCCGAGGACGCTCTTTCAAATCAATCCACACACAGCCCGTCATTTCAAATCAAATGCAAAACAATCAATATTTATTTTTTTCCTCCATCACTGAAGAAACCTGCATCCCCACCAGGTATGAGCCAATTTCTACCTCATCCAGGTTCCATTTAGCATGTTCTCCCTGTTGTTTTACAATAGAAACGGCCTTGCGGGAATAATTAAGACTGCCGTTCGTCTACAGTAGGTAAACACAGCTTCACTTGTTATGACAAATAAATAATATATACAAATATTGTTGTGAAATTATAATTTACTTTGATTTCATGCATAGACTTATTTCTAGGACTAACGACTGTAGAGAAAGATTGCTGATTTCTTCAAAAATTGGATGCAGACATTAAAAACATTATGAACCGTATTTGTCTTTGTCCCAAACAAAATGAACACTTAGCTCTACTACAGGCGATACTAAAACAACAGTCTGTTACTGTAAGAAAACATGACATGATTTCTACATGACATCACATGTATTTTCTAGGTCCTATTATTAATAATTCACAGTCCTTTTTATTTATTCATGATGACATGAATTTATTAGGGACAAAGAACACAAGTCAATTATTCAGTCTGCACATTTAAACAACAGCCGAGATCATTTTGTCTGTAGACTTATGTATTATAGCCTAGGTGTTATATGGAATTCAAAACATACTGGCCATCTGGAATAATTAAAGAATTAACTACATAATTGTGAAGCATATACATGTAAATATGTAACCCAACATCTGCAAGGAGGGACTCTGTTTCAGTCATGAGATACATTCTTTAAACAATTGTTTGCAAGTGTTTTGCTGAACTTTGCTCGTTTGATAACAAAACATCCCCGAAATCTTCTACAGACAAAGCCTGTTCTAGCTAAAAGCTAAAAAGGAGAGGATAAAAGGCAAGCTAAAAATGCAGCTGCAGAAATGACTAATTATTATATCCCTCCTGTTTTCTTCAGTTTCTTCTCGCTTCTCGGCTTCTCGCAGTGAGATGTTATTATAATAAGGAATGAGGTTAGATACTGGTTTGATGAGTTTTACTAACACATGTCCTCAGCAACAATAATACTGGTGTGTCTTTTAAAGCAATAGAGAACCAGGTTGAAATTCAAAGAAAGTATTTTTTATTTTTTTTTACTTTTTACTTTATGTAATCTCAGTTTCTATTCTGGTTGAGATTAATATGACAACAGGAAGTTGTTGTCATTACTTAAGGAGCTCAATCATTAGAGGAATAGATGGAAATATAAAACTAGATGCTGTACAACTAGCAACTATTATGAACTTTGGATGTGAGCTTTTCAGCAGATTTGCTTGTAATCTTTAGGTTGGAAGACCCCTTGATGGTACCCTTAATGATGTGCATTTGACAAGTTCCAGAGGAAGAAAAGCAGCCCCAGAATTTGACATTCTCACCTCCATGCTTGACTGTTGGGATGAGGTTCTTGTGGTGGCAGTCAATGTTGGGTTTTTGCTAAACATTGCGGTTTGATTGTAAACAAAAAGGTGAATTTGGTGCTCATCTGCCCGGACAATTGACTTCCAGAAACCTTCAGGTTTGTCCAGGTGGTCTCTGGCAATGTTGAAAGGGGCATTAAGGTTTATCTTTGACATTATAGGCTTCTTTCTAGCAACTCTCCCATGAATGGCATTTCGATTCAGGTTTCTTATTATTATTGAAGCATGCACAGTAAGATGTTCTGCAAATGATCAGATGTTATGTTTGGGTTGGCATTAACCCAATTTATTATTTTTCTTGTTGCTCTTAAGGATATTATTTTGAAGGGCTTCCACTGTCATGTTAAATGCCCTCCATTTGTAAATGATTTGCGTCACAGTGGACTGGTTGTGTTGCCTTCCCCAGACAGATATTGTCTTACTACCCTCTTCCTATCTCCTCTGAGATCTCCTTTGCTCTTGGCATGGTGAGTTTGCAATCCCCTATATGTTGACTGCTATATGAGCAATGTTTCAGGTTAGAGACCTGGTTTTGCTCCCCTGCCCTGATTTTCCCTAAAACTCTGGGGTTGATAGGTGTACAAAAGCTGTTTAGTATAATAACAAGAGGTACAATTTTTCTCATGACATTAATTTTTATGAATGTGTTATAAAGCCTTATTTACATTCAATTCAGATAGTTTAAATACACTATAAGTCACAATCATTTTAGATCTGAATTCCTATGAGGTGAAGTAAACTCCATTTGCAAGGAAAAGAAACATGTAAAAATGTCAGTAGAAATGTCAATAATTAATTATACCACACCATGTACCTGCCAAATACTGTATGTAGCATGGCTGCATTGCTTTTAAGATATTCTTCATGATTTATATAGCATCCAAAGCCTGCCCTCTGGAATTAAAGGCCTGAAAGTTGTAACAATTATCCAGCTTAGCCAAAGCAACACATAGCAATTGAGCAGAAAAAAGTGCACCTTTGTGGTGGTTAAAATCACAGATTCACACTTAAAACTTTGTTTCATTGCATATCAGACAAAATTGTCTAACTTTGCATGCATTTCCAAATGCTTCCATAAAGTATTAATTTCTCCTACACATACTACAAATCTGATTATTCAGATTTATATTAAAGATACATTTATTCTTTAAAGTTTTTGTGGTTTCATTTCATTACAGAAACTTCTGAATAGACAATTCAAAAATTAGTGTTACCAAGAAGAAGAAGTGTAATAAAGTTTACTGCAAGATATCTTTAACATGTCCTGCTAGTAAGACACTGAACTACTACATACAAATACAGTAATTCAGACACATTCATTTTACATCTCTGTAAGTACAATCATTCTATAATCATATACAGTCAATTAAATAATCCCATAAATACATAAGGTCAATGAAAAAGTCAATTATTATATAATAATTGACTTTTCACCTAATTTCTCAATTGCTCAGGAATACAGTTCTACTCTTGTCATAGTCTGGACTCTCCAATACCATATCTATTATTGACAGCACTTTTCGAAGCCAGGCAATAACATTTTACAAGATCTTCCGACAGGACAAATAGCTTCAGATGAATCATCAAGTTTTCTTGATTACATGAAAATTAAAACTAAATCTCTAAATCTATAATAAAACCAAGCAAGCCCCACTAGGACAACATTCAGAACATTTAAACAATCCAGAAGGGTCACTCAATGTACATGAAAGCAGCCAGCCAGACATTACAGCCAGGACACATGCAGGGTGGCACAGAGTGGGGAGGGAGGCCCTTCTTTCAAGGCCTTTGGCTTCATTGGGATACCCATGTCACCCACTGCTCCAGAAGGGAACATGACATACATGACAAGACATCATCCTTGTTGGAGAGAGACTGAACTCTGAACACTGCCAGTCACCACGGGTATCATGGGTCACTCAGGACGCAATACAAAGCTGTACCATTTCACAACAGCACTCCGCTGCAGATTTCCACTTCTATTTTTATCTTTTTCATAGTCTAACCACTTTACAATAACTGTGCAGGGATTTGGCGACATTGAGGAAAAAGGTTGAGATACTACAGGTGCATCTCAAAAAATTGGAAGTTCATTTTTCTTGATGATTATGGCTTACAGCTCATGGTAATATGCAAGAAACCAGGCAAGTTCAGCCGGCTTTAGTCAGAATAACAAGAATTGATTGTTGTTTCCGCCCTGAGATTCAAACCCAGATGACCAAAGTGAAAGGCAGCATCTTTAACCACTACACCACCAAGCTACAACAGTGTAGATGATAGTGATGGCCATTCGAGGTTTCATTACCGTTCTTCTAGCAGCAGGATATCATGCTAGCAGTGCTAACTCAGATTATTTTTTTCAAAATAAAAGCCATCATTGAAATATATGAGGTAATATAGTTAACAATCTAGTCTACACTTTATGTTTAATGTCCGTTCTAATTAACAATCTAGTCTGTACATTTTATGTTTAATGTCCGTTCTAATGTTACTCTTTTTCACAGACTACATTGTTAACTATATTGCCTTAAACATTTCAATGATAGCTTTTATTGTAATATAGAAATTCTGCGTGCAGCCAGCTTAATATCTTACTGCTAAAATAACGCAAATTATGCCTCGAATGCCTCAAAATTGATTTTTTAGTCAAGTGAAAAGATAAGATAATTGTGGAATCCACCAGAAATAGTTGCAATACTGTATGACCGCAAAAGTTTTTGTTTAGGCTTACTATAATGTAGCTACTGAATGTAGTAGCCAGCTACGTTTTTGTCTATCCTGACCCAAAAACCATGCACGGATGCGTACTTCGGAAATCGACCAGAAACAGTTTTATTCTAGGCTTACTATAAAGTAGATCCTGAAGGTTACAGTCAGTGAAGTGTTTTATTATCCAGAACAAATCTAAATGCATACTTTGTTTTGACTGTGAGGAGAATCGATCACACCGCTTACACGGTCCGGCAAAAATACAGTACCTCGTAATATTACAATAGAGAAATGTTGACCTGAGAAGAGCTCTAATCACCTAATTAACTCAAAGCACCTGCAAAGGTTTCCTATGTATATTCATTTATGCACTCAATATTTGGTCAGGGATCCTTTTGCACGAATTACTGCATCAATGCGGAGTGCCATGGAGGCAATCAGCCTGTGGCACTGCTGAGGTGTTATGGAAGTCCAGCTTTTATAGTGGCCTTCAGCTTGTCTGTGTTGTTGGATCTAGTGTATCTAATTTTCCTCTTGACAATACCCCATAGATTCTCTATGGGGTTCAGGTCAAGCGAGTTGGCTGGCCAGTCAAGCACAGTAATACCATGGGCAGCAAACCAGTCGTTTCAGCACTGTGGGCAAGTCCTGCTGGAAAAGGAAATCAGCATCTCCATAAAGCCTGTCAGCAGATGGAAGCATGAAGTGCTCTAAAATCTCCTGGTAGATGGCTGCATTGACTCTGGACTTGATAAAACACTGTGGACCAACACCAGCAGATTACATCGCACACAAAATCATCACTGACTGTAGAAACTTCACACTGGACTTCAAGCAACTTGGATTCTGTGCCTCTCCACTCTTCCTCCAGACTCAGGAACCTAGATTTCCAAATGAAATGCAAAATTAATCTGAAGAGAGGACTTTGGGCCACTGAGCAACGGTCCAGTTCTTTTTCTCCTTTGCCCAGGTAAGATGCTTCTGACGTGGTCTCTGGTTCAGGAGTGGCTTGACACTAGAAATGCGAAACTTGTTGCCCATTTCCTGGACACGTCTGTGCGGGGTGGCTCTTGATGCACTCACTCCAGCCTCAGTCCACTCCTTGTGAAGCTACCCCAAGTTCTTGAATCAGCTTTACTTGACAATCCTCTCAAGGCTGCGGTCATCCCTGCAGCTTGTGCACCTTTTCCTACCACACTATTCCCTTCCAGTCAACGTTCCATCAATATGCTTTGATACAGGACTCTGTCAACAGCCAGCTCTTTCAGCAATGACCTTCTGTGGCTTACCTTCCTCGTGGAGGGTATCAATGAGTGTCTTCTGGACAACTGTCAAGTCAGCAGTTTTCCCCATGATTGTGGCTATGTGTACTGAAGGCTCAGGGAGTTAATTAGCTGATTAGAGCTCTTCTCAGGTTGACATTTCTGTATTGAAATTTTTTTCTAAAAGAAATTTTGAGATACTGGATTTTTTATTTCCATGAGCTGTAAGCCATAACCATCATTGAAACCAAAAGGCTTGAAATGTTTCACTTTATATGTAATGAATCTAGAAAATATGAAGCTGTCACTTTTTGATTTGAATTATGGGAAAATAAATACTCTTCCACGATATTCAAATGAGTTGAGAAGCACCTGTATATACATCAATAATTTATGGGCAGGCAACTTAAATTTGATAATTTGTCCTTTATGTACTTCACCAGAGTTATATGAAGGCGTGGAAACCATTTTCTCTCTACATCTAGTATAAAGGAAATGAATGTGGGTGTTCCCAAAGACAGTCACAGTGCAATAGTACACTACTTAGCAATAGTACGAACTTTAGAAAGCAAATGTATTTTAGCTACACACAGAGACATACAATTGCCATACAGGATTCCTTTTCACTCCTGGGAAGCAAATCAAGATCGTCAAAAACGTGAATCTCTTTTAAGGAGGTGACAGACAATAAGTTGGGCTTGTTCCACTTGCAGCAAGACTTGCTGCTGACGACACACACCACAGATGCATCTCGGTATTTGGCTATAAATAAACTGTCCAGTACAATCCCAGACGGTTGTCTGACCCAATTCTCCTCATGAACTTGAAGAGCCTAACCCTTAATGATATGCCTACTGATTCCGTTTTGGGTTGGCGGCGGTTCACATTAGAACAGAGCTCTGGAATGACAAACATC
The DNA here is from genome assembly GCF_011004845.1 of Esox lucius. Lineage (NCBI taxonomy): Eukaryota > Metazoa > Chordata > Actinopteri > Esociformes > Esocidae > Esox > Esox lucius. Next base: position 8,233,242 of record NC_047581.1, on the reverse strand, counting down.
GTTACCAACCTGGTGATGATGGCCAGGTGTGGAGGGCTCATGCAGGCTCCCATGAACAGGACGACATTCTCATGTCGAGTGTTCCGGTAGGCCATCACCTCCCTCTTAAAGGCCTTCAGCTGGTCCTCGTTGTCACGCTCAATGTCGATGAGGCGGATGGCCACTTCGCCGTGCCAACGACCATGGAACACTTGGCCGAAGCGACCTAAATAGGGAATAAGGATACTTAGACGACTTGCACTTGTAACGTTTCGAGTTTCTGGCCAAGACTGATTTTTTGATGTTGTAACTGGAGGGCTGCTCATTTCAGATCTCAGGCAAAACATAAAAAAAGGTTGATAAAACATCCTAAAAGGCAGCAAATGTAATGAGTTAATGGGATAAGGTGGGCGCACCAATTTGCAATGTAATAATTGGATCAATAAAATGCTATATTTGGTTATACTCTCTTACCTTTGCCGATGAGCTCTCCAATCTCCAGCTGCTCAAAGGGGATGTCCCACTCCTGTAGGAAAATGGATGTTTGACTGGCCTTTCTGGGGAAGTTACGGGCTGACAGCAGAGACAGGTTCATCTCCTCAAACTCATCCTCTGAATTTTCGGCCTCATCATTGCCCTCTTCATTCTGTTCAGAAAAGGAAGATTAATTGTGAAACATATTTCCTTATAGGTCTACCATAATGCTTTTTAAGTTAGCCATTATCTTCTGGGATCCATTGTTCTTTGCACAGACTTGTTGAAGACTGACTGACTTGTACAGTTGAAGAGGTTTACAGAGTATTGGAATGGCAAAGCAACAATACATTTGCTGCAGGCTATACATATGTTATCCAGGTATTTACATCCTCCAATGTCATCAGAGGGGGACGTACATCGGATGTAGGTTCCACTTCAATCTGTAGTATAGGGTTTAATGGGTTCACCTCCACTCTGAAAGCAAGAACAAGCATGCACATGTTAGTATAAAAGACATGCAGTATACACAAACCATGTTGAATAAAACCTCATGGACATTGTTTATGTTTGATCACGTATCTCAGACATTCATTAAACACCATACATAAAAATGTTGTCTAATTAGCTAGCATTCTGCAAGTAACCTCTTCTCACCTCTCAGTATCATCATCAAAGCGTCACACACACACACTCAGTTTGGGTTTTACTAAATAACCCAAAATCCCCAAAAGGATAGTTTACAGTGTGATAGAATAGCAAATAGGCTTATCAACAGACTTTTCATCTCATAGGCTCGGTATCAGAACCAGCAACCTTTCAGCTACTACCCGCTTCTTTAACTACTTAACTACTGCTGGCTGATTGTTAAATGAGACACACACAGTATATGTGTGAGGAAAGACAGTGGTTGTTGCTTTAGTGTACGGGTATGTGTGCAAAGTGATATGTGGCCCCTGTAGTGTGTGGGGCCCTTGGAAGGACCTCATTCTCATAATGAGAGGATTCAGCCCGAGGCCATAGAGAGGCCCTCATTAACCCAGGGAAGAGGCCATTAGGGTGGGGTAGTCACCCAGCTTCCACTGGGTGCTAGCTGGGAAAGGTGGCACATGGAGATGCACACAGTGGAAGCTGGGTGATTACCCTGCCCTAATGGCCTCTTCCCTGGGTTAATGAGGGGAAAGGTGGCACATGGAGATGCACACAGAGCAGGAGACCAGTTTTAATTAAATCATGAGAATGTGTGTTTCATAACCAAGATAATGTCACATTTGTAAGAAGGGAGAGAAAGATGTGGGGGGGAGTGAGGGTGGGCAAGAGATAGAAGAAGAAAGCAAGAGAGGTGATGAAGGAAACAATAAAGAGTAGATAGAGGGAGAGACATAAAAAGGGGAGGGGAAAAGAGAGACAGGAATGGGCGACAGAGTGACAGGGAAAGTGTTGCTGTCTGCACATTCATTTAATTTCCCAAGTTATACTGACACTGAACTGAAATAACACCTGTCATTCACAGACAGTAAAAAAAAAATCTGAAGTCATTCAAACTCCACCCATGTCTATCTTACAAATCACCAATAATGTGACTTTGACTTTGAAAAATGTACTTTGAAAATGGTTTTGAAAGCAAGAGTTAGTAAGACTAGATGTTTTGTGATGGACTGAGACCATAACTTAATTTCCAGAGGAAGGGAGGAGGGGAAATTGATATCCAAGGGAGTGACACTAAAAAAGAATACATGCCCATTTGAATGGTCAACAATTTACTGTCAAAATTGGCAATGAATGCCATCTTAGGTTTACATTCCAATTCGAACTTCTACATCTAGTCCGTGTTACTGAGCGCTACCTTGATTTCAGTTCAGTGATCGATTGACATAATAATCTAATTATCTGAGTAGTCCAAAGACATCATCATCACTCCTCATTTTCCGCAGCCATGGTTTTCAAAAACCCAGGAGGAATCCGGTTGGCATCCTTACTGTAGCGTAAACAAAGCTAACATTAGCCTCAGAGCATTTGTCTGTTCCTTCTCTCTCAGTGAAATTGTCACCAAAACATCTTTGCTTCAATAACTCTGAGTGCCCATTTCCTTCAACCAATGGAAGGACAAGCGATAGATGGACAATACGCAATGTGAGTCTTATCTGAAACGGTCTGTTTATGTGGCTGCATCGCTCAACAACATTTCTTAGCGCATCATTCAAAAATAACATTTAGGTCATTTTCTGACCTACTTCACTGGTGAAAGGAGTCGAAGGAAGAGACAGAGCTTTTTGTAAACAGTTTATTTCATTCAACAACCCCTCTAGACCAACCATGAAAATGTATTATATGCTGCATGATCTCAATCATGTTGAATTACATTTTATTTGGGCTAAAGATGTAAACAATATGTACTATATTAGAAACTAACAAAATGCCAAAGGTCAGTATGTATGCAACTTAAATCTGACAGCCTCTGCTGGAATGAGACTGGTATATTCATTCCTTGAACAGTCCTTGTGTCATCTAGGCAAAATTGCATTCTACTGTCTTCTGTATAATGAATTGAAAAATGCACTGATTCCTTAAGAATTTGGTGCTCATCCTGAAGTGTACTGGCTTCAAGATGGACAAGATTTAGTTGTTTAGGTTGGGGCTCTGACTAGGCCACTCAAGGTCATTCACCTACTTGTCCCTCAGCCACTGTACAGTTGCTTTGGTGGTGTTCTATGTGTCACTGTCATGTTGAAACGTGAACCATCTTTCCATGTTCAACTTAGTGGCCAGTTCTCCTAAAGAATCTGTTGGTATTTTGCACTGTCCATTTTCCCTGCTATCCTGACAAGTGATCCAATCCCTGGTGAAGAGAAACACCCCCACAACAGGATTCTGCCACTGCCATGCTCTACTGTAGGCATGGTGTTCTTTGGGTAGAAAGATGTTTTGGGTTTTTGCCAGACATATTGTTTGGCTTTCAGGCCAAAAAGTTCAATTTTGGTCACATCTGACAGAAACATTTCCTACATTTCCTGACGCTCAAATCTGTAATTACGTTTTGCTAGCTTGTACACTTAGGTTCGTGCTTGCAAGCTTATCTTCACAAGTTTGTACATTTAGTTTGTGCTTGCAAGCAATATTTGACAAGGTTGTACAATGAAACTTGAAAAATTTTTACAAACTCACAATTCTGTAACCAAACATTTGTATAAATTCAACTCGAACATCAAGCATATTTTTTTCTCTGATTTGTATAAGACCCTTTACCGCAACAAGGCTTATGCTGTGAAGCTAAAATGCACTCATGGATCAGTCTTTACGCGCTCTTGGAATTTTAACATGTTTACGACGTTCTGTATTCCGAGGTTAGTAAATGAAAATTCATTTCAGCAAGAAACAGATATGGGTGGGTCTTCTACTCTTGACCAATCAGTTTCACATTTGCATTTCTACAACCAATACCATTGGTCGGATAAGTCAATCAATCTAAAGGAAATATATTTCCAGAAGACGATTTGTTTTCCGGAGTTGTGGAAAGTTTAATGCTATGCACTGCTCTTCTGAGCTGTTAGTTTCTGACTGAGTTACATAAATATATTATCAGAAATACTTATTTATGTCCTCACGCACGATCTCAGGCTCCTTCCCCGCCAGCGAGGTGACGTTCCACGTCCCGAGAGCTAGTTTCCGTGTCCAGGGATCGGGTTGTCTAGGCCCCCGCCTTCGACTGCCACCCGATCCTCTCTGCACCGACCCCTTGGTGTCAAGGTTCCGACTAGAGGTAGTCGGGATCACCTCTACGCACGGCTTGGGCTCTGGAACCACACTCCTTGAGAGAGGATGGACTCTTCACCACTCTGGAGTTGCCCATGGTGAGAGGCGGCGGGCTGGTGTGGGTTTGCTTATAGCTCCCCAGCTCTGCCGCCATGTGTTGGAGTTTACCCCGGTGAACGAGAGGGTCGTTTCCCTGCGCCTACGGGTCGGGGATAGGTCTCTCACTGTTGTTTGTGCCTACGGGCCGAACGGCAGTGCAGAGTACCCGACCTTCTTGGAGTCTCTGGGAGGGGTGCTGGAAAGTGCTCTGACTGGGGACTCTATCGTTCTACTGGGGGACTTCAACGCCCACGTGGGCAACGACAGTGACACCTGGAGGGGTGTGATTGGGAGGAACGGCCCCCCTGATCTGAACCCGAGCAGTGTTCAGTTATTGGACTTCTGTGCTAGTCACAGTTTGTCCATAACGAACACCATGTTCAAGCATAAGGGTGTCCATCAGTGCACATGGCACCAGGACACCCTAGGCCGCAGGTCGATGATCGACTTTGTTGTCGTTTCATCTGACCTGCGGCCGTATGTCTTGGACACTCGGGTGAAGAGAGGGGCGGAGCTGTCAACTGATCACCACCTGGTGGTGAGTTGGATCCGATGGTGGGGGAGGAAGCTGGACAGACTTGGCAGGCCCAAGCGTACTGTAAGGGTCTGCTGGGAACGTCTGGCCGAGTCTCCTGTCAGAGAGATCTTTAACTCCCACATCCGGCAGAGCTTCGACTGGATCCCGAGGGAGGCTGGAGATATTGAGTCCGAGTGGACCATGTTCTCCACCGCCATTGTCGAAGCGGCCGCTCGGAGCTGTGGCCGTAAGGTCTCTGGTGCCTGTCGAGGCGGCAATCCCCAAACCCGGTGGTGGACACCGGAAGTAAGGGATGCCGTCAAGCTGAAAAAGGAGTCCTATCAAGCCTGGTTGGCTTGTGGGACTCCTGAGGCGGCTGACGGGTACCGACAGGCCAAGCGGACTGCAGCCCGGGTGGTTGTGGAGGCAAAAACTCGGGCCTGGGAGGAGTTCGGTGAGGCCATGGAGAAGGACTATCGGCTGGCCTTGAAGAGATTCTGGCAAACCATCCGGCGCCTCAGGAGTGGGAAACAGTGCCCTACCAACGCTGTTTACAGTAGAGGTGGGCAGCTGTTGACCTCAACTGAGGATGTTGTCGGGCGGTGGAAGGAGTACTTCGAGGATCTCCTCAATCCCGCTGTCACTTCTTCCATTGAGGAAGCAGAGGATGAGGGCTCAGAGGTGGACTCGTCCATCACCCGGGCTGAAGTCACTGAGGTGGTCAAGAAACTCCTCGGTGGCAAGGCACCGGGGGTGGATGAGATCCGCCCTGAATACCTCAAGTCTCTGGATGTTGTGGGGTTGTCTTGGTTGACACACCTGTGCAACATCGCGTGGCGGTCGGGGACAGTGCCGATAGTAGAACCTCGGATTCAGGAGGAACAGTGTGGTTTTCATCCGGGCCGTGGAACACTGGACCAGCTCTATACCCTCTACGGGGTGTTGGAGGGTTCATGGGAGTTTGCCCAACCAGTCCACATGTGTTTTGTGGATTTGGAGAAGGCATTCGACTATGTCCCTCGCGGCGTCCTGTGGAGGGTGCTTCGGGAATATGGGGTCCTGGGTCCTTTGCTAAGGGCTGTCAGGTCCCTATACGACCGAAGTAGGAGCTTGGTCTGCATTGCCGGCAGTAAGTCAGACTTGTTCCCAGTGCATGTTGGACTCCGGCAGGGCTGCCCTTTGTCACCGGTTCTGTTCATAATTTTTATGGACGGAATTTCTAGGCGCAGCCAGGGGCCAGAGGGTGTCAGGTTTGGGGACCACACGATTTCGTCTTTGCTCTTTGCGGATGATGTTGTCGTGTTGGCCCCTTCAAACCAGGACCTTCAGCATGCGCTGGGACGGTTTGCAGCCGAGTGTGAAGTGGTGGGGATGAGAATCAGTACCTCCAAATCCGAGGCCATGGTCCTCAGTCGGAAAAGGGTGGCTTGCCCACTTCAGGTTGGTGAAGAGTGCTTGCCTTCAAGTGGAGGAGTTTAAGTATCTAGGGGTCTTGTTCACGAGTGAGGGAAGGATGGAACGGGAGATTGACAGACGGATCGGTGCAGCTTCTGCAGTAATGCGGTCGATGTATCGGCCTGTCGTGGTGAAGAAAGAGCTGAGCCGTAAGGCGAAGCTCTCGATTTACCGGTCAATCTACGTTCCTACTCTCACCTATGGTCATGAGCTTTGGGTCATGACCGAAAGGACAAGATCCCGGATACAGGCGGCCGAAATGAGCTTTCTCCGCAGGGTGGCTGGGCGATCCCTTAGAGATAGGGTGAGAAACTCGGTCACCCGGGAGGAGCTCGGAGTAGAGCCACTGCTCCTCCACATCGAGAGGGGTCAGCTGAGGTGGCTTGGGCATCTGTTTCGGATGCCTCCGGAACGCCTTCCTGGGAAGGTGTTCCGGTCCCGTCCCACCGGGACGAGACCCCGGGGAAGACCTAGGACACGCTGGAGGGACTATGTCTCCCGGCTGGCCTGGGAACGCCTCTGTGTCCCCCCGGAAGAGCTGGAGGAAGTGTCTGGGGAGCGGAAAGTCTGGGCATCTCTGCTTAGACTGCTGCCCCCGCGACCCGGCCCCGGATGAAGCGGAAGAAGATGAATGAATGAATGAACTTATTTATGTCATGTATTTTGTCTAAATATTTACCTTGTTGTGTCTCATTCTTGTGCGCATGCTCAATACTCAAACCAGCAACGGTTGTCTAGTAAGCAAACTTTTATTACCAGGGCGATAATTCTATTCTACTTTTTCACTGTTTTTCAAACAGGGTCTGTGACCATGTTATCCATTTTACTTTTGATTTGCCACTTTACTTTCAAAGATTGTCAATTTAAAAGAAAATTGATGCAGTTCATTGCCACGTACCCATCGCACCTATTAAAGCTCCTCTACTTGATAATTTTGTGTTCTGTAGGCCTACTTTACAATACAAGCCAACCCAGAAACTTGCTCTTTTATGTTTTGTTTGCTTGGTTCCACTGCCACTAATACATCCATTAGTAACTACAACAAATCTCACTAGTAAACACCTCGTATTTACCTCACTTATATAACATAATAATAATAACACACATTTACCAGACAATTTTTTTTCCATTCATTTTATTTTGACAAGCTAATTCTATATCTTCACGGTATCGAATTACTTGAAATATTATACAGTTTAATGCTGGCCACAGATCTTAATAGTTAATTCCACATGCATGGTTTTCCCATAAGTAAGGTTCAAATAATTTACCGTTATGACAACAGTAACTATGTAAAATAAGTAGGTAACACATTTTACAGTACATTACTAGCCACGGATTTCAATAGTTAGTTTCATAACCTAGTACAAATAAGGACAACATTTCCAATGTTTGTTTAGCAAGAAGTAAGGCACAAATCAACAGAATTAACTTACTTACAGGGTTGGGTAGGTAACTTTTTAAAAGCAATCCTTTCCAGTTACCTGTCCACATTTATAATCAGTAACGTCACTTTTAGATTTGTAATGTAATCAGATTACTTTGAATTACTTTGAGATAACTTTCTTATTCAAAGGCATTAGAAAACAAATAGGAATAGCCTATAACAAGTTGAACAGCTTTTGCGGGATCAGTCAGTGTTAGAGTTTACATAGCTGGCCAAAAACGTAATTAGCATTTTAACTTATGGGTTTTGTACAGTGCCTTTGGAAAGGGTTGCTTAAACCATTGCTTCCTACTTCAATATGATTGGGCTACATCTCTACATTACAAGTTAAAGGTCTGTCAGATATTCAGTCGTTCCAATTAATCCGATAACCCTCGATCTTCCAGAAGCTGGCTGTTTATCTGAACCCAAAATCGAAGGATGTATTAACCTTTTCTGTTAATAATTTTTTCATGTTTCTAAGTGCTTCAAAACATTGTTGAAAATTTGCTCCAAACCACCAACATTGTCAAAACGTTGCAGAAACCCAAGGCACTCGAAAGCACGTTCGCAATCGTGAACACCTTTACTCAAACACGTTTTACCCACGCGAACGTAACATTATTATTAGTGCCACGAGCAACTGATTTTCAAATCGCAAATTATAGAAATAAACTGATTATACACCTGCACTCTTAGTTTAAAGTCAATGTCGTCAGCAGCCAATGATAACCAATGGATGCAATATTCTGAGAGGCAAAGCAAGCAGAATCACATGGCCTACCTGTATGGACGGATTTCAGGTGGTTGCGTCAAATGCATATCATCATCCTTCGGCAGAGTGCTTCACAACACACCTTTTCTCTTTAAATATTGTGATTAATTCAATATAATGTTTTATCTTGAAGGCTGCCCATGTTACAGCTATCTAACAAATCTTCAAAAACTTTTCCTATCTTAGTTTTTCAGGGCAACTCTTTTCAGCTGTGTTGTTCGGTGCCTTTGACAAATAAACCTTGAAACTTGAACTATATAATATATAACACGATCGTGGTAGGCTTATTGCCTTTCATTGTTCTGAAAAAGATGCATCGAGTATAACTATATCACCTTAAAATGAGTTGGCTAATATAGATACACACAGTTTTTACCAATTAAACTAGCACTTCATCAGTCACTAAACTGCTTATGCACGTCCACATTTTCACGCATGAGGCGCTCAATTATAATTTTGGTTCAAATAACAATGTTTTTAAAACATTAAATTAAATAAAATAACTTTTTCAATTGAAGTAATCCAAAAGTAATCATATTTTCTTTTCAAAAGTATCTGTAATCCGATTACAATATTTTAGTTGTTAACATAACAGATTACAGTTACTGTTTTTTTATAATCCGTTAAATGTAACGGATTACTTGTAATCCGTTTCTCCCCAACTCTGCTTACTTATTACGTATTTGCAGCTTTGGTCCTGTTAAATTGTTGTGGTCCAAATGTGATTAGTAAATACAATTTTCAATCTATATTTGAACGCATTTCAACAAGCAGGAATATCCCAATAATATCCAGAAAATACTGTCTTTCTGATTCACTGTACACTATATCAGGATGTAATATCCTTACAAAAAGATATCTTTCAAATAATGTATTTAGTGCACAGTTAGCTTGCTAGTTAGCTAGCTACAAGTATGCAGTCTACCGCAGGATAATGTTTAAAGCTATTAACCATTTGCAGCTATAACAGCCACCACTCTTCTGGGAAGTCTTTCCATGAGATTTTGAGGTGTCTCTTTTGTGCCCATTCAGCCAAAAGATCATTTGCGAGGTCAGGCACTGATGTTGGACGAGAAGGCACTGATGTTGGACGAGAAGGCTTGGCTCGCAATCGCCATTCCAATTCATCACTAAGGTGTTCAACGGGGTTGAGGTCAGGGCTCTGCCCAGACCGCTTGAGTTCCTCCACACCAACCAAATCTAATCATATCTTTATGGATCCCGCTTTATAGACCCTGCTGTCTTTGTATCCTATAGCATTAAGATGACCCTTGACTGGAACTAAGATGTCCAGTCCAAACCCTGAAAGACAGCCCAAGACCATTATCCCTCCTCCTGTAAACTTTACAAGAGGCACTATGCATTCCAGCAGGTAGCGTTCTCCTGGCATCTGCCACATCCAGATTCATCCATCAGACTGCCAGATAGTGAAGCATGACTCATCACTCCAGAGAACATTCCACTGCTCCAGAGTCCAACAGTGGCGTGCTTTTCACCACCCAAGCCAACACTTTGCATTATGCATGTTGACATGAGGCTTGCGTACACCTTCTGGCCGATGGAAACCCATTTCATTAAGCTCCTGACACACGTTGCTTTCAGAGCCAGTTTGAAACTCTTTGGTGAGTGATGATAACAACATCAGATGATAGGCAATTTTTACACAGCACTTAGCCGCCTTGCTCTGTGAGTTTGCATGGTCCGCCATTTTGTGGCTGGGTTGTTATTGCTCCTAGACGCTTCTACTTCACAGCACTTACAGTTGACTGGGGCAGATCTATTAGGGCAGAAATATCGAACTGTCTTGTGGCAATGGTGGCATCCGATGATTAAAGTCACTGAGCTCTTCAGTATGACCCATTGTACTGCAAGTGTTCGTCTATGGAGATTTCATGGCTATGTGCTGGATTTTATGCACCTGTGAGCAATAGGTGTGGTTGAAACACATGAACTCAATAATTAGTAGGGGTGTCCAACAACATTTGGTTATCTATGGTATAAGCTTAATAAAAATAATCACATTTAATGTGGATAGAATCCCAGAGGATTTAGAAACATTCATTGAAACATTTGTTATACAGCTACCAAGCAACCTGGAACCCTTCACATCACAGTTGAACTCAATGACTTATATCTCTCTGATATTAATTGTGAAAAACTTGGGGTATGGTAGTTCAAAAGCACATTGCACAAAGCAATTATCATGCAGCTTTGATCTCATGGCTGATTGTAGATATGGAAAACCGAAAGTCACTGCAGAGTAATTCATTATTTAAGGGTGACATTGATGGATTTAAAGGCTTCATTTTAATTAACTGAAATCAGAAAAGAGGGCAAAGACATTAAGATCAAAAGTAAAATTATGTAACACAGGTATGCTTTTTGTTGCTTCTAACGATAATTGTTACATTTGGGTATATGTTTCAGTTTTGGTGAAATCACAATACATGTTCTAATAACTGACTATATTAATAATATTACTACAGAGCAGTAATACAAATGATGTTCCCTACTCACCCAGGCTCAGACAGGACAGGGTGCAGGATGACTTGGGGTGCCCTGCTGGGGGCCTCTGGGACTGGGGAGACATCTGGAAAAGAGAGGTAGAGTTCCTAATACATCGCTGCTAATAACCCAGTTCTATACCGAAACACTGTACATTAATATCAACAACTATACTTCAACACAATTCAATTCAAATGACTTGGCATGACGTATGTACAATGCAATAATACATTAATGACAATCTGGCTCATGTTATATTATTGTTATTAGATTTAACTTAAAACATTACTTTAGTTTTGTTTATTTTATATACATCACAGCTAAAAGCTTGGGCAAACAAAAATAAATAATTTATTATATACAAAAAACGAATACATAAATCAATGATTTGCAACAGGAACTCGAAGGGATGATGGATGCTGATGATCAGGGAGACGGGGATAGGATGTCATTGGAAGCGATTTTATTAGCAGGCGGAAGGGATAAACATTAGCAGCTGTTAACAGCAGTGGTCTCATGACACAATTCAGGACCAGTCCTGTACAGCACCAGTACTTCCCAGACTGTTCTACATGTTACCATCATTCCCTGTCCCATATGTTTTCCAGGGAGAGATTGGCAGCAACAGGCCTTTTCTATTCTATTGAACAGCCATGAGAACAAGTTGCAAAGGTTCCAAATGAAGGGACTAAAAATGATGACAGCCTTCGAGCGGAAAAGAGAAAAAAAAGGCTAAGGGTTTAGAAGCTGTCAAGGAGGAGAACAGAATAATCAAATTGTAACATCAAAAAGATTCTCCTGTCCTCCTTCGGTTTGGTGCGGTGCATTGTGGGTAGGCGTAATGATCAACTGAGAGGCCCTTACCTGGGAAGATGAACTGCTGCTTGTATTTGAAGTAAGAAGAGGCTACAGAAAGGGAGAAAAGGAGGAGGGAGAGTGGGTCAGGGTGGTAGAGCAGACCCATTCTATAACTGACAATCAGCACAGAGCTGGGTTGGTTCATTGAGGGGTGGAAATGGCAAGAATTACATTCTTTCCTAGAGCAGAGATACAGGACAGACAGATCTGAACATCAAAGAGCACTAGATTGATGATTTCTATCAAATAATCCCATACCTGTTAAATTGAACTGTTTCTGTTGCCGTGCCGACTGTGGGGAGGGATGCATTGGGGAGGGAGGTGTGGCACTGGAGGGGAGGGGGGGAGCGGGGGAGGAGGGAGTGGAGGAGGTGGTGGAGGAGGGGTTACTGCTAGAATCTGGCTGGTATGGGACGGGGATGTGATCCTAAGGACAAACAGGGAGAGAGGGGAGAGAGACGGGGGAGAGAGACGGGGGAGAGAGACGGGGGAGAGAGACGGGGGAGAAAGGCAAGGAAGAGTAAGACAGGGGAAAGGACAAAAAGGTTAGATAGAGAAAGGTTGAGACAGGGAGATCAGGAGAGAGAGGGAGTGCGAGATAGGGAAAGCGAGTTAGAAAGAGGGGAAGAGAGAGTGATTCAACTTCAAGGCATTCAATTAATACAGAGCCACAGGTTATTTAGAAAGTCTTAAAACTGTGAAACCAAACTAATTGAATTTCCGTAGACTTGTCAGTTAACTTGCCGTTTACAGTCAAGAGTTCTTGGTGCCCCGCATCATTAGTTTATTAGAACAGTGATAGACAGACAGCTTGTCCCCCTGAGAGTCACACACCCCCTCTCTCATTCTTCATCTAGTAACCTCAGGCTCCATCGCTCCCTTGAATCTACCTTGCTGCCTGCTAAATTAAATAGACTAGTATCATAGTGTGTCTCTATGGTCTAGAGAGGCTGGAACGGACACTGTATCATAGTGTGCCTCTATGGTCTAGAGAGGCTGGAACAGACACAGTATCATAGTGTGCCTCTATGGTCTAGAGAGGCTGGAACAGACACAGTATCATAGTGTGCCTCTATGGTCTAGAGAGACTGGAACGGACACAGTATCATAGTGTGCCTCTATGGTCTAGAGAGGCTGGAACAGACACAGTATCATAGTGTGCCTCTATGGTCTAGAGAGGCTGGAACGGACACAGTATCATAGTGTGCCTCTATGGTCTAGAGAGGCTGGAACGGACACAGTATCATAGTGTGCCTCTATGGTCTAGAGAGGCTGGAATGGGCACAGTAATATAGAATGTCTCAATGGTTTAGAGAGGCTAAAATGGGCACAGTATTATAGTATGTCTCTATGACCTAGAGGCTAAAATGGACACAGTATTATAGTGTCTCTGTGGTCTAGAGAGGCATAAACGGAGAATAGAGAAAAGAAATACAGCACAAAGAGCCATTCCATCAGTTTTTCTGGGCAGGGTTTGTGGGGTCAGCGGGGAAGCTAGTCGGATTTTTCACTACAACCTCTGTGTTGCATTGGTACTAAAGCTCTGTTTTTACTGGCACTTCCATTTAATCAGAATTAGGGCAACCCGGTACAGCCCACTTTGAATACTGGTGCCTGTCCCATTAGAATTTGGGATGGTGATCTGTTACTATGTAACCATAGGCTGAATGCTGACACATTAGCATTTCTTTATACGGTTAGCAAACTCATGTACAGGTAAAACCGACATCAACGTGCTGCTGCTAACAATTTATCTGCCTCCACTGACAGTTCATGTGGCACTATACTAGGGGCAAACTTGTTTGTCTTCTGCTTTGCAAGACAAGTTAAAGCCATCCTTGGAAATGTTCCAACCGTTTGAGCTATACAAAGGTAGCAATTGTACATTCACATCATCAACATTTCTAGCTAGCTGTGTATTGAGATTATGGTACGTTCTTATCTCCATAATACAAGCAGTACGGCAACAGTCAGAAATGGCACACATGACAAAAATTGCTGCCACTACACAAACTTTTAGTCAGCACACAAATATAGGTGACATTACTAAAACTCAGTCATTATTCTTTTTTTGGAGGCAGTGGGAATGTAATTTGAGCTATCCCAATAATTACTTTGAAGTGAGAATGAAAATTACGCTTAAAAAAATAGCAGAGTACAAATAATTATTTTAAAAGTAAGAATACTCTGGGTTATCTTTTTCTTTTTTCTATCAGGTTAGAACTATTTCTCTTTTCAGACATACTCATTCACAAGGTAACACCTGGCTGTGCACCTGTCATTAAACAGTGTTGCTATGACGCAAGTCCATAGAGATACTGTTGCTTAAGATAGGAGAGAGGGGAGAGATATGCTGGCTTGAGTCTAAGAGATAAAAGCTCTATTATGGTGCACGGTATAAATAAGTGGCCTTGGTTACACTCGCCTATTACGGAGTGATCTCACACACAAACGGCCAGTACACACATAACGCTCCTTTACTGGTTGTGTTGATGTGGTTGATTGACGGAGGTCTTATCTTAAAGCACTAATTGTCACAGTGAATTAAACAAGTTGGGTCCACACAAACTACATGTATTTAACTTCCATATTCAAATGTTTCCTTGTCAGTCCAGCACGCACACATTGTCAATCCAGACAATATAACTATAACAGTTGAGCGTAATTTTGTATTGTATTGTCCTCAAATCCTTAATCACTCAGTAATTGTTGCCATGGGAAATGGCAGTTATAGTGCTTCCCTTGCCTCACGGCAGAATTTGGCATGCTTCCCTCTCAACTGAGTAAAGTACTACACCGTGCCAATATAACAAGTATTTTCTAATATTGGCAATTATCTGACTACTACTTGTTCCAGAAAGTAAAAAAAGTTTGCCACATTAGCCACCCCCAATAACGAGTGTTAGATGCAGTCCTGTTGCTCGGTCTGGGATTAACTTGATGGTAATTTGCCTGCGCTTATCATTGTGCAGCTTGAGGGCCATAAAGACTGCAGTGGACAGCAGGTAAGTAGTGGCTATCATATCATCTCACAGGCTGTGATCCATTATACACTGCTCAAAAAAATGAAGGGAAACTCATAATCATCACAGTATAACTCCAAGTCAGTTAAACTTCAGGGTATAATGACTCATGTGACCAGAGTGTGTAGGCAGTTCCTGGATGACAAAGGCATTGATGCCATTGGCTGGCCCTCACGTTGCCCCGAACTGAATCCATTTGAGAACCTCTGGGACATTATGTATTGGTGCATCTGAAACCGCCAAGTAGCGCCACAGACTGTCCAGGAGTTCACTGATGTACTGATCCAGGTCTGGGAGGAGATCCCCCTGGACACCATCCACCGTCTCATCAGGCAGGTGTCGGGAGTGCATACAGGCATGCGGGGAGGCACGCATACACACTACTGAGTCACATTATGAGTTGCTGTAATGAAATTCACGCAAGTCGGAACAGCCTGTGATTTCAATTGTTTACTTTGATTATCATTGTGGGTTTGAATCCAGCCCTCAATTGGTTGGTTTTTGGTTACCATTGACCGTTGTTAAATAATTTTGTTCTCAACTAATTAAACAATGTACAGTAAAGGTTTTGATATTTAATATATTTCCTTCATCGAGACCTGGGGTGTGATTAAAGTGTTCCCTTCATTTTTTGAGCAGTGTACAAGTGGCCCTCACATGGCCATGTTGAACTGCCTCAAACTTTCCATTCACAGTATATCCTTAGTCATGACACCATCCATTCAGTTAGAGAAAGAGAAATCTTTGAAGCTGTAGAAATGTCCTAAAACAGGCAATTTGAAACACCAGGATTGATCATGACAATCAGAGATGGGTAGCTAGGATCAGACATTGATTTACCACACATTTTATTTGTGAATGCTGCTGCCAAGGACTACTGACAATGGCTAAAGCACTGAACTCATCAGATAAAAAAAAAGATTTCAAGGACAGGAAAGTATGAAGCTCTTTGACTTATAACTGACTAACTGCGTGAAGCATGAAAAATGAAAGTTTTTGAAATAATTCAGTTGACCGTGGAGTTGTCATGATGGTAAAATGGACTGGCCTGGACAGGAGATGCACAGTTCAAACTGACAGAACAGAAGAAACAGACTTTTAATAATCAAACACAGCCAACTTCATGCATGAAGCCATATGTGTGTACTTGCATGTGCACATGGATGTGGATGCATTGGTTCTTACCTTGTTGATTTTGTTGGTTTTGGGCAGCGTCTGACTGATGTGCAGGTCTGTGTACCTGAGGGGGTTGTTGATGTCACATGGTACCGACTCGGTCCGTACCAGACGAGCTGGGGAGATGCAAAATCAGACACACACAACAGAAAACGAGAGAGTGCTCTGAGCAGACGTGCAATGCGCTTTGGCTCTCCATTAGAGAAAGTCTACGGTAATCACATTTCTAAATGTAACAAATACACAAACTGTACATTCTTGAACATATTAATTTTTGCTATAGCAAGTGAATCGTTAAGAACAATTCAAGATTGCTAGCCAACTTTGAGTAGCCTTGCCAAAAAGGTTATGTTTTTTTCCTATTTACTGTTGTTGCAGATTGTTTACTTTAGAAAGGGTCTGTAGTTTAAAGAAATAAAGGCTTATTAGTTCATTGCTTTACCTTGATTTCCTTGGAGATCTGTCACACCAGTAGAAAAAGAAAGACAGACGGAATGTAAAATCTCGTAATATTCTAGTAATTATCCAATAACAAAAAAGTAACAGTCCTAATACATACTGTATTACAATTAATCATCCATTTTGTGCTGAGTAATTACAGCAAAGCAAAATCTGAACACAAGATACTTGTGAAATGGTTCGATTTATACCTGTGAGTGAATTTCTTTCTCCATGTTATGGCCCTCAGCAACTGGCCATCTGAACATTAGAGTCTAATAGGAATATGCTCACCTCCAAACTATAAACTAAATAGCTTCAGTAAACTGCACTTAAACTCTAGATGTACCATACTGATACTGTAAATATGAACATCAACTGTTAACTATTTACTAATACACAACACTCATGTGTACTGTAGTATGTCATTATGCTTTAAGGTCTCAAATGACCTCAGCCATAACCTGCTGCCAGTCCAGTTACCTTTGAGGGGATTGTTCCCTCCACGTTGTATGATCAGTAAATGGCAAGGTGGGGCTTCTTTGGTGCATTTGTTGTGGCACTTCAGTCTGGTAAAACAAGAAAACACTGTTATCTTATTCACAGATGTGAAACTGACAAACAAATATACAGGTATACACCCTAGTATTATGGACAAACTGTACTGAAGAAGAGTTGATAAGCTAGCTGTGGTTGGCTGGGGCATGCTACACAAATTTGTCTGTTACGCTAGAGTAGGGTGGAGTAGGGCTCATTTATAAAATGATAATATTCTTATTTTTTACTGACTACAAAAAATGTGTGAAACTTAAAAAAATCCAATTAGGATAATTCAATGGTAATAAACTGGAGGTGCAAAAATGCGTTTACATCCCCTATTTTAATTTGCACAGTGGCAAAGCAAGCATAGCCTACTGCAAAAAGCTTTCCATCAGTCGCGACTCGGAAAGAAAAAACAGTAGGTGTTCCTGATTAATAAACATTGCCATGCTGGTGGGTGGTAACATTCAAACCCAGCCCTAAAACCAAATGTAGGCTGAAAATAATGTGCTTGTCATCTCATAGGAAAAACAACAAGGTTTCTTCCGGAAACACCCAAAGTGCGACAATCATATGCCACTTCATAGCCACACAGATCATACTTTGACCAACATAATGACCTATTGATGTAAATCGTTGCACAACATCCTGGGTAATGTCTTGCCATCGTCTTTCAATTAGAAAAAGTGGATTTCTGCTGGCGTGGGGATTTAAGTGTAATCTGTTTTAAATGATAATTGCTGTTCCCTTTCAGAGCCTTTTCAAAGCGTACGCTGATAAATTCTGTTTCCAGAATTCTAATGAGGCTGTGGATGAACACATTTGGATGAAAGAGCTAATAGCCTGAGGTCTGCTTATAACCACCCAGGCTGATGATTAATCGATGTTGATGTCTTAACTTGTGTGAGCACACTAATACATACATTCTGAGTAACATTTGATGCATGGCAAATATGTTTTCTGATGGAGTGTTCATGCTTTTAATGAAAATAATATTCAAATAATATTGGGAAGGGCCTTACTTGCAGTTTTTACATTTAAGTCCAAACAACATTCCTTTCCCACACACTATGCATGTTTGAGACATCCAATACTTGGTGGAAAACCTGGGCAAAAGCACAAAAAGACAGAAAGAGAGGGAGGTGGGGGCGATCAGAGCAAATAAACAAAACAAAATATATCTTCTACCTGCTTCTTCATGCATCAATGACATTAAAACAAACCACCAGGTGCACCACCAACATATCACAGATTGCTTGCGACCTTTTGTACCGTGATTCCAATGACAAATGGCTTTTGTAAAATAACACCTCATAGACCCACAGTACATGGAAATATATATATTTTTTTGACAGGTTGACCTTTCCATAACATAAGAGAGATTGGCCTCTGTACGATGTGCTAGTCCTATTCCTGGTCCTGTACCGAAATGTATTGAAAGGACTTCACAATTATATGAGCAAAATGTAGGCACATTTAGGATAAGATATAATACAAAGAAAATTTGTAGTTTTTTCTTGATGAATGTACTTCCTTTCATGTTTTTATGCTGAAGACTATTGCATGTTTTTGCATATTAAATACCATTTAAAAAGCCTTAAAAATTTAAGAAATTAAATAAAAGACAAGGTTCCTTCCTTAAAAATGAAATGTCACCTTCATAACTTGTAGGGCTACTCCTTCCCGCTGAATACCTGTTTTGGCTATGATCACCAGTGCACCTTTGTTAAACTTGGGCTCTTTCAATATTCTGCACCTATGTTCAGTTTGTGGCTGTGTTCTCTGTGAACAAACACTGTGACAGGGGCCACATCAACACTGTAACACAGCAATCACTCACCGAGATGGAGACAGTGCCCTGCGGAGCCAGTCGGAGCTGGCAGCACGGAGCACAGAGCATGACTCTCAAGAAGCTGCCACTTATCAAACAGCCAAATGTACAGTGAGTCTTGATTCTCACAAACGATAAAAAGCAATTCCCTGCTTAGGGGGTTGGATGAAGTATCTGAGATGCCCGTCTCGAGAAGGACCAGGAGTTTATTTACTTATAGATAAAGCAGTATAAACAGCTTGGGTAATATCATTTGAATGATACGGTTTGACAGAATCCAAATCTCTTCATTAGGTACCCTAAATGGAACCAGGGAGGCCATAATTCAATCTGGAAAATGCTCCGGTATCGGCGGTAAGACCTAAACGAATGAACTGTGTTTCGGCTGCGGTATACACTTACCATTGAACTGATATCACGAGTGAGATATGTTTTGACAGATAGTGCTTTAGTGTATTGTATTGCTACACTTACTTACAGTGGGGAGAACAAGTATTTGATACACTGCCGATTTTGCAGGTTTTCCTACTTACAAAGCATGTAGAGATCTGTAATTTTTATCATAGGTACACTTAAACTGTGAGAGACGGAATCTAGAAAATTCAGAAAATCACATTGTATGATTTGTAAGTAATTAATTAGCATTTTATTGCATGACATAAGTATTTGATACATCAGAAAAGCAGAACATAATATTCTGGATTTTTGTTTTAGATTCTGTCTCTCGCAGTTGAAGTGTACCTATGATAAAAATGACAGACCTCTACATGCTTTGCAAGTAGGAAAACCTGCAAAATTGGCAGTGTATCAAATACTTGTTCTCCCCACTGTATGCATAACAACCTGTGCTCAGAGCAAAATCTTTCAACAGACACCAAGGCACAAATAAAGATCTATGACAATCACCATGTCAGAAAGGAATGGAGATGTAAAGACCTCCATCTGCCGGGAAACTAGCATTCATGCTTTCAATATTAACTTGAGATATAACACCAATATACATGACATTTGCGCAGGGCTCGTCACTGGCTGATGAAGAATTAAGGCGTGGGTACAATCCCTCTTTTACTCTGTACAGTACTGGGCAAACACTCATATAATTCGAAGGGAGGGAGGCAGAGGGAAAGAAAGGAAAAGAGAGGGAGAAAGTGAGAGAAACCGCAAGACAGAAAGACAAAAGGAGAAAGAAAGAGATAGAGAGGTAGGCATAGGAGAGAAAATGGCCTGAGAGAGAGACAGGAGACAGAAATGGATCGAGAGACAAAGGAGAGAAAAATGGATCGAGAGACAAAGGAGAGAGAAACTGATCGAGAGACAAAGGAGAGAGAAATGGATCGAGAGACAAAGGAGAGAGAAATGGATCGAGCGAGAGACAAAGGGGAGAGAAATGGATTGAGCAAGAGACAGGAGAGAGAAATGGATCGAGAGAGAGACAAAGGAGAGAGAAATGGATTAAGAGAGAGACCAAGGAGAGAGAAATTGATTGAGAGTGAGACAAAGGAGAGAGAAAGTGGGAAGGTGGACAGATACCTTTGGCCACTAGCAGTTGTGTTTTAGCGTCGGTGGCATTTGGGAATCATCAGACAATCAAACGGGGAAAGAGTACAGATCAGGTGTGCCAGTGACTTCTATAATTGGACTGACATTCTGCTTTTTGCTGGCGGAGGCTGACATGCATCAAGACACAGACACACTTATATGCAGACATTAATGCCTTGACACGAGTAAACACGCACATCACGTTTACCTGTGTTTAATGGAGTTTCCCAGGTCTCTGCGGGGGATCTGTGGGGACCAACGAGGCACTGAAAGAGTGTCTTGGGGAGGGGAGAGGGTTGGATGGAATGGATGGATTTGATGGGTTGGGTTGGATGGGTTGGGTGGGTGGGTGGTTGTGTTTGTTTGGATAGGTGGGTTGTGTGGGTTGGGATGGGTTGGGTTGGATGGGTTGAGTTGGTTGGGTGGGTGGGTTGGGTTGGGTTGGGTTGGGTGGGTTGGGTTGGATGGGTTGGGTGGGTGGATTGGGTTGGATGGGTTGGGTGGGTGGGTGGGTTGGGTTGGTTGGGTGGTTGGGTGGGTGGGTGGGTGGGTGGATTGGGTTGGGTTGGTTGGTTGGGTGGGTGGATTGGGTTGGATGGATTGGGTGGGTGGGTGGGTTGGGTTGGGTTGGTTGGTTGGGTGGTTGGGTGGGTGGATTGGGTTGGGTTGGTTGGTTGGTTGGGTGGGTGGGTGGGTGGATTGGGTTGGTTGGTTGGATGGGTTGGGTTGGTTTGGATGGGTTGGGTGGATAGGTTGGGTTGTATGGGTGGGTGGATAAGAATACAACAATTAGATAATGGGCCAATTTAACAGCTCTATTCTATCCAACATGCGGCATTGCAACCGAACACATTCTGACCATTGTAAGGTTGAGGACATGCCTAAACATCAACGAATGCACAAATGGTCACCTGCTGACTATCACAGCACAAATACAGTGACTGAGCCAAATCAAACACTGATTTTTACACTGAATTACTTTTCAGTGCATTAATAGATTAGGAACAAATGGTCTGAAGTGGCTTTGGCCTTTACTGCAATCAATCATAATGACCTAGTTTAACTAACACTTCCTGACATTCAAGTGGTAAAAGCGTAATCCATGTTAAAGTGGCAATCAGCAATTGAAACAATAACAAAGCCTTATCTGTTTCCTTTCCTGTATACGGCGGAACAGTAGGGCTGTACATGAATGAGGGAAGATGGTTTCATCAGGGGGTGCTGATAATGGTTGAACATGTAGTGGTTTAGAACAGTAAATTCACACATGGATGGACAGTCGGGGAGAAAAAATACTATTGGAATCTCATCGGGGATGCTGAGGCTGCGACAGGCCTGCACCCCATAATTCCTGTGGCTATGGGGCTGTAAAAATGGGACCACCCTAAAAGTCATAGACACGGACTGGCCACCTATGATATGAAAATTATCATTTGAACCGTATTATGAGACTGTATAGTATTTGTTTACATTGACCTTGTTAACAAACACGTGAGAATAAAACAAAACAACAACTCCCTATAGTGCTGTGTAGAACCTCGAAATGATAGAGGGTTCGCCCTTGTCCCGTTTGCTATTGGTCGTTTGAGAGGAGATGATTGCATGTCTTATTGAGGTAAATGGAATAAAGGAAGATGAAAGAGGCCATCCCAGACCCCTGACCTGAACCCTACTGAGAACCCAGTGGAGTGAGTGTCTACAAGCAAGGACCAAGGACACTGAAGGATCTGAAAAATCTACTAAATGCAGGGGGGCCAATAATTGGGTTTTTACGTATACCTAAATTAAAGATGTTTACCTCAATTAAAGGTCAGATTCCTCTCATGTTTTGAGTGTTTCATCAACCTGATAAACTATGACATTTTTCATAGCCTTTTTTGCTCATCTTTACCAAGAAGTTCAATAACTATATGATGGACATTTTCGTATATTACAATGCAAAGATAATACACACGGCTCTTACCTACGTTTTTATATAGATACAATACAAAGGCACTTACACTCACCTAAAGGATTATTAGGAACACCTGCCCAATTTCTCATTAATGCAATTATCTAATCAACCAATCACATGGCAGTTGCTTCAATGCATTTAGGGGTGTGCTCCTGGTCAAGACAATCTCCTGAACTCCAAACTGAATGTCAGAATGGGAAAGAAAGGTGATTTAAGCAATTTTGAGCGTGGCATGGTTGTTGGTGCCAGACGGGCCGTTCTGAGTATTTCACATCTGCTCAGTTACTGGGATTTTCACGCACAACCATTTTTAGGGTTTACAAAGAATGGTGTGAAAAGGGAAAAACATCCAGTATGCGGCAGTCCTGTGGGTGAAAATGCCTTGTCGATGCTAGAGGTCAGAGGAGAATGGGCCGACTGATTCAAGCTGATAGAAGAGAAAATTTGACTGAAATAACCACTCGTTACAACCGAGGTATGCAGCAAAGCATTTGTGAAGCCACAACACGCACAACCTTGAGGCGGATGGGCTACAACAGCAGAACACCCCACCGGGTACCACTCATCTTCACTACAAATAGGAAAAAGAGGCTACAATTTGCATGAGCTCACCAAAATTGGACAGTTGAAGACTGGAAGAATGTTGCCTGGTCTGATGAGTCTCGATTTCTGTTGAGACATTCAGATGGTAGAGTCAAAATTTGGCGTAAACAGAATGAGAACATGGATCCATCATGCCTTGTTACCACTGTGCAGGCTGGTGGTGGTGATGTAATGGTGTGGGGGATGTTTTCTTGGCACACTTTAGGCCCCTTAGTGCCAATTGGGCATCGTTTAAATGCCACGGCCTACCTGAGCATTGTTTCTGACCATGTCCATCCCTTTATGACCATCCTCTGATGGTTACTTCCAGCAGGATAATGCACCTTGTCACAAAGCTTGAATCATTTCAAATTGATTTCTTGAACATGACAATGAGTTCACTGTACTGAAATGGCCCCCACAGTCACCAGATCTCAACCCAATAGAGCATCTTTGGGATGTGGTGGAACGGGAGCTTCGTGCCCTGGATGTGTATCCCACAAATCTCCATCAATTGCAAGATGCCATCCTATCAATATGGGACAACATTTCTAAAGAATGCTTTCAGCACCTTGTTGAATCAATGCCACGTAGAATTAAGGTAGTTCTGAAGGCGAAAGGGGGTCAAAGACAGTATTAGTATGGTGTTCCTAATAATCCTTTAGGTGAGTGTACAAACATGTAGATATAGACAATAACAGGTGGTATTAGAATTAAATGTATCATATAAAATACAATTTGTTTGTTTGTAGGAGTTTCCACACTGTACTTCAAAAAGCATTTACAACATAGAACCTTTGGCAAGTTCATTAGCGAACGCATCGATAGCAGCAATTCAGCAGCTGGAAAATGAGGAAAACATCCACATTTACCAACAAATATATAGCCCAGACTTTTGCCTTCAATAGCAAGAAAACTGGTGAACCAAACCATCCCCAAAACATCCCACTACCACCACCTTGCTTGACCTTTTGATTTGGAGTCAATCCTCTGAAATGCAGCCAACTGCATTCCCTATATCAACAGTCAAGCATGGTGGTGGTAGTGTGATGTTTTGGGAATGCCTTGCTGCATAACGACCTGGAACACTTGCAACCATTAAATGTATCACGGAATTATGAGCAAGAATGTTGATGATTTGCCTGTGAGCTATATCTGACCTGGATCATGCAGCAAGACAATAACCCAAAACACACAAGACAATCTGGATTAAATGGCTGAATAGCCACACATTTATAAACTATTTGTACTACAGAAAAATTATTTGATTGAGCTCATTATTAATTATTTAGATTTTTTTAACCTTTATTTTAACAAGGAGTCCTAATGAGACTACGGCATCTTTCAAAAGAGAGACCTGGATTTTACTATTTCACAAATGCTTAAAGATTAGACAGTGCTTTTAACGTATTAAATCTACATGTCATTTGGTTTGTGTCTTATCAATACCAACTCACTTGATCTTTCATTAGGCTTAGTAACTTATACATATGCTAACATTAACATTATGGATGTAGCACTGAACTGAGGATTAAAAGGTTAACTTCACCGGCATGCCACTGAAGTGGATATCAATGACTGATGATGGAACTGATTATTTGGCTCCTGTAAAACAGCATTAGCTGGTTCCTGTTTCCTCTCTTGTGCACACATACACACAAACACACATACACACATACACACAAACACACAGGCACATGCCCTCTAGGGACTTATGATCCTGTTACTCTGGTTCGCAGTCCAATACATCTCTCAATTGCATTCAATCAGCTAATAATCGAAGACAAGGGGAACTGACATCATCTGCTCATTGTTCTGTCTGTCTGTACTAACAGAGTTGTGACAGTAACCACTATCGAATCATGTTGAAATCTTTGCAATCTTTACAGAGAGGTCAAGTCCTGACTGCAAGAACCCGACATGATGGCGGAAGTGCCTGATGGGTTTTTGCATGTGCACCTGAGAACGTATGCAAGCAGACGGAGACACACACGTACAATAGTGCGTGTACCTTGTCCTTCTTCATCTCTTTGATCAGGATGGAGTCATATTCTCCTTCTTCACTTCACTACCGCCCCCAAACACACACACACACTCACTGGCCTATATCATCTACTGGCATGACAAACAACCAAACAGACCAGATGTCAAGACGGGAGAGAGAGGAAATGGAAGGTCCAAAATTAATTTCCACTGAAAAAAGGCACTGGTAATGGGTATCATTTGTGTGGGATCCATCTGACATGGAATGTTAACACTTGTCAGACACAGTCTTTTACTATTCCACACGATGATTCCAGGTATTATGAAACACATTCCTATTGATATTAATCAATAGGAATCAATAGGAAGTTTTTTTCAAAAGAAAAACGACCATGAATGTGATCTAAATAATGGAAGTTCACAAAGAGCGCTGAAATGGAACTGTCACTTTCACAGTGTGAAATAAACCCCTCGGTCGTTTCCAGACAAAGAACCTTGTTGCCGAAGCTGTTTCTATGGCAACCACTCAACGGCACCAGTATAACCTTTTCAGCCAAATATTGTACTGCTGTCATATTTGATGAGAACACCCCTGCCTCTTTTCACCTATCACTAAGTGCGCTCAAACTTTTCTGTTGTTACGCATCGTGAAGATAGGAATTAAAAACAACCTGCTGGAAAATAACTATCATCTTCAGTATGAAACAAATCATGTTCACGCCATGAATTGTTCCCCTAAGTGTTGGATTCTAACCAATGAAACATGGCAGCGAGCAAGGACTACTGTAGGACAAATTATACCCGAAGCAGCTGGCACAGACCGGTGTGACGTTTGGACAATTCCAAATGGTGAGAAGTAGTGAGACAAATCTGTTCCTGTGGCCAGCTGAAGAGCAGGCAGGGGAGAACCCATCAGCATCAATCAAATTGGGACCTTGTACGTCGGCCAATCACAACATTGAATAGGATTGTCTGTTCCATACTGTAAACAAGCCAATTTAACCAATTCCACAATAACCTTTATTATTATGTTGTTTGAGTGGATGTGTTTAACGCTGACCTATTGCATTTGAGTATGTTTCTTTGTAAGAAAAAAAACATTTTATTGAAGGGATCAAAATTACAAATTAATGTTTGTTAGCTAACAGCAAACCTTCAACTGCAACCCTTCAACTAGGCCTACCCAAACACACCCCTTATATCAGGCCGACTTGTCAAGCCTTGTGAATATACATGAAACAAAGATCCTGTGTTGCTCAGTTGGTAGAGCATGACACTCAACACCAGAGCAGTTAAATTATCACAGGGGGCCTAGTATGGTAACAAAATGTATTCGCACTCACTATTGTAAATCCCCCTTGATTAACATAAATACATGTAACCGAAGTCCTTATCTAAAACTATAGTAATTGTGACACATCAAATAAATAAAAAAAACATGGAGAAAGACAACTTTGTAAACGATTCACACAATACCGTGACTTCTTTTACTAACGCAAATGAACACAGACAAGGGCAGCGACAATTCAGCCTTTTTTCTGACTCATTCTAGGCAGGCACCAGTTGGCCGCCTCCAGCTCAGCTACCCTGATGGGGTCTTTGGTCTTTGATACAGATATCAGAGGCAGTTGGCTGGTTCTTGTCATGCCAGAGGGTCTGGTGCCATGCAGATGACCCATGCTAAGCGGATACTTAAAAAGTAGTGTATGCAATTCCAGTATCAAGCAGGTAGCTTGTATAAAAAGAAAGATGGAAAAATCAACTATATGAACTTAGGGAGGGGATGAAACATGAATGAAACATTGAGATGGCTTGCTGTCGCTTGCAAATATGTCCTTGAGCTTGACATTGGGTTTAGGTGAAATGAATGTGCTTCTCTACTCTGAGGATAATTGCACAGATAAAATAACTAACGCATGAGTTACAGTATACTTTTAATGCACCCATTTTGTATTGCTAAATATTCTGCTCAACAGAATATGTGGAAATATTCAACAGGCTGTGGATATATTTTCTTTTTTATTCCAGAACCTAAACGGACCCTTTACCTGCTGACGATGCATCATGTATGCTCTGGTATGAGTAAAAAAGCATTAGGGATGCTGCCACAGCACGAATAATTTATGAAATAATTCCTTTACTATGAGTAACTGCCGTGGACTGGCATCTCTATTCATCTGTAAGACTGTTGTCAGCACCAGAGTAAGATGACGAGTCATGCGGAAGGTTTCTTAATGCCTGTACTAAGGGTATTCATGCAGAGGCCTGGGAGGGTGTGGAACTGTATATGGCTAATATACCACAAATAAAGGCACGACAACACCAAGTCCCTGGATACTTCCCATAGTCGTGGTGCCTTTTTGTTTAGGCAGTGACAAACTTTCGGCGTGGCTCGCCATTAGAACTGTTAATGTTCTAAAATCTTGTTGTTTTCCAAATACATGTTATGAGTAAGCCATAAGGCACGAGGGGAGTGGTATATGGCCAATATAGCTAAGAGTAGTTCTTAAGCACGGCGCATCGCTTACATGTGAATTATTGGCTATATATCACAAAACGCTGAGATGCCTTATTGCACTTATAAACTGGTTACCTACTTAATTAAAGCAATTCAGGATTCAAAACCTGTTCATAAGGTCTGATATGTGACAGCTTCCAGCTAATCAACATTCAGGATGGATCGAAAACACCAAGTTTATGTGTCTGATATACTTTGGCTTTCAGCCAGTCAGAATTCAGGACTGGAATCATTAGTTTATACAGTGGGGAGAACAAGTATTTGATACACTGCCGATTTTGCAGGTTTTCCTACTTACAAAGCATGTAGAGGTCTGTAATTTTTATCATAGGTACACTTCAACCGTGAGAGACGGAATCTAAAAATCCAGAAAAATCACATTGTATGATTGTAAGTATTTGATCACCTAGCAACCAGTAAGAATTCCGGCTCTCACAGACCTGTTAGTTTTTCTTTAAGAAGCCCTCCTGTTCTCCACTCATTACCTGTATTAACTGCACCTGTTTGAACTTGTTACCTGTATAAAAGACACCTGTCCACACCCTCCATCAAACAGACTCCAAGCTCTCCACAATGGCCAAGACCAGAGAGCTGTGTAAGGACATCAGGGGATAAAATTGTAGACCTGCACAAGGCTGGGATGGGCTACAGGACAATAGGCAAGCAGCTTGGTGAGAAGGCAACAACTGTTGGCGCAATTATTAGAAAATGGAAGAAGTTCAAGATGACGGTCGATCTCCCTCGGTCTGGGGCTCCATGCAAGATCTCACCTCATGGGGCATCAATGATCATGAGGAAGGTGAGGGATCAGCCCAGAACTACACGGCAGGACCTGGTCAATGACCTGAAGAGAGCTGGGACCAAAAGAAAACCATTACTAACACACTACGCCGTCATGGATTAAAATCCTGCAGCGCATGCAAGGTCCCCCTGCTCAAGCCAGCGCATGTCCAGGCCCGTCTGAAGTTTGCCAATGACCATCTGGATGATCCAGAGGAGGAATGGGAGAAGGTCATAATGGTCTGATTAGACAAAAATAGAGCTTTTTGGTCTAAACTCCACTCGCCGTGTTTGGAGGAAGAAGAAGGATGAGTACAACCCCAAGAACACCATTACAACCGTGAAGCATGGAGGTGGAAACATCATTCTTTGGGGATGCTTTTCTGCAAAGGGGACAGGATGACTGCACCGTATTGAGGGGAGGATGGATGGGGCCATGTATCGCGAGATCTTGGCCAACAACCTCCTTCCCTCACTAAGGGAAGATGGGTCGTGGCTGGGTCTTCCAGCATGACAACAAACCGAAACACACAGCCAGGGCAACTAAGGAGTGGCTCCGTAAGAAGCATCTCAAGGTCCTGGAGTGGCCTAGCCAGTCTCCAGACCAGAACCCAATAGAAAATCTTTGGAGGGAGCTGAAAGTCCGTATTGCCCAGCGATAGCCCCGAAACCTGAAGGATCTGGAGAAGAATGGTATGGAGGAGTGGGCCAAAATCCCTGCTGCAGTGTGTGCGAACCTGAACTACAGGAAACTACAGGAAATGTATGATCTCTGTAATTGCAAACAAAGGTTTCTCTACCAAATATTAAGTTCTGCTTTTCTGATGTATCAAATACTTATGTCATGCAATAAAATGCTAATTAATTCCTTAAATATCATACAATGTGATTTTCTTGATTTTTGTTTTAGATTCCGTCACTCACAGTTGAAGAGTACCTATGATAAAAATTACAGACTTCTACATGCTTTGTGGGAAAACCTGCAAAATCGGTAGTGTATCAAATACTTGTTCTCCCCACTGTATAGCAGTGCTTTAGGACCAAGTACTGATAGTTTTTCTTGAATAGTTGGACTTTGCCCCCTTTAAAGATTATTTCTAAAGAATCTCATTCGGGTATTTGAATTAGTCTCAAGGGACAGAGAACAGCTTTGCCAGGTTTGATGCCGTCTAGTTAGCCACTGACAGTGAGCATAACCTGTACTATTTAAAGCCCCCTTGCAGTTTTTGTAAATAAATTAAAAATGAAAATCCTCACTTCATGTCTAATAAATCACTGCTCTCTGTGACTGTGTGGGTGTTAGGAAATGAACATGAAGATTTTTTATATACACGGATTTGCTGATACAGCCCTTCTAACCTACAGTAACCTTATATAGCTAGCACTCAAACAAATACCTGAAACTAGATCCATCACATAATGGTCTTTTGCACTGTTCTACAATTCCAGTAAATTGGAGTAAAAATGTAGTTTCGCTTTTAAGACAGACTCTCCTTTTTAATTTATTCTGAAAACAAGGACTTGAGCATGTTGTTTAACCGGATTAATAGTCTGTAATATATACAGTATGGTCTAGGGCCAGGGAAATGTTTTCTTTTTCTGGCTTCTATACTCAAAAAGTTTGGATTAAATATCAAACAG
Organism: Esox lucius; assembly: GCF_011004845.1. Lineage (NCBI taxonomy): Eukaryota > Metazoa > Chordata > Actinopteri > Esociformes > Esocidae > Esox > Esox lucius. The sequence goes on along the minus strand of NC_047581.1, from coordinate 8,203,396 downwards.
TGCCATGAGATTAAAGTATAGATTCTTGCCATTTAATGGGTTCGCTGTGGTAGTGTGTTTAGTTTTATTGTTTTTGAGGCATTTTCTTTTACTAGCAGAGTACTCCTGCTGTTGGCAGTTTCATCATCAATAAAGACAGAGGAGATTGACCCAGTGCCAGCCATACTGTTCTGCTAGTCTTCTGTGGATGGTAGTGGCTGACATATCCACACCTACCTCCTGAACAGCGTTCAGACGTTTATGGCTATATTTCAAATTCTTGTTTTTGAAATGTTTTGCCTGATAATAATTCCTTGAGTTTGATTGAAACTTCTTTGGTCCTTATGTTGATAGACACTAATAGCAGACAAAAAATAATAATACATACAACTCCAAAGACCACTGCATCTTTTTCTTTCCTTTCCAAAAAAGTTGAGAAACAGAAGAGTTAAAATTAAGACCACTGCAAATATATACATACTATAAGTACTATAAGAAAATGTCTGAGTACAGATATAGAAGGCCTTTATTTAATTTAAATTGTCCATCTTAAATTGAAAAATACAACATATGACATTTTTCCAATATGTACTGCATATTTTACAATTGATGTTTTTAAATTGGAATACCAATGAATATTTAGGTTTATCTGTGTTCAAACAGTAAATTGCTTGAGGTAACTGAGGTAATAAAATATAAAAGTATGAAAAAACTAACATTTCCATAAATTAATCATGGCCTTATTGCACAAGCCAACAAGCGGTCTTTGGATAATTTTAAAGAATACAAAGGATAACAAGATTAGGATACCCAAACATTGGTTTTCCGTTAACACAATGTGTCAGGGAAATTGCCACTGTAGATTTCACATGGGTGAACAAGACTAGCAAGGAAACACTGATATAAGGGGGATTTTTGTTCCACCAATTCTGTTGTAAACAGAATATTTTTCAATGGCAACAAAATCAAAATAACGTAAAATCTGAAGGTTTTAGCCAGTAAGGTTTTTGTCTATCCTGAACCAAAAAGCATGCACGGATGCGTACTTCGAAAACCCTCCAGAAATAGTTGCAATTTAACCAGAAATAGTGGTAATTTAGGCTTACTATGATGTAGATACTGAAGGTCATAGCCAGCAAAGTCTTTATCTATACTGGGCAAATCCTAATGCACAATTTGCTTTCACTGTGACGAGATTTGAACGTGGGAGCTAAGCTATATATGTCAAAGCTGAATTGGTTGAGTGAAAACCTATAGGGATCAGTAATGAGGTGGTCAATAATGGTTGACACTGATTAGCTGTGTGCGTAGCGATTATTAAGTAGCCATCAATGTTTGCAGCAGGCCTTTTCACTGTGGACTGGAGCCTCTAATGCCGCCAGACGAAAACCAGAGAATGTGATTAGAGGCATTTGTACTTACAGTATGTGACATTTAAATAGCAGCCAATTACAAAGACAGTAATTACTGTGGGAGATATTAGATTACCAGGAGCACTTTTTAGCAAATCGTGTTGAATTAAACATGACTTAACAAGGAGCTTGTCACATACTCCATCATACAGCGGGGGTACTGCTATCATTGTCTCTCTCCTGCTCATTCATTTTCTGTCGGCCTGCCCCTGAATCCTTTTCTCATCTCTCGTTCTCTCTTTCTATCAATCTACTTCTCCTTTCACTTATTTAAAAAACATACAAGGACGTCATTCCCCCCATTTTTTCTCGAAGCAGATTCATTTAAGTCAACGCCACATCCGGACAAATTAGCATGCAGCATTCGCATGACTGTGTATGTGCATGAGTCTGTTTACAGAGGCACTTGGCGTGAAGGACAACTTCCTGCTGTTACTTTTATGCCATGATAACAATCCAGGCCTCCATGGGAATACCTGACAATGAATTAGGGACCATGAATCTGAGTCATGACCCATTCGGGTACCCTATCGACGGTCATATTTCACTCCGTTCTCAACACCTCTGTCATGTTCTGTCACCTCAAATCTTCCACCTCTTGCTCTGGGCTTCCGCCGGAGGCGCCAATAAGAAAACAGCCAATAAGGCGGCTTGTATGCCCTGGCACGGTACCTCTGGGTGTCTTGAGATATGTAAGTGCACGTGATCTAGGGCGGATAAGTGTTCCACTAATAATCTCACTGAGAACGTGCTGAGTTCATAGCTGAATAGATACAGATGCTAAGGTAATGGGCTGAATAAAGGGCTGAATACAAGGTTGAATATATATTTGTATATATATACATACAGCTCTGGAAAAAAATAATAGACCACTGCACCTTTTTCTTTCCTTTCCAAACAAGAAAGCAGGCAAGCATAGTTCAGCCTGCCCGCAATAGAAAATGTTGCCATCTCGAGATTCAAACCCGGGTCGCCCACATGAAAGGCTGTGTCGTTAACCGTTACATCACAGAGCGGTACACTTGCTGGGTGTCAGTATAGTCTCTTGTCTCTATCCTGAACAAATTATTTTTGCCACTGGGCGTTTTAATAGTTAATTGGCCATTCGTGAATGACATTGATACAGTTAATCTGACTAAGTTTACCTCCACCACAAATAGCGGCTATGTATTGCGTTTGCCACTGGCCGTTTTAACAGTGTATTAGCCAATAATAAGCTTTACCGGTATCTGCTAACTTACTGGAATAGTCAAGAATTGAGCAATCGCTAGCGAGTCTGCCAAAGCTATTTACTTTCATGGCATAATAACATATTTCTTTCTTTCATGGAATAACAACATACTTTTTTCATTCATGAATGACATTTATACAAAAACTATTAATAAAGGCGACGATAACTAACATTTTCATCAAGTGAAAATGCTACAGAATAGTGGAATCTACCAGAAATAATTAATAAATGTATTGAGCAGTAATCATAATCATAAGAATTGAGCAGTTGCTAGCGAGACTGAAGATGAGCTATTCCATGCCAGAAACAGTCGCAATATAACCGTCTACAGTTTCAGCCAGCGATATTTTCGCCAATACGAAATAATTCACAATGCGTACTTCACTTCGCCTGCGAGGAAACACAAACTCTGGACCTATATTTCACAAGTCTGCTTCTCCAACCACTACGATATTTAACAAGGGTCAGTCAGTCACTCACTCACTCTGTAAGAGACATTCGCTCTTCTTAGCCGGTTCCGCTTACGCGGTCCGGCAAAACGTTGAAAAGGAAAGTGAGGAACAGAAGCGTTTAATTTGCAGTGGTCTCATATATATATATATATATATATATGTGCTAGGGTAATGGGCTGCAGATAGCTTAGCGTTAAACAGCTTTGGACCAGTATCCAAAAGGTTGCTGGATCGAATCCCTGAGACTGAGAAGGTGAGTGTCCCTGATTGTGACTCCACTTTCAAGGCATCTTAGGTAGATGCAAACATGCAGAAGGAGAACAATTATCTTTAGATTCACAGATGAAAACACCGATCAGCCATAACAATATTACCACAGACAGGTAAAGTGAATAACACTGATAATCAAGTTATCATGGCACCTGTCAGTGGGTGGGATATTTTAGGCAAGTGTGTTAGAAGCAGAAAATGGGCAAGTGTAAGGATCTGAGCGACTTTGACAAGGGCTAAATTGTGATCGCTAGAACATTGGGTCAGAGCATCTCCAAAACTGCAGCCCTTGTGGGGTGTTCCCGGTCTGCCGGGGTCAGTACCAATCAAAAGTGGTTCAAGGAGGGAAAATCAGTGAACCGGCGACAGGGTCGTGGGCGGCCAAGGCTCAATGATGCACATGGAGAGCGAAGGCTGGCCTGTGTGGTCCGATCCAACAGACGAGCTACTGTAGCTCATATATCTGCAAAGATTAATGCTGGTACTGATAGAAAGGTTTCAGAACACACAGTGCATCGCAGTTTGTTGCGTATCAGTCTGCGTAGCCACAGACAAGTCAGGGTGCCCATTCTGACCCCTGTGCCGAAAATGCCTACAATGGGCATGTGAGCATCAGAACTGGACCATGGAGCAATGGACGAAGGCCTGGTCTGATGAATCACGTTTCCTTTTACATTATGTGGATGGCCGAGTGCGTGTGCGTCACTTACCTGGAGAACACATGGCACCAGGATGCACTATGGGAAGAACCCATGCCGGCGGAGGCAGTGTGATGCTTTGGACAATGTTCTGCTGGGAAACATTAGGTCCTGCAATTCATGTGGATCTTACTTTGACATGTACCACCTACCTAAGCATTGTTGCAGACCATGTGCACCCTTTCATGGCAATGGTATTCCCTGATGGCATTGGCCTCTTTCATCAGGATAATGCACCCTGACACAAAGCAAAAATGGTTCAGGAATGATTTGAGGAACACAACAATGAGTTCAAGGTGTTGACTTGGCCTCCAAATTCCCCAGATCTCAATCCAATTGAACATCTGTGAGATGTGCTGGACAAACAAGTCCATTCCATGGAGGCCCCACCTCTCAACTTACAGGACTTAAATGATCTGCTGCTAAGGCCTTGGTACCAGATACCACAGCACACCTTCAGAGGTCTAGTGGAATCCATGCCTCGACGGGTCAGGGCTGTTTTGGCTGCAAAAGTGGGACCTACACAATATTAGGCAGGTGGTCATAATGTTATGGCTGATTGGTGTATGATACTACTGGGTACGAGCGGAATGGGACAAACATGAGCACTCATTCTATCATAATATGAATACTCTAAACTACGTTGTGTTCAGTTGAGAGAAAAGCTTGTCAAGTTATAACCTATAGTTACACCCCCAATGTTATGAAGCAGTCTGCATGCACCGGGCGTCTCAGCTCGATATGGCCAAGGTGATCTAGAAGGGAATCTTACTTGTGTCTGAGTGGACAGGGGGGGTGGAGGGGATGAAGGTGGGGAAGAAGAAGGAGCGGAGGGATCGGTGGTCGGAGGAGTGGAGGGGCGAACGCTGGGTAGGGAGGTTCTCACAACTCCCCACGCTGCTGTTGATTTTCAGGTGATGAGGCTTGGACTTCTTCTGCTTCACCCTGAAACAAACACACGCAGGCACACACACACACACACAGCACAACTGTTACATTGCATTATTAACTATTATAAACTACCGTCAATGAGCGCTTCTACCTCAATAATATGGTTAGGGAACAAGGAGCAGTTAGCTACTAAGAAGATGTATTGCTTTTATACTATAGATAAACATCTAGAATCTACAGTACTAATATAGTAGAATTATACTATAATAAAATGGTTAGCAAAACGTCAATTATGTAAATATGTAAATAATTGTATCATTTAACTGCTATTCTAGAACAACTTAGTATACAAACTATAAAGTAGGTTTGTGAAACAGTTAATGACCTATAGCCCTTAGATGAATGATAAAGAAACACCTCATAAGTGTTATTCACAGTCCAAAAATACATATTTTAGGAAAACAATGAACTCAAACAACTTGAGGCTTCTCAGGGATCCTGAGACTTCAAAAGTTCTTGTTTTCAGCTGTTTAGATGTTAATCATCACTTTCCCTGAAGCCTTAGACTCAACCCGACAAAAAGCAGAGAAGAGAAAGCTAGGTCATTCCTACACAACCCTTCAATTGACCCTGAGGCATAGTAGAAATACAGCACTAAACATGGCTGCCACCCAACAGTGAGTGACTCATCAAAAGCAACAGAAATCCAGAGGGAGAAGAAGTGACATCTAAATCTAAATACAGAGAGAGACAGAAAGAGACAGAGAGCTGCTTACGCTTTAAGACACAGGCTGTGAAACTAGGCAAGGTCTGGGCTCTGCTAGCCAACCAGAGTCCATAATGGCTTGGCACCCCCATAGAGTGACCTAGAGCAGTGGCCCTCCACCAGCCTGGGTCAAGCCTGACTGAGAGGTGGTCGTTTGTGTAACCCATCGAAAAACCTGACAGGAACACTCATCACCCACTAATGACGAGCCTGTGGTGGCACCTGGGGGCTGTGCGGGGGGGAGTAGGGTAAGACAGAAAAGCAGGATTGGAGTGATAGACAGAAAATACAACAGAGATGCAGAGGCAAAGAGGTAGCGGTGGAACGAGAAATGTGACATTACCAACATCGACAGTTCCAACCATTTATCACAGGTATGTTGCTGACATCGTTAATTACAATAATCAGCCTGGAGGAAGTTGAAATTAGAGATGTTCAGTTAATATGGGACTTAATATTGGAATTGTTGGTTACAAACATTTAACTAGGACTACTAAATTTGAGGAAATAATACCACAAGAAATGTTGTTACATATATTTGCATTTTGAAATACATTTGAATGTCTGACATACTTTTCAAATTGCATTATTACTTTTCACGTTTCATTTTTGTTTTCGGTATGGGGCTGAGAGACAGACACAGAGAGACAGTCTTTTGTGACTGCTGTGAGTTTCGCTTGGTATTAAAGCCTGCAGGACATCTCAGTCACTAAGTCTCACGATCAGACTTTTTAAGCAGTCCTCCAACACACTGTCACTTTCTTTCTCCTGCAATAAGGCAACTGCCTGCAGGTCATCTCTCTCACACTAAAGCCTTTGTCTGCAATAACGCTTAAGCCACATTATGCCATTCAAATCGAATTTGGCCCATTCATCTCTCCTGCTTCTGCGGAATAGATTAACCTCAAGTGATGGATAGATGATTTGCAGAGGGTGAGAGAGAGAGAAAAAGACTCCCTGTATTGCTTACTATAGTACAAAGGGAGGAGAGACAGGGCGTGGGAGAGCGAGCGAGACAGAGAGAGAAAGAGAGATGATGGGGGAGGACAGGTGACCAGTAAGATGTCAGAGTGTGAATAATTGTACCCCGTTGCTGGAATCAGCAGCATGTCAGTCTGTTCAGTCTCCTGTCACTCCTAGATGCCATAGGAAACGCTCAGCTGCTGTACCAGTCTGTGATACTGCCAGACATGGAAGTCTCTGAGGAGCATCACTATTAGCAATGATAGTGATTCCTCCCATAATGGTGGATGGCCCTCGGCCTAAGGGAGTTTCGCTGAGATTAATCAGACTTTTCACAAGATTTGCATTATCAAGATATTTTTAAATAACTTCAGAAAATCGAAATGAGCACATTTTAACCATCCTAGATTATCTCTACTGGTCACTGTAGAGTGAATAAACAGCAATGTTCTTTTTTGGGAGCTGTGACATACAAGGTACAGGTTCAGAAAGAAATGCTTCCGGCCTAATGGATAAACATACACCAGCAGGCATTCAGCAATGAACCTAATGACGTTACAGACAAGCACTCACTGAAACAGTAATCATATATGTAAGAAAAAAGAAAAAAACTTAGACGGGATAAGGCTAAAAGAAACAGACCTATTAAAATGCGTTAAAATCCACTATGGAAGAAATTAATGGTGAAATAACACTAAGAGGCGCTAATGTTTTGACGTTTTATGGGGATTTTGATGCAACAACTATTAGCTTAACTAACTGTACAACTTCTGACGCAAATTGCTTACTTACCTTGTTTAATTTACAATACATTTGTAAACATACCACTCTGAAATAAGAGTGACTGCTATATCAGTTAGCAGACCAGCATGATTATCTGCAATTGTTTGTTTTCAGCTGTGCTGAATTGCAGAAAGACATTTGCTTTGCAAGAATTCATGTTTGCGAGCTAGTTAATCAACTAGTAACTAGCTCACTTTTTGCAGAAGATACTGAACTTTATGTGTGCTGCACAGGTAAGCAGCATCCCAATTACATTTCATTTTATATCATGTTTGACTGGATGGCTCAGCCAAATTGTCTAGTTTGTTCCTCTGCTAGTTAGTTCTTCCAAAACTATAAAGGATTTTCTTTTGGGGACAGACAAAAAGCCCTTTTGGAGTGTGCTGTTTCTTTTTATCATGGCAAACAAGTGTTTGCAAGCCCAAACCACCACTGAAAAACAAAGATTTGAGTGTCCCTTGGTCAGATTTTGGAGAGGTAAAGTCAGATTTTGGAGAGGTAAAGGCACTGTGTGCATGTTTTGTCTATCGTCAAGCTCTGTCATCACGATATATTCGAGTCTCCTCTACATACTTAAATTGTATTATTATATTGAAATGTCATCCAGATGAACCCCATTAATGTGAATAAGCCCTAAGTAAAGGCAACCAGCCGCAGAAAGGATTTTACAGCATATAGCCAACCTAAATTTATTGCCTTTATTTTTAGCTAACCAAAATCCAAGTCTGTTGAACAAAAATTCACAAATAGTTTCTTGTGTTTCTGAAGTCCACTCAACTCACAGTAATACTGACTAGATAATTGGTTGGCCTTTTGACAGTAAAGGGAAAGATTTTTATACATTCAGCTCACTGTGAGCAAAGTCTGTTAGCTGAAAATCATGTACTTTTTAAGTCCAGCCAACATGCAGATGCTGATTAAGCGATTGGATATGTTTGCTCTTTAGCTGTGCTATGGCAGTACATCACAAAGAGCTATTTTTGTCACAAATAATAATAATCAAATAGCTGGTGCTTATATTTGTTCGACTCAACACATTCAAATTTTTTTACATTCCAATTCTCTCTAGGTCACAGACAGGTCACAGTTGATTGATGTGGGGGGTTGAGAAGGTCATCAGATTGTTTTTTGTTTGTTCTACCACATATAAAGTGAGCTGAATCAGAATTCCATGGCCCAGTGTTGTGACTGTGTTTGTAGAGCTGAGAACCTGACATAACACAACAACACTTTGATCATCTTTAAAGGCTCAACTTTTTCTTGGCAAGTGATAAGGCCTGCTGGAGGGAATAGAGAAACACGATCTGGTGTGGATGTTACAGAGACTAGCAAACAGGAACACACACAGACACCACATTCATGTTTATATGGACAGAACAAATTCTCATTTGATCCGGCAGAAGACAGCAGGCCGAGAGGCAACACTTCAAACAGACATATTTTTGCGGTTAAATCAAACGAAAGGAAGTAAAAAGCAGAAGCCATGAATATTCTACAGGTTCCTGTCCTCAACGTGTATAATCGGCAGGAGAATTTCCCACAGAAGAATTGCAGCGTGTAGTGTTGATTCATTAATTTGTTGTGTCCTCTTATTAAAAGAGCACTGCAGAGATTCCTTCGGCATACCACTGCCATCACTAATGTCAGACCTAGATTGAAATGCAATTTAAAAACTTTCAAAAACTTGAAACATTTGTTCTAATCTGCCTGAAGCGCCAGAGGGCCAGGGTTTGCATTTTCACTACCATTCCATTGGTGACATTGCTACAGGCAACATCAGTCAAGTCCAACCAGGGTTTGACTAATGTCACAAACAAGAAACATTTAGACCCTTTCTGCTCATATGGTGAAAGAGTCCAGGTCCTTTTTGTAATGGTCTTGGTATATTATCATTCTCCCTTTATACCTTCATGCAGCTAAAAGTTACCTAGAGGTTGAATAAAGAAATATATGAGGCCAGAGATAGTGACATAGTGACCAATGCTAAGCCAACCTTCTTATGGGGACACGTTGTCAGTATGATGCTGTGGCAGAAACCAATTTGTCCTTCACCGTATTGACTCACTGTATTGACTTTCATTCTTTCAGTCTTTAACAACTGTTATAGTATCAGGGAAAAGTCATTATTATACAGACCTTGGTATTTTGTCGTTCCTGTGTTTCTGTGTTTGGTTGTGCCTGCCAGCTAGCCTGTCTTACTAACAGCACATAGCCTGGTTATGTTGTCACCTCACGCTCACCTTCGTGTCTGCTTGCCAGGAAGCAACCTGTTATGGCTCCCTGCAAATAACACCTACTGCAGGCACTGTTTGCCCTCTCTCTTTCTCTCTCTTCTCCCTTTCCCTTTCTCTCTGTCTCCATCTCTCTCCACTTTTCTTCTCTCTCTGTCAGTGTCTCCGGCGCTCCTGTCCCTGTGGCACCAGAGTGTGTCAGTGCTGTCAGAGGCTGCAGTGGGTGAAACGCCGAGAGACACAGTTCTCAGCGCTGCTGCATGGCGACAGGGAGACAGCAAGCGAAAATGAGAGGGAAATAGAGAGAGAAATGGAGACGGGGGCAGAGGGACAGAGGGGAAACAGGGAACAAGCGCATTAAAAGCCAAACAGGTTTGGAGGGGTGGCAGCAGGCAGTGAAGGTGCTCCGAGCCTAGTAAAGAAATAGAGAGATCCTTGGAAAAAAGCTGGGGAATTGCAGCATGTTAAGGACTTCTCCTAATTGTGTCTTCCAGACCTAGTTGTGGCCTTGTGGTCACACTCACCTTTTATTTTCTCCCCCTATTCTCTCATTTCCATCTCTCTTTCCCTCCATTCCACCATCCCCTCTCTCTCTTTCCCTCCCTCCCCCCTTTCCTTCCCTCCATCTCTTTCTCGCAATACTCATTCTTCCCCTCCCTCCCTCTCTCTGCCTTTATCTCTTCTCTCTTTCCCTCCCCCATTCTCTCCCCCATTCACTGTTTGTTTTGCTTTATAAAACTATTATTAAATAGTTATGAAATGTTAATGTTTATTGTGGGTTAGGAAGTTATTGTTAGTGGTGTGATATATCTCAAGTCCAGTGGTTCCTACCCAAGAATACTTGTCTCCCATTAAAACTTTACCGTTAAATCTGTCAGGGCTATTCAACTGGCAGCCAGTTTTCCTGGTTGGAGAACAGCAGTGTGGGGGAAAAGGTTTTTTAGGAAGGGCGCTTGGCATGTTATTCAACAGGATCCTTTGAGAGTTACAGCCAGTCAGAGATTTCGGCTCTGGATTCCACTGACTCACACACCAGGATTTCCTCTAAACTCAACAGTGACTTAAAAAAACACCATGAACTCAGTTATGACTAACAGAACTGAGTTCATGGTTTGTCCGATCAATATCTAGTATTTGCATAGCCTGTTGGTATTAGCGTCTTCGTCACCATCAATCTACTTAATCTACTAAAATGCTGTCCATGGGATATACTTACTGGCTCTTGTTTTTCTCTGCTGCCAAAAGAAAGCCAACACAGATCTGGAGAAAATTGTTTATTGGTATTTTGTACCAAAGCTTTCATTTCTTAAGCATCATCTATAATTCTTTGGACATATTTAATTTGCCAACAAAGTAATCATGTGCACATTCAGATAATCTGTCCAACTACAGTGGCTTGATGTCCTTAGACTAACACTCACTAAATAGCTAAAGCTACAGCACTACAGTAACAGCTAATATTAACCCTGCTTTTTGAAACATTGGTTATTTTGTTCTCTGATTTTTGCCCTAAACAAATGCTTAATTTCCCAGCAAGTAAAATCACTATATCCAGTCCTTATCAGACCACTCTTGTGATGTCAGAGTTTTTAGAAAAACTGAAAGCTATTTGGGAAAGGAGTTTAATCTCACTACAGAGGTGATGCCCCAGCTCTCTTCAGTTTGATTAATACGCAAAAGCTAGTCAACTAAAATATGCCATGCATGAATGGTTTCCTATGTTTAAAAAAAGAAAGCAGAGAAAATAACCAAACTATGAAATAATGGATAATAGAAAAGAATGTGACTCTGGTCAACTGAAATTTAACATGCATAATATGTTCAGAAATCCTAAGGGTAAAAGAAAACAGACGAAGACTGTAAATAAAATTATAGTTTTTCACAACTGCTAATATACTAAAACTGGTTCTATAAACAATATACACAAAACCCTTTTCCTAAATTCCAGAAGGAGCCCTATTCACCAGTTCTCACACAAATATCCATTTACACTGTTTTGCAAAACTCAAAACAACTCTCTGTAAAGCACAATTGCAACTATGTTCTCATTTAGAAAACATTGCCATTCAATAACCAAAGTCAAATAATCGCAATCCTAACACTCTCAGCAGTTGTCAAGGTGTTAACACTAACAAGCATAACTAGTCAAAAAGCAATCAGGATGTTGGTATTATGGAAAAGGGACCGTGGTAAGCACATCTGTGTTGTAGAATAATGTATGACAAAATCAGAAAGAAATACAGGTAGAAGAAGAGGAAGAATGAAAGTGGGTGGACAAGGGAGAGGAAGATCAACAATGATCTCTAATGAGAATACAGCCAGAATACAGCCAATCCTAAACATTTTCCGTGTTGCATATAGTGTCAGGACCTTCAGAAATGAAAATGGTTGTAAATGTATCTGACTACTGTGCTGACCACCATGTTTTCTCTACTCTGAATCTCTATAACCACAAGCAGGACAGTACAACTAAATTATATGAAATTAAGACTTACATTTATATTCTTAGGTATACAATAGTGTCATTGTATTTTATACTTTGGTGTGACTTTTGAAGGCAAAGATTAATTTATATTCCAGATAAGCAGGCGGAAGTCTGAGGGTTTGGTCAATATTGTGTTTTGAGGGTGTTTATAGTTTAAAAATATGTAGTAATGAAGAAATTGAAAGTAAAACAGAATATGATGTGTAAACAAAAACAAAATATGAAACAGACAGGGGAGGTAGGAATGGATTAAGTTGATAGAGAAAAACTGTCTTGAAAATGTGTTCCATTTGTTTTTTTGGAAACCCTGTTTCCAAAAAAGTTGGGACACGGCATAAAATACAGATAAAAACAGAATGCAATGATGTGCAAGCCATTTATGTAGTTGAAAATAGGTATCAAAATGTTGAAACTGCCCATTTAGAATGTTATGCCAACAACACATTTCAGAAAATGTCAGGAGCATGTTTATCACTGTGTTGTATCACTTCTTCTTTTAACAACACTCTTTTAACCAAATGCTGTAGTTTTAAAAGTGAAATGTATTCCCATTCTTGCTTGATATAGGATTTCAGCGGCTCAACAGTTTAGGGCCTCCTTTTTGTTATGTCATATTTCTCGTTTCATAATGTTCCAAATGTTTTCAGTGGGTGACAGGTCTGGAATGCAGGCAGCCCAGTTTAGAACCCAGATAATTTTACTAAGGAGCCAGCATTGTAACATTGTAACACGTTGTAACGTTGTAACATGCAGAATGTGGTTTGACATTCCCTGAAAAAGCATAGTCTGGAATGCAACATATTTTGCTCCAAAAACTGTATATACTTTTCAGCATTATTGGTGCAAGTAACCCATGCCATGTGCATTAATGGCCCCCATATCATCACAGATGCTAGCTTTAGCATTTGATAACAAGCCAAATGGCCCCTCTCTTCTTCTCGGTGTCCATGATTCCAAAAATAATTTCAACTTCACCTCAGTCCATCTTAAATGAGCTTGAGCCCAGAGAAGGCGACTGTGGTACTGGATCTTATATATGGTTTCTTCTTTGCATGGTAGAGTTTTGACTTGCGTTTGTGGATGCAGTTTTTGAAAGTGTGCCTGAGCACATTTCCACTACAGAATCGTGTGTTTTTAATGCAGTGCCACATGAAGGCCCGAATGATCATGGCCATTCAATATCAGCTTTTGGCCATGTCCCTTGCATACAGAGATTTCTCAGAATTCTCAGAATCTTTTAATGATATTATGTACCGAAGATGATTAAATCCCCAAATGCTTTGCAATTTTACATTGAGAAACAAAATAGTAAAATTGTTGCACAATTTTCCCATGCAGTCTTTCACAGAGTGGTGAACCCATTCGTATCCTCACTTCTGACAGACCCATCCCCTGTGGAATGATCTTTTAATACCCAATCATGTTACTGACCTGTTGCCAATTGACCTAATTACTTGAGTGATATTCCACCAGGTTTAGTTTTTTAGCTTTACACCAACTTTTCCAATTTATTGCTGCTACTGTCACAGTTTTTTGGGGAAACATGTTGCTGGCATCAAATTCATAGTGGGCATAAATAACAACATTTCTCAGTTTGAACATTTGAAATGTTGTCTTTGTACTATTTTCTATTCAATTCATCATTGCATTCTGTTTTTATTAAAATTTTACCAAGCGTCCCAACTAATTTGGAAATAGGCTTGTACAGTCGATGCAGTAAATTCCACTTGATGCCCTAAATAATGATGCACTTAAAATTAACTTTTAATAACAAAACTTTTTCAGAATATTTTTTTCTAAGACTATAATTGTGTTTGTGGATACCTGTTTATACCAGTTTTTGAAAAAGAAACTGTCCAATGTAGAGAATGCCTGGCCCTGTTTGCACATTTTGGGGTAAGCAAGAAGCCAGGCACAGAGTTAATGGACAACAATGATCAATTTAATAACAAAAACTAGAGCAGGGCGAGAAACCAACAAAACAGCAGGAATAAGGCAAGCAGGCAGGAACACATACACAAAAAGACTCAATGACTCAATAAAGGGCTGACTAAATAGGGTGCTAACGAGGGCTAACAACAAAAAATCTGAACAAAAAGGACAGGCTACATTTAAGAACAAAAGCAACATCCAAACAGAGCAATACAGAACCTCACACCTGTAAATAATATTTTTGCAATCTGTTCCCCAAAAAGTCATTGTTAAAGCATGTGTGCTTTATCTTGTGTGAATTTTGTGAATTGGGATGCAAGGCACATTTCTGAGAAAGTATACAATTAAATATCATCCCACGCCCACAAAGCTTTTCCTTCAGACGCTGTCTGGTGGTTTAGACCAGTCATCTTTCATGAATCCTGTTTGATGACCCAGAAGATCAAAAGGCTGTATTGAGTCCATCAGGAAGGCTATATTACTGAAACAGATCCACTATCAAACACCAACCATGACAGTGTGTAGCACATTGGCCTGATGCCAAAACTAACAGACTCTGATGTGATCAAACAAGCCCACACTGTAACTCACTATCTTAAACAACACATTGTCACTAACTCCTTTCAGACAGTGAACCTATGCCAATCAATCAATCAAATATGTTTTATAATGCACTTTTTACCACAGTTGTCATACAGTGCTTTTGAAGACACCTAGAGAGGAACCAGATCCTTAGGGGTGGCCAATTCTATTCTGGCTATGCTGGGCAAAGACTATAAGAGTATATGACTTTATGGGCAATATCAATGCCAGAGGTGTGTGTGTGCACGTGTGTGTTTCAAGACCTTAGTTTCAAATTAGACTCTTTGGACTGAAAGTACTTTGTGTGTGTGCATGTGTTTGTTAATACCACTAACAGTTCCAGCTTGAGAAGCAAGTGGGAAAAGCTTTAAACTTAGAGCTTTACCAATCTAGATCCAAATATTTCCCATTGTCCTAAAACTAAACCACACTTCAACCCTGGTATGCACAAAGCAGCTATATTGTTGCCGGATGCAACACGAACAAATTGGCTCATAGCTGTGTTTCTTAAATTATATTTTACAACCCTGGCAAAGGGAACGGAGAACACTTGAGCACAGAACAACCAAAGAAACAAAGGGTCAGCAAAATATAGAAGCAAAACTAAAACAAGTAGATGCGGTTAAACCCAAGGGATTATTTCAGTAGTAAAGCCAAAACACACATCCTTGTGGATGTAAAGTATCTGGCCTATTGTCTGAAAGATAAATTGCAGAAAGAGTATGTCTTGGCTGTTTGCTGTAAAAAGAAATGAAAGGGAAATAAATAGTAGGCAGGCATGGGTAGGCTGGCAGAGTAGGCTGGCATGGGTAGGCTGGCATGGGTATTCCCTTTGCTGTTAGAATTTTTTTTGGAAAAAATTTACTCATACACTGCTTTGACTGGATCCTTTGGTTTACATTTTCATAATACAGAATACATTCAGCTCAGGTATTAAAATAATCATTTCAGCTGATTCAAAATATTACACATAAGTCTACACCATGTAGCGTAACTGTCGATAAACCTTAATTACTCACACGGGTAATGAGTAACCCACTTGGTCATGTATGAATAACCCATCATCACCAGGAACCAAGCAGTCTGAAGGTTGTATGGCTACCGAGCCTACTGCTGGGGTCTTTAGAGTCCACAACAGCCCAACGTCCTCTACCTCCCCAACACCCTCACCTTTCTCCGGTATCATGGCCTGCTAAATAAATTATGCAACAATAGCTTTCACTCAGGCACAGCGTCTGCCTCTCACTCTTAAACACTCATATAAATTCATAACCATGCTTCCAATTTCCTAGCAGGCATCAGGGCCTTCATTACCCCTGGATACACTGAGAGGGGCATTAGGCTCCGTGTGTGTTTGTGTGTGTGTGTGTGTGTGTGTGCGTGTGTTGGCGCGTTAACACCACTTTTCACCTGAATTGTCATTAATGGCAAAGGGCCAGAGACCTGATTAACATGAATGAGCAAGAAGGGGCAAAGGGAAGAGTCATGCACACACAAGCACACATTCACACACAGTCACACACGTTCACACACAGTCACACACATTCACACACAGTCACACACACACCATATGTCTGTCTATGAAGCGGCTGCTCCTGACGTGATGTGTGTTTATGCACTGCAAGTGTCCTCTTTAAGGGTATTACAGAGACCAAGAAGCAGTCATGAATTTCACTAATAGCTATAGCGCTACCACTCTGAACTGTATTCTAATGCCGCTTTTCTCAAACCCAGGTCTACGGACAGGCACCGGTCCAGAAACGCCTTCCGATTTGGGGCATATCCCTCATGAAAATGTCCATGTTCTTATAGACCCTTGATTACGTGTGTAGCCCCGATGTTTGCTATTTAAACGTTGGCACATGAATAGTGATTCATATTTTACTCTGGTATATTTTTCTCTAACTTTCAAGTGGTTGCAGCATGCTTTAATAATTCCTTAAATAATTTCTTAAATTAAACGTAGAAATCTCAGGAGCATGTACATGTCTTCTGTTTCTTTCAATAATGCTCAGCAAAAAGAAGCAATGCATGTCTTTTTCATTACTTGACAATTATTGGATCTTTCATGATGTTTTCATGAACTCCTCAATTCCAATCTGATGCTGCAGTCGATTGACAAATTGATTTCCTCAGCAAATCAAGGGAGGCAAAGGCTCCTTCAGTGTTTAAGTCCCCTGTGGTTTTAATAACCAGGTCACTCCATCACTCACAGGTATTCTCAAGGTTACAAGGGGCAAAGAAGAGTTTTTCATTGTCAGGAGTAAGAATGAAATTGATTTAAGTTTGAAATGGCCTTTCATTTTCTTCCAGATACGGAGTGTACAATATATAATGTGAACATGATTATTAAGTGATTTCTCTATACTGACAAGAGACGTAGCATCAATAGAAAATATGTCAGTCCTCACAATCCGTACCGAAACAGGAGGCATGACACAGCCGCAGGTAGAGTGGATGCCTTGTAATAAAGATCAACAAAGTAACAGAAACTAAAACAAAAACAGATTGTCACAGCCACAAGAAAATAAAACAATGGCCGACAACAAACACTGTGGATGGAAGGAGGAACTTAAAGCTGAAGTACGTAACTTTCAAGAATAGGAAGTATTTCCTAATTATTTTCTCAGATATTTCGCCTGTCTCTGGTGAGACGTCAGTTCACTTTTAAAACCCCACACATTATCTAAACAGGTGAGTTGACTTTTTCTATTTATTATAATCACTTATCTAACAGAAGAACTCTCACATCAGCGTCTCAGTGTAATGTATTTTGCATTACACTGAGACGCAGACCACCAAATAGCATCCAGCTCCACCAATGTCCACTCCTGTTTTCGAACAGCATCTGTCTGCAGATTTGCTTTATTTTGATCGAAAACATGTTTTCTTAGATACCGATACATTCTGAACTGTTTTTTTTTTTATAAAATTGTCTCACTAGCGTGTCTCGATGCTTGATCCAGAAATTGAGAGTAGTCACTTCTCTATTTATTTCAGCCTCTGCTCTTTTTTGATACGTCAAACGCATCACTTCCTGTCCACTGGAAACATTTTCCCGCCACTGCGCGAGCCAACCACTTTTTTCCTTAGCTGCTGTACACAGTATACAGAGACCATCTGATATGGCAGGAATTAATCCACGATCCAGATTAATAGAATAGCGATGTGATAATACAAAAAACACATGTACTTCAGCTTTAAATAGGGACAGTGATGAGGAACACAGGTGGGGGCAATAAAGACAAACAAGTGTCCATGCTCCAAATGAGGGAGAGATGGCATTGGATTTCACTTGGATTTCACTGGCACGGCAGTTGTTCATGAAGGAACGTAAAAGACTATTCCGGAAAAGGTTTGGGAGTTAATTTAAAAAAAAATGATGGCACCGATTTGCCCTAGCAAGCATATCGGGAGGGTTTTCCAAAATAGAATGCTTGCTTTAAGATTGTCAATCAAAGGGAATTTTTTTTCAGATAGGGAAGAATTAAATTATAGATGTTCTGTCCAATAAGGGCTTTGCATCCATATGTTAATGAATTGACTTTTTTTCCAATTGATTCTACACCCAGAGATGGTATAAAATTGAGACGCACCAAACCGATACTGGCATCAGAACTTTGTCCTATACTGGCTAAAAACACAGGATCTCTTATCGGTGACAGCGAGTCTCTACAATGAGCTGACGCCACGAAACAGATTGTCCTGAAAATGTACAGTACACATGTAACTTGTTGATAACCAGTTGGTAACACGCAAGCTATGCCTAGTGAACTCAAGAACAACCACAATAATGTGGTTGTGGCCACTAGTAAAACTGGTAGTTGGAAACTTAGTAAAGCAAGGATTTAAAGCAGTGACAACAGTGAAGCTTGTGCTAGCTAGCTAATGCTAGCTAAGTTAGTTAATGTTAAGTAACGCCAGGCAAATTGAGAATAAAACACTTTTATTTGCAATTTCTAATCTGATTCATAACTAAACAGCAAGCTTACTCGTTTGGTGCTGTACAGCCTTTCCTTTTAATTAAATCTTCAATGGATTAGCCAGATCAATTGACTAGGCAGATCAATTATCTCCTAAAATGGCTCAAGTTAATGCAGAAAGAGGATAATAAAAATGTGTATGACATACACTTCAGTCATGTACAACAATTATAGCAATCAAAGCTGTCAACAAAATGAAAATGGCAGGATCGGTACTGGGAATCGGCAGATTCTCAAAGTTCAGTACTCGGAACAAGTGTTGACAATGAAAAAGTGGAATTGGTGCATTCCTAGTACTAAATAAATTGAGTAAGACTGGAATACTAGACTGCGGTTCAGTTACAGTTAGGTCTGAAAATATTTGGAAACTGTCACAATTTTGGCTCTGAGTTTTCTGCCTTACGTTCTGTCTTCAGCAAGTGAAATGCATGCTTGATCGGGTTGAGATCAGGGTATTGACTCAGCCATTGCAGAATATTCCACTTATTTGCTTTAAAAATTCCTGGGTTGCTTTCGCAGTATGTTTTGAGTCATTGTCCATCTGTAAAGTGAAGCGCCATCCAATCAACATATCCCTATTAACTTCATAATTAATCCGGCTGCTTTTGTCTTCTGTCACATCATCAATAAACACTAGAAACTCAGAGCCACTGGAAGCCATGCATGGTCATGCCATCACACTGACTCCACCGTCTTTTAAAGATGATGTGGTATGCTTCAGATTATGAGCCATTCCAAGCCTTCTCCATATTCTGGTACAGGCTGATCTTAGTTTAATCTTTCCAAAGAATACTGTTCCAGAACTGGGCTGGCATTTTAGATGTGTTTTGGCAAAGAATTGTTTGCAGCTTGTGGTGAACCCTCTGTATTTGCTCTTGTGAAGTCTTCTCTTCATGGTAGACTTGGATAATGATGTGCCAACCTCCTGGAGAGTGTTCTTCACTTGGCTGGATTTTGTGAAGGGGTTTTTCTTTACCGTGGAAAGGATCCTATGATCATCCAACACTGTTGTCTTCCGTGGACGTCCAGGCCTTTTTGTGTTGCAGAGCACATCTTTTCTTTCTCAGAATGTACCAAACTGTTGATTTGGTCACTCCTAATGTTCCTGCTATCTCTCTGATGGATTTCTTTGCAGCCTGTTTCACTTGCATTTAGAGCTATTTTGACCGCATGTTGTGGGTTCACAGCAGTAGCTTCCAAATGCGAATGCCACACCTGGAATCAACTCCAGACCTTTTGCCTGCTTAATTTATGAAGAAATAATGAAGGAATAGCCGACACTTGAGGCAATTGTCCAATAACTTTGGGTCCCTTGAAAAAGAGGGAGCTACATATTAAAGAGCTGTAATTCCTAAACCCTTCCTCCAATTTGGATGTGAATACCTCAAATTAAAGCTGAGATACTGCACTTTAAGCCCATATTCATTATTTAACTGTAACCTGAATATATTTTGATACAGCCAAAATAACAAAACCTGTGTCAGTATCCAAGTATTTCTGGACTTAACTGTATGTATATGAAAATTAATTCTGCATGTAAATATCTTTAATGCTAAAGTGCTTTAATCATGCATTGATCCATGAGACCTTAGGGTTTCAAGGAGCGGTTGGATGGTCAGAGCAAAAGTAGCAACGAAAGTGCTCATCGTTGGTCAAAATTTTAGCTCAGGCTCCCTTGTATAGAATTTGTAATCATTTTATGAATGTGTCACCAATGTAATACTTCTGGATCAAACGGGTAGGTCCCTTTTACTGGATCAAATCGGTAGGGCCATTCTGCTTGATCAAACCGGTAGGGCCATTCTACTGGATCAAACCAGTAGGGCCATTCTACTAGATCAAACAGGTAGGTCCATTCTACTGGATCAAACAGGAAGGTCCATTCTACTGGATCAAACAGGTAGGTCCATTCTACTGGATCAAACAGGAAGTTCCATTCTACTGGATCAAACCAGTAGGGCCATTCTACTAGATTAAACAGGTAGGTCCATTCTACTGGATCAAACAGGTACTGGATCAAAAGCATTTTCCACAACAGATATAACAGAAAAATACCCATTATGTGATGTCACAAACTGAAGCAATGGATTTTCACATAGTAAATATGAGGATCTTTCTGCATAGTCTAAAAAAAGGTGTGATTCACATTTTAAAATACCCAAACACCGGTTCTGTGAGGAGTGAAGGATTACATTTACGTACTCTTTACTTTGTTTTGGTTAGCCCATTGTCCCTGTATTTCAGGTAGAAAGTAAGTGGGTTGTGATCTCAGATTAAGATGGCAATGTTCTTTGTGTTGGAGCAGTGGAGTTGTTTGCCAATGGAGAGAAAGTTGCCAATTTGATTGTACACTTTATAAACCTGAAAGCAAAAGGAATTGCTGCATTAGTTCAAGAGTTCAAAGGGTTTGCACTTAAATCATGGTACATCAAATAAATGATGTACCATGATTAAACCTGTGTATAGTACACAAAGTGAGGCCAAAGGGACTTCAAAAGTTCAGACAGCAGTTGTATATCCTGTTTTTTTCAAGAGACCGTGTCTTACCTTCACCTACAGCTCACATTCAACCTTAGACCCTAAAGCCAGTTCCACAGCATTTTATTCATTCATCCCCTTAAGGACTTATTTAGACATGGAACAACAAGTCAGTCCAATTCATAAAAAAACAAACAGACATTGTAAGGTGAGAGTTGAGCTCACCTAGAGAATCTGACATGTATTTTTCAAGCTGAACATGAGTATTCCACGGATGATTTTTTTTAATTCAACAAAAACCCTCGAAGACATGAGGCAAAAGAAACCGAAGGAGTGTGAAAAACAGAAGGAGAAAGAGAGATAGTGATATCATGAGAAAAATACCAACTGTAAGATATTTGAATCAAAGCAAACATTCAAATTGGCTCTGGAATAGATGCAAATGTCTCCCCTCATTTCTCATAGTGAAAGACGGCACACAGTGGGTGAATCATAGCTTACCCTTCCTCCCCCTTGGCCCCCTCTCTTCTCCCTTAACTCCCACCCAGTACTGCATGATTTATTAGCAAACATCAAATTCAATAAGAAAGTACTTAACATTTACCCCGACCGTAAGGCTGAGCGGAGTGTGAGGAGACGCCTATAAGTACCTTCATAAAGAAGCATCATATGGAATTATGGTGGAAAAGAAAAACAGAGGAGAAAAGAAAACTGAGGTAGAGATCGCCTTCCCACCCTTCTAGAGCAGTGTATCATGAGAGGAGATCTATGGGATTCACAAAACTGTGGAAAAACTCTCCGGCCGTTCCCTCGCAGAAGGTTAAACAAACATTTCATAAACAGAAAGGATCTACACACATCTGAACCTAACACGGCTGGAGAAGAAAAAAAATAATTAATGAGGGAGCTTTTAGTGGCGCTCTTCAGTGGTGCACTAACAAAGTATTGACCTGTTTACGAAGTCGTCAAGAGCACAAAACACTCCAATAGTGTCCGAGCCTGATGAAACTCGACTTGAGGGCGCCGCCTTTTCCACAGCACACGTTGCTCATCATTTCCAAAACTAACCAGCCTAATTCATTACCCCTCGAACTGAGAGAGACACTTGCCTTGAAAAGGGCAACAAGACGCGTCACCTGTCCTACTCGGATACTAAAGTTTAAGTGGCTGTGGGTACCTGAATCACTTGTATCTCTGAAGTGAACACATTTACATTTCCAAAGCAGGTCCCCAAACGCGCACAAACCATGGCATACACACATACCATGGTGGGTGGTTGGTGTTAGGGGGCTCAGGCACAGATAATGGGAGAGGATTTTGTAACTAAGTAACCATTAAGAAACAACATTGTTCTGCTCTTGTTCCTCCACTGGTTGTGGAAAAGTGATTAGCAGAGCTAATCATGCAGGTAAACGTTGTTTTATTGTGTGAAAAATCAAACAAGTAACTGTTGATTGTTTTTCTTTAATTTGGGTGCAAGAGAGAGTCCCACAGAGAGAAATAGAGAGAAAAAAAGAAAGACAGGGAGAAATATACATATTATTTTAATACTTTTGTTAATACTCTTATTGCTGTTCAATTTGTAATATTTCCTTTGCCTAAACAATGCTTTGGCAACAGTGGCAACCACCCATTCATCCCAATGAATAATGTATTAAATTGAACAAGTGTGAACATGTGTGCAACAGAGAGAGAATGATAGACACGACAAAGAGAGACACATAGAGAGAGAATTGAACATGGTTGTATTGATTGTTACAACTGATTTCTTTATCAAGTAGGTGGATTACGTGAATCCTGTATAATTTGCCATGGGATGATTGATGATAGAGTTTATATTTATACTACTCTCAATATGCCAACATTAGACCAACAGAATACTTACGTAGACATATTAATGTAGAATGTCCAAAACGAAATTCTTGATGTATTTTCCAGAAGACATGTAAATGTAAATGCAGGCCAGGCTAGGCTAGCAAGATTCCTTACATAATAAAAATTATCAAATCAGTGAAAAGCTAGTAATTTCCTTTTCTAGTTATTGTTGTTTTTGCAGCAACAGAAAATGAATGTAAGTTCTTAGAGAAATCTAAGAGAAAATGTCAGTATGAGCCATAAGCCAGTGCAAACCCAATATGTTTTGAACAAGCTAATTAGACTTTTAATTCAAGCCAAATATAAAGCTCTTCAGGCATTTAAAATACAGCCTTGTCACGTCTTTATTTCTCAACACTTCTCATTAGTTAAAACTGACAGGATGTAAATATGATTGAAAATGATAAGCGTATTAATTTGATTAATTAGCTCACTCGAATAGAGCAAGTCTTTCAAAAGCCCATTAATAACCAAGAACAAAAAACAACTGAATTTCAGTAGATACTCTTATATTATTATTATTATATTATGATAACTGTCTAGCTCAAGGGCAGAACAGCACATTTTTCACCTTACCTCAGGGTTAAGATCTAGTAACCTTTGGGCTACTGGTCAGGCAATTTTACTGCTAAGCTATATGCTGCCCTTAGGATGAACAAAAACAGTGGCTGGTTAATGAGGACGACTTACTAGTTGTTGTGAGTGAAATAGTGAAGTGTAAAACCTTCAGACTATTTTTTTAACAGTGTCACTGCTGTCACAAGGTCCCAATTGTTAGGACAGTGGGCAGACGGGCTGCTCAAGGCCTTCTGTCCTCAACCAGGGAGCAACACCATACTCTCCAGCATCTGTCCATCTGTCAGAAAGTTCCAGACTACAATCCCTTCTCAGATTTTCACACAGAAAGGAGCCACAACTAGCCAGAATGTCCTTTGATAATTGCATACTTTTTGCATGGTTGTGCATTCAATATGCATAAGGATGGAGGGCAATATACACTCACCTAAAGCATTATTAGGAACACCTGTTCAATTTCTCATTAATGCAATTATCTAATCAACCAATCACATGGCAGTTGCTTCAATGCATTTAGGGGTGTGGTCCTGGTCAAGACAATCTCCTGAACTCCAAACTGAATGTCAGAATGGAAAGAAAGGTGATTTAAGCAATTTTGAGCGTGGCATGGTTGTTGGTGCCAGACGGGTACGAGTATTTCACAATCTGCTCAGTTACTGGGATTTTCACGCACAACCATTTCTAGTGTTTACAAAGAATGGTGTGAAAAGGGAAAAACATCCAGTATGCGGCAGTCCTGTGGGCGAAAATGCCTTGTTAATGCTAGAGGTCAGAGGAGAATGGGCTGACTGATTCAAGCTGATAGAAGAGCAACTTTGACTGAAATAACCACTCGTTACAACCGAGGTATGCAGCAAAGCATTTGTGAAGCCACAACACGCACAACCTTGAGGCAGATGGGCTACAACAGCAGAACACCCCACCGGGTACTACTCATCTCCACTACAAATAGGAAAAAGAGGCTACAATTTGCACAAGCTCACCAAAATTGGACAGTTGAAGACTGGAAGAAGGTTGCCTGGTCTGATGAGTCTCGATTTCTGTTGAGACATTCAGATGGTAGAGTCAGAATTTGGCGTAAACAGAATGAGAACATGCCTTGTTACCACTGTGCAGGCTGCTGGTGGTGGTATAATTGTGTGGGGGATGTTTTCTTGGCACACTTTAGGCCCCTTAGTGCCAGTTGGGCATCGTTTAAATGTCACGGCCTACCTGAGCATTGTTTCTGACCATGCCCCTCCCTTAATGACCACCATGTACCCATCCTCTGATGGCTACTTCCAGCAGGATAATGCACCTTGTCACAAAGCTTGAATCATTTCAAATTGGTTTCTTGAACATGACAATGAGTTCACTGTACTGAAATGGCCCCCACAGTCACCAGATCTCAACCCAATAGAGCATCTTTGGGATGTGGTGGAATGGGAGCTTCATGCCCTGGATGTGCATCCCACAAATCTCCATCAACTGCAAGATGCTATCCTATCAATATGGGCCAACATTTCTAAAGAATGCTTTCAGCACCTTGTTGAATCAATGCCACGTAGAATTAAGGCAGTTCTGAAGGCCAAAAGGGTCAAACACAATATTAGTATGGTGTTCCTAATAATCCTTTAGGTGAGTGTATATAGCACATTGGTCATCTCTGACCTAGACAATTCTGTCCTTGTTGTTTTCAATAAATTGGCACAAAATTAAAAAATAAATTGAAGAAACAAAGTCTATAACACAACAAAATGTGGATAAAGTGGAGGGGTCCGAATACTTTCTGAAGGCACTAAATAGTCTATTGACACTGTAAAAAAGTTCAATGATCAGTGGTGAGGCTGCTAGCTGAAATATAATTTTGAGTTTGTACAACATTTAGGCATATTGCTAAACCAATTACTTTGTATTCCAAAAGCAAAAATTTTGTAACTTACTATTTTCACTATAAGGGTTTTATTGAGATTAACAAGAGCTTTCAGAAGATTTTATCATCTAAAGTAGTGTAAATAAAAAAAAAAACACGTTGCAAGCTAGTTTTCCAAGGTAACATGCAAACTTCCTCAAAAGACACCCCAAACCAATCATTGCAGTGTGAAAATATTTAGTTATGTGTTGCACTAACTTGAGCGCTGACATAAGAGGATACTTCTGGCCCATGCATAAAGCATCTAGACATTCACCACAGAAGCAAATTATGTTACTGACATACAGTATGATGTTACTGTAGATATGTTACTAGTTAGATACAATATAGTTAGATATGTTAGTTAGCTAGCTTACTTTACCTTCTTTGTTAAAAATGGTTTGCTAAGCCTGTCTCCCTCATTATAAAGTTGTAAATATACAGGCCCAAAGTAAGAGCAACTGTTATTAGATATCTGTCTGTTAGCAATTATCAATTTTGATTAGCTGTTCACCGCAGCTAGCTTTTGGTGGAAAAGCTTGCTGTGTTCTTCACCAATGAGTTTCCTTCACAAATGTGAATAGAAATGTATCTACCTATTATTTCAATTGTACTGAGATTAAAATGTTGTCGCCGATGACACTTTAATGTTAATGTTAATAAAAGAAATCAAGCTTGTTGGAATAGCAATATGGGACATAAAATAGCAATTTGGAACATAAAATCACATACTATGACTATGACTAATAGAATTGTGAGGATCACAATACATATCGTATCAGGAAGTCTCTGGCAATTTTCAGCCCTACTAATAAGCAGATAGCAAGGCAACCAACAATGTTGTGAGTGATACACACAGAAGCAAAATTCTTCTAATTTCTCTTTAATGGATCAGAAAATCTCAGTTGAACCCAGCAGGACATTCTTAACATGCACTGCCATTCACGTCCTTTGTGTTTTGGCTGCTTGATAAAGTTGACTGTGGCCGAGGGGGATTTTTGGAGTGCCTACATGATGTCTCTAGGTACTCTGTAGGGCCATGTCATTAACAGGAATGTGGAAGGGTCAGAGGTCAAGCCTGGATATTGTCTCCTGTCCACAGACGTCTAATTAAAATAGCAGAGGGCTTGTTGAGAGGCGTTAGGTAGCTCTTTCGGAAACTAAGAATAGAAGGTAAGAATTGAGGAACCTGTTACCACCTCTGGTAATTATGAGAGAGAAGGAGCTGATGGGTGTTGAGAGCTTTTTGAGACACTTGAATGGAAAGGACATCAGTAACCATGAGCAACCAGGTTGATTACCAGGTACAAGTAGTTGAAGAAATATTGAAATAGTCAATTCCAAATGGAAGTCATTGGAATACCCCAAATAGTATTTAAACTCAGGTTTGGTCCAGATTAGTCCTTGTGTTTCCAGGCACAGTTGAGTATGGTCATCAATTAGAGGTCATAACTCTGAGCCTGTGGACTATCAGCGCTCGGGGACCGGTAATCAATTCTCTAATGCCATTCGAGTCCGTATTCACTGTTCAGCTCATTCACTACCTCACCAAACAGACAAGTAAACAGGCGCTTGTGCAAACACACAGGCACACCAAACCAGAACCCAGATTGAAAGGGATATAACCTCCAAATATTAGCTTACCAAATAGGCAACAACTGGTCACGGTCATCTTAATTGTATTATAAAAATGACTGTTACTCTCCTGAGGACCACTCTTTTCCTGACTCCTAATGGTTCCCGATTACACTGCATACTCTGGTGGACCCTCCCTGGCCTGGCCTCTGTTAGCGGAGGATACAAGCTGATCTGATCAACATTGCACCAGACCAGAGGCTGGGCCCAGTCCAGTCAGAAAATAATCACCTCTCAGTTGTCTCTATTCTGTTGACAAGCCATTGTTTTTTCTACGGCTGCTGATGGACATTAATTTAATTGAATGAATTCATCTGACAGGGCCTGGGCAGGGAGAAAGAGAAAAAAGCAAGAAAGAGATAAAGACAAAGAATGAGAGAGGGATGGCACTCCAGCGAAAGCAGTTCCACTTGCAACTGCTGTATTAGATGCCGTTAGAGATAATACATTCCCTATAAGTCCCCTTGTTCTTAGTCTATATTAATCTTATTTTAATAAAACTGGTTAATGCAAGCAGGAGCTGCTGTCTCTGCTGCAAGTCTCTGTCTTACATAGAACCTAAACATAATAATTATTTTAAAGACTTGGTGTACCAGAGAGCTGGAAAGAGGATTCTGAAAGTCTGATATGTGCCTCTTCAGCCCACCTGTTTGAATAAGTAGAACATTCCTAACTCCATACACTCTTCAGCAAGCTCCTGTGGTTCAGTTTTAATGCTCACTTTCTTCATGCAAAAACTCAGTGATGCTCCAGTCCCCCAGCAGAATCCAACCTGTTGGTTCAATAAACAAACTGCTCTAAAATCACAACCAGAACCACTACACTGTTGCTGTGTTCCAACAACCACCCCAAAAAGGCCAGAAAACTTTGCACTTCATCACAACAGTTGACATTGAACTTGCAAAACCGGTTCCTAAGCTCAAGGACCCAAACAAAGGTTAAATGACTCACTTAGGCGTCTGCGTGTCAGCCGGCTCCAGGACTATGCGGTTGCCCAGTTGGAATTCATGCGACTTGGAGCGGTGCAGCGCCGTGAAACCTGGCAGCAGGTGAATGAGCTTTCGGCTGGGTGGTGGGGGCGTCCCGGGGGCCTTCACCTTGTTCCTGCGTCTCATGGGGGGCGTACCCGGCGGGGTCATGGTGTTGACTACCAGGGGCGTCCGGGGAGGGGTGTGGGCAAAGTGCCTTTGTCTGGGCGACGGGGGCAGGGAGCGGTGGCCCATGTCCATTGGGGGAAAGGCTCCCAGACCCAGGTGGCTGTCCACTGTGAGGCGGTCTGGCTGGACGTAGGGGCCGTACGGATAGGGAAGCAAGGCCTGGGGGCTGTGAAACTGGTTGGGGTGCTGCTGGTTGTATTTGGCCTGGACTTTGGGGCTTTGGGAGAGCTGGAAGCGGACCCACTGGCTGGGTTCGGGGGAGGGGAAGGGAGTGTTCTCCTTGCCGGACTCAGAGGTGGGCCACTGGATTGACCAGTCCTGCTTGGCATGGCTGCCTGCTAAAGAGGAGGAAGGAGAGGAGGAGCGGGTAGGAAAGGAAGAGCAAGAAGAGGAGAAGGTCAATTAAACATTTAACCACAATAACGTGACAACTTGACTTAAATCTGCACATTTATACATTTAATTGTATAAATGTAAGGCTAGCATCATTGATCATGAACGCAGAGGAGTTGAGAGGTGGGGAGCGATGCTTGATGAACCGATGCCGCCTTCATCCCTAGGCACTAAATGAAAAGCTGGAGATGAGGTTTATATTGAATGATAGAGACAAAAGAGTCTGGTTTGGGAGAGCATGAAGAGAGAAATGACATTTTCAGCTTAAATGGAAATATTCACCTCCGTCATTGGGCAATGTGTCATCCTCGAGTTGTTCTTGAAAGAAAAAGGAATAGGAAACAAAAGTTCATTGATTTCATATAAAGATAAATTTCAAACTATTCTACAGTACACTGGTCGATTTTATTTTTCTTTCCCTCTTACTAATCACAATCTGGAATCTGGCTCTCAGCATCCTAATCCAACTCTATAATAAAGTATCTGAACCAGCTCAAAAACACTGATAGCTATGGATTTTGCCAAGGGGTTTGAAGGAGAAAATGATCCACAGAAGAGATTCTTCCCTGTGATGTTTGAAGACAAGCCCATCAGAATGTTTTGGAGAAGGAGTAAGATGAAAATGAGGTAGGCCAAGACTGATCTGCATCTTAACTGACAAGTCTATAGCCAGGTCAGACTGGGTTGGGCGTCAAAGATTCAGTCATTGGAATTATATTTTGCATGATTTGTTTTATGGAAAAACAACTCTTTGGAAAGTTTCCTGGTAGCATTTCAGCTCCCTCCACTGAATGTCCATCTGCCCCACATGGAGCTTGAACTAGTAATCCTCTGATCACAAACATACATGACTGACTGACTCAACAGCTAGCAGTGATGCGCTCAGTCTCAATATGCAGTAATAAAACATTGGTCATGATCACTCATAACAATGCTTGTTAATAACCTTTATGCATAAAAAGGATCAAATGAGTATAACCTCTGAAATGAGAGAGATTGTAAATGATAGGGAAGTGTACATTGCTCATGGAGTGGAGAATGTTTAGTAGAGTACCTCTCCCCTCCACTCTCATGTGGCAAGGAAGTAGCAGCCTTCCCACACTTCAGGTACACGTGAGCGCAAGTACGTGCACAGACGCACGCATACGTTTACTGCAGTGTGCACCAAACCTATCAGACCAGGCCTAGATGCAACAGGCACCCCTCAATGGCCCAGGAAGGAATAAAAGGCCAAGGGTCAGGCACGGCCAGGGCTCCGTCACTAGTACTAAAAACAAGCCAGTCAAAATGTAAAGTTTTGACGTATCTTCCCTTGGAATCTAACTAAATCATCAAAGAGCCTTCGTCAACTGTTGACGTGGGGAAACTGACACTACCTATGTGAATATTGATAATGACGAGAAGCCCACACAGACACACACGAAAGCTGATGAAAGCTTCAGATCAAATCCCTCTTCAACCGTATTTACACTAAATAATCAAATATTGTCTGCAAACATCCATGTGACCATTAAATAATATGAAAAAAAAAATCTCGAGAGCATTAAGAGTTTACACATCCTTGGAGTGTTTTCAGTCTTTTTTAAAAAGCTCATTTTAAAGGGTTGTCTGTAATATTGCTGTCAGAGCTACAACTCCCTGAAGTGATCATCTTCGGAAGTTCTATAAGGAGATGTAGTCTAATCATGAAAACACTGCCTCAGAAACAACTTCATTTACCAACCATACTAGTATCTTAGCAACTGCTTTGGGGAAATAGTAACAACTGAAGTAGGCTACATCATTTGATCTCAAGCAGAATTTATTTGTTTGTTTACACAATATAATACTTAGACTCTCAAACATATTCAACTCCTTGGACTTTAACACATTTTATTGTGCTGCAACATGAAATCAAAATAGATTTAGATTTTCATTCAAGAGTTTTTGCCACTAACTAACAAAAAAAAAGTATGTAATGGCAAAGTGAAAAATAAAATTTTCAGATTGTTGTAAATGAATAACAAATATAAAACAGAAATGAATTGATTGCACCAGTATCCAGCCCCTTTGCCATGACACACCTTTATGAGCTGTGGTGTAACAAACTGTCTTTATAAGACAATCAATATGCGCAATAATGTGTGCTTTTAAGGTGTTTTAACATGATTTCAGGTTGAATAAACCTCACTCTCCCACAATTGTTTAGTACAATTCCTAACAAAAACTACATCATAAGGACTCAAAGCAAATCCAGAATAAGGTTATTTCAAAACCAATCAGGAGTAGGATGTATGAACATTTCCAAGGCATGTGCATACAGCAACAATAGCCCAGATGCTAAATCTGGATGGATTTTTTTTTTTATAACACACAGAACAATCTGAGACCATGTCGAAGAAGATTCTAGAGGTTGCTAAGACCAAACTGATGAAAAGGGGGGCTTTTCAAAAATTCTCTTTAGACTTTAGTCCCGCAATCCTCGGCTGAAGTCATAGTAAAACTGCATGCATGCTAATTCTCACTCTAAAGAACAAGCTAAGAACTGATATTATGAGTGGGTCTGTGATGAATCACAAAAAGTGGTCCCTGACGCACAAAGTTTGGGACTAACTGCAGCAGTCTATAGTATCTCCATAGTGCTTCACTGCATTTTAGCTTAACAATACACCCATCAGAAAGGATTTATGAGTTATTATCCAAGATGATTATGATTTATGGTAATATGGCCGAGACATTACACATCCCCATTGTTATTAGAAGATCTTCACACAGGGTGAGTGGTGGGATAAAAGTTGGGGAACAGCCGAATAATTGGACTAAATACAACCAGGCTTCTGTTGTGTTGTAAATGGCAAAGAAGCCACTGGGGTTCTATCTGACAGGCATTCTAAGAAGGCGGGGCTAATGGCATCCTATTTGCTACAAAGGGCTCTGACCAAAGGTAGCTAATTAGGGTTCTATTTGGGACACAAAATTGTAGCACAGGAAAGTTCCATGGAAGGTTTGTTTTTTAATTCTGTCCTGTGAATTGGGATGGTGGTGGACGATTGCATCTCAAATGACACCCAGCGGAAGCTAGTTAGATACCACTCTGCGTGGGCTAACTAATCAATAATGATGAGAGTTGAGTTAAAGTTTTGTTTTTCACTTTTCTCCCCATTCTCTTTGTATTTTCTCCTCATAGTTTATTTTCCCTTTTCTCCTCTTGTTACCTCTCCCCTCTTCTCTTTACCTACTCTTTCCTGTCCTCTCCTTTCCTGCTCTCACCCGCCGCCTGCTCTCCCTGCTCCTTTCCATCTCCACTCGCTGGTCCTCCTCTACTTCCCTGCTCTCTTCTTTCTATACTCACAGAAGACACTCGAACCAATTAGTTGTGAGTGCAAGTGATTCACTTTTAAGGCAGGCAAGGACAGTCATTTTAATGACGAAAACATCAGCGGGGACCTACTGAGTCTGAGATCTTCTTTGGGGCAAGCCTTGTCTGTCTCATGTACTTGGCTCTCTGAGTTAGGGTTACATCAACACTATTAGTAAGGACAAGGCATGATGTTGGTTTTACAGTGTGTGTGTGCCTGTGTGTAGGGGCTCTTTAACAGTGGCATGCTGGCTTAAAAATGTGTGATTATTGCGACATCACAGAGGACTAACTGGTGCGCCTCTAGCTGGAATAAAATGTATCACCAGCTAAGCTACTTGTTAGCTAAAATACAAACCAAAAGTGTTGTTCAAAAAACGTTACTAACCTTGCATATGTATGCTGGCCCAATGGTCTGTTAGTCATACATAAAAATCCCTCAAAAAAGCAAAAGGTCCCCTAAAATACAGCTACAGAGGAAATTAAGAGACCACTGAACCTTTTTCTTGCTTTTCCAAAAAAGTTGAAAAGGAAGGTTTTGAGTGTGGAACAGCATGGTTAAATTTTAGAGACCACTGCAAATTGTTCTTCTGTTCTTCTGTTCCTCACTGTGTTCTTTATAGCTGGCAATCTAATTTAAGCATTTTTTACTAGACTTTGCAATTACATACATTTACATACTTACATTACGTTTCTCAATTTGGACTTGAATTCGGAACCTCTGCCTCAAAAGCACTCATGGCTACCCCTTTGACAATGTTTTAGCCATCTAAACAATTGAAAAGTGATCAACTCTGGCTGGGCAGTTGGAGACATTTCTGATGGTGGTCTGAGGTTACAAACTTTGCACACAAACCACATTTCTATAAGTTACTACTTTGTCTAATAACAGAGGTGCCGGCCAAGAAAGTCATTACCAAATAATGTCAACATCGTAACTTTTTAATGGGATTCAAGACAAGACAATACTCCGCGTGGGCGTTACGAAGACGGGCTTCCGTAGAGAATGATGACGAATCTTTGCAAAAGACCCAGGTTCCTCTGAGAGAGAGAAAAAAATGAATGTAATATTTAAAAGTGGGGGCTGAGTGTGAGGCTTTAGCGGTTGTTATTTTCTTTCTCTTTAGATTTAAATAAAGGGCTGAGGCAGGGAGATAAAATTGGTATTTTTCTCTCCTCTCCGCCTTGAATACGAGAGGCCCTTATTACAACATCGCAGTCATTGGTGTTGTTCACACCTTTTCCCGGCCACCCGTTGAAAAGAACCCATTAGTGTGTGCGTGCGTGCGTGTGTTTGTGTGGGTGTGTGTGTGTGTGTTAGCGCTGTCTGCTTTAGCCAAGAGCATTGGAGAACAACCACAGTAGCTGTAAATGGAATCTGTAAAGTAACAATCAATTGTTTTGTTACCGTAATGTATTTCGATTTTCTTTGTCGCCAATGTGATGAAATCTGGATGAATCATGTACGGTGCAATGGAAAAGTATTTGCCCCTCTGATTTCCTCTACTACTGTACATTTGGTGTCAGATCGTCATACAAAATGTAATACAAGTTGAGGAGAACCAGAGTTAACACAATATTCAGTGTTGAAATAAAAAAATATTTATTTAAAGAAAACAGTTATCCAACACCAACTGTGTTTAAAAGTGATTCCTGAACTTAATAACTGCTTACGACACCTTTAGCAGCAACAACTGCAACCAAACGCTTCCTATATTGGAGATTAGTCTATCACATTACTATGGAGGAAACCTGGCCCACACTTCTTTGCAGAATTGCAAAGTGTTTTCAATCATGAACTTCTCGTTTTAACTGACTAGGCCATTCGAAAACCTTTTGAGCCATTTGGAGGTGGATTCACTCTTGTGTTTAGGATTATCCTGCTGCAGGACCCAACAACGCTTCCGCTTCAGATCATGGACTGATGACCATACATCCTCTTTCAGAATTCATGGTTCCTTCAATGATAGCAGGTCTTCCAGGCCCTTAGGCAGCAAAGCATCCCCACACAATCACACTAACAGCACCATGTTTGACTGTGGGGATTATTATGGTGAAATGCTGTGTTTGCTTTATGCCAGACCTAACGGAACAAGTGTCTTCTAAAAACATCCACTTTATCCCAAAGATGCTGGTCATAAATGTTTTTTTTTGCTAATCTGAAATGTACACTAATGTTTCTGTTAGTTAGCCATGATGTTTTATGCCTTGCAATTCCCATTAATTCAATGATTCCCCCCTTTTTCTTACTCGAATTATAAATGCTGACCTAAGCTGAGGCTAGAGAAGCCTGCAGCTACTTAGATGTTGCCCTGGGTGATTTAGTGACTTCCTGGATGAGTCGTCACTGCACCATTGGAGGAATTTTAGCCAGCCAATCCTGGTAAGAGACACCATTGTTTTTTTCAATTTGGAGTGGGGTTCTATATAAGTCATTTTTAGATTGATCAGGGCTGTCAGTAATATAACCTGGGTGTGTCTGCTCTAACTGAATCCAATTATCAATTGAATTTGGATAAGTAACTAAGGGGGCAATCACTTTTTTACACAGGGCCAGTTAGGGTTGGATAACACTTTTCCTTCAAAAAATTAAATGACCAATTAAACACTGAATTGTGTGTTTATTTGGGTTCTCCTCGTCTTATGTATGAAGATCTGAAACCATTCAGAGAGACAAAAATGTTAAACTAGAGGAAATCGTGAAGGGGGCAAATACTTTCATGGCCCTGTATAATACAGTCCAACAGCTGTCAATGTTGTGCATTGTTGTATATGTGCATAACATGTAACTGGGCTGATTGGGGCCTAGGTCTGTTTCATGTACAAGCCAAGGCATTTGTGTGTACATCTATTAAGCTCGATTGGAGCCGAAAGCCAGGCACACAAACTCACAAGCTGGGACCTACGTGAGCTTCCAACCGCCTGAACGGCTCCTGTGGAGGAAGCCAGAGCTCAGCAGCCAATCAGCTACAGGCTATAATCTAATGATGGCTCAGGAACAGACACACAGTCCAGGCCAGTGTATGTGTGTCTGTGTATGTGTGTTCACATTTTACCAAGCTGGTGTGGACCGAAAATTCCCACGAGGGTAGTACAACAAGGAAAATGTCCTTGAGAATTACTTTGTGGGTGTTGCTTTTTGAATGGGAATAACTTTGTTCCCACGCAATCATAGAGATTCCAAAATCGGGCGTGTGCGCATTTCTGTGTGTGCCCAGCTAATTTACGCTCCAGGCCCAGAGCCTATTCAACCCCCACAGGTTGAAACAAAACTGCCTTCTTCTCTGCGTAGGCTGCAGTCTTCGGCTGGCACATTAAACAAATGACCTGACTCTCTGTGGTAGTATTAAATCCCACAGCGGTTACTGTAAGAGGAGGGATTTTAACCCTGGTGTCCTGGCTAAATTCACTACCTGCCTCAATTTCTATCATGGCCACATAGTTATCTCCCTTATTCTAAATTGGCAGATACCACTCCTCACCACTCCACCTTGTGACTGATATGGGGTTACCTTTTCTGGCACAAATTGGTTACCATGCTTCACCGAGATAGGTGTTTCAAATTGGGGCTGGATGAGGTGACTATTCTCCTTTGCTCTGAAAAGCGATTTGAGCTGCCTCAGTTGTTGGAAGGTGGTGTATTCAAATTCAATATTATTATTATTATTATTATTATTACTAATGTTATCTGGAATTAAAGTGTGATCGGCATTACAGTCCTACTGATAGTCCTAATGACAGTCCTAATGATAGTCCTAATGACAGTCCTAATGATAGTCCTAATGACAGTCCTAATGATAGTCCTAGTGATAGTACTAATGATAGTGATTGTCCTAACGACAGTCCTAATGACAGTCCTAATGATAGTCCTAGTGATAGTCCAAATGATAGTTCTAATGATAGTCCTAGTGATAGTGATAGTCTTAATGATAGTGATAGTCCTAGTGATAGTCCTCATGTGTTAGTGACAGTCGTAGTGTTAAAATCCCAGTGACAGTAGTAGCCCAAAGATAAGGACTGTCCTAGTGATATTGCTATTCCTAGCAATAATGATAGTGACAGCCCTGGCAATAGCGATAGTTTCCTGATGATCTACTGCCCCCTCCTGTTCAGCCCACAACAATACCACACAATAATATTTTGTTCTGGAAAAACAATCTGGTCTGTGCTGCCCTCTTTTGGACAGAAATGGTAATGTGTTATAGGCTCTGTGTGCTAGGAGCTACCTTCTCAGATCCTCCCTTCATCTATGCTAATCTAGAAGTCCCTTGACAGGTTAAGATTTTGTCATTTGTAATGTACAATCATCTGGTTTCATTTATCAGATAATTTTACATATGTAGTAATAAAGGAACGGAGACAAAGAAAGTCTTTAAAATTCACCAATGAAGAGGAAAGAAGAGGTCAAGGTCACAGAATTAACAGCTCTGGTTGTACATGCAGGTAGAGAGATTAAAACGTAACTTATCCAGTAATGGCCAGAGCAGTAAATTACTGAACATTGATTAACCACATGATAATTTCTGTTCTATTCACTTTCTGTAGCTCAAATCAAGCATGGTATTTGTCAAAACTGCCAATGGAGACCCCTTGGGTCAGCCATTCCATTGGATAACCAGAATAAATATGAAGAATCTGGACATTATTTCCACTCCACACAGGTAGCGAAGGCCCAATGGACAGGCAAGAAACCTATAGAGCAGTGTTTCACCAATCCTGGTCCTGGGAACCCAATGGGGAGCACATTTTTGTGTTTTGCCCAGGCACTCACACAACTGATTCAAATTAAAGCCTTGATGATAAGTTGATTACATCAATCAAGTGTGTAAGTGGTAGGGCCACATTTGAATCAGGTATGTGAGTGCTAGGGCCACATTTGAATCAGGTATGTGAGTCTTAGGGCAAAAACTAAAATGTGCACCCTTTGGGTCCCCAGGAACAGGATGGGAAAACACTGCAATAGAGTAATATTGAACCAGGCCAACATTATTCATTTTTCCTCACGGATGAAACATCTGACTCCTTGGCTCTATCTCACCTCCCTTCTACGATCTGCTCACTCAGCTTCACTGGCCTCCCACTGGAAACAGTGTATAGTCTACCCAGGGACAAAGAAAATCTTTGCTTATGTCCAGCTGACTTCTAAATGTCTTGGAAAATCTGGCCAACAGAGGGCGACATTCAACAGTATATCAAAATCCCTAATGTACTGAACAGAAGACACTGTGATCTGGTATATTTGCATGAATATGCTTCTCCCGATAGTTATAGGTGTGTTAGTATGACACTGCTTTATAGAAGTATTAACTGAAAACTCCTTAGGATCTAAGAGGATCTCTCTCCCTCTCTACCTTCCTCACTTTCTCCTGAGATAGCATGTTGCAGCTCTACCAAACTGGTCCCCTGCGTGTGTCGAAATTCATACCTGATTTGTGAGCTTTCCTGAGGCAGGACAGAGAGGCGTTGAGCCGGGCACACTCCTCTTCGTTGGCCCCGAACTTCTCCATGGCCTGACACACCTGCTCATCACTCATCTCCAGCAGCCCTTCCAGAGTTACCTCGCCAAGACCCATCTCCTGCAGAATACACCCCAGTTGCCTGGTCCCTTATCTGTTCTGGTCATGGCAAACATTTTGAATTCCATTTCAAAAAGGTATATACAGACAGGGGTAAAGGCGGATAGTCAGGAGACAGTAGCAGTGGCGACATACAGTATCTCACAGAATTGAGTACACCCCTCACATTTTTATATCTGTTCATATGACAACACTGAAGAAATGACACTTTGCAACAATGTAAATTAGTGAGTGTACAGCTTGCATAACAATGTAAATTTGCTGTCCCCTCAAAATAACACAACACACAGCCATTAATGTCTAAACCGCTGGCAACAAAAGTGAGTACACCCCTAAGTGAAAATTTCCAAATTGGGCCCAAAGAGTCAATATTTTGTGTGGCCACCATCATTTTCCAGCACTGCCTTAACCCTCTTGAGCATGGAGTTCACCAGAGCTTCACAGGTTGACACAGGAGTCCTCTTCCACTCCTCCATGACGACATCACGGAGCTGGTGGATGTTAGAGACCTTGCACTCCTCCACCTTCTGTTTGAGGATGCCCCACAGATGCCCAATAGGGTTTAGGTCTGGAGACATGCTTGGCCAGTCCATTCTTTACCCTCAGCCATTTTAGCAAGGCTGTGGTCGTCTTTGAGGTGTGTTTGGGGTCGTTATCATGTTGGGATACTGCCCTGCGGCCCAGTCTCTGAAGGGAGGGGATCATGCTCTGCTTCAGTATGTCACAGTACATGTTGGCATTCATGGTTCCCTCAATGAACTGTAGCTCCCCTGTGCCGGCAGCACTCATGCAGCCCCAGACCATGACACTCCACCACCATGCTTGACTGTAGGCAAGACACACTGGTCTTTGTACTCCTCACCTGGTTGCTGCCACACACACTAGACACCATCTGAATCAAATAAGTTAATCTTGGTCTCATCAGACCACAGGACATGGTTCCAGTAATCCATGTCCTTAGTCTGCTTGTCTTCAGCAAACTGTTTGTGGGCTTTCTTGTGCATCATCTTTAGACGAGGCTTCCTTCTGGGACGACAGCCATGCAGACCAATTTGATGCAGTGTGCGGCATATGGTCTGAGCACTGACAGGCTGACCCACCACCCCTTCAACCCCTGTAACAATGCTGGAAGCATTCATACATCTATTTCCTAAAGACAACC
This sequence comes from Esox lucius, assembly GCF_011004845.1. Taxonomy (NCBI): domain Eukaryota; kingdom Metazoa; phylum Chordata; class Actinopteri; order Esociformes; family Esocidae; genus Esox; species Esox lucius. The sequence goes on along the minus strand of NC_047581.1, from coordinate 8,164,658 downwards.
TCTGAATATGACGCTGAGCATGTGCACTCAACTTCTTTGGTCGACCATGGAGAGGCCTTTTCTGAGTGGAACCTGTCCTGTTAAACTGCTGTATGGTCTTGGCCACCTTGCTGCAGCTCAGTTTCAGGGTCTTGGCAATGTTCTTATAGCCTAGGCCATCTTTATGTAGAGCAACAATTCTTTTTTTTAGATCCTCAGAGGGTTCTTTGCCATGAGGTGCCATGTTGAACTTCCAGTGACCAGTATGAGGGAGTGTGAGAGCGATGACACCATATTTAACACACCTGCTCCCCATTCACACCTGAGACCTTGTAACACTAATGAGTCACATGACATCGGGGAGGGAAAATGGCAAATTGGGCCCTATTTGGACATTTTCACTTAGGGGTGTATTCACTTTTGTTGTCAGCGGTTTAGACATTAATGGCTGTGTGTTGAGTTATTTTGAGGGGACAGAAAATTTACACTGTTAAACAAGCTGTACACACACTACTTTACATTGTAACAAAGTGTCATTTCTTCAATGTTGTACTCAAATATTTACTAAAATGTGAGGGGTGTTTAAGTGATACGTGTTAAGTGTGTGTGTGTGTGTGTGTGTGTGTGTGTGAGTATGTGTGGGTGTGTGTGTAGCATCAGTATACATGTGTTAATTTTATGTATGAACTAGCATGTGTGTGTGTGTGAAGGGAACTGACACTGAAAATGTTTCATCTGTCAAGCTTTTAAAACTAGCCATACAGGACATTGGTAGTATAGAGAATAGTCTGTGGCTTGGGTGGCTGAGGTCATTGACTATATTAACGGCCCTTCACTGACACTGCCTGCTTAAAAGGACCTGGATGACAGGGAACTTATATATTATCTGAGAATGATAATACCAGGTCAGGTTTGAAAATAATGTATACAATTATATGGATAGAGAAGACCTTGATCCAAGATATGCAGGCTCTGACATGGTTTGTGTATGCAGGCCCTGGTCAAGAGCTAAGCACACAGAGCATATCCAGCTGTTTGTCTACTATTATGAACAATTTACTTTTACAAAAGAAACAATGATAACAATACATAGAAAACAATCCTAACGATATATAGAAGTAAACAAACACACCTCAGTAACTTCCTTCCTGAGGTTAACGATGCGGAACCAGTGTCCCAGTCTGGGGAAGTCCTGCAGCTCAGCGCTCTGCTCCTCCAAGGCCACCCTCAGTTTACAGGAGAGCTGGCGGCTGAAGTACTTCACCAGCTTCCCCTGCAGGGGGAGACAGAGGGACCATTTTGTGTGTCATGGCTGGAGGAGCACAGCACACCCATTGTAACAGTTGTCACACAGCTAAGGATGGTACAAACTCACCATCCATTAAAGCAGTGGTTTTTGAGACCTTTCTTTGGGGAGACCCAGGACATTTAACCATTTTACGTGTAGCACACCTTAGATGCGTTTATCTGGACAGAACATTTACTATATTACAGAACTTTTTGTTTCTAAATGACAAGGGTCCACATTAGGTTCTTTGGAACGCTCTTGAACAGATTTTGCTTTATGTTTGCTCCTGTCTGGTGGGTATGCAGAGGTGTGGCTTGAAGCAATGGGTGACATAAGAACCACAACCTGACCACTCTCTGTTTTAGAACTGGTTGTTCACTATAACACAATTTACTTCAATGTAACATTCCAGAATATAAAAATAAACTGAATATAGTTCTGATTTAAGGACATTATGATTAGTCGACCAGTTGAATCAACTGGGCTTTGTGCTATCTCTGGAATTTTTCAAATATATGGAATGGTTGTGTTCCCAAGGTGATGTTTGAAAAAGGCTGAATTTAACCTATTCTCAAACGTTTTTCGAAATGTTTCGAATAACATGAATAAGGTAGAAATATATTTTGTAATAACTACAACCGACCAGAACTGGATTCCCTAAAAGTGTGACCTGACAGACTCAGTTACTGTAAATGACTCACAATTTGAGTAACTGCTAACTGCTAAGGTAACGCAGCAAACACACACACACACTCACACACACACTCACACACACACTCACACACACACTCACACACACACTCACACATGATTGCCTTTAGCACAGTTATCAGACTACCAAAACATAAATAGTTTCCCCACATTTAAATAATGAAAAGTAATCTCAGCCAGAGCGATACATTTCAACCTTGAATATGAAGGTTTACACCCGCTAACCAAGTTGACCCTTTTTTATGCAACAAGGTCACATGAGAACCTATTCTCATTTTCGAGAACGGCCTGGCCAAAGACAAGACAGTACTCAAAACAACATGAATAAAGGAGATGAGCATGCCAAGCTTAAGGGTCTTCAGAGGATTAACCAAGGAAAAAGTATTTCTTAAGTCTATGATAGGCTGATGAGTGTTACAGGAACCAATCACTGGCAGGTGGTGGATCCTAACTGGGGTGTGGTATATGGCCAATACACGATGGCAAAGTGCTGTCCAGGACCTGTGAAGAACAATAGCTCTTAGCTGTGGTTCACTGGCCAAATCCCACTCCCGTTGAGGCCTTAGTGCTTAGTCCTCTTATTTGATGATAAGTCAAGCATTTCTATCAGCTGATATGTGAATATAAACTTGAAAAAATAAACGTAAACCTTTTTTAATGTTCATAAGTATGGACCTGTGATGTTTCGTGATCGCATGCACATACAGGCAGGTGTGCTTGCAGCTAAAAATGTAGTTCCTCTTTTTAATTGTGCTGGGATAAAAAAATGTACAGACAATATTTTAATAGCTGGAGTGAGAAATTACCAACAAAAGAATAGCAAATAAGAGATCTGGGATAGTATGAATGTCTACATTGTAGTTACCTAGTAAACAGCAGAGATAAATAAAAATCTAACCATATATACTTAAAGGGCCCCAATTCTGAAAACGTTAACAAGGTTTAAATAACAAAAATACCAATTTTTTGCAACAGAAGCCACTTGATTATGATCTACCACTAGATTATGGTATATACAAATAACAGTTGTGATCACATTCCATTCCATTTCTGTGAAAAGGACATATCACAGGACGCATACAGTGTAATACATGAAGAATGAGGACTGTGACTCCCAATGTAATTGCCGAACCACATAAAAGGTCTCCCATCAATTTATACCATTGAGAAGACAAAACATTTTCTATTTGGAATGTATTTTTTTCCAAGGCAATTTGAGATAATTCACACTCAATTAAATGTAATTTACTGGCCGTGACCCCGATTGTTGTTTTTTACCATTATATGAATAGAACAGCTAATTCCTGGACAAACTGAGCAATGCATCACTGTTTTACTCAGCCTGTGTTGTGTACTGATAATGACACATACTAGCATCTATTTCCTTTTTAAATCATAAGAAAGAAAATATGTCTAAAAGGTAAATAATTAAATGTCCCTTTGGTCAACACTTCTGTGTCCTAAATTGTATGATACACTATTTCCTATGAAGCAAGAAGGAAGAGAAAGGAAAAGAAGAAGGACACAAACAGACATTTTGAAAGGAAGATGAGAAGGAAAACAAGGGAAAGAAAAGATGAGACTTGAAGCAAAGTTGATACAGGTAGAGAAGAAATTAGAGACAAGAGAAGGATGATGAGAAAAAGAAGATAGGAGAAAATAAAAAATGAGATAAAGAAGATGGGAAGGGAGGGAAGAAAGATGAGATAGGACCGGGGGGGAGACAGGGAGAAGAAAAAAGGGACAGGAAGAGAACAGACAGGAAAACAGAATTAGAGGAATTATAAGAAAACGCCTCTCAACTAATATTATGTACAAGTAATAAATATTTAAATCTAACCAATCGACCAACCTAGGTTTCAGAACCGCAGATTGTTTAATCTTTATAGCACCAGAAATGTATTGCAATATTTGGGCAATTGTCATTCTTCAAATTAATTGCTACAACTAGCCAATGTGCTTAAATTACTAAATCGCTAAACTACTGAAGAGACACTATTGTTTAACACAGAGCATGGAGCAAATCAAAATTGTCAAATCAAATTGTCTTTGTCAGTCTGTGAAAAGGAATGAAAGATGTGTAACCACACTGAATTCCAGACTATAATATTTGTATTCTAAGCAGCTGCTCAGAAGTACCTGTGTTTGCATTGACATGAGATTACCATTTGTTAAGAAATATGAAATCTTGACCGTGTGGACAGTCACTATCCTTATTTTGATTGCTTTCTTTCTCCAATGTTCTTTTATTCACAGTTAAAATTATGGGAGATGGGACCAATAGAGAGGAGACACACTGGTGATGGGTGTTGAACCCTGGTCCCCAGCATGGGACCAATAGAGAGGAGACACACTGGTGATGGGTGTTCAACCCTGGTCCCCAACATGGCGCCGGGGTGCAGCAAACCACAAACCCAAATATTTAGGTGGTGACAACCACAACCTTTTGAAGCGCTTTTGATATATGCATCTTTAATGCATGGAGGGTCAAACTGTCCATGCTCTTGACTTAGCAAAAATGTTTGTTCTATAAGAGAAGGCTACTTTAAGCAACAGGTGAAGTAAAAAGTGTAAGAAGGTCAGTAGCAAACAAATACTGAATTTGTTTGTAGGTTGTTGTCTTTTTACACATGTCCAATATGTCCCAAAACTCAATTTGGTGAAGGTTTTTGTGTTTTACACTAGTCCTAGGTGAATGCACAGGTAAATATATCACAATTTAAACCGGCTATATTCTGTGCACCTGACAAATAAATGTTGAATTACTTTGTGTGTTTTGAGCTACAAAGCTGATTCTTAACCTGCTACCATGTCTAAGGTCTGACAAAAAAAAAATATCAAAGGTAAGGAGTTTTATTCACTTGAGAATCTAAGACACCAACAGTACTACAAAGATTTGAAAGTGCTGTTAGTCCAGGAATAGGCAATGAAAGCCTTTATAACAAAGTAGAAGGTGGGACATTTCCAGTTGTAAATATCAGAATCATATCATTATACCTGGCTCAGGTAAATACTAGCTGGGTGCAGTCACATTGATTTGCTAGTGGCCAACAAGCCGCCCCAACCATGAACTAAAAATATAACAGTTGTGTTTTGTAAACAAACAATATTGTTCAAGAATTATATTAATAATTTCACTCACCTGCTTTTCCAGGTCTGAATTAGTTCTATATTAAAGGGTAGAGTATAAAAGCCAGAATGATTTGAAGTTAATAGGTTCAATCTTTTGTGAACTACGGTGTATAGCTAGTGCATGGTTCTGCTATAAGCTCATCAGGCATTATAAATAATTTAAAGAATATGTATATTTATGTATATATATATATATATATATAAACATTACTGTTCAAAAGTTTGGGGTCACTCAGAAATGTTCTTGTTTTTGAAAAGCAAAAATAAACTGTTCATGAATATAACATAAGATTTATCAGAAATACAGTGTAGACATTAATTGTTGTAAATGACATCAATGTTGTAACTGGAAATAGATTTTTAATTGGAATATCTATATAGGCGTACAGAGGTTCATTATCAACAACCATCACTCCTGTGTTCCAATGGCACGTTGTGTTTGCTAGTCCAAGTTCATCATTTTAAATGATTGCTCATTTGAAACCTGTTTTACAATTATGTTAGCACAGGTGACAACTGTTGTGCTGATTAAAACTGTCCTTCTTTAGATTAGTTGAGTATCTGGAGCATGAGCAACTGTGGGTTCACTTACAGGCTCAACATGGTCAGAAACTAAGTCAGTCTATTCTTGTTCTGAGAAATGAAGGCTATTCCATGCAAGAAATTGCATAAAACTGAAGATCTCGTACAAGGCTAAGTACTACTCCCTTCATAAAACAGCACAAACTGGCTCTAATCAAAACAGAAAATGTGGGAAACCCCAGGGCACAACTGAGCAAGAGGACAAATACATTAAAATGTCTTGTTTGTGGTACAGTGGGAGATTTGTACAGGGTCAAAGGGATCTTGAAAAAGGGAGGCCATCACTCCATTTTGCAATGCCATGCAATTCCCTGTGGATGGCGTTTTATTGTAGCCAATTAATTCATACAACAGGACAATGACCCAAAGCACAGCTCCAAACTATGCAAGAACTATTGACAACTGGAATGGCAATTGTCTGCAAGGCTGTAAATTGCTGCAAATGGAGAATTATTTGATGAAAACAGTTTGAAGGACACAATTATTATTTTATTTAAAAGTCATTATTACTAACCATGTAAATGACTATATTTCCTATTAATTTTGCTATATTTCCTATTCAAACTAACTTCATGTATTTTTCTGCAGAAAAAAAAGTGACCACAACTTTTGAACGGTAGCGTAAAGTGAAGATACTATGCTCCAAATACATTTATGTGATATAATGTGTTCCAAATACATTTACAAAGTATGTCGCTCATTAAATTACATTTCAAAAGGCATAGGAAGAAATATTTAGCCAATTTTGTATTTTTCACATGAATCCTAAAAACATATATTTACTTATATATAATAAATTTACAAATTGCTCTTACCCAAAAGGATTACAGCAGTGAGTTGTGGATACATTTTTCACCTTCTACTGCCCCCGGTGGGCATCAAACCTAGAATCCTACCATTGCAAGTGTTATGCTCTGCCAATTTACAATTTCTCTGTACTTTGCAGCACCCATTTTGCTTAACAAGTTTTCCAGGCCCTGATGCAGTGAAGCATCCCCATAGCATGACACTGCCACCACCAGGCTTCATGTTACAGATAGTGTTCTCAGGATGATAAGCAGGGTTAGGCTTGTTATTACATGTTATGACATGATTATGACAGAGTCATCAGCCGTCAAATCAAGTTACATTCAATCAAAACATCAAAACACAGTTCCAATGGAGTACCATAGTTCCAAATTATACATAGATTGTTGATATTTAAAAACATTTACATAGGGAGCACAGTACTGGAATGTTATTTTTTCCTTGAACAATAAGGGACCTATGCTCTGCCCCAAACATTTTGGGGGGGAGAACAGGCAACATATTTATTTTTAGTCTGCTGGACAGTTTATGAACATAGGTGAAATGTGATCTACCTAAATACAGCCTTGCAAATGAAAATGTACCAATGGCTTCTTTTCAGCAGAGCTACAGAAGGACAGCACCCGTTCGTGAAAAAGGTATCAGTGATCTGTGAGAGTTTTGTAATTGGTACCAACCCTTAACGCCCCATGGTACAGAGTGTCTAGCACACATAATTAGGCCATAGTGTCATCCATGCACAAGACATCTCCATAATTAATTACAGGCAGAATGGTAGCAAAAACAAGGCGTTTTCGTGCTTCAAAAGAAAAACAGTTACATCAAAAATTGAAATCCAACTCTTGCCTGAGCTTTTAGAAAAGACCGCCAATGTGAGGTTTAAATTTGAGACACTCATCTATAAAAAATCCAAGTTCTTATAAGTGGTCACCTTCTCTATTTTCTTGTCCTGGATACTGACTTTACCTGGGAGATTCAGGGGATACATTTTAGACTTTGTCACCGACTAAAAGTAATTTCGGTTGACAGAGCTAAACCATGGATTAAATATAAAAAGTGGATTGCAGTTCTTCAAAGGCCTTTCTGGGAGAGGTTTCACAACAATATGTAACTGTACCATCACAATAAAATGTCCAAGAACAAAGCCCTGTGGTACCACTTCAGTGCTGGTTTTCTTACTTGAACAGAAAATATGTAGGATTATAGAAACCAGAAAATGCCCAAGGGATATCAAATGGCCCGTCGGATATTGTTCGTTTGAGGGATCACGTCTTTGTGACACAGATGGAAGAGGTCCATTGACCCTTTCTATTTGATCACATAAGCTAGTGGGCCTCCTGTTAACAAATAGAAATTCTAGATTTTAAATAATTTCTGGTGAGTAACTGTTGTAAAAGCCTATCAGTTTACTGTTACTGCAGGTTTATCACAGACATTTCAATTTATTAAATTGAATTTTACATAAAGACCCTTTCAAAGGTTACTATCCAGTTCATCTGACTGCTCCAATGCTGTTTATAAATTCATAGTGAACAAACATACAGCACAAAGACAGAAGCAGGGCTGTGAGGTCCAATGTCAATGTGACACAAGTTTTTTCAGAGTTTTGATGGCAGCCATGTTTGTCCTATCTGAAGACAGCGGCCTAACATAGCCTGGCTTTTCAGAGTCAAACTACACTATTGGCCTTACACTTATACAAGGTGTTTTGGTTTGTAGCTAGGGAGTGATGAATGACAAAGTGAATATTTGCAATATAAATCAACTCTGCCAGCTAGACAGGAATACCAGTTTTTTGCCACCATGTCAGCTAATTGAGATGCAAATAAACAAAACAGACATGTCAAGGAAGCCAGCATAGTCTATAAAGAATATTTGTGCTCATACCTTAGGCCAAGCTATAGTTAGTCTGTATGTTTTACATATTAAATCTACTTCAAAAAAATTATTTAACTCATGCAACTAGGCCATGCCTAAAGCTTCAAATAAAGAAAATGTTAACATTATTGCTTATTTGTTAAAAGTCGGAATCAAAAGCATATTCAGTATTTTCCTTGTATCAGTCAAGAAATGAAAAGTGATTGAGTTAATACACACTGTAACTTAAGCCTACTATTCTTTGATCTGTGAATTTCAGTTTCTTTACATATTTTAAAAAGGTTTATGAAATGTCATCAAGTTTATGGTAAGGAAGTTGCCCTTTTTTACTGACCCACATCAGGTTCGATCACAGTGGACCTCTGTTAATATCTGTACATTTAAAACACCCGACTAGAACACACCATCAATCTCTAGCCTAGCTGCGTGGTTTAAAACACATAGCGGCCTAAGTACATCAGAAACGTACCAAGGGTACCTGGACCATATTTTATTAATTTGGCAAAAAAAATTTATCATACTATTCATTAAAAACATAACACAGGATTGGGATAATATTACTGGCATTACAGAATGCGATTTACGGTATACTCTGTGGGCCAATTAAATAGGATGACAATTTGAAGCTAATTTCGCTTGCATAACAGTCGCTGCAATGTTGCCTAGCTGTTGATAGATGCCCGAGCATATAGGGGATGATGATCAGGATGATGATGATGATGATGAATCGTAAACAAAGAATGTTTAGGCCTCCACGTTCCCAGGGAGAATTCTCATGGTGAAGAGTGCACCGTGCTATAGATGAACGTTCCACCTTCTTTAGCCACCTGCAGAATGCGCAAGCCCATGACAGCTTGCTCACTGCAGCTAGAGCTTCTTCTTGATTTATTACACTGCATAAAACATCTAGGCTGTATAACGCTAAAATAACACAGCAGTCCAATGGTATAGTTAACTGTTTTAACAAAACACAATAACATAGGCTACATTAATCTTGACATGTCATAGGCTACGTGACAGTGACAACAAATCCTACATTGATATAGATCAAAATTCACATTAGCCTGAGTGAAGCCGTACCCCGTTTCTTTCTACAGAATGAGTGCTTTTCTTACCTCCAGCGTTCGTATTTCTTTCTGTGTCAAGTCGTTGGATGTGGCACATTTGGTCCTCAAACCCTCTAAACTGGAAATGCTTATGTCTATCATATTTTGCACCAACTCGCACTGCTGCAAGGCTTTTTGCAAACTCAGATGATGCTCGTCGCTTTTAGTCATATTCTCTTCGTCCATAGTTTGCCAGCAGTTATCTTTTTTATGTGTACTTTTAAAAAATCGACTTCAAAAAGAATGGGGAAAAAGCTCCATGTAATAACGCAACTTGCAAATGACCAGTAACCGTTGTGGTAGTATCTATTAGTAAATTCGTATAGAGACGAGATGTGATCTATGTGAAAGGCGACTCCATTGCAATAGTCCTTCTTGTATTTCCTGATGGTGATTCGTCAAGGTGTTTCTGATTGAGCCTGGTACTGATGCTGAGGGCTATAGCATCAAACACAATATGCAGATAGCCTAGGCTACCTCCTTAACAGAATTACAAATCGGAAACAGATCAAGCCACATCTAATAAATCTAGTGAGCGTTTTCTTTCTCAATTTCTAATTTAAAAAAAGATGCATCATAACAACATAACGGATCAAAAACACCCTACTAAAGCAGCGTCGTATAATCATTTTAAAGGTGATTCTGTGTGGATTGGGTACAGGTACTCCCCGTCTCCCTTGCCATCAACTGCATCCCTGTTCGTTCCCACCACCACAACGACATGTTTCCCGTCAATCAAATTCACAGCAACAGCATCGCACGGCGCACGGAGACAGCGGGAGTAGGAGAGGCTCCACGGCGGAGTGATGCTGCGTGCGAAATGAGTTCTCGCGAGATTGTAATCGGTGCAGTAAAAGTGAACTGACCGTTGTAACTTAATCTCAATAGACTCCATCATCAGCTCTCCACTGTAAATCGAATTGTAATGTCCAGTCAGGTTCTGGACTATGTCGTTTTATGTGTCAGAATTGCACACTCCAAATTCCTGTGGACATGCAGCAGCATGGCAACCTACATCACATTGCAGGTTTGTTTCTGAAGCTAAACAGGGGTGGTCCTGGGGATCCAAGGATGGGAGAACAGATACTGCTGAAAGTGGTGTTAAAGGGCCAGTAGGGGTCACTCCCTCCTCTGGTCTAAAGATCAAGTCCCAGGGCAGTGTAAGGAGATCAGCATCTAGTGCAGCGGGCTGATAAACTGATGCAAACAATAATGTAAGTCGCTCTGGATAGGAACTCCAGCTAAATAACTACTAAGTAGCCTACACTTTGACAATGTCAAGTGTTTGTCAATTACAAAGTGTGATATGGATCTAGTTGATTTAATCAAAAATATAAATTATAATAATGGGAAATATAACACAAATATTATTTGATTAGAAAGGTATTCACTTCCCAGAATCAATACGTTACAAAAACATATGGAATTGATGCAAGTCTTTTTTTAAAACTCTCTCAAATGTTTGCATACTGGATTCTTAATTATTTACCCATTATTCTTTGAAAACCTCTCTAGGCTTTGATTATGGCTAGACAACAATATTAAGTATTCTTACAATAGACTTAAAAAGGGATCAAAACATTCACTTTTCCATTCAAGGTCATCCAGTGTATTCTTGGTAAGCAACTGTATTGTAGATGTGGCCTTGTGATTTTGGATATGTTTCTGCTGAAAGGTGAATTCCTTGCCCAGTATCCAAGCAGTCAAAAACAGGACTTCCTTTAGGATTTTCCTGTGCTTATCCGCATCCCATTTCATTTCATCAGCAAAAACTCAGTCAAGCAAAGATGCAGCCACCAAGTTTTATTAAAAAAAGTAGTAGTGATGTTTTATATTTGTCTAGAACCTTCCATCTGTGCATGTAGGCAAAAAGGTTTCCTTTTGACATATTTTGTTTCAGTGTTACATTCGTTTCTTATAGCATATAGGAAGGAATATTTTTACTCTATGTATTTGTATTCTAGTTTTCACTGTTGTGTTAGGTCTTTATTGTGCAGGCATACCAATCCATTTTCAGTTTTTCCTCACCAAAGTGTTTTAATTTTATTGCTGTGTGAAACAGCTAACGGTCTAATGGTGAACCGTATATATTTAATTTCACAGACACTGTAATCCAGAGACATACCACTAATGCATTAATATCCTTGTCCTGAAACTCAGTCCAGAAAGACAACCTATTACTGTCTAGTTTAATACTTTACCTACAACATAATTAACTTAAACTTAATGAGATGTCAAACACTTTATTATTGTTACTACCCATAATCCAATCAAGCCCATCTTTATACCTTCAGAACAACTATTTGGTTATTGTAGCTGATTTTGTGCTTTAAATGTAGTGTAGTGTATTGGAGACATCCTGGAAAAGTAGTTATTTCAAATTAATATCAAGCCCTATTATTACTGAGTCAACATATTTGATTTGATAATGCACATTTTCCTACTGAATAAGCCTAACATATATTAGAAATACCACAATATTTTAGTCGTTCATTTTTATTGTATGAAAACTAGTATAATTGTATTATTCACTTATCCAGAGCAATGTACAGTATCTTCACTGATACATCCATTTCAATCTAATGTTGTAATACAATAACATTTGAAAAAGTCAAAGGGATGAAATGCTTGTTCCATCCATTGTAAATTACAAAACCCTGAGACAAAGAAAGCCTGAAACTCACTAAGTACCTGACAATAACTCTTTCTCATCTGTTGTGGGAGGCAGGTGGTGGAGAAAAATCTTCTGACATTTCGGCGGTCACCTGCAGAGACATCAGTCAACATTGTGCCTCACAGCTGGACTAAACAGGCTTGGTGCTGTGTATGTGAGGTGGACGTCCCTCAACACACAAGTCCTCTAGTTAGATTTTTATCATATCTACATAAGCTAATCTACTTAACAAAGGGCATATCTTAATAGGTGATCTAGGTATGACATGATGCAATTGTGAGGATAGGGTGGACCTTTCCTCTTTTGTTCTTCATTGCCCCGTAAGAGGGTTAATGACATCAAATCTGACCATCAGGGTTAGCTCTAATCTCTAAGTACACATACTTAGTACTTCATGGTTAACAAAATATATACTAAATCAACATACAAATTATATTCAATGAGTGGTGAGCATATAACGAGGTATGAACAGTGAATATATACTATACATGTATTTAAAATTGAGGTAAACACTGACATTTGAAAATACATTTCAGGAATTTGCATTTTCAGAAATGTGTGCTTCATAGATAGAGACACTTGTGAAAGATTTTTCCCCCCCGAGAAAGGATTGTTGGATTCAAACTAATGCTACAACAGTACATGTGCACTAGAGGCAGATGCCCAGACCACTAACCCACCACATGCCAACACATTTACATTTTCAGTATTATATGGTAAATCTTTTTTTAAAGCAGTTTTGAGTGCAGTATGCATAGTTGACAGTTCAATTTGAGCTTGACGTGTTGGACAAATCTTGTTAGTCTCTGTGGGACAGATGCTGTGTCTCAGGTCCACAGCCAGAGTAAAGTGATAAATGAAACTCAGACCAACTCCTTGAAGAGGAAAAAAAACAAAAAACTTTTGTGTGTACCTTAGTGTTACATAGACTTGTCTGTATCCTGTGATACAGAGGTGTTACAGTACACATTTTAAGTACTAGGTGGTGTTCACCAGGCAGGAGAAATTCCCAATTGAGACAAATGACCAGTAGAGGCAGTTCATGTAGGTCTATTATAGAACTTCACTCAGCCATTTACTGGTGAATACTGGGGTTTACTTCTAACACCACTGACAATTTATAGGGCTTATGGAGCCTTTTTTTGTCAAACACTAAATAAAACAACCTTTAGATATTAGGCGCAAAATACTAAACTTGTTCGTATACAAAAGGAGCCTGAAATGTTTTGTAAGTTGTCCGTTTTGGAGACGATTACTTCAAGTAGTTACGACTATGTAATCCAAATGACAAAAAAACTATTGTCACAACCAGTGGCCATAACGTGTAGTACTTCATGAAATGGAGCGATGAATGGGCAGTTGACAACGAAGCTTTCTCCAACCAGTTTCCGCATTTTTCAGGGTCGCAGAAATGTAAATACTGCAATTCACACAGCTACGGACGCATTTACACCGAATATGACTCGTTAATCCTAAATACCGACGTACGTGCTAACATTCACAGCGTTCACAAACACGGATATACTCTTGGCAAAACCCCAAAGTTCATAAACCTGTCGCAGTACCAAAATAAAGCTCAATTCTCGTGTAGTGGCGGGCAAATGGGTTTATGGAACTACAACTGCTAACAAAAACCATGTGCAGACATTTCATAAATGGATTTTGTATATTTTGGTAGCAACACAATCGCACGGTATCCGTTCTGAGATACTGAAATATAAATGCCTTCCGAATGACGACGCGATGCAATGTAAGCACTAATTTTTAGGCCTACTCTTTCGGCTTCATTTCCGTATCTCGAACGGCAAGTTTTGGAATACATTGACTTACACCTACGTACATTTTACAAAAACAATAACATTTAAATTACTTCAGAATGTATTTAATTACTTATGTCGAAGATATCAAAACATTATCCATCCAAATAACTTGCGTTAGCTAGACGGTACTTAGCTGTAGCTATCAGAAACGGACGATACAGCATTACAAATAATAGTTCAGTTAACTAACGTGAATCACTTTGAGGATAACTTTTTTCCAACAAATCGTTTTAATAGGCTCCATGAAGCAAAAAAATTGACAACAAAAATAGTTCAATGTTGATACAAATAAAGAACAGTTTGAAAATCGTACAGGATAAGGGTACAACATCGCTACCAGGTGGAATGTTAATCGGCAAGAAAACATGAGCAGGAACTTTTCACATGGTTTGTAAATGAATGGCCGACACACGTGGCTAAGTGTAAAGACGCTCGAGTTAGCTAGCTACGCAACACAGAATAGGACTACAAAAGTCAACCGGTCTACAACAAGTGGACATATTTCTTGAGGAGCGCATCTTTTTAAATACAGCCAGCCAAGGAATGAGTTGTACTCGTGTGTGCAGCATAGCTGTCCGTGTAGGACCCTCAATAGGTCTCGAAACCTCAGTGGGCCTTAATATCCACCGGAGTATCCACCACCGCCGCCTCGGCCTCCACTTCTGTATCCGCCACCACCTCCGTATCCTCTGTCTTCGCCACCGCCATAGCTGCGGCCTCCTCCACCATATCCACCACCACCACTGCTGTATCCTCCGCCGCCACCGTATCCTCCACCTCCTCTGGAACCTCTGTATCCACCGCCTCCACCACCGCCGCGACCGCCACCCTGGCCTGCCTCATTTACGCGGATGGTTCTTCCATCGAGAGACTGGCCGTTCATGGCCTCCATAGCGTCTTTCGCATCATCGGCATTGTCGTACTTCACAAAGCCGAATCCACGGGGTCTTCCCGTTTCTCTGTCCATGATAACATCACATTTAGCGATGTTTCCATATTTGGAGAATGCTTCTGCAAGAGACTGCTCTGTTGTGTCGAAGCTCAGGCCGCCGACGAAAAGTTTCCCTTCGTCGGACATGTTTCTTTGTCTTTTACCGAGAGAACGAGAAGAACTGCTGCTTGAAGAGGCACGTCGTCGGAAAAGAAAGGGTGGGTTGCCGCGAAATATTATAAAGATTAATTTGACTCCGCCCACAGTAAAACAAAACTCGTGATTGGTTGCAGACCTGCCGTAAACTGTTTACTCTCACGTGAAACACATTTTGTTGAAGTGCAGCGCGCCAAATAAATGCTCCATTTGAGAGAAATTATACTCTTTTACATTAAAAAGCCATATTTTGTGGAAAACATGTAATCTAATAAAATGACATAGAATATCAAGATACCGTGGCAGTCAACAGTTAACGTTGCCATGGTAAGTCGATTCAACTTGACACACGATTCCAGATGCTAACGTCGTTAGCAGTACAGCAGCATTTTTAGCTTACGCAGTACTGTACATAAGCTCGTAAATTTTAAGTCATTTAATTTTTTCATTGCTTAACAACTTTAAAGACCTCGTAGATGTGTATTTTAGCTCATTTACAGTACAACTAAACATTTGGACACCTACTCATTTAAGGGTATTTATTTAGTTCTACTATTTTCTACGTAGAAAAAATGTGGAGACATACTAGTATGAATAACATAGCATGTAGCAAGCACAAAGTGTTAGATTTCATGTTGTCGTTTCTTCAGAGTAGCCTTGATGAGAGCTTTTCTTACTCGTTGCATTCTCTCAACCAACATCATGAGGTAGTCACAAGTTTGTATTTAGAAATACAGGGTACAGACCCAAGATCACTTAATTTCTCCCACTTCTTTAAAATGAGGAATTGAACTGCTTTTGAAAATCTTGACCCTATTCCATACACTAACATTTTGAATGGTCATGCGAATGTATTCAAAATAATGTTTTTATGAACATGTTTTGTGTTACCTACCCTGACTTTCAATCCAGCAGTTCAATGAGGACCAAGGCACAGGGAAGATATCTACTATTCCAGATTGTGCCAAGCAACTCTACATGGATAAAAGTGTTCAATGCTATGGTCCTGGAGGTATGCTTAAACTCAGTACTGATGTGTACCAATGTCAAGAAATATTGTACTGTACTCATAACTGTATTTGAAAGTGGTCCTGTTTTCCAGTGCTATAGAGTGATTGTTAACATTCAATAATTTGGCCTTTTTTCACTAACTGAAATCCTCCAAAATACAGTTTACGATTTTGACTACCTTAATAACCACAAATCTGGTTAACTTTTCTAGAAATGTGCACATAACATGACTAACACTGTTTTTGCAGTTATAGTGTCTGAACCCTACCACCCTGGTCAACCACTGGTCCAAAAACATTTGGGCAGTACATCTCAATCATGACAAAATGCATCCCACTATCTGAACAGTGTCTTTCCTCATGCTTTTGCCCTTTTTACAGGAATTCTTCTGCATTTTACAGGCAATTTTAATTACAACTTATATTTGCACAGGATTCATTTAATAGGGGTAGGTCTGGTAATCTATTGATGTACAAACCACATTTGTAATTTTAATCTTATTCGTATGTGCCATGTCAGTGTTTTTTATTTTGCGGCATAGGTTCTCTCATTATACTATCTGTCTGAAGCAACAATCCTTGTGTTTTGTGGGTCAGTTTGATAAGTGCTACTCGCAGTTTGAGCAAGAAAGCTGTTTTGAGAAATGTGTTTTTGCCAGTTAATACATACCAAGATGTGCCATTAAAAATATTGCTCCCACTGAAAAGAATCAGCTATGAGGATTCGATGAGCTGAAATTAATCTCAAATGCTATTGCGTTGTTATATAAAAGATAGGAAATGTTGATGGCTCCACTCACCTAAAAGCGATGGATAATTTGATAACTTTGAAGACTCTTTGGTCAGATTGTTCACCCAGGGAACAAAATGACACATTAGTGTACTTACCCTGTAAGCAGTTTTTGGATAATGTTTGACCAGAATCCATGCTTAGCAAAAATCCTATCCACTTCCAGGGACCTATTTTAGCATTTTTCACGCATCATATCCAAATTGTGCAAAATAATAAAAAAATTGATTGTGAGGCTTAAGAGAGCTACAAACCTGGCCTGTATTTGCAGAGTTTCTCCCAATGTTCTCTGCAGATCCACCATGCTTCACTGTGAGGATGATTTTGGCCTGGTAATAAGCAGTGCTTGGTTTCCTCCAGATGTGATGCTGGGCATTCAGTTCAAACTTGGTTTCATCAGACTAGAGAATCTTGTTTCTCGTGGTCTGAGAGTCAATGGGTGCCTTTTGCCAAATTCCGAGCGGGCTGTCATGATTGTTTACATTACGCTTTGTTTTCCGAGATGTATACAAAATGGCTTGATTTTGTGCCAATTGACGGCCACAATCCTGTGTGGTATGTTTCAAACATGCTGGTGTAAATTCAAATGCTATGGAAATTACTGTGCAAACCCAGATAAGTCTATCTAGCATTTTATTCCCCCTCTCATAATGCAATCAAGCCCTTGCTGGTCAAGAGCGTTCTGTTTGGCCATGCTATCATAAAGGCCTGGTTGGTGGAGTGATGTAGAGATGGTTGTCCTTCTGGAAGTTTCTCCCATTTCCACACAGGAACTCTGGGGCTTGGTTAGAATGGCCAATGGTATTGTTGGTCTCCTCCCTGATGAAGTCCCTTCACACCCGATTGCTCAGTTTGGCTGGGCGGCCAGCTCTAGAAAGGGTGTTGGTGGTTCCAAACTTCCATTTAAGAGGCTACTGTGTTAATGCTGCAAATCTTCCCAGATCATGTAAATCATGTCCAATCAACTGATTTTACCACTCATGGCCTCAAACTTCTCAAGGATGATCAATGGAAACAGGATGCACTTGAGCTCAGTTTTTAGCGCCATAGCTAAGGGTCAGAATACTTGTGTTAATTGTTTTATTTTTTTAATAAATGTGCAAACGTTTTAGCTTTGTCATTATGGGGTACTGTGTTTCGATTAATGAGGGGGAAAATATAATCAATTTTAGAATTAGGCTGTAACTATTTTTGGGATGCACTGTGTGTCTTATGTGATTCCCACATCTCTGCAGGCTTTTTATCTGGCCTGTATGTCTCTTCGGTGCATGAAATTAGATTCGTTAAAAATATATATTCTACACAACCTACTTTTTCAGACTAAAATAAATGTTTTCAGCTGAATGAAGAACAGTTATGTTTTTTGTTTATAAACCCCAAAGGTAATGCTAACTGGAAGCACCTTCACCCATTACTAACTTTAAATATTATGCTTAAATAGTTTTTGTCAAAATTGCACAAGCTCAGTAAATTTGTTTTGGAGTGTAATTTGATTTAATTATCTTCCAAATAAGATCCTCATCGCAAGTTACACATGCTAAATAGGGGCAGGGGTGCCAATGTAGCCTTATGGTGAATCTATACTGTGACAGGTGATTTTGACACATTGTTTATTTACTAGCTTTCTTTCATTTCACTGCAATTGGTCAGAAGTTAGTAAACTTATTTTTGTCCTGGGGAAATGTTACAGCCCCCCCATTTTCATTCAAAGCAAAATATTAGAAGTATCCGAGCACACCACGTTCCGCTGCATGGTACAGAGTTCAATGTGCCAATGTGACAGGTGCAGCCCAGCATTAATGGGCAGGAGTTGGGGAGGTACACAAAATGTCACTGGTTCTGCCTGTGCCAGGAGGGTGGAAAGTCTCTGATCAAGGCAATAAGTCCAAAACTGCTCTCAGGTCATTGCTGAAAATGTTTTTAGTGATAATTACGTACAAAACATGTATTTACATGTAAAACCAGGTTTACTGAACTCTAATAAGCCTGGCTTAACAAATCTGGGTGGGCTACTCAAGGACTACCATAGTTAGTTCATTCAGAATCTAATATAGTAAGGCTTTACAAACTGAGTAATGACCCATTCCTTGGGTCTATGATGAAGTCTAGGCAGCCTTTTATTTACTCTCTATTTGCTTTTAAAGTATACATCAATATCTGTCCAAATGCAAATGTATTATATGCAGGAACTTATTCAATTTTAAGGTCAGTTTCACCATAGAAGATGGGCCTATTCTAAAAAGCAGGAAAATGAATTATTGGTAATTAGTATGCTATTGCATCGAATATTCATTGTACAATCTGCAATGTTCACAAATAACCTAACTTAGTGACTCAATCATTTTTGTTTTTGTTTGTTTCTTATAATGTATTACTAACATGGCTGAGTTTTTTCTGTATCAGTTAGCCTCCATCTTCATAGCTTACCAACACTGTACTAATTAATAATGTTTGTGTACTAATTAATAATGTTTGTGATTTAAAAATACATCTCAACACAGTCTAGAATAAGCTCATTAGATTTTGGCCATAGAATTGTCTTCATCTTTATTCTTTTGTTGATAAAGTACAACAAAGGTCCAGCATTCATAGTGAATGTAGAGATCCTCTCCTTCACAAAATGGTGGTCACAAAATATGATAGAAATACTATTTATAAATATAGAAACCTTTTAAAACAATAGTTATTTTTCTTTATGAAACACTAGTGTTAATCATGAGGCAGCTAGATCCCTCAGCGTGGTATGGACGTCCAGTACTGTCACATTCCTGTCCTCGTTAGGAGGAGCAGGACGGACTGATGTTGACTGATGTTGTGTGGATGCGAGCAGGACTTGCATGCATGGAATCGGATTCAACTTAAGCATCTGGCTTTAGCTGGACGAATATTGGGGCAACCTGGATAACTTGAGGGAGGGCTTCATGCTCTAGCTTCCAGAGCAGACTGGATACAAACCCTGTCCTTTAGCTAGCTTAAGTTAAATAGACCTTTGCCATTCTAGTTGTCATTATATTAACTCGGTGGGGATTTCGGCCGGATTTCACTACTTGGACATTTTGGGTCCTAGATTCATTTCTGTAACAGATACAACCTATTATGATGTATCCTGGTAATCACAACCCCCTTGGCTTCAATAAAAACACATAAAAACAGTATTATGGTTCAAAACATCATATATAGTGATGTACACCCTTGTAATCCCTATTCTTGTCTACACATTAGCCTTTCTAAGATGCATGGTCAATGTCGTTGCCTGGTGAAAAGTTCCCATAGCAACCCAAATAATACACAGACAACCCAAATTATACACGGAACGTTTCACGAAAGTGGCTACAAATAATATACTATTTAAATCGGACGATTATGGCGATTCTATTTTTATAAATATTTATGCAAATGAGCACTGTCCGCGGATGTCGACTATGTAAGGTAAATGTATGCTTCCTTAAGCACCTCCCACATGTTGGATTGGCTTGACGGGCACATATTACGTACCATACAGTCAACAGCTCAATGGGGTTGAGATCCGGTGACTGTGCTGACCACTCCATTATAGACAGAATACCAGCTGACTGCTTCTTCCCTAGATAATTGTTGCATAGTTTATAAATGTACTTTGAGTCATGGTCCTGTTGTAGGAGGAAATTGGCTCCAATCAAGCACCATCCAAAGGATATGGCATGGCATTGCAAAATGGAGTGATAGCCTTCCTTGTTCAAGAGCCCTTTACAAATACCTCACTTAACCACCACTACCAAAGCAGCCCCAGACCATCACATTGCCTCCACCATACTTGACAGATGGCATCAATGCACTCCTCCAGCATCTTTTCATTTTGGTCTGCATCTCATGAATGTTCTTATTTGTGATCCGAACACCTCAAACTTAGATTTGTCCATAACACTTTTTTCTAGTCTTCCTCTGTCCAGTGTCTGTGTTCTTTCGCCCATTTTAATCTTTTCTTTTTACTGGCCAGTCAGTGATAAGGCTTTTCTTTGCAACTCTGCCTAGAAGGCCAGCATCCTGGAGTCGCCTCTTCACTGTTGATGTTGAGACTGGTGTTTTGTGGTACTATTTAATGAAGATGCCAGTTGAGGACCTGTGAGGCGTCTGTTTCTCAAACTAGACACTCATGTGTTTGTCCTCTTGCTCAGTTGTGCACCGGGAATTCCCACTTTCTATTCTGGTTAGAGACAGTTGTGCTGTTTTGTAAGGAGGATAGCCTTCATTTCTCAGAGCAAGAATAGACTGATGAGTTTCATAAGAAAGATATTTGTTTCTGGCCAATTTTGAGCCTGTAATTGAACCCACAATTGCTGATATTCCAGATAATCAACTAGTTTAAAGAGGGACAGTTCTATTGCTTCTTTAATCAGCCCAACGGTTTTCATCTGTGCTAACATGATTGCAAAAGGGTTTTCTAATGATCAATTTGCCTTTTCAAATAAACTTGGATTAGCAAACACAACGTGCCATTGGAACACAGTAGTAATGTACATCTATGTATATATTCCATAAAAAATCTGCTGTTTCCAGCTACAATATTAACAATGTAATTTACAACATTAACAGTGTACACTGTATTTCTGATCACTCTGATGTTGTTGTAATGGACAAAAAATATATATATATTTTGAAAACAAGGACATTCTGTAACCCCAAACTTTTGAATGGTAGCGTATGTGTGAATTATGCTTAAATTCAAATTCAGAATAAGCGATAGGCTTTTAACAACTGTATTGATCAGCAAAACATTGATTGTAAATCTAGTTTTGACCACCCTTAAGTGTATAATTTATTTAACAGGTTACCAACATTATAATAAAACAATGATTGACATGTTAACAAAAGAAACGTTAGGTTTTTTTACATTTATTGATACTATTTCATTATTCCACAAATAAATATTTTCGACATATCTTGTTTCAAAATTCATGTCCCCCCCCCCCCAAAAAAAAAAAAACAATAACATTACTCAGTTTCAACATTTGATATGTTGCCTTTGCACTATTTTCAATTAAATAGGTGCAGTGGTCTCTTGATTTTTTTCTGCCACTGTACTCTGAAGCTCTTAGAGTAGCTATTGGGGCCTTGGTCACTGACCTGCCTTGAATCTAGCTCCTTTTGTCCAGTTACTTAATTTGACTGGACAGCCAGTTCCAGTGAGTGTCTTGGGAGTTCCAAACTTGTTTCATTCCTGATAAAAAAAGAATGTTTTAATAATAATACTTGTCCAAAAGCTTATGTACAGGAACAGAACTTGCACTAGGGACCTGGAGGGTTACAATTGTGCTCAAAAGTTTGCATAATTGGTAACATGTACTTTCCTTTTCAACTTTTCTGGAAAGGAAAGAAAAAGGTGCAGTGGTCTCTTAATTCTTTCCAGAGCTGTATGTATCCGAGATGTCAGGAATCATAAATCCAAACCTCGTATTGTCACTAAAAGAAACTTTAGACATTTTAATGAGCTAGACTTTCTGCTGGATATTTCCTTAAGCTTAATGCATCGCTGCTATCTCAGATATAGAGAAAGCGCTAGAGGTTTTCACCTCCATTGCAGATGCCAATGTTCCATATATAAGAGTTAAAAATAGATCCAATCTCTGGTTCAATGATGATATCTCTGATGCTATGCTGTTACGAACCCTGTGGTTCTAGCAGTCTAGGGTTTATGGTACTGAGACCCGTAACATAAAACCTGTGCAAAGTGGTGTAGTGTACAGGAACATTGAGAACAAACGACACAGACAGCCAAAGCTACTGTCAAACATAAAACGTTTATTATAAACACACTGTAAAGGGGCTGAGCTGAACCCAAGAAGTGAAATAATATTGTCCAAATACCCCTACACTAAACTTGCCTGCCTCAAGAACCGCTTAGCTGACAATTAATCAATACAAAAATTCAGGGGGTGGACCGGTCAGTTCTAACTATTGTTTATAGACAAAGTTTTCGTAAGGGTTGTGTATGCCCAAGGGCACCTTGATTAAAAAAAAAATCCTAGGGACAAACAAACCACAAAGGTTAAACAGGGTCTAAACAGCAAACAATTGACTACACAACTCCAAACAAAATGCCACAGCAATACATACTCACATGAAACAGGAAAAAGTGAGATGTGCTTAACTAAGTGATGTTTGAATGAATGAACAAAGTGTCTATGAACAAGGGTGTGTATCTCAACACTGTCTATGTCCATTTGGGGTAAAGCAAAATAATCTCTCTGGGAGAACCAACTGACTGGGTTTTTAAACCAGGGGATGTGTGATGTGATTGGATACAGGAAAAAAGGAACAGGTGGTGCAATTAGGAGGAGTGTCCACTGATTGGTCCACCTCAGCAGTCAGGCGATGCCCTCATGACTGCCAGTTAGGAAACACCAACCAGCACAATCAGGAACATAAGGGACACCTGGGGAAACGTCAGGAGGGGAAAAACACAAACGCACATACAGGGCACCTGCATGCATAACATATGCATAAAATAATGTGGCATGGAAGAAGGCTAAGAAAACAGCATCAATATCTGATTGGCAGTCTTTTCAGCAACTAAGAAACCTTTGAATTAAGCTTCATACTATGTTAACACTATCAGATTGTTATGGAAAATAGTTTGGAAAACTTTTGGAAAATAGTTAAAACTCTAAATAATAGTTCTTTAAACCCATTACCGCAACAGTTTTTATTGGACACTGGCTCAATTACTGGAAAAAATTTAATTATGCAAGCATTTAACTGCCAGTTTATTGCAGCCGACTTTCTATTTGAAAGCACCCATACATCTAATCATAGTATTAATGATATACAGGTTTTTTCACTGAAACCCTTCACTGTAAACTATGCCCTAAATGCTCTGTGTGCTATTGATTCTAAACAAGCAACAGGGGCTGGTGGTCTGGATCCAGGTCTATTGGTTAGTAGCTGAAGCCTTTACATGTATGTGTAATCTTATATTATCAACTGGGATTATCCCAAGAGTATGGAAAGCCGCCCTGTGCTCCCTCTTCATAAGGGTGGTGATAGTAGTTATCTTGATAACTATAGGCCAATTTCAAAATTATCCTGTCTGGCCAAAATTTGGGAGTTGCTGGTAAATACATAAATTCAAGCTTTCTTATCGGAAAGTGAGATCCTAAATAAATTTCAATCTGGATTCAGACCTGGCCACAGTACTATTACAGCTACTATGGTTGTAAATTATATTGTCAAAGCTCTAGATGAAAAATTATTTTGTGCTGCTCTTTTCATTGACTTTGGATACAGTGGATCCCTCAATTTTGTTAAGGAAATTGGTCTGGCGGGTGGGACTTGCTTGTGGTTTAAGAATTATCTTAGGGATAAGAACCCAGGCCATTGTAATAGATGGGAAGTCAAATGTCTTAGTTGTGCAAAAGGGAGTTCCGCAAGTTTCAGTTTTAGGTCCTTTGTTGTTATGGATCTTAAGTATTGAATTAGAGTAAAACTAAATATATACTTTTCTCCCCTCGAAGTCCAGATATTTACTTTCCAATTATCTTGGAATTGGTACCCTGGATGGTTCTGTTATAGAGTGTGTTCCATCCATCCATCTTCTTCCGCTTATCCGGGGCCGGGTCGCGGGGGCAGCAGTCTAAGCAGGGATGCCCAGACTTCCCTCTCCCCAGACACTTCCTCTAGCTCTTCCGGGGGGACACAGAGGCGTTCCCAGGCCAGCCGGGAGACATAGTCCCTCCAGCGTGTCCTAGGTCTTCCCCGGGGTCTCCTCCCGGTGGGACGGGACCGGAACACCTTCCCAGGAAGGCGTTCCGGAGGCCATCTAAAAAGATGCCCAAGCCACCTCAGCTGACCCCTCTCGATGTGGAGGAGCAGCGGCTCTACTCTGAGCTCCTCCCGGGTGACCGAGCTTCTCACCCTATCTCTAAGGGATCGCCCGGCCACCCTGCGGAGAAAGCTCATTTGGCCGCTCATGACCATAGGTGAGAGTAGGAACGTAGATTGACTGGTAAATCGAGAGCTTCGCCTTGCGGCTCAGCTCTTTCTTCACCACGACAGACCGATACATCGACTGCATTACTGCAGAAGCTGCACCGATCCGTCTGTCAATCTCCCGTTCCATCCTTCCCTCACTCGTGAACAAGACCCCTAGATACTTAAACTCCTCCACTTGAGGCAGGCACTCTCCACCAACCTGAAGTGGGCAAGCCACCCTTTTCCGACTGAGGACCATGGCCTTGGATTTGGAGGTACTGATTTTCATCCCCACCGCTTCACACTCTACTGCAAACCGTCCCAGTGCATGCTGAAGGTCCTGGTTAGAAGGGGCCAACACGACAACATCATCTGCAAAGAGCAGAGACGAAATTGTGTGGTCCCCAAACCTGACACCCTCCGGCCCCTGGCTGCGCCTAGAAATTCTGTCCATAAAAATTACGAACAGAACCGGTGACAAAGGGCAGCCCTGCCGGAGTCCAACATGCACTGGGAACAAGTCTGACTTACTACCGGCAATGCGGACCAAGCTCCTGCTTCGGTTGTACAGGGACCTGACAGCCCTTAGCAAAGGACCCAGGACCCCATATTCCCCAAGCAACCTCCACAAGATGCCGCGAGGGACACAGTCGAATGCCTTCTCCAAATCCACAAAACACATGTGGATTGGTTGGGCAAACTCCCATGAACCCTCCAACACCCCGTAGAGGGTATAGAGCTGGTCCAGTGTTCCACGGCCCAGACGAAAACCATACTGTTCCTCCTGAATCCGAGGTTCTACTATCGGCCGTATTCTCCTCTCCAGAACCCTGGCATAGACTTTCCCGGGGAGGCTGAGAAGTGTGATCCCCCTATAGTTGGAACACACCCTCCGGTCCCCCTTCTTAAAAAGAGGGACCACCACCCCGGTCTGCCATCCCAGAGGCACTGTCCCCGACCGCCACGCGATGTTGCACAGGCGTGTCAACCAAGACAGCCCCACAACATCCAGAGACTTGAGGTACTCAGGGCGGATCTCATCCACCCCCGGTGCCTTGCCACCGAGGAGTTTCTTGACCACCTCAGTGACTTCAGCCCGGGTGATGGACGAGTCCACCTCTGAGCCCTCATCCTCTGCTTCCTCAATGGAAGAAGTGACAGTGGGATTGAGGAGATCCTCGAAGTACTCCTTCCACCGCCCGACGACATCCTCAGTTGAGGTCAACAGCTGCCCACCTCTACTGTAAACAGCGTTGGTAGGGCACTGTTTCCCTCTCCTGAGGCGCCGGATGGTTTGCCAGAATCTCTTCGAGGCCAGCCGATAGTCCTTCTCCATGGCCTCACCGAACTCCTCCCAGGCCCGAGTTTTTGCTTCCACAACCACCCGGGCTGCAGCCCGCTTGGCCTGACGGTACCCGTCAGCTGCGTCAGGAGTCCCACAAGCCAACCAGGCCTGATAGGACTCCTTCAGCTTGACGGCATCCCTTACTTCCGGTGTCCACCACCGGGTTCGGGGATTGCCGCCTCGACAGGCACCGGAGTCCTTACGGCCACAGCTCCGAGCGGCCGCTTCGACAATGGCGGTGGAGAACATGGTCCACTCGGACTCAATATCTCCAGCCTCCCTCGGGATCCAGTCGAAGCTCTGTCGGAGGTGGGAGTTAAAGATCTCTCTGACAGGAGACTCGGCCAGACGTTCCCAGCAGACCCTTACAGTACGCTTGGGCCTGCCGAGTCTGTCCAGCTTCCTCCCCCACCATCGGATCCAACTCACCACCAGGTGGTGATCAGTTGACAGCTCCGCCCCTCTCTTCACCCAAGTGTCCAAGACATACGGCCGCAGGTCAGATGAGACGACAACAAAGTCGATCATCGACCTGCGGCCTAGGGTGTCCTGGTGCCATGTGCACTGATGGACACCCTTATGCTTGAACATGGTGTTCGTTATGGACAAACTGTGACTAGCACAGAAGTCCAATAACTGAACACCACTCGAGTTCAGATCAGGGGGGCCGTTCCTCCCAATCACGCCCCTCCAGGTGTCACTGTCGTTGCCCACGTGGGCGATGAAGTCCCCCAGTAGAACAATAGAGTCCCCAGTCGGAGCATTTTCCAGCACCCCACCCAGAGACTCCAAGAAGGTTGGGTACTCTGCACTGCCGTTCGGCCCGTAGGCACAAACAACAGTGAGAGACCTATCCCCAACCTGTAGGCGCAGGGAAACGACCCTCTCGTTCACCGGGGTAAACTCCAACACATGGCGGCAGAGCTGGGGAGCTATAAGCAAACCCACACCAGCCCGCCGCCTCTCACCATGGGCAACTCCAGAGTGGTGAAGAGTCCATCCTCTCTCAAGGAGTGTGGTTCCAGAGCCCAAGCCGTGCGTAGAGGTGATCCCGACTACCTCTAATCGGAACCTCTCAACCTCACGCACTAACTGAGGCTCCTTCCCCGCCAGCGAGGTGACATTCCACGTCCCTAGAGCCAGTTTCCGTGTCCAGAGATCGGGTTGTCTAGGCCCCTGCCTTCGACTGCCGCCTGATCCTCTTCGCACCGGCCCCTTATGGTCCCTCCTGTGGGTGGTGAGCCCACGGGAGGGCGGCCCCACGTCGCCCGTTCGGGCTGAGCCCGCCCGGAGTGTGTTCCCCTCTTACAAATACCTGGGGATTTGGCTGGATGAAAATATTTACTTTTATGTCAGTACTTGACTATTGTAATACAGAAGAAGAATGCTTATATACAGTGGGTATAGAAAAGAATCACCCCCCTTTAAAATAATCACATTTTGTTGCTTTGCAGCCTGAAATGAAGACAGACACCATTTTTGTTTCATTCAGCTGTATTTACTCAGTGCAACTTATAACATCCAAGTGAAAGATATAACACCAACATGTCAGAAAAAAAAACATAATCACTGAGTTGGAAAAATTATCACCCCCTTGTGTCAGTATTTTGTTGAACCACCTTTTGCTTTAATTACAGCCTTTAGTCTGTTGGGATATGTCTCTACTAACTTTGCACATCTAGACGTTGCAATATTTCATCACTCTTCTTTGCAGAACTGCTTAAGTTCAGTTAAATTTGATGGTGACTGTGGACTGCTGTCTTCAAGTCATTCCACAGATATTCAATGGGGTTTAAGTCCGGGCTCTGACTAGGCCATGCAAGGACATTCACCTTTTTCTCCTTCAACGACTGTGTGGTCAGTTTTGCTGTGTGCTTTGGGTCATTGTCATGTTGGAAGGTAAATCTTCTTCCTATTGACAACTTTCTGGCAGAGAACTGCCGATTTTGCTCAAGAATTTGAGGAAAATCCTTCTAAAATTCCTTCTATCCTGACAAGCGTTCCAGTCCCTGCTGCAGAGAAACAAACCCATAACATGATATTACCACCTCCATGCTTAACTGCAGGAATGGTGTTATTTGGATGGTGAGCTGTATTGGATTTTCCCCAGACATATCGTTTGGCGTTGAGGCCAAATAATTCAATTTTAGTCTCATCTGACCATAACACCTTTTTCCACGTGGCCTTAGAATCTTCAAGGTGCGTTTTGGCAAAGCTCAGTCGTGGCTGCATGTGGCCTTTCTTGCGGAGTGGCTTTTTTCTTGCAACCCTCCCATACAAGCCACATTTATGGAGAATTTGTGATATTGTTGTCACATGCACACAATGACCACTCTTTGTCATGAATTCCTGCAACTGCTTCAAAGTTGCTGTAGGGCTCTTGATAGCCTCTCTGACCTGTTTCCTCCTGGCTCTTTCATCCAGTTTGGAGCAACGTCCTAACCCAGGGAGGGTTGTACCAAATACCTTCAACTTCTTAATAATAGACTTCAAGGCACTGAAAGCCTTTGAATTTTATTTGGTATCCATCTCAAGATTTGTGCCTGTCCACAACTTTATCCCGGAGATCTTTTGACAATGCCTTGCCACCCGTAGTTGATTATTTTTTAATTTGCACTACCAAGGACTGAAATGCTTCAGGAAAAGCTTGTTTCATGCTGAGCTAATCAAAATGACCACAGCTGATCACAATTGAAAGTCAATTGGCTTTGTGTGCTATTGAGAAGGTGATTAACTACACCTGGTTGGGTTTACAAGTCATTTTTAGGAGGGGGTGATTCTTTTTCCAACTGATTCAGTTTTTTTATTTGTAATTTTTTTTTCTTCTGAAAAGTTTCACTTGGATGTTATAAGTTGTAAATACAGCTGAATAAAACAAAAATATTTTTTGTCCGTTTTCATTTCAGGCTGCAAAGCAACTAAATGTGATTATTTTAAAGGGGGGTGATTCTTTTCTATACCCACTGTACACTCACCTAAATGATTATTAGGAACACCTGTTCGATTTCTCATGAATGCAATTATCTAATCAACCAATCACAGGGCAGTTGCTTTAATGCATTTAGGGGTGTGGTCCTGGTCAAGACAATCTCCTGAACTCCAAACTGAATGTCAGAATGGGAAAGAAAGGTGATTTAAGCACTTTTGAGCGTGGCATGGTTGTTGGTGCCAGACGGGCCGGTCTGAGTATTTCACAATCTGCTCAGTTACTGGGATTTTCAGGCACAACTATTTCTAGGGTTTACAAAGAATGGTGTGAAAAGGGAAAAACATCCAGTATGCCGCAGTCCTATGGGCGAAAATGCCTTGTTGATGCTAGAGGTCAGAGGAGAATGGGCCGACTGATTCAAGCTGATAGAAGAGCAACTTTGACTGAAATAACCACTCGTTACAACCGAGGTATGCAGCAAAGCATTTGTGAAGCCACAACACGCACAACCTTGAGGCGGATAGGCTACAACAGCAGAACACCCCACCGGGTACCACTCATCTCCACTACAAATAGGATAAAGAGGCTACAATTTGCTCACGAGCTCACCAAAATTGGACTGTTGAAGACTGGAAGAATGTTGCCTGGTCTGATGAGTCTCGATTTCTGTTGAGACATTCAGATGTCACAATTTGGCATAAACAGATTGAGAACATGGATCCATCATGCCTTGTTACCACTGTGCAGGCTTTTCAAATTGGTTTCTTATACTGTGTTTGGGGGTCAAACACAGTCTTCAAACCACCCTGTATTTCTCCTGAGGTTACCGGTGGGGTTTTCTTTGTATCCAAAACAGTTCTTCTGGGAGTGTTGGCTGAAATCTTTCTTGGTCTACCTGATCTTGGCTTGGTATCAAGAGATCCCCAAAATGTTCAATTCTTATTAAGTGATTGAACAGTACTGACTGGCAATTTCAAGGCTTTGAAAATCTTTTTATATCCTTTTCCATCTTTATAAAGTTCCATTGCCTTTTTACGCAGGTCTTTTGATAGTTATTTTCTGCTCCCCATGGCTCAGTATCTACCATACTCAGTGCATCCACATGAGAGCTAACAAACTCATTGACTGTTTATACACAGACACTAATTGCAATTGAAAAGGGCAATTTGTGTGGCCGGTTCACCACTTTTCATTCCTTGGACCACTTTTGATAGGTACTGGCCCCTGCAGACCGGGTAGGTTGCAATTTTGGAGATGCTCTGACCCAGTCGTCTAGCCATCACAATTTGGCCTTTGTCAAAGTGGCTCGGATCCTTACGCTTGCCCATTTTTCCTGCTTCTAACACATCAACTTTGAGGACAATGTTCATTTGCTCCCTAATATCCCACCCACTGATGTTTTTATGCCATGCATGTTTTCTTCCTATCAACAAGTCAAGTTGTTTATTTGTAAGCTCCAAATCCTCTTATTTAACTCAATGGCCTTTGTGCCCTGTCATGTGGTCATTGTGCCCTAAACATTTTTGTGAAACTGAAGGCCAAATGGCCTTGCCCCTAAAATGACGAAATTCCAAGCCTGGTCTGAATAATTATCTACATGAGTTTTTCATTTTCAATATTCCATTGGCAGACATTTCTAAAGGCCTCTTTTTGGTATGTCATTATGGAGTAGTGTGTCAAGATCAGTGGCCAAAAAATATGTTTACTCAATTTAAAATATTGCAATACAAAATGTTGAAAAAAGTGAATGGGTCTTAATACTGTCGTAAGGGACTGTAGATACTTCCTCAATCCAACATGATCAGTACAACCAATGTCATTATTAATTCCACTGAAAAACCAAAGATTTTGTACTGGTGTTTAAAAAGACATGTGGGTCTTTGCAGGAGAAGAGCTTCCATTTGGGACCTTGGGGTTGTCATCTCCACATTCTAAAATGTTGTGCTGCCTCATTTTGTAATTTCACTGTGACATCAGAAGCAGACCTTGTGTACCGGAGGTCTGCACCCCACCCACAGAACGACCAGATGAAATACTGGCTTTTGTCACAGAGGATGAAGCTTAAGTTTTTCTGCTTAAGTACATCACGGCTTGTTACCTGCCGGAACAATGTCTCCTCTTGTTGGTTGTAGAGAAAAGCATATTCTTATTAACGTTTTTCTCATTCACTTTGGTACATTTCTCAGACCACAACTGAAATTCTCCAAACTACCTCCACATGTTCAAGCTCCACATCATCTAGTCACTTGTGCACATCAGAAAAGCAATTTCTCACTCTTTAGAATAAAAAATCCTGTGCTTTGGTACATTCATGCAATTGAATATGTACAAATGTCTGCTTTTTCCTACATTATCAATTGCTTATGTCATGTTGATCAAAATGTATTGTACAGGTTCTCTGTTGAATAGTCTTCCATCCCAAAACATCTGTGCATTAGTTCATTGCATAAGTCATTAAATGCAAAATGGTTGAACCAGTTTCTATACTCAGCTCCATAGTCAGATGACCCTCTGGCTGCCATGGATGCAGCATGTGAGGACATCATAGCAGATGCCTGCAGAGGCTGGACAAGACATTACAAAATAATATTTCTGTGTTTCATTACAAGGAAAGATATCCGTTGTGATGTGGATGAGAATCTGTGTCCCGACACACCAGGTCGTCAGGAGGTGTAGGAAGACTGCTCTGTAATTCGCCATACAGTGTTGCATGTATTGTTCTGCCTGAGGAGTGTTTACCATGTTGACGTTTCTAATTTTGCACTTTTCTCATTTTTGCCTGTAAAATAGTCTTGTCTTTTCTGTATCGCAGTGACATTGTTCTGTATTTTGTTGACAGATCAACAGAAAAAGTGTAAATATGAATCTTGTCCCATCAGTTGCAATCAATATTCCACAAACAATGTGTAACTTTGTACTGTTGACATTTCCAATCATTGTCATCAAAACTGTAGCCATAGCTATCATCAGAAAATACTTAAGGTACACTGTGATATTGACGACATGGCTAAGCATTTTGACTATCTTGTTTGTGAACAATGAAACAAGGACTTATCATTCTGATGGCACAGATATGTTCATTTACATTAATATTTACTGTTGAGATGAACTGAGGATTTCCAGGCTTTTGCAGTTAATACATTGTGTGGTGCTGTTTGTATTGTTTTGAGAAATGCGCTTACTGTTTATACATTTTCAAGATGATTCGAGATATGGCCCAGAACGACTGAGAGAAACTGTAAAAACAGCTCTTTGGCTATAAAACCTTTGTTTAGCTGAATACTGGGATACTTATATTTTTTGTGTGAGCGGACCTTTTGGGTCAGTATGCAGCTCACTTTTTAACTCTTGATGAAACCTGCTGCTCAAAAACTTAAACGCTAATGTGCGCAGTGTGAGTTTTAATCAGAGTACTGATATGTCAGTTTCATTAGCCAATTTCCTCTAATTTTAACCATTTGCTGTCACTCTGTAATATCACTCTTTAGGCATCAGTAGTACTCAGTATACAACACTAAGCTCATCTTGTGTCTTTGCAGGATACAATGGGATGGTGATAGGAGTGGGGTCAGACAGACAGCGGAAGCACGTCTATCATGGACCTGAGGTTAATTATTCATTTCAATGAATGGATGAAGAGTTCAATCTTGATAGAAAGGTAAAGTAGCTACACTAAACCAGCTATAGAGCAGCTAGTCTTGGATATGGGTATCTGTGCAATGGATATTTCAGCTATTTAATCATTGATTGTGTTGCTCTGTAATATAATGTATATATGTCTCAACAAAAAATCTGTCGTAACCTATGACAAGTAATAGCAGTTTTATGTGTTTTTGAAAGACAGAATCCCTTATTGTAGCTCTAGGTTGTACACCAAGAACTTCTGACTGTTTGTGTAATGAAAGACTGTGGCCTTCACTGTTATGCTGAACATACAGTAAAGAAAAGTCATATTTTGTCATGACTCATCTTCACAGAATGAGAATGGGTGTCCCAGTAGGGTCCGATGGTGGTTTGGAGAATGGTCATTATATGTTACCACTGAGCACTTCCTGATAATATTATGATGCTGACATTACAGTGGATATAAAAAGTCTACACACCCCTGTTAAAATGCCAGGTTTTTTTGATGTAAAAGATTGAGACAAAGATAAATCAAATCAGAACTTTTTCCACTTTTAATGTGACCTATAACGTGAACAATTCAATTGAAAAACAAATTGAAATCTTTGACAAAATGAAAAATAAAAACCTTATAATAACCTTGTTGCATAAGTGTGCACACCCTCTTATAACTCGGGATGTGGCTGTGTTCAGAACTAACCAATCACATCCCAACTCATGTTAAATAGAAATCATTACACACCTGCCATCATTTAAAGTGACTCTGATTAATCACAAATAAAGTTCAGCTGTAGTATTTTTTCCCCCTCAAAGATTTCAGTTTGTTTTTCAATTTAATTGTTCACGTTAAAGGTTACATTAAAGGTGGAAAAAGTTCTTACGTGATTTCTTTTTGTCTCATTCTTTTACATCACAAAAACCTGGCATTTTTACAGGGGTGTGTATACTTTCTCCTAGCCCAACTGTGTATTTTCCTAGCCCAACATTGTTTTTGCAGCTAACATTTCTGCGTTTGAAGGTTACCCCAATGACTTGAAGTTTACAGTGTGGTGGATTCTACTATGTCAGTTGTCAAGTCACCTGGACTAGGGTAGGGAAAAGGCTTGATACAGGGCTTTGCTCTTGAATACTCTTATTCATTGTAAATTCTGATGTTATTCAATGTTACAATTCAATTCCTAAGTTAACATCCTAAATGTGTGCAGTTGAAATATAACTGAATGTTCTATATTTTTGTATAGGAGCCATTGGAAAGAACCCTGCAATCCACAACGTCACATCCTGGTCATCCATTTCCTGAAAGGGAGAGTTTCTGATAATACAGGACAGAGAAGGCATGTCGCACAGGGGACAGACGCAGTGAGCATCAGGAATGTTAATCTCTGCCTCTGAGCCAGAAGTCTGTTCTGACAGCTGAATCATTGGCCCGAAACATTTCACATTTTTGTTTTAACGATAAACTGGGACTCGTGATTTAATTAGTCCACTGATCATCCAGACTTTGACTTCAATTCAATCAGTTATGCACAGTTTAGTGTTAAAACACCTAATGTTGGTACGCCCAAGGAGAGGTTGGAAAAACTCCTTTAGTCTTTTGGACAAATCCAATAGTTATGTATTTACTGAACTAAACTAATGCAAATACTTTTATAAACCAGGTGGATCAAATCCTTAATGCTGACTGGCCCAAAGCTATAGTAAATGACGCCACATTCAACAGGAATGACATCACCTAACTGATTACCGCTCTAATTGCATTGGTAACTAGTTTCTACTAGCCTTAAGGCATCTCAGGGCTTTCTGGTATATTGGTATATACCACGGCTAAGTGCTTTATTTAAGGCCCTTTTGCAATGCATCTTGTGTAAGAACAACTCTTAGCCTTGGCCATTAGTTGGCCATAAATATAATTACATAATGCTACTTCAAAGTAAATTCCCTCCTTGAATCCTGAGATTCCTTAGTTGAGCCCATGACATTCTGATAGGGCTTTTTATTTATTCATTTTTTAATCTGGATCAAATCCAAAAACATTATGCAATGAGGGTTAAGTAGATCTTAGTTGTCAGATGTGCATCAAACCCAAATTGAGCCCAATACACAATGTATGCTTTATTTACCCACATGCCTGTCAAATTGTTGTCAGTTCATCAAAGAGAATCCGATTGTAATTGTGTAACAGTGTTGTAGTTTTTTTTTCAAGTTAGTATAATAAAAAAATCTCCTTATCTAATAAGTACATTGAACTTTCAAGTTCCATTAACTTTCCCATTCGTTGTTTTTGCCTAACCACATTCGCGTAAGTGAATGTCTGACTGACTACCCTTTGTTAAATAGCGTAGTGGTTAGAAACGCGGAACAACAGGTCCCACGTGTTATACTGAAACACAATGGTGTTTCACACAATGGTGTTACAATAAAATATTCAAACATGGTGTGATGTTAATGCGTGATCAAATTATATAATGTCAAGAGTCGAACACTTTCTATTGCGGGCCGCCTGATCTAGGCGTGCCTGTTTTCTTGTTTCTCTGTACGCCTGTAATGTGTTTCTAAGAAGGCAAGGGGGTATTGGGTGATGTTCTTATTATTTGTATTTCTGTTTTTATGGACATTCTTTAAGCCAAAAACACCCATTGTATGGTTTGTACAAATTTTCAGTAATACATTTAATGTTGGGTTGGAAAAACTGATCCTTGCATTATTGTGTGTCCAATAACAAAATATTGGGAATTAAGACATGTGATACTGGCATAGAGCGATGTAATGACCCGCAAAGCCCAGAATGCATTGGGGTGAGGTAACCATCTGTTTTGAGGTGCTCATCTGCTGGGTACTAACTGGCCAAATGAGCTGTCTCCCAGAGAACCAGTCATTTGCAGTCCTTCTGACTGATTTGAAGATGTGCTTACTATAACATGGGATGTGAGACTGAGCAGAATCTTGAATGCATCTGGGAGGGGAACTCAGCAAATGTGCCAATAATTACTAGGTTTCACTGATTGGTAATATGTGCATCAATGTCCATTACATCTATACAGTACATAACCTTTTATTCATCACATTTTTAAACATTCAGAAAACATACAGGGGGTAGTAGCCAGTAACAGGAGGAGTCTTTTGGCATTAAATACCTCCAAGCCTTTTGCCAGGGGTAGCTCCAGACCACCAACTACCCTGAGACAAGTATTGCCTACAGATGTCTCTTCGATCAGACGAGCCCCAAGGGGTGCAAAGCTGGACAGAAAGATCTGGTCAGTGACTCAAACCAGCCACATTAAGTAGGGCGAAAAGCCTGACATTACGTGAGGCACTCTGTTAGGGACGGCCTGTGGGAAGACAAGCCAGTGGCCCAGCCCTGTAAAGGCATTGGAGAAAGGGCAAAGTTAATTAAAGACTAAATCAGTATCTCTCACATAGTTTGCCAGATTATAAATCATAAGTTATAAGTCAATAAGGTTTTGAGGCTGATCTTTGGTAACTTAAACCTTCAGCTCCCTCCACAGATTTTCTATGGGATTAAGCTCTGGAGACTGGCTAGGCCACTCCAGGACCTTAATGTGCTTCTTCTTGAGCCACTCCTCTGTTACCTTGGCCTTGTGTTTTGGGTCATTTTCATGCTGTAATATCTATCCACTTACCTGATTTTCATTTTCAATGCTCTGGCTGAGGGAAGGAGGTTCTTACCCAAGATTTGACGGTACATGGCCCCATCCATCGTCCCTTTGATGCAGTGAAGTTGTCTTGTCCCCTTGGCATAAAAACACCGCCAAAGCATAATGTTTCCACCTCGATGTTTGACGGTGGGGATGGTGTTCTTGAGGTCATAGGCAGCATTCCTCCTCCTCCAAACACAGCGAGTTGAGTTAATTGCAAAGATCTCAATTTTGGTCTCATCTGACCACAACACTTTCACCCAGTTCTTCTCGGAATCAGATGTTCATTGGCAAACTTCAGACGGGCCTGTACATGTGCTTTGTTGAACAGGGGGACCTTGCGGACATAGCAGGATTTCAGTCCATCACGGCCTAGTGTGTTACCAATTGTTTTCTTGGTGATTATGGTCCCAGCTGCCTTGAGATCATGGACAAGATCCACCTGTGTAGTTCTGGGCTGATTCCTCACCGTTCTCATGATCATTGCAACTCCACAAGGTGAGATCTTGCATGGAGCCCCAGACCGAGGGAGATTCTTTTGTGTTTCTTCCATTTGCGAATAATCGCACCAACTGTTGTCACCTTCTCACCAAGCTGCTTGGCGATGGTCTTGAAGCCCACTCCAGCCATGTGTAGGTCTACAATCTTGTCCCTGACATCCTTGGACAGCCCTTTGGTCTTGGCCATGGTGGAGAGTTTGGAATCTGATTGATTGATTACTTCTGCGGACAGGTGTCTTTTATACAGGTAACAAGATTATATTAGGAGCACTCCCATTAAGAGTGTACTCCTAATCTCAGCTCTTTACCTGTACAAAAAACACCTGGGAGCCAGAAATCTTTCTGATTGAGAGGGGATTCAATACTTATTTTTATTTAATTCATTCAAATGCAAATCAATTTATGACATTTTTGATGTGTTTTTCTGGATATTTTTGTTGTTATTCTGTCTCTCACTGTTCAAATAAACCTACCATTAAAATTATAGACCGATCATTTCTTTGTCAGTGGGAAAATGCAGAAAATCAGCAGGGAATCAAATGTTTTTTTCCCTCACTGTATAGCAGGTGTAATTGTGTAAGATGGCCAGTGTCCCTGCAGATCCCTAAAATGTTTTACATTTAGTTTTGATATTCAAGGTCTAAACATTTCTTAAAATGTCTGGAATTGTAGGAGGGGAGGCATTACATTTGATCTGGGCAGAATGAATGATTCGATGCTGAGAGCAAGCAATACAGGCTCAGACATGGGTAAATGCAAGTTCAATGAGAAATGGTTGGACGACCTCACTCATACACTTCAAATAACAACATCCACACAGTCTTCAGGGAAATGTTTCCTGATTCCGAAAGAGCAAAAATATTCACCTGTGGAAGAGACAAGACAGTTTACCTTGTGCGGTATGGTGTTGCTCCTTTCAAAAATAAGGAGCTAATCTCAAGAGTGAACGAAGATTAGTTTGTCATCAATAGCAGTGGGAGCGAGCTTGGTGTCTTGCAGTTTAAAAGAGACTGAGATTTCCCTTTCAAGCATCTGAAAGAAGTC
The DNA here is from genome assembly GCF_011004845.1 of Esox lucius. NCBI lineage: Eukaryota > Metazoa > Chordata > Actinopteri > Esociformes > Esocidae > Esox > Esox lucius. Next base: position 8,126,749 of record NC_047581.1, on the reverse strand, counting down.
TCTGGATAAGTGCCCTCTGGAGTACTCCATAGTACGAAACGATATGTTTGGACCCAAACAGAATGTACTCCGAGCCAGATGAGTGCCAGCAGAAAATGAAGTGTCTCATCCAGACGTTTGTGCAGGATAATCAGTTGCCAGATGGAATATCTGCTGGTAAATTATAGGAATAAGAATAGAGTGGAATAGACTATTGTTAATTAAATTATATTTCTCATTCTTATCTAGAACATGGACATTTGTTTACAACACATGAATTTTAACATTCTCTTTAAAAATTGGCATTGCCTTTCCAACAACGAGTCCCTTAGTTTGACAGGGATTATTCACTTGGTCAGCATATTCATGTCGGTGTGATTTGATTGGCTATGTACTGAGTGCTGACATTTGATTGACATTTGCAATTTGGTGAACATCTGCAAAAACACTATTGTGGACTGACTTTTGAATAATTAATATATTACTGCTGTTTTAATTTTGCTCTGACTTAAACATCATATTTGATCTGTTATTTTGCTATTGACAGTGTGAATATAAAAATAAAAAAATCTGCATCTAATTGCAGGTGATGTGATTTCACAGCGGTTTTTAGACCTTCTTGTTCAACAAGGCCAAAGCTGTAAACTTCATGTCCTTTAGTCCACAAGACCAAGGCACCAGAGTTGATGTTTTTACATCAACACATCAGAACTTCTTACCCTGAACTTCTTACCCTGAAGTTTTGCAAGAAGTTGCTGGTCTTGTCCCATGGGCAAACAGAAGTTGAACGGGGGTTCTCAGTCAACAAAGAGGTGGAAACATGCACCATAGCGGAGGACACCATTATCGCACAGAGACTTGTCTATGACCATGTCAGAGTGTATGGCGCAATGACCCAAGTTCCTCTTACAAAAGTGTTGCTGAACTACTGCACAACCAGGTGCAGAGCTTACCTGGTTGAGGAGAAAAGCAAAAAGGAAAGGGATGAGCAAAAGCTGAAGAGAGAAGGCTGAAGAAAACCTTGATGAGCTAAAGAAGAGAACATCTATAGAAGGTGTATGCGAGATTCTCCAAAAGGACGCAGACAACAATGCAGAACAAGCAGAGAATACTGCAGGGACCAGAATGGCAACACTGATCAAATCAAACACACAGGAGATGAGCAAAGAGAAGCGAGAGCAGTTGCTAGTCCTAAATTGTGAAATTGATAAGAAGGCTGCTGAGCTGCAACACGTCATGAGACAAAACAACTGTATATATTGTTTGTGCCAGAAGTACTGAAAAGGAAATACACTAAGTTAAGAGCTTATTATTCCTGATTGTTCCTACCCAGAAATTACCCAGGCAGACTTTAAGGGTTCTTTGCACTTTTGTTTTCCTTAGGACTGGGTCTACAGCCATACAGTTTTATTTTCATTAATAAGAAGGCAATTATGTTAGCTAATGTGCACTGAATATTTCTGTTATTCAAGTTCAATAAAATTCTAACGGTGTATACTCTAGTCTAGTTTTCGATTCAATTTGCCACCGTAATGATATTGTTTCCTTTTAGAGGTATTAAAAAGGTCTTGCTCATTAAATTTGTACTGAACAAATGTGTAGATACCCTGCTCTGAGTGTACTTCTAGAAGTTAGAATCCTGCATCATATAACAATAAATTGTTCTCCTGGTCCATTTTGCTATAGAACTGAGGAATGTCATCCATTTTTAAATGTATAGATGGATGATTAAACTGGCCATGATGTCAGTTTTTTTAAACCATGCTATAAGGCATGTGTTGTGTCAAATTTACAAATATTGGAGTAAAACAAGTGTATATTTGGAGTTCTGATGAAAGCCTTTTAAAAACCACCAGCATTAGCCTACTCTTCCGCAAAAAAAATCTTGTTCCCCCAACCAAAAACAGTTATTTGGATTAACACTTAATTATATCACCATTAATATCTCCGCTAAGCAGTTTCTCCACAAAGCCTGAGGATCCATACTCTGTCGATGCTAATTGATGAAGGTTCAGGGAAGGGCTAAGCTATTCTCCAAACAGAGACCGTATGTACTATAGACATGCTTGTGATCTTCACAGAGGTGATTCAAGGTCACCTTTTACCCAGTAGTCCCTACCTCTTCTAGGAAATGACTCTGAAGGTGTTCTTATATTTTACAGGGATGTCATTAGGTCAGTATAGACAGTCAGTTTAAATAAAATCTCTTTCAGTCAAAGATCATGTCAGAAAAGCAGATATTTTTATCAGAAAGACCTGAGCTTTGATAATGTATGCATTTTTAATTTCTCTTAGCTATTTGGAATTAGTAGGACCTGATAAATAAAATATCTAAGCATTGTCTTTGAACAGGAAGTGCATTTTGAAAGAAAGTGTGATGGGTTTATTTTACTACATAACATTTAAGTCACCAATGTGTAACAAAGTAGAAAACTGTTAATTTCAACTGTTTTCATCAAAACAGAACATAAACAAATTTGCAAACAGTGTGAGTGAGTATATGTGTGTGCACTAAGTGTACAATGCCTGAACATGGTAATAAATAAGGGCACAACTGCAAATGACATATGCAGTCAGTGTTTAATTTCTATACTGTACATCTATACTGCATTTGTCAGTACCAGAAAGGTATTCAAAGATCAATAATGAATGCATGTTACATGCACCAGCAAAGGTGCTGGAAGCCTAAAACATAGTGTCCTCACTTCTGTACAACAGAGCCCACATCCAGAGATCTGTGTTGGCCTGCTCATAGTTAAGCTCTATTTGAGACAACACCTGTGCAATTCCGTTCCAGAGATGCTGGAATCTATATTGTAAAGCCTTTCACGTGAAATACACGTCTACTAATGTTTTGTACTTATAAATGTATCTGAATTTGACACCATTTGTAAATGGTTTCTTTCTTACAGTGGTTTCCCTACAGCCCCCTCGCGTTTGCAATGTCCACCAATGGTTTCGTGTTAGGAGGGTTTGTCAGCGAAATGTCAACATTTATCACCAAAATAAACCGTACTCCTGGACTGTCTTTCGGTTTACATTAAACGTTTTTTGTAGGATTACTAAACCTTACCAGGTTGCGCGTTCTAACTAATACGTTTTAATCAATGGGATTTTGAAACCCGTGGAGTATTACTGCATGTGCGTTGTTCCTCAGAGGCAATGGTGGTTGTGGAGGATGTTTGTGGTAAAAATTTCTCTAAGTGGTTGTATTTTTCTATGGCGCAGGCCTATGCCATGTTTGAAACCACGGAAAAGAGTGGTCTATTTATTTAACCGCTGAACGCTTTCATCCAAATTAATTAGTCAACTAATTACATTTTAAATAAACTAGCGTACGTGGACAAAATGATAAACACCGTTTTCTGACCTTAACACGTATGGATTTTACCAGCGCAATCCGGTACCATGAGTGAATGCTAAGTTGCTAGGTACCAAGAATGCTCAAAGAACACAGCGTGCGCACATATTTTCTTGTGCGGACATCGTCATTTTAACAATTAGAAAATCAGAAATTCATTACACAATGCAAAGTAAAAGAAAGCTTTATTTTTTTTAACGAATAGAAATAGTATGGCACTCTGGGAGTCCTTTTGTCAGTGTCTTTTCACTGTTGAATCCTGGTCCTATGGCACCCAGGGCCTACAGTCCGCAACATCTCTTTGTTCTGCAAACGGGAAAGGGCCTCCAATTGATGAAAACAATTGGGGAAGCCGCAACCTACGCGATTTCCTTTGAAATTCAAGTTGCGGCAATATGGCCGCGTGGTGGTTTAATATCCACCGGAGTATCCACCTCGACCACCTCCGCTCCTGTATCCGCCACCACCTCCGTATCCTCGGTCATCGCCACCGCCATAGCTGCGGCCGCCGCCGCCGCCATATCCACCGCCACCTCGGGAACCTCTGTATCCTCCACCACCGCCGCCGCCGCGACCGCCACCCTGGCCCGCTTCATTCACCCGAATGGTTCTTCCATCGAGAGACTGGCCGTCCATCGCCCCCATTGCGTCCTTCGCATCTTCGGTATTGTCGAACTTTACAAAGCCGAATCCACGAGGTCTTCCCGTTTCTCTGTCCATGATAACATCACATTTGGTGATGTTCCCATACTTGGAGAATGCTTCTGCAAGAGATTGCTCTGTGGTGTCGAAGCTTAGGCCACCGACGAAAAGCTTTCCTTCGTCAGACATCGTTCTTTGTTTTCTCGACAGAGCTATAATAGTTACTGATTCAAGAGGTACGACGTCGGAAGAGAGAGGGTGTGCCGCCGCGAAATATTATAAAGAGTTATTTGACTCCGCCCATAGTAAAACAACAGTTTTGATTGGTTACAAATTTGCTGTAAACTGTCAATCATCACGTGAAGTAACCTACGTTATAATAATGTAGAGCCCGCCAATTAAATATTCCATGTTAATGACAAAAGCCACATTTTCGATTGAACAATGCATTAGGAGGAATATTTAATCGATTAAAATGGACTTGACAAGCTGTTGCTGTCCATAAAGTTAATGTGGTTTAGTCAAATTGACCCTTGTCAAACGGTAGTTTTAGCCTGATAGCTCATTAGATAGAATATGTACTCTAGCCGATATTCGTCAGCAAACCTCTAACCTTCTCTTGTCTCTAAACTATAAATAAGTTGTATCAACGTTTTGAGTATTTTATCCAATTTACGTAATGCTAAAGGCTATTTGCCATGGATGGGGGATTATATACTGCCTGACAACGGTGCATACGTTGTTGCAATCGAGAAATACAGACCCAGACCAGACGTTTTCAAATTACGAATCCACAAGGGCACGCCAGAGAGTTTCTGGCGAGGCAAAGAAAAAGTCTAAATCCGAAGACAAATCAAATGATGGTCAAATAATTGTATTATCGCTGCTAGAAAATGTAATTCTACATGTATTTAGTCTAATCGAAAAAATGAAATCCCGTCTGTGAATTTATTATAAAATAGTTTTAATCTGCTAAAATGTACGTTTTGCTTAAGATTTATTTAACAGCATGTAACCAATCCTGAATTCCAGACGTTCGTGAGTGAGGACAGGCTGCCACACCCAATCTTCTATGGATCCCCAGGCACAGGAAAAAGACGTCTATAATTCTATTTTCTGACCGCTGCTCTACAATGACAAGGAGTTCCAATGCTGTGGTTGTCGAACTGAGATGTTGAAATATCAAAACACTGCACTTGAGGGTGTTCCTATTTTCTAATATTCAACAATGACCATTCAAATCATTCATCGAATTTCCCCAAAATACAGATTCCTATTTTTACGAATCACCTTGATTCGGTTAGTACATTAACACATACCCAGAATACCACTTAGGGGACTAGAAACCTAAAAACCCACAAATAAATGATATACATTCATATACTGTGGGTGGTGATTAAATAAGAGAGGGATATGACATGGGATATACTAGTTTTAGTATATCCCATGCAATAATATACAGTAGATTTAGAGTTCCCATTTATGAATCTATCTAAATGAGCAGAATAGATTAGTAGAGTTGTGGGTGCTGGTACAGTGCAACTTTAAACCATTGGTAGGGCGCTTGATCAGATGAGAAATGTCTAGTTCAGGGACTTGCAGTCATTCCCTGTTTAGAGGTCTGGAATGAAAAACAGCAATACTTTGGCTCCAAAAGCCTGGAGTTGAGAACCACTGGGACAGATGGGCGGTTGATATCAGCAGAATGGTGTTATGGGTATGGTTGTCACCCAGGTGTTTGTCAGGCTCAAAACAAATATGAGAGGAGCCATGTCCAAATTAATTATGGAAGGAGATCACAGTTTTCTGACAATCTAGCTATGGGCTACAGTTGTATTGTTCAGTGAGACAATGACACAATGTAATGACAAAGACACCCTGGAATGGTTTTCGGTGTTGAATGTTCCCAGGTGGGCTAGACCCCAGTTAACATTCTTTAAAAAAAAATACTTTGAATATCAATGATTCTCAGCCGTGGCCCTCTTCACATGCACTTGAGATTATTGGACATCTTAATTTAAATAACCTTTCATAAGTAGATTTACTTTTCAGTTCAAACTGCAAAAGGAGGTACTTGAATGGGGACAGGGTTTGGTTGACCTTCCTGTTTTGTACCTCTAACATACCGTAAATGTCACACTTGCCAACGGTCTAAGCATGATTTTGATAGTTATTTCCCTACTAGCCCTGTCATTTGAAATGTCTTAAACATTAAAATAGTGGAATGAACAAAGTCACACCTGCTTGGTAGGATGGCAGAATTGGTGTCCATAGCTCACTGCAGTCAGCAAATGTTACAGGGTGCAATTTTGGTACATTACTGTACTGTACTCTTATTCCAAATCCTTCACAGCTATAATGGCTTATCAAGTAATACCTGAGGTTGGCTTTAACCTGTTGGGGAGATTTAAATGGCAAGAGTTTGGTGCTCTGGTGTCATAGTGGTGAACATAGGGTACATTTCTGCTGTGATGAAACGTAAACAAACATTTCAGTGGTAGAATAAAATACCTTTTCTTTTGGTCAACAAACCAATTTTCAGTTGATAAAAAAAAAAAATCAGAAATCCAAAGTGTTCAAAATAAACATTTGACAGAATGGTGCAGTACAGTTTTTTACCAATTGGGTGTGAAAAACGTCATAAGTCATGTGCTTGTATTTATTAGAAAAACTGACTTGATCAGAAAGGGTCATTAGAGTACATCATTGTTTTGGGGCATTACGTTTACGCACCAACGCATGTTACTGTGAGAACATATTGGTTTTCTTACACAAGGGCCAATCCTGTGTTTTGCCAGCACCAGGGCCATATTCAAGTAAGGCAATAATACATTGAAACTCCAGCAGTGGTTACTGGAATAATTGTATTTCTGGCTAAGTAATTATTAATTATTTATTAGCTACCAGTTTTCTTAGGCCATGGACTCACCAACGTATTCACTAAAGAAGAAAAACAGTCAGTTAATTGGCAGAATGTTTTTTGGTTTTCTAGTAAAGGTTTCAAGTTGGTGATGCTGGACATTGAGGTCGATGCCATGACTTGCAATGCCCAAAATGCACTGTGGTGAGGTAACTCAGCTACTGGGTACTAAATGTCTGCAAGCTAACCATTTGCATGCATTTCTCACAGATTAAATTATGTGCTTACTGTAACATGGGATGTGAAACAGCAAGCCCAACACGAAATGCATTAGGCAGAGGACACTGCAAATGAGACATTATTTTTGTTATCAATTGCAAATGTTCTAATATATGCCAGTGATTTAACAGTGGGTTCATATTTTAGACTTTACTGAACAACATTTTAGGAAGGTTCGGCCTGCTAATAATCAAATTATTGACACCTCTCTTCTTTTCCTACCATCAGTGAGAAGTACACTGAGAACTCCCGGTTCTGTCTGATCTCAAATAACTTGTCTAAGATCATCCGGGCCTGCAGAATGGTTTTGCATCAGGTTCCGCATTGGACCCCTGTCCCAGGACCAGATGATCCCCAGGCTGGAGCACGTTATCCAGCAGGAGAGGTGAGGCTGAGAAGCCTTTGTTGGGTATAGCTGAAAAAAATGTTTTGGGTTTAACCAATAAAGGAAACCGCAATCAACCACTGTTGAGGAGAGTGAGATCTATTCATGGTCTTAGAGAATACAGACACAGCTTGTTCTGTCGTCAATGGTTCTCACTCACTCTGAACTGCCCACAGAAATGTGAATACATGCCATATGCACAGAGACACAACATTGTTTGTTTAGATAAGCCACTGACCTTCACCAAAAGTGCAACACATCTTCCTATCAATTCCAACGGTTTATCATGCCCTGTCCATACCACACATCCTGATTTCCCTTTAAGGTTTAGCTTTACTTAGTGATCGTATAGTTCTCATCTGCATTGTGTTAAAGGTATAATACATGTAATTGGAATCCAACAATGTGTAGGCTAGTATACTATACACTCAGCATTGTTATCTGCATTACATTATCTGCTCTCAAATGAGCTGACATCATTCTAAACAACACTAATTTACATTATCCATAGAGTATGAATTGTATGTTTCACAGTTAAATCATGAAGTGTTATTATTCCCATTTGACTATAAGACATGTTAAGGTAGGTTAGGATAAAATGTGAAATGCTACGATGCTGATCCTACATTGAATGGACTTTTTAAACGTGCATCACTCCACAGAAATGAACCAGAGTAGCCTGTTCTGTAAGAACCTGAAAGATTGGAACAAGACGGTAGACAACTCTATTATTATTATACACTTAACTCTGTTTGAATACAATAGGTACCCATCCCTAGTTGATGGCCCATCTATTGACAATTATGTTAAGTCAAGAGCCTGCCCTGCTGTGAGACTGTCTCTGTGAGAGTTTTCTGAATGCAGGAACAACATGCTTTTTAAAAGAACAGTGTCAGTAGGGAGGCTAAACCAGTATCACAGCCTCACTCGTTATGATATCAATTGACACCGACTTCAATATCTTGTCTTGTAAAGCTCTCATCTCAGCAGTTTTTAACAAAATGCTTATACAGATAACCAGTCATGTAGCTTTGAGATGTTTTACACAATCAAAAGTTATCAGGCCGACATTCCTACTAGGGGGAATGTATGTTCAAACGTATGTTGTATTTAAATACCAACTGTATTTATATGCAACAGGAACATACTGTGTTGGTGAAGCTTGGCAATACGCAGTAAACACACAGATACAGTGCCTTGCTGTGTCAAAATATCATCTTTTACTTTGGCCAACAGGGCTGGGTAGTTAGCTAGATTGCTTGTTTAGTTTAGTGTGTACTCAGGCATTTTAATTAACTGAAGTTTGATTTCATCAGAACTTTAATGACATTGGATCATCGAAAATGACAGCAGTTTCTGCTAATTGTTTTCAGACTGGGATCCAAATTCACCCCACACACAAAACAAGCTTATTTGAACTGTCAAATAGTGTTTTCTGATGTGAAGTGGAAATGGTTTAAGGGAAACTGTTAAACAGTTCAGGACACACTAAAATCTTAAAAATAATCCTGCAGAGGCAAGGCAAGTTGATTCATATAGCACATGTCTTACATGGGGCAATTAAAAGTGCTTTACATAAAAAATTTAACAAACTAGTAATACATTTAGAACAAAAGACAAAGCATTCAAATAAAGGTTTTTAGCCTAGATGTAAAAGTGGTCAGTGGTGGAACAAGTCTAAGATTTTCTGCTGATTAACCAGCTAGCCAACAATAATTCATGAATTAGCAACTGCTTCCTCCCACCAGCTATAGCAATCTTTGTGTCGGACGTTGGTTAGAGATATATATTAAGAACCTCTTGATACAGTATTGGTAGAAATAGCCTTTGACATGGTCTTCAATACAAACTGGCCCAACACTGCAGTGACCCGTCGGGGTAGCAGATCATTTAGATCTTGACTTGTTTACATTATTAATCTTGTTTTATTTATTTTTATTGCTGATGCAAATCTGGCAACATGTAGTGGTTCTCAAACCTCCTCTGGGGACCCCCAGCCAGCTGATTATCAAGTCCTTGGCTGCTTGATTCAGATGAGCTAGGCTTCTGACTCAATTCACAAACATACGATATAGTATGTCAAATTAAAATGTCCTGAACCATAGTGTGTTGGAAATAGCATGCCAAATGTGCCTGGATGTTTTTTTTAGTATGCAACCATGCATGCTTTTTGGGGTAACAACCCCTTGCATAATGGAAGAGGAGGGTTTTGCAACAATTTTTTTCACTTAAAAAATTTGACAATTATTGAATGAATGACAAAATGAACATTGTTATGCCATGAAATGTAGCACGCTAGCTAGGTTAATATTATTAGCAATTTTAAGGTGCAATCCATTACTTGCTGATGTCATCAGTATCTTGCTAGGTATAGCCAGCTACCTTTGCTCAAGTAAGATTAGATTTGGCAGTGTAAAGTTAATCTACAATCTCGCCAGCGTGGGCTCAATTCTCATGACCATTCCATGGTACTCAGATATTAGTACTACTGGCTTGTAAGTTTTTTCAAGCAGCCAGTTGGCAAAAGCCATAAATGGATGCTTCTTGTCATAGATGTTAATCTGCCATAAAAAATACTAATACAAAGAAAAGGTTGGTCAATGAAGGACCATGCTTAATGTTGTCTTGCTATATATTCAATACATTTTGATTTTAATGTGCAAGAAAGTGGTTTAATTTCAAGATGCAATTTTATGACAAGGTGGTATGCCCCAATACTGGCATACTGGCTTACTATATAATTAATAGTACACGAGAGGTTTCAGAATCACTGACCTAGGAGATCAAGGACCCATGTGCAGTTAATATGGGTGTGCCATGTGGGTGTAAAATATGTTTTTGCTAGATTGTCACATGCTGTTAATGCATTTTGATTTTCAGGGGTTGAGAAAAATGAAGTGATAAATCGAGAAAAAAATCCCCAACCTCAGGTTACTATGGTAACTTCACTGCCAAATGATTGTATTTATTTTTGTAGTCATCAATCTCCACACCAAATCCCATAATGAAAAACAAAAACGTGGTTTTAGAAAAATGGGCCGATTTGTAGAAAATAAAAAACTTAAATGTGCATAAGTACCCCAGAATACTTTATTCAGTACTTTTTAAAAGGCCCTTTGTGATATTGTGTTGTGTTTATTATTCGAAAAAATATACATTTAATCAATTATAAGTCGAGGACAAAATGTGGAGAAAGGGTCTTACTTTCCTAAGGCACTACATTAATATACATATATAGTTGGTTTGAATCCTGATTGGCTAATATAGCCATAAACTTTTCAATGTTTGTCTAGGGTGCATTTATTCAAGTGAGCAAAGTTGTTTCAATTAAACCTTGAAATAAGAAAAGCCACAAAGCGCCATCTCTACTTAATAGACCATGTACTCCATTTATAAGATTAGTAGGTGTCGCTCTCTACACTTGGTTTCAGATTTTAACAATAGAAGTCAATATTATCTTGTGGAAAATTGGTGTTTCACAAACTCGGCATTTCCGTAGCCCTCGATTACCTCTCCCAACAACACAACTGGTAAAGCTATTATCTGAGAAGGCACACTATTACATCAACTTACGTCATGGATGTTTTGAGAAAGACCCCGCAGCACTTACGCCTAGAAAATGACCGGGAAAGCCTTTCCATGTTGCTGTAATTTTCCACATAAAAAACGTCTTGACGCATACATTAGCGTCACACCCTGCATGTCAGCACCGCTAGTATATCACCCCGATGTCCTTGCGACATGACAGGCCTTTCTTTAATGTATTGATAGACCACCCATAATCGTTTTGTGATACACCGTCAGGGCCTTTCAGGGTGCCTATATTGAACGATCTATAAACGGTTTGCGTATTTGTAGTTCTAGCTGTTTGGATTCGATTCGAATCCAAAATGAAATGTAAACAACGCTAAGATCAGAATCCACATTTCGAACAGTAATTGATTCCAGACACGCTAGTAAGCACGCAACATTTTATTAAGATAAAACAAAAATCCAACAATGCAACTGGTCAAATGATACAGAATAAAGAATGGGGTTTCCTGAACCGAAACCGGGAATGGGATAGTGTTTTTAGCATAGCCTTCAGCTACCTGAACGCAATGCTAGAGCAGCATACATGTACACTTGGCAAAAGGATTAGGCATTTCATGCCTTCTCCTTGCGTTTCCGTAGATAAGCACCATTGCTAGAAAATTGATATTATACAAAGTGAAAAGACATCCTCGAACTGATAACAGAAATACGTTTTGGCACTCTGAGTCATGTTTTAAGTGTCAATTCACTGTTGTACTCTAGTCCGGCGTTGGCACACAGGGCCTACACTGCGCAACGTCTCTTTTGTCGTGCAAACGTAGGGCCTCCCATTGATTCAAACTGCGGCCATTTGGCCTCGACCAGCCTTAATATCCACCAGAGTATCCACCACCACCGCCGCTCCTGTATCCGCCACCACCTCCGTATCCTCGGTCTTCGCCACCGCCATAACTACGGCCGCCACCGCCATATCCTCCACCACCACCACCATAGCCTCCGCCGCCACTGTATCCTCCGCCGCCACCGTATCCTCCGCCTCCTCTGGAGCCTCTGTATCCACCGCCTCCACCACCGCCGCCACGACCGCCACCCTGGCCTGCCTCATTTACGCGGATGGTTCTTCCATCGAGAGACTGGCCGTTCATGGCCTCCATGGCGTCCTTCGCATCTTCGGTATTGTCGAACTTCACGAAGCCGAATCCACGAGGCCTTCCCGTTTCTCTGTCCATGATAACATCACATTTAGCAATGCTTCCAAACTTGGAAAAAGCTTCTGCAAGAGACTGCTCTGTGGTGTCGAAGCTCAGGCCACCGACGAACAGTTTCCCTTCGTCGGACATATTTCTTTGTTTTCTACGGCGCTAGGATAAAGAGCTGCTGCTTGAAGTGGAACGTCGTAGCAAGAGAATGGGTGTGTTGCCGCGAAATATTATAAAGATGACTTAGACTCCGCCCACAGGGAAAAAACAGTTGTGATTGGTTGTAGACCTGCCGTAAACTGTTTACCATCGCATCTTGTTGAAGTGCAGCGCGCCAAATACATCTTCCATATTCCATATTACATATTAAGTCGTATTTTTGTAATTAAAATACCTGGCAGTTAGGCAAATATTCAACTGATTAAAATGGCGTCGACTAGCAAGATACCATTGCAGTCAAGAAATTTGCCGTGGTAAGTTGAGGACAGTAGATAGATTTCAAATGCTAGCTTTTCAACTAGTAAGCTAACCTGGCTTAGCTATCTACGTCGTCAGTAGGCTTTTTATGTTAGCTTGCATATAAACAACATATACATGTACATGTGTTGTGGAAGTCTGTTGATGTGTATTTTAGTTTATTGTATGTAGTTATTTTATCAAACATTTACTGCGTGAATGTTTAATGTTGGGCCTACCTTCAAGTCTGTACTGTCGATTTTTAGGGTGGAGAAATACAGGCCACAGACCCTAGATGACTTGATTTCTCACAAGGACATATTAAGCACTAGTAAGTTTACTGTTGTTAGTCCTTCCTTGAAGAAGCAAAAATATAAGTGCAGTACACAACAATGTATGGTCATGTGAATGTATTCAAAATGTTTTAATGTATTGCTTGAGTTTTATTTAACAGCATTTAGTAACCAATCCTGACTTTCTTCAGTCCAGAAGTTTATCAGTGAGGATAGGCTGCCACACCTCCTCTTCTATGGACCCCCAGGCACAGGGAAGACATCTACTATTCTTGCCTGTGCCAAGCAGCTCTACAAAGACAAGGAGTTCAACGCTATGGTCCTGGAGGTATGCCCCAACTCATCACTGAGATGTAGAAATATCAAGAAACCTAACACTGCATTTCAGGGTAGTCTGGTTTTCACATTATACAGGCAGACTATTAACTTTCTGTCAGTTATCCTTTTCTCACCAACTGATTTCTCACCAACGGAATTTTCACCCTCTGAAGTCCTTCAGGTTGAATTATGATTTTTACATAGGTTACCATTCATTCCTGGTCTTGTGTGCTTTTCCCAAAATATTAATTCAGTCACAAACTGCTGCTGCAGTCATTGTTGACCCGTCCCACCCTTGTCACCCACTGATTGAAAAACAGGTGGACAGTACTGGTCAGTCACAACCAAACAAATCCCCCAAATGAACCGTTTTTATCCCCATACTGTGGCCCTTAGCAACCTGTCACTTAGACACTAATAAGAAAATGCTTATTACATCAGAATGTTAACTTTCTCGCTGCAGTGTACAGTAAACATATTGTTATTATTACACTACAATATTTTTCTTTAGATGAATGAGGTCTGGGAAAAAGTTGGCTTTGCCCACGTGCAGAAAGATTTCCTCATTATTAGTTTGAATTGAAAATTCGACCTACCTGTTTTGTTGATGTTATTTAATTGAAATCGTCTTCATGATGCTTGTTGTAGTCAGAGTTAATGATCATCTCTCTTTATCTTGAAAGACTGCTGACGATGTATACAGTAACAGTCAAAGGTTTAGACACATACGAATTCTAGTGTATTTTTTTATTTTTTACTATTTTCCACATTGTAGAACAATAGTGAAGGCTACAAAACTAGGTAACTAAACATATGGAATCATGTAGCAACCAAAAATACAGATCAAAATACAGTAGCCAATCTTTGTCTTGATGAAAGCATGGAATACCCTTGGCATTCTCTCAACCAGCTTCATGGGGTAGTTACCTGGAATGCTTTTCCAACAATCTTGCAGGATTTCACACATGCTGAGCACTTGTTGGCTGCTTTTCCTTCACTCTGCAGTCCTTCCTGCTGCAGTACCTGTGCTTTGGTGGCAAGAGCATTGAACCACCTCCCCCAGACCACTGAAGAAGTATATTTCAATGGCACATTGTAATGACAAAGACCTCTTTCCAAGAGGTGTTGAATGTTTCCAGATGGGCTAGCCTCATAGGTGAACGATTCACAGCCCTCTTCAGGTACCCAGAGATTTTGGTACAAATAATCAATTTAAATATCATTTTCATGACAACTAGATAACATTTTCAGTTCACACCGCAAACAGGAGAGGCTTTTAATGCTACAAAGTGTTTATCTAAAATAATGTAAACAGGTGAAAATTGAAATTGTCGCACATTTCCTTCCTGAGGTAAAATATTACACTCTCTGCAGCAACTGAGTTGTACAGATGTTGTCTTGTTCGGTGTGTATTGGAGAGGAATGAGAGTTGTTTTATGAAGTCTCCATGTGTAAACAGAATCAGAAAAATATTTTTTGTAGGGAAGAAACTGAAAACATGACACAATGATACTGAAACTATTCTAGAGCACCATGTTTGTTACCAGGTAAACATAGTGAGTTTGTACACCTTTCAGGCCATGGGGATAACTAAAACACTGTTTTATATCAAAACTGTCCAGAAACTTGGGTAAGTTATAGGCTTGCAGGAAAATTTAAATATCAGGATGTTGTTGCTCTGGCATTAAAGTGGCAAAGATATGGTACATTTTCTCAGAGATAAATTGCAAAAAAAAAAAATCCAGTGGCAGAACACAGAACCCTTTCTATTGGTCAACAGACTATTTTCAATTGCTTAATTATTCATTAATCAAAACTCTTCACAATAAGTACTTCAGGGACAAGTTATTGTTCTTACATGTTCATGCAATACCTATTTTATAGCTAAATGCATCAGATGACAGAGGTATAGATGTGGTTCGAGGGCCAATCCTGAGTTTCGCCAGCACCAGGACCATATTCAAGTAAGACAATAATACGTTGACACTCCAACATGTTATGTTTCCTTGTGGTTACCAACACTGTTGGCTTTTAAAGTAGTAGACTTCCAGTAGCTTTTAGCTACCTGTCATTCCAGAAGAAGAAAACCTCAACCTTTTATTACAAGTCCCTGTAAACAGCACAGATGACCCTTACTTAGGAAGATTTAGGATTTTTATTTTCGTCTTCCAGGAAGGGTTTCAAGTTGGTGATACTGGACGAGGCTGATGCCATGACCCGCGATGCACAGAATGCATTGCGACGAGGTACCATATTTTTTTACGATCTCATTTGTTGGGTGTCAACTGTCTGTCCGCTAACCAATAATTTTAGAATCGCCTTTAAAGTACATTCATGGACAGATTTCGGGGTAATGTAGTGTAGCAATTTTCCTGTTAGTCTACAGTCGTTCCCACAGATTCAAATATCTGCTTACAGTAACATGTAAGACAGCAAGCAACATGCTGAATGCTTTTTTTCCCCCCCAAGCGACAGCCAATTATTAATACTGCCAATTATTTTGAATGTGAATGTCCTGCTGTTTCTCGTTACTAAACCAATGTTTTGCAGGAAAGTCGTATTCTAGACACGTCGTGACTTTCTTGACATCCATCCCTTTTTCTCTCTCTCTCTCTCTCTCTCTCTCTCTCTCTCTCTCTCTCCTACACCTCTTTCTCTCTCTCTCTCCTACACCTCTTTCTCTCTCTCTCTCCTACACCTCTTTCTCTCTCTCTCTCTCTCTCTCTCTCTTACACCTCTTTCTCTCTCTCTCTCTCTCTCTCCTACACCTCTTTCTCTCTCCTACTCAAACAGTCATTGAGAAGTACACTGAGAACACCCGGTTCTGTCTGATCTGTAACTACCTGTCTAAGATCATCCCGGCCCTGCAGTCCAGATGCACCAGGTTCCGCTTCGGACCCCTGTCCCAGGACCAGATGATCCCCAGGCTGGAGCATGTTATACAGCAGGAGAGGTGAGGCTAAGAAGGCCTGGGTAATGACAGGCTGCTCTTCTGGGGAATGTGGGCCAGAGACGACTGTGTGCAGTTCATTGAACAGTGTACATTTTGTTATTAGGACTTGCAAATTTTTGAGGGAGGAATTGTGTAACTATTTCAAAACCGGGTATCTGATGTTAGTAATCCTCCAGAGTGGTAGGTCAGGCATGCTCTGATTGTATTTGGCTTGCATGTAAACCTTGAGAGTATTGCATTATTTGTATTTCCAGAGGTGTTATGTATTTGTGAGACCGCATACCTCTCCAGGCCCAATATCCAATAAAAACGTGAGCGAACTGAAGGAATAACACCGGGGTTTAAAACAATCTACTTTGTCTTGTGCTATCTGTGAGCATCTTGTTTTCTCTGTTCTGTGTTTTTTCTTCCGTTTATTTTGTCTGTTCTGTGTTTTTTTTCTCATGTCTGTTCATTCATACATGTATACGCGGGGCCCAGCTATAAAAGAGACCTCGAAATAAAGTTCTAATAATAATAATTCTTGACTTTTCAGTCAGGCTTATGCATCTGTGTTCTTGTCCCTGCAGTATTGATGTAACTCCAGATGGAATGAAAGCTATTGTGACCCTGTCATCAGGGGACATGAGAAGATCCCTCAATATACTGCAGGTACAGAAAAGAGCACACTACCAGTATGTAGCCAAATGGTCTGACATATGTTGTGGTTTTTAAATGTTTTTTGGGAAAGACAGTTGGGAAAGAGTTTTCTGAATGAGCTGTAGGTTGAGGGCAAACCTACGCTGCATTGGTGGTCTTCACAATTCTGTAAGACTGAGGGGACACACTCTAGACCAAAGATATAAAGCACTGTGCTCCTGTGCAGGATAATGTACTATAAACAGTCTCTCTACTAGTTACGTTTTCTGCTGATAGAAGGAGAATACTGCTTCTTTAACAAACTAACAATGAAACTCATTGTCTGCTTGGTCATATAATATATTTGTATATTACAGAACTGACTGTTATTGCATTGTAGAAAGTTTACTGTACACAAAAAACACCTAATTTCTCATGAAATGTAGGATTATTTATTCAGGAGTTTTCTTTTATGGCGCCAAAACACACATACCACTAGTATGGCCCTATGTTCTCCCCCCAAATTATTATAATAATTTTTTCTAGTTTAAGTTTTTACTCTCAAAATCATTTTTTTTTTAACATTAGCATAAATGTTCATGGCTAAACAATGTGGTAAGCTTTGGCATTGACTATACAGAGCAGCCCATTCTCATTACCTCTTCCATAACTGGTGTTCTAGGATAAACGTTTTTCAAATTAATATTGATTACACATACTAATTTTTAATGTTGTGGGATTCTGTTTGAGTATCTGGATTGGCCAAGTGTTCTGCGAAAGATTTCCTTTCTGGTTGTACATTATGCTAGGCCTGTTTGTGTAGATTACAAATATCCAAATAGGGTATTTTACTGTTTTAATTCACGTTTACATTTTTTTTTAGTTTCACTCAAATATTGTGGGTTACTGTGTGTAAACAAAACAAGAAAAAGTAAGATATGATGTGTTAGCATATCAGGCTGTAAGGCAACAAAAGGTGGCCATTTTTAAAGGGGGCAGTGACTTTCTAGATCAACCTTAAAACAGATTGCTTTTAAACACTGTGTGTTCTCACATTTGCTCAATCTGGAACTTTTCCAAATAATAATATTTGTATGATCAGAACATTTGTATGATCAGAACATTTGTATGATCAGAACACGTGAGAAAAAATCATACAGTGAAGGAAATCCCGTGCTGGTTTTTGTACGTTTGCCCACTGACAAAGAAATGGTCAGTAAATAATTTCAATGGTAGGTTTATTTGAACAGTTAGAGACAGAATAACAACAAAAAAAATCCAGAAAAACATGTAAAATGTTTTACATTGATTTGCATTTTAATGAGTGAAATGTTAACGGGAGCGAGAAGAGGGTGTTCCACGTGCGTGTGCAAAACTGATTGTCTACACAGCGTTCCCTGCTGAGAAATAGTCAGTGTGAACGTGACAATCGCTAATCAAGACATGCTGTCATGTCTGATTGCAAACCAAGCACCTATGCCTGTGCCTTTAGGTATGTTAAGTCATGAGCCTGCCCTGCTGTGAGACTGTCTCTGTGAGAGTTTTCTGAATGCAGGAACAACATGCTTTTTAAAGAACAGTGTCAGTAGGGAGGCTAAACCAGTATCACGGCCTCGCTTATTATGATACTTAAGAACATTGACATCATATTAGAACAATTTAGAAGCCCAGCGCTAGTTTATACCAAACAATACAGATTCTGAATGCAGTATTTTTAGCTGGAATCCTTCAATATAAAAAAGAGGGTTTTCCTGGCTTTCGCTGTAAGGCTGGGGTAATGCAATGTAACCACTCTGATATTCACAGAATGATTGATGCAGTGGACATCAACTGTCTAGTGTTCAAAAGTGTTTTTACCATGTTTCGAGGCTTCATAGTATTGAATCACATTTTTGACAAACCCTGCTTTAAACCCACTTACATGAGCTTTGGACTGCGAAACAAATTTCATGACCTTTTGTGTTATTACATTTACGTTTTTAATTTATCACTTTAGTGCAACCTTCAAAAACAAAACTTTCCTTCAATTTTATTGATTTAGTCAAACAGCCATGTGAACTATTTGTCCTGATATCAAATTCTTTACTTTGTGAGTTCCGTCTGTGGCTGCGTGGGAGCCACTCCCACTGACTGTGTAACCGTGACAACAGCATCTAATCGTGTTGAAACTGCCACTAGATCAGGTTTTAAATAGTTTATAAAAAATTATTGATTCTATGTCTGTTAGTTATAATGTAAACAATGTCCAAGTCTAAAACATGTTAGAAATAGACAGTCATGCTGAAGTAGAGTCATGTGTATAGCATCATGACTTGAGTTTTCAGTTTGCTGGGTTATTGACTTGAATTAATTACATCATTCAAAATATTTGTTATTTTAATTGAAAGATTTAAATAATGTTGAACTTTCTGTTACTTGTCATTATTGGCCACATTGAAATCTAGTATGCCCACACAGAAGGAATTTACTAAAAAGGTACGAACATAATGGCTAAACGGAAATCTTGTACCACCAACTGAAAGACTCCGTAGCACCAGTGGAAAATGTTCATCTGGAGCCCAGTCTTTAATGTAACGCTTAAAAACAACCAAATTGACAGACTTACGTCTGTAATGACTGATTGTGTCCCAAATTGTACCTCACAACTAAGGAATGCTAGTTCCACATTCTTAACTTTGAGGTCTTTTGACGTTTTGTTTCCTCTGTATTTGTCAGAGCACCAGCATGGCCTATGGGAAGGTGACTGAGGACAATGTTTACACCTGCACCGGTCACCCACTTCGCTCAGACATAGCCAACATCCTGGAATGGGCCCTAAACAAGGACTTCAGCACCGCTTACAAACGTATCCTCTGTTCACTCCCACATCATATGTTGTGCCAGAATGTTTAGTCTATTAAAAAAACAACTTTGCCCTTACCCAAAGCAGCTCTTACAAATACCATCAGATACATGATATTACCACCTACAACAATGCAGTATTTGTAAAGTCTCCAATGTTTAATAAGTTAATTTAACATGATGTCTCTGTTAGGAAATATTCTGAAAATGTAGGATTAATCCTGGAGGTTTGAGCGAAGCTTAGGGATGGCTATTCTCTACCACCCACACATCCACCGTTTTCCCAGTAGCTCCCACCTCTTCTAGGAACTGGCTGTGAAAGCCTTGCTGTGTTCTGGTATCATACTGGGATGCCATAATGTCAGTATAGAAAGTCACTTTCAATGAAATCTCTATTCCAGTCCATGACCATGTCAAAAAAAGCACAAACTCCAGATAAATACAAAGTCACACCTCTGCACTGGACCAGGACAACTCAGAAAATGAAAATGTTTTCTAAGCCGTGAAACGTCCGCTTCTATTTTGAATGGATAACATTTTAGAGGAGAAATCAATTTCTTAATAAACCTTTAATTTAACAGGTATGTCCAGAAAAATAAACTCTATCGAGAGATGTTCCTTAGCTTCTGTACCTCAGAGACTCTTCAGCTGAAGACGTTGAAAGGCCTGGCCCTGCATGACATCCTGACGGAGATCCATCTAGTCATACACAGAGGTAAGCCCTGGTCAAAGTCAGGCTTTTTATTGTACAAATAACAAAATAACAGTGGTGCTCTGAGCAGTGAAATGATGACGACATTACATTCTTATGTCTGGACACAGAGCACCTTTACAATTCAGTGGCTCATGTAATTAGTTCCCATGCTGTATGAGTCATTCTTCCATTGAGTGAATCATTCAAGATGTTCAAGGACATTGTGCTCAGTAGCTGCATCGTTTCTGGTTCAAATCCCCTCAACTGACAAGGTGGGGAAATTGTCTGATTGTATTGTTACATGGTACATAAACAGCTTCATGCTGCCAGGTATGAGAGGACACTTACTAAATCTGAATTTGACAGCGTCTGCATAGAGGCTTGATGTTTTCTTGCTGCGGGTTCCCAGAAGACCCCATGGTGATTATCATGGCTGTGAACAGTAGAAGGAATGCCATTGGGGTAGAGTGGCACCCTAAAATGAACAAAATGGTTGACTTTGTTTTAGAATGTTTCTACGTTCATAACTGTGAAGTATTTTCTTATTTTTGAGGTTACGTGTCGGTTCTTAAGCAGTTTGGTCAGATTGTTCTGGTCTTACCATAGACAGCTTTCATTAGCTGATAGCTTTTACTTTCATAATGCAGGATTTGAGGGATTTGATACAGTATGTACCTACAAACAATTGTAACGGTGGATGTAAATGACTGGATTGTTTGTAATGGAATTGGCCATAATCTAAGACTTTGGAAAAACTCTGTTCTCAAATAGAGGTTGAAACTCATTACGCCATTATAAATTGTGTAGCCAAATGCAACACAGACCTTGACCCTGAATAAACAATGTTTTTCCCTGAATTCAATGCCAGAGCAGTACACTACAGGAGAGGACATTTTCTGTCTTTTCCTTGTGCTTCCGTTGATATTGACATGGTCAAATAAATGAGAGCTAGAAAATACCTGAACTTCTTCATACATTGCAAATTGAAATGAAGCATCATTTCTTTGTTATGTTGATAATGTAAAACAATCCTTTATGTCAGTGTCTTTTCACTGTTGTTTTCTGGTTCTGCCATATGTAACACTTCTTTGTCGGAAAGCAAAGAGGGCATCCCATTGTTGGGGAACCGTTTGAGCAAGCCCCCACCTCAATGCTAATTCCTTTGATATTCAAACTGCGGCCATTTGGCGGCATGGTTCTTAGCTGGGTGTGAAGCCACTGAATAGACAACTGGTGATTTTTTTCCCTCTTCTTCTCCCCCACGGAGAGGCGTCTCCTTCCTCCCCCCCTAGAGAGAGGGTCCCCCATTGTGATTTGAGCAGATGGGTTCACGCCTCAGTCCTGTGTTGATTAGTTTGAGTAGATTACTTGAGACGTTGATCAGAAGTGTTGCCCTTCCTGGTCAGACGGAGCAGTGATCAATGTTTTGATGTATTTGATTGCTCTCTGTGGTGTTATATGCCATTATTAACAATGTAATTTGATTTGTTACAGTGGATTTCCCTCCTGCCATTCGGATGGGCCTGCTTATCAAGTTGGCAGAGATTGAGTAAGTGTCTCTTTAGTTTGCTGGTGACATAGAGCTTTCCCAAAAGTGATGAATAGCTTACTGTTTTAAGTTGCTCTGGATGAACGCATCTGTTAAATGCCTCAAATGGGAATTGAATGTGAATCTTTTTCTTTCAGGTACCGGCTGGCCTCAGGAACCAGCGAGAAGATCCAGTTGAGTTCGATGGTGGCAGCTTTTCAGGCGGTCAGAGACATCGTGGTCAATGAGGCTACCTAGACCGTCTGTACCAAAACGGTCACAAACACTGAGTGCACAGAGGTCTCGTTCCCAAGGTCCTAGGGGCCTATGGTGTGTTGGTTCCAGTCGATCACTAGCATATCTGGTCAAGGCCAAAGTAACCTGAATTGTGTGTTAGTGCTGGGGGGGAACAAAAAGGCCTGCATTGACTGGTCACCATGACTGGGACTCTATGAGGGGAGAGAACTCCTGAGACTGATGCTTGTGCTTGTTTAAGAAAATTCCTGTATGTACATTAGATTGAATGTCTGTTTAATTAAATAATGTAAAAGTTTCTACTATGTTGTCATGGAATAATGTTTAAACCAGTTTCCTGTACACGTTTCCAGTTGATTTAATCTTTGTAAATAATACATACATAAATTACAGTTTACACAATATATACCTCTAACAAAAAATAGACTTCTGGTAGCAACTTCCAGAAAGGTTTCTGAAACTTGTAATTTTATCTTTTATAATGTTAGGATTCAAGGCTTTTAAAAGTGCCATTGCATGTTTGAATTTAATCATAAGGGGAATTTTCACTTAGGCATCCTGAGAGATTTCCTCAGACAAATCTAGCTGATTGGACATGACTGCTTAACCCATTTATAACATTTGCCACGGTAGAGCATTTTCTAGAGAAAAGAGTAAAAGTGGCATATTAAAATGGCATATAGCAGATGCTCTGACCAAGAACTGAGTGCCGCCCCTCCATGCTCTACCAGCGGAGCCACACGGTCCACTCCATTCAGAGCCCTAAAACAACCCAGCAGGCCCATCAACACATCATGCACTTTAAAAGCAGGCAAGATAAGCTCCTGTGCCTGGACTGTTTGATCATCAGTCAATCAATACTCGACAACTCAAAAAGGATTGCAAAAGTAGTCCAAAAACAAGTTCTCTGCCCATTCCCAAAGTCACGATATGGTCGTATCTGTGAAGCAGTCAGGCCGTGCTACCATGAGGTCCGGGATGTCTCTGTAGGTGAGGAACTCCAGGATTCTGCGTGGAATAGGGAGGGCCTCCACCTGTTGGGTGGAGACTGACAGACGCAAAGCGGAGCGACACAGGTGGCTCAGGCTGGGTACTGACCTAGGCACCTTCCAGAATCTCACATGGCCATCTCTGGTCCTGCAACCACAACACACAGGCACAGCCAATTTGTTTGCCTTGTTGTAACCTTCCTACATGTATATGCCAACTAAGACTTCCTTTTTTTAACTGCATCAACACAAGGTGTTGGGAGTATAGCTAAAAAATATAACTGCTTATATTCCTTGTTTCCTTACCTCATCTATACTATTCATCTTTATTAATAGTAATTCCAATAAAAATGGACCAACAAACTATTGATCCACGGTTGATACAATGTTTTTGTATGTCAGCAATCAAGTTTTGAAAACAACTTGAAAAATTGCAGGTATGGTGTGTTTAGGATCATATGACATTTTCCAACATCTGGCATATTTTGGAAGGGCTACATCTTGAAACCAATATTGCCGACATCAAAATGTTGGTAGTGTCAACAGTGGACTAAAGAAACAGAAACGTCATTGAAAGTGAATCTACCCTGTGGCAACGACGCCACCATGTGGATGGAAGTTGCAGCACAGCCCATTGGAGGCACGGTCCTCTTTGGTCTGCATCACCATGCCCCTCTTTCCCAGCTCCCAAAGCTGGAGGGCTCTGTAAAACAGCAAACATTTCTGTAACTGCATTCCCTATTTTCATATGTAAAGTCCTTAAAGAAGTAGTGTACACAGTGGTCAGTTTTTTTAAATATATAAAGGTGTATATAGATATACAGGTGCATCTAAAAAAAAAATATTGTGGAAAAGTTATTTTCCGTAATTCGTATTAAGAAGTTACACCTTCATATATTCTAGATTCATTATACAAAGTGAAACATTTCAAAGCCTTTGTTTCCATCTAGATTACAACTTACCGCTCATGGAAATCCAAAATCCAGTATCTCAAAAAAATGTTAGAAAATATATATAATACAGAAATGTTGACCTGAGAAGAGCTCTAATCAGCTAATTAACTCCCTGAGCCTTCAGTACACATAACCACAATCATGAGGAAGACAATCATTGACACCATCCATGAGGAGGGTAAGCTACAGAAGGTCATTGCTGAAAGGGCTGGCTGTTCACAGAGTGCTGTATCAAAGCATATTCATGGAAAGTTGACTGGAAGGGAAAAGTGTGGTAGGAAAAGGTGCACAAGCAACAGGGAATGAGAGGATTGTCAAGCCAAGCCAATTCAAGAACTTGGGGGAGCTTCATAAGGAATTAACTGAGGCTAGAGTGAGTGCTTCAAGAGCCACCACACACAGACGTGTCCAGGAAATGGGCTACAAATGTCCAGCCACTCCCACGTCAGAAGCGTCTTACCTGGGCAAAGGAGAAAAAGAACTGGACTGTTGCTCAGTTGTCTAAAGTCATATCTTCAGATGACAGTACATTTTGCATTTAATTTGGAAGTCTACATCCTTGAGTTTGGAGGAAGAGTGGAGAGGCACAGAATACAAGTTGCTTGAAGTCCAGTGTGAAGTTTCCACAGTCAATGATGATTTGAGGCGCCATGTCATCTGCTGGTCTTGATCCACTGTGTTTAATCAAGTCCAGAGTCAATGCAGCCGTCTCCCAGGAGATTTTAGAGCACTTCATGCTTCCATCTGCTGACAAGCTTTATGGAGATGCGGATTTATTTTTCCAGCAGTACTTGGAAACGGCCCACAGTGCCAAAACAACTGGTAACTGGTTTGCTGTCCGTGGTGTTACTGTGCTTGTTTGGCCAGCCAACTCGCATGACCTGAACCCCATAGAGAATCTATGGGGTCTTGTCAAGAGGAAAATGAGATACACCAGACCCAACAACAAAGATGAGCTGAAGGTCGCTATCAAAGCAACCTGGGCTTTCATAACACCTCAGCAGTGCCACAAGCTGATTGCCACACTGCATTGATAAAGTAATTAGTGCAAAAGGATTGAGTGCCTAAATTAATATACATAGGAAACCTTTGCAGGTGCTTTGAGTTAATTAGCTGATTAGAGCTCTTCTCAGATTGACATTTCTCTGTTCTAATATTTTGATATTGGATTTAAAATTTTTATTTCCATGAGCTGTAAGCCTTAATTATCAAGTTTGAAACAAAAAAAGGCTTGAAATGTTTGACTTTATGTGTAATGATTCTAGAATATATGAAGGTGACTTATTGATTTGAATTATGGGGGGGGATGAACTTTTCAAAAAAAAAAATTTTAGATGCATATATCACAACATAATTCTAGGAATTCATACCATACCAAAACAATTGTGTTTTCCACACACAAGTCCAACTAGAAAGTCAGTCTGACAAGCTCACTTGACGGGTGATCTCAGGTAGCTTTTATTAGGAGTCACTCCGACACGAGAAAAGCCAAAGCCATCAATATGCATGGGCTCATGCAGTTTCCAACCACACATCAGCCAGCAGCAAACTCATGGCTCAAACGTGGTGTCCATAGACTTCTTAATGTGTTAGAAAACCAGTATGTCGTTTTGTAGTTTCGATGAACAATCCCTTTAAATAGACTTTCCATAAGGTTTGCATATTTTTTCAGAGAGTAGTTCTGAAAGTATCACGAGAGGCAAAACATGGCTTCAAAACAACATGCTGTCTTTCATTTTGCCCTCCTAAAATTTTTTTTACTCCTCATATGTGTAACATATCAAAAGGTTGTGATTAGCTAATCATTTACTCATGCTAAAGATCCTTGTACATGTTAGTAATCTGTAATTTTAACCAAATTAACATCAATTAAATATCACTAATAGAAACACTCTAGTTGTAAAATCGTGTCATAGTTTAATAAACTTCATCAAAGTAAACCTCTAATATCTCGACTAACTTTACTCTCACCTGTCCTCCGTAACAATAGCCAGGTACAAACCATCGGGTGAGAATCGCAGCGATGAGATCTGGTTCTGTCCATACATCTCACAGCAGTCCCTATGGAGAAGGCAACAACTTTAAACTAATGAACGACAAATATCCAACAATTACCACGACACACACACACTTACACCAGTGAGGCCAGTTTCTGTGCAGTGTATGGGTCCCACAGATCAATCCACCAACCGGAGCCGCTGAAAGCAGCGGTGGCAAGCAGTGCCCCATCAGGAGTGAAGTCACAGGAAGCTAACAGGTAGAACGTCTTGTGATTTGTCCCCTTTAAGTTCTTGATAAAGGTGTACGACCGCAGGCTCCACAGACACACCATCTGATAACAGAAAGAAAAGGTACTTTTCACACCACCATCCTGAGATTAACCAAACTCTGACATTGGCTCTGACATTTCCGTTTCAGCACATGGTGCATAGATCTTTTCAACCACGTGGTGGTTGCATAGATCTGCTCTCTACCGCATGGTTTGATTTGGCTTACTTATGTAAAAAGATCATGTTTTGTTGGGTTTGCAGCCTGTCTGCATTTAAATAGTGTGAATATTGTAAGATGAATTATTCAAACCCCTTCACTTTGTTCACATTTTGTTTGATTTTGTTACAGCTGTATTCTAAAAGGATTACATAGACCTTTTTCCTCAATACCCCATAACAACGTTTTTTAGAAAGTTGGAAAATACAAATATCACATTTACAATATTCAGATTCTTTGCTATGACACCTGAAACAGAGCTCAGGTGCATCCTGTTTCCACTGTACATACTTGAAATATTTTTACAACTTAAGAGTCTACCTGTGGTAAATTCAATTGATTGGACATGATTTGTAAAGGCACACATCTGTTTATTTAAGATCCCACAGTTGACAGTGCATGTCAGTGAAAAAGCCATGAGGTCAATGGAGTTGTCCACAGAGCTCCGAGACAGGATTGTGTTTAGAAACCGACCTGGGAAAATTATTTCTGCATTGGTCTTAGTCACTGAGGTGACCAAGAAACCAATAATCACTCTGACAGAGTTCTTGTGTGGAGATGGCAGAACATTGCAGATTGACAACCACCTCTGCTGCACTCCAATAATCAGTTCTTGGTGGTAGAGTGACAGTAAATGGCACATGACAGCCAGACGAGAGTCCTTTAGGTGCCCTTCAGGTGCCTTGACATCGGGTTCTTGGTCACCTCCCTGACCAAGGCCATTCTCCCGATTGCTCAGTTTGGACGGGTTGACAGATTTAGAAAGACTGTTGGGGGTTCCAGTCTTTTTCCATTTCACAATGATGGAGCCAACTCTGCTCCTGGTAACTTTCAGTGCTATAGCAATTGAGAGTCCTGGCAAAGGGCCCGAATCTTTTTTTTTTTTAAGTTGGTGAATTTCTAAAAACATGTTGTCTTTGCAAAAAAAAATATGTAATCAATTATAAATGAAGTCCATAACACAACAAAACCTGGAAAAAGTGAAAGGGTCTGAATACTTTCTGAAAGCACTGTATATTTAGATTTTTTTCTTTGTAAGGGAGGTGAAACAATCAAAGGAAGTAAAAATAAGTAAATAATACTGAACAACTTTAAAAAGTGTTTGACTACGGTCACATCTGAAATCTCCCACAAAAGTCTTTGCAGACAAATCATTGGTTCAGTGGAAAATACAACTTACTCTGTCAAACCTGCCAACGGACGCTATCATGCTGCAGTCTGGTGAGATGCTACAGCAGCTGATCCAATCCTTGTGACCAGTGAGGACATGCGACTCCTTTTTACCTATGAAGGCCAGAGAATGAAATCACATACACTGTATAGAACTTGAAGGTAAATTCCCTATATGAACCTGTTAAACATTGGCCACGTTCTCCTAAAGGATTAACAGAGCTGAGAGAAGGATGAACTGAGCAAAATATAGGTAGGTCCTCCATTGCTTACTAACCGTCTGCATTTCCAGGTTGTTTTGTTCTTTTATTCTATACCTAAACACTTTTTTTACTTTGGGTCTTGGCTGGGTATAGCACTTTTAGACAACACTGCTGATGTAAAAAGGGCTGTACAAAATACATGTGATGAGTTGATTTGAAAAATATTTAAATTAATTTTGTATATACTAAATATTTGCCCAAAAGGGAGATGAGTAAATACTTTAATCTAAAAAAGAACGCCTTGCCACCTGGTAGTCCCATACTAGAAGATTCTATCTGCAAAAAATATGATTCTATTAACCTATATGCTTCTGAAGCCTCATTTCTTTCAAGTGTCATATTTTTTGTTATCACTATATTTTTGAGTATTATACAAATACAGAATATTCAACTGAACAAGGTTGTCTAATTCTCAATTCTAACCCAACTGAAGATAGAATCTTTCAGTCTCAATCTCTTAATATAATTTGGAGTGAGGTTTGAACAGTAGCTGACCTTTCTGGGTTAGATCCCATATCCTTAAGGTTTTGTCTCGAGAGGAAGACACAAGAGTGAGCTTTCCGTTGGGAGTGAAAACCAGTTCCCTTGCAATCCCCTCATGTCCTCTGAGGTCAAACCGAAGCTGACCTGAAAATACCATCAGGGCACTTGTAAGAGACTTGGGTTTTATGATCATTGCATGAAAGAGAAGTGTATTGAGTTAAATATCCCACCAGTTGCAACATCCCATATCTTGATCACTCCGTTCTCTAAGCCAGTTGCCAGAAGCAGTCGAGATGATTTTCTGTCACAGGATGCCGCTTTATCTTTGAGTGCTTGGTTCTTCGATGGACGTGGTCCAAATGCCAGCCCCCACACTGTCTGACCACAGTTCAGAGACTGGTCCTTTGGATGGCTCTCTGGGGCAATCCCAACCTTGTTGGCCCTATTTGGACAAAAATGATTGACAGTGAGCACATAATCAACACTTTAAAGTGGAAGTTCAAATGGGTAGGATGTTGGACAGGGCTGCCATGTCTTGACCGCTCTAGCTACTCCTTGTGGTCGGTCAGGTGAATGCAAGCTTAATCATGGTTGTTGTGAATATTCTCTCCAAGCAGGTAGGCAATGTGGGTGGTGAATACATCCTGATTAAGCGAACAGTGTGATAAGAAGCGGAATGGCGTGACATGATTTGCATGGAAGATCAACACAACTTGATCTTCCATTCTTCTGAACCCATTTGGTTGCTGCCATGATTCAAAACAATAATTGTAAACCCACTGAAAAACGAAATTAAAATAAGACCACATGTTAAAATCGTTGAACTTCGCATTTAATGAGAAGGGAGGAAAGACAGGGAGATTGGAAGCAAATACTTTTAGAAAGTCAAAAGCATGGATATTATTTACAGGAATAGTCTTTGTCCATATACTTATCATACCGAAGCGGCCAGGCGACCACCCACACAATCCCGTGTCCCATGGTCCATGCAAACCATGATCCATCGTGAGAGAAGTCCACGCTCCACGTCTCGCAACCAGCGCGCCCCTCCAGGGATATAGGGTGGGCGGATTTCAACTCCAATATCAGCCCGTCGGACGCTGTAAATGGCAAGACGTTTTTGTAACATTTTATGTTGTTGGACTATAACACAATACAACACATTTGAGCGAATACTCTACATATCAGTGCGCAATACAGCGGTTCGAACATAAAGCTTCCCTTCTCCCCAATAATTTCTCTTGCTGTTGATGTCCAATTGATTTATTTTGCCTGCTATTTAATGAGGTGTTGATGTAATTGCTCGTCTTTTCTGGAAGACTCGGACTCCAAACGTAATAGAGATGTTAAGAATCTACTAGAAAAAACGCAGGAATTCTTCAAACACATGGTATTTACATATAACATGTACTGTACCTGACTGAATGTCCGGAGTGTTGTCTTCGGACGAACACATTGTTGCAAATGATATACCTTGACAGGAGTGGGTTTACATTCTTGATCCGTTGACTGTCTCTACTTCCTGATTACTTGACGATACCGTCGAGTCCATTTGCCTACATGTTAAAACGCCGTTGGTCTATTTCTAAAGAAAAAGAGCGCAGTTTGTTTCTTGTTTGACGAAGTGACGTGCTAGACGAGTTATCTTCTCAGAAAACAACAAAAAAACGTGACTCTAAGCAACATGTTACATGTTATTTCCTGTAAATGCAATTCCTCAAACCCAACACGATTGGCTACCTTGCCACACGTGCTGTTATTTTCTTTTACGTAACAAACTCATCTCTAGCTTGTTTGATCTCATGATTAGGCTAGGCCTCACCATTGTATCAGTGGTTCATTATAAAAAAGGAAAGAGATTCACCTCCATATACTTTTACATTCATATTTAGTTTTGTGTTTAGTAATACAACATTTTATGTAACATTGTATAAAAAAAGTAATTTAATGATAAATGGCATCAATCCGTTGAAATAACCCTGTTAACGACCAATTGATAAACCTGAAGCTAAAACGATACAAGGGTGAAATGACAGTAGCAAACATAATCAATCAATCTACATATTAGGTTAAATCCAACCAACAATAATTTCACACAGTCATAAGTAATACACGTTGTTTCATATTCTCTGAAAAAGAACAAATAAATAAACAAAAACACCTAAAATGTGACAAGTTCTTCCGTATCCGTAGTATGTTCTAACTGTAATGGATGTTCAACAATTTCTGCATCTTCGTATATACTTTTACATTCATATTTAGTTTTGTGTTTAGTAATACAACATTTCATATAACATTGTATAAAAAAAAAGTAATTTAATGATAAATGGCATCAATCCGTTGAAATAACCCTGTTAACGACCAATTGATAAACCTGAAGCTAAAACGATACAAGGGTGAAATGACAGTAGCAAACATAATCAACCAATCTACATATTAGGTTAAATCCAACCAACAATTATTTCACACATTCATAGGTAATACATGTTTTGTTTCATATTCTCTGAAAAAGAACAAATAAATAAACAAAAACACCTAAAATGTGACAAGTTCTTCCGTATCCGTAGTATGTTCTAACTGTAATGGATGTTCAACAATTTCTGCATCTTCGTGGTCATCTACAAAATATGTTAGAAAAATAGGGGTTAGACTTGCATCTTCCAGTTCCAGAGCCTTTTCCATGATTTAAAGGGTATTTTCAGTCATATGCTTTATTGGACAGTAAAGTGGTAAAATATCACTAAATATATTAGAGACAGAGGTGGAATTGCTGCATTACAATCATTTCACTTGCCTTCCTAATATAAGGTGGAATTGACCTATACCTTTTCAAAACACATTATGCTGGTAATAACCCTATGGGCTTTTCCACTGATATTAGGAAATTCACCCTTACTGGACGGAATTCTGTGTATCTGCACAAATGTGGTGTTGTGTCCATTAGCCACAGGTTGCGAAGGTAGTCTGGGTACAGCTTCCTCAAACACAAACTCCTCGTCGGAATCAACTAGGCTTATCACATCTCCCGTCTCCTCCTCCATTCGCCCAAATCCATTATCTGTTATAAAAAGGACCAAGTTGCTTGTCAGAATCTAAATACATATTTGAATAGTCAGTACATTTCCATGTCATTATTAATAATTAAGTATTATCTTTCATTAAGGTTGAATTAGAATTTAATTACTAAAAGTTGAATTAGTATTTTCTTTTCATAAAAATATCAAAAAAACAATAAGATTATTACCCAGGCAAATTCGGTCACGTCGGGAGTATAATATTTTCGCAATAACAACTCCAGATCCAACGACCAAAATGGCAAGGAAAACCCCAATGACTGCTCCAGTGTACTGTGATGAGTCTGTTAATAAAAACAGACATGTTTTAGCTGCTGAAAGTGGTTTACACTCGCATAAATGTCACTTAATGGCCATAACTGTACAATAATCACTCACAAGGAGAGGCAACAGGTTCAGCAACATTCCAGAATAGGTGTTGCCTCCTTTTGCACCCGCAGTTACTTCAAGATTTCATTGTCTAAAAATGTGTATATTATGTTCACAAACAGATCCCACACACCTAGCCCCTTTCTAATCAGTGATATTGATTATAACTAGGGACAGATCATTCTGCAGACACATTTTCCATACAGTTTACAACACGTTTTATTTATTTTCTGTATAGCAAGGAAAACTAAACATGGAAACATGGTTTTGAAGTACCTGCCCAGGGAAAATCTCACTTTTGAAAGTTCACATTTCCAAATGTGGATGTTAACTCATATAGACATAAGAAATCCCAGAATACTCCTGAGGTGTATGAATCAGTCAATGAGAGGTCTAGAGAAGTATTACTTGTCCCATTAACTGTCATCACATAGTAACATTTTTGATGAAAATAATAAAAACATTTTAGGTATATTACGGTATATTTCATGACCTTTTTGTAAGAAACTATTTCAACATGATTATATTCTAATTAATTGTGAAGTAAAATGAAAATACTGGGCAGTACCATAAACTTAAGCAGACCATAAGTGGGTTCTCTCTTATCACCAGAGGGTTAAAGACTTGCATTGGCCTGGTCTATGAGCAGGGGGCCGGCAAAGCTTCCTTTGTCTTATTGCTCTATAGGGGCTGCCACAGGCAGAACTGTGGTCATTCCCTGTCGTTATTCCTTGTCTTATTGCTCTATAGGGGCTGCCACAGGCAGAACTGTGGTCAATCCTTGTTGACCAAGCGGCGTACAATGTGCCAGAACAGCAGGTATATATTGGAGGACACATATCCTAAACTTCAACTCCCCCGAGCCATTTGTGAGTTACTGCGATAAGACAAGGTGGTAACAACTAAGTGGATATACACAAACATGGAGATAAAGAGGGGTAAAATAGGATGTACATGTACACATTGATTGTTTGAACTATGAAATAGAAATAACATCTCTCTGAACTTACACTTCACCGTCAACTGGATCTCAAGTTCGCGGACCATTAGCGGGTTCTCACTCCTACAGAAGTAGAAGCCCTCGTCCTCCATGGTGACATTAACTATGGTAAGGCTGAAGACTGGGCCATTCTCCGACATCACATACTTTGCGCTGGGGATCACGTCCTCCTGGTGGATTGTCTTCTGCCAGGTAGTGATGGCTGGAGGCACGGAGATGGACTCTGTACAGGTTAACGTGACATTGGTCCCCTCCAGGGCTGTCACCAATGGATTCCCACTGGGATAGGGAGACCCTGAGGAGAGGGTTATTTCAGATATGAGGACAGGGAGACCCCAAGGAGACGATTATTTCAGATATGAGGACAGGGAGACCCCAAGGAGACAAGTATTTCAGATATGAGGATAGGGAGACCCTGAGGAGACAGGTATTTCAGATATGAGGATAGGGACACCCTGAGGAGACAGGTATTTCAGATATGAGGATAGGGAGACCCTGAAGAGACAGGTATTTCAGATATGAGGATAGGGAGACCCTGAAGAGACAGGTATTTCAGATATGAGGATAGGGAGACCCTGAGGAGACAGGTATTTCAGATATGAGGATAGGGAGACCCTGAAGAGACAGGTATTTCAGATATGAGGATAGGGAGACCCTGAGGAGACAGGTATTTCAGTTATGAGGATAGGAAGACCCTGAAGAGACAGGTATTTCAGATATGAGGATAGGGAGACCCTGAGGAGACAGGTATTTCAGATATGAGGATAGGGAGACCCTGAGGAGACAGGTATTTCAGATATGAGGATAGGGAGACCATGAGGAGACTGGTATTTCAGATATGAGGATAGGGAGACCCTGAGGAGACAGGTATTTCAGATATGAGGATAGGGAGACCATGAGGAGACTGGTATTTCAGATATGAGGATAGGCGGGGCGTGTGCTAAGACCACTCTGACAACCAACATATCATGCCCTTGTATATTTTACCAGACAACTCCCTTGCTTGTTGTTTTTGGAACAGTGCCCCGTTTCTCATGAAAGACATTTTCTGAGCTTCTTTATGGCCAAAGACAAACCAGAGACATGTCGATTTCTATTAGTTGCAAAACAGTCAACGTGTTGATAAATTGTCAAATGTCAGTGTTGTGATGAGTTACACCGCTTCTACAGCCTTCCCAATAACTCCAGGCCACACCCTGACACTCCACATTTGTTCCTACTCCTTAATCAGCTTTTCTTGATTCCTTTTGCACACTCAATTTCCTTTGTAAGCTTCATGTGCTTTTCCACCTACAAGTTTAGTTTGTGAAAGATGATGCCACTGCGGAACAGCCTAGAGTAGTCCTCTTTTTCCTTCCTCTGTGTGTGAAACATTCACTTTTCATTGTTCATTGTTTGAGTGTTTCTAATGGAAACATTATAGCTACAACATGTATAATACTACCAATTCGTTTAGCCGGACCAGGTGATATTCTTGTTCAGTTCTGCTTAAGTTAGGCTGTTTCTTTTTTTTTTTTAACACAGTAAAAGCAAAGTAAAGCATAACATCAGAGTAAAAGCAGAGTAAAGCATAACATCAGAAAGTCCATTTACCTCCTTGTTCGTTCACCGGTCACTACACTTAATCCTTCCTAGACCTTGATTTACCACCCTTTAGGTAAATCTGCTCCTGATCTGTGGTATTTGTCTCTACATCAGACAACTACAGCTCACTTACCTACCTACCTTGCCAGACTCAAATCTTGGACCCATCCATCTACGCCTCTGCTTTGCTGTGTGTAAATAAAGTGGATTATCCTGTCGTCATTTCCGGCTCCTCGGTTCATTCTTACCCACGGCCTGTGACAGCAGTGAAGCCCTGAACCTCGTCCCGGACCAACCAGTCATACAGGAAATGTCTTCATTGTCATTATTTTGTTTCAGTTGGTATGTTCCAATAAAGCCTTACTGAAGGGTGCTGCGGTGCTTCTATTCTGATAGGTACAGTGGTAATGCAGTAAAGAAAAGGCCTAACAGCGCTTGCTTTATACCTAGTAAATGTGCAACTTTTAAGTATCCTCTTGTGTATGTACATTTGAATTTGGAGCAGTCTGTGCATACCACAGATGCCTTTTATTCTGATTCTACCGGAGTATCTTGTCAGTTGTCCCTGACATGTCTATATAGTATAAATTGTGTTCAGAAGTCAAAGCTTTTAGATTACTTACTGAGAGTGAAGAGGCAGAACTTCTCCTCTTCCGGTCTAATTGTAGGGTGATGCCCGTAACACCTCAGATTCTCCTCTTCCAGTAACAACGACCTGTTCAGATTTACCACCAAACTGACTGTCTCCTCCTCCTGCATCAGCTGTTCAAACACCTAAGACCACAACATAAGTATGTTATTAGCATTTTTAATGACATTAAATGCTTTAGTCCCATTAAATTTGATTTCCGAACTGTTGACAAACAACACAAAAAAGA
The DNA here is from genome assembly GCF_011004845.1 of Esox lucius. NCBI lineage: Eukaryota > Metazoa > Chordata > Actinopteri > Esociformes > Esocidae > Esox > Esox lucius. The sequence goes on along the minus strand of NC_047581.1, from coordinate 8,091,304 downwards.
TATTCAAAATACCTGACTCCCTGGCATGATATGACTCTCCCCCCAGAATAATGTCGGAGTGGGGTAGCCTCCAAACCAACTGCAATTAAACTGGACATGGTTCAGGTCCTTTGCTACCCTCCACATGCACTCTGGACTCCTCTCAGGGGGATCTACGGGAGAAAATGTATTAGGTTCATATATCATATTCAAATGTATTTATTTTTGTTAATAAAATGCCTCAGAGACAGGCAAAAGATTGTTCCAATTGTGTTTTCATTTCACACAACCGTTTTATATGCGCATGCAACTTTAGTTAAGGTTGTCAATTAATCCGGCTTTACACTCCTGCCCAAATGTAGGAGATTTCCCAACCTACTTGAGCAGTCCCAAGAGCAGAGTTCGATAGGCAAAAATGTTGCCCTTTATTTGGGGTATGGTGTGCTGTCCTGCACAACCAGACTTTGAACAGGCAATATTCATACACCTTAAAATGAAACTGAATTTCTATTTTTTTAATAAGTTCTCTTTTCACTTAAAGGAATTGTGCACATTGTAAAAGAAAACAATTTTAGAATGTCTATTTAATATGTAAGCATATCATTTTTAAAAGAGCCTAATTACAGTTATTACAAACAATGTATAATTTTGATTTTAATAAGAATTAAAATGATTAGGAAAAATATTTCATCTCAAAAAGCACTAACACCATATATACCTAGTATCCAGCCAGTGGCTACTGCAGATGGAGAAAACCCTTTTGACAATCATTTTGTTTTTAACTTTTACCCAATTTTCCACCCAATGTTCTGATATCCAACATGTGATCATCACCATAACATAATGTGTACTCCGAATCGCATCAAATTTTGTACTGGTTCTTATCACGCTGCTTGCATAAGTAATTCTGTACCATAATCCTTATTCACTGCAGGTAAACACTCTTTAGTCTTCTACAGTGATTGCGCTCACTAATGCCCAAAACTGACACGAGGAGTCCCAACAAGGGTAAGGAGTCCCAACAAGGGTAAGGAGTCCCAACAAGGGTAAGGAGTCCCAACAAGGGTAAGGAGTCCCAACAAGGGAAGGAGTCACAACAAGGGAAGGAGTCACAACAAGGGAAGGAGTCACAACAAGGGAAGGAGTCACAACAAGGGAAGGGAACAATATTCGATGAGTAACTACCCTCTGTTGGATCCCTGGGCTAATCAGCAGCAGGATTCAAACTCTGGTCTTGCAATGACGCAGCTAACTGTGAGGGAACATAACGAACTAACCTGACGAAACGTACTAACTACTGGGGGGGGGGGCATATTAATTGTCCTGCCTATGTAAACACAACCTTAGTCGATTACCCTTTATAGTCACCTACAGTATACGAGCAGCTCTTTGCTCCCAACAACTGCCTCCTCGGAGACTGAGTTCTGTGCTCTGCAGCTGTAGATCCCCTGATCTTTGGGTTGGACCTCTATACTGATGTTCAACCAGGATCCATTCCCGGCTGCCAGGGATTCATTGCTGGACGCCACACCTTGAAACCACCAGGACAGTCTCTGGGAGGGGTAGAACAAGCTGGAGCAGTTCAAGGCCAGTCTGGAACCCCTCTGGATGAAAAGGGTCCCATTGGGAAGGGCCTTGGCCGGTCCGATGACTGTGATACCATTGTCAGGACCACCTTGGTGAAGTAAACGTTGTAGTTTAGTACCAGTGTAGTCAAAGTAGGCATATCCATAAGGATTCAATAAGTCTTCAAGGTATACAAAGTCAAGCCCTGGTACAACCAGAGGCGTCCACCTTTCATTATTACAAGACATTTCATCATTATTGCTTAGAGAATGTGCATCTTAGGATTCAGTATTTCATTCAGCAAAATGTCAGTACTTTACATGATTAAAAAACAGACCCTTTAACAGACAGTATATAAAATAAACTGCAATTGTTCCTTTGTCATGCACATTCAAGTGCCGAATAGACACATGGATATGCTAACACAGTATCTGTTGTTTCCCTGAAACTAGCTTCAGCCACAAATATACCGGTGTAACCAGTTTCAAGGAAACACCTGCGCTTTGGAGCCAGGGTGGTTCCTTTTATGAATTAATTATATAAACCGGCACATTGGAAGACAGTCATATACTTACTGACTATTTGCAATTTGACATTTGTTAGATTTTTTTTCTCGTTGGGTAAGGATACACAAATATAGTCCCCTTGATCTGATCTAGCTAGCACATTAATGTACAAACTTTGATTGTTCAGTATCGTCAGGTGCGCTTCACTTAAAGGCGTTATAATTTTTGAATGATTGCTGTCAATAATTAATTGTCCATTCTTCATCCATTGCGTCAACGTAGGGGTAACATTAATCGCTGTGTTACAACACGGAAGTACAATACTCTCTCCTAGTGTTCCATATAGAACTGTCTCATCTGGGCTCCCATTTGCTGCGCCTTTCAAAAAAAAAATAAACAAGACCATTAGAAAAACAATAACAAAAATAGCCAATAAAGGTGAGCAGTAAACAAAATATTTTTAAAATATTCATAATTTCACTGTGTCACGCTAAAACAACGAATGTTTCAACTCAGTTACTTATTCATAAAGATGTTATAAATGACACTCACCTGTCTGATGTATGAACGTAAGGAAAAACGCAACTGTGAATCCCTTCATTATACTTGATGTACAGCTTACATACACTGATTTCAAACTTCACAATTTCTGGATTTGACTAAACTACCTGTTTTATGTGCGGTGACAGAACACACCACCTCAACAATTAGTTCACAGAAGACTGAACAGATAAGATAATGTATCCCTTATGAGCCATTTTGGCTATAATAATTCAATCTGTATCTTTTCCGTGTAACTGCCACTGCCACATGCTATGGTTTGTCAACCAGTCGGCTACTTGGTTGTTTACTCGTGCAAGTTCACCCGGAAACTTCAAACCACACCCAAAGCTTACCTTCTTAAAGGAGAAACAGGCACACCTGTCACTCTGCTGAGCCGGGGTCTACGCTCTGCTCGGCTACTACAAAAAATATAGGCAAAAATCTGTTGTAGGCTATAGGCCTGCTTCCTGACAATATAATATTTGGAAAAATTAATAAAACTCGACTAACAGCGGTTAAAAAACTAGACTAACATAAATAAAAACGTCATGAAAAATGTAGGCTATGCGGTGTCTTTATTTACAATATTTATCCCATGCACACACACTTCTTATTCCGAAAATTGAAAGCATACCTACGAAGGATTGCTCAGGCACTTTTCCAACGCAGAATTATTTTGAACAAGGAGTACTTAGTGAATACACATTCTTAAAGGTATAGTATCATATTCCCACATTCGCCTATTTCCAAATCCGGATTAAATCTACAGGTGCTGGTCATACAATTATAATATTTATTTCAGTAATTCCATTCAAAAAGTGAAACTTGTATAATGTATACATTCATTCCACACAGACAAGTGTTTATTTCTTTTAATTTTGATGATTATAACTGACAACTAATGAAAACCCCAAATTCAGTATCTCAGAAAATTTGAATATTGTGACAAGGTTCAATATTGAAGAGACCTGGTGCCACACTCTAATCAGCTAATTAACCCAAAACACCTGCAAAGGCCATTAAATGGTCTCTCAGTCTAGTTCTGTAGGCAACACAATCATGCGGAAGACTGCTGACTTGACAGCTGTCCAAAAGACGACCATTGACACCTTGCACAAGGAGGGCAAGACACAAAAGGTCATAGCTAAAGAGGCTGGCTGTTCACAGAGCTCTGTGTCCAAGCACATTAATAGAGAGGCGAAGGTAAGGAAAAGACGTGGTAGAAAAAGGTGTACAAGCAATAGGGATAACCGCACCCTGGAGAGGATTGTGAAACAAAACCCATTCAAAAATGTGTGGGAGATTCACAAAGAGTGGACTGCAGCTGGAGTCAGTGCTTCAAGAACCACCACGCACAGACGTATGCAAGACATGGGTTTCAGCTGTCGCATTCCTTGTGTCAAGCCACTCTTGAACAAGACACAGCATCAGAAGCATCTCGCCTGGGCTAAAGACAAAAAGGACTGGACTGCTGCTGAGTTATGTTCTCTGATGAAAGTACATTTTGCATTTCCTTTGGAAATCAAGGTCCCAGAGTCTGGAGGAAGAGAGGAGAGTCACAGAATCCACGTTGCTTGAAGTCCTGTGTAAAGTTTCCACAGTCAGTGATGGTTTGGGGTGCCATGTCATTTGCTGGTGTTGGTCCACTGTGTTTTCTGAGGTCCAAGGTCAACGCAGCCACCTACCAGGAAGTTTTAGAGCACTTCATGCTTCCTGCTGCTGACCAACTTTATGGAGATGCAGATTTCATTTTCCAACAGGACTTGGCACCTGCACACAGTGCCAAAGCTACCAGTACCTGGTTTAAGGACCATGGTATCCCTGTTCTTAATTGGCCAGCAAACTCGCCTGACCTTAACTCTATAGAAAATCTTGGGGTATTGTGAAGAGGAAGATGCAATATGCCAGACCCAACAATGCAGAAGAGCTGAAGGCCACTATCAGAGCAACCTGTGCTCTCATAACACCTGAGCAGTGCCACAGACTGATGCTACGCCGCACTGCTGCAGTAATTCAGGCAAAAGGAGCACCAACTAAGTATTGAGTGCTGTACATGCTCATACCTTTCATGTTCATACTTTTCAGTTGGCCAACATTTCTAAAAATCATTTTTTTGTATTGGTCTTAAGTCATATTCTAATTTTCAGAGATACTGAATTTGGGATTTTCATTAGTTGTCAGTTATAATCATCACAATTAAAAGAAATAAACATTTGAAATATATCAGTCTGTGTGTAATGAATGAATATAATATACATGCTTGACTTTTTGAATGGAATTACTGAAATAAATCCACTTTTTGATGATATTCTAATTTTATGACCAGCACCTGTATATGCCCGGGGTAAAAGTGTAGTCATCCATGCAACAACTCAATCAGCGATGTGTCTGGCTGGTTGGGCTTCACCTATCTGGCTGAACATAGGAAAATAGCAGACCTACCCTTGAACTTTCTGTATGTTTGTTATTTCATGAAAAAACTGATTAGAGGCAGTAAGATAATGTCATGAAGAATATACTGTTGCAATTTGGGATGAATAGCTAAAAATATGAATAAGCTGTTTCAAAGGGACATTTTTAAATACTTAAAAAAAACACCTGCTTGTTATTTCAAGACAAAAACAAGGTTGAGGCAGTCACATAATGTTATGTATAATATACTGATGACATTTGGGATACATATACAGTTAGGTCCGGAAATAATTGGACACTGACACAGGTTTTGTTATTTTGGCTGTTCAACAAAATATATTCATTTTACAGTTAAATAATGAATATTGGCTTAAAGTGCAGTATCTCAGCATTCATTTGAGCATATTCACATCCAAATTGGAGGAAGGGTTTAGGAATTACAGCTCTTTAATATGTAGTTCCTTCTATTTCAAGGGACAAAAAGTAATTTGGCAATTGACTCAAAAGCTGTTTCATGGAAAGGTGTGGGCTATTCCTTCATTATTTCTTCATCAATTAAGCAGGTAAAAGGTCTGGAGTTGATTCCAGGTGTGGAATTTGCATTTGGAAGCTGTTGCTGTGAACCCACAACATGCGGTCAAAGGAGATCTCAATGCAAGTGAAACAGGCCATCCTTATGCTGGAAAAAAATCCATCAGAGAGATAGCAGGAACATTAGGAGTGGCCAAATCAACAGTTTGGTACATTCTGAGAAAAAAAAAGAATGCACTTGTAAGCTCTGCAGCACAAAAAGGCCACATCCATGGAAGACAACAGTGGTGGATGATCGTAGGATCCTCTCCATGGTAAAGAAAAACTCCTTCACAACATGCAGCCAAGTGAAGAACACTCTCCAGGAGGTAGGCATATCATAATCCAATTCTACCATAAAGAGAAGACTTCACAAGAGCAAATACAGAGGGTTCACCACAAGGTGCAAACCATTCATAAGTCTCAAGAATAGAAAGGCCAGATTAGACTTTGTCAAGAAATATCTAAAAAAGACAGACCAGTTCTGGATCAGCATTCTTTGGACAGATGAAACTAAGATCAACCTGTACCAGAATGATTGAGGGAAAAAAGTATGGAGACGGCTTGGAACAGCTCATGATCCGAAGCATACCACATCCTCAGTATAACACGGTGGAGGCAGTGTGATGGCATGGGCATTCATAGCTTCCAATTGCAGTGGGTCACTAGTTTTTATTAATGATATGTCATTCACCAGATCTCAACATGATTGAGCATGCTTTTCACTTGCTGAAGACAAAACTTAAGGCAGAAAGACCCATGAACAAACAACAACTGAAGACAGCTGCTGTAAAGGCCTGGTAAAGCATCACAAAGGAGGATACCCAGCAACCAACATTTTATTTATGAATGTGTAAGTTTGTCCAATTACATTTTAGCCACTGAATTTCAGGGACTGTGTATGAAAATGGTTGCAATTCCTAAATATTTCATATTTTTTGTCACATTAATCAACCCCTTGAATGAAAACTTAAAGTCGGCACTTCAATTGCATCTTGGTTGTATCATTTCAAATCCATTGTGTCAGTGTACGGATCAAAAATACGAAAATTGTGTCAGTGTCCAAATATTTCAGGACCTAAATATATCTCAACATTGAAAAAGCTGTTTCAGAGGGAAGCATTAAAACATTTTATTGTTCTAAAGCTTAATTTTACTATTATTGTTATTCACCCCAAAACAAATCTTCAGGTAGTTAGACAATGTCATATAAAATGTACTGATCTGATTTAGGATGAATATCTGAACATTAGAAAAATATATTTCAAAGTAATTGTTTTGAAAAATAAAAAAAATATGAATGCATGATATTTGGTGAAAAAACAAGGTTGACCCAGTTAGTGTAATTTATCATAGAGAATGATTTGATATTAATATCTTTACAGTTATCAAATATATATATTTTAAGTAGGCAAATCATTTATCCACTGTACAGAGGAGCACTTTAATGGTTGTCCCTATCCTCGCTGAATCTTGAGTACTACAATGTACCGTATGCAGTGGCAGTCGCCACTATTAGGCAAGGTAGCCAACCACCTACGGCCCCAGAAAGCCTAGGGCCTTGTGAAAATTCTAACTGAAATAAAATATAGGAAAATATAATAATACATTGTTTTTTAATATTCTTTTTTGTATTATTAAGATCTGATGGTGTTACTCAAAATGACTAAAATTAAATTATTTCTTCTAATACATTATTTGTTTGAGACCGAACCCCCATCTTTTACTCAAATGGTCTGTTCAATAATGTTTCTCACTGCAGCAGCCCGAAAGATGTTAGGTAGCTTACTCAGTCAGCCTAAGTATGCTACACTACACAAGACATGGACAGCAACGTTTTTAAAATATAAGGAAGGAGGAAAATAGAATAAGTGTCCATAACAGTTATAGCTTAGTGGCTGAGGCTACTACTTGTGTTATAAACATGAGTAGCATAGCAGCTGTGGCTATTGTTTACTGAATGGGACTGTTTGACATAAGGCTGTAATTATAATATACACTCACCTTAAGGATTATTAGGAACACCATACTAATACTGTGTTTGACCCCCTTTCGCCTTCAGAACTGCCTTAATTCTACGTGGCATTGATTTCAACAAGGTGCTTAAAGCATTCTTTAGAAATGTTGGCCCATATTGATAGGATAGCATCTTGCAGTTGATGGAGATTTGTGGGATGCACATCCAGGGCACGAAGCTCCCGTTCCACCACATCCCAAAGATGCTCTATTGGGTTGAGATCTGGTGACTGTGGGGGCCTTTTCAGTAGTGAACTCATTGTCATGTTCAAGAAACCAATTTGAAATGATTCGAGCTTTGTGACATGGTGCATTATCCTGCTGGAAGTAGCCATCTGAGGATGGCTACATGGTGGTCATGAAGGGATGGACATGGTCAGAAACAATGCTCAGGTAGGCCGAGGCATTTGAACGATGCCCAATTGGTACTAAGGGGCCTAAAGTGTGCCAAGAAAACATCCCCCACACCTTTACACCACCACCACCAGCCTGCACAGTGGTAACAAGGCATGATGGATCCATGTTCTCATTCTGTTTACGCCAAATTCTGACTCTACCATTTGAATGTCTCAACAGAAATCAAGACTCATCAGACCAGGCAACATTCTTCCAGTCTTCAACTGTCCAATTTTGGTGAGCTCGTGCAAATTGTAGCCTCTTTATCCTATTTGTAGTGGAGATGAGTAGTACCCGGTGGGGTGTTCTGCTGTTGTAGCTCATCTGCCTCAAGGTTGTGCGTGTTGTGGCTTCACAAATGCTTTGCTGCATACCACGGTTGTAACGAGTGGTTATTTCAGTCAAAATTGCTCTTCTATCAGCTTGAATCAGTCGCCTATTCTCCTCTGACCTCTAGCATCAACAGGGCATTTTCGCCCACAGGACTGCCGCATACTGGATATTTTTCCCTTTTCACACCATTCTTTGTAAACCCTAGAAATGGTTGTGCGTAAAAATCCCAGTAACTGAGCAGATTGTGAAATACTCAGACCGGCCCGTCTGGCACCAACAACCATGCCACGCTCAAAATTGCTTAAATCACCTTTCTTCCCCATTCAGTTTGGAGTTCAGGAGATTGTCTTGACCAGGACCACACCCCTAAATGCATTGAAGCAACTGCCATGTGATTGGTTGATTAGATAATTGCATTAATGAGAAATTGAACAGGTGTTCCTAATAATCCTTTAGGTGAGTGTATATTGGGGTGGACACATCCTCCCTATAGTCAGATATTGTTAACATGTCCCCCTCAATATATTGATATATAAAGTATTAATGAAATAAAAATGTGCTACGCTACAGGCAACCACCCCCAGCCGTCCGAAATAATCATTAGCAAATGTATTCATAATTATAACCAAACTCAACAAATTGACATTATTATTACTAATGCTTCTAGTATTATGTTGTACTGCAGTTCTTGTGTGTGGTTTGTCCAAGTGGTGTTGCCGTACCCCAGCAAAAGCCATTGGTTGACTGCTGCATAGAATGTAACGTGTGTGTTACATAGGCTATATCACTGTTGAATGTGATAGTTTTAATGAAAACATCAATACATCTTTTTGCACTGGAACTGTAGTTGTGGAAATTAATAAAATGTTGTTAAAGTGTCAGTAATTGTAAGTGGAAAGAAAAAAAATTCCGAGTTAAGTGTCAATCATTTATGTTGCCCTGCATGTGTAATTTATGTAGACAGTAGTAGCTTTCATTTATTGCATATTCATATAGTATACTGTATATCTGTACTTGCTTATAAATAGCATTATTAGTGTTTATTTGAAAGCAATTTTATTACAGCTTTCATTCACAGTGAGTGTCATCATGAGCACGAGGAAGGGAGGCAGTGATATTTCATCCGTTTTTTGGGTAGCCCCAGAAAAGCTGAGAGCAGTGAGAAAATGAGTACTAGTCTGATTATAGAAGTAGGCTATACAATATTCTGTATTTGGACTGGGGTAACCAACTAACTACAGGTCAGTTACAATGATGGTCCTGGAGCAACATTAATTATGATGTTGTAGGAACAACACCAACACAGTAATATCAGATTGTACAAATATTGACAATTAAGGGTCTTGGCTACGGCTTTGGTTTGACATAAGAAAGTGCTATCCCTGGGCTGGACCATCATGAATGGCCACCAGTTCATGGTTAAGAAGACATGATTCAGTTTCATCATGTCTGTCTTCTAACGTCACACATTTTGATTACAATTACACCAGGGTTGGTTATGATGGTGATAGGGACAGTGCCACGGATCACAAATGAGCAATGTTGATGTTTACTCTGCCCTGGCTCTGACAGTGTAGTCAGACAGAAGATAATGTCTGGTCCAGGTATATGTGGCCCTCCCAGCTGACAGATAAGGAGAGGTGCAGGATAGTGAGAAAAGGAAGGTATATGAATGCACTTGATCACTATTAAGAAACTTTACACTTGAACTAAATGGCTAAATGCTTTGTGCTTCATTGTAGTTGTAGCTTATAAGGCAGTATGTAAGCAAGCAAACAAGAAAGCAAGTTCATACATAGAAGCAATTCAATGTGCTTCACAAAAAAAAAGAGAAATAGAAAAATACAACAGAAAAGAAACTAATACTAGAATAAAAACAATAAACAATAACAAATCATAATAAGAAAACATCAGTAAGAAAATAGAAATAGAATTAAAACAAAATAAAAACATAACTGGTAGATTCCGTATTAGATTCCATGAGGAAGCTATAAAAGCTGCAAGGTTAAACAGTGTGGTTAATTCTAAGCACTCAGTCACAGGTGTGTGAAAAGATAAGTGTTTTTAACCTGGATTTAAAAATGGATACGTTTGGGACACATCTAAGATCTTCTCTTAGTATATTCTAGTTATGTACAGCATAACTGCTAAACGCAGCTTCTCCATGTTTAGTTTGGACTCTGGGCTCTACTAGCTGACATGAGTTAATGGATCTAGGAGCCCTGTTCGGTTTATATTCTTCAAATGTATCAGAAATTTATTCGGGGCCTAAACCATTGATAAACTAAAAGCACCACTTTAAAATCTATTCTGTAAAGTTTTAAGAACCAGAGTGATGTGCTCTGTTCTCTTGGTCCTGGTTAACATTCTAGCAGCTGCATTCTGAATGAGCTGTAGCTGTTTTACAGTATTTTCTGGGGAGTCCAATTAAGAGGTCATTACAGTAGTCAACTCTACTAGAGATAATAGCATGGATCAGCTTCTCTTGGTCTTTTTGGGACACAAAGCCCTTAATTCTAATGTGATAGAATGCTGTTTTGGTGACAGCTTTGATGTGACTGTTGAACATGTGGTATGAGTCTTTCAGAACACCAAGATAACGCACTTGGTCCCTGGTTTTTAGGGCCCGGGAATTTTTGTTGCCAAACATAATAATCTCTATTGTATCTTGGTTTAATTGTAGACAATTTTGGTTCATCCAGGTATTTATGTGCTCTATACAGGGACAGTGAGTCTATTGAGCCATATATATTTGAGTATCATCTACATAGCTATGGTAGTTAGTGTTGTTGATCTGAGTTGTTGTAGCATATATTGATTGGACGGAAGTGGTCCGAGAACTGATCCCTGAGGAACTTTGCATGTCATAGCCACCCTATCAGATACATGATTACCAATGGTGACAAAGTAACTCCGGCCATCTAGATAAGATCTGAACCAATCAAGGACTGTCCCGGAGAGTCCTACCCAATTTTCCAGCCTATCTATAAGTGTTTTATGATCTACAATGTCAAATGCTGCACTGAGATCTAATTGAACCAGAACTTTTACTTTATCCAAATCAGTATTCAGCCATATATCCTTTAAAACTTTTATCAGAGCTGTTTCAATACTGTGGTGAGGTCAGAAGCCTGTCTGAAATTTGTCTAAGAGACCACTTGAGGTCATAAAATTGCTGAGTTGATTGAAGACAACATTCTCAATGATTTTGACTATAAATGGGAGATTTGATAGAGGCCTATACTTGTTCAGTATAGATGCATCCAGTGGTCTCTTTTTTAATAGAGGCTTCATGGCAGCTGTTTTTGGAGAATGTGGGAAAATGCCTGATTGCAAGAGCCATTAACTATTTGCTTTAGATTCATTGTTATAGAGCTAAAAATAGTATTAAGAAAAGTCAGATGACAGTGTGTTGAGACAACATGTGGAAGCTTTAAGATGTCGAACTGGGGTTCCTGATAAATGTTGCTGTCTAGCCCAGCGTAACGCTTAGTTGAAGCTACCAAGGCTTTGTTTCTAGATGTCTTAGTGGATTTTAAGTTTAGTTTTTCTCCAGTTACGTTCCGCTTTCCTGCATTCTCTTTTCAGGGCACTTGCCATCATAGTAGTTCTCCATGGTGCTTTTCTGTAGTTCTCTTTACCTTTACCGGAGCAGCACGATCCATGACATTCAATATTTTGGTGTTAAAATTATCAAGGAGTACATCGACTGGCTTTGCACTTATTGTTGGGGAGATAGCTATGGCCTCCGTAAACTGAGCATTGGTTCTCTCATTAACTAACCTTTTCTTAACACTAACAGAGTTTACTTGAACAACCGGGGTGATCAGTGATTTAAAAAAGACAATGAAATGATCAGACAGGACCAAGTCCATGACAGAGGAAATATCGAGACCTTTGGAAATAACCAGATCTATGTGGCCTTGAGTGTGCGTACGCTCTTTCACATATTGGGTGAGAACAAATTATTTTTAAACTAATTGATTTGCTCTACTGAAAAGGGCAGCAACGCTAGTGTCTTTGTAAGTAGCAGTTCAGATCAACAATAAAGAAAGAAGTTATGTTTAAAATGTTGCCATATGGCTTTGATAAGGGCAATAGGTAAAAAACTGAGGATGTTGGGGCCTCAACCAGTCTCTGCAGAGGCTCCCAAATCACTACAACCGCCACTGATGGCATGTTTTATTTAATGGATCTGAGTCCCTTTAAGGAAGAGCTGCTTGGTAGATATTGACATGATGAGATCATTGCTGTCACATACAGTAAGATGAGATGAGCAAGGCAAGACATATTGTGCGCATGTGAAAGTGTTTAGTTTCACACTCCTACAACGTTACTAGAAGCTTCAAAGTTGAGTTGTTGAAGAAACTGACCCAATGCTGCTTCATTTCGGTATCTACATTATATTGCTGACTCCACCTTTAAGGTAATACAAAAACATACATTAAGCATTTCTAGTAAGTGCTATTATCACCAACTAGCCAATCTGAAAAAAATGGTCAACTCAAACAGGATTTGTTCTCGATTTGTCATCTAGGGTTCTAGAACTTTACATTGGGGTCAGGCGGAGCTGTAGAAGCACTGTGCAACGAGAGTTGGCCCATTGGCCAATCACAAAATGTTTTATCAAGTGGGGGTTTTATTAAGGTACCAGGAAATGGCACGTTAGGTAAACAGACAAAAGCAATTAGTGTGGCGCAACTAGATCAAATGAAACAATGTTTTTTTTCATTTCACCTTTATTTAACAAGGTAGGCCGATTATGATTAAGAACCAATTCTCCTTCAGAATGCAGACTAATAATTTCACGACAACACTCAGCGTCAGACAAATGCTAGAAAAAAACAGACACTATATGTAGAATGGAATGCTCATGAGATCAATAAGTTAAACCATCTTGCATGGGTATTTTACTCTTTCTCTACAAGGGCAGGAGTCTCTTTCCTGTTTTACCTCAACATTTATTGCACCCACTTGGTATTAATAAGTCCCTGATTAGGGGGTTGCAATGAAAAAATAGAGTGGAACCCAGAGTTGAATACCCATGCCATATGGGATACATACAAAGGACTAAGGTGTACAGATGCTCACCACAAGATTTGGTACATAGAGATAGATGGATTAGGTACTTGATCAGATAACAGCTCTGAAAATTTGCTTTTGAAAGAATAAAATTGCCAGGTTTCCCGTCATAGGTACCAGAGTACTAGAAAGAATGACCAGGGTAATGTATCCACTGGAGTGCAGAATTATTGGTAGGCAGGCAAATATTGAAGTGCAAACTGGGGTAAAGGGGGATTGGCCTAAGAATCTAAGTTGGAACTAGGGATCGAAAGTTCGTCTCTTTACTGATTCAGTAAAAATAATTTCGAATCATTGCAGTCAGTTGTCAGTAACACCAGGAGTAGTGTTCACAGTGAGTCTGTTGTTGCGTCTCCAGTTATAACTGTTAATGAAAGCAATGAAATAATTTGAGATTCACCGTTCCGACGTGGTTTGAATCAACTATCTTTTTCCGGTGCAGAACACGCCTTCCCGGGACCGATATAAAACTCCCTCGTTAGCACAAAAGTAAATCATGTGATAGTCCCATGCACCTGACTGCCCCCTGGTGTGTGTTTTGTTGCAGAAGTGAAATCTGCATGGTGCAGCAGGCGTGCAGTTCATCCTCATCAGTCGAAATGCCGGTAGATTTGAGTCAGTGGACTGGTGGTCTTGACCTAACAGACGTTGATGAAAAGCCTGCACAGACCCTCCATGTCAAATATGGCTCTGTTGAAATCGACGAGTTAGGGAAAGTGCTGACGCCAACCCAGGTACCGTTATGCTTATGAGCTAGCCTGTTAGTTCGAGTATGATATTGTGGGGCTGAGAGCTCGTATTTATTGTCATGTTTGAGCGGTATGTAAGTGAAACAAAATTAGCTGGTAAGCTAATAAAAATGTTTTTTTATCTGTCTCTATGACTGCGCTTGCAATTCTTAGTTCACAGTATTTGATGGCTAGACAACATAGCCATTAATAGTGTTGCTAACTTTAGCAAGCTAACTAGTTTAAATGTGCATGACTACAGTACAGGCAACTTTTCTGGAACCAGGCTTTAGCTAGAAAATAAGCAACTCTCATTAAAGATCCAGAAGCTTCTACGCATGTTTTTATTCACTACGCGGAATTGCTGAGTTGCTGCTCGACTTCCGTTTACTTTGGAATGCTTTCCTTTCTGGCACGCTGAGTACAGTTAGACGTTAGAAGATAGTTTGACGTTCGGTATTTGACAGATATTCAGACATTCAAAACTCAATAGCTCGCAAACATTTTTAAGCTACAGACCTCTGGTTAGATATGAAAGAAAAAAGTTAGACAACACTGCACAGGTCTCGTTTTCTCGATTCCGACCGTCATTTTGAAATTGCAGGAGACATTTATAGCGACATTGCAGTCAGTCTGCACATCACCAAAGCACGTCGCAAGGGAGCGTCAACAAAGTGCATCATCAACATTTTCAAATCTCAACTACTCTTTGAGACTCTCACCTATAAATCTCAAACCAATATAAAACTGTTCAGGAAGACATGGATATGGGCTGCTCTTTAATAAGGATTGCTAAACCTTTTTATGGATAACATAGATATTTATATATTTTCTATGAACAGATTAAAACGATGTACAGTTTAGAATTTCGATAGCTCTCTGATCACATGACCTAGATTTTTCAAAGCACTGTTATAATCTTCAGAGAGATGGCTCACACATTGCACAGCCTTTGGTTTCCCAGTTAAGCACCTACACAATTTTAGGGAAGCATTTCAATAGCTTTTGCTTAGAATGAGTAGGGCAGCATGTTCCTTGTGAATTCAATAGCTCTCTGATCACATGACCTAGATGCTTTAAATCACTCTTCTAATCTTCAGAGGGAAGGGTCACCGAGTTGGTTTGATCTACAGCACAGGGTTGGCAGATTTGATTGACAGTGTGCTGCCCAATTCTGGAAAAAATCATGCTGACTTGACTATAACCTCATCCAAAAATCAATGTTCATAAATCAGCTGCCTTTACTTTACTTTATATGTTTTAGTAGCAGATTGTAATATAGGCTGTTATCTTTGGAATTTGCAAACATGTATGATCAAATGAATAGATTTGATGGACTATAATTTACAAATTAAATTTAAGGTTAAGTATGACGATGCTGAGATTATGGTTAGAAAACACGTAAACGTATAGTATTTTGCGTATTCCCCCTAGACCAGCCTGACTGCTCAGGTGGTCAGATGGTCAACATCCGACAGGGTTGGGCTATTGATGACTGTTGCTGTGCCTCATCAGCATTCTACTAGCCTCAAAAATCCAGCACTTCACAGCTTTGCAATACCTCCGTTTATGTTCTGGTAGATTAAATTTAACTGATATTGGTGTCTTCCGCAATGGTCAAATTCAGTAGTGGACTGTCGATCTGTCATCATCATTGACTGAGTGCATTCCCCGACTAGTTAATTAGTTCTCAGTGTGGCCAGATTGGGATGTTGGGCACGTTCAAGAGGATCAATACTGCAGCCGCTTACATTTTATTTGTAGATAAATCACTCACATTGCTGTTTTTAACTGATCCTCTGGACAAAGCCATAGATTTTTTCCCCCTTTTGTAATTGGTCTGGTGGATAGTCAGGTGCGCCTTGTCTTGTCACGGTATTGTGACTCCTTATTTTAAGGTCTGGTGCCTACAAACTAAATTGTGGATGTACAGTCGGAAGTATTTTGGTCAGTGGTCTTGTGTGATGGTCGAATGTGATAATTCGCTGATGGGCCAGCCTAATTAAAAGTTTAACACATTTTTACCTTTTGCCTTGGAAAATGGGTAAGAATTTTCTCACAAAGGAACATTGCTCCGTTGTTCGCCAACATGCAACTCCTGTTGAAAAAGCATCCCAAATACCTGATCCAGATTAAACCAATGTCCCAGTTTGGCAGTGTACTAGTTAGCACACTCCACGAGCAGGTGACCACTCACAACTGAACAAATACATATTTGGTTTCTGTTCTCGATGGCTGTGTGTGGTCGCAGCATTTAATCACCTTTAATCCGTTACATGTACTCAAAACTTTACTTTGTGAAATAGTGCCACTGGCAATAGACAACATATTGCATGTCTGTCCACTCCTACACCTACTCTCCTTATTTCCCCAGTCCTGCGAAGAGGATTCCCCCCAAAGCAAGCATTTCTCTTGCAGTTTTCTTTTATGGGGAGGGTTGTGCGTGACCAGAAAAAGAATTGCTAGTGAGATGACTTGCTTGTTGCCTTGTGTGTGTGATCCGTAATAACCACAACCACCTTGGTCTGTATTCACTGTGGTTCCAGTCACATTAGACTTTGCCTTCTACATGTCTCTGCTGAACATCAGGTGCAGAGCCGACCCACCAGTGTGGAATGGACGGGCTGTGATTCCAGTAAGCTGTATACTCTGGTCATGACCGACCCGGACGCGCCCAGCAGGAAAGACCCCAAGTTCCGGTGTGTAGTCCTTATGTCTCCTTTGGAAAGCACTTCATATTTAACCAGTGTTTCATGTTGGAATCATAATGAATGTTAACATTTGAATGATGAATAATTCTTTCTTTTAGGGAATGGCACCACTTCCTGGTGGTGAACATGAAAGGCAACGATGTCTCCAGCGGACACGTTTTGTCTGACTACGTTGGGTCAGGACCACCTAAAGGCACTGGTAAGTCCATGCCTCCCCAACCAGTTTTTAATGTCTTAAGCTTGAAAGTGTGGAATCTGAAGTTCTGTTTGACGCTTTTGTGCATGTGGGTAACTGAGTCCATCCACACCTCTGTAATGATCACTGTAGACTAAATCACCCCATCTCCTGTTCCTCAACATCTGTTTTTGGCCATCCACAGGTCTCCACAGGTATGTTTGGCTGGTTTACGAGCAATCGGGCAGTATTTCCTGTACCGAGCCGATCCTGACCAACCACTCTGGGGCTAACCGGGGAAAGTTCAAGATCCGGGCCTTCCGCCAGAAATACGGTCTGGGAACTCCTGTGGCCGGAACCTGCTATCAGGCAGAATGGGATGACTACGTCCCAAAGCTTTATGAACAACTGTCTGGAAAGTAAAGTAACTTGTGAGATGAAGGGTAATGCTGAAATTGACATTCAGTAGCTGAAGTCACTGCAACCCCCTCCCCCCCAGAGAACCTTTGTTGTTTGTGCCACACTCACCCCACTCTTATATTATAACTCAACAAAGTATACTGACCCACAACTGCTAACTGGTAATTTGCCTTTCAAACATTGTCCATGTAGCATACTGTTTTAACTAGTTTATTACACTGTGTCGTCTTTTTTGGTGATGCTGGTAAAGTAGCTTGCAATAATGAATCGTGATCCTGTGAGGGTCCCCTTCAAAATCTGAGCCTTTGTAATGAATAAAGCATGGTAAAACCCTAAGCTGGATACCCAGCCTGTAGTGGACCCTGAATGGCACCAGTGTCCTCAGAGTCATACCAGTTGTAGTATTAGTGAATAGCTTTGTTAATCATTTGTTAATTTATCACTGTAATTTATGCTAATCTGATGTGGTACACTGAGTTGGGTATTCAATAAATAGAACCAGACGTCTGGGGAAAAGTTATTAATGATAAACCATTTAAATGGGACACCATTCTTTGGAGATTTGTTTGACCATTACCAGAAAAGGCTGAATAAATGTCAGTTTGCTTAGATTGGCTGATATAAGCAAATCATATCTAGTAACTTGCTGTTAAAGATCTAACGACAATGTATTAAAGCATCATAAATTCAAACAGAACTTTGTGATGAGCACTTTATTTACAAATATAATTAAAAGCTCTGACAGATTCATGCTTTCTCAATCCTGAAAAACAAAATTAAAGTGCATGCAATAATAAAGCCTTTATTTTCAATGATCTGGTTTTATAAGAAGCCCCCCAGCTTTTAGAGGGGGCAACATTTAAAGTCCTTATCAGTCACATTGCCACTCCCAACTTTCCAAACTGTTCACAAAAAGTGATCTTGCAGACATCAGCACTGATCCCTATCAAAATGAGGTTAAGGTGTACAGTAGGTCGTTTTGGGGCCAGGGACGCACTGCTGTCTTTCAATAGACTAGACATTGCTGTCACTCATTGCCTTCTAAACCAAATATTTGGTTGCAAGGGAGGCTTCTCAGATTGAGATTTCTGATAAAAGATGTGACTTGACTGGACCTTTTAAAGCAAGAATGATTCATTTCAGACAGAAATTTCTGAGAAAGAAACCCATTGATCAATTCATTGGACTTTCAAATACTGAACAAATAGAAGAAAAAAATCATCCGTCATTTAAAAAAAAAATGATTTGAGTAACAGTTAAAATAGTACAATACGAAAATAAGTAAAAGCTCTCCATAAATCCATCTATACACAAAATACATGTCCCTCCCCCAAGCCCCAACAAAGCCCTTTGTGCTACCTGGGAGTAGGGATTCACATGGCTCTGAAATGACACCCTATCCCCAACACAGTGCACTATTTTACATACTATAGTGCACTAACCAGAGACCTAGAAGTACTGCACAGCACAGGGAATAGTGTGTCACTGCAGACTCAACAATGTGGTTTTCACATTACCTGCCAGTACAGAGAATCTGTATGATACAGTGAAGTACCAGGATGCATTGCAAGTCTCCCTCCTCAGTGTCCCAAGCAAATAATCAGATTCTCTCCAAATGAGGAGTCACATTTATTTACTGTACCTTCAGGTACATCATTACTTTAAATATGTTGTCAAAATATTAAAATCACTTTCAAATTTTGTCTATAGAAATTTTCCAGATGAATACAAATAGCAAAAAGAGCCGAATGAACTTTAACCAGGGTCGGCTTGTTTTCCTTTTTTTTTTTTTTTGCGGTTTGATGTTTTCGCACAGCTTGAACGAATGAACAACCTCTACTGCGGTGTTGCTGAGCAACACAGTGTTGCTCCCTTGGTTCGTCCCTTAACCTATCGCTCTCTTTCTCTGATTTGACTTTCAGTCACACTCAAGTTTTTCCATTGCACAAGAAACAGGAACACTGGGACATTGTATTATTCTTTAAAACAGACAACCAAGGGCAGTCATCTAGCATTCTGTCATCTAGTGACAGACACCCCAGGAAAAGGCGGGCCCGTTGGCTTGGACCAGCACCGACGCGCCTGTGTGTCTGCGTTTCAGGTGTGTGCGTATTTTTGTCTGGTGTGTGTTTGTGCGTGTGTGCGTTTTTCTTTCTGGTGTGTGTGTTTCTGTCTGGTGTGTGTTTATGTGTGTATGGGCATCAGTAGCTAAAGACAATCTACCCGGCCGAACCAAAACCAGACCAGATCGCAACAGGTCAGAGGTCCAACAAGGAAGAGGAGGGCCAGTCCAGACGATGCTGATGAAGACTGAGGTCACTGGGGCTGGCCTAGTCATCTGTAGTCGTCCTTGGGGTAGTCCAGTGCCCCCAGGTTACTGAAACCCAGACGAAGGCTCTCCATGTCGAATGTGTCGATCTCCCTCTCCTGGCGCTCCAGCAGATGTTTGATCCTCTCCGTACGCTCCTTTTGAAGGGAAGCCAGCTCCTCTTCAATCTACCAAACCACAACAGTTAACTAATGAAAGCAAGCGCATTTGGAAGGTACTGAAGTAAGCTATTATTGAGTAATGCAGAGTTGTGAATTTCTTTGCTTCCTAGGGGGCCAAGCTTTAATCTGAAACCCCTTCGCCAACTAACTCCAGACAGAAATACTCCGTCCTCAGCCGTGTGTACGGCCTTACACTTTTTACCACCAAGCTTCAATCAATGTCTACATCTTAAATCAATAAATAGTGGTTGTTCATATTTCAGTTTCAGCCTTTGGCATGAATTGATTCATGATTTCATTCCATGAAGCCTCGGTCTCTGGGTTTCATCTCGCTGTGAATCGCCACGTCGAGACAGTGGATCCATATCTGCAGTCTGCAGCCCCCCCACCCCCACCGTGATTTGGAAGCACACGTCTTGAAAGGTGTGTTCACCAGGACAAAGACGAATGACAGTAAAGGGACCATCTGCACTCTCTCTCCTCTATACATCCCGCTTTGTCAATAAAGTGTAAACATTTCCCAAAACAAATAAAACATATTATAAATGTTAATTATACGTTTTTCCAGCTAATGTATACCACGATCAACAGTTAACGATGACATCACCTGTTCCAGACAGACTGCAGTGGTGAACAGGACCACCAGGTGACGCCACATCACCACTGGTTGAGTACTGATGTAATGATACCTCTATAAGATATCGTCTGGGCGACTGAAACTGGATCAAGGCGGCATGTTCCTTTGTTTTCAAGGAGCGCTATAAAGCGATGACATCATTGCCTCAGATAAACATAGTATTCTATAAAAAAAATTATGAACCATTGATAATTTGGCCTATAAACTGATTTGATTTGACGCACTGTGCTAGTTTCTGCGTGTTTAGATGCAAATGCACAACACTGGGGCAAAGAACCAGTGAGTGGAGAAAAGCGGAGAACAAGGTATTGTGACTCCAGACTGGATAAGACGGGATGAAGTGTGTGGCTAATTAAATTCAACTGGAGACAACAAGCAGCGTGTCACATAGTGAGTGTGTAACATCTTATGGCTGTCAATGACCATGTTACGTAACGGATTATCATAAATCACTTGTTCGTTTTCAACCCCCCTCTCATGTGATCAAAGTGTAGGGCATGTTATGAGAATAACAAATACACAATTTACACTGGTGGGATTTCACCACACAGCCTGAGCGTATGACATGAGCAGGGCCTTCGTTACATATCTGTCAAATGATCTCTCTGTCTGTCTCTCCATGTCTGTCTGTCCATCCATCTCTGTCTGTCTCTCCATGTCTGTCTGTCTGTCTGTCCATCCATCTCTGTCTGTCTCTCCATGTCTGTCTGTCTCTCCATCCATCCATCTCTGTCTGTCTCTCCATGTCTGTCTGTCCGTCCATCCATCTCTGTCTGTCTCTCCGTGTCTGTCTGTCTGTCTGTCTCTCCATGTCTGTCTGTCTGTCCATCCATCTCTGTCTGTCTGTCTCTCCATGTCTGTCTGTCTGTCTCTCTATCCATCCATCTCTCTGTCCCTCCATCTTTGTCTGTTGTCCCTCCATCTCTGTCTGTTGTCCATCTCTCTGTCTGTTGTCCCTCCATCTCTGTCTGTTGTCCATCTCTCTGTCTGTTGTCCATCTCTCTGTCTGTTGTCCATCTCTCTGTCTGTTGTCCATCTCATCTATCTCTCTCTCATCCATCTCTCTGTCCATCCATCTCTCTGTCCATCCATCTCTCTGTCCATCCATCCTCTTTCTGTCTGTCAGTCTTTCGGTTGATTCAGCTTCCAGCATGTTGTGCTCCAGATGGACTCCACCAGCATGCATGTGTATGTAGTAGCTGTCTGTCTCTTTTTGCCTGTGTGCGGGTGCGAGTGTGTGTGGGAAGGGGGTTGGCCTGTCCGTCCTCCTCTCTGTTTGTCCATCTGTCCATCTCTGTCTACCTTTCCGTCTCTCTATGGTCTGTCTGTCTCCACTGTCTTTCAGTCTGTCTACCTCTGTCTGCTCATCTTTCTGTTCACCGGTCTCTCTCCATTGGTGCCCTCCTAGCTCCCAGGCACGGTACCTTTTGTTCTAGGTGGGCGCGGCGCAGCAACACCTTCTGCTCCAACTTCTGCTGCTCCCTGTCGTGCTGTGCCTCCGTCTGCATCTTGATCTTACTCTGGTAGGCGTTGAGGAGCTCCATCTCCTGCTGCAGCTGCTGCCTCAGAGCCTGGCACTCGGCTTCCTGGGCCTCGTCCAGACGCAGCTGACCGGGAGGAAACAAAGACCCCGACAGAGAGAGGCAACAAAGAGACAGAGAGAGAGAGGTGGAAACATGGGGAGAGCAGGGGGAGGAAAGGGCGGGAATAGAAGAGGGACAGTGAAGAGGAGATAGAGACGGGGGAGAGACGGGGGAGAGACGGGGAATTAGAGAACCATACAGGGTCGCTCATCCAACTGCCTTAATGTCTGATAACTCGGGGCCGAAAATGTGATCCACTTATACAACTCTTACCATTTTTTTGTTTTTTAAAGTGAGATAACACTTATAGACTTGATTTCAATGATTCTTGGAGATGTTCATAAAGGAATCAACCAGATAAAGGAATCGACCATAAAGGAATCAACCCCACTTCCCAGTAATCCCAACTAAAGGTTGCGGAAACGTCCGTCCTCCATTTTGAGCCGACTCACCGCCTGCGATGCCATCATCTCGTTGATGCTCTGCTCGTACTGCTCGGCCAGGATGGCCAGTTTCCGCGTCTGCTCCTCCTTTAGGGCCTTAAGTACCGTCTTGTGCTCGCTCTTGGGTGTCACCTCCATCTGATGGTGTCTCAGAGCCTTGTACTGTTTGGTCTGGACTTTACAGGTGTCCTGGAACTGTTTCTTGATCTGCAGCTCCATGGCCTCACAATGTTGGAGGGGAGATTGGATTTAGTTTTAGGTGAAGTGGTAGTGGTCAAGATAAGCATACAAACAGACATATTCTAGGGTTGATTTTCTACGTTCAGATACAGTCCTATCCTTGCCTGTCCGAATAGGCTTAAGGCTATTAAATTCAACAGATTGTTTTGTTTATAAAGAACGGGGGGGCTGATTCAATAGATATAATTTTGTAATAGGCCCTGCGAAGCAACGTTTATATGCCTAGCTTCTTGAACGTAACAAAAAGGTTGCAGTTTGCAAGCAAATTCCCAGTGACTTTATACATTTTATCATGGGGTGAAGAGGTATAGTTTTTTACAGCTGTATGGCAAAAATTACATTTTACATTGTGCCTTACTACACCCTCTTAACTTACTTCCTGCAATGAAAGTTTCCCTTCATCCAAATCTGGCTTATCTGCTGTTATTGGTTTAGGTGTTACAAAAAAGGGGAAAAAACACACTGTGTAAATCTGATCTTCCACCAGTTGGAGAACCAAAAAACCCAGTTTAAAAAACTCCTGCCCAGTTATTTGACTATTGTTCAGCAATTCCCATTTCCTGCTGGAAACGGTCTCAAATGAGGCTGCATGCCAACATTGTGCCCGTTGCCGATCTAGCCCCGGCCTCGTCCTCACCTTCAGGTTCTTGGGCTGCTGCCGTAGTTCCAGGACGTGCTTGCGGTGGAGCTCCCTCTCACGCCGGTTGTTGTACTCGATCTGGTTTTCCAGTTCCGTCTGATGCTGTAGGCGGATCAGATCCATGCGCAGCTTCTGGAGAGTCTTCAGCTGGCGGTGCTCCAGCTCCTGGGTAGACTCGTCGTGTCGGATCAGCATGGCGTGCTCCATTTCCTTCTGGGTCTTCTTCTTGTTCAGCTCCTGTTGGAACGGTGGGGCGGGTAGAAATTAGCATCCCTGACGCAAACTTGGCTTTTGTATAGGAGGAGGAAATCCGATTTAGATGAGAAAAAAAACTATTCAGACATTCGGAATGGAGCGTCTCGTGGCTTTGCCCTAAATGGTCACTGGTCGACATTGGACTTCACTTGTCCCTGTGCTTGTTTTTCTGTCAAATCTACCATTGCGCTGCTAAGCTAAGGCGATGGTGCTGTGTAAATAATGTCTGGCACAACTGTATCATAATGCTGGAGGTATTAAGACATGCAGAGAGTAAAGCTTTATGAAAATACTTCCTGAAGTCAATGACAGGATTGGCTTTGGTATGTTCTGGGTCTTGGAAAACCCAGGGTAGTGTTCTGGTGTTGCGTCATTTTCGGGGCGGACAAGTCAGAAAAAGGCTTATTTGGGAGCAGGTTGGCTTCAGAGTATCACCCATAATGTCGCCATAGGATTTTGGGGTGACATCCATGTTGGGCTCAAAGCTAATACTTACCACTTGATTTACAGAGCAGATTAGGAGATTACTGCATTGTTGCCTTGCTTAAACTCATTAAATCTGCTTTCCTAGAAATTGAAAACATCCTTCTTTGCTTTCTGCTAAACAACATTCCATGTTGGTCAGAGAACATGATAATTTAGTGAGAACCTTGTTTTCCCCGTTACAATGTAGATGTTATAAGATCTGCCCAACCCTGTTTCTAGAGAACTACCATCCTGTAGGTGTTCATTAACCCTACTCCAAATCAGTTTGTTCACAACTGGGGTTGGAGCAAAACTCACAGGACATTACAGTGAATCTCCAGAAATACTGTATAATCATGCGGCCATCTAACCAGGGATATGTTCAGTTGTCACGCCAGCTACTCCCCACGCCTTCTTGTTTGAAAGAGGAAACGTTACCTCTCGTATCTGCTCCTGCTCGAACTCATGCCTCTTGACCATGACCTTGCGTTTGAAGCCTCTGCAGTTCCTGTCATAGAAGACCCTCTGCTGGCTCAGGAGAAGGGCCTCCTCCTCTGCCTGGCTGTGCTGCAGGTTCTCCTTGTGCTTCGACAGGCGCTCCTGCTTCTCCTTCTTAGGGGTGTGTTGGTCCTCGTTCATCTCCTGGAAGGGACACAGGGAAACAGTTTATGATATTGGGTTCCTTGCGACTTTATGTGGCCTTGTGGGTCAGGTATGAGGCGGATCACCTCATTATCTAAGGGTGAACTCATCACACATAATTTACATATTGATCTGAGCTATTCAAATGTACTCCAATTAGTGAAAAACAAAATGAATGTAAAATAATTTGTAGTGGTCTTCAACAAGATGCAGTTTTCAGCCAAACTCTGTTTGATTAGGGACCATCACCATTTTATTTAATGACGTTACGCTAAATCCATTTCAGCATCCCAAATAGCATATTTAGAGCAATATTTAGTATGTTGGTCAAAAGGCAGTGTACTACACAGGGAATGTGGAGCCATTAGGGGGAAAACCCAACCTATTCATCTCCTCTTAATATAATGCCTTTAACACTGCTTCTAATTGCAGATTTTAAGCTACTGTTTTTAGTTGGGAAAACCATCATCAATCCAGGCCAACAAGGCCTCTTAACTGATAAGGCCTAGTTCAGGTCACCAACAGAAAAATGCTGTATATGATGCCTCACAATGAAGGCTTGGGGTTTTAGAAATAGTTTGGAAAGGTTCTTAAAAGCCCCAAAACAGTGTGTGCGCGCTGTGTGTGTAGGAGGGATGACTCAGCTGCTCCAAAGTAAAATGTACAACAAACATACTGCACTTGTGTATTTGCTAGTTTGTGTGTGTATCCGTAGGAGGGTTGATTCCACCCAGCACAATACACCACATTGAATGTTTGACACCATAGCCTCCAGTGATTCACGAGGGTGAGATAAGTTGTACAAGAGAGGGGGAGAGAGGGTATGGTACTGCTAGCTGGGGAGGGGGTGGGTAGGAAAAGGAGGCTGGCGTTGCGAACCTCTTTAATCTTCTCTTTACAGAGCTTGTACTGCTTCTTCTGGTTATCTAGGAAGGTGGTAAGCTCCTTCTTCTGCTGGGCCAGTATCTGTTGCTGGAACTTCTTCTCGTCTGCAGACGTCGTCTTCATCTGGGAGCAGATAAGAAGGGGGTAGAGAGAGGGACAGGGTACGAAACAGATAGAGAGGGAGAGATGAAGGGAGAGAGAGAAAGAGAGACGCTGGTTAGCTTTGTAAGTGCCTCAGAGGTGCCAAGAGATAAAAACACCACATGGCCACTGTTTTTCTGCTAGCTGGATTTTTATTGCTGAAACAAAGTGTGTTATTGTATAACACTGAGAGCCTGCTGGATTATGAGGGACACCCAGTGAGCAAAATAATCTGAAAGACATCTGAAAAACACATATTTTCAATTCCCCCACACACATATTTTCAGTGTCTTCTCAACGCCCTTTCAGCTTCTGATGCTCATTGTCCTACCAGTCAACAGAGTTTCAGACCTACAGTATTTTGCCCTGGCTCTTCAACATTGAGTGGCAGCAATTTCCAAGCCATGAAACAAGGGATTTGTCCTCTCTGATTTGTAGTAGGTTACCATCCCAATCCCTTCCCAGGTAAGTCGGTCTGGGTGGACAAGCCGGTTTTTCCCCTTCCACCTCCCACACTCACCTCTTTGTCACAGTGGACGGCGTGTCTCTTGGCCAGTTTCTCCAGCTCGATGTAGGCGTTGTTGGCCTGGGTCTCCACCTCCTTCTGCAGCTTCAGCCGGTGTTCATCCATCTCAGCCTTCAGCTTGTTCTCCAGGGCGATCAGCTGCTTCTGGTGCTGCCGCCTCATCCGTTTGTAACCCGACATCTGCTCCCGTAGCTCATTCTCCTGCTCATGCTCGTGGATCTGCTTGGTCACCTGTGGAAAAAGTTAGGATCAAAGGTCAAAAGGCAAGGCATACCCACTGAAACTGACAGGATAGAGTCAAGCGATACCTGGGACACTGGAGCCCTAGCAGTCAAAAGATTTTATATTAGCATTGGTCTTCAAGCTTTAGCAGTTCCTCGTTCATGCAGATTTTATTTTAATTCCATCCCCTTAATCGGCTCAATGTAGCCTTATGAGTGGACTTGAATATAATGTGAACAACTCAAACACTTCTACTGACATGTTGTCAAAGCACAGAACACAATTAGTCACTGACCCAACATTTAGCCGGAGTTGAGGACGTTCTAAGAATTAGAACACAACAAGACAATGTACAGCGGCCCAGCAGTATACTGGCAAAAGTAGAGCTCATGATCGAGCTTATCAGCCAGTTTTCAGAGGCTTTCGCAAAGCATGTTAACCTGCCGACAAGAACAATCCCTCCACAAGGCATCCAACCAGCACCAACGTTCCCCAAAGCTGCATTAAAACCAACCAACAGGAATCTAACCAGTGCCATCACTGAGAAACCCAACCGAACCAAGTTAGTAGAAAAAAAACAATTCTCGACGGCTTCCGTTGCTCACAGCTCCAAACCGGTCAAAATCCCAACATCATCAAGCGAACAAACAAACCACACCTGACAAAAGTGACTGTCCGGATCCCCGTAGAAGTCGCTCATCTTCTCATAGCTGATCTTCTGCAGGCCAAGCATCATGGCAACATTCATGTTGGACAACCGCGCGAGCATCCAGACCCCCTGTGTATGTGGCGTATCCTCAACCTGAACCTCTCAACCTCACCCAACCCGGCTGCGAATCGACAGAGACCGACGCTGACTGGGGTGCGTTTTGGACAAACGGCGTCAGGCGAACACTGTGGCTGTGATACCCGGGGGGTGGGAGGGTGGCAGGGGTGTGAACTGTGAATGGGTAGGGAGGGGGAGCGAGCTTCGTGGTCAGGAAGAACAGAGGGGGCTCTTTTTGGGGGGCCGAACGGCACTCCTTCAGCAGGTGGGTGACATGAAAGCCTCATTGAGAGATTGAGAGGAAGAGGGAGAGAGAGGGAGAGAGAGGGAGGAGAGTCCGAAAGAAAGCGAGGGGGGCTGAGAGAGAGTGGGGGAAATGGCGAGAGAGGGTTGAGAGGGGGAGATCCCTCCCCTAATCTAGCTGAATCAATACCCCTACTGTAATGCAGGCCCAATCCTGGTCACTAGCTTTCAGCCACGCTGCCGACCTGGGCCAAACCGGGTCATGTGACCCCGCCATTGACACCGCCTGGCTCGCGGGAGGGAATCAGGACCAAGCAGGGGGAACGCTTCCAGGTCAAAGGTTAATAAGACTTACTAAACAGGGCCACCAGGTGGGAGTACCTATTCATTTGTTCAGATGACCAGGTCACCCAGTGAGCTAATTGCTCGTTTGATCAAAGTAGGGGTTTAAATAAAGTTGTTCTTTATTTTCAATATATTATACTTCATCCTTTCTATTGTAATGTTGGTATTACTATGTATCATTTGAAATGGCACCACCTTCATGGTAGTATTTGAATAGATAACAGGACTGTTCAGAAGGTGTATGTTGCTTAGAGGGCAGGTTCGTGGTCAGAGAGCCGTTCACTGTTCCTCATGTCTTTCTAAGGGTAAGCAGTGGTTTCATTCATTATTACACGTTCTCTCCCCCACCCCCCCGCCCTCTCTGTCTCTATTGAGGAATTTTTCCAAATGCTGTTGCGGACACCCTAAAGAGGTGCATTTTTTGTTACTGGTCAGTTTATAATCAGTCAGCGATTTGTTATCGGTCAGCGATTTGTTATCGGTCAGCGATTTGTTATCGGTTAATTGCTTTGCCATAAAACGTGATTCAACCAACACATCAGACAAAGAACAACTGGCATGGATTTTTACTCCATGTACATTAAACCTGTCAAAGGGACATGGCCTAAACCCCAAAAAATATAAAGATTTCAGATCTCTCATCTGGCTGACCTGCAATAACCCCATTCCTCCCTGTCTCCCCCAGATGGGGCTCTGTGTTTAACCCTGTGTCCAGCCCCATCCCTCTCTGCTCCTCCTTTCAGTTTAAAACCATTCAGTGAGACCAGACAACACGCCACTCTTCTCTCCCACCGGCTGGCGCTCTCTCTTCAGTCTCTCCTTCATTGCTCTCTATCTCGTCTGTCTGCTTCTCCTTTCTCCATCCCGTCAGGTTCTCTCCTCACCCTCTTCATAATCACTACCCCCAGCTCCCCGTCGTAACACCCCCCCTAACCCCCCCCCCCCCCCCGGTCTACACCTGCTCTATCCAGTCTTAGCGAGCGGCGCAGGACCAACCCAGGGAGGCTCACCCTTCACGGTGGCCAAGGGGAGGTGATGTCATCGCCTCATCGCGCGCGTCAACAGACTTCCCTGACGCTGTTCACACCTCCACTCCACATGCACCACCCCCCCCCCCCGGCACAGCGGACGTTACACAGGTTAAGGACGTGGAAGCGCGGTTCCCTCCCGGAGCCCAAGCCAGTCCGAGGACGGGCGCTGAGGGAAACCCATCCACCATTAAAAGCAGTGGGAGGACAGACCATAGATACCATTACCAATGACTGATTGCTTACTGGAGCCCCGTAACCATGACAACAGACACAGAGAGAGGGAGAGAAAGAGAGAGGGGGTAATATTGGTGCATACTGCTGCCCTCCGAACCCCAAAACCACAGAGGGGGTACTGGAGTGATGTATTAATGAGGGGAAAAGTACAGGAGTGAAAGAGAGGGAGGGGAATGGAAGGTGGAGAGGAGCAGAACCATAGTGAAGGACCAGTAGATGACAAAGGAGTTGAGTGAGGAGAAGGACACAGGGAGGGAGGGAGGGGGAGAGAAGGGAACTGAAGAGAGAGAGAAGAAAAAGACCAATAAGAAAGAGAGTGGGAGGGGAGGACAATACCAGAGAGGGAGAGCGAAAAAGACAAGAAGAGGAAGCAAACAGAGTGAGGAAGGAGAGGGCGCAGGAAGCCAGGGAGAGAGATAGGACACTTAAGCCGAAATCAAGAGGGGAAAGATTAGGGAGGACGCGTCGCCCAGGGAGAGCCATGAGAAGGAGAGAGAGATGGCAATAGAGTGTAGTCCTTACCAGGGACGCGTCGCCCAGGGAGAGCCATGAGAAGCAGAGAGAGATGGCAATAGAGTGTAGTCCTTACCAGGGACGCGTCGCCCAGGGAGAGCCATGAGAAGCAGAGAGAGATGGCAATAGAGTGTAGTCCTTACCAGGGATGCTGACTTGATGGTAGAGAAGTTGTTGTGGCGGTAGTGGTGTGTCGGGCCCTTGTCTGAAGGCGCCGGTCCCAACTCGGTCCTGTGGTCTCGTTTCCCACCGTCGTCCCAGTTGTAGCCGTGTTCCTGGTGACAAACCACGGACATTATGAGGTTCACCGCCCACTACTACAATACTCCAAAGTTAACAACCACAAAAAATAAGGGGCATATTGGGATCTAGTGATGGGGTTTTGCTTCGAAAATCAGCCGGACGCTAGACACCCGGGAGGGTTTGAGATCGTATTCAGTCTGATGCCAGTATGGTCACATGACACTGCACTGGGGTTAGGAGTTCCTGGTGGCCGGTTATTTGGGTCAAGGAAGGGTCGAGGGACTTTTCATCCGAGTCGTTATCTATAGACAGGCAGCTGTCTACAACCCGCGTTTGCCTCGGCGACGTCATCGGCCTACACGCCGAAAGACATGGGTAATTATGGCCTGTCACTGCAGACAGATCCCAGAACAAAGGCCAGACACGAAACGCGGGCTAAGAGGAGGAATGACAGGCATCTTATCTGTCGGCTTCTGATTGAAGTGTGTTTGTGTGTGTGTGTGTGTGTGTGTGTGTCCGTGCGTCATACTGAGAATTTGGAGAGGAATGTCAGGCATTCAGCAGCGAGTCCTCATCAACCCGCACAAAAGTCCAGGAGCGAGAGTGAATGACATCCGTGTGAGAAACCCTGCCCCCGTTTGTGTGAGCGCGACTGTCTCTGTTAGGTGCATATCATTTTCAGAAAACGAGCAGGACACTCAAAACGGGGGAAGAATGTGGTTTCCATGGCGTCCGAGCATTCGGAACACAGTTTGGTTAGTTTGTGAACATGATTTCCACCCGGGGGGGGAGGGGGGGTTGGTTGATTGCGTGTGTGCAAGCCGAATGTCGGTTCCGTGGAAGCTCGCTGCTATGTACGAGGGCCTCTGCGCTTTTGTGTGCCTCTGCGCCCCGTAGGCCTGTCATTCTTAAGGACGTGGGCTGAGGTTTGGCGTAGGTGGCTGCCGGCTGGCTGGCTGAGGGGGCGAGATGAGCGTTACCATCCCGGTGTGTTTACTTGTATTTCTCTGCCGACTAGCCATAACCTTCCTCTGCACTCTTTCCTGGCCGGCCGGGGGTTTACCTTCTTGCTGTGCGCCGAGGACTCAGGCTCACTGTCGCAGTCGCGGTGCATCATGGTCAGGTCAGAGCAGCTCTCGTCCAGGACCTCCTGCA
Organism: Esox lucius; assembly: GCF_011004845.1. Lineage (NCBI taxonomy): Eukaryota > Metazoa > Chordata > Actinopteri > Esociformes > Esocidae > Esox > Esox lucius. The sequence continues at coordinate 8,060,168 of NC_047581.1, read as the reverse complement.
TGCTGTTGACACTGCTGCTCTGACTCCCCGTGCTGATGGATGTGCTGGGGATGGAGTGGTTACTGCCCAGGCTGTTCATCTTACAGCTGGCCCGCTCCGACTCCTAGAGGAAGAGCACATAGAGGGGGATCGGCATTCGGCACAGCAATAGCGCCAACACACAGGTACACGTAAACACAATGTCACGCAGAATATCTGTCTGACGCCACCCCCACACCCCAAAACAAACACAGAGGTTAATGTCCAATGCAGTGTGACGTTGAACGTGTCGCCGTCTCCCAGTCGCAGGATTAGTTAGGCTATTAGGAAATTGATATTTATGGTTAGACGGTGTGTTTGTTTCGGAAGCGCGAATCAAATACAGTTGCCAAGAACAAACTGTCCTGAACTGTGTTATTTAGCTAAATTAATAAAAAAATACTTGCAGTCAACTTTTGCAATACATTACGAGATGAGGCAGATGTTTTTTTTTTCATGTCACATTTTTACATACTGTCAAGTTTACATGCTTACAACTGAAACATCTTGGCCTAGTCACGTCACATGTTTTTGTTTGGAAAACTAGTGGTGAAATCTGCTGAGAGTCAATTGGTTTAGTTAGCAAAGTAAGTGTCTGAATTACAACGGAATTTGTACACTTATGTTGGTCTTTGAATATTCATTTACACATCAATTGTTTTCATTTGTAAATGCTCAAACTGAAAAGAAATTGGTGTTGGTAGCTGGCTATACTTGTATAACATTGAGTTGGATTGGTAATATTTTCAATTTGTTTGTTTACTATCGATCATTATTAACAAAAGACTGCTGGTATAATAATATTGTAAACATTCTGGTAACAAATGCCTAAATCGTATTTTTTTAGGTTTATTTTGTAACTGTGCTTCCATTTTGCGCCAAACATGAACAGGAGTCGAGGTTAAAACCTGGAGCAACGCACCTCCTCCTCCTCTTCATGACTCTCCCCCATTGGTCCATTATGCTTCTCCTGATAGAGGATCTTCTTCATCTTGCGGTACTGCAGGTTGTCCAGGTCCCGCACCGCGTCCTTGGTCCTCTGGATGAGCTCCATAAGGACCCGCGGGGGGCGCTCCCGACGCACAAAGTCATGCTGGTGGAAAAAAGATGTCAGAGGTCAGGATGTGCAAGCACATACATTGTCTGTCAGTCTAATTATGTTTGAAATAGTCCCGAAATGGTCTGAGGGTCTCAGGTCAGGGTTAGTGTGACAACAGGCCCATAAAATGTTCAATCTCTAATAACCAGCGTTTACTTGATGTTAAAAATCTATAGTACAAACATCATTCATAGTCTGTAATCGTACTTCATCAATTGTCAATGTGATTATTATTATATCAGAGATCATTACAATTTTCTCTCTCTATCCATAAAGGAATTGTTCTGATGATTGAGTTCTCTCAATCATCTCAGTAGAGGGCGCCTGTGAGTTATTCAACCTAGATAGAGTTGCATACTGGGAATACTCTACTCTGTGGAGGTGGGGACGCATGGAACTGACCAGTAGCAAAGACACGTGCGCACATTCACACGCACACATGCACACCTGCATTCAACACTCATTCATGAAAAATCTATTAGCTGAAATGGGTGAGTGAAAATGTAATGTATGCAACCCCTCTGGGTCTGTGTGGTTCTGGACCGGTAGACCGTTCTCCTGGCGGGGATAATGTACCACACACTCATTTAGAGGCACTCTGATGACATCATGTTCTGGAAATAGACATGAGACATTTCCTGTTTAAAAAAAATAAACTAAACGGAAGGACGGAGAGAGAACCGGAGCTGTCATGGACCAGGGGGTGGGGGAGGGAGAGAGAGATAATGAGAGGGGGAGAGAGAGAGATACTGAGAGGGGGAGAGAGAGAGATACTGAGGGGGGGAGAGAGAGATACTGAGGGGGGAGAGAGAGATACTGAGGGGGGAGAGAGAGATACTGAGAGGGGGAGAGAGAGAGATACTGAGGGGGGAGAGAGATACTGAGGGGGGAGAGAGATACTGAGGGGGGAGAGAGATACTGAGGGGGGAGAGAGATACTGAGGGGGGAGAGAGAGATACTGAGGGGGGAGAGAGATACTGAGGGTGGAGAGAGAGATACTGAGGGTGGAGAGAGAGATAATGAGGGGAGAGAGAGATACTGAGGGGGGAGAGAGAGATACTGAGGGGGGAGAGAGAGATACTGAGGGGGGAGAGAGAGATACTGAGGGGGGAGAGAGAGATACTGAGGGGAGAGAGAGAGATACTGAGGGGAGAGAGAGATACTGAGGGGGGAGAGAGAGATACTGAGGGGGGAGAGAGAGATACTGAGGGGGGAGAGAGAGATACTGAGGGGGGAGAGAGAGATACTGAGGGGGGAGAGAGAGATGTTGAGAGGGAGAGAGCGAGATGCTGAGAGGGAGAGAGAGATGCTGAGAGGGAGAGAGAGATGCTGAGAGGGAGAGAGAGAGAGAGAGATGCTGAGGGGGAGAGAGAGAAAGATGCTGAGGGGGAGAGAGAGAAAGATGCTGAGGGGGAGAGAGAGAAAGATGCTGAGGGGGAGAGAGAGAAAGATGCTGAGGGGGAGAGAGAGAAAGATGCTGAGGGGGAGAGAGACAAAGATGCTGAGGGGGAGAGAGACAAAGATGCTGAGGGGGGGAGAGAGATATGCTGAGGGGGAGAGAGATGCTGAGGGGGAGAGAGATATGCTGAGGGGGAGAGAGATATGCTGAGGGGGAGAGAGATATGCTGAGGGGAGAGTGATATGCTGAGGGGGAGAGAGAGAGATGCTGAGGGGGAGAGAGAGAGATGCTGAGGGGGAGAGAGAGAGATGCTGAGGGGGAGAGAGAGAGATGCTGAGGGGGAGAGAGAGAGATACTGAGAGGAAGAGAGAGAGATACTGAGAGGAAGAGAGAGATACTGAGAGGAAGAGAGAGAGACTGAGAGGAAGAGATGCAGAGAAAAACGAGAAACAGGGAGTAGGAGAGAGAGATACTGAGGGGGAGAGAGAGATGACTAATCTTCAGTGTAATCCCTGCCTAAAAAAAGGAAATCAGAAGCTCCAATCCTGACGACTGTGAAGGAAGTCGGACAGACAGTCGCACATCATTCTCTCGCCCACCCGAACACAGTCCTCCCCCATTAGTCCGCTGCACGCGCCCAACCACGCCACCCTCCTAAGACCATGGGGATGGTGGTGTTCGGGATGGGTGTAAAAGTAAAGGAGCATGGGAAATTTTGTATTAATCTAAACCAAGGAGGCGGAACCTGAAGGAAAAGGGGCCGTTGACAGCTCAGAGGGGAGAGATTAATGACCTGATTTCTCCTAAAGAGCTCTAAGATAGGCAGAGGGGCCCCTGTGTGTGTGCGTGTGTGTCTGCACATTAATCAGGGGCTCTGGGTCTAGATGCCCCCTGTCTTGACCCAGATTAGAAGGAACTTGCATACTAGCCTTTTCCCCACGAACATTAAAAGGTAATGGGAAAGCAGATCTGGGCCCCAAGGGACAAGGTGCCCAGAGCTCCAGACGAGCCACCCTCCCCACCGTCTCATCCCCTCCAGTCCCACTGACTCCCACCCTCCCTGGGCAGCCAGGTAAGACCGACAAGGCCCCCTTGGCTGGAGCTCTACATCAGACCAAGAACATTAAACCCTTAGCAGGCCAAAAGGATTACCTGTCGGCCAAACAAACAAAAAGATCAACTTTTCATTACACGCCCAGACACCGACTGGACACAACACACAGATTAACACACACAGGACTGGCAGATCAGGACGTACAAATTACAAAGACTGGCTGGCTGAGCAATCAGCGGACTGTTTTTATACAATAACTCACAGGTCTGAGAGGGCCAGTCAGTCCCACTTCAGATTTTATTTTATGTCGAGGGGAGTCCACACACAGATGGATGCCTTATCAACTGCTAACACGAGGCGTAGGGGAAAAAAAGGTTCAAAAACACTAAACAAAACCCTGTGGAATCAGCGTGTGTGTGTTTTTGTGTTCTTGTGTGAAAACAACAAAAACCTAGCCCCAGTGGAATCAATGAGGCAGTGAGTCATCCACCACTTCTGAAATGGCGACCTATTCCCTACAAAGTGGTCTACATTGACCCTGGGAGGGGGGCAGCCTGGTCTAAAGGAGTGCACTAAGCAGGGAACAGGGCGACATTTCGGACATGTGCACATCCAGATGGTGTTTGAGAGACCGATACAGGAAGTGAAGTCCTCGTCTCTGTCAGAGATAACAGGAAGTGCACTCACTCGCAGCAGTTCCCCTGACGAGGGTCTGTCCTGAGGAATTTTGAGTAGGCAGTAATCCACAAAGCTCCGGAAAGGGTCCGACCTTGTACCAAGATGGAGGGGTGAAGAGGTGAAGTGATGAAGGGAAACAGGATATTTAAGAGAAAACATAATACATTGTAGTCATTTAAAGCTTTACAGTGAGGGTTAAGTGGGACAACTACACAACTATTGTAGTACATGCACTTTCTAATTATTATTATAATTAAGAACCTGCATCTTAAATGGAAATGGGGGGGGGGGGGTAAGGATTTATAGCAGTCTTAATAAATGCCTTAGAAATTGTTTAGAAGATCCTTCAAAAAATAATAATAATTCTGGATGCTTTAAATACAAGTGTTGCCAGATCTTTCCAAATGTTACTCTGTATTGCAATATTTCTAAAAGCTTCAGATTTTGGCCTGAGGGCTGTCTGAATCACCTCCAACGGATGATAGGCATTCACTGAGGTAAACAGAACACAATGCTAATGCGTCTCTATGGGAGAGACACAGCCTTGCCTCTCCAGCACAAGGCTTGCTTTTCATGCTAATTTCTACTAAATATGCATCATCTTTGGTTACTGAAAGTCAAACACAAATTTCTTGGATAGTCTGCTGCTTGTACTTTGAGTTTCGTAACACGCTGAACCAGCTCTGACACCGGAGAACAATGGCTTTTACTGTTCTGTAGGTTACATGTGTTCTGGAGAAAAAAAACAATAGCACCTAAAGGCAATTCACCTTGTCAAGAAAAGCGCATGACGCCACCAAACATTTGCAGAAATTAATGTATTCTTAAAATCATGTAAGCCCTTGATTTAACAGACATGATTTGGGTTTAAACAAAGTTATGGCCACAGGACCATTCAATTATCCAGGGCAAATGAAAGTAGACTGAGACTGACATTGTGATATGGTAAATAAAAAGAAACAAAGTTTTAGTATTGTGACACTGTAAATATAAGTTAACAGGGAATAACATTTTGACATGGTAAATTAACGTTAACTGGGCGTATTATTTTGACATGGTAAATGAATGTTTCCTTGTGTATTATTTTGATATGGTAAATTAATGTTTACTACTGTGGTGTTTTGACATGGTAAATGAATGCTAACTGGGCATAGTAGAATAGTATAGTATGGACTTGGTGTAGGGTGTGATTAAGGCCCTGCTTCATTGCAGGAAATTCCATCGGACTCATGACAGTCAATGTTGAGATATGAAGTATATCCAATGCCGTTCTGGTTCTCACCCTACTGCTGGCTTAACCAGGAAGTCTCATCTGAAATCTCTATGTGCCAGAAGGATCACACTCTCACGGCAAAGCAAGGGGACTTACCATACCAACCACTGTTAACCATAATGTTCAGGGAAAAAAGGACAATTGTTTTCACTTTGCAAACGGATATTTCCTCTAGCAACCTTTCGGTTACAGGTCAGATGCTCCAAAGAGCCTCTCTCAGTCCATCCGCCCGAGTATGGTGGGGTACGGTACAGTAGAAGCCTGTGTATGCGAGCTGAGCCTGGGGCTTGGTTCTTTAAATAGGCTAGGTCTCAGCTCGTCCCCTCAGGTAATTACATAACAGACTCTGACAGGGAATTCCGGGGCAGCGGGAGGGTGTGTGGTCGGAAGGACCCTGGTCGGCTTACCACTCATTGGACTGCAGCGTGGGAGAGTCGTTCTGGGCGATGTGATATAAGGCACTCATAGCGTTCATGTTGAACAGGGGAGGCTTGCGCTCCGCTATGGAGGGAGGGGGAGAAAGAGAGATAGGAGAGAAGCGGGGGGTTATCACAGCTGGTTGACAGAAGACCTGGACACTGTTATCCCCTCCCTCCCACTCTTTCTCCCTCACTTTCTGTTTACATGCAGTGTCTGAAATAGATAAGAGCCCATGGTAATCACATGAGGAACACATGACCGAGCCACGCTGTGAATCAAGGGTCATGTGTTGAGGAGTGGCATGTAGATGCGTCAAGGTAGATGCGTCACATAGATGCGTCAAGGTAGATGCATCACATAGATGCGTCACATAGATGCGTCACGCAGTAGACGTCTGCACCCAGATCTTTTTTCATTTAAGCATTTTCATTTTAATTTGACAAATACATATTGGGTGTCTCTGCTCTCTAGGTGGGGAAATCCTATGTCAATTTCCCAGGACACAGTCTCCCATGACAGGAATGGAATTTCCCTAGTGAAGGTTACTCCTGTGCAAAACAGTGTTCTGGAAGCAGAGTGGGATAGCTGCAGATTTACAGCTCTCATCTTGTTCTCCAAGGTCGAAAAAAAACGTAATCGTTTTTATCAGGGAGTCATTAAAACCTTGGAGACTGGGTGTGTTCAGTTATCATGAGGGTAGAAACAAAAACTGAATGGATAAATGAATGAAATGTTCAACGTAAAAAGAAAAGTGTCTACAGAAGCAAGAGGCAAAGATAAACAGAGGGCTGTTCACATACCCAGTTCAATACAGGTGATTCCTAAGGACCAGATGTCCACCTTCCCTTCATACTGACCCTCATCCATGGCTAGGATCACTTCCGGGGCCATCCTGGGACGGACGGACACACACACACACACACACGCATACACACAGTGACAGAGACAGAGACAGAGGCAGACACACACACACACACACACACACACACACACAGAGACAGACACACATACACGCAGACAGACACACATACACGCGGACAGACACACACACACCATACACAGACAGACAGACAGACAGACACACACACACACACACACACACACACACACACACAGACAGACACACACATCAGTTACTAACTACCACTGTTAAATTCATGGTAATGCATGATCTTAAAAAGTCTGTGGTATGCAGTGATAGCCTAAGCTCAGGCCAGAGTAATGTGCTGCTTAGATAGGGGTCTAAATAATGTGACGGAATGAAAGTAGACTGATGATGTGTAGAGCGGCAGGAAAATCAACAGACTGGGGTCTTCTGATGGTTCTCAGAGTTCTCTGTGTGTTTGGTTTATACTTCACTAGAATTACTGGCAGTGATTCTATAGGAATGACCAGTGACTTTCATAACATTCTAGTTGCAAATCACAGCACATAGTGATCTGGTCCTGGGGATTCCCACATTCTGCATTTCAGAATTCCAGCTGGACATGTAAGTCAATGAATCAACTATTCGCCAAGCCCTTGAATTGTTTAATCAGATGTGACAGCTGGAACAAACAAATGGCATTCTTGTGAGGCCTGAAGACTGGGACAGAAAATCCCTGTGTGTTTGGTACAGTATGTAGGTTATATTATTTCCACCAAGGTGAAGTTTAAGACTGGGCCTCCATGACACTGACCTGAATGATAAATAGGTATTTACAAATTCAATACAAACTCTGTTAAAGTACTGCCCAGTAAAGTATAGTGTTGAAATTATGGTTAATGGTGGACATTGACCTGTAGTGTTGAGGTAATAATTAATGGTAAACATTGACCAATACTGTTGAGGTAATGATAGACATTGACCTATATTGATGAGGTAATGGTTAACTATAGAAATGGACTTATAGTGTTGAGGTAATGGTTAATGGTAGACATTGACCTGTTGTGTTGAGGTAACGGTTAACGCTAGACATTGACCTGTAGTGTTAAGGTAACGGTTAACGCTAGACATTTGTAGTGTTGAGGTACTGGTTAATGGTAGTCATTTGTAGAGTTGAGGTACTGGTTAATGGTAGACATTTGTAGAGTTGAGGTACTGGTTAATGGTAGACATTTGTAGTGTTGAGGTACTGGTTAATGGTAGACATTTGTAGTACTGAGGTACTGGTTAATGGTAGACATTTGTAGTGTTGAGGTACTGGTTAATTGTTGGTACTCACCAGTAAGGTGTTCCTACAAAGGAGTTGGCAGGAGAAGCTATAGAGGCAGAGCCAAAGTCTGCCAGTTTGACCTGGCCTGGCTCAGTTAGCAGGATGTTTCCAGCTTTCACATCTCTGGAGGGAGGAGTGAAAGCGACAACACAGAGTAAGAAAAAAACAACAAAAGTAAAATCATCCTTTCGTACTTGAAAGGCTTTTCCTGATAACTATTTCTGTGGGGAAAATATGCCACTATGACTTTGATATGATGTTGTTTCTCCTAGCTTAAATACGTCTTTTTAGTATTGAATGTTTTTATTAAGGATGCAAAAAAGCAGCTTTTCTGTTTTGCAATTGTATAGGCGATCACAACAACACAATGATCTGGCCATATACTGGTTAGTACAAATATTTATTTGAGTAGATGGGCCAGCTCATCGCTCTCTATAATTCTGTTTCCCCGGCTCCTCCCTTAATACACTTCTGATTGAACAGCTCATCTTCTTGTGACACTTCAGGTACATAGCTACTTTTCTTGAGTGATTTGTTTTAGGTACACTGGTGTCATGTTCGTGCATTTCCCCTAGCCAAAGCTTTAGCCATAGATGTAAAACAATGCTTTATATCTACGGATCTAGCATCACTTGTGATGTACATATGTCAGTGTAAATTTATACTGGTGGATTTAAAACAATAAACATCTCCAAAAAGAAAGGAACATTTGGGCTCACTGGCAAGTTGGAGCACACGGATGTGGTTGCAATGTAAATAAGGCAAGCTTAAAAACTAAAACATTTCTTTAAGACCTGTACCATGGAGTCACAACCTCACACTAACTGATTAAATATACTCATTTCTTTGCTTTCGGTTTCAGTATTTCTAAATGACAAAAACATGGTAAATCAGTGTGGCAGTGATCGGATTAGCTTTTGCTAAACAACGACAGTCAGATCATTTAGGGCTGAGTACTGGCTCAACTGCCAAACAGACTTGTGTATGAGTGCAATAAAAAGGGCCAAACTTGGTGAACTGATACGGGTTTCACATTTTCTGTAAATGACGTTCACCCAGGGGCCTCGCCCGGATTGCACACTGAACCGCAGATTAGTACATGACAGACAGACCGATGTGACCCCTGAGAGGGTTTTATCTCCGACACACTTCATATTCATAACCCAACAAGTGAGACCAACCGCACAACATATGGCGCCTCTGCATCAGCTCCAACTTGTTTCAATGGGCTGAAGAGACGCTTGGGCCGAGAGCTCACCTGTGAATCATATTATGGGAATGTAGGTAAGCCAGTCCCAGTAAGGCACCATGGGTTATGGCAGCAATTTCAACCTCTTGGAGCGGTTTCTTATGAACTGGCAGAGAGGGAACGAGGAAGAGAAAGGGGGGAAAAAAACATCAGCGTTATCTAAAGGTGAAGGGTGAAACTATGTCTGTATTGTGGCAGTGTCTTTTCCGACAGGATGAAAGACTAGCCAAAAACCCTGAAGCGTCTGATTAATGTGGAATGTCTAAAAGGGCTGGAATATAAAAACACACAAGGTTAGAAAACATCCTCAGCACGCGGAATTCTGCTCTGGGTGTGATAGACGGCTTCCTGGTCTGTTTGTGCAGGAGTCGGCATTGGCGGGCCTACACAAACAGACACTCAAGAGTCAAAGGGTGCTGTTGAACTACACTGTAGGAAATTCAGAAGTGCTTCAAAAATATGGCTGTTTAAAACAGTTTCCATGACAGCCAATACAGGACAAACAGAAGTGTTAAACATACTACTCAGGCCAAGGAATGTCGGGAAGGCATGAACGTCTGCACTGGAATATGACATGGAGCAGATTTACAGAAGTCTCAACCAAAATGTTTCAAAATAGGGGGGAAAAATGCAAAAAAAAAAATTGTATAAATAAATTGAGTTGTTAAGATTTGGTAGTTTTTTACTTTTTACCTAATTAATTGTTTCTAGTGTGTGTGTGTGTGTGTGTGTGTGTGTTTACGCATTACCTTCTAATAAATCTGATGCAGAGCCTAGGCAGTACTCCATCACCAGCTGAAAGAAAAAGACAGGTCAGATAAATTGACATGCAAAAACACCCCAGATTGAGAAAAACATTAGCCAAATTAACTACAAATTAATTACATAACAACAAACTAAAACAATGAAGGCCTGATAAAATGCAGTCGTTTTGTTCATAATAGCTGTTGTGGAAACCACACTGAAGTGAAAAGGTATGGTCAAGCGCAAAACGATTCTCCCAACACTGGAAGTGGTTAGTTCTTATACAAAAAAATAATGACAAATCAACCACATTAAAAAAGGAGGGTTTGGGAAAGAGAGACAAGCTTAGAAAGAAAGACAAACACTGAAAAGAAAGAGAATCTGCAGGTGTGTACAAGTGCATTAAAAAGGGGAGAGAGAGAGGGAGAGGGAGAGAGAGAGAGGGGGGAGAGGGAAGGAGTAAGTTGTGAGGAAAGATAGGAAACAGCATGTTAAAGAGGCATACAACACGTCTCCCTGACAGCACTGTCCCAGACCACTGACCCAGGCAGTGTTGTCTTTCAAGTAGCAGCCTTTATACTCAATGGTATTTGGGTGACGCAGCTGTTCCAAAAACTTGACCTCCTTAATGATGTCCTGCCATTTCTGAGGAGAGACCGAGAGAAAGGAAGAGAGACAGAGAGAGAAAGTGAGAGTGTCAACAACATCTGCAAAAAGGCCTATTCAAAGAATGCTGGCCCAGACATATTGGGCAGGGCATTGGGTTTATGGATAGGTGAGTTACCTTTACACCAAAGGAGCTAGAACCAAAGCCCTGACCCCGAACCTTAATCTAAACCAGAACCAAGATGGTAAATTAATAGAAAGATAGGTCACGCAGGCTATTTTCCTTCTGGCCTGCATAAGGTGGTATAAGACAGGTCTGGTCTGCTAAGCTTAATGATAGAAAAATATGACAGCAGGATTTCTAGGCTTCCTTCTCTGATTGTAGGCCATGCTTCCAAAAACCATTGCTGACCCGCCTCCTATGGAGCTCTGGAGAATCTTGTATTCGCCGAAATGGTTGAATTGTCCACTTTCAGCAGGGTAAGATGGTCTGGACAATACATAAATAACCCTCCCACTACATGCTTGTAGAGTCCAATGAGCAGATTTTTTTTGGTGAACAGAGCAATAAATTAAGGCTCACAGAAAATATTTGAAATCCCCATCTCGACTCTCCCTACCCAAGCACTGGGGGATGTAGTATGAATGAACAGGTCTACCTGCCAGTACCCTCAGCAGCGCATTCCGGAAAACGGGTTTGACAACGACCATACTTCATATCGTCATACTTTGGAATGAAATTATTTTAACTGAGGAAGTGATCATTATTAATTCAGCAATCCACACTGGATGTCCTCCTACGCCCCCAGCCTATGATGTGAGCAGCGCACTTGCATTTGCGATGCATTTCCAAGCGACGGATGACAACGTTAACTTGTCATTTCCTAATTCGCTCAGTTGCAGTGCTGCTTTGCCATCTATTCTCTAACAGGAATTTCACTAGCTGACTTGTTTATTTTTTTGCTGACGCGTTTACCGATGTTCAATTCACTGTCAGAAAATGTAGGCAGGCTACGAAAAAAAACTAAATCATTCACTTGACTCTGACTTAGTTCAAGCCCTATTTTTATTTATTTTTTGTCTTGCTTGGATTGAGAGCTACTTTGAAAAGGTATTTTTCTACGAAATAGTGCAGCAGATCATGTATTCTGTGGTTAATAAAGTCCCTTAGTGGCAGGAGTGGTGCCCTCAGGGGGTGTAAGAGGCAGCAGTTATCTTCTCACCTCGGTGGTCTGCTTGCCATTGTAGGACATCTTCTTGATGGCCACCACCTCGTTGGAATAGGAGTTTCTGGCCTGAAAGATGGAGAGGGAGGGAAAAGAGAAAAAAAAATGCAATTGAGAGATGGAATCGGGCAAATAGAGAGACAGAGCAGACAAAGAGACAGAGAGAAAAGGGTGATTGGGAGGCATCTATGATAGAAATACATCACGAAAGTCTGGTTACAGGATATGTTCATTTATAGAGCTGGGTTATTCAACTCTTACCCTAAAAAGTCCAAACCCTGCTTGTTTTCTGTTCTACCTCATCATTAACATCACCCACCTGGTGTCCCAGGACAGTCCCTAAGTAGAAGGTTGACATTAGAAAATGGAGTGGAACTGGCCTGGATGTCCAGATTTGAGTTTGAGGGCTTTAGAGTCTTAGCCAAAAACAAGGCAAGTCAATTAATTTAAGAAGGCCCATCTAATAAGGACAGCTGTCATGAATACAGTATGTGTTTGCCTTTCTGCCCCTTGTTACAGACAAACGAGAAGCTAATTAGCTTTGGGTACTTGTTGGAGAACAGTTAGAACACGGAGGGTTTCCTAAAACACAGCGCCTACCCTGGAAACAGATGGCCTACCAATGGAAAGGACCACAGAGTTTAACAAGTTTAGACCTTCATTTTCACAAATATCTATAGTGTAATGGGGGTCATGCTGTGATTGTGTTCTATGGTTCTACTGGTCCAATTAGGGAAAATAACTGGTTCTACTGGTACGACTAGACATAATGACTGGTTCTACCGGTAAAACTAGGGAAAATGACTGGTTCTGCTGGTACGACTAGACATAATGACTGGTTCTGCTGGTACGACTAGACATAATGACTGGTTCTACCGGTACGACTAGGGAAAATGACTGGTTCTGCTGGTACGACTAGACATAACGACTGGTTCTACCGGTACGACTAGAGAAAATGACTGGTTCTACTGGTACGACTAGACATAACGACTGGTTCTACTGGTACGACTAGACATAACGACTGGTTCTACCGGTACGACTAGGGAAAATGACTGGTTCTACTGGTACGACTACACATAATGACTGGTTCTACCTGTACGACTAGGGAAAACATGCAGTTTATTAGGCTGAAATAAACAGGTTAGGGTGAAAGTCCACAGGGGGGAGAAAATGCAAGGTGATGAGCTTGGCCCCAAAAAATAACCAGGGTCTTATTCTGGCGACATTATGATGGAGGCTTGGAAGATAATCTGTCTTTCATCCATAATAATCTCATAATGCAACCCACACTACACGTACTGCTGGCTAGAGAGCAGGTGTCAAGACCAGAGTGAACACATGAACGCAAACAATTCCATGACAACTATCAGTAGAGTTGAAAATGCAATAAAACCAGACTGAAGTTTTTATTTCACACAGGAAAACATACAGCAAAAAACTCAGCTTGGTCAAAAACGTCAGTGGTGGGAAACAGATATGAATGCATTTAATATTTTTCAATATTGGCTTGGAAATCTGTAACCAATTGGATGGAAATGAAGACGATAAAGTCATATCATCATAACATGCCAAAGCAGCCAGTGAGACCTCATACAGCCAGGAGTGCTGCCCCTTGACATACTGTACTTCAACCACAGAAAGACAACCACTAGAATGGAATAGAAATCCCTTCTTACAGCCAGCTGACTGGAACTCTTGCAAACAGGGATGGGTACATCTATTTTGGACTTTTAAATGAATTCTCGGTGGACCTATTACAAAGTGGTTGCCCTTTAAAAATAAATTCAGATTCTAGTAATTATATTTCTATGACCACAGCCTCGCCTCGTAGGTGACTGATTATTCTGGAGGAGCAGCGAAACCAGTGGACCCAGGCCTAAGGAAACCTCACGTGTAGCCTACTATCCATCAGTCTATCCATCCATCGCCAGCTGGCCTCACCGCATAACCCGCAGAACATCTGTCTTCGAAAGCACAGCTTCATCCCTTCTCTCTAAGAGACTTACATCTGGAGAGGCTGCGTAATGGAAGGGGTTGAGGGGAGGCTGGAAGAGAAAAAAAGAGGCTAGGGATGAAAAGGGATGGAGAGGAAGAGGACAGAGGGAGGGAGCCAGGAGTGGTGGAGAAGAAAGAAGGAGAGGGGTGGAGGTGGAGGAGGACAGAGGAGAGATTGGTGCTGGCAGGTTCATCCGCCCTCTCTCTGTGTTGATTTAGAATCAAAGGCTTTGTGTCATTAGTGACAACCAGATTAAGAAACGCAGCCTAAAAACCAGACGAAAATGGAGCACAGTCACGTAAGGAAATGACTGAGAGACAGACATACAAACAGAGAAAGACAGGGAGTGAGAGAGACGGAGTGAGAGAGACAGGGAGAGAAACCAAAAGAGAAAGACACAGACACACAGAGAGAAAGACACCGACACACAGAGAGAAAGACACCGACAGAGAGAGAAAGACACCGACAGAGAGAGAAAGACACCGACAGAGAGAGAAAGACACCGACAGAGAGAGAAAGACACCGACAGAGAGAGAAAGACACCGACAGAGAGAGAAAGACACCGACAGAGAGAGAAAGACACCGACAGAGAGAGAAAGACACCGACAGAGAGAGAAAGACACCGACAGAGAGAGAAAGACACCGACAGAGAGAGAAAGACACCGACAGAGAGAGAAAGACACCGACAGAGAGAGAAAGACACCGACAGAGAGAGAAAGACACCGACAGAGAGAGAAAGACACCAACAGAGAGAGAAAGACACCGACAGAGAGAGAAAGACACCGACAGAGAGAGAAAGACACCGACAGAGAGAAAGACACACTGTGGAATCACTGTTCACTTTTTTGATGTTGTTTGCTTTGCCTATAATTTTAATTTTAATATATATTTAGGTTTGCTTTTTTGGTGATGGAGTTTCATTTTTTTTTGTCAAGGTCGACTTTTACAATGTATGTACACATTCCATGTCAATGAAGCCATTTTGATTTAACTGACACCCAGTGAGAAAGAGAGACACCGAGAGAGATGGAGAGGTCTGGGGTTCACTTACCAACAAATAATTTACTACTGTAAAACTTTAATTTGTATTTTGCCCCTAAAATTGTAATCATATGAAGCAGCTACTCCAGACTTTCACTGTATACTTTTATTCACAATGTATGCTGTAAACGTATGTTGGATAACATTTGAATAATATTTTTTTAATTAATCAATCAAATTACTTAAAAATAAAAGGGATATTTCCAATCTATTGAATGTGCCACAGCAAGACACTTCAATAAAGTTCTAGATGCATCTTAAGGATCAAAAAAGGAAAACTTCTAAAAGCTTGTTTTCACTTTGTCTTTATATATCATAGTGAAGTGATCAATAAAAAATTCAGACTAACAAAAGAAAATGTGGACAAAGTGAAGAGACCGAAATACTTCCCTAAGCCACTGCAGGTACTTATCAAGAACTACATAGGAGGTCCTTGTGACTCCAGAACAACCTGAATTCTTCACAGCTTGAATTCAACAATGTGCTGGAAGCATTCCTATGGGACCTTGGTCTGTACTGACTCAATATCATCAAGCAACATGGAGGAGAACTATCGTTTTCAGGTAAATATAGCAAAGTTACTGGTGTCCTGGAAAAATGTAATCGGTGATTCCATTACTGGCAGTATTAGACTAAAGAATCAGCCGGCGATCGTACACTGTTTACGGGGGCAGAGCCACCGACATAGCCGCAAATCTGGTGTTGGTTGGCAGTGTTCGAGGATCTAAACTCAACACTGCGAAATACTTTAGATACGGTTGCACCACTAAAAACTAAAGAAATACACAACAAGAAACATGCTCCCTGGTACACATACAATGCTAGAGCACTCAAGCAAGCCTCCAGAAAACTGGAGCAAAAGTGGTGCACCACAAAGTTGGAAGTATTCAGACTAGCCTGGATAGACAGTACACTACAATACCGAAAAGCACTCACGTCTGCTCGATCAGCTTATTCTCCAACCTGTTTGAGGTGAAAAAAAACCAATCCAAAATGTATCTTCAATACAGTTGCAAAGTTAACAAAAAAGCAACGCTCAACAAGTGAAGTGGGTCTTCACTTTAGCTGTAATGAATACATGAACTACTTTGATGAAAAGATCATCACCATTAGAAAACAAATAACTGACTCCCCCTTAAATAGTTATATTCCCCAATATCTCAGTTGTCCTGAGAATGTCCTGAACCTCCCTGACCAGGTGTCAATGGGGACATTTGAATTTTTTGATCCCGTATCGCTCGACACATTCACTAAATTTGTAATGAGTTCTAAACCCACAAATTGTCAGCTAGACCAGATTCCAACAAAATTACTTAAGGAGCTATTTCCTGTGCTAGGTCAGCCAATGTAGAACATTCTAATGGCCTAAGACAAAGGTTCCGCATCCTTCCTGTTGCTTCTTGATCTTAGTGCTGCTTTTGAAACTATTTATCACTCCCTTCTCTTAATGAGACTGAAAACCCATATTGGCCTTCGTAGACATGTTCTAGCCTGGTTTAAATCTTATTTATCTGAAAGATATCAGTTCGTATGCGTGGATGGCATAACCTCTGACTAGGAAGTGGATGACAGAGAACGTCTTGCTTTTTTGGAAGATCTCCCTGTGAAACTCGACGGCTGCATGGTCGTATCCCAAAAAACTGTAAGAAACCTCAGCGTTATCCTTGACCCTGACCTTTCCTTTGATTAATATATAAAATATATTATTGCTTATTTTCATCTTCGACACATTGCAAAAATCTGATCTTCATCCGCTTTTCCGTATCGGGTCACTGGGGCAGCAGCTCCAGCAAGGGACCCCAAACGTCCCTTTCCTGAGCCACATTTGCCGGCTCTGACTGGGGGATCCCGAGGCGTTCCCAAGCCAGCTGGACGTGCCTGGAACATCTCCCTAGGGAGACGTCCAGGGGGCATCCTTACCAGATGCCCCAACCACCTCAATTGGCTCCATTCGAAGCAAAGGAGCAGCGGCTCTACTCCGAGTTCCTCACGGATGGCTGAGCTTCTCACCCTATCCCTAAGGGAGAAGCCAGCCACTCTTCTGAGAAAACCCATTTCAGCCGCTTGTACTCGCGATCTTGTTCTTTCGGTCATGACCCAACCTTCATGACCATAGGTGAGGGTAGGAAGGAAAATTGACCGGTATATCGAGAGCTTTGCCTTCCGGCTCAGCTCTCTTTTCGTCACAACAGTGCGGTAAAGCGAATGCAATACCGCCCCTGCTGCTCCGATTCTCCGGCCAATCTCCCCTCACTCACGAACAAGACCCAGAGATACTTGAACTCCTTTACTTGGGGTAACGCCTCATTCCCTACCCGGAGAAAGCTGCGAACCGAAGGCAGTTTCCTGCTGAGAATCATGGCCTCAGATTTAGAGATGCTAATCCTCATCCCAACCGCTTCGCACTCGGCTGCGAACCGGTCCAGTGAGTGCTGAAGGTCACAGACCGTTGATGCCATCAGAACCACATCATCCGCAAAAAGCAGCGATGAGATCCCCAGGACACCGAACTGCAACCCCTCCCCACCCTGACTACGCCTCAATATCCTGTCCATAAAAGTTACAAACAGGATTGGTGACAAAGCGCAGCCCTGGCGGAGGCCAACCCCCACCTGGAACGAGTCCGACTTACTTCAGAGAACCCGAACGCAGCTCACTTTGGACGTACAGGGATTGGATAGCCCTCAAAAGGGACCGCCTTCTCCAGATCCACAAAACACATGTACACAGGATGGGCATATTTCCAGGCCCCCTCCAGGATCCTTGCAAGAGTAAAGAGCTGGTTGGTTGTTCCACGACCAGGATGGAATCCGCATTGTTCCTCTTCAATCTGAGGTTCGACTATCTGCCGAACCCTCCTTTCTAGTACCT
Organism: Esox lucius; assembly: GCF_011004845.1. NCBI lineage: Eukaryota > Metazoa > Chordata > Actinopteri > Esociformes > Esocidae > Esox > Esox lucius. The sequence goes on along the minus strand of NC_047581.1, from coordinate 8,042,299 downwards.
TTGAGTAGACTTTCCCAGGGAGGCTGAGAAGTGTGATACCCCTGTAATTGGCACACACCCTCTGGTCCCCCTTTTTGAACAGGGGAACCACCACCCCCGTCTATCAAAAACTGATGCAGAAAAACAAATCCATGCTTTTGTTACTTCTAGATTAGATTACTGTAATGCTATTCTTTCCAGTTACCCTGACAAATCAATAAATAAACTTCAATTAGTGCTGCACACGGCTGCTAGAATCCCAACTACAACAAAAAAACGTGAACACATTACTCCAGTACTAGCCTCTTTACACTGGCTGCTTGTTAGCGTTAGGGGTTGATTTTAAGGTTTTATTATTAACCTATAAATCAATACATGGACTTGCTCCTCCTTAACTCACTGAAATGATCCAGCCATACATACCTACACGTAACCTGAGATCGCAAGATGCAGGCCTTTTAATTGTACCTAGAATTTCGAAACCAACAGCCGGAGGCAGGGTCTTCTCTCATAGAGCTCCACTACTGTGGAATGATTTGCCAATTACGGTTAGAAATGCAAACTCAATGCAAATTTTCAAGTGTCTACTAAAGACTCATCTCTACAGCGTGGTCTATAATTAAGTGTAGTCTGGCCCAGGGGCGTGAAGGTGACCAGAAGGCTTGATACTGTCCACCCTTGCGGTCTCCCCGGGTGGGATCTCATCACCACTGGGATGCCCTCCCTCCAATGCCATTCGGGGGCGGAGTCACTGGCTTGTTGTTGTCTATCTGTTGCGCACTTGTGCAATTGGACTCTACTCTGCTGGCAATACTCTGCCCTCTTTTAGGGTGGTTGCGGTTGGTGGGGGTCCCTTTGGTTGATGCTTGGCAATGCAGGTGGACTGACTTCCTGCCTGTTGGGCCCTGTCCGGGGGCCTCCCCAGATAGGGCCACAGTGTAACTGGAACCCCCTGTCTCAGCCCCAAGGTCTTACGCTGCTGTATTATTGTGCTGGGGGAGTAGGGTCAGACCATAAATCCCTGTATATCTAAGGAATGCATTTTCTAAATTTTCCCTGTCTCCTGACGTTTTAACCTAGGAGGACATGAGGTCTTGGCCCACACCTGAGGAGTACCAGGCTTGAATGACACTTTGCTGTTCCTGTCCAAAGTGCTCCTGGTTGTGTTGCAGATCAAGACGATACCTGATGATTTCAGCTGCCACTGTGCTTCCGACCTGGACAACATTTTTATCTCTGGACTCAGCCCACATGCATTTATTAATTATTACAATTTGTACTCTTAATATGTTCACACAGCACAGCCAGAAGAGGACTGGCCCCTCCTCTGAGCCTGGGTCCTCTCTAGGTATCTTCCTAAATTTCGGCCTTCTTAGGGAGTTCTTCCTAGCCACTGAAATTCAACACTACTGTTGTTTGCTCCTTGGGGTTTAAGGCCGGGGGTTTTGTAAAAGCACTTTGTGACAACTGCTGATGTAAAAAGGGCTTTATAAATACATTTGATTGATTGATTGATTGAAGCAGTCAGTGCAGATTCTTCAGCCACACACTCATGCCACGAATTAGAGTATCCCAAAGGTGCTCTAATGGATTGAGATCTAGGTAATGGGCAAGTCACTGGAAAACTGAAGACACTTGGAGGGAACTGAAGTTCTTGGAGCCATCTTGAGATATGCGCTTTGTGACATTATGACATTATCCTCCTGAAAGTACTCATTTCAAAATGGGTAGTCTGCAGCAAGAAACTGATGCAAATGGTCAGCAACAATTCTTTGGTACGCTGCAGCATGGAAATTATGCTCAGTTGGTATTAAGGGCAATAATATGTGCCAAGAAAACATACCAATACACCAACACCAGCCTGCACTGTTGACATGATGCAGAATGGATCCATGGGTTCATGCAGTTTATGCCGTAAACTGAGATTAGACAGAGCATGTAGCGTTTTTTCCAATCTTCACTTTATCTTCATCTCCCTGGTTTTAGCTTACAGGAGTGGAACCCAGCATGGTCTCCTGCTGATGTAGCCCATCCTCCTCAAGGTTTGAAACGTTGTGAGTTCAGAGAAGCCCTTCTGCACACCACTGTTGTAAAGATTGGTTATTTCAGCATTCATGCCCTTTGGTCAGCTTTTCAACCCACAAAACTGTCTCATTGTTTTTTGTGTTACCTGCATCATTCTCTGTAAACTCTAGAGACTTTATTGACTGAAAATTACAGGAAGTAAGCTGTTTCTGAGAAGCTGGAACCACCACGTCTGGCACCAACAATCACACCACTGTCAAAGTACACAGTATACCCCTGCTGAATGCAGTGCCAACTGTAATGTTCGGTGGAGGAAGAATAATGGTCTGGGGCTGTTTTTCAGTGAAGGAAAATCCTTTACACTACAGCATAAAATGACATTCAAGATATCTGTGCTTCTGACTTTGGGGCAGGTTAGGGGAAGGCCTGTTCGCGTTTCAGCATGACAACGTCGACAGGCAAAAATGGAGGTTTTTACTGAAAGACAAGATCTGTATGGAAGAATCTGACTGGCCCACACAAAGCACTGACCTCAACAACATCAAACACCTTTGGGATGAATTGAAACACTGACTGCGAGTCGGGCAAAATCACCACACATCACTGCCCGGCCTCAGTAATGCTCTTGTGGCTGCATGGAAACAAATCCCTGTATTAATGCTCCAACATTTGTTGGAAAGCCTTCCCTGAAGAGTGGAGGTTGTTACAGCAGCAAAGGTGGGACCGACTCCATATTAATGCCCATGGTTTTGGAAGGACATGTTCGGCGAGCAGGTGTCCACATACTATTAGCCAGATTACACAGCAGGCAGCGGCCAAGACGCCAGACCATTCGAAAAAATACGCTCAACTACTGACGGGCATCGAAGCATCTTCACTGGTCGATAATCTGAACAGAAAGCTACCCTCTCCGATTGTCCAAAGGCCGATAACCTCGGCTCTCCGTTTACCATGAGGACTCCCCAGTGATGTGAGTCAGGCATGTGTCGTTTCCCTGTCCTACTCACAAAGTAGACAGCACCGAAGCTGCCATGGCCGATCTCGTGCAGGTCACAGAAGACTTCCTCTGGGTCATCTTTGAAGAAGAGGTCGGCCAGCTTGGGGTCCTTCTGCGCTCCCTTCCGCGTGGACGAGGGCATGGTGGGGTTGGCGGGGGCTAGACGGTACCGTGGTTACCGTGGTGATCCACCTCACTGCTGCTGCTCTTCCTCATCCACGCGCCGGGCATTTACCATACCTACCAGGACGGGAGGCAGATGGAGAAACAGACACACACACACATAGAGACAGAAAGAGAGATATCAGTTTATATTTCCTTGTGGTTTAGACTCCTCACAAATGTTTCCTATATAAAGTACATAAAGTTATTTAAATTGGAATTTAAGTGAGACAAACAGAGACCGAAAGATAGAAAGGGCGATGAGTTGATCATGTAACAGTGCAGCGGGACAGCCGTTCGCACTAACTGGATGGAGAACAGTGAAGGACGGTGTATTTATGACGGCGTTAACTCTAACCACTACACAGAGGCTGACACAAACGTGCTCCTTCACACAGATGCAGTCACGTCTGCTCCTCTCTCTAATCATCCTCAGGTAACATGATTCTTTCCAGACGGTACAAGCTGCGCGCGTGCGTGTTGACAGGTTAGAGAGAGAAGGAGATGGTCGAGGACTGCTCATTGTCTGCTCTTGTTGTTCATCCAGGCAGAAGTTTGCGTGCATACATGCACGCACACGCATGCACGCACAGTTGCTTGTTGAGTCATTGGTGCATCAGATCCACACACAAACGCATACACACACCCACACACACAGTGCAGAGCGCCACATGAACAAAAACACTACCACACCCCAGACCACCCACATAAGGACAGCTCTTTTTCAACTGCCAATAAGTGACAAAATAATCCCATACACCGAATGTATCCTACATGCACATACCCTATGAGGTGGTTAAGTCACATTTTACTGTGAGCCTATGTAAAAAATAAATCATTGAATAATAAGGATATTTCATGATCTAAAGTGATATGTTGGAAGGACATGGGGGGGTGAAAGGAACCCTATGACCTGGCTCGCAGAAAACTGATGAAATGCCCGTCACGGAGAGAGAACTTAACCATCATCATTCTGACGAGAGCCATCTTTTCAAGAGCTTGTGAATGTTTTAAAATCTCAACAAAATGATTCAAAACAATCAACTAAATTGGAAACCATTTAATGTTTATTTAAAAATAAAACATTTGTGGAAAACGCATCTCTTCCATTTCCGCGTGAATGAATGAACGGCATGGAATGACCCAGATTATGCTAGTCCTGTGTTGTGGCATAGCTGCTGGCTACTTACCTACGTAGCTAGCCTACTTCCATAATTAGTGTATACACACACATATGCTTACATCCTCCAGCTAACTTTGCTGTGGTAAAAGAAGATGGTATTTCCCTTGAGCAGAACGAGGCGGTCACAGAGCACATTGTTTCTATATGGCAGGCAGGGCTCTATACCAGCGTTTTTACATTTGAAGCATGTACCTTTTAGTTATTAAATCTAGACAGACAATTTTTTGTCTCGATTGCTGATAATTAACCACAAAAATTACAGGCAACAACAGAGCTGAAAACGTATTATACGTACTATATTGCAGAGGGCGTTAACACGTATGGGATCTACTTACAAATGAAACATGTTACGAGCCACTCCTTTTTTCCGCTTTCAATTAGTCATTTTCTTCTTTCCCCTGAAACTTTTTCATATGTCCATGTTGTGCAAGAGAAGAGTTACCAATAAACTACTCTAAAGGGGCCCCTATTAAATCAGTTTATAAACAGTGTTCAACATTTTCCAGTATTTCGTTTTCTTAGTGGTATTTTACCTGGTTTAGGATAATTTTTTAAGCGTCATCTCTATGAATAGTACAAGCACTCAGAGGGAAAAAAAGGGTCCATTTCAATTATTCAGTGACATCGGAATCATAAAAAGGTGGTTTGTATCATTTTTTAGAGATTTCTAGCTCAATTAGATTTTTTTCACACATAACCGTTCAAAAGGAGCGCGTTAATGGGATTTGCGTGCTAAACAACACACTAAAACATCAGAATACTTATTGAAAAATTAGATCTGAATAATTAGCAGAAATCTTCTTTTTATATTGCAATGACTCTATGTTATACCAATAGGTCTACATGTCAATGTCTGTATTTGCATCCCTCCTGTTAGAGCCACAATGTCTATTAGCAGATATATTAATAAAAATACAAGATGTCATCAACTCTGGGGAGGATATACTTTCTGCATTGACCCACGGCCTTTCTAAACAGCATCCTGGTAGACAGAATGAGCAATGTTAGCTAACTAACTGTACATTACACAACAAAATGAATTTTCATCCTGATGGATACATCTTTGATAGTGATCTTACATGGTGATACTGAACCACACGTTGGAAACAGCATCCTCCTGACGAAATCTTGGTGAAACACGTTCAAATATGCTTTGAAGAATCTATTTACTAATCACATTTGGACTACAACAGTTTTATCAGGATCAAAACAGCCAATAAATAAGATAGTTCTATTGATTTGCACCTTGCTTCCTGCTAAACAGGAAGACTGTTTCTTGGTTTACTGTAGGTTTAGAAGATACAGTATCTATTGAGATCTGCAGCTAGCAAATAATATGTAAAACACAGCAACTCTTAGATATGGCTATTGTTAAAACTGCTATTTTACCGCAACATTGGAGCCTAACCATGCTTGATAGGGATCTGTGTGCCTGAGTGAAACAATTCTGGCAAGTTAGTGAATATTTAGAAGAACAAACAAAACCACTCTCACACATCGTCCACAGCTCTCCATGTTGTCTCTGTCCCTGTCTACATGGTTGCACTGCTGACCTGGACTCTCTCAAGATACAGCGCACCACTATATATTGAGCCGGTCGTCTGAACAGGCATGTGGCCCAAAAAGTTGATATACTCTTATAATCTTCCCCCGGCACAGCTCAATGATGACTGGCCACGCCTCAGAGTCTGGCCCCTCTCAAGGTTTCTTCCTAGGTTCCTATGAGTTTTTCCTAGCCACTGTGCATCAATCTCTGTTTCTTGCTCTTTGTGATTTTGGGCTAGGTATCTGTACATGCAACTGCTTATGTAAATAGGGCTTTAGAAAATACATTGGATTAACTTATTTGATTGATTGGAAAACCATTTAAGAAGTTCACACACATTGATTTTTGTTGCATATGTGACTGAAATTGTCAAGCTGTACAGCTCTGGGCAGTTAGGTGGACTTTGGAACAGAAGCATAGGAACGGGGGGAGGTGGGGCTTTAGCATACAAAGGAAATATTCTAAATGTATTGCAGCCTGGTAACAAAGGTCTTTATTAGTGTTACAATACATTGTGTGAGATTCCTGCAAAAGCATCATCTTGTTCAATTTGTATTCAGTCCTTTTATTCATTAAACTTAGTGTGGTCACCAGTCATTTTAGCCAGCGTTCCACTTGCTCTAGTCCTTGCAATGAGCCAAAAAACACAAGATGGAGTACAGGGAGTGGAACTGTGGCTAGAAGACACTGGCACCCGGGCTACCTAACGTTATGATAGCTACATAATACCCGTAGTTAACATGGGTTGAAATATTTTTAAAAAATTTATTCTGGTATCCATTGAAATGGATAACTTCTGGCAACTTATCAGTGATAGTGGTTAAGCCAACAGGCTTTCCAAGCCAAGAGGCGCCAGGTTTTTTATGAGCCTGTACAGTTATAGACTATATAGAATGTTAAATACACCCTTCAGCTATAGGAAAACACCATGTCTTCAAACATCCTGAAAACGGTCACTGGCCCTTTGAAGACAAAAAACACACTGTATGTGTGTGTGTGTGTGTGTGTGTGTGTGTGCGCACGCATGTTTGTGTGTGTGCGTGGGTGTTTGTGTGTGTGCGCGCGGGTGTGTTTGGGAGGAGACCATGTTTTTGTTTCCATGATTAGAGGCTTTTTTGCAGATCCAAATAAACTATTCCAAGTGTGTGTGTGTGTGTGTGTGTGTGTGCGTGCGTCTCTCTCTCTTCATTGCATCATCTCTGCCTGTCTCCTCTCCTGTTGAGCTCAACTCTCTCCACTAAGAGCTTCAAATAAAACCTGACGTAAGCCCCCCCGCTCAATCTGGATACACAGCACCAGATAACTGAGAGCGACAGAGAGAGAGAGACATACAGAGACAGAGACACATACAGAGAGAGAGAGACATACAGAGAGAGAGAGACATACAGAGAGAGAGAATAATTGCTTGAACCCACGTGCAGGGGGTCTCAAAGGTTTCCAAGCCAACAGAAATGAGAGTGATCGACGGCTACAGGGGGTGGGGTCGGAGACAAAACTGGAGCAAACTGACACATGATCACTCCAGGGACCCTTCACTTCCATCTCTCGCTTCTTTCATTTTTCTTTCTGTCCTCTCTCACCTCCTCCTCTTTTCCCTCCAACCTCTTCCTCCGGAATGCGTGATATGATGCAATCAGGCAACAACAGGTTGTAACCAGCCAGTGGCCCCGCTGTCCTTCCTCTTACCGGCTTACACCGTTTGTTTCGGATGGTTGTCTGACTGTGTGTGTGTGTGTGTCTGGGTGTTGGAGAATAATTGTGGATCTATGAATGGCATTGTGCTGAGGGAGGTGATTAGTGAAGCGGCTTAGACAGATTAGGAAGTGTGTGCACATGCCTCTCCGTAATTTGGAGCATGTGTGTGCAGGAGTGCATGAGTATGTGCATGCACGTGTGGGATTGCAAGAGTATGTGCGTGCACGTGTGGGATTGCAAGAGTATGTGCATGCACGTGTAGGAGTGCACGAGTATGTGCATGCACGTGTAGGAGTGCATGAGTAAGTGTGTGCACGTGTAGGAGTACATAGAGGAATTGGTGTCTACATGAATGAGTAAGGGGATGCATATGTTATCTCGGTGGGTTGGTTGTGATAGTGTGTTTGTGTGGGTGTGTGTGTGTGTGTGTGTGTGCAAGCATGTGTTAAGTCATGTACATCAAGGGAGATGATCACACACTTTGCACGTGCTCAAACATGCAGTCCCATTACAAATATTAATAAACAGATCCTTACATATCCTCTTACCCACACCCACACACACAGACACACACACACACTTCTCACGCTGTGGGTTCCCTGAGGCCTCAGGCACTGCCATTACTAATTCATCTCTAAACGTGTTGCTCTGAAAAAAGACCATCAGGCTGCTGAATATTGTATTCCAGAGCTCTGAGCAGAAGGACACAAACACGCACTTCACAAACACATTTGAATGGCCACACATCCCATGCACCCATGCCGTTTTATTTGCGCAAACACGGCCACCCAGACAATCAGGCGATATCAACCACCCGGTACAGTGAGGGGGTGCAGATGGACTGGAAGACAGCGTACTGCGAGCAGCCCATTCTCCTAACTCACTCCTCCCTCCCGGGTCGGTGTATTCCATTTGAACTCAAATCCGACTGTGGGAATTCTAACCCGGATTCAAAAACGCAGCCCCGGGAACCAATAAGAAATGAAAGGCTAATCTGGCAGATCGTGCGGCGCGATAACGTACGGAGGGTTAGTGGGATAGAAAGGAAGGAGAGAAAGAGAGGATGACGAGGAAGAGCGGGAGAGAATAATTACGCAATGATCCTTTGACTTTCTCCACTAGTCATGATATTGAAGAGCGGGATTAAGTCTTTTGATAGGGTATTCTACTGTGCTGTTCATTACCATAGAGAATCTCTGCACTTGGGTGAAGCCTTGGTAATGAAGATGGACAGCCTCTGTAAAAATGGCTCACCTCGCAGAACGCCCCCCCAACCCCACCCAAATACACTTGTACTTCAAAGAGCACTTCAACAGGGGGGTGATGTGTTGTACCCGTGGATGAGGTAGTAGTGAGAGCCTGTGAGCGGGTGCGTGAGGGCAGGAATGAAGAAGGCAGGGATTCACACATGCACCAGCAGACTAGCAGACATGGAGTAGTAGACACCCTGCTCTGTCTCTCCCTCCCCCTTAGTCCACAGTCCCCCCGCCCCGGACCCCCCAGATTCTCTGCTCTACTCCGTGTGACTCAGCAGCCCGTGTTGCTCCTAGGGCTGTGTGTGTGTGTCGGCGTGTGCGTGTGTCCGCGTGTGTAGGCGCGTGTGTGTGTGTGTGTGTGTGGAGAGAAACTGGATCAAGCAGTGTCAAGAGCCAGCTTGCTCCTCCTCTCCCAAAGAAGCATTTCATTCTGAGTGATTCGCCGTTAGGGCAGAGTGGAGCCGTTCCTCACAGACGCCTGCTCAGTTACAAGGCAGAGGCACTTCGTTCACAAACACCCACATCGATGAATTGATTCCTTTTCAACAATCAGGATGAATTTAACATGTACTTTAAATGTTCGTTTTTTTCCCCAGGCTTGTTATGCTTCATTGAACAGGAAAGTGGTGAAAGACGGAGAGGGTGTTTGCACCAGGTGGGATTAGAAGCCGTGCTGCAGCAGTACATGTGCACCGAGCGGCAGCAGCCCAGACTGCCCCACCACCCTACGCCACAGGATGAACTGAATACTGACTTGGACAACAAGTTCTGAAGGTTGGTTCAGATGATTCCTGCACAGGCTAATCTTTATAAAGGTTGGCTGAAAAGTAGGTTTTGTCTTAAATGTGTCTTCTAGTAATATTACCTCAGAAAATGTGCTTTTCTCCGGGCTCAGAGTGGGTCTACAGCCCACCCCACTGCTTCATGACTGGGACAGTCGATGGGGGAAAACCTGAAGAACAAAAGAACATTCTTACATTAGTTTTTGTGGCACAATCCCGTCATATCAAACGTTCAAACGCACTTACGAATATACCCTGGTCTATTTCTCAACAAAGGGTGTCGGAAAAGTGTATATTCTAGACAAGAGCCTGTGGAAAACATTCTACATGGAACATGAACGGACTCCACCTAAAACAGAATAGGTTCAAAACTGAAACAGAAGGCTTCATGAAAAGGCTCCCACACAGTTCGGGGCCAAATAAGACATTCACAAAAAACCCGAACACCTTCAGTCGGGTATTGAGCTATCGTATGGTCATGTTGTCGGGACACGCTAGCATTGCGGAGCAATTGCTCACCTGGACAAGAAAGTCAGACAAGAGAACAAGTATATTATTTAACCAATGATCCTTAATCTCTTACTCAGAAAACTAGAGCTTCTTTTCTCCAAAACAAATTCTTCACTCTAAAGTGCATGCTACAGATCAGGTCTGGGGTAAAGAGCTGCCGTTTGAATAATAAAGGAAGAGGATAAAAATGTATTGTGCTTCTGGTGAGTGTCGCTGCATGATTTATAACTGAAACTGACGCAGGAGGCAGGAGCCTTGGGGAAAGTTGAGCTCTCAACTGGTCTATTCCTCTTTTTCTTTCAACTTCAGGAAGAGTGTACTGTCACAAAAAGACAGAAAGGGAAACACAGAGAAAGACACACAGACAGAGAGAGAGAAAGAGACAAAGAACAAGACAGACAGACAGAGAAAGAGACAGAGAGAAAGAGAGAAACAATTTGTCTTTAAGACATTTTGATGACCTGACCAGAAAAAGTACACCAGCTTGTGTTGTAGGTCCGCCAGCAGCCAGGCAGGGGGTTTAAGAAAAGCAAGTTTGCGCTACAAGGAGGACGCCACCAAGTTGTTAATGATCAGCACCCTCCTTCTGTATGATACTTAGGACAGGATCCGCCTCCATATGGTCTGCTTGACAAGGCAGCTGTCAACACTCCCTCCCTCTTCCTAACCCAAGACAAGGGGCACTAACCCTTTCACCAAATACCTTCACACAGGTATATCGCCCGGTGGTGGGACCCCTCTGAACCCAGATACACCCCTAGAACCTTCAGCCCCTCACTCCCCCTGGGTAAACCACCTGGAAGCCGTGGAGGATCCCTGTACCCCAAAACCACACACTACAATGCCTCACTCTTACCCCAGTTTGACTTGGCCGGCGACACCCCCTTATATACCATTAAGCTGGTCTCCAAGGCCTATATGTCCAGCTCATCCTGTACAAGGCCAGAGACGTAATCAGCGTAGGCTGACTTGGCTAAACCAGCCCTCAGCCCCATGCCTGTCAAGGCTATCCCCTGCAGTCTGCCACGCAACAGACCAAAAAAAGGCTCACTATCAAGGGTGAACAGCTGCCCAGATAAAGGACACCCCTGCCGAATGCAAGATACTTATTCCCCAGCATTAAGAATCTTGACCCAGGCCAAAGTGATCATCAAAACCTAATACAAACAACACATTAAACAGATAGTTATGGTCCACTCTGTCAGAGGATTTCTCCTCATCTAAAGAAACCAGCCCAAAAGTCAAATCTGAAAGCCTTGACAGGTCTAACACGATTAAAACAGTTTATCAGTGATACTGCAACCCGGTGAAGAGTTCTTTGGGTCCTCATGTAAGATTGCGCCCAGGTGGGTTTTCAGTCTATTAGGAAGGACCTCGGCAGAGATCTTACAGTCAACGCAGAGCAATGCCACAGGTCGCCAATTTTTTAGATCACTTAAATCCCCCTTTTTAGGCAAGAGACTCAAAGCCGCCCTCTGGCAGCTCAGCATCAGCTCCCAAGCTCTGGTGCATTCAAACAACAGTAATCCTGTCCTAGAAGACACAAGAACTTTTCTGAAAATTCCACTGGAAGTCCATCGACACCCGGGGCACAAACAGGGTTGATCAGGGTAAATGCAATTGTGAGTTCAGACAATGTCATAGGAATATCCATTTAAGATCTCTGTGACAGATCATTTGTGACGGTCAGTAAGCAAAACCTGACAACATTTTGGATCACATCTTTCACCCCCTGCTCCCGCAACTCCCCAACCATGGAAAGTCCCCCGCCTATCAGCCATACGTAAACAGTGCATTCTTTTAAAAAATATTTGCCAAAAAGTAGGAACTGGGTGCATCCATCTCTCCAAACATCAAAAACATAGCTCTTTCAATTGAAAAAAGCACACAGGTCGTTGCATAGTTAATCTAAATTTGATTGTAGGAAAATGCTGAGAATCGCGCACTGAAAAGAACAATTTGGGCTTTCCCAACATCCTACCACTGACCAGCGTGACCAGTGACTCAAAGTCATCTTTCTGCAGCCCGCACCCCACCCAGAAAACAGCAAAACTGGAGCAAAAAGCAGCATTTTGTAAGAGTCTTACAAAACACTTCCAAAATGACACCTGCCGGGGCAACAGGCCTACGGTTTTATAATTGTCAGAAAGACCAACCGAGTGTATCGAAGATTCCTATTGCTCTTTGTTATGGAACTTTTAGACTAAGGTGCATTCGAGAAATGTCTGTCTTTCCAGAGAATTTCGTCTCTGTACTTCCTTCTAAAAGAGAGTTCTGATCGATAGAATTACCATCACATCTTGTGCCTGAACACACAGATGTGTTTGAAGACAAGAGGCACTAACCCTTTCGCCAAATACTTCACCCAGGTATATCGGCCGGTGGTGGGATACTTAGTTCTTCATACATCCACCAAATCATACTGATTCAAAACATCCACCAGAAGCCTTGCTGAGCTCTGATGTGTTTCTTCACCATTGCAGGTAAAATCTATTGTGTATAGTTCCAATAACCTCGTTTTAGTGGGGTATCCCCTTCCATAAACACCAAAAACAAAGCACTCCCCTCTCCCATCCAGCATTGGGTGCATACATGTTCAAGAAAATGAACACAATGTCACCGATTTCAGCACTAACTACCAACAACCTGCCACAACGCCTCTTCAACTACCTCTTCTTGCACTATGCTGTCCAGCCCTCTGGGTCTGCTCACCAACGCCGGACGAGTCAGCCCAACCTTCACCACACCTTCCACGCCCCCCGTTCTGTCCTGGGTGTTACCCTAAGGGATGCCGCACCCCCCCCCCCCCCCCTCTTGGCAAAGCACCCCTAGTGGGCACCACACCGTTCAAACCCAAACAAACCTCCCCTCAAAAAACCTGCGCTTTCAGAAAATAAAAACAGCTAAAACTCCATGCAAAATCCAGGTAACACTCGGACACACCTAAAACCCAGCATGCAACAGAGACAGACAAAGACACAGTGAAAGAAAGAGGGGAAGAGTGAAAATGACTAAACACACAGATAGAGACAGTTTGGTAGGGGTCTTTATTTGGGTGTGTGATGTAACTAGCTGAGCTAGGTCCGAGAATGCCTTGTGGTAGCCAAGGGCAGGGGACGGCCTTCAGACAATGTTATTGCTGTGTGACTGTGTTAGAGCGCGTGTGACTGTGTGAGTGATCCGTGCGCTGATCCACTGTACGTGTGCAGACATCCTACAGACAATTATTTAGGTGTGTGTGTGTTTGTGTGTGTGTGATTATAATCCATTGTGAGTCTACTCATGCCTGTTTTTGTGTGTGTGTGGGTGTGCGTGCGTGTGTGTGTGTGTGTGTGTGTGTGTGTGTGTGTGTGTGTGTGTGTGTGTGTGTGTGTGTGTGTGTGTGTGTGTGTGTGTGTGTGAGAGAGAGAGAGAGAGAGAGAGAAGAGCACACCAAAGTCAGAAGGCTAAGAAAAAGGCAGCCTGGCTGAATGTGTCTGGGTGAGGACAGAAGAGACAGCATGGCCGACATTCCTTTTTTTGTCAGGGGCTAATATTAAGCCGATTTTAACTGCCGCTCGCTTGGCGGCAGAGGAAATTCATTGGACTAGAATGGAAACGTATTAATGTCACAGCACAGACCACAATTGAGAGAGAGAGAAAGAAATAAAGAAAGAGAGAGAAAGACAGAGAGAGAAAGAGAGACCATTGTGGCTGACCCAAAATTAAGAAAAATCTAGACTTTGTGCAGAGTCTGTGAGCACTCCATGGCTATTGCAAAAGCATGCCACCGGCCAGCCTGGCATTCGAAAGAACACAGACTATGTGCACACAATATGAGGTGGAAATGGAGCTGCACTTTATATAACCTCCTGCCAAATGTACAACCACATAAGAACCACAAATTTCCTTCAGATCCACAATTAATTTGAAATTAAATCAAACATTGAAAAACTATTTTTTAAACAAAATACTGCAATGTGCAATCCCAACAGTAAGATTTATGACCCGTTGCTATAAGGAAAAGGCAACCAGTGGAGCATAAACAACCTTGTGAACAAAACCAATATTAATCTCTTAATCCATTCAACTACTTGCACAATTTTACAACATTGCAGATAGCTAACATAACAAAGGCAGGATTTCAGAGAATTCTTCAGAGCTTCTCACCTCAGCAGAGCTGTGAAAGTAATGAGCCTGCTCATTTAAAACTCACAAAAAAAAAATCACAGTAGTTAGGCTACCTCGTCAAAATCTGGTGCCAATATTAACTTTGGGTTTCAGCCGACTGGGCTACCAGCTCTGTCCTGTTAGTAAAACATTTCGGAGTGGCGTTTCTCGAGGATCAGTTTCCCTTCCAGATTCCAACAAATAGATAGGATAACTTCAACAATGAGGACGTAATCACAGATCGGTTGTACCCAAGCACACGTCTTTACTATTGCCCCTGACAAACAGACCCAATTCAACTTGTCCATTGATCATCAGGCCCTCAAAGAGCTCAATTGGATTTGTTTGTCCTGCCACAACACAAATGTGTGCTGTTTGCGGGCAGGAGTGAGCTAGAACTGCCGGATCAGCTCTACATGGGGGATTTTCCTTCAGAGTAGTGTGGCCTGTGGGGACTTAGAGCATCACCAGGGCTGAATATAGCCCCTAACAGAAGCAGCCTGGTGGTGTTTTAAAGTATCACTAATGACGGTGGGCCTCACTTAACCCTTTAAATATCCATCAATCTTAATGCCAGCCGTTCAGTTAAAAAGTCCTCATTAAAAAAGCACTCTCTCACGCTCGCGCGCAAACACGCAATCGTTCGCTCTTGTATATATAGGATCTCTCTAAGTGACAACATGAAATATTCAGTCCCGCCCCGGCCTTATAAAAGCAGCCATTCCAGAAAAGCTCCGGGGGACCGCTCCAAGTTCTGGCGAGACTTCGCCGCCTCCCGTGCAACACCTCTTCCGGGAAACACACATATCGCGGTGGGTACTGCACACACAAGGTCTTACTTAAGCAAACATGGCGCACACAGCCTGGGAAATAAATCACGTCGCCGGGCCACTATCCTCCCCCTCTGGCCCCCTCTCATCTTGGTATAGTCTGGTATTAAAAGCAATAGATTGTATTAGGGGTCAGATCAAAGACCAGTCATGGATATCAGATGGAGGCGGCTGGTTGTGATCAATACGGCTGTGAAAGAAGATTTCTTGCCAGACAGGCGCTTTGTTGCCCTGTGTTTTGGCCACACGTTTGGGGTGTAGGATAAGGACAAGGAAAACAGATGTGCACACGCGGTACACAGCGGTGATTGGCCATACACCACGGGTGTGGTGTTTTGTGTGCATAGTTTGGTGTAGTGTTTCAGAGTTTTGGTTAACAGATCGAATTAGGACTAGTCCTCATGAGGATGGTGAAACATGAAAGGAGTGCCCCCAATACGACCTTTGGCCGGACCACACTACAACAAATACAATATCCGTCTTAGGGGATATGTTTAATGTAAAACTTACAAATAGGGCTAGTGTTAGAATGTAGGCTATTCTAAGGTTTAGGCATTACAGGTTTGAGGTTAGGGAACAGCGATACACACACGCATAGAAACAGACAACTAGGTGGGTGCACGTGCATGAGTGTGTGTGTGTGTGTGTGTGTAGAGGAGAGAGTGAGAGCGAGTTAGTGGAGATAGAGAGCTAAAAGAGAGACAGCTGAGAGAGAGACAGCTGAGAGAGAGAGAGAGACAGCTGAGAGACAGAACAGAGAGAGAAAGTGGAGAAAGACAGCTGAGAGAGAGACAGCTGAGAGACAGAACAGAGAGAAAGTGGAGAAAGACAGCTGAGAGAGAGAGACAGCTGAGAGACAGAGGCCATTGAGAGAAGAAAACAGATAGAGAGACATCAGACAAAGAGAGGCAGCGAAGATAGAGCTAACATAGAGTGATCTAACAGAGTGATCTAACATAGAGTGATCTAACATAGAGTGATCTAACATAGAGTGATCTAACATAGAGTGATCTAACATACAGTGATCTAACATACAGTAGCTAATGGGTAGTCAGGAGAGCCCTGCTCCGGAGCAAAGGTTGGGAACATTTCAAAGCTTTATTGGTTGCAATTAATAGCAGATGTTGTCAAGGGTGTAGTAAAACACCAGTGTAACAGCACCTGAACGAATAAAGGAACTAACGTCTAAAGGGAAAAGTCCACAGGTACAAAATACAAATGAACTGATAAACATCCAAAGGTCAAGGAAAAAGGATAGAAACTATTTCAAGTGACAGATGTTTCCCAGGGTGCTGAATGTGGAACTGCAGTATGGAATGAATGTGTGTACGTGTGTGCCTGGGACAGTGTGCCCACATTGAGTGCATGTGAATGAGCTGAAGTGTGTGTTTTGTGAGAGTGTGTAAAAGGCTCTAAGCTGGGGTGAAGGGCAGATAAGGTGTCTGTTTCATTTAAGAGGAGTATGAACAGAGAAATAGGAGCAGGGGGTGCATGTCAAAGTCCGCTCAGCATCTCCTCTCCTCTAAGATCCATCAGAGGATCCATACACTGCTACCAGGTGAAGGATCATCAGGTTTGAGACCTACTCCTACCTCTACTCCTCTACTCCTCTACTCCTCTACTCCTCTACTCCTCTACTCCTCTACCCTTGCTACCTGTTCCTACATCTTTGGAAGGATAATCTGCCGAACTAAGAATCTGGTGAATAAATGAGAGATAAAAACAGAAACCAACCTGTATGTCACAGGATTACAAAGGTTCAGTTTTTACTACCTCCTCTGCTGAGCTGAGTCAATGGTGTGACGCGCACACACGCGCACACACACACACGCGCACGCTCGCATGCGCACGCTCGCACGCACGCACACACAATGGTGTGGGATTTTAAGATGTTTGCAAAAGCACTCAATCAATCTGTGTGTATTTTGGAGTTGTGTGATTCAACCACATAACTTAGTCATTTTCCCCCAGAGAGCAGGAGGAGAAAACATGTCTACATCGACCTCCAGGCTAGGGCTGACCCAGATTTACACTTTCCAACTTCAAAATATTGAAGATATTTTACTACATTACATCTTTACATTGTAAGCACGGCACACACAGCAGTAGGCTACGTTTAATGTTCCAAAAAGCCTTTGGTCTGGGAAACGGTTGCTGAAGAGCACAGCACAAGGAGCAGAAATGTTTGAAATGTTGAAAACACATGGGTTGCTAATGACTAGAAGAGTTCCTTTGGAAACAATCAGAAGACATTAAAACAATATTAAGTGAATGAAGATATTTTACACATGAATAAGATATAAACAAAAAAATCTAATCAAAAACACATTATGTAAAATGGAGTAAGCAAGAGGTCAATATGTTACACAGAAGGAGGTGATCCATATTTACAAATGATAAGGTGCACAGAGCATGTGAGGAAACACTATACAAAAGAACAAAGTGCAAAGTTGCTCAGTGCTGGTTAATGACATGAGGAAGTCTTAGAAAATAATTTCTATCGGCAAATTATGAGCCTGATTACCTTGATAAGGTAGACACGCAAAGTACCTCATAAAATGAAAAACATATAGGTTATAAACTTAAAACTTCTACGATTACATGGTTTTAAAATGCTGCCTTTGTTGTTGCAGGTTGTCAGGTGAATGATATGTGCGGTGCTTAGAGGGCTCTTGCCTTTCTCTGTAAAGCTGTGCATTGAGTATATTGAAAATAACACGCCGTTTGACGTAATTATCCAATAATATATTTGTTAAATATGACTGGCTATTTGGCATATAGGCAAAGCATACCTATTAAGCCCACACACACTGTAAGCACATATTTGGATTCAAATCAAAAAGGGAATAAATGTTTTTTTGATATTTAATGACTCTACCAAGAGAGTCCACTGCACCTTCTTCTTTCCTTTCCAAAAAGGTTGAGTAAGGTAAGGTTTTGAGTAAGTAACAGAAGGGTTAAAATAAAGAGACCACTGCAAATTTAACGCTTCTGTTCCTCACTCATAACTTTCCTTTTCAACTTTTTTAGGAAGGAAAGAAAAAGGTGCAGTGGTCATTTAATGTTTCCCGGACGTGTATCTGTTACATTCATATACAGTGGGGAGAACAAGTATTTGATACACTGCTGATTTTTCCACTTACAAAGCATGTAGAAGTCAAACATTTTTATCATATGTACTCTTCAACTGTGAGTAATTAATTTGCATGTTATTGCATCACATAAGTATTTGATACATCAGAAAAGCAGAACTTAATATTTGGTAGAGAAACCTTTGTTTGCAATTACAGAAACCTTTGTTTGCAAAAACTACGTTTCCTGTAGTTCTTGACCAGGTTTGCACACACTGCAGCAGGGATTTTGGCCCACTCCTCCATACAGACCTTCTCCAGATCCTTCAGGTTTCATGATCAGTTCCAATAATTCAGGTATTTAGAAAGTTAGCTTATAAAGTAAATGTCATTTAATCATGTTTATTACATATTAAACAATAAATCTGGAGATTGGCTTATTTGGAACACCTATTGGTTTAAGAGTACACATGATACCCATTAAGCCCAGTCCAGGCATTTCACGTTTTAACTGATAATGATCCAAGTAAAGACATAACTTCAAATGAGAGACTAATCATTTTATCTCCACTTATTTTGAAAACCTGTGCAATTTATTATAAATGTCTAAATTTAGATTTTAGGGGGCTAAATAGGAACACAGACTATATTGTTTTTGTTATTTTCCAAAATATTGTAATTTATGATGGGTTTGTTGGCATGGCCATTTACCCATATGACTGTAGTGCTGAAAAGGCAAACCATGATGTTGAAGCACTTTAATTCAGTCATCTGTGTGGAGTGTTGTGTAGCTGTTTGTGCGGGGGACTAGCACAGATGCCATGAAAATGTGTCATTTTCAATTCATGTCATAAATCGTGTGGTTTAAATTCTGAATGCTGATTTACTAGAAGTCGTGGAATATGAGACAATATACCACAAGCATGACCCCACACCCCCAATTTCATTAGATTATCAAACCCAATTATCAAAGCAATCCTCCAAAACCAATCCTCCTGTATTGTAATGACAAAAGCTGCATGATTTTACATTTTAATGTCAAACTGTACATGGGAAAGAATTTCCTAAAATGTGCAAATAAGCAAATTCACTAACAATTCAAGCAGGGCAGGAATAGGAAGACTCTTCTACTGCCAAGTGGAACCGGGGCACATTCACTGAGCCCAGCCCAGATAGCCTGGGAGGGAGACCGGGACCAAGAGGAGATGCAGAGAGTGAAGGCCATTTGTTTCCCTGTGTGCCCTCTCTCTCACCCTGGGCTCCTGTAATTATAGTCTTACAGTCAGAGACAGATGCAGAGCGAGGGGAACACATCTCTGCCCCCAAATTCTCAGAGTCACACACACACACACACAGTCACACACATTGTCCCACACTAGCATACAGTTACACCAGCACACACACACCCACACACAAGGACACACACCCACACACAGTTACACACTAGGACACACACATACACAGTTACACACTAGGACACACACACACACACACACACACACAGTTACACACACACAATGATAATACAGTCAGACATGCAGCCAGCCTTACTATCTGCCTATGAAGCCTTTCAGTTTCTACTGGCATGATGCACAGGCCCACACACATTCACATGCACATGTCTCCTACCTGTCTTATTACAGCTCAATGTAACTGATCACGCCAACACATCTCTGTAACTCTGCTATAGAAAGCAACTACATCCAGCCAGCAGAGGACAAGGTGCCAGTTTAAGGCAGAAGGCTATTGTTGTGTGTGTGTGTGTGTGTGTGTGTGTGTGTGTGTATGGCCTCTTGGCGGGTTGCTAAACAAAACCAGTGCCCGACTCACCAGCCCACACTTGCGTGAGCATCGGAGGAGTCTCCTGACACAATGCCCTCTTCCTCAGAGACAGGAACCTCAGGCCTGACTGAACTTGCGTCACATATGGGGAAGGGGGGTGGGGCGAAGAAGTGCGAACCGACCATCACCGATCCAAAAATAACATCTGTGAGGTTTTCACTGAGCGTTCTCTGGGGAAGATGACCTTACCACACTGAATATAAAAATAATAGAAATACATTAGCTATTAGCTCACTGCAGACAGTTACAGGCTCATCTATGAAAGAGAACTACACTCACCTAAAGGATTATTAGGAACCCCATACTAATACTGTGTTTGACCCCCTTCTGCTTTCAGAATTGCCTTAATTTTACGTGGCATTGATTCAACAAGGTGCTGAAAGCATTCTTTAGAAATGTTGGCCCATATTGATAGGATAGCATCTTGCAGTTGATGGAGATTTGTGGGATGCACATCCAGGGCACGAAGCTCCCATTCCACCACATCCCAAAGATGCTCTATTGGGTTGAGATCTGGTGATTGTGGGGGCCATTTCAGTACAGTGAACTCATTGTCATGTTCAAGAAACCAATTTGAAATGATTCGAGCTTTGTGACATGGTGCATTATCCTGCTGGAAGTAGCCATCAGAGGATGGGTACATGGTGGTCATAAAGGGATGGACATGGTCAGAAACAATGCACAGGTAGGCCGTGGCATTTATGCGATGCCCAATTGGCACTAAGGGGCCTAAAGTGTGCCAAGAAAACATCCCCCACACCATTACACTACCACCACCACCAGCCTGCACAGTGGTAACAAGGCATGATGGATCCATGTTCTCATTCTGTTTACGCCAAATTCTGACTCTACAATCTGAATGTCTCAACAGAAATCGAGACTCATCAGACCAGGCAACCTTCTTCCAGTCTTCAACTGTCCAATTTTGGTGAGCTCATGCAAATTGTAGCCTCTTTTTCCTATTTGTAGTGGAGATGAGTGGTACCCGGTGGGGTCTTCTGCTGTTGTAGCCCATCCGCCTCAAGGTTGTGCGTGTTGTGGCTTCACAAATGCTTTGCTGCATACCTCGGTTGTAACGAGTGGTTATTTCAGTCAAAGTTGCTCTTCTATCAGCTTGAATCAGTCGGCCCATTCTCCTCTGACCTCTAGCATCAACAGGGCATTTTCGCCCACAGGACTGCCGCATACTGGATGTTTTTCCCTTTTCACACCATTCTTTGTAAACCCTAGAAATGGTTGTGCGTGAAAATCCCAGTAACTGAGCAGATTGTGAAATACTCAGACCGGCCCGTCTGGCACCAACAACCATGCCACGCTCAAAATAGCTTAAATCACCTTTCTTTCCCATTCTGACATTCAGTTTGGAGTTCAGGAGATTGTCTTGACAAGGACCACACCCCTAAATGCATTGAAGCAACTGCCATGTGATTGGTTGATTAGATAATTGCATTAATGAGAAATTTAACAGGTGTTCCTAATAATCCTTTAGGTGAGTGTAGGTCTCAAACAGACTTCTCTGTAGAAATAAAGGTTAAAAAGAATGAAAATAATAACAAGTCTCCAACTCTCAGAGTCAGGAGCTTTTCTTTACGATGTGTAAAATCTAATATCGTATAAGGCCTTGTTTCCTGCAGGGTCCTGTGACCTAATAAAGCATGGAGGTCACTAAGCCGCACCCCAGATATAAGGTTGGACGTTACATCATGTGTAGTTTAGCCAGTACTAGGCTTCTTCCGCCCCCTACACAACACCTGTCCAATCACATGCTCCATTCCCTCTGCCTTCAGTAGCAGATCAGGGGTTTTAGTGAATGGACTTTGTTAACGTAGGGGTAAACTGGGAATCAAGCGACAGGTAGGCAGGCTTTAAAGACATTGTAGGAGGGTAATGGTTAGGTCTATGAATCCACACTTTATCGAGACCAATTTATTGTTGTTGGGTGAAATCCAGGTTGGCATTATAGGAAGTTGTTTTATTAGGGGTATTTATAAAACCTCATTTAATCCAGGGTGCTTTAGTGTGGGAAGGATAGTACTACAAGTGTCTAAAGCAAGTATAAGGAGATTACAGTTCAATGTAAACTCATAGACAGACCAGTGAGAAAGTTTAAACGAGGAATATGTTAGTCAAATCGGATTACTTCTGTAGAACATGTGAAACATTAACTTAAAACATTAACTGCAAAGGTGATATTTGCTTGTTTTTATGTTAGGAGCACAGTAACATTAGACAACATTAGATTATTGAGATGCCCCCAACTCAAAACAATATTACAGGGGTCATTGAAGTCCCTGTAGTTGCCATAAAGTGTTCATAGTGACAGCCATGGTTTGACATGGGACTGGTGTCCCCCGCTGTTATGCAGACACACGATCAGATGAAATGACTGACCATTCGATTGTTTCTCATTCCCAGCAGTGTGAATCCCCCCACCCGCTTCAGCTCAACTGTATTGGCATCGAGCGAGCTTGGGCAATAACCCTAGGTATGTTCCTGACACTGTCAATTAATAAAAACATTATGCATTTCCCGTACAGGGACGCGCGCTCATGCTCACACACACGCTCACGCTCACACACACACACAAGCACTCAGTTCAATCCAAGGCTAGACCCAGCCTGCAGCGTGCTGGTGTGTGTAAGGGAGCTGAGAAGACTGGCGAGAAGGGCGGTCTCGAATCCATCCCGCCGTGTGACTCTGTCAGTGGGTATGGATTAGCTGTGGTTTAGAACCGTTGTCTCATGGCTTTGGGTTTCAGGCGTCTTCGGCATCCACTAACTGGCTGGCTGTTACAGAGACGATAATTCCGTATGGGGAGGGGGGCGCACGCACACACAATCCTCACGGATGCCCTTGACACAACCGTAACAAGTGCTTGTGGTGCGATGTCTACCCGAGTCCAGTGAGTCATGTCGCTGTTACAGCCCCAGCCTGCACGCTTCCCTGAGCCATGGAAAATGCATGAGGTGAAGTCACACACACACAAACAGCATGAAAACATTCACAGTGTATCCACACACACACAGAAGAAAATAGTACTGTACAAATTACATTACACACATACCACACAACCCACAAACACACACACACACACACACACACTTCCGTCTGTGTACAAGAGCACGCAGTAACTCAACAGCT
This sequence comes from Esox lucius, assembly GCF_011004845.1. Taxonomy (NCBI): domain Eukaryota; kingdom Metazoa; phylum Chordata; class Actinopteri; order Esociformes; family Esocidae; genus Esox; species Esox lucius. The sequence goes on along the minus strand of NC_047581.1, from coordinate 8,019,131 downwards.
GATTTACTTCCAGAGGGGAGGAGGCGGATTGAAGAGGAGTACGATGCTCTAAAGCCCAACAGGATTTTCCAATCAAAGAGGACCAGGAAGATTAATAACAGTCTGCTTTGCACGGCCGCGTCCAAAACCACGCCCCATTTCCCTGACAAGTGCACTACTTTGTTTTGACGTGGGCCCACGTAGCTACGCGTCTTGTAGCGAGCACCGGATCACGAGCAACGGAGGAAGACTTAAAACCCACCAATGGGACGGGGCTGCGGCCATGGCTCTTGCGTATACACCAACCCAGAGCCCGCTTGTTAGTTTTATGCCATTAAATATTTAAAATATCAAATTAACAGACACTGCTTCGGTTCTAACCGTTAGATGTTAGACATGTTAACAGGGGTAGCAGCTTCGCTCCAACGAACTAGACAGTTCCTCATGTGATTTGGAGGAGTATCTTGTAGTGCTGGGCAAGACACTGATCACTTACAGGCCAAAAACTGACCCTCAAAAGAAAAACTTTAAGGATTGGAATTTATGAAAATACTTCTGAGCTTGATTCGACTGATCTACTGGATGGAGGTGGAGACTATTTCAAAAGTGTGAAGTCGATTTCCTCACCGTTCTCGTTATAGATCACAACACATACTGTACTGATCTTCTATGGATGGAACATCTTGCATCTCCTGCGATGCAGTCCAAGACTGCCTTGCCTTTTTGAGGTCGGTGTTATAAGGTCATGCTAGGAACAGCCAGGCAAGGTTGTCATATATTTGCCATACATGAGACTAGATGAAGTTGGGGCTAGCCTATCCCAGCCAACAAGGGGGCAGCCATTTTGGAAAAGAGGGTGTTGATTTAAGCTAGGGAAGAAAAAAATCAACACTTATAAACCCAACCTACAAAAAAAATACAAAATATGTCATGCAACCCAACAAGCGGAAAACAAAAAAACATGCAGCATGCGCTCTCAATCAATTAGCAATCATGAGCAAAGACGCAAGTCGACACTGGCTCATCCAATCAGAAGAAAAAGCGCACCCTTGAAGTGGTTGGTTGTGAAAGAAACGTGCACATATTCCAATGAAGAGGGTCTAGACACGGCCTAGGCATGATGACGTCGCAAGCTTCTACTATAAAAAACTAATTGAGAGAACAAGCTAAGTGAGAGAAAAGGAGAGAGATTACGAGACAGAACAAGTAACAGAGCGAGAGAAACAAAATAAGGGAGAGGGGGGAGGGAAAAAGAAACAGGAGGAAACCCCAAAAAGGAAACATTGCAACTAGGCCACTGAGTCATTTCCCTTGCGCTTCTGTACGCTTGTCTATCTTTAATATACACAACTGACAGTATAAATTATGTACATCGAGGCTGGGAGTTTACAGGGGAGAGAGAGAGGGGACCCATGGGCTTAGGGCCTGGATTTCAGCTTTTATCCCTGTAAAGTCTGCCTGCAATTAATTTGGGAATTAACGCCGGCTCAGAACTGTGGAGCTTCTCTCTCTCGTTCTCTCTTTGGCTGCCTGGTTTCATCCTCATCTCTTTCAATAAAACGCTTAGAATGGAGCCCTGTGGTGCCGGGCTGTGTGTGAGTGTGTGTTTGAGACTGTGTTGCAAAGATTTCTTGCTACGGCTAACACCCTGTGCTAGTAGCGATGTTGACTGTCGAGCATTACGTGGCGCTCCACTGTAGCCGAGCAGCTGCACGCTTGCCTGGAAATGATTTACACTCAGAGAGATCCCACTAGAGGTCATTTACTGGTGTGTTACACAAAGGTTTGTTACATAAGAAAATCGATACACTGGAGAACTGCGTCGAACCGTGGATTCGGAGGCATCGGAATATTGATGGACCCCTTTAAACACACAACACACACGGACTGGATGATATATTGACTGCCCGATATACTTGTGCACAACCCCAACCCCCCTCAACCTAAACTGAACCAGAATAACCTAACATTTATGCCTGCACTTAACATAGACCTAACCGGGAACGCCTAACCCAAATTTTAACCCAACGCCCAATTGTAAGTTTTGCCCTAAACCTAACAATTAAGCCCACATTTTTTTGTATTGTTTTTAAACGGCTACAAAAAAAAAAGAAACCATCATTCAAACATTTCAGCTAAAGTTTCTGACATTTTTGTCCCCATACTATAGTTAGGTTAGAAACACACATCTCTTTGTACAGTGAGGAGGCAAAACACCTTGTCACATCACCTTAGTGAGTGTTTGCTACTCCCATCCGCCTGTGTCTGTCTGCTCCATGTGTGTGCATGCGTGTAGACTGTCCTCAGCAGCCTGTAGCCTAAGGTCTAACAGAGCAGAGCGGCGGTTATAAGGGTGACTGGGCAGAGAGTTGTTCCACAATCGTCCTTTCCGACTCTCCCACCCAGCCAAAGAAGACAGGCTAAACACACAGTGCGACGCTCCCTGGGAATACATTTTCTCCTTCTTTGCAAAATATAATTGTTTAAACTTAAAAATTAAGTAAATGAAGAAGCCAAACGAAAGTCTCTTTTCACCAATGCAATGCAAGCCTTTCATTCACGAACGACCCAACGCTAGTATGTAGTCCACTGTCTGACCTGAGCCCATATAGAAGGTTGTATGTGTTTGTACGTGTTCTGAAGTGAACTAAAACTGAGTTAGCTCTTCGCTCTTTCGGCCAGTGACCAGGCAGCCAGTCAGCTGTGAGGTGCCAGACGTTGTGCCCACTAACCTTTCTGTGGGAGATGGATATCATCAGTATTTATCCTGACCTGCTGGCCTTCGCCTCATCTGTTACCACCGTTTCTCCGAAAAACTTCCTTCTATGCGAGCCAAGGTTCCAACTTAACACAACCTTCATTTCTCCCGTCAGGCATCAGGGCCAATACAATAATTGACTGCCAATACGTTTCCACATATACAATGATATGCTACATAAATCAGTAGTGGTATTTACAATTCGGCACCCATATGGTGTGTACTGGAACTGTGTATCTTCCTGACTAGCTTCATCTGCCTGGCAAGCATCTCCTGGCAGGCTACATCCTCCCAAATCCAGTTCCCCCCAAATCCACTTCTCCCATCCTCATTACATCGAGAACGGCTGCTTAGGTAAAGCAACCGGAGAGATCTGCTACTGGAAGTGATTAGAGACACCCCCTCCACCATCACGCCCTCCCTCCACACACGCCATGCTCTGTGAGACAACTGTCCTATGTCTTTGTTCACGTGACCACTCAGAAATACTGCGCCGAACACCTCTGTCAGATGTAAAACAATCATGTGACTAAAACCTCCTCTGGGAAAAAAGCATATTTGATTCAAAAGGTTTATGTAGAGGAAGTGGTACAGACTTCCGCAAAATAAATATGGTGTCTTACTGGTAACTGGTAATCATCTGCTGCTAATAGATTTGCAATGTGTGACATTTATCCGTGCTCCAAACACCACATGGTTAAAATAATCAAAATGTTTGTACAGATTTTGAATGGTCTTTGGCCTAACCACGTTGTAAAATCTGAGATTATGTAAATTTATGGCAGCATAAATGTTTTACTATATTTGTATGGACGTAGGTTTCATGTGTCTGAACTGGCACCCTACGCCTTATTTAATACAACATTTTAACTAGATCTTAGACCCTTAAGTAGAGCACAAAGAGTATGGGTTCAATTTCTAACAGTTGATCTGAGACAGAGAGAGACAGAGTTCTTTTGTTGGTTCCCTGTTCATGAGTTCAAACACTTGGTCTCCTCAGACAATCACATTTCCTAGAGAAGAATTAACGTAGGGTGCAGAGACCATCAGCTGTGTGGAGTAGCACATCTGTTCCTGTGTGCATGACCAACGGCAAGACAGAGAGTGCTTTTTGTGTGGAAGTGGGAAAAGGGAGGGAGGGAGAGAAAGAGAGAGGGGGAGAGGGGGAGAGAGAGACACCGTTTAAAGCGAGTCACAGTTTAATTTGTCTATTGTTCAGTTGAAACCCATGTGCTTCAGACTCACAAAGGCATGAAAAAACCCAGGCAGCATGGGCTATTAAGCAAGAAAAAGGACCGAAATTTTACTCCGGTTCCAATTTTCCTTCTTTTTACTCATGAAGAATCGGGCCTGTTTGTTTAGAGAATATGGAACACCCTTCTCTAGGGTCAGGAGCAACATTAGTATACGATGCTTGATGAATTTGACGTTGCAAAGTGGGATCCTAGCGGTACTTTTGGGAGGTGTCGAAGTCAAACATATCATTTAATAAGAGGACATGCACAGCATGTAGACAGAGGGGCTTGAAACGTGGTTTGTTGGTTGGCCTTCATGGTGCGATGCATTATGGATTAAGAGGGAAATGAGACACAAGACACATACGAGTGTACACAAGAGAGGGAGAGCAAGAGAGACAAATAAAATCACATTTAGCCTAATTCACGGCTGGCTCGCAATGAGCCTGATGCAATCTCCCTAGATTCACCAAAGGCCAGGCAAATCTCCACTTGACCCAATGGAGAGCATCCAGTTGGAGCATTAGTTAGGGGTTACACGCAGAAAGAGCAGGGGGAGAGAGGGCGCCGAGGCAGGGACCTACATTCTGGTTCCTCCCCTTGGGACCGGGGGAAATGCCCAAGCTCTGGGAATCCAACGCCGACAGATGAAAGCTTCTGTGTCCCAGCGTCATCGTGTCCAGTCAGCCAAGGGTTTATGGAGGGCTTCTCTCTCGACATTTGAAAAAACAGTCATGGCAGGTTACAAGCATGCATGTCCGTTTTCATAACGCCTGTCATTAGCGTGCAATTAACGGCAGAGACGTCGTTGTTGGCTCCACCTGCCCCCATGCAACTTCCATCCACAATAAACAACTGGCAACTGAATATGATTCTTTGGAAAAGGACGCTTTAGAAGATGGGTTTAAAGCTGATGTTGGCCTGGGTCTGTTGCAGAGCGGTCAAGTGATGGTGAGACAAAGCGCTTTAGGCAGGCAGAGAAAGAGCCCAAAAATAGACTGTCATCCGCCACGACTGCCTGGGCCCAGTATTAACCGAGTCACATCAGCAAATGTGTCCATCGCAATCAGACTCTAAAAGGAGCTGACATCCCCTCACTGCAATTGCAACCCTAGTTAGCTCAACGCGGATACTTTAGCTGCTAGCTAATCCACTCAGGGTTCGTTTGGCTCGTTTCCGGAATCCAACTGCTGCGTGGCACACAAAAGCCGTGACATGACATTTAACTGACCCTGTACATGTGGAGAAAAAACCTGAAAATATAACTAGCGTCTGCTACATTTTAAAGAGCTACATTGAACAGTGATCCAGGGACAGAGGCAGAGCAGCAGAGATGAGCAAAGTCTTGTTGTCAGAAGTCAAAGAAACCCCATTAATGTCTCCTTTTCTCCGTCTGTGGGAAACACTTGATGGGTGAAAACAATGTGGTGGAAGGCATCTCCTTACTAGTCTGGCTTTCAAATCAGCCAGCTGACCCGCTCCCTCTCAGATGAAAGAGGGGACAGCTTCAGCACAACAGGCAGCTAGAAAACAAGTCATGTACAGTCAAGCCTCTTTCACCAAGAGTGATGACAGACATAACTGCCTTTTCAACTGTATGGCCTCATCGTGGGGGGCCGGGGGTAGCTCAGTCACAGGCAGTTTTGGTAGTATGGGGGACAGATGCACAAGAGGGGTTAGAGTTATTAAGGGGGGTTGGACGACGACTCACAGGTCGCAGCTGCCGTCCTCACCCCCCACACCCCTCCACCAGAAGATCTGAGAAGGCGTATTTTGTACTGGAAAGGCTGCAATTAAGTTGCTTGCTAGTGCTGCGTCCCACGCCCAGTCAGCGTAGGACGATTTGCCAAGAATGCCTCTCTCGTGACTGAGGGGGTTGTACACGGCTAAGAGCTCCAAGGAAACAATGCACCAGGAGGAGAGCATATGTATACTATCAGCAACCTAGATTTGATGCCTCTTCTGCCTATCTAGCCATTGTATAGCTGCAAGGACATAGAGATGTTGGGGGGGCTAGGTGAGGTGAATGAAAATGTCAAGCCAGCCACGAGACCGGCCAGAGTCTACATGGACCAGCGATTTTAGTTTTTATTATTAGGTTTGTCTAGATCAAATAGGTCAGTTAGACTACAGAGAGTTAAACGGATGCTGAGCTGCTCAATGTTGGGGATCTAACGCTCTGTGTTCCTATCTGGTGACTCGCCGAGGCTCCCAGTACCCTAGAAGTCAAACGTCACCGAGAACGGAGGTGGGTTTGGTAGGGGGGTGAGGTCACTGGGATGTAATCGATGACATAACCTCAGCGACTGTAGCGCCTTTAATTGCATACCGATCGAGATAGCGACCCTGGACCCTGCATAGCGCTGTGCCCTTGACTAGGCTGTGCAGTGTGCAATGCAGGGATTTGACCAGGGCAGCTGGTGGACCACGATGAGCCATGAGCAGATGTACTCACATGTCCCAGTGACTCCTTCCCTCCTTTCCACAGTCAGACATCCAAGAGGCAGGAGCACCACTTTCCACCAGACCGTGCCAGAGAGCAAGGGGATGGAACGTCTCGGAGCGACGGCTGGGCCTCCAGGCCTCATTGGAAACTGACAGTGGAGCGGCTTATTAGGAGGGAGGGAGAGGCAGCTAAGCGTGAAGCAGGCTTCAAAACCCGACCAGACAGACAAAGCACATCTGAATTAAACACACACACACACCCACACCCCTTTGATTAGGCTGACCGCCAGACGCTCCCTGGTCTGGCTTACAAACAGAGAGTAGTCAGAGATGATGGTCACTAAGCATACGATTAATCCATTTCAGATTGAGAATGCATCTCTTGGCTACTATGTACTCAAACTATATCGCTCGGCTATTACAAGAACTTAGCAACTGTGCTAAGATCCCTTTTAACCAGAGTATGTGCAGCTTTCCAAACCCAGCGGTCAGGTACAAAGCGGGCAGGTACTTCCATGGCATTGTGCGGTGAACTAGCGTAAACCCGCCGTAAGCACATGGAGTCTGTTGCGTGGCAGTAATAGGGGATGTGGTCAATATTCGTAATTAAATAACGGGTCTGGCAGAGTAATCTGGTTGGCCAATGGCAACCGAGCGCACTGATTCAGACCAAAGTGATGAACAAGGTGCCATTCCTCATGAAAAACCCTTGCGCCTGCTTTCACAAGACCGACCCCAGTCTCTCAGCGTATGCTGTCTTTCCTAATCATCGCTTAAGAGACCCACAGGAGTGTGTCTTGCTCAGAGATGGAAAGGAACTTGAAACAATGGACAAGAAGAGCGGAGAATAACTCTCCTCGTCATCCGAGACGGCATTCTTACATTAGCCCAGTTAAACCCGATCTGTGTCCAAAATTTCCGTAATACCTAGATGGCGCCCCGTTCCCTTTAGAGTGCACTACTTTTGACCAGAGCACCCCATGGTCCCCGGTCAAAGTAGTGCACTCTATAGGGAATCAGGTGCCATTTGGGGCCCAGCCCAGATCAGTGCAGAACATTAAGCTTGACAGCGCAATGCTTTAATATTTGATGGGCTTTTCAACAGCCTTGGCATGCGTTGGTGTTCACACTCACACACAGGCAAACGGCTGCTGCATCGCTAGCTTATGACTGCAACTCTCTCGATACCCCATGCATCCATCCCTCCACTAAATACATTTTTCAAATGTAAGGCTCTCTTATTTTGGAGAGAAAAACAGAGAGAGAAAGACAGAGCGAAAGTCGAGGCAGCGACAGAGGGAAGACGAGAAGTTCAAGGTTTTCAGGTGAGACGCACGGGGGAGTTGTGTTGCACCACAGGAGGAGGAGGTGGGGAGGAGGACATGTGATGGCATTGCACTGAACTGGCGGAGGACTGACTCGCAACAGGTTGTCCTTGCCACCGACTCAGGGAGTGAAGCCTACAGGGCCTTTTACACAGGAAGCACACAGGATGTCAGTTGACAGGCAATGGGGGAAGGTAGGCAAGGCTGCGGCGGCCACGTTTTAGCTTTAACCCCGTGCTCCCAAGACATTACACAAACTGGGGCTTGTTTTATCGACATGTGGTGCCTTCAGAAACTATTCAGGCCCCACACACTTTGTTTTGTCATTGACTGACTTAATATATTTGATTAAATAACTTTTGTCATCAATCTACACACAATTCCCTATAATGACAATGTGAAAACACATTTTTAGAAATTTGTGCCAGTTTATAAAATCTCTTGTGTAAGTAAATATCACTCTTTGCCATGACACTACACATTGAGGCCAGATGCATCCTATGTCCTTCAATAATCCTGAAGGTGTCTCTGGAACTTGATTTAGAAAGGTACACATCTGTCAGTATAAGGTCCCACACTTCACAGTGCATGTCACAGCAAAAACTAAGCCATGAAGTCCAAGAACCTATCTTTATCCTTATTTGTTTTGTGGATTGATCTGGGGAAGGTAAAAACAAAATGCTAAGGAGAGCTATGGGCTCTATGGATGTTGGGAACCACCAAGCTAAGTGACCAAGCACGATAGGTCTGAAGCCCTCCTAAATAAACTGAAGCCCTCCTAAATAAAAGACATATGACTGAAGAGCATGAGGAAGAGCCTGAAGAAAACACTTAATTGGACTGATGATACTATAACCAAACTATTAGGCCTGAATGCCAAGCACTACGTCTGACAAAAACAAGGTACTGCTCATCACACCCTGTGGTGGTGGAAGCATCATGCTATGGTGATGCTTCTCACCTAAAGGACGGACTTGAAACCGATTGAACATCGCAGTGGACGAGGATTGATGATGAAATCTGACAAAGCATGAGAGGATCTACAAATAAACATTTGAGAAACTTCCCAAATCCAGGTCTGCAGAACTGGTAGAGGCATACCCAAGAAGATTTGATGCTGTGATCACTGCCAAAGGTGCATCGATATTACTGTTTATTTTCAATAAATTCAGACAGATTTTTAAAACTGTGTTATCACTTTGTCATTATGGGGTATTGTGTGTAAATTGATGGCAAATAAAATCGAATCAATTATAAAGTCAGTCCATAACACAACAAAATGTGGAGAAAGTGATGTTGTCTGAATACTTTCTGAAGGCACTGCACGCTCACCAACAAATGAAAGGAATTACACTAACTATCTACACATCGACAACAACAAAAATCTGCCTGGAAAGTCTGTACTGCCATTTATAAACAAGGCTTGCTGTTTATGGGCATTGTATATTGCCGTTCTCCAACATGCTCACAGTAGCCCTTAGGCTCATCAGTTAAACATTAACATAGAATCCTTTTGAGAAAACAATGATTCAACTGCAGGCCCACATTGGAGGGTTCATTAACGCAATGATACAAAGCAGGTAAACGTATTCCTTTTGACACGGCAATGATCCGTACTGGGTCAGGGGAGTGTGGAAGGGATATGGAACAGGGCTGTTCAGCGGGAGAATCAATTGTCATATTACAGCTGGCGAAAAAGAGGCAGAGGTATATGGGGAGAGACAGCCATGTGTCCTTGGAGCACTGTTATCAGTGCTAATTAGAATGCACCCAGATCCTCTCGGGTCACAAGCTGGCCGTTGCTAGCGCCACTCATTGGCATAGAGGCTGACTTGTAGCCGCTATTAAACTAGCCTGTCAGGATTACATTAAGACTGAAAGTGTCATTAGCCTTAAAGTCGAGGTGAACGGAGGTCAGCACACCCATATTAGAGATAACACATTTATTGCCTTTTTATTGATTAATCTGTTTATTGGCTATTCCACCTGCTTTGGCAATGTAAACATCTGTTTCCTTGGTCAATAAAGCCCTTTGAATGGAATTGAAAAATGAACCTATATCCCTATGTCTTTACCATGAGTCTACATACAGTGCAATGCCATAACCTGTCCTCGTTAGGGGGCTGTCAGGATACTAGTGCTGCAATACACCTCAGTGTTGAGGTCAGGAAAGAAAACATGAAGCAGATGAGGTGTCTGATAGCCTAGCAATCAAGAGCATTTTGTCAGTTTACGAAAGGTTACAGGTTTAACCACCCAAGCCGAAGAGGTAAAAAAAGATATTGTGTTGTTGAGAAAGGCACTTAGCTTCCTGAAGTTTCTCTGGATAAGAACATTGGCTAAATAGCCTACAACCACAACCAGGGAAGCACCCACCTCCTGCCAGTGTTGGGGAGTGTTACTTTTAAAAGTAATTAATTACAGTTAGTAGTAACAGTTCCTGTAAAGTTACTGTAAATATGCATTACTTAGTTACTTTAAGATTTAGTTACATTAAGATCATTTTTTGAGTCTATATTCACGTGTTGGTCACCTTTAATGGGTTATCGTATAATTACATATTCAGGTATTGCATATTCAGTATCAGTCACCAGCACTATCAATCATTCACCATTATACAGCAAGAGTGACCAGTCCTATTATCTCAAGTAATCATTTACCATAAAGAGAAAAAATATTTGCATTTAGTTCTTTAATTAAGAATCTCTTAAAAATCAAGAAATTATTTTGTATTGCAAGTGACTCCACATTTTCAGGCCAGGCTTATTTAACAGCCTATGGGTACAGACTTCAATACTAGATAGATCCATTGCAGTGAACAATGAAGAACAGAATAAAAACAGCTGTGGCCTTGTACACTGATAAACAACTTTTCAAAAAAAGAAAACATTAGGGACATTGCAATTTGAAATCTTTTTGCAATAATGTTTGATGACTTTATTCAAAGGTGAAAAATTACTAAATACGTTTTGAAATGATTCCGAATAATTGTGTTAATAAACAGAACATGTATTTTGATGTTCATTTGCAATCAACTTAGGTTGTGCAACAGAGGATGATTTGGGATCGAACTTTGGTTGTCCAACAGGCAAGAGATTCCATCCAAAACATAACAGCAAACCCTGGTGATTGGTTATATGCCAGGGTAATAATGACATAGTCGAAATAGTAAACTGCTTCCCAAACCTAAATTCGCAAAACTCAGCCTTCCGCTACACAAATCGCTCGTTGGCGCTACGTATCGATGTGAAATTAATGGGAGATGTGTGCGTGGCTTAGGTTTATCATGAACTTTAACAAGGAGAGCTGGTGCTGCCATCTTTGAATCCTTTGTTGCCACTTGCTACTGGAGAAAATAAACACTATGTAAAGATACATTCATTGCACTGAGGGGAAATTAGTATTTATTGAAAATAAATAACTAGTTAGGGCTTATAAAATGAAACAACTAACGCATTAAGTTACTCATTACCGTTAAAAAATAGTCTGACTAATAACACAACGCGTTACTTACTTTATTACTTTGTAAGGCGTTAGCCCCAACACTGCACACTCCACACAGGTATATTTTCTCTTTTTATCAGTGAGTGCACATGTGTATGTGTGAATCTGTCACACAGCTCCTTCAGTAATAACTCCATAATCTTTCTTTCCCTATGAGTCTCCTTCTAATGAAGCAAAAAATGATATACCTAAAAATAGAGGAGTAAAATTTTTTTGGGGGGTGTGTGTGTGTTTAATCAGTGTGAAATGGCTAGCCCGTTAGCTTAGTGAGCTGGTAGCATTTTAATCCGCGATTAAACTTGCTCTGAAACCTTAGTCGTTTCCCTTGCTTAGCAGGGGCCACAGCATTTGTGTTGCAACAGTAACAACAGTTTGTGGCTGAATGTTCCTGATGCGTTCAAATGACTGTTGGTTAGAGCCTTGAGTGGGGTGGTCAAAAGTGGAGTACGCAATACTGTTACATATCCACCATGTAAACATTGCTTAGGCGAGATTGAATTAATACCAGCCTTATGCCCTAATGGGCATACAACAATTATAATTTTACCATCTAGTGTCATTTGGGTTCGCTTCAGGTTTTCATATTTCCCTCAGAACAAAAACTTTTACTGGTATGTTGGTTATTGGCCAATTTACACCTGACAAACTGGTGTTTCTCTGGGTGGACAACATTTTTCATTCTTTAATTAAAAATAATATCTTCCTGGCCTTGTCCTTAGAGTAAGGAACGGAATGTATGGGAGAGACATGTCATGGAACACAGAGTTGTGACGATCTGGGAAGAGACAGACATTAAGGACACTCCTCACTGGCCTCATTCAACTTCGTCCCAAACGGTTGAAGGAGAGAGCAAGCTAAGTCCAAAGAATTATAACAGCCATGACTGGTCCTTGAGGGAGAGAGGGGAGGGGGAGAAACAGCTGCAGTGGAAAAGCTCTCTCCCTCTCTAACTTGTCTTTCGTCTCTCCTTCCTATCTGAAAACTTTATTCACACCCAGATTATCCAAAGCCTTCCACAGAGCACTCAGTGTGTAGTGATTAGGCATGTTGCCAGGGCTTACACCTCCCCTTCTGATGGTGGCTCTGCCTGCCTGGGAAAGACTTTCAGCTGCCAGAGAGCCGGTGTCCCATAGGGTTCTGGTCAGAACTAGTGTACTATACAAGGGATAGGGGGCCATTTGGGCAGCAGGCCACCAGCCTCTTTCTTCCCTATCTGACAACCACATGAGTCAGCTGATGGGTCCTCACCCTATCCATCCACCTGAACACCCACCCACACATACACAGTATATAGTTACACATGATATATACACATATGCAGTCACACAACAAGTCCCTGACTGACTCACATAGGAGGATGCGTATCTAACTGGACGTGTATCAAGAGCTTCGAAATGACTGCCGGCTGACTGATCTACAAATCACCTCACTACTATATTTTACATCAGTCAGTCACAATTGACCCACCATACACTGCAGTTGTGATTCTCTAACACACACCCCAACACAGGGAAGCAGGAAGAAGAGACATTATTCAAGCAGGATCATGTACATCACTATTACACACAAAGATATTTACTAAGTAATGCATGCAACCAAAGAGCAGCTTTTGAACAAGCCAAAATAGAATGTGGGATACACAGGATGTCAGTGACAATCCAAATGACAGCCGATTACCTGTAGGACTTGAGTAGTAACAGCCCTATGTGCCCTGGTAAGTGGTGTAATACATAATGAATAGGGTGCAAGTTAGGACAGTCTGAATATTCTACAGAAAACAATAATGTGTAGTGTGTAGGTCAGGATGCACATGTTGAGGTTACATTTTAGGATTTAAACATCTAACTTGATGCAACAACATCAAGACAGCAGTTTCAAAAACTAGATAAGCATTGATCCTTATGTAATGGAAGGCCTAGTTGCAACTAGGTGGCCAAACTTTCTGTTCATAGCTACTTCCTTTTCAGAGCTAAAGACTTACAGATGAGCTTGATGACCTACTTGACAGGCAGAGATGGGGAGTAACGCATTACAAAAAACAGTAACTAATCAGTTACAATACCAACACAAATATTGTAATCGGATTACAGATTATTTTGAAAAAAATGTATGTTTACATTTGGATTTAAAAAGAATAGGTGCGTGAAATAATAATGACACATTGCATGTTTGAGTGTGTTATCTAATATTTTAAAAACATTGTTATTTGAACCAAAATAAGAATTGTGCGCCTCAGTTGTGTGTGATCATCATGCGTGCAAAGTTGGTTCGCTGGCATAACCGCATTAGTGATGGGCGAAGTTTTTTGGCTGGTTGGATGGCTGATAAAAAGTATTTCTACAATAATATTAGCCGAGCCATATAAAATGCTGGCAATCTACTCAACGCATCTTTTTCAGAACAATGATAGGCAAATAGGCCTACCTGGTGTTTTCAAGTTTCAAGGTTTATTTGTCAAATGCACTGAACACAGCCAGGACAAGTTGCACCGAAGAATTTAGACAGGAATTGTTTCATAGGTTAGGTAACTATTTGTTAGACAGCTGTAACATTGCGCTGCCTTCAAGATAAAACATTATATGGAATTTACCACGACATTTGAGGAGAAAAGGTGTGTTGGGAAGCACTCTGCCAAAGGATGATTATTTGCATTTGACGCAGCCACATCAACTCCATCCATACATGTAGGCCATGTGATTTTGCTTGCTTTGCATCTTTGAAAATTGTGTCCATTGGTTATCATTGGCTGCTGACGTCATTTACTTTAAGCTAAGAGTGCAGGTTTATAATCAGTTTATTTATTAGTGTTTTTTAAATACATCACTGGTGGCACTAATAATCACGGGTGAATCTTGGCGCGGGTAAATCTTATTTCTATGCGGGTGTTCACGATTGCAAAAGTGCATTCGCGTGCCTGGGTTTTCTGCAACATTTTGAACAATGTTGTTGGTTGTGGAGCAAAACATCAGTCTACTGCAGATTTAGTATATGCACGAAAAACTACAGATATCTTAATTTTTATATACAACAATGTACCTTTTAGAGTAATTTATTTTATGCCATTTATTTTTCAACAACGTTTTGAAGCAATTATAAACATGAATAAAACAATAACAAAAAATAACAGAATAGGCTTAACCATCATTAGATTTTGGTTTATGTTCAGATGAAAAAGAAGATTCTGGAAGATCGAGGGTTATTGGATTAATTGGAATGACTGAATATCTGACAGACATTTAGCATGTAATGTAGAGATGTTACCCATTCATATTGAAGTAGAAGCAATGGTTAAGAAACCGTTTCCAAAGGCACTGTACACAACCCATAAGATAAAATGCAAATTCCGTTTTTGGCCAGCTATGTAAACTCTAACATTGATTGATCCTACAAAAGGTATTCAATTGGTTATAGGCTATTCCTATTTTTTTCCCCAATGCCTCTTAATATGAAAGTAATTTAAAAGTAATTGAATTATGTTACAGAGTTTGAGTAATCCATAAATTATGTTACTGATTACAAATGTGGACAGGTAACTTGTAACTGTAATGGATTACATTTAAAAAGTAACCTACCCAACCCTGTTGACAGTCTTACTATAGGTTATGAGGAAGCAAATAGACTTAGCTGGAGCACTGAAAGTTCAACTTCCTGAATTAAAGGCAACGGTTATTTATTTAAATAGAAAATAAATACCTGAGAGACAAAGGAAATTGCAATGTTCACCTGACAACCAGAAAATATACTTATAAATCAATATACTAATTCTGGTAGTTCATGACCTCACATGGCTTAGGCTAAGAAATATTTTGTGAAATGAAGACATTGCATGTTCTGAAAAAAGAAATGTGCATCTGTTAGCTGGCTACTCAAGCAGGAAGGATGACATCATGAAGTCAGGTTGGCTTTTGTAGGCTGTTTCACTGGCTGCTATTTTAGCCATTTAAATCAGTCATTTCAAGCGCGTCATGTTAACCTACATTTACTTTTATGCAGATTACTGGCAAACAAAAGACCTGCATATCATTGGCTAAGCTCTCATTTGAAAGCGTTATATGAATGACAATAGACCGCAAAATCTAACAAAAAGGCTGATTTAAGCTGTCAATGTTGTAAAACTAGCATTCAGTCTACACAAGTCCAACATTTTCTTCGAGCCCAAATAGAATAGACGCACTACTCTCGGGGACAATGTCCTTTTTTTCGCTGTCTGTCAGTTTACTGTAAAACCAACGCAAAATCTAATAGACATTGTTCAATTTGCATTGAGCAATGCAATCGTTGTCTATTTCTTGCAATCCATCGAAGTATGTCCTGAAAATAGAGTAGGTTGCAGAACGTTCACTCGCTACAAGGTATCCGCCGGAAAACAGTCTGTGGCACAGCCAGACAGTCTCGCTACATTGTAGACCCAGCTGTCTAGTGACACCTCGCTAACCGTCAAACCTTTCAAAACGACAATTCTCAAAATTGACGGCTGAAGTTGAAATGCTTTAGAGTAAACGCAAAACGGTTTAAAAATACAGTTAATTGTGTACCGAGTGATTTAGTTTGTAAATGTAGAAGAACCAAACTGACATATATGGTTCGCAATACACTTACCATGAGCTCAGGTGCCTTTTATGAAAAACCGTCCTCTATTCCTCATTTGTGAAAGCATAGCCTATTGTCATCGATTAAAATGGAATTTATGAACGAACAAATGTCCAATGAAACCGATAATGAAGATTGTTTTGCGAGCAGCTCAAACTAACCAACAGAACACAGTTGAACTACCCCTACGCACTTCATTGGCAGTCTATCTGGTCACAACAACAGATGCGTTCAAGTCTCAACTAGTCCTCATGCTATCTGGCAATAAGAAATGACGAATAGTAAGTACATTTGCCTGCAGTAGCTTAACTATGAAGACCAAATCCACAGTAATATACTTCAATTTCAGCTTAAGGAAACGAACACACGATGACAGGGTAGAAGGAAGTGTCTCTCGACTCGTGCACGAGGCCAGCAATTTACAATATCCGTGAACCCAATTTAAATAAATATGTATTCTTTCATTACAAATAAACCAAAGTATTAACTGACCAGTGATGCTCTTGTTCCTATTGAAGAATCCCACGCAAGAACATTTAATCCAACTCCGCAGGAGACGACTTTCTGAAGTGTTGTCAGGACTTCCTGAATGGAAGGTCGAGACTCTTCGCACGAGAACGGACCTCGTCGTTGACAGTTAGTTTGACAAGCGGAAATGTAATAAGTTCGTATGTATTTTATCTGGCAAGTGGCAAGCAGCAGCTCTTGCTTGTTGTAGCAGCGATGTGTACCTTCAAACGGTTTGGCAAAAAAAAGAGAAAAAAATACCCCTATGTGCCACAATTGCTAGACAATACATTTGTTTTTCAGTTTATATATACAAATCAAGTTCATTCAAAGCAAACAAAGACAATTGATATGAGGTAAGGATGAGGAGAGAAATGATGCATCGGTTGTCAGCTATAGAGGATCATTCAAACAAAACCATACGCAGACTATGGCAATTGTATTAGGTATTAGTTCAATTGAAGTGTTCATGAAGAAGCAGCCCTACAATATAGTGTACATTGCAATTGTGTACATAAAACCTAGGCAATCCTGTAGGGTTAGAGGCTAATGTGTTACTGTTAAACATTGCATTTGTGGCAATAATGAACACTGAAAGCGATTAATGTCGTTCAGAGAAAAAAACCCCGTCAATTCCGACCAAATGTGTCAAGGCAGTGTCCACAAAAGAATAAGGCGACACTGCCTTCTGGTGCTAGAACTTAGAATGACAACGACGATATCAGAGAACACTTATGCTACATAGTTCTTTAAGGGATAACCCTCTGGAGGCCTGGTGAATAAAAAGGTGCACGCCAGTCACATGATCCATCTTTTGCCATAAAAGTAAAATAAGTAAAATACAGTAAAATAAGCATACTGGAATCCCTTCATGTGGAACAAAGAAGGTCCAAAGTCCAAAGACAGTGCTGACAGTTGACTCCCCACAATACCCCTACATTTCCTTTCCTTGGAAACAGTTGTTGTTGGACAAAACCAGAATTCCTTTGCGCCAGCACCAAGTGCCCAAGGTCTGCCACAGTATACGCAGAGAGGGACCTCATAGAAGAAGCTCTAGCGGCCTGAATCATCGCAATGACGTTCAGGGAGAGTCTGAGGTATAAGCCTTCCCAGAGACGAGAACCTCCGGTCACTCTCTTGGAACGGGACCAGCTGACTAGTAGGGACCAGAATGGTAGTTCCAGCCACCAGGAGCCTAAACCGGGGCCAGGTATCACATCAAAGCAATAATTGCTCAGGGGCCGAACGTATGGACACGAAGGCCCAGAGAGGCCGAAAATGGGATCAGCACCACATCCCTGACAGGCCAAATGGGATGACAGCCACCAATGATGTCATCATTCCCAGGAGTTGAAGGGGCTTGCGAAAGTGAACTTACACTCCGGGATGGAATCGGTAAGAACAGCAAAAAGCAAAAATCTGTGAACGGGTGCAAATGCAGAATTTAGAATCTAATGTAACTTGAGACTTAAAAACTGTACCTGCTGGGATTGAGTCTGGCAACTCTTCTCCAGATCCACTCTGAACCCCCCAAAATAGTTTGTCAGATAATTATAGCAGGGTGCACTGCCACCTACTGGTGTGACGAGGCTACTATTAGCCAATCTTTAAAATAAGATAGCACCATTTGTCCCTCAGTCTCAATGGAGCCAGAAATCCCCCGACCACATTAGAAAAGGGTGGAAAGACAGGTAGAGGCCAAAAGGGCCACAGTCACAAAATAAAACCTGAAACACTTTCTGCATGGGGATATATTTAAATACACAGAAGTGCTGTGAACATCACCCAACCAACAAATGTAAACTAATGCTGGGCCCCCGTGAGCAGTGAAGTGAAATGGCTTTCACCGCCTCCCCAATCACACATCTGAACATAATTCAACTTACTGTTCTGGAGTGCAGAGGGATTTCAAACTCCTTTATCCCTCAAAGAACTGCAGGGTTTTCTTCATGGAGAATGGTGCAATATCGCACAACACAAAGTTCAGAACTTGTATGACAGCATTCCAAGAAAGATTGGAGCTGTTCTGAAGGCAAAGGGTGGCCCTACTCTTTTTTAAGTCATAGATAATAATAATTATTATAATAATAATAATTGTTAGGTGTTTCCATAATTTTGTCCATCCCTTATACAGTGGGGAGAACAAGTATTTGATACACCGCCCATTTTGCATGTTTTCCTACTTACAAAGCAAAAATCCAGAAAATCACATTGTATGATTTTTTTATAATTAATTAGCATTTTATTGCATGACATAAGTATTTGATCACTTACCAACCAGTAAGAATTCCGGCTCTCACAGACCTGTTAGTTTTTCTTTAAGAAGCCCTCCTGTTCTCCACTCATTACCTGTATTAACTGCACTTGTTTGAACTCGTTACCTGTATAAAAGACACCCGTCCAAACAATCAATCAAACAGACTTCAACCTCTCCACAATGGCCAAGACCATAGAGCTGTGTAAGGACATCAGGGATAAAATTGTAGACCTGCACAAGGCTGGGATGAGTTACAGGACAATAGGCAAGCAGCTTGGTGAGAAGGCAACAACTGTTGGTGCAATTATTAGAAAATGGAAGAAGTTCAAGATGACGGTCAATCTCCCTCAGTCTGGGGCTCCATGCAAGATCTCACCTCGTGGGGCATCAATGATCATGAGGAAGGTGAGAGATCAGCCCGGAACTACATGGCAGGACCTGGTCAATGACCTGAAGAGAGCTGGGACCACAGTCTCAAAGAAAACCATAAGTAACACACTACGCCGCCATGGATTAAAATCCTGCAGCGCACACAAGGTCACCCTGATCAAGCTAGCGCATTTCCAGGCCGTCTGAAGTTTGCCAATGACCATCTGGATGATCCAGAAGAGGAATGGGAGAAGGTCATGTGGTCTGATGAGACAAAAATAGAGCTTTTTGGTCTAAACTCCACTCGCCGTGTTTGGAGGAAGAAAAAGAATGAGTACAACCCCAAGAACACCATCCCAACCGTGAAGCATGGAGGTGGAAACATCATTCTTTGGGGATGCTTTTCAGCAAAGGGGACAGGACGACTGCACCGTATTGAGGGGAGGATGGACGGGGCCATGTATCGCGAGATCTTGGCCAACAACCTCGTTCCCTCAGTAAGAGCAGTGAAGATTGGTCGTGGCTGGGTCTTCCAGCATGACAACGACCCGAAACACACAGCCAGGGCAACTAAGGAGTGGCTCCGTAAGAAGCATTTCAAGGTCCTGGAGTGGCCTAGCCAGTCTCCAGACCTGAACCCAACAGAAAATCTTTGGAGGGAGCTGAAAGTCTGTATTGCCCAACGAAAGCCCCGAAACCTGAAGGTTCTGGAGAAGGTCTGTATGGAGGAGTGGGCCAAAATCTCTGCTGCAGTTTGTGCAAACCTGATCAAGAACTACAGGAAATGTATGATCTCTGTAATTGCAAACAAAGGTTTCTGTACCAAATATTTAGTTCTGCTCTTCTGATGTATCAAATACTTATGTCATGCAATAAAATCCAAATTAATTACTTATGGACCATACAATGTGATTTTCTGGATTTTTGTTTTGTATTCCGTCCCTTACAGTTGAAGAGTACCTATGATAAGAATTACAGACTTCTACATCCTTTGTAAGTGGGAAAACCTGCAGAATCGGCAATGTATCAAATACTTGTTCTCCCCACTGTATATACATCCCTATTTACATCAGCAGTTGTCACAAACTGCTCATAAACAGCCTAAAACTGCAAGTAAGTAACAACCAGAAAGTGATGCACAGTGGCTAGGAAAAACTCCCTAGTAGGGTTGGAACCAAGGAAGGAAACTAGATAAGAGTTTCTAATCATATGCAGGATTCTTGGGTAGTCGGTTTTATATAGAAAAGAGATCAGGGTCCAGAGTAACTTAGAGACTCTTCACTGTTTTTTGGAGAAAATTGTTCATTGAGAGATCACACATCAAATGTCTTTGTTTCTTGGGACTTAAAATCAGCATTTTCCAAGATAAAATAAGAAAATGATCTGTCATCTTCTTCCTCGGGTCTGAAACAAGGTAAGCAATTTTGGGGCAGCATATAGATTAGATTCAACTTTATTTAAGTACAGTACAAATAAAATGCAGTAAGCATCTAACCAGAAGTGCAAAAAGAGGGCAGAAAATGTAAAATTATTTACAAGTATTAAGTATCTTTATATTACATGTAGAATGTGCAGATGTGCAATGAAGGCAAATGCAGTGCAAATGACAATACTAAATTGAATGCAAATAGAGGAGTGCAGAAAGTTTACTAGTATTAGGTGTAGTGCATAATAGAAGTGGGATAACAGTTGTTCGGTAACAAATGGCAATTTATAAATGGCATACAAGATGTGCAAACAAAGCAAATGAAGGAATACTGTAGGAGGGTAGCATGAGCAAAAAAGCACAGTGGCATTTCTAAAAGTGCAGCGAGACAAATTGAATGTACACGGTGCATGTGCAGCTGGAATGCGGAGACAGCAGCGGTGAGGTTCCTGAGGTAGACCTTTACCTGTAACCACTGAATACATCCATTATCAGGCTTTGCAAGGCAGTGTCAGAGTAGTACAATGGAGTAGAGCAACAAGGTCCCTGAGAGGTGGGGGGGGGGGGGTGATATGTGATAGGTCACAGAGTTCTTTAGTCCGTATATTTTATGTTTAATGTCTGGTCTTTATTTTGCTGTATACATTTCAATGATGGCTTTTATTGTGATAAAAAAAAAAATCATTAGTCAAAGAGCATCCAAAAATCTTTGGGTTGTCCGCTCACAGCAAGGTCCTTGGTTGGGGAACAAGTGAGTTTAGTTGTTGTGGGGGTAACGTAATAAGATGGTGGCCTGGATTAAGGAAAAAATATTTACAATATCCATTCCACAGGAAAAAAACGAAATCCAAGGTATGATTGTGGCGTAGCCCCAGAAACACTTTGGACAAAACCTTGTGAGTCAATTGTCTCTAAAGGCTTAGGAGGGGGTAACTGGCGTTCCTGTGGATACTGAAGTCACCTAAAAATATATATATATTATAAATTCAATATATCCACCATCTTTCGTCAAATCAAACGTTTCATAATAAATTAACAACATTAAGTAACTATTTCGAATTCCCAGATTCAGATACCAAATATTATAGTGACAACATTAAATGTTATCATTTGTGAATGTGTGGTATTACTTTCGAAACGTGCACTTTTGCTCAATTGCAGGAAAAGCAGAACATAACCGCGAAAATATTGATTCTCTGCACTAGAGCTTACCTGATAAATGCCTTTTTAGATTCTACAGATTAGGTGCAGCTGTATGGGACACGCCTTTATATATATATATATATATATATAACCGAGTTATATATATAACCGAGTATGTATAAAAAAAAGGCTGGTCCACATAGCTTTGAGAAAATAACTCAAAGAAAACAAATATTGTGTTGTGACTTTTAGATTATGGTCAGGCATGTTGGCAGCCTACTCGCAGGTATTGGGGTCTTAACAGATGTAGGCGCTGTTTTGTTCTGAACTGCAAATTCCAAATCGATTGTTTATCTAACGTTTGTTTACAATTTTACTAGGCATCAAATGGCTTCCACTTTACTGTCACCGATGGTAGACTATTACAATGACGAAGAAGAACTTGATAGTGTGGACGAGGACGATGATCGAAGTTTCAGAGGAAGAGACTCGGAAGAAGGTAATGTTAGGTTCGCTAACGATGTTAGCTACTATGTTACATTTAGCTTGCTAGCTCGCTAAATAGGTACATTAGCTACTTGTGTGGTATTTTCAAATTAATTATTTTTTTCGGAATGAATCCCATTAAACTGCAAAGTCAGTTAGGTTTGTTAACGTTGGTTGATAACGTAACGATAGTAAGCCAACTTTTAATCAACTGCCAAGTACAGTGCTACTAGTGAAATCTAAGACAAGTACGTCTTCTGATTGTACTCTCGTTATACTGTACAGTACTGTTTGTACCTAATTAGCTGGTAAGAAATATACCTGTCAGTTTTAGAGTGGGAGGAGTTAATTCCTTTTTCAACTACAGTATCGTGCCATAATTTGCTTCCAAGCCTGTGTAACTATACTTACTCTTCTCGTTAACGATAACTTAGTTACTACAAAACCATTTCTGGTCGTGGTCTGGAAATTATTACTGTACTTTATTGTAGCTAACAACCTACTTAGTTAAAGAAAATAAAGCGTGCTGGGTAACTGTGCATTGAATCTCGATTCTGGACTGTATATAATAGTCATTCTCACTAGAAAAGGTGTAGAGAGACGCTATTTTGTAGTATGATTTAATTGATTGGCCTTTTCTGACACGGTAGTTGTGATGTTTAAAAAACGCGTTTATTTTGACCTCTTTAATATCCCTTCCATGTTCGTGAAGGTGGTTGGAATATCTGTTATCTTCGATCGAGCGAACGCTGAGACTCATTCAAAATGTCAGCTACAGTATTGTGTTTAAAGTTGACTTAGCAAATGACTTAGCAAATGTTTGATAGAAATGTGTTCGTTTTGTTAGCCTCTTAAACTGCAAATCTAATTTGCGAAACGTTAGCTAGTTCTGTAGCTTGCTGGCTACATTTAGCTACCATCCGCTGACAGGTCACCAGTCAAACTTTTGCACCGGCAGCTTAGTAACGTTAGGCTAGTTTAGTAAGCTAGCTAGTAGGGTCAGGATTGCCCTCTGGTTAATTACGTCAAGTAAATTACGAGATTATTTCCCTAACTAGCGAACTAAAGAAACTAACCTAATTAACTTCAGTAGCTACCGTTATCCGGCCCTGTCAAATATTAATTGTATCTGTGGCCTAGAGGATTGAGTCATTGCTAATATATAGACTGGTTAGCTTGCCACATCGCTCGCCTTGAAGTTGGCTACATGAGCTAACTTAACATTACGCATTAGCAACCGGTCTATCAGTCATCATGCGGCAAATGTTCGACAATCAATGTAAACCGTTTGCTATGGAGAATGAAGTGGTTAGTCGAGTGAGAAAGGACTGATGACATCAGTAACTTTATTCTTTAGTACTTTCTGTCAACAACATCTTGATACAAACGACCTAGTATTCGTTGAATGTCTAGCAGTTACTCGCCACCTTGCGTGTGACCGTACGCTACAAGCTAGGAAGCTAACTCCAGAATTTAACCTACGACATAACCAACTTCGCTAAGCACTCTTCGAATATATATTTTTGGGAATAACCTGTGCATTTTCACCAGCGTCACCACCAATTTGTTGTATTTTATTCTAAACGGAAATGGCTGGCAATACACTAATGGGTGATGCAAATAAAGGTAACTTTACTGAGTGAATACCAAGGTTTTTACCAGTCTAGATAGTTTACTTGATTTTCTTGGCTTTTGTGCCGGAATTTTAATATAAAGGACTAAAGTGTTATAAAAATATTGTTAATATACTATGTAATAGCTGACAATTGCCCCTTTTCAGACACTGAAGACGCAAGTGAAACTGACCTAGCGAAACATGACGAGGATGACTATGTGGAAATCAAAGAACAGTGAGTTTTCCCCATAAAAGGAGTATCACATTACATACAATATAGGTAGCCTGATCTAGAAAACATAAATTAGACAAAAGTAGTTGGTTCTGATGATGATTGTGATTATTTTGTTGCAGAATGTACCAAGACAAGTTGGCATCATTGAAAAGACAGTTGACACAACTCCAAGAAGGTAGACTGTTTCCCTTACTGCATTTATGATTTAGATTTACTAAATGGCCTTGTGGTTCAATTGTCCAGTTAAAGATTGTAGGGGTTGGAAGAACAATCCATTGCCAAATCACACCAGAGACTGTAATAAACGACCTGATTCATCTCTACTTGGCACTGAGATTGGAGATAGGCTCTAATTCTTGCGTAAGTCCTATCTAAGTTAGACCTCTTCAAATATAAACCAGACATATATTTTGTTTTCTCAAATTGTGGGCTATGGTCTATGATTCACACTTGTTAGTCCAGAAAAGCAGCCTTGCATTTGAACCAAGTATTGCAACTGATGGTAGGTACAATGGAATCTGTATGTGCCAACATTTAGATGTTTGGGGCATTGGTATAACTTTTAAAAAAAATCAAATACTTTATTGGCCCTGCTCATTTACGCAAACAGTGCCGTCAGAGCTGTCTACCAATTAAGGACACTGTTTAAACAGTAAAGTGACAGTTTGGCCTAAATTATCATGGGGCAATTCCATGGTAAAACGTATGTTGATGCTTAGATATGTTACTCTAAAATATATACCAACAAATGCCATTGAGTGTAACAAGCAATAAAAGATTTTGCATAATTGCAACTTAACTACATCCACTAAACATTTGACATTTTACCAATGGTGTATGTATTGTGCAAATGGTACAGGAGGCTTGATATCAGACATTTAGTTTACTGTGTAAATTATTCAAATGAGTCAACATACACTCACCTAAAGGATTATTAGGAACACCTGTTGGATTTCTCATTAATGCAATTATCTAATCAACCAATCACATGGCAGTTGCTTCAATGCATTTAGGGGTGTGGTCCTGGTCAAGACAATCTCCTGAACTCCAAACTGAATGTCAGAATGGGAAAGAAAGGTGATTTAAGCAATTTTGAGCGTGGCATGGTTGTTGGTGCCAGACGGGCCGGTCTGAGTATTTCACAATCTGCTCAGTTACTGGGATTTTCACGCACAACCATTTCTAGGGTTTACAAATAATGGTGTGAAAAGGGAAAAACATCCAGTATGCGGCAGTCCTGTGGGCGAAAATGCCCTGTTGATGCTAGAGGTCAGAGGAGAATGGGCCGACTGATTCAAGCTGATAGAAGAGCAACTTTGACTGAAATAACCACTCGTTACAACCGAGGTATGCAGCAAAGCATTTGTGAAGCCACAACACGCACAACCTTGAGGCAGATGGGCTACAACAGCAGAAGACCCCACCGGGTACCACTCATCTCCACTACAAATAGAAAAAAGAGGCTACAATTTGCACAAGCTCACCAAAATTGGACAGTTGAAGACTGGAAGAATGTTGCCTGGTCTGATGAGTCTCGATTTCTGTTGAGACATTCAGATGGTAGAGTCAGAATTTGGTGTAAACAGAATGAGAACATGGATCCATCATGCATTGTTTCCACTGTGCAGGCTGGTGGTGGTGGTAGTGTAATGGTGTGGGGGATGTTTTCTTGGCACACTTTAGGCCCCTTAGTGCCAATTGGGCATTGTTTAAATGCCGCGGCCTACCTGAGCATTGTTTCTGACCATGTCCATCCCTTTATGACCACCATGTACCATGATGGCTACTTCCAGCAGGATAATGCACCATGTCACAAAGCTTGAATAATTTCAAATTGGTTTCTTGAACATGACAACGAGTTCACTGTACTGAATTGGCCCCCACAGTCACCAGATTTCCACACAATAGAGCATCTTTGGGATGTGGTGGAAGGGGTGCTTCATGCCCTGGATGTGCATCCCACAAATCTCCATCAACTGCAAGATGCTATCCTATCAATATGGGCCAACATTTCTAAAGAATGCTTTCAGCACCTTGTTGAATCAATGCCACGTAGAATTAAGGCAGTTCTGAAGGCGAAAGGGGGTCAAACACAGTATTGGTATGGTGTTCCTAATAATCCTTTAGGTGAGTGTATATGCCACTGTGATTTAAAACTTTTTAAATTGTGTACTTTGTTTGGAATACATTTTAAATATTGGCTCAGCAAAATAGAATTCAATTTGAATAGCCTATATATTGGGATGAGCGACACGCAGGCCTTTTCTCTAACACAGTCACCCCCAGCAACGGTGCATATGTGCCGATTCGCTTCACACAGCAGAAAAGTTAAGCTTTGTGCATCAACACTCATTGTGGCAATTGTCCCACTTGGCATTTTACTTTTTACATATACTGTTGAAATTGTTCAAAGCAGTCATTGGATGTAGTTGTATTGTTTGAGATATATATACATACATATACACAAAGTATCTCACAAAAGTGAGTATACCCCTCACATTTTTGCAAATATATGATTTTATCTTTTCATGTGACAACACTGAAGAAATTAAACTTAGCTATAATGTAAAGTAGTGAGTGTACAGCTTGTATAAGAGTGTACATTTGCTGTCCCTTCAAAATCACGCAACACACAGCCATTAATGTCTAAATCGCTGGCAACAAAAGTGAGTACACCCCTAAGTGAAAATGTCCAAATTTGGCCCAAAGTGTCAATGTTTTTGTGGCCACTATTATTTTGCAGCCCTGCCTTAACTCTCTTGGCATGGAGTTCACCAGAACTTCACAGGTTGCCACTGTAGTCCTCCTCCATGACGACATCATGGAGCTGGTGGATGTTAGATAGCTTGCGCTCCTCCACCTTCCGTTTGAGGATGCCCCACATATGCTCAATAGGGTTTAGGTCTGGAGACATGCTTGGCAAGTCCATCACCTTTATCCTCAGCTTATTTAGCAAGACAGTGGTCGTCTTGGAGGTGTTTTGGGGTCGTTATCATGTTGGAATACTACCCTGTGGCCCAGTCTCTGAAGGGAGGTGATCATGCTCTGCATTCATGGTTCCCTCAATGAACTGTAGCTCCCCAGTGCCGGCAGCCCCAGACCATTACACTCCCACCACCATGCTTGACTGTTGGCAAGACCCACTTGTCTTTGTACTCCACACCTGGTTGCCGCCACACACGCTTGATTGCTGCTACATCTGAACCAAATAAGTTTATCTTGATCTCTTCAAACCACAGGACATGGTTCCAGTAATCCATGTCCTTAGTCTGCTTGTCTTCAGCAAACTGTTTGCAGGCTTTCTTGTGCATCATCTTTAGAAGAGGCTTCCTCCTGGGACAACCGCCATGCAGACCAATTTGATGCAGTGTACGGCGTATGGTCTGAGCATTGACAGGCTGACCCCAGCCCCCCCCTCCTTAAACCTCTGCAGCAATGCTGGTAGCACTCATAGGTTAATTTCCCAAAGACAACCTCTGGATATGACGCTTAGCACGTGCACTCAACTTCTTTGGTCGACCATGGCGAGGCCTCTTCTGAGTGGAACCTGTCCTGTTAAACCGCTGTATTGTCTTGGCCACCGTGTTGCAGCTCAGTTTCGGGGGCCTGGCGCTCTTATAGCCTAGGCCATCTTTTTGTAGAGCAACAATTATTTTTTTTCAGATCCTCAGAGTTCTTTACCATGAGGTCCTCAGTTTTGTCACATGAAAATATATAATCAAATATTTGCAAAAACATGAGGGTTGTACTTACCTTTGTGAGATACTGTCTATATATAAGCAAAGGTTCTTGCTTGACATGCATCTTCAGTTACAAAAGTGTCAGTGTAATTTCATGACCCTAAAATGGCCAGAATGTGAAAAATTATTTGGGTATGTTTGAAGTATGCCACATTCTCATCCCTGCAGGTACACTTCAAGAGTACCAGAAGAGAATGAAGAAGCTGGACCAGCAATACAAAGAGCGGCTTCGGAATGCTGGTAGGATTTCTTTGTTTTTTCACACCTATATGCTTCATTCTTTAGCTTTTATTTTAGAACTACACCAAGGGTGTAGGTTTTGTAATCCAAGTCAGTGAGAGACATGGATTAACTGCCAATTTAGTTAAACCCTTGTCTTGTCTTTTTCTACAGATCTCTTCCTACAGCTGGAGGTAAGACATGTTTGTTAATATTACCAAACATTTTTGTACCATTGAATCATTAATCTGCCATGTCTTTTTGACACTGAAAGTCATTGGGCCTCACCTGTCTGATGTTTTTCTTTCTTTTCATTTTGTATTAATATTATTATTATTTTTTTGTTTCTTTTTCAATTTTTTTCTCTTTCTTAGTTTTTTCTTCAGGATGTCTTTCTCCTTTTCTTTTTTTTCTCTTCATTACATTTACTGTTATTGTTTTTATGTAATACTGGGCTATATACAGTTAGTGCATTCATTTTAAGATGGGTAAGTGGATAAACAGGACAACTTGGTAGCAATCAGCCAAGTAAATGCTTGAAGAAAAAATACAAGCATTAATTAATAAAGGCAAATGGCCAGCACTCTGGTGTCCTTGCTTCAAAGGTAATCTGGTTCCACCATTAGCGTGCCAGGGCACAATCATTTTGACTGAGTGGGTGCTGACCTTGTTTAGGGGTGGGACAGCTAAAAGCCCTGAGCCGGCAGAACATAGAGCTCTGATAGATATGTAGACTCTGAGGATTACCTGAAAGTAGGGAGGGGATGTTCCCTTTGCTTATCCATATGCAAGCCCTAATGTTGTGTAGTGGATGGTTGGGAAGGTTGAACGTAAGGTGGCTTCGGTTTAGATGAGCTGCAGTACCTTTTTCTCTTTCTCAGACAGAACAGGTGGAGAGGAACTACATCAAAGAGAAAAAGGCTGCGGTGAAAGAATTTGACGATAAGAAGGTAGAGCTGAAGGAGAACTTAATTGCAGAGCTGGAGGAGAAGAAGAAGATGATTGAGAATGAGAAGTTAACCATGGAGCTCACAGGCGGTAGGATGATCACTGAGAACAATCAGAGAACGGAAACATAATCCCCCCCCCCCCCCACACACACCATAAGATGTAGAGAAAGATGTGAACTATGCGTGGGAAGACAATGTTGGCAAATTTTTCTTCTCTCATTTGAAGTGTTTTGGGAAATGAGAGCTTCCAACCCCTATCTCAGATCTCACAGCCTTAGTATTTACAAGCGCTCCAATTAAAATGTCCTGCATTGTTTTCTCTCACTTTACTTGTCTCCAATTTCCTGTCAGTATTGTTTCAGTGCAGTCATGTTATTATAGCAGTAAAGTCATACTGTCTGATAGCTAAAGGAAAATGTGTATATTGACTAATTTTTTATTTCATCTGCAGTGACCTTAGTGCTGATGGTTTGTTTCACTGTGTAGATTCCATGGAGGTGAAACCTATTATGACCCGGAAGTTGAGGAGGAGGCCAAACGATCCAGTCCCCATTCCAGACAAACGGAGGAAACCAGCACCTGATATCCTTTGTTTCAACGTGTCCTTGGCAGCTCTCTTTGCTTGCTTTATGAAAGGTTGACCAGAGGACTCAACTGGGAACATGTGTTCCAGCACACATATCGCCATTGAGGGAATTTGCAGTTTTAATGTAGTCAGCTGTGGCACCTATAATGTGATTGGGCGATCCCTCAGTCGATCAATAATTCTGAAATTGACTGTTTTTACATGGAGATGGCCCAGTCACCCAGGTGAGACTTTGCTCTGTCTTCATAGCCAGGCACTGCTAAACCCGTTTTTCTAAGATACCCTGTTAGCTTTTAACGAAAATATGTAATTACGGGTGTAGTGGCGTTCTTATGACACAAGTTGTCCTTAACTCCGCACACCTCAGTTGAATTACCTGCTGACAGAAGAACAGATAACAGAAGATCTACGAACACTGAACAAGCAGCTCAAGTCACCGAAGCGTCCAGGTGTGTCATTGGTCACACTTCAGTGCTGATACCTGATTGTTTTGTATCAGACTACAATATTAATAGGATTAGGTTTTTTCTTTTGTGGGCACTGCCCTGCTCTGTAGTATCCCTTATATAGAGAGAGAGTTCATTTTCCTGGACAGGGGAGCACATCCAAATCCTTGTTTTCCATGGAAGGGTACATAATTTTTTTATTTTTAATAGGAAATATGGCAAAATGATTATAGTCATTGACAAGGTTAGAAATAATGATATTTAATTGAAATAATAATTGTCCTTCAATCTTTGCTTTTGTCAAAGAATCCTCCATTTGGTGCAGTTACAGCCTTGCAGACCTTTGGCATTCTAGTTGACAGTTTGTTGAGGTCATCTGAAGATATTTCACTACATGCTTCCTGAAGCACCTCCCACAAGCTGAAATGGCTTGATGGGCACTTCTTACGTACCATTCAGTCAAGCTGCTCCCACAACAGCTCAATAGGGTTGAGATCCGGTGACTGTGCTGGCCTCTCCGTTATAGACAGAATACCAGCTGACTGCTTCTTCCCTAAATAGTTGTTGTATAGTTTGGAGCTGTGCTTTGTGTCATTGTCATGTTGTAGAAGGAAATTGGCTCCAATCAAGCGCCATCCACAGGGTATGGCATGGTGTTGCAAATTGGAGTGATAGTCTTCCTTCTTCTTGCTACCACCAAAACACCCCCAGACCATCACATTGCTTCCCCCATGTTTTGTGATCCGAACATGTCAAACTTAGATTCATCTATCCACATTTTTCCAATCTTCCTCTGTCCATTGTCTGTAATTTTGACGATCTTAATTAGGGGTCCTTGCCCTGAAGGGGCTCAAGGAGCCATATTATTTTTGGATGCATAGTCCTGTGACATGGTATGTGCTACAGTGACGCCACTTGGCCCATAGGTGTATACCAGGGGTGTCCAAACCATTCCACGGAGGGCTGTGTTTCTGCAGGTTTTAGTTTTTTCTTGTAAATTGGTTCCCAGTTAACACCTACACAACCAGGTGATGGTAGAAACTAACCAATTAGTAACCTGATTAGTCAATCAAGTAGAAAGAGAGAGCGAAAACCTGCAGACACCCAACTTCTGCTTGCAGATATATTTTATTTTAATTTGTCAGTGATATGGCTTTTCTTTGCAACTCTGCCTAGAAGGCCAGCATCCCGGAGTTACCTCTTCACTGTTGAAATTGAGACTGGTGTTTTGCGGGTACTATTTAATGAAGATGCCAGTTGAAGACCTGTGCGGTGTCTGTTTATTATTTGTCCTTATGCTCAGTTGTGCACCAGGGTCTCCCACACTTTCTATTCTGGTTAGAGACAGTTTGCGCTGTTTGAAGGGTGTAGTACACAGTGTTGTGTGATATCTTCAGTTTCTTGTCATTTCTTGCATGGAATGGCCTTAATTTCTCAACAAGAATAGACTGAGTTTCAGAAGAAAGTGTTTTCTGGAAATGTTCAGCCTGTACAGACATGCGTGCGTGCGTGTGTGTGTGTGTGTGTGTGTGTGTGTGTGTGTGTGTGTGTGTGTGTGTGTATATATATATATCACACACACAGGTGCATCTCAAACAGTTAGAATATTGTGGAAAAGTTCATTTTCTGTAATTCAAATCAAAAAGTGACGTTCTAGATTCATCACACAAAGTGTAATATTTCAAGCCTTTCAACATTTCATTGTTGATGATTACGGCTTACAGCTCATGGAAATTCCTGTGAATTTTAGAATAAGAAATGTACAATACAGAAATGTCGACCTGAGAAGATCTCTAATCAGCTAATTAACCACAATCATGGGGAAGACTGCTGACTTGACAGTTGTCCAGAAGACACTATCTGACACCATCCATGAGGAGGGTAAGCTACAGGTCATTGCTGAAAGGGCTGGCTGTTCGCAGAGTGCTGTATCAAAGCATATTCATAGAAAGTCTGGAAGGGAAACATTTGGTAGGAAAAGTTGCACAAGGAACAGGGATGACCGCAAAGCTGATTCAAGAACCTAGGGGGAGCTTCACAAGGAATTAACTGAGGCTGGAGTGCATCAAGAGCCACCACACACAGACGTGTCCAGGAAATGGGCTTCAAATGTCGCACTCCTAGTGTCCAGCCACGCCTGAAGCAGAGACAAATTCAGAAGCGTCTTACCTGGGCACGTCCAGAGTCAATGCAGCCGTCTCCCAGGAGATTTTAGAGCACTTCATGCTTGCATCTGCTGACAAGCTTTATGGAGATTTGGATATCCTTTTCCAGCAGGACTTGGCAACTGCCCAGAGTGCCAAAACAACTGAACTGGTTAGCTGCCCATGGTAATACTGTGCTTGATTGGCCAGCCAACTCGCCTTACCTGAACCAAGAGGAAAATTAGATATACCAGACCCAACAACAAAGACAAGCATAAGGCTGCTATCAAAGCAACCTGGGTTTCCATAACACCTCACCGGTGCCACATGCTGATTGCCTCCGTAACACACTGCTTAGATGCAGTAATTTGTGCAAAAGGAGCCCCAAGTATTGAGTGCATAACTTAACATACTTGGGAAATGCACTTTTACAGTGGGGAGAACAAGTTTTTGATAAACCTGCAAAATCGGCAGTGTTCCTACTTACAAAGCATGTAGAGGTCTGTAATTTTTATCATAGGTACACTTCAATTGTGAGAGACGGAACCTAAAACCAATCCAGAAAATCACATTATGATTTTTTTATAATTAATTAGCATTTTATTGCATGACATAAGTATTTGATCACCTACCAACCAGTAAGAATTCCGTCTCTCACAGACCTGTTAGTTTTTCTTTAAGAAGCCCTCCTGTTCTCCACTCATTACCTGTATTAACTGCACCTGTTTGAACTCGTTACCTGTATAAAAGACACCTGTCCACACCCTCCATCAAACAGACTCCAATCTCTCCACAATGGCCAAGACCAGAGAGCTGTGTAAGGACATCAGGGATAAAATTGTAGACCTGCACAAGGCTGGGTGGGCTACAGGACAATAGGCAAGCAGCTTGGTGAGAAGGCAACAACTGTTGGTGCAATTATTAGGAAATGGAAGAAGTTCAAGATGACGGTCAATCTCCCTCAGTCTGGGGCTCCATGCAAGATCTCACCTCGTGGAGGAAGGTGAGGGTTCAGCCCAGAACTACACGGCAGGACCTGGTCAATGACCTGGAGAGAGCTGGGACCACAGTCTCAAAGAAAACCATTAGTAACACACTACGCCGTCATGGATTAAAATCCTGCAGCGCACGCAAGGTCACCCTGATCAAGCCAGCGCATGTCCAGGCCTGTCTGAAGTTTGCCAATGACCATCTGGATAATCCAGAGGCGGAATAGGAGAAGGTCATGTGGTCTGATGAGACACATGACCTTCTGTAGTAGGACCTAATATGGCGTGTTTATACGTGTGCTTGTCCACTACTCTAAGCTACATTTGGAACTCAACAGTTGGACAGACCTGCTTAGAGAGACATGCTCATAAACAAAAAACAGTTTTAACAAACTTGTAACCAGACATGAGTAGTGAATAAAAATGTGAAGCAGCAGTTCCAATTGCTTTAACAAGCTCCGCAGGAGGAACAAGGAAATGCAATGGCAACATGAAGCATTGTGATTGAATTTGAGGTTTGAATGTTTGAAAGCACATATCGCACGAAAAGGCAACCTCCTTTGTTGACTGGGGTTTCATTTTGATACATGAGAAGTAATGTTTCATGTATATATTATACTTTTCAGTGTCAGTGTTGTACTTGCCAGACCATGGAAATTAAACTAAACACACTTTCCGTTTCCTTGTCAAATTGGCAGGGATTAGGCGTACCTTATCATGACAAAGATAATGCATAATATTACCTAGAATTAGTTCTGTCACCAAAAATGCATACCCATTTAAAAAAGGTTGTGGAGTAGCATATGCTCAAGCATAAATGTGGAAATACAATCAACTTGGACCAATAGATTTCCATTCATATTGAGACTTGCATTTGGTAAACGTTAAGTCAATGTTATTTTTTCTTGTACCATATCTTCTCCCCCAGCTTCCCCGTCATCTCCAGACCACATGCCCGCCGCTCCGATGGAGGCCCCCTCCCAGCGCTACGAGGCCCGCATCGAAGAGGGAAAACTCTATTATGACAAGAGATGGTATGACATGAATACATGCATGTTGGCAGTTCAGACTACACCAAGCTTTACGAAGGCCGTTTACACCCGTTATACACACATGAATACGTTCAGTCCGTTTACACCCGTTATACACGCATGCATATGTTCAGTCCGTTTACACCCTTTATACACGCATGCATTCGTTCAGTCCGTTTACACCCTTTATACACGCATGCATATGTTCAGTCCGTTTACACCCGTTATACACACATGCATACGTTCAGTCCGTTTACACCCGTTATACACACATGCATACGTTCAGTCCGTTTACACCCGTTATACACGCATGCATACGTTCAGTCCGTTTACACCCGTTATACACGCATGCATACGTTCAGTCCGTTCACACCCTTTATACACGCATGCATACGTTCAGTCCGTTTACACCCTTTATACACGCATGCATACGTTCAGTCCGTTTACACCCTTTATACACGCATGCATACGTTCAGTCCGTTTACACCCGTTATACACGCATGCATACGTTCAGTCCGTTTACACCCGTTATACACACATGCATACGTTCAGTCCGTTCACACCCGTTATACACACATGCATACGTTCAGTCCGTTCACACCCGTTATACACACATGCATACGTTCAGTCCGTTTACACCCGTTATACACACATGCATACGTTCAGTCCGTTTACACCCGTTATACACACATGCATACGTTCAGTCCGTTCACACCCGTTATACACACATGCATACGTTCAGTCCGTTCACACCCGTTATACACACATGCATACGTTCAGTCCGTTTACACCCTTTTACACACATGCATACGTTCAGTCCGTTTACACCCTTTTACACACATGCATACGTTCAGTCCGTTTACACCCTTTATACACACATGCATACGTTCAGTCCGTTTACACCCTTTATACACACATGCATACGTTCAGTCCGTTTACACCCTTTATACACACATGCATACGTTCAGTCCGTTTACACCCTTTATACACACATGCATACGTTCAGTCCGTTTACACCCTTTATACACACATGCATACGTTCAGTCCGTTTACACCCTTTATACACACATGCATACGTTCAGTCCGTTTACACCCTTTATACACACCTGCATACGTTCAGTCCGTTTAAAAATGTAAAAGAACATTGTTTTGTCAGGGAGATTCACTTAAGTCCAGAGTACTTCCACTGTGGTTGTTCTGTTGTGTACTGTTGTATTTTGTCACTTGTGTTGACCAAGAAGATTGGGCAAAATGTGATCTTTTGAGCTAGTTCATTATCAATATTATATTATGATTTGAATATTGAGAGGTTTTATCCATTGTGGAGTTGACTTTCACTAGCCACTAGATGGCCACGTACCCTTAGAAATTCTCACTGCACCAACGAAACGCACAGCTTTGCCGGCCATATTTCCAGCATGTCCGCAAAAGCTTTTAAGGAAGATTTCTCGTCTTAATCATGCACCTTTGCATTTCATAACAACATGACCTGTGGCTAATAAAAAAAGATTTCTTAGCCTGTGGATGATAGGAATGTTGGCCAAGCCGGCTCATACTATCTACCACCACGGAATAAAATTTAATTTTACTCTCATGGGGCTGGAACATGGTTTTGGCCGAGAGAGCTGTATAGCGATAGTTCTGCATCCCGACAGAAAGGATGATTGCTGGCTTCACTGGGATTATCCATCCTCTCAGGCCCCTTGGGTTGACTATAGCTCTCGCCGCATAGGATATCACGCACCAATGAATAATTCCTTTTGAAGATTGGAAAATGTAAAACGCGCCTCTGTGATGTTACAAATGGCTTTCCATGACTTCAACGTAGCCTCTGATAACTTCTGAAGTGAGCGAGATGGGGGTGAGGTGATTGAAGATTGACTGGCGCTTGCTCCCATGCTGTCTTACACTTCCTATTTCGGTATGTGTGAAAGTAAAGGCTTGGGTGAGGGCACTGGACACTCCACAGCCATGTCTACGGAAGAACAGGGAGTGCTTATGTACTTTAAAACAAGAGAGTTAAAAAAGAGGAATATGTACACTGTGAAAAAGAGTAATTAATGGTAATAGCTTGGGTGTATCCCTACTTCCTCGGAGTAAAGGTACTCTAGTTGATGTCCACGGTGAGAAGGTAGTGGAGTGTGCGCGCATGTGTGTGTGTTGACAGTATATTTATGTGGACATGAAGTCAGCTAGCCGTAATGATTTTCCAGTCGCATTTTACTGTTTTATGGCTTAGTGGTCTGCTCTACTTAACAGTGATATTCTCCTCAGGGAGAATGTATGATAATCAGAGTCCCCGGCGGGCTGCCTTACAGGAGCTGCAGAACATTATCTATTTAATATCAATTGAATTGAAATATTTGCTCTGGTGATATTGTTAAAAAGTGTTTTTAATTAAGCCTTTGCCTGGATGGATTCCTGTGCTTATCCCACAGTCGTGCCAGAGCCCTTTTTAAATGTTAAATATTTCCTCATGGTTTTTGAAGGACATTCTGAAATTGGTTCTAGACTTCCGGGGAAGGTAATTCTAATCCCCAAAAACATTCATTATTAATGTATTTTGTGTTCTTGACCTTCTGTTGACCCTGTCAGGTACCACAGGAGTCAGGCAATCTACCTGGAATCTAAGGAGAACACCAAGATCAGCTGTGTCATCAGCTCTGTGGGAACAAACGAGGTGGGTGAGAGACCTAAGGGATGTGTTTACACACTGATCCATCCCAAACTAGAACAGATTCATTTTGGCCTGGGGTCACATGCACGTGCGTTGTATGCCGATTGGTTCACAGGTCTGTGCCCATCAAACATTTACCACAACTTGGGCCTCATTTACAAACAGTTTGAGAGTTGTTTGCAGTCACTTCTGTGCCTTGTATGCGGTCACTTGCTCTGAAAAAGAGCCTAAGTGTAAAAACTATGATATACCAAAATGAATGTGTAAAAACAAAAATAACTGTAGGTGACGTGAGAACGTCCTTAACTCCATTGGAACTTTAAACCATGCATAAGTACAAACATGGAACACCAGAAGAGTCAAATAAATGTATTCTTTCAGTCATTTAACAATATTATTGTGAAATCAAATTTATTTTACAAAGACACTTCTGCATCAGTAAAAACTCCTTAGTAGGGTTGGAACCTAGGAAGAAACTTAGAGGGGAACCAGACCTAGAGGTAGCTAGTCCACTTCTGGCTGTGCTGGGTGAAAATAAATGTACATTACCCTTTTGCACCACAGTCACATTTTTGCATATTCAAATGACCAGTGGGTCAATCATCACAGGTGTGATGTGTATAGAGTTTAAGTAGAATTTTGAATAGGTGCACAACCAGGTGGACAAGGATGTTATAGAAGATTGTATGTTTTCCTAATGGCTTTGGTCATTAAAACATAATTTAATGGTCTATCCCCACAAGATGTATTTCAGAATATCAAAGCCTTTTCAAATAATATGGAATTTTTTATGATCACAAGGGATATGTCAATCCATACGATTGAGGTTTAAGCTGGTGAAATATGGACAATAATAATGTTGCAAAATATATGTATTACATTTTTTATGTATTTGTTAAATTTTATCACTTAGTCCTCCATACGCAACTGGTTGTGTGTGAATTATTGTATTGCAAGCTGACAAGTACTCTTATGGAAGAATGAGGAAATGCTTATTTATACGAGACTAAAATGTTGAGGCAAAAGTATAATTTGTTAAAAACTAAATCCAGTATAAATGCCTCATTTTTTCTGGCTGAGATGGGTTCTTATTTCCGAAGTAGCCGTACAATATATAGTGATTGTTTAAATTTTTCCTAGCGAGCATGTCACATTTTTTAAATCCCATTCACTGCATTGGGTTTATCGTGAAGGCTGTGGTGAAATTGGAATATTTTACACTGAAGCAGTTGAATGTTGTAATGTTGGAAGTATAAGCGTGATAGTATTTATTTTGTGTAGCTTACCTATACAATGTTTCTGAATTTGCATTTATGTCTCAATTTAGGTTCAGGGAAGAAAGGTCAACACAACTTTGGTTGAATTCAAATGTTTAGAAATGTTATTAAAGCTTGTAGCTTATTTAAAATACATCTTCCATAAAATATACTGTTGTGCAATAGGAGTGATATCATGGCTTATTTAATGTCACAATCAGTACGTAAAGAACAAAAACAATCTAGTGATAAATAACGTTGTGCATTTTGCCTACTTTTTAAATACCGTCATTCTTGCAGAATGTGCTAAAAAGGCAATTTCTATTAATAGGTATGGTTGAAAATAAAATATAAAAACATTCTGTGCCCACTTCTATAGAAATGTGCTAATAAATTACCATTGGGCTTTCTTTTAGAAACTGCCTTAACCTCATTCCTAATTTATAAAGCATAAGAAGGGTTGGTTAATCTGTTCATAAGTTTATTTTTAAAAATCTAAGTGAGGAAAGCACTGGCCAAATCACCAGAAATTAAATAACATTGTCCCTTGCTTCTTTAACAACAGGTTTTTAATAACTGTCAAATTCTTATTTAGGGGTGTGTTTATTTTGAGTCACATGGAATATAATACAGTGGCTTTCACAGTATAGTATAAATGAGTAAATAAAAACAATAGTTTGAATAAAGGTATAAAAAAATACATTGAATGAAGGTATATATCCATGTCACGGGACACTGTTGTAGTCCTTGTGGCAACACTGCAAAATGCTGTGAAATCTAGGAATCAGATTTTTGCCCAATTCTTCTCCCAAAGGTATGATTTCACCTACAGACGCTTTTCGTTGTTGCGTGAAGAACCAACGAGTCCTGTTTTCTTCTTTTCTCTGTCAGATCTGGGTGAGGAAGACCAGCGACAGCACAAAGATGAGGATCTACCTGGGACAGCTACAGAGAGGAGCGTTTGTCATCCGCCGACGGTCGGCGGCATAATCGCCAACCTTTTTTCACTCCATCCATCCCTCCCTCCAGAATTCTCTCATTCTCTTACATATCTGTCCATACACTATGCCGCTTCCCTCCTCATGTTGCTCCCCATCCTACGCCGTGCCCGAGGAAGTCTTCTCAACGACTTCCTGCCGTTTCAACCACAGGAAGGGAAGTGTGAGACTGCAACCCAGCATTCTGTGAATTAGTTTTTCAGCCACCCTCAAGCGCAGATGGAAGCCATTTTTCCTAGCCTTTTTTTTTTTCTCCTGTCAATAATCGAGCCCCGTCTCAAAAGCCCTACAACTGTACAGAGCTAAAGGAATGGAAAGCCGTGGTGAATGAAATGTCAAAATATACCCGCCATACATTATTGAGTTGAGTTCTTTACTTTCTACAAACACTATGTAATCCTCCCCAATTTACACAAGTGTATTGAAGGTTGGAGCAGATTTTGGAATGGATTTTTATTTTTATTAACGTGTTTTTGTGAGAGTTTCCTTGAGGTTGGTGGTTCATCTGAAAATCACGTTTTTTCTAAGATCCAAGCTTATCGGAACTACATTAAATAGGCTGGAGGGGAAAATGGACAGACAACATGTCAATCAACATTCATCTGGTACTTTCTGTTATTGTGTTTTTCTGCGCCTGTTTTACCTCTTTCTTGTAAAAATATATATATAATGTATTGGATTCACTTTTTTAAGATTTTAATTTGTATCTGTGTTGACATTAAATTAGTTCAGTTCACCTGAATGTAGAATCATATCTTTACATGGCTGCAGTGCAATTTACCAATTTTGCTTCAACTTTTGTTAATTCCATTAATCTGTTACTGCCTTTTTGTCAGTGTGAAATGCGTTTCCCGTGACGTACCTGTTGACGATGGCCTTTTTCTACAACCAACCACGCCGGCCGCCGTTGATCTGGCATTGTGTGCCACTATATTAAACACTAGTCTTTTCCACTAACCAGGTCCGTTGTTTACCGTACCTGATGACTTGCCAGCATCTCCATTCTGTGACCCTGATTTTTTTAGATGGCCAACAAATCCCCACTAGACAGCAATTTCCTCTCACATGTCTCCTCCGCTCACTCTCCCTCTACCAACCTTCACAGTGCGGAATCAATTGTCCCTGAGCATTAGTCTCCCCTCGCCCGGCGAGATTTTCATCAATGTCTTCATTGCCTTTTTGTTTGGCTCGTGTCTCCGCCATTTCCCTCGGCAGAACAAAACCTGATGACAGGTTTTAGTTGGCCTCGCGTAATGACACGGCTTGTCAAGGAGCGGCAATTGCTGTGTTTTTGGTGCTCAGTCGCTGTAATGCTAGACCGGATTGTTTGTTGTTTGTGGAAGCCCTGTATTTGATCACTGATTGCTCAATTTCGCCCAGGCTTTGAAATGAGCTAGTAAGAAATGGTTTTATCCTGTCTTGTTTTAATCCCAGACTGGCGTGTGTGTGAATTGTGGTGGGATGGGGTTGCTAATTGCAATGTTTACGTGAGGTCCACAGTAGTCGCGGCTGTCTCGTTGCAAAGTGTGTGTGTGTGTGTGTGTGTGTGTGTGTGTGTGTGTGTGTGTGTGTGTGTGTGTGTGTGTGTGTGTGTGTGTGTGTGTGTGTGTGTGTGTGTGTGTGTGTGTGTGTGTGTGTGTGTGTGTGTGTGTGTGTGTGTGTGTGTGTGTGTGTGTGTGTGTGTGTGTGTGTGTGTGTGTGTGTGTGGTCAGTCCCAACTGCAAATTGCCATGTGTCTGCTTTGAACCAGGCCATTTTAATTTATCCTGGATCAATGGCTAATTTTTCTGATTTGCTGATATTTCAATACCAACGCAAAACGGGGAAGGTACAATGGGTGCCGGTTTTCAGCAGAAGTGTGGATATAATTACATTGACATTTAGCTGCAGGACTACTGACGTCAGCAAACCCCTAATTTGTTTCGAGCTGAATGGCAAAACCCGGATCCTGGTTCAGCACTCCTAGTAATGTTGTGAACAGTGTTTTCTACATTCGTCTCAAGTTGTGCGCTATTCCCATTTTTTGGGATTCTTTTAACCCAAACTCTACGCACCTTGGCCAAAAGTAGTGCTCTACATAGGGCCTCGGTGACACCTGTGTGGGTCAACATCTGCTCAATCACTGAAATGTATTTTCTAAATCCCTTTTTACGCCACCAGGCTCTGAGGGGTGGCCGGTCCTCTTCTGGCTGTGCCGGGTGAACATTTTAAGCCGAGAATCGTCAGGTATCGTCAGCAACTGATCAGTTCTGTAGCCTACTAAGAGTTGGTTATCTGACCAAACGGGAACACTGCTGCCTCATGACATGAGACGTAGAACCGAGGGAGACCCACGTCACTGGTGGTTCATAGAGAACGTGTGGTTTAGAATGTGTAGGCAGACGGTACATATAAGGAGGTTTTACAGGAACAAAAGCCCGATGTATACGTACAGCTCTGTGTGTCTTAAAAGACTACACCATCTATGGTGTTGAGGTGGAGAGATTGCTGCTGAAAATGCAAGCTGACAGCACTCACCAAGTGGCCTGTATGGAAATGAATCCGCTCTCAAATGTTTCCGTCCACTGTCTGGCGGGAGGCTAGTCAGTGTTGGGCTGGTAGTGGCTTGTGCATTAAAAGATATCTTGGGTGTCAATAAAATCCTCCACAATTCTCCAGCTGAAAACACCCCACCAACCCCAAGTGTTAACCCTTTGCTCTTCTAAACTGCGCTTGCTACACACTATGTGTTAGAGTTGCATCGATACATGGTTGGCAGTCCTAAAGTTGCCTTTTGCTCAGGGCTGTCTGCTATGCAGACCTTCCTCTGGTGGACCAATGAGAGGCTGTTATGTTAATACTATCCCTCCACAGCATGGCTTTGTGGGTTGCTGTGTTGAAAGGAAGAGTACTTATTTCGCTCGCATCTCTTCACTCTGGGTGTGGTGCTCCTGAAATGGAAATGGAAACATCCGTCTTTATTCAACATTACCATGTTATATCACTCTTGCATTTATGTGAGTGGTGCAGAATTAACTTTGTTAATGAAAATTGGTTGATGTGTTACATTAATGGAAATGAATAAGATCAAACAGAATATCTTCTTTTCATTGATTGTTGCTAATAAACAATGGTTTAATGTTGTCAGGGACATTTTAGTTTTTTTCTCATGGATTATAGTGAAACATTGAGTTTTTCTTCTTGAAGGGGTGGTATTAAGCCCATGCTGCTGCAGGTATATACAGTGGAGACATTGGCTCAGACCTCTGGACCACCCAAGGCTGGGGCTGTTTGTTAACAGACTGCTTGAAATCTCCTTTATTGGCAACGGTTCATTGCCAATTTAACAACACCTAAGTGAAAACCGTTGTACCATACGCAGTACCAAATCCCCCCCTGGCATTCTTGACCGAGTAATGTTCATTGCACTTGTCATTCATGATGACAGATTTTCTCAGGTGGTTTTCCTGCAATGGAATAGTTATCTTTGAGTCCAAAATGGCACTATTCTGTGACACATTGCACTGCTTTGGACATGGGACTATTTGGGATTTGGTGAGAAGCAGTGCGATATACAGCAAATAGGGTGCCATTACAGGTGCATTTTCCTCTGTGATGGCTTTTGGTTATTGTGCAACAAACAACTGTCAAGCAAAGACTTTTGTGACACTTGTGTTGGAAGCTTTGTCTGCTGACACTGGCAGACAATTTTGCACTGGCAGACAATAGATACTCTGACTGACACAACCCAGGTGAACAACTTTGTATTAGCTGGACTAGACAACATTGACTACAAAGGAGTTACAAAGAAACACCAATCCAGCTGCCTCCGAAACAACATGTCAAGTA
The DNA here is from genome assembly GCF_011004845.1 of Esox lucius. Lineage (NCBI taxonomy): Eukaryota > Metazoa > Chordata > Actinopteri > Esociformes > Esocidae > Esox > Esox lucius. Next base: position 7,976,393 of record NC_047581.1, on the reverse strand, counting down.
CAAATTGAAGAAATCACCGCACTTCTGTGTAATGTCGACACAGATACTACCAGTTTGGTTGTTGTTAGAGGTGTCCGATTCAGAATGCTGTGGTGCTTGTGCCTTGGTTTTTCCAACATTAGCTTTTCTGATGTAGAATGAGGAGGAGACGGTGAGACTGGCAGTTTTTTTTCCGTCATTGGGGCTAATCGACTTTTAATCCTTTTGTGGAGCTGTTGTTTGTAACCATCTTGGGCTAGATCGGCAATAATTGCCTAATGATGATCATTAGCTTTAGACAATGAGTTTAATCTCTACCAGCTAGCCCCATGTTTTGCACCTTGTCTCCAAGCCCCTGTTGTCACTGTGTATGTTATATTTTCATACTCAGAACCTATTTGAAGGTAAAATTCCCATCTGTTTGTTATCACTGAGTTATCTTACTAGCTAAGATATTGTCATATGGTTATAAATACCTGTTCAATGGAGGGTTCCTAATTGTATTGAAGGACGTGTTGTCTGAAATCCAGACTTCACTGACTAGGTGTACACGTGGGAAAATTTTCTATGGAAGAAGAATGTTTGCCTAGTCATTTTATATAGACATGGTGATGCGTTTGTCTGGCTTCTATAAGAACATGTCTGTAAGTGATCCAAATCAAAACAACTCCGTTGATTTCATTAGATGATGATGATTTCATTCAGTGTAAACAGTCAGTGTTAGTATGTCTATGGAAGTGGTTCTCAGAACTCTTCTCGGGGACTCCCTCAAGTTCCAAACTTATGTCCTAGATGTGGGCTTGAGGATTAGTTGACAAGCTGATTCTGGTGCCCTAATTGGAAAGCTCAATGCAGTAGGAATTTTTCTAGACTGAAAGTTTGGATTTTATATCACAGAAGTACTATGTGGTTAGGTTTAGGTTCACTTCTGTTTGAATATATTGTTTTTACTATTTAGAAAAATACATTCATCTTACTGTTTCAGGGGACCAAAAGTATTAGGACAATTGGGAGTCTGCACTAGGTGTCTGGTAGTATTAAAGAAGCCATTGATGCTGAACAATCATCAAAATGTCATTCAGAACACAGCTGAAACCTTAGGCTTACCAAAGACCACTGTTTGGGACATGATAAAAATTAAGGAAAACAATGAAAATAGTGAAGAAAACTGTCACAAATAGCAAACCTCTAAGGAAGACATCTATAGTGGATGACTGAAGAATGTGTCAACAACTACCATCTGCTGAAAACCTCAAACAGAATGGCAGAGACTACTAACCTCAAAAACAAAATGGCCATGGTACAGTACCTAAAATAGCCTGAAGAGTTCTGGAAATGGGTACTGTGGACGGATGACCAATATTCACTTGTACCAGTGGCAAAGCAATGTTTAGAGATAATAATAGGTTTTCCCCCTTTCACCTGATCTGTGACATATGGTTGAGGGCATTTTGGCTCAGCCATACATGGATGCCAATGGAACAGGCCCACTTCATGGGTAATGGAACTGCTGAGGGCAGATGCAGAATTAATTCTAAAGTGTATAGACATATTTTGCCTGCAGAAGTACAAGCAAATGCCTATAACCTCATTGCACGATACTTCATCATGATATTGCCATAGCAACTGTTGAGATATTTTTCTTTGGGGACAAAAACGGAGTTAGTTCTTGACTGGCAAAGTTAATTTCCAGATTTAAATCTAATTGAACAAGCCTTTAATTTCAATCAATCAATCAAATCAACAGCAGTTGTCACGAAGTGCTTTACAGAGACACCCGGCCTTAATCCCCAAGGAGCAAACAACAGTAGTGTTGAATTTCAGTGGCTAGGAAATCTCCCTATGAAGGCCGAATTTTAGGAAGAAACCTAGAGAGGACCCAGGCTCAGAGGGGTGACCAGTCCTCTTCTGGCTGTGCTGGGTGAGATATTAAGGGTCCAATTGGAATAATTAATGCATTTCTCTGGGCTAAATCCAGAGGCTATTTGATTTTAGACTAGGTCAGAAGTATGACCAGGTGGACAAGGACAGGGACAGCAATGGGCCCCCCAAACCAGGTAATCCGCAGGTGTGGACCAGGACCTCATCTCCTAAAATTTAAAACTGGAGGAAACTGAGAAAAGTTAGTGCATTCCTAATATCCCCCAGCACAATAATATAGCAGCGTAACACCTTGGAACTGAGACGGGGGGTGAATTTGGTGAATATGACATCAAAACAAACAACATCGGGGTGCTGTGCAGCACAGGCCTTGCAGAGCATCATCAGAAGAGAAACTCAGTGTTTGGTCGGTACCATGGGTCAGACATCTGGCAGTTAATGCATGCTAAGAAAATGTGACAGCATACTAAACACGAATGCTTAATTCAGACATTACATTAATCCATCCCATTACTTTCAGTGCCATGAAATTAGAAGAATTATGTTTTGTCACTTAAATGTTCAAACTGATCTGTACACCAATACCTACCAAAAAAGAGCTTGTAGTTGAATGGGTGAATAAATATGTGGTAACGTTTATAAGGGTAGGTAAGTTTGTGTATGCATGTGTGACCAGAGTTAGTGTACAGTACAGTGAGCCAATAGGTCAGTCTGATGGCTTGAAGATCAGTCCCCTGAGTGCACTACCTTAAATGTATTAGGATAGGAATAGGGTTATATTTAGGACCCAACCCAGGAAGCTTTGTACTGATCACAGCTTGGTTGCTTTGCACACAAGCCCTGTCAGATTGGATGGAGAGCGTCAATGAATTGTGATCTTCTGGTCAGAGCTTTGACTGGATCAGCCAAGGGCATTCACGTGTACTGAAGCCATTGAGAACAGTAAGAAATTAGAATGCTGTCACCCTTATACAGTTTTTTTTTAATTAATATACAGTATATCGATTTCACTTATTGAGTTCAGACTGGAAATAGAATGCAGAATATTGGTACCCTGTGTTTTTAATATATATATATATATATATATATGTGTGGGAAATTGTGCAGCAATTTAGATGTGATATGTCTTGGCATTTAGATTCTCACTCCCAGTAATTCCACTTGAGAGAAAAATAACTGCGTTTTTGTCATTTCAAGACGCATTTAAGCACACTGGGATAAAAGCAGTAAGACATATTTTCGCCGGATACTATGTAACTATTTTTGTCCTCATGCTTTTATTTAGAACTTTGCATACATTGACCTGACCTGAGATTTTATAACTTTTTCCTGACCATGGGACCGGACTACATCTTTACCCTAAACGTACAACACAGAGCATGCATGCCCTAGAAGCCACCTTGGCAATGACTTTGGGCTTGAAGATTCAGATCTGTTTTGCCCAGATAAGATTTCATCTGATAAGATAGAGAGAGACAACTGAACAGCTGGTATCTGGACAACACCATGGAATCAGAATACTGACCCCTTTTCTCCCCCGACGTCTCAGTAGTCACATCTCAGCTTACTGCATATATTATTCAACACTATGACACGCCCGTGTCCCAAACGCAACCATATTACCTACATAGAGCCCTACTTTTGAGTTGCAGGATTCTGTTTGGGACTGTAATAGGTTTGAGGGATGGGTTTTTAGGTGGGCACCATATGCCTCCGATATCTTCGAAGACAGCCTCTCTCACTGTCATCAGTCTGAATGAGCTGGCGCCTGTGCACGCACACCAGCGGGACTGCAAGAACCAGGGTCTTCAGGGTCCCTTTGGTAAAAACAAGTCTCTCTTCTGTAAGACAGATCAGGTCTGGCCTTTTGAGAGGCAGGCATATGGAGCATGGTCTCCAAGAAGGTGCCTCAAAAGCCTGTGTCAGCTTTCAACAACAGACACGGCATCTGCCCTCTGTCTGAACACTGTGTAGAGAATGAAAACCATGAGTCCATTTTTATATCATCAAACAAAGCAGTGACAAGCGACTCATTCATTTGAAATGTTGTGGCAGGATGTTTCCTTAATACTGCAGACCGTTTCCTTACGGATGGTTTGCAGTATTTAACCACCAAGCAGACCCCTCACAAGTAATTCTTGGTGGAATTACAAGTTGCATGGGTTTGTGAAATTTCATATTAATGGCGTATTGGTTAGGGCTGACGTTCTTTACAATAGATTCGGTGCTCTTTTGTGGATTTCTTTATGAGGGCATCGTCCTGGTGGAGTCAAAATCACCTTTATCCATTAATTACATTCACACAAACTCCAAAATGTACTTAGCGAAATGGTGAGGTAGACAACACAGGGATCTAATACACAACATCTAAAGAGTTGCCATAGTTAAATACAATGAGCTGTGGGCATGTAAGATAATACATGATTGATCAACATATATGCTCAAATACTTGTCTCTTCTTACATTCATTTTATAGAAGCTCATATCCGGAGGGCATACATGATTATACTGGCCCACTGTGGAAATGGAAACTACAGCACTGCCAATGCAAGCGCCATGCTCCACCAGCCGTACTACAAGCAACTGTAAATGGCCCAAATTTTTACACAGTGAATTTTGACCCTGCATTACACATTCTTGGTCTATCCTTCAAAGAGTAGCTTGCGGCTACATGGAATGAGTTTAGATAAGTAATCCAATGGTTTCCCGAGCTGCTGTTTTTTTAATTCAACACCGCGGATTATTTAGAAGGGTGGGTGAAATAAGAACGTAAACGTATTACAGCTTACTAAACTGAGTTAAGGTAACCAGACGTGCCCATTTTCTGGGGTCAATCCCGTTTTGATGTCCTGTCCCAGTGAAATGTTCCCGGTTTAGCCCTGAGAACGTAAACAATCGAGTGAATTATTTTGATCTGCCGGTATTGTTGTTTCGTTTGCACTCTCACATGTGGCTCCCGCTCTACAGCTAGTCTTCGTTATGTAGCAAGCACTGGCGTAGCTGGGTGATGCTGGGCCGGGGTGCAAGCTGTCCCCCCTTTTTGTCAAGTAGGTAAGTGAGTTGTAGAAGAACATGAGACGAAACACATCAAGTTAAGTGGAGAAAGAGCTATTAGTGTTTTGTGTTATTCCTTAGAACTTAGATATTCTGTTTACAGCTACCGTTTAGGTAAGCACCTGTTAGCTGAATTTTTAAGCAGCTGGCAAGAGTTAGGCCTACAGGTACATTCGGTCACAAAGGAATGTATTAAATGTATTTGTGAAATCAGATTAATGTTATTACAGTTTAATAAACTGAAAAATAGAGGAGGGAGAGTGGACAAGGAAGATAAACAGGAAAGTACAGGAGGAGAGGAAGATGGGTTATTGGAGAGAAAGACAGGAAAGAGTTACAACAAGGACAGAGGACATACTTTAATGTACATTTTTCCTCCCTAGAGAGAAGGCTGTGCATCATTCTGAATGATATTAAATGCCATTCCAATGTGCTAGCCTGGCTGGACCGTGCCCACAATTCTAACATTCACCTACTATTACTGGTGTGAATTTAATTAAGTGAATTTAATGTGTTTAGCATAACAATCTCAGTATTCCACTACTATGTGATCATCGTTATTATTTTAACTTGTTTCACCTGGCTGTCCCACTGAGATTTTATGATATTATGACAAAGTAATTTTAAATAAAAAAAAGGTATAGGCTATATAGTGTCACAGAAATAATAATAACAATTTGGATGCAGTGCCAAACAAAAAACGTCCCAGTTCTCAGTTCAGAAGTGTGGCCACCTTAAGTAACTAACCCCTGGAAGATGAATGCACAACCTGAGGTCTGACTCCATAATAACACAGCTTTTCCATCTTCAACGGCACTGCATGACTACCCGCTGAAACCTTTTCTTCTTCCACACTGCCATTAGCAACCATTGACCTGTGGACATTTGCCTGGCTTTATTGCAAGGAAAAGAAGGAAAAATGGTTGCCATTAAAGCCCATTGATTGGGAGAATGTCCGCCTTTATGGTAATGGGGGGTAAATGCTACTAAGCGCTCACCTTTTTTGTTTTGCATGGCTGTTCACTGACCTTTGTCAGAAAAGTAGAAGGAGCTATGCCTTTTTTTTTTACCACAACCGGCGATCAAAGTTAATCCACCCAATTTTTTTCACCCCACTGGTCTGTGAGAGCAGGTTACGGGGCTGTCAAAGAGTGATTGCAATGTGCTGCATTCTGGTCCAAACCGACATTGTGTTATAGCTCAACTCATCCCTTCCCACGTATGCTTTCATTGTCATCCTACTAGTTTGTGCTGCTGCAACCCCCGGATGACAGTCATTTTCAAAATATCAATACCGAATGTCTTGGACACTCACCTGGTGGTCAGTTGGATCCGATGGCGGGGGAGGAAGCTGGACAGACTTGGCAGACCCAAGCGTACTGTAAGGGTCTGCTGGGAACGTCTGGCCGAGTCTCATGTCAGAGAGATCTTTAACTCCCACCTCCGGCAGAGCTTCGACTGGATCCCGAGGGAGGCTGGAGATATTGAGTCAGAGTGGACCATGTTCTCCACCTCCTTTGTCGAAGCGGCCGCTCGGAGCTGTGGCCGTAAGGTCTCCGGTGCCTGTCGAGGCGGCAATCCTTGAACCCGGTGGTGGACAGCGGAAGTAAGGGATGCCATCAAGCTGAAGAAGTCCTATCAGGCCTGGTTGGCTTGTGGGACTCCTGAGGCAGCTGACGGGTACCGGCAGGCCAAGCGGACTGCAGCCCGGGTGGTTGAGTTTGGCTCGGGCCTGGGAGGAGTTTGGTGAGGTCATGGAGAAGGACTATCGGCTGGCCTCGAAGAGATTCTGGCAAACCGTCCGGCGCCTCAGGAGAGGGAAACAGTGCCCTACCAACGCTGTTTGTGGAGGTGGGCAGCTGTTGACCTCAACTGGGGATGTCGTCGGGCGGTGGAAGGAGTACTTCAAGGATCTCCTCAATCCCGCCGACACGTCTTCCATTGAGGAAGCAGAGGCTGAGGGCTCAGAGGTGGACTCGTCCATCACCCGGGCTGAAGTCACTGAGGTAGTCAAGAAACTCCTCGGTGGCAAGGCACCGGGGGTGGATGAGATCCGCCCTGAGTACCTCAAGTCTCTGGATGTTGTGGGGCTGTCTTGGTTGACACACCTCTGCAGCATCGCGTGGCGGTCGGGGACAGTGCCTCTGGGATGGCAGACCGGGGTGGTGGTCCCTCTTTTTAAGAAGGGGGACCGGAGGGTGTGTTCCAACTATAGGGGGATCACACTTCTCAGCCACCCCGGTAAAGTCTATGCCAGGGTACTGGAGAGGAGAATATGGCCGATAGTAGAACCTCGGATTCAGGAGGAACAGTGTGGTTTTCGTCCGGGCCGTGGAACATTGGACCAGCTCTATACCCTCTACGGGGTGATGGAGGGTTCATGGGAGTTTTGTGGATTTGGAGAAGGCATTCGACTGTGTCCCTCGCGGCATCCTGTGGAGGGTGCTTCGGGAGTACGGGGTCCTGGGTCCTTTGCTAAGGGCTGTCAGGTCCCTGTACGACCGAAACAAAAGCTTGGTCCGCATTGCCGGCAGTAAGTCAGACTTGTTCCCAGTGCATGTTGGACTCCGGCAGGGCTGCCCTTTGTCACGGTGGGGATGAGAATCAGTCCTCAGTCAGAAAAGGGTGGCTTGCCCACTTCAGGTTGGTGGAGAGTGCTTGCCTCAAGTAGAGGAGTTTAAATATCTAGGGGTCTTGTTCACGAGTGAGGGAAGGATGGAACGGGAGATTGACAGACGGATCGGTGTAGCTTCTGCAGTAATGCGGTCGATGTATCGGTCTGTCGTGGTGAAGATTTACCGGTCAATCTACGTTCCTACTACCACCTATGGTCATGAGCTTTGGGACATGACCGAAAGGACAAGATCCCGGATACAGGCGGCCGAAATGAGCTTTCTCCGCAGGGTGGCCGGGCGATCCCTTAGAGAGATGAGAGGGTGAGAAGCTCGGTCACCCGGGAGGAGCTCAGAGTAGAGCCGCTGCTCCTCCACATCGAGAGGGGTCAGCTGAGGTGGCTTGGGCATCTGTTCCCGATGCCTCCTGGATGCCTTCCCGGGAAGGTGTTCCGGGCCCGTCCCACCAGGAGGAGACCCCGGGGTAGACCTAGGACACGCTGGAGGGACTATGTCTAGGGAGAGGGAAGTCTGGGCATCTCTGCTTAGACTGCTGCCCCCGCGACCCGGAATACCGATATAAATGCCTAAGTCATGATGCATAAATTATGCTGTATGATTGTCTCGTCTTTGGTTATTGGGGTACTCTGAAGCAGTAATTAGTCATCAGGTTGTCACTGTTGAAACATAGTGATTCCAGGGCAGACCAACTACCACCCTGCAGGGATTTCTAGTTAAAAGCCATTTGCGGTACTGTAGGCCATTTCTTGCCGAAAACAAGAATCCCATTACAGTCAATGTGAGCATGGCAGTCTTTGTGGTCAATCTTTCTGGATATAAATGTCCCACAACATGTTTATGGTACCAACCTGCTTCCATTTCACAAAATGTACAATATATCTGTGAACCAATTATTAAGTAAGACAGAAAGTTGTAAGGATAATGTCAGCATCCATTACTCTGGTCAACGATATGCTTCCTTCATAGAACAGCTCAAACATATTTTCTTTATGTCTTTACGGAACGTGTTGGTGAAAATGTCAGGTTTATGGGGTAAATGAAAACGAGAACTGACCGCATCCTCCCTCCGCAAGCACAACGAGGTGAAATAGATTACAAAATTAATGAATTGTCAAAAATACAGTTCTAAAAAATGCTATGTAATAGAGTAAGATACTCAACTCGCATTTTTCAAAAAATACATCAAATATTAATAATAATGTTTGAAAATAACTTATTTGCATGTGGGCATTATATACAAAATTAGCATGAAATTACTCTCCATCCATCCAACACTTTCTAACATACCGCCCCCAGAGACAATTTGTAACTGCCCCTCGAAGACTCCCATCATCTTTCTCCAGAGCTTGTTCCCAATATCTAGTAGAATTATTATTCATGATCGATGTCATCTAGAATATTAAACTCCAGACTGAAATGTTTGTTCCCACAATAGTAAAGTCCAGGAGAAAATGTGGTTGCTAAGGTAATCATATGAATATTGTTGGTGTCTATTTGGAAAGCAATTGGTGAAGGGGCAATTAGTTGTCAAAAGGATTATCCCCGGCCAATTACTTATGGTCCCCACATACAGTAGGTAAATAAAATGCTCTGCTTCACGCAGGTGCAGTCTCCATATTCTGCAGCATGTCACCTTATTCCAGTCTTAATGATATATGTGTGTGTGTGTGTGTCTGTGTGTGTGTGTGTGTCCTCGTCTGTCACTCCTGTCCCATTCTTAATGACTCCTCGTGACACTCTCTCTTTCCTACATCAAATCAACATGCTGCCTCATCATGGTGATGCATGGGTAGAGTGAGCCACACACACACACACACACACACACACTCAACACCACTGCCATGGATACATGATAATGGGAAGAGAAGCATTATCATACCAGGACGCTGCTCCTTTCATTAGCTTTATTAAAATTGAGAGCAAAATTACCTCCAATTAGCATTTCCGAGACGATGCGCCATCACTCTAATGATATTCTGTGCCCCCCTTCCATCCAGGAAATTGTTTTTGCCGCTCCCCCCGGCTGTTCAAAGGCAGTTTGGTGCACAGCTATGTCAGGGCCATTACAGACAGGGACGTACATGCCTGTGACAGCTCGTGCACGTGTTATACATCACAGGACCACACTGCTCATGCGCATCCCGTCTGTTCGCAATGAATGGTATTATTTTCCTGGATGTCTCCAAAGATTTGTTCTGTTTGATGGCGGATCAGTATCGAGGGAGGGTCATTTATTATTTACTTGAAGCAGCTATCCATATCTCTCAAGATCTTTTGTTATCACAATTCACTATGGGCAGGCATTCTGTGGTGGAGGCATGTCTTTTGGACAACGCTTCATCGCAGGAATTATGTGCATATGTAACTATTTTGGAAAATGCGATCGCGTTCAGTATGAACATATCATCAGTGCTATTACGTTCAGTATAAACACATCATCAGTGGTATCACATTCAGCATAAACATATCAGTGGTATTATGTTCAGTATAAACATGTCATCAGTGCTATTATGTTCAGTATAAACATGTCATCAGTGCTATTACATTCAATATCAACTTATCCCAGTGCTATTGGTCCTTAATAACATATGAAAAGTGCTGTTCACATTTGGAAACCGGTCACTAAAGGATGTTCTGCACATATACATTTTTAAATAGAGTGGCTGTTCACTAGGGCGTTGTGGGCCGGTATGGTGGGCGTTTATGGTGGCTGGGATGGTGGGCAGGGATGGTGGGCGGGGATGGTGGGCAGGGATGGTGGGCGGGGATGGTAGTTGGGAATGGTGGGGTGGGATGGTGGTTGGGAATGGTGGGCGGGGATGGTGGTTGGGGATGGTGGGGTGGGATGGTAGTTGGGGATGGTGGTTGGGGATGGTGGGGTGGGATGGTAGTTGGGGATGGTGGGCGGGGATGGTAGTTGGGGATGGTGGTTGGGAATGGTGGGCGGGGATGGTGGTTGGGGATGGTGGGGTGGGATGGTGGTTGGGTATGGTGGGCGGGGATGGTAGTTGGGGATGGTGGGCGGGGATGGTGGTTGGGGATGGTGGGGTGGGATGGTAGTTGGGGATGGTGGTTGGGGATGGTGGGCGGGGATGGTAGTTGGGGATGGTGGTTGGGGATGGTGGGGTGGGATGGTAGTTGGGGATGGTGGGCAGGGATGGTGGGGTGGGATGGTGGTTGGACGTTTCTGCAACTTTACCCTTAACCTTCATCCTAATCCTTAAACTCAGTACTGTGATGCTTAACATTAACTCTAATCTCACTCATCTTTAATCCTAACCTTAATGCCATCACTGTCATGTTTAATCTATACCCTAATTTAACCTTAAACATTAACAATAAATGTTCTATGTGACAAGTTATTTTTCAATAGCATTGGGAATATGTTCATAGCGAACGTAATGGCATCAATTTATGTTCATACTAGCTTCGTGAGGCCACACCTCCAATCTCGTCTGGCCTCCTTGTACATTCTAGTCCTGGTTTAAGAGTCTGTGTTCATACTGAATGTAACCAAGGTTTACAAAATAGTTTCATAAGAACGTTATTCCTGAGATGTAGGGTTGCTTTTGGACCAGAACATACACTGAACAAATTTATAAACGCAACAATTTTGCTTTTGCCCCCATTTATCATGAGCTGAACTCAAAGATCGAAGACTTTCTCTATGTTCACAAAAGGCCTATTTCTCTCAAATATTGTTCACAAATCTGTCAAAGTCTGTGTTAGTGAGCACTTCTTTGCAGAGATAATCCATCCACCTCACAGGTGTGGTATATCAAGATGCTGATTAGACAGCATGATTATTGCACAGGTATGCCTTAGGCTGGCCACAATAAAAGGCCAATCTAAAATGTTCAGTTTCACTGTATTGGGGGGTCCGAAAACCAGTCAGTATCTGGTGTGACCACCATTTGCCTCAAACAGTGCAACACATCTCCATCGCATAGAGTTGATCAGGTTGTTGATTGTGGCCTGTGGAATATTGGTCTACTCCTCTTCAATGGCTGTGTGAAGTTGCTGGATATTGGCAGGACCTGGAACACGCTGGTCCTGTTGTTGCGTTTATAATTTTGTTCAGTGTATTTGTCGAAGTGTGTGTCCTTGCTTGTGTTTTTTAGTTGTAATGTCTCATAGGACACTTATTTTGTGTGTGTGTCTGTGTGTTTGTCCAACCTGTCCAGGCCACAAATTATTTCCAACAGGTTCTATTGATTGCGGTTGTTTTAATGACAGCGCTGTGTAATGATGGTTCATACAGGAGCCATATTACTGTTTATATGTAGTACTTGCCAGTGTTTATACTGTGAAATATAACTAGTTGATAGGCGCTTTTCTCAACAGCAAAGCTTTCTACAACACTGGCTGTGGCAGTGAACATTGCCTTTTGAACACACCATCCATTTAGACAATTCTCGTTACTCTCCGCCAAATGTCATAGAATGTTTTTTGTATTGGATGACATCGGGGCAGGGCTTTCATTAGGCGTTCGACTCTTCACCCTTTATTCCAGGCTTGGTGTGGTGGTGTACTCCTTGTTTGTAGAAGAGATTACTAAAGTCATTAAGATGGGTGCTGCAGCCTACCTGTTTCGTGCGTTTTCTTCCTCCTTTCTCCATTTCTCAAACCAACACTGTTTGTCTAGCCTCCCTCCTGCCCTCCCATTGTGAATATACCGTGGGCTGGTTGACATCTCAGTCTGGACATTAGGAGAACTGATGGCACGGCAAGAAGACTCCCCGGGCTGTATAACACACATAACATTATAGGTCCATTTCACCTGTCTGTGAAAAGAAAAGCTAGTACTGGGATCATTATCCTTTGTCATAAACCCCCTAGAAGACTGTGTTTTTGTGTCTGTGTGTGTGTCTGTGTGTGTCTGTGTTTTTGTGTCTGTGTGTGTGAGCAGCAGTGTTCATGATCAAGATTATTAATTTAAAGGACTGGCTGTGTAGCAGAATTAGGTCACTTCGTCTTTCTTTGAAAACGAAGGAAATACCAACTCTTGCTGTATCAATTCATAGTTAGGATAAACCCTGATGTCTTTTGGGATTCATCATAGATTACATACAGTAACATATCTTGATTCTGGTTCTGAAGGGAATTTGCCTACAGTAACTTTAAATCTGGATTTTTATACTGTAGGACAATTTGTTTGTACAATGTGTCAATAAATCTGACAATTTCAGCTGTTCAATTTCAGCTGTCATCTTTTTTTTGTTTTTGTTTTACCAGTAGCCCTGGTTGTTCTGAAAAGAAAATGGTAATTTCACTTAGTGTGAAGCTAAATATGAGCACAAAGCATGCAGATTCAATAAAATTTGATAAGAAACAGATTTTTACTTTGGCCTCTGGGACTGATGAGATAATTAACATAATACTTAATTCTGAAATTATGCCATTAGCAATAACAAGATCCGGGTAAAAAAAAATCTTGTGTCTGATAAGGGCAATTATCACTCGTAAAGAACCCCCACCATGCAGATCCACAGATGGAAGGAATATTAATGTGTGTTTCAGATTAGACTTGTATCTTTTAAAGTGAGGCATCATATCTTTGATTAAGATCTTAAGCTTAACCTTTCTGGAACATAAGCATGACCACAAATTATTTAATTCAACAACTCAATTGACACCCTATATTTCTGAAATATAATTGTTGTTTTAGGCTGTGCATTAATGAGAATAAACAATGCTAACATTTAAAACAATTTCCTACCAGGCCATTTAACTTCTCTTTGGGAGTTTTGTCCAAGCTAAATGGATAACTATAGACACATTCATACTCTATTTGAGCTGAATAGGGATTTGTTTAAGGTTGCAATTTATTCTGTATTTTGGAGCCTATATATTTATATATATGCTCTATAGAAACCTCTTGCAACAGTTAAAACAACTTCATATTTCAACTAGATATATGATTGAATAGATGGCTAGAACCAGATAGCTTTAACTTGCAATAAAAAATGTGTACCCAATAACTCTTTTAAATCAGATAGCAAACAGCCTTGATACAAACAGCCTTGAAACAGTCTTGATACAAACAGCCTTGATACAAACAGTATTGATACAAACAGTCTTGATACAAACAGTATTGATACAAACAGTCTTGATACAAACAGTATTGATACAAACAGCCTTGATACAAACAGTCTTGATACAAACAGCCTTGATACAAAAAGCCTTGATACAAACAGCCTTGAAACAAACAGTCTTGAAACAAACAGTCTTGATATGCCGTGTGGAGATGGAAATGTTTATCAGGGTTTTAAAGTCCCTGCAGCTTTTCAGAACCATGGACAGAGACAATACTGTCCTTGCGATCAGCCCATACACTTCATACTGCTGGCTTCCATTCCTTGAACACTAACAACACATCATATAGATCAACTTAATGACCTGGTGCCAGTTGTTGCTCCTGGGTAATTGACGAACGGTGACCATGTCTGGATATGAATATAGGGTTCCCCATCTACATGGTCATATAAAATACTTCAACATGTATATCAAGTAAAGCCTACATAATGACTTTGATTATGTTCACATGTAGATGCACGTTTCATTCCTCAAATAATGGCCATGTTTCGCATTCACAGCAAATTATTGTTATTATGATATTATTAACGACTGAATAAGCAATCCCCACACTCCCATTCTCTCAGTATTTATAGCATAATTTATTTCTCTATCAATCTATGCAATAACAGAATGGAACTTAGTTGAGATAAGTTAACCTGCTGTCAAATGTAGAAACAATGATCGAGTGTGTTGTGTTTTGTTCAGAGCAATCAACTCTGTGTTCAAAAACGATTCCCTACAGATGCAATATGGATAATGATGTCAAGCTAAATGTCTTTCTCTCTGCTACCAAAAAGAACCACAATCATTCATGGACATGAGCTGATCTCTTTTTTTGCCTACAGGGACAAAAACATCAATCCCAAGTTCCTGATTGCAATTGGAAGTCCTCGCCCCCTCCCTCCCTCCCACCCTGCATGCTTGCTCACCGCAGCGACTTGGAAAACTTATCAGCCATCGCAGCCATGTGTCTTCGCACGGTTCCAACCGGAGTTTTAATCAGCGCAAGATAAAAGCAGAAACGCTTGACAAAGTAACAGCCTCCTATAATTTGATTTGTTTGCTCTGGAGATGAGAGGGAATACTTTGTCTCTTTCTGCTCATAAATGAGAGAGCACTTTTATCTCCTAGCCAGAGATGGGGACATAAAATGGCACCCAGCAAAACTGCACCCAAAACAAAACAACAAAACACACTTTGTGAGTTAGTGATAGCAGCGGTGGCTGCCCAAACATGTTAGGGTCTTGTTTCCTCCACACAACATAGCAACACAGCAAGCCTATTAGCTCTAGTCTGCCCGATTAGTTTTGTGTGTTTCTTATCTCTGATGTTCAGGCCAATCACTTCTATGACCAAATAATGATATTATGTTTACAGCAAAGAAGGCATTTTCAGTTTACAATAGAATAACAAACCAACCTCTGGGCTTCATCCCTTGATGATACAGTCCCAATAGCTATGCATAAATAAGCTGTTTCAGCCATGCTGTGACGAATGGATGTATGACAGAATCTTTTGTTTTACAGAATTTTGCAATATAAAACAAACAGAAAATAATCCATGAGTGCAGACACCAGCAGACTGTTGTTGGGTTATTTAATTTCAGCTGAAAGCAAAACACACAAGAGTCAATTCCTTAAGATTGATTCATTTTTTCAAATCGAAGAATTCCTTCCAATATAATGACAAGAAAAATTTGTGCTGTCAGATGATTATTATAATGAACTGTATTATAATACACTGTATTTAGTTGCGATATTTTTTGTTGTTGATTTTGATCGCTTTTGGGTGTAAATAATCTGTCTAAAACAGTTCATTATGTTAAATATGGTGCATTCGCAATGTATTCTGACCCATTCCCCTTTTCCTCGTTGTGTTACTTTACAGCCTTATTCTAAAATGAAGGAAAACATTTTTTTCCCCTCATCAATACCCAACAATGACAAAGCATAAACAGATTTTTTGACATTTTTGCTAATTCATATAAAAATGCAATATATAATATATATATTCATATAAAAATACTCTTGGGTATGACGCTACTAGCTTGGCACACCTGGATTTTGGCAGCTTTTTCCTTTCTTCCCTCTAGACCTTCTCAAGCTCTTTCAGATTGGATGGTGTTGTGTCAGTGAAATGTAAACTTCAGGTCAGCCCTGAATCTGGCTGGACCAAACAATGGCTTTCCTCTGGTTTCTTGGTCACCTCTTTGACCAAGGGGCTCTCCTCCCCAATTGCTCCATATGGCCGGGTGACCAGCTAGAAAGACTGTTGGTGGATCTAAACATCAAGAATGATGGAGGCAATTTGGTTCTTGGTGACCTTCAATTCTGCAGACAGTTTTTGTTATCCTCACCCTGATCTGTGCCTCGACACAATCCAATCTCAAAGACAACTCTGTCAACCTATGTGCCTCTCCAAATCATCTCCAAATTATTGAATTTACCACAGGTAGATTCAAATCAAGTTGTAGAAACATCTCAAGGATGATCAGTGGAGACAGGATGCACCTGAGCTCCATTTCGAGTGTCCGAACAAGGTCTGAATACTAATGGTGTTGTGATATTTCAGTTTTTTTATTTTCGATTAAATTATTCCTAAATTCAACCACATGCATAAAGTAGGTACTTCAATAACAGGCAAAGGCATAATCCAGGTAAGTTGGCTAGAGAAGCTTATCCACCGAGAGATCTGTAATTTATGCACAGCATGGATGTTGTTTATTAATATTATTAAAATATGTTTTGGTGGAAACTCAACTGAAAATGACATTAATGCTTGGCTTAGGCAAGCAAAAATAAAAATAATTAATTGACCATGTTAAAAGCAAGTTAATAGGGGGATCGCTCACACAGCATCAGGGGACCAGTTGGAGAAGAGGGTCAGCGGGAAGTCTCCTCTGGCCTTCTCATACATGGTTACGACAACTTGGAATGGTACCAATGTTTACCCCACAGGATTCACAGAAATGGATGGTTCTGTGGCTCAAAAGAAAAAAATATGTTTACAGTGACCAGAAAATTACTGGTGTTGAGCATTTTAAACCATGAGTTAATTTTGACAGCCTTAAATAAAACATTAATTCAACATGTTCTTTTGCCCAGTGGTTATAATGCCATTTGATACTATTATTGTAATTATTCATTATTCTTAAATGTTCTCTGTAAGCTTGTTGTCAGCATTTTGCTGTCAAACCTCTGTCATTGATCTCTCTTTCAGATTAAGTTTATTGACTTATTGGTGACTAAATCGATATCTCCTCTTCTGAGTTACGGCTTCCTTGATTTTACCAGCTTTGGGACATGGGGATTCTGGGAAGCCGTTTCACTGTGTGTGATCACCACAGATCACACGAATGCCCCACCCCCCACCACCACACACACACGCACCTCTGATTACGGCATCACATAATTTGGGGTGCTCTGCTGCATCTTCCTGCCAGACCGCTGAGGCAAGCAGGCAGGTGCAAATTGATTTTTGGTGTGAAAGAGTGAGTGAGAACATGGGCTTTGCCTGACAGACAGGATTAGCAATACCAGGGCTGGATCAGCGTGCTGAAGTAAAAGAAGCTGTGTCCAAGGGAGTCAAAGATTCAAAGGGGTTTGATGTTAATTCTCCTGCTAACAGTCTTGATTGTAGCCAGATCAGGGATACTCTCCAGGAGGTTGGTGTTGATGTGTTATCCTCTACCACCCACAGAAGACTTCCCTAGCCTAAGTACAGAGGCTTTACTGCAAGGAGAAAAAACACTAGCAAGCCTTAAAAGACAGGATGGCCTAAGAAGTACCTGAAAGAGCCTGCTGAGTTCTGGAAATACGTGGACAAATACATGGACAGATGAGACAAGGATTTAGATTTACCATAGTAATGACAAGAGGAAGGTTAGAAGACCAGTAAGCGACGGACTCCCCACATTTAATATATGTAGAAATATGTTGGAGAGGGTGTTAAAGCTTGGCACTTGGTGGACATTTTATGTGGTGCACATGCACATTATCGCAAATAGCCAAACAGCGAATCATGTGGCTGCAACTCAATATATGAAGCATACAGACGTAGTCAAGAGGTTTAGTTATTATTTGACCAAACATTTGAATGGGATGACGTTTGATCTAGCCGACTCTGATTGCGGTATGATTTTTGGTGCCAAATGTGATTGTTCCAACAGCACAGAAACAGATGATTAGAGATTTTCAACCACTGTAGTGTCTAGAGTTTACTGAGAATGGTGTGATTTACATAAAACATCTAGCAAGCGGTGGTTCTTTGGGAAAAAAACATCTTGTTAATGAGAGAGATCAGAGGAGAATGGCCAGACTTGTTCAAGCAGAAGGCCACAAATACTCAAATAACCAGTCTTATCAACAATGGTATGTACACTGCGTGCACAATTATTAGGCACATCGTATTTCTCAAGATTTATTTTATTGTTGAACAATCACAATGTTTTACGTCAATCCGAAATATAATTGAACCTCAAACCTGAAAGTTTAACAAAGGAAAAGTGAGTTTTGTTCTTTCTCAGGGGAATATATGTAATAGCTATAATATAAGTGTGCGGAAATATTAGGCAACTAAATTACAAAAATAATTTCTCCTAACACACTTAAGTAACAAATAAGTAACACAAAATTACAATTAATTAAAATGTGTGTCTTTTCAAAAATATTCAGTGACCAATATAGCCACCCTTCTTTTAAATAACTGCCATGAGCCTTCCATCCATAGAGTCTGTCAGTTTCCTGATCTGTTCACCATAAACTTTCGCTGAATCAGCAACCACAGCCTCCCAAATGCTGTTCAAAGAGGTGTATTGTCTTCCCTGACTGTAAATCTCACGTTTGAGAAGGGCCCACAAATTCTCAATAGGACTTAAGCCATGTGAGGAAGGGGGCCAGGTCATTATTTGGGCATCTTAGAGGCCCTTGCTTGCTAGCCAACAGTGGAGTACTTTGATGCATGTGATGGAGCATTGTCCTGCATAAAGATCATGGCCTTCTTGCTGATTGTCTGGTGGCCACGCATTAATAGTGTAGCTATTTCAAGAGTGTTGCATCCGTCTGAAAGGCATTTTACAATTAATGATTTTTCAGTGTCAGTTAAATCTCTATTTTGGCCCATTTTACTTGAGGTCATGAAGCTGCCTAATAATCATGCACACCTTGATATAAGGTGTAATTCACTTTCACCACACCCTCCCTCATTACACAAATACACCTGAAAATGATTCAGTCCAATCCATTTTGTTGCTTTGCAGCCTGAAATGAAGACAGACACAGTTTTTTTTTCATTCAGCTGTATTTACTCAATGCAACTTATAACATCCAAGTGAAAGATATAACACCAACATGTCAGATTTTTTTTTTTAAATAAAAAAACATAATCACTGAGTTGGAAAAAGGATCACCCCCTTGTGTCAGTATTTTGTTGAACCACCTTTTGCTTTAATTACAGCCTTTAGTCTGTTGGGATATGTCTCTACTAACTTTGCACATCTAGACGTTGCAATATTTCACCACTCTTCTTTGCAGAACTGCTCAAGTTTGTGGACTGCTGTCTTCAAGTCATTCCTCAGATTTTCAATGGGTGTTTAAGTCCGGGCTCTGACTAAGCCATGCAAGGACATTCACCTTTTTCTCCTTCAACCACTGTGTGGTCAGTTTTGCTGTGTGCTTTGGGTCATTGTCATGTTGGAAGGTAAATCTTCTTCCCATTGACAACTTTCTGGCAGAGAACAGCAGATTTTCCTCAAGAATTTGACAGTATTTTGCCCCATCCATTTTTCCTTCTATCCTGACAAGTGCTCCAGTCCCTGCTACAGAGAAACAACCCCATAAAATGATATTACCACCTCCATGCTTTACTGTATGAATGATGTTATTTGGATGGTGAGCTTTATTGGATTTTCGCCAGACATATCGTTTGGCGTTGAGGACAAATAATTCAATTTTAGTCTCATCTGACCATAACACCTTTTTCCACGTGGTCTTAGAATCTTCAAGGTGTGTTTTGGCAAAGCTCAGTCGTGACTGCATGTGGCCTTTCTTGAGGAGTGGCTTTTTTCTTGCAACCCTCCCATACACTCCACATTGGTGGAGAATTTGTGATATTGTTGTCACATGCACACAATGACCACTCTTTGTCATGAATTCCTGCAACTGCTTCAGAGTGGCTGTAGGCCTCTTGGTAGCCTCTCTGACCAGTTTCCTCCTGGCTCTTTCATCCAGTTTGGACGACGTCCTGACCCAGGGAGGGTCTGTGTTATACCAAATACCTTCCACTTCTTAATAATAGACTGCTTCTAGGCACTGATAAAGCCTTTGAATTTTTTTTGTATCCATCTCCTGACTTTATCCCGGAGATCTTTTGACAATGCTTTGCCACCCATAGTTGATTGTTTTCTTCAGTTGCACTACCAAGGACTGAAATGCTTCAGGAAAAGCTTGTTTCATGCTGAGCTAATCAAAATGACCACAGCTGATCACAGTTGAAAGTCAATTGGCTTTGTGTGCTATTGAGAAGGTGATTAACTAAACCTAGTTGGGTTCACAAGTCATTTTTAGGAGGGGGTGATTATTTTTCCAACTCAGTGATTCTGTTTTTTAATTTGTAAAAAAAAAAAATTCTGACAAGTTGGTATTATATCTTTCACTTGGATGTTATAAGTTGTAAATACAGCTGTTTTCATTTCAGGCTGCAAAGCAACAAAATGTGCTTATTTTAAAGGGGGGTGATTCTTTTCTATACCCACTGTATATGGTTTGGAGTTGGAAAATGTGCATAGAAATAATGATATGATCAGAATACTCACTTGCCTAATAATTGTGCACGCAGTGTAGAAGAGCTTCTCTGAACGCCCAACACATTGAACCTTGAAGTGGATAGGCTACAGCAGCAGAAAGCCCAGCTTGGTTTTCTTGCATTCCATGGATTTTACTTGATTCTACTCGTATTTCTTCCTCCTTTCTATGTCTTCCCAAATTGGTAGCTCACCTCAATTTTCTAACATTTCCTCTATTTTGGTAATCAGATAAGTCAGGTATTGTTGGTGTAATATAACCTCCTAAGACCTGAGCTTTGATAATGTATGCATTTTTCATGTCTCTTAGCTATTTGGGATTAGTAGGACCTGATATGTATAATATCTAAGCATGGCGCAGACAACTGTCCACTAATAAGGGCAAAGGTTTAAATAAGCCGAAGGAAGTACATGGAAGCCTAAAACATAATGTCCTCATAGCGGACAAAGTGTCTCAAGAGGATAAAATCTTTGAAATAAAAAATAAGCTAACAAAAGCTAACTGGTTATGTATGTTTCTAGTGAAGCACGCTCGCTAACTTAAATGCGCACCTCTCAGATAGTAGTGGAAATCGTGTGTGTGTGTATGTGTGGTAAAGAATTCTGTCACATGGTAAAAAGAATAGGAGTCTTTGGATGTTTTCATTATGGCATTTAGATGAAGAATACAAAATTGGCACCCAAAATACTGAAGTTGCCCTTTATTGTCATGCCAGTTTTTGCACTGGATTCACTGCTGTTGGTAACATCTGTGGCTACAGGTTTTTTGTACATTTGCCACATGCTATTTGTTTGTCATTTATGTGTTATGCATATTAATGTGGACACTGTAGAACATTGCATTGCATTGCCTGAACAGTCTGAATATGAAGCTAAAATAAATAATTTGACTGTTATATTGGCTGTTATATTGGCTGTTATAGGGGTTCATATATTGGTAATACACTTTGTGTATAGAGCCAAAAGCACATTTAGAACAATCTGCCAGAAAATCTTAGACTTGCTAAAACACTGAACACTTATAAATCTTAAATGTGATGTTTTTATCTTGTATGCTTTGTCTTTTATGGTAAATGTATTTATATTATTTCCATTATTCCTATCATTTTCTCTAATATAATGCACTTTGAATTGCCCTGTGTATGAAACATGCAATACAAATAAACTTGCCTTGCCTTGCCAAGAGACAAACAAAATATTCACTCTCCACTTGCTTATGGAATTGGAGGTCGCTGCATTTACAGTAGTTCCATCTAGATTAGGAGCTTCTAGAGTTGTCAGGAGTATTAATTCTTTGGCCCCCATCTCAGCCCCCCTCAAAAGAGGACATTTTTTGAGCACCACTGAATTTGGTTCAGGAAACACATTAGGGCTCAGAGCAGCTCTTAATGTAAGAAATGGGGAAGACCAATAGCTGTTTTCAATACAAGGGGACATGCTTCTGTTTTCTACAACATTCTCAATGTCTAATACCTCATGGCATGGAAGAAAAAAGGTTAATGGAATTAGTGAAACCACCATGTCTGTCTTTATCTTGATTTCTTTAAATATCTTTCCATTTCCATTTGAATCATTCAGCTGAAGCTCTCATCTGGAACGACTTACACACATTCGGGATTGCATACATTTAGTACCTATACTACAGTACTTTACAATGTATTTTAGGCACATGGAGGAGGAGTGGGGATGATTTAGACCGTTTTTGATGGTATGACAACCGAATTGTACATTTAGATATCAAGGTTGTCAACCCTACCCTTTTGATAATAACCATGGATCATTCAAGTCAGGACATGCATTTAACATCTTATCCGAAAGACGGCATGCCCTTATGTAGTACGTAGCTACATTAAAGCCTATCAAAGAGGGGTCTAAGATTTGCCAGGGTATAGGTCTTTTCTCCCCTTATTTCTCCCCCTGTTGTGCTCCCTAAAGACATGAGTATGAAACGTGTAGCTAGCTGTACCCCCATCTGTGACTGATTAGCCCATTACATAGGCAACTCTCTCCGTTGACCCAAGGCACCTTCAAGGTCACCATGAAACTCTCTGAAACCTCACTCACTCTCCCTTTTTAACACACTCTTTCTTCAGGCAAAATGAAAAGCAGCCATTTCACATGAAGTGTCTTGGGATAAAAGCCTAATTGTGAGAAACACTGGTAATGGTTGTCTGGGTTGTTGTGAAGTACTCTCGAAGGGCCAGGTCACACACACAACAGAGAGATCTTACAAATACAACAGCCTTATATGAAACTGTTTCTAAGAAACCATTTTTTGTTAATAACAGTATACACAGTGATCTGGCATGTTCTACCAGGATAATATACAGTATATTTGCATCGCAGTGTTATCAGCTCTTCTATAACTATGTAGTTTGCTCTCACAGGGGATGTGCAGGTTGACTGCTTTGTGTATAATATTCTACATACGGACGTCTCTCTTTCAACGGCTCTCTTCCACCAAAAGGCTCTCTTTCATTTAATACAGGCAGCAATTAGGTTGAGATGACTATACACGTATTGCATTTGAGTCCTGTATTCCGATACTCATCTAAAAGGAGAAATATAGAACATGTCCTGGGCACTAGAGTTTTTGGGACAATTGGCTGAATTAGGCTTGTTATTGGTTATTCACTCGTATTCCCTCACATCATTGTCTTGTCTTGATTCTAGGTTTTGTGTTTGCCTTTGGAGTCAGCTACTGTTGCAAAACAACATGACGATAAAAGGAGTCTGTGAAAGTCGTGGAATACAATACATTAGTTGCCAAAACAAAAGTAAGGCAAAAAACAACGACACTTAGCCAAAACCTTAGGCTAACCGAAAACATTTTGGAATATGATTAAAAAGAAGGAAAGCACTGATGAGCTTAGCAATCACAATTACATTTGTAGGCCAAATAAGACCTCAAGAGTAGATGACCACCATAATTAAATAATTTGTATTCATTTTTTTCATTTTATTGTTGTAATACAGGGCTCAGCTGTGAAAAAGACAAGGTTGTGTTTAGATTACATGCAAAAATCCAGATAGCCATGCCAGTAACGCTTGGGGGTGCTCTCTTGTACACATTTCAAGAGGGTTTTGTAGCATTTCATGAAGCCTTGAATATAACATGCCTGTTTGTCTTAAGCTCTGGTTATTCAATGGCCAACAATTGTTGCTGGTAAGAACATATCCAAAATCTGGAAATCCCCAAATATCCGTTTAGGGCAGAAAGACATCAGAACAAACAACTGAAGATGGCTACAGACCTATCAGTGCACCAACAGAGAAGATACCAAGAATCTCGTAGGATCAATAAATCGCAAACCTAAGACATTAGGTGATTACAACTGATATGCAACCATACACAAAACATAACCGGTTAATTTAAACATTATATTTACCTATGCCTAAAATAGGGCAGTTACGTAAATAGAGCTTTGTCATTTCTAATGATTTCAAGTACCATTTCTAGTGAAACCAATGTGTACACTACCCTCAAACGATCATGGGGAACATACACTTTAACATTATGGTACTTGATTGATTTCCAAATCCAAACTGTCCCAGTGAATATGAAGGGCGTGGTACAGTATTTGCTCCCCAGTTGAACAGTCTCGGTCATAGTTGGGACAGATGCAGTCTCCTGTCAATCCATCTTTGTTTGGTAGCTACCGTATTACTCAACTATTTCAATTTGGGAGATGCATGAGAGAAGCCCAGAGTCGATACAAGGTGAATGGAAGTCATAAGCAGCTTGTTGTGGCAGAGGGAGGGAAGAGAGGGAGGGAAGAGAGGGAGGGAAGAGAGGGAGGGAAGAGAGGGAGGGAAAAGAGGGAGGGAAGGGGGGAGGGAAGAGAGGGAGGGAAGGGGGGAGGGAAGGGGGGAGGGAGGGGCGGGGGACAGGGTAGGGAGGGAAAGTGCACCATCCATGGTCTGCTCCGAGTTTAGGAATAAAAGGGGAAAACCAAATCTAACTGTCACGCAGGGCCATTTTAATGAGAGAACAAGTGAACAGGGACCATGGTTAGGGATGTGTGCAGAATGTCATCAGTGTGCATTACGCTTCTGCGCTATTTCAATTCTGTAAAGTCATGGTAGGGAATGGGTGCGACAGCCCAATCATATTACCTTTATTAATTCAAATTTGACAGAGCAGTATGTTGAGAAATTGAAAAGGATAAGTTAAATGCTGCCAACTTTCAAGCAACAAAGAACCGAGTGTGTGTTTGTTCATGTATTTGCCCATAAACGACACAGAAACATTGACTAGAATGAAACCAAATGAAATATTATCCAGCACTTATGGCATAAATAAAACTTGTTTTCAAAATATCCTAAAACGCAATTACAACCAATCCATTTCAGACAAAAGGATTGCCTTTAACTTATTTTGAATAAACATTTTAAAAGGCCTTTTGATTTAGAACTCTTTTTCTTGTTTCTGTCAGAGGGTAACTGCTTTCAAACCATTTTTGGTAATTGTACCACAGACTAAATTCTTCTCTGCCCGCAATACTTCGAAGTACCCCCTCATGTTCATTTTACAAGTAGGTCTATGGTCTCATGATGTTTCTCAAGTACAAAGCTGTGGAGAGGAAAAGTACCTCTTGGGGTCCTAGAACCTCTGGTTGGGAATCACTGGACTAGATTACTGAAGTAGTGCAGAGTGAGAGAGTTATAGAGAGAGCTGTAATGTAGCACTCCAACAAATGCCTCAAAGCTCTATCTTGGGGTGCCAGCATTCCAGTGCTCCACTATGCATCAGCAATGATTCATATGAGGATGACAAAGTGACAGGCGCAGCTGTGGTTCTTGGAGACAGGAAGCTCCACAAAGCTCCCAAATCTTACTAAGACTTAGCTATATGAAAAAAATTGGCCTCCCGAGTGGCGTAGCAGTCTGTCGCGGTGCCACAACACCCTAGGCAGGGGTGCCTGACTTATTAAAGTGGGGGTGCACAATCCGGGAGGGGGGTCTGGTGATCCTATCCCAGAAGCTCCCCCACACAATTCCATATTATTAAGTTGTGGAATCCATGCTTGACAGAACACAAAATTTCTTCTAAGGATTTTGCCCCAATGAATGCAACTGAAAGGGGTTTTCTGACTACTGTAGACGACTTATTCAGTCCCACCCACAGCGACTGATCACCAAGTCTGTAAAAACGACCAGCTGTGTTACTTTTAATGTACCGCTGCTCATTTCTGGTGCCAGTAATACCGAGACTGTTTATGTTTGGGTGCAGGATCTCCAGAATCCTTTGGATGTAAAATTATTTCAGAGATACAAGAACTGAAACGGGTGTAGGTTCTCAACGACACTGAGCTCTGGCCCAAGTATAGCTAGCAATGTTTTTTTTTAACTGTACCAAGGCTGTATTCACTGGAAAACAATCACACCTAAAACGAACAAGTGGGACCTATCTGCATTTTCTTGAATGTTGAATGATGTTCAACCCCTTACTCCATTGAAATAAGTGGGGGAGAAATCTTGAAAAATAGTGCTTTGTTTCATATTTTCTCATGCATTTCAATGTTAGGTTATTGTAGGATTCTCCTTTTTCTCTAGTTGACTTAACAGGGAAATCCATTAATGCCTTGTCCTTGACCTCTGTGTGAATTCTATGACTGACAGGTTTCCCCCTCAAACTCAATGACTGTTTTTCCCTTCTGGGAAGGATTAACGAGGAGGACTTAAGCTTGAGGTTTAAGCTCTTTCTCTCATTCTGTACCTGAGAGGGACAGACATGCAAACACACACACTCACAGCATGGACAAAAACACACACAAGTACACACACAGACGGATGTAGACGCATAAACACACAGACACAAACATACACTTCAGGGACACAAACACAGACAGCAAACACACATTCACGCAAACACGTACACATGCACATTATCACACAGACATTAACCTTTTACTTGACAGAATGAACCCTATGTAATTAAGTGCCATCCAAGCGTTGTGTAATTATTTACTCTTAACCTTTAATTAAACCGAAAGCAAGCAGGTGTGTTTGCCGCCTGTTTTGGCTAGACGATATACAGGAGTGAACACAGACACACTGTCACTTCCACTTTCACAACTCCAACAAGCCAGTTCATTCAGTGTGCTGTTTAAAAAAAATTCAGTACATAGGGCATCTGTTGCCACTTGAAGTGCATCCTGAGATCCATCTGACCTCGACCTAGTTTTACATCTTATGTGCTGTAATGGAACAATGTAGCCTGGAGATGATTTATTTATATTGATCAATAACTTAAGATTGTAACACAATTATCCTTTGTTGTATTTCACACAAGCACACAGTGGATAATGTACGTGCAAATTGGAAATGTATGTTCTGGGGGTTGTGGGGGGGGGGGGGGGGGGGGCAGAGTGAGTGGGGCCATAACAGTGGGATCAGGTCAGGGATTCAGTGCATCAATGGACCAATGCTCTTACAATGCTCACTTTCCCACTTTCTTGGGCCATTTTAATTAATGTTAAGGAGGTCAGTGGAACTGGATGTAATTCAGGGGATGACGTTAACATAGAATATACTGGGGATGACCTCCTTACATACTTAGACTTTTACTTCAACATTGTGTGAAATACACATACGAATAGTAACAAGAATAGAGTAGGCACATGGGTTTCAATGGGGAGATTTAAAGCATTTTACACAAGGGGGGACTTTTCCATTGTTTGGGTTCAGTCCCATTAACCCCTTTACTGAATGTAGAGCACTCACCTAGAGACAGACTTGGTAAAGAAACTGTTTTCCTACAGACATACCCCTGTTGAGGTATACTTATTACTTAGATTGAAAACTTGTAGTCATTTAGCAGATCCTCTTATCAAGCCTTGTTCAAAGGCAGATTTTTCACTTAGCAAAATAAGGATTTGAACAGCCAACTTTACTGGCCCTACACTAGGCTGTCTCCTGAATTTCTTTCTATAATTTTCAACTGAAGTTCATACTGTTTCTATCTCTTAAGCATAGGACTGTTTCACAGATGTAAATTGACAGAATCTAGCAGGGCTTTCTGTGATAGGTACAGTACATTGTCACAACACTGGTCCTATATATCTACACATGTATACCCATTTATTAAATTGGAAACAATGGTTGATTGTAGCAACATTTCTTTCTGATTTTGTATTAATGATTACTAATACTGCCAATTCTCTTGATGTTAGATTGAAAAATCAGCAGTATTCTCACATTTTGCAAATGTGTCAACTGAATTCCAAAAATATTGGACAGCCACTCTCCTTAGGGATTTTTTTGATAAGGCTTTAATTGTCTGTTAGGCCTGTGAAGTGGAAGGTGGAGATGGTGTGGAGATGTGTATTGAACCCTGCTCCCCTGCTTCAGCATCCATGTCTTATGTTAAGGAAAAACGCTTGTCCAAATGACAGAAAGTAACAGAAGAGAGGCAAGACCAAAGATAGTCTTTGAAATCTACATAGGAAAAAAACTTTTACAAGGAGTGGGCATCACAGACAGTCTATTCTGAACTGCAGCTGTTTATACATTTAAAAGTTTAAGTGTGTTTCTCCTCATGGTGATAGAGAATCAGCAGTAGAGAGAGGCGAAGAGAGAGAGGTAGTGGAGGTACATAGAGAAGAACTGACTGGCCGTTTTTTTTTTTTTATCAATCTCCCATTTATTTACTTTCCACTCAGGTGTATGAATGAATAACCAGAAAAAAGCGAGCTTTTCTGACAGCTGATCTTTGAGAAGAAAAACGTTCCGATTTGTACTTTGTCTGTCAAGTTCCATTTAGATTGTCCTTGAAAAGCTAGCTGAAATAATAATTGGTACATTTTCAAGATGCGTGAAGTTGCATGGAGATAATGGAGATTTGAATGACTATCCAAGCACCAAAGGGCTGTGAAGGGTTATGCAGCCTTGATGGACATAAATACCATGGCTTGAAGCTCAACTATTTTATGACTAACAGAACAGAAGTGGAGGCTTTGTAAAATACAAAATCACATTCGTCCTTGTCCTTCAGGAGTAAATGAGATGTATAAGCGCAGTGTGTTCCGTGTGAAATCATTCTACGTCTCTGCTTACTTTTGTACCTGCCGAGACTAAATCAGTTGTCTAATAATCTTAAAATAATCTTCTAAAACGTTTTCCATCAGCCTACTCATCCAGTTCTCTGCTTTGCTATTGTTTGCGTGTTATTCTATTCTCGGGCACTTTTTGTCACACAGTACTTCAAATGTTCTGTGAAGACAATGTTAAGGAACATTTGTACATATTATTGTAGGTTTTGTTACAGTTTTGTTAGGACCTTATATGAAATCATCAATGTATAAACTAAGAAACACTATAAGCCTGCATATCTATTGCACTGTTTCTATAGTGACAGCTGCACCATAGGTACAGCCAGGATTTCAAAAGATGTGAAAACAGTCGGGAGGCGGAATTGGAATTGGCTTGGCTAATCGGTGTGTGTGCATGTCTGTCTTTGTATGTGGGTGCAGGCAAATCATGTGGCTGGCTTCAAAAGAGCATTGAAATTGCGGATCCATTAGTAGAATTGAACAGGACTAGCTACTCCAAGTTTCTCCCATCCAAAATCGATGGTCAACAGTGTGATAGCGTGCCAGTTGGTTCTGGGTAATTGGCTAGATTAATCGATACCTCCCATTTGCTTACAGGGCAGCTTTTTACACACACTTCCAATGCCTGTGTCTTAAATGACACCTTGTTCCCTTTAAAGGGCATTATATTTGGCCAGGGCTCTGTCCAATAAGGATCTGTAGCCTGTTACAGTGTGTTTGTGTTGTTCGCATTGTACATTGCAGAGCTCTGGTAAGTAGGGCACAAGTGCCAGGTCACAGGGATGACTCTGCTTTGTTGCCAAATGGCAACAAAATGAATGAAAAAGCAGCACACTCTAAACTCAAATACATATCCTTTCTTAATACAATAACCTATAAAAGCATGTGATTTGCAGTGTTTTTCATTGTACCCTGATGAAGACAGCGTGTCTGTCGAAACGTTGGTCTTATTAAAAAATTATATGCATTTGAGTTTAGAGTGTACAGATTTTTCATTCATTTTGTTTCCATTCCGTACCCTTTAGCCAGCACCTCAACAACAAAGGTGTGCGTTTCTTCTTCTTTTATCCTGTATATTGTTACCAAATGGCACCAGATGTGCCAGGACCTGTGCCACAAGCTCTGCAATGTACAACGCCACCACACAAACATAACAGGCTACAGATCCTTATTTTTTACAGAGATGGACAGATGCAGCGCATGACGGTTGTGTAGACAGGCGGTTTATGTAAAAAGTACATACAGTGGGGAGAACAAGTACTTGATACACTGCCGATATTGAAGGTTTTCCCACTTACAAAGCATGTAGAGGTCTGTCATTTTTATCATAGGTACACTTCAACTGTGAGAGATGGAATCTAAAATCCAGAAAATCACACTGTATGATTTTTTTAGAATTTATTTGCATTTTATTGCATGACATAATTATTTGATCACCTACCAACCAGTAAGAATTCCGGCTCTCACAGACCTGTTAGTTTTTCTTTAAGAAGCCCTCCTGTTCTCCACTCATTACCTGTATTAACTGCACCTGTTTGAACTTGTTACTTGTATAAAAGACACCTGTCCACACCCTCCATCAAACAGACTCCAACCTCTCCACAATGGCCAAGACCAGAGAGCTGTGTAAGGACACCAGGGATAAAATTGTAGACCTGCACAAGGCTGGGATGGGCTACAGGACAATAGGCAAGAAGCTTGGTGAGAAGGCAACAACTGTTGGCGCAGTTATTAGAAAATGGAAGATGTTCAAGATGACGGTCAATCTCCCTCAGTCTGGGGCTCCATGCAAGACTCACCTTGTGGGGCATCAATGATCATGAGGAAGGTGAGGGATCAACCCAGAACTACACGGCAGGTCCTGGTCAATGACTTGAAGAGAGCTGGGACCACAGTCTCAAAGAAAACCATTAGTAACACACTACGCCGTCATGGATTAAAATCTTGCAGCGCACGCAAGGCCCCCCTGCTCAAGCCAGCGCATGTCCAGGCCCGTCTGAAGTGTGCCAATGACCATCTGGATGATCCAGAGGAGGAATGGGAGAAGGTCATGTGGTCTGATGAGACAAAAATAGAGCTTTTTGGTTTAAACTCCACTTGCCGTGTTTGGAGGAAGAAGAAGGATGAGTACAACCCCAAGAACACCATCCCAACCATGAAGCATGGAGGTGGAAACATCATTCTTTGGGGAAGCTTTTCTGCAAAGGGGACAGGACGACGGATGGATGGAGCCATGTATCGGATGGCTCCGGATGGATGGATGGAGCCATGTATCGCGAGATCTTGGCCAACAACCTCCTTCCCTCAGTAACAGCATTGAAGATGGGTCGTGGCTGGGTCTTCCAGCATGACAACGACCCGAAACACACTGCCAGGGCAACTAAGGAGTGGCTCCGTAAGAAGCATCTCAAGGTCCTGGAGTGGCCTAGCCAGTCTCCAGACCTGAACCCACTAGAAAATCTTTGGAGGGAGCTGAAAGTCTGTTTTTCTTTGCGATAGCCCCGAAACCTGAAGAATCTGGAGAAGGTCTGTATGGAGGAGTGGGCCAAAATCCCTACCTCAGTGTGTGCAAACCTGGTCAAGAACTACAGGAAACATATGATCTCTGTAATTGCAAACAAAGGTTTCTGTACCAAATATTAAGTTCTGCTTTTCTGATGTATCAAATACTTATGTCATGCAATAAAATGCAAATTAATTATAAAAAAATCATACAGTCTGATTTTCTGGATTTTTGTTTTAGATTCCGTCACTCACAGTAGAAGAGTACCTATGATAAAAAAGACTTCTACATCCTTTGTAAGTGGGAAAACCTGCAAAATCGGCAGTGTATCAAATACTTGTTCTCCCCACTGTGTGTAAACAATAAGGCACAAGGTGGTATGGTATATGGCTAATATACACTCACCTAAAGGATTGTTAGGAACACCATACTAATACTGTGTTTGACCCCCTTTCGCCTTCAGAACTGCCTTTATTCTACGTGGCATTGATTCAACAAGGTGCTGAAAGCATTCTTTAGAAATGTTGGCCCATATTGATAGGATAGCATCTTGCAGTTGATGGAGATTTGTGGGATGCACATCCAGGGCACGAAGCTCCCGTTCCACCACATCCCAAAGATTCTCTATTGGGTTGCGATCTGGTGACTATGGGGGCCATTTCAGTAGAGTGAACTCATTGTCATGTTCAAGAAACCAATTTGAAATGATTCGAGCTTTGTGACATGGTGCATTATCCTGCTGGAAGTAGCCATCAGAGGATGGGTACATGGTGGTCATAAAGGGATGGACATGGTCAGAAACAATGCTCAGGTAGGCCGTGGCATTTAAACGATGCCAAATTGGCACTAAGGGGCCTAAAGTGTGCCAAGAAAACATCCCCCACACCATTACACCACCACCAGCAGCCTGCACAGTGGTAACAAGGCATGATGGATCCATGTTCTCATTCTGTTTACACCAAATTCTGACTCTACCATCTGAATGTCTCAACAGAAATCGAGACTCATCAGACCAGGCAACATTCTTCCAGTCTTCAACTGTCCAATTTTAATGAGCTCGTGCAAATTGTAGCCTCTTTATCCTATTTGTAGTGGAGATGAGTGGTACCCGGTGGGGTCTTCTGCTGTTGTAGCCCATCTGCCTCAAGGTTGTGCGTGTTGTGACGTCACAAATGCTTTGCTGCATACCTCGGTTGTAACGAGTGGTTATTTCAGTCATAGTTGCTCTTCTATCACCTTGAATCAGTCGGCCCATTCTCCTCTGACCTCTAGCATCAACAAGGCCTTTTCGCCCACAGGACTGCCGCATACTGGATGTTTTTCCCTTTTCACACCATTCTTTGTAAACCCTAGAAATGGTTGTGCGTGAAAAATCCCAGTAACTGAGCAGATTGTGAAATACTCAGACCGGCCCGTCTGGAACCAACAACCATGCCACACTCAAAATTGCTTAAATCACCTTTCTTTCCCATTCTGACATTCAGTTTGGAGTTCAGGAGATTGTCTTGACCAGGATCACACCCCTAAATGCATTGAAGCAAATGCCATGTGATTGGTTGATTAGATAATTGCATTAATGAGAAATTGAACAGGTGTTCCTAATAATCCTTTAGGTGAGTGTACCATGGCTAACAGCTTCCTCAATACAGCATTTACTGGTGGTATATATGCAATATAAAACAAACAAAAAATATTAAGATGGGCAAAGGAACACAGACACTGGACAGAGGAAGAACTCTGCCAACATCCCGGAGTCGTCACTTCACTGTTGACATTGAGACTTTTTTGGTTTTGTGGATACTATTTAATGAACCTGCCAGTTGAGGACCTGTGAGGCTTCTGTTTCTCAAACTAGACACAAATATATTTGTTCTCTTGCTCAGTTGTGCACCAAAGTCTCCCACTGCTCTTTCAATTCTAGTTAGAGCCAGTTTGCGCTGTTCTGTGAAGGGAGTACTACGTTATTGTACGTGATCTTCAGTTTCTTGGCAATTTCTTGCATGGAATAGCTTTCATTTCTCAGAACAAGAATAGACTGACAAAATAAACTCACAAAAGCTGATACTGAAGATACTCAACTAGTCTGAAGAGGGACAGTTTTATTGCTTCTTTAAACAGCACAACCGTTTTTAGCTGTGCTAACAATTGAAAAATACTTTTCTAATGATCGATTATCGTTTTAAAATTATAAACTTGGATTAGAAAACACAACGTTCCATTGGAACATAGGAGTGATGGTTGCAGATAATGGGCCTGTGTACGCCTATGTAGATATTCCATTAAAAAACTGCAGTTTCCAGCTACAATAGTCATTTACAACATTAACAATGCCCAGAAGTATTTATGATCCATTTAATGTTACTATAATGCACAGATGCACAAAAACAAGGAAATCTCTAAGTGATCCCAAACTTGTGAACGATAGTGTACATTAACAATGTTCCACACAGTCACACAGTCTACTCAGCAGTAATAATAACAAGACATTTGTTTAAATACATATATATATATATATATATATATATATATATATATATATATATATATATAAAGTTCAATCTCAAAGTAGCCTAACATTTTTATTTTGCAAAAATTTTTACAATCTGTCATTCATGGTATTTCTGCAGCCTCAGGTGGTAGTTTGTTAAGAATAAGAGTTCCTTACGAAAACTAACTTGAAGCATCTACAAATGAGATAAGAATATATTATAATTTAAATGTGCAGCTTCATCACCAATAAAAGACAAATGATATATTAGGTCAGTGGCTGTTCACTCAATGTGATTTGATTTTAATCTTTTACTCAAATGGTTTAGTGACTTCAGATAAGGGCTAGACCATGTTTCACTGTTATAATAATGAATATGATTTGACTGTGTTTAATTCGCTTCAATGTCTTTTCAATAAGGTCTTTGAGCCACCTTTACCAAGTACAAGCTTTATTTAAATTTCAGGTTGACAGTCACATGATATTGGTGACACTAGAAGTGTCAAAAGTCTAAAGACATTATACTGTACCATGATTGCATGATCAGTATCAGCCAATCATATTATACAGAGTTTCAAGACATTATTTTTAGGTAATTACTGTTATCCAGAACAACTTACAGTGGTGAGTACAAAGATTCATACCTGAATCAAATAAAAAACCCTGGCATTACAACTGCCCTGCTTTTACAAAGTAAGCTACAGAGAGATGGGTGGTGGGTATTTTCAGGACGCAATGAAAAGTGAAAACAAGAAAGAAAAGTGGGGATTAGAAATGATGCAACAAATGTGTTGTGATATTTAATAGTATGCTACGTTACAAATTTTGTGTGAAATCTTACAAACTGCAAATAAAAAAAGAAATTGCTAAAATAACATATACAATTTGATGTGCTAATACATCACAAAATGTAATTCAAGAAGATCGAAATTCAGTCACCATACAACACCAAAAAATTAAGATACTAACACTTTTTCAATCCCAATGAAATGGTAAATACAATTTAGTGATATCAGCTTTATGTCCAATCTGAGCCACGGTATAAAATTGTCCTTGAGCCTGAAGCTGTAAGAGAAATATCCAATTCCATAGGCTACTAAAGAACTCCATATAGGCTTTTAAATTCATAAAATTGCAGTGGCTCTTTCAAATATCAAAACTGAGCCCAGTATACTGAAATTCAAAACTACTGTTGTTTGCTCCTTGGGGTTTAAGGCCGGGTGACTCTGTAAAGCACTTTGTGACAACTGCTGTTGTAAAAATGGCTTTATAAATAAATTTGATTGATTGATTGATATAACCATCAACAATTGACTTCTTTTTTTAAGAAATGTATTTGTGATTAAGATTTGAGCAGAAACAATGTTATAGTAAAAGTAGTTGTAGTTTCAAGCGTACGTGGTACTGGCAGCATGAACTAGTCTAATGTAAATCTTTTTTAGACTGTATTCTGTGACTTTGGGTGAATGAGTGTGTATCCTGTTGAGCAGAGTCAGTGTAGTTGGCCAGACAGTCAGGTATTCAGCAGTCTGACAGCCTGCAAGCAGAAACTGTCTCAGAGCCTCTTATTACAAGATCCAATGCTCCAGTCAGTTCCCGTCTTGCTGATGGTAGGCGAATGAAGTGTACGTGGATGGGGTGAGAAGCAGTGACGTAGTGGTATAAAAAGGTTGGTAAACTATAAACTCCTTCAGGCAACCGTGTAAAAAAAAAAATCTTAGATAAAAATCAAAGCATATAATATTTTCAAACTGGATCATTTGATTGCTTTTCATGTAGGTCTATTAATAGGGAAGGCCTGGTGTAATCTTCTGTAAATTACACAAAATCGCATGGGGTCATTTCTACCCAAAATAGGTAATTGAAACAATTTTAGAATGTTCTTATTGATGTCATATCAGCTGCACTGCAAATATGTATTGTATACTGCTAAAGTGCACCAGTGCTGATATTAAATGTGATATTAAACAATTTAAATAGAATATATATAGAAAAAGCTGTCACATATCCAATCAGTCTAATCTCTGTTAAGAAAGGTTTGAAAGTATAAGTGTTTGACTACACTTACTTTATTTACCCACTTCAATGGATCAGTCTAACATACACTCACCTAAAGGATTATTAGGAACACCATACTAATACTGTGTTTGACCCCCTTTCACCTTCAGAACTGCCTTAATTCTACGTGGCATTGATTCAACAAGGTGCTGAAAGCATTTTCTAGAAATGTTGGCCCATATTGATAGGATAGCATCTTGCAGTTGATGGAGATGTGTGGGATGCACATCCAGGGCACGAAGCTCCCGTTCCACCACATCCCAAAGATGCTCTATTGGGTTGAGATCTGGTGACTGTGGGGGCCATTTCAATACAGTGAACTCATTGTCATGTTCAAGAAACCAATTTGAAATGATTCGAG
Organism: Esox lucius; assembly: GCF_011004845.1. Taxonomy (NCBI): domain Eukaryota; kingdom Metazoa; phylum Chordata; class Actinopteri; order Esociformes; family Esocidae; genus Esox; species Esox lucius. The sequence continues at coordinate 7,940,505 of NC_047581.1, read as the reverse complement.
CTTTGTGACATATGGTGCATTATCCTGCTGGAAGTAGCCATCAGAGGATGGGTACTTGGTGGTCATAAAGGGATGGACATGGTCAGAAACAATGCTCAGGTAGGCCGTGGCATTTAAACGATGCCAAATTGGCACTAAGGAGCCTAAAGTGTGCCAAGAAAACATCCCCCACACCATTACACCACCACCAGCAGCCTGCACAATGGTAACAAGGCATCATGGATCCATGTTCTCATTCTGTTTACACCAAATTCTGACTCTACCATCTGAATGTCTCAACAGAAATCGAGACTCATCAGACTAGGCAACATTCTTCCAGTCTTCAACTGTCCAATTTTGGTGAGCTCGTGCAAATTGTAGCCTCTTTTTTCTATTTGTAGTGGAGATGAGTGGTACCCGGTGGGGTCTTCTGCTGTTGTAGCCCATCTGCCTCAAGGTTGTGCGTGTTGTGGCTTCACAAATGCTTTGCTGCATACCTCGGTTGTAACGAGTGGTTATTTCAGTCAAATTTTCTCTTCTATCAGCTTGAATCAGTCGGCCCATTCTCCTTTGACCTCTAGCATCAACAAGGCATTTTCGCCCACAGGACTGCTGCATACTGGATGTTTTTCCCTTTTCACACCATTCTTTGTAAACCCTAGAAATGGTTGTGCGTGAAAATCCCAGTAACTGAGCAGATTGTGAAATACTCAGACCGGCCCGTCTGGCACCAACAACCATGCCACACTCAAAATTGCTTAAATCACCTTTCTTTCCCATTCTGACATTCAGTTTGGAGTTCAGGAGATTGTTTTAACCAGGATCACACCCCTAAATGCATTGAAGCAACTGCCATGTGATTGGTTGATTAGATAATTGCATTAATGAGAAATCGAACAGGTGTTCCTAATAATCCTTTAGGTGAGTGTATGTTGGCCTTTATAACCAACAAAATCTATTAATTGAACTACCAAAGCACTAACCTCTCCTCTTTCTGTCCCATCATGCATTGCAGCCTGCCTCAGCACCACTGTGTTCCTCATCCCTGTTTGTCTCACAAGTTTCAATCTGTGTTTTTATAGTCATGACAATATTATTTGTATTCATCAGCACTAAATTTACTGATTAAATAGATATAGTATATTAGCTAAGGGTTTTACCCAAACAGGTGGTGGAGGGGTTTGAGTACCCGAGTGACCCTAGGAGCTATGTTGTCTGGGGCTATATGCCCCTGGTAGGGTCTCCCAAGGCAAACAGGTCCTAGGCGACGGGTCAGACTAAGAGCGGTTCAAAACACCCCTTAATGATGAATAATTATTTGAGTTCCGTGACGTCGCCCGGTATGGCGCAGCCGGGGCCCCACCCTGGAGCCAGGCCCGGGGTTGGGGCTCGCACGCGAGCGCCTGGTGGCCGGGCCTTTCCCCATGGGGCCCGGCCGGGCATAGCCCGAAGGAGCGACGTGGGGCCGCCCTCCCGTGGGCTCACCACCCACAGGAGGGACCATAAGGGGTCGGTGCGTAGAGGATCGGGCGGCAGTCGAAGGCAGGGGCCTAGGCAACCCGATCCCTGGACACGGAAACTAGCTCTAGGGACGTGGAACGTCACCTCGCTGGCGGGGAAGGAGCCTGAGATAGTGCGTGAGGTTGAGAGGTTCCGACTGGAGGTAGTCGGAATCACCTCTACGCACGGCTTGGGCTCTGGAACCACACTCCTTGAGAGAGGATGGACTCTTCACCACTCTGGAGTTGCCCATGGTGAGAGGCGGCGGGCTGGTGTGGGTTTGCTTATAGCTCCCCAGCTCTGCCGCCATGTGTTGGAGTTTACCCCGGTGAACGAGAGGGTCGTTTCCCTGCGCCTTCGGGTCGGGGATAGGTCTCTCACTGTTGTTTGTGCCTATGGGCCGAACGGCAGTGCAGAGTACCCGACCTTCTTGGAGTCTCTGGGAGGGGTGCTGGAAAGTGCTCCAACTGGGGACTCTATCGTTCTACTGGGGGACTTCAACGCCCACGTGGGCAACGACAGTGACACCTGGAGGGGTGTGATTGGGAGGAACGGCCCCCCTGATCTGAACCCGAGTGGTGTTCAGTTATTGGACTTCTGTGCTAGTCACAGTTTGTCCATAACGAACACCATGTTCAAGCATAAGGGTGTCCATCAGTGCACATGGCACCAGGACACCCTAGGCCGCAGGTCGATGATCGACTTTGTTGTCGTTTCATCTGACCTGCGGCCGTATGTCTTGGACACTCGGGTGAAGAGAGGGGCGGAGCTGTCAACTGATCACCACCTGGTGGTGAGCTGGATCCGATGGCGGGGGAGGAAGCTGGACAGACTCGGCAGGCCCAAGCGTACTGTAAGGGTCTGCTGGGAACGTCTGGCCGAGTCTCCTGTCAGAGAGATCTTTAACTCCCACCTCCGACAGAGCTTCGACTGGATCCCGAGGAGGCTGGAGATATTGAGTCCGAGTGGACCATGTTCTCCACCGCCATTGTCGAAGCGGCCGTTCGGAGCTGTGGACGTAAGGTCTCCGGTGCCTGTCGAGGCGGCAATCCCCGAACCCGGTGGTGGACACCGGAAGTAAGGGATGCCGTCAAGCTGAAGAAGGAGTCCTATCAGGCCTGGTTGGCTTGTGGGACTCCTGAGGCAGCTGATGGGTACCGACAGGCCAAGCGGACTGCAGCCCGGGTGGTTGTGGAGGCAAAAACTCGGGCCTGGGAGGAGTTCGGTGAGGCCATGGAGAAGGACTATCGGCTGGCCTCGAAGAAATTCTGGCAAACCGTCCGGCGCCTCAGGAGAGGGAAACAGTGCCCTACCAACGCTGTTTACAGTAGAGGTGGCCAGCTGTTGACCTCAACTGGGGATGTCGTCGGGCGGTGGAAGGAGTACTTCGAGGATCTCCTCAATCCCGCCGTCACATCTTCCATTGAGGAAGCAGAGGATGAGGGCTCAGAGGTGGACTCGTCCATCACCCGGGCTGAAGTCACTGAGGTGGTCAAGAAACTCCTCGGTGGCAAGGCACCGGGGTTGGATGAGATCCGCCCTGAGTACCTCAAGTCTCTGGATGTTGTGGGGCTGTCTTGGTTGACAGCCGAGTGTGAAGCGGTGGGGATGAGAATCAGTACCTCCAAATCTGAGGCCATGGTCCTCAGTCGGAAAAGGGTGGCTTGCTCACTTCAGGTTGGTGGAGAGTGCCTGCCTCAAGTGGAGGAGTTTAAGTATCTAGGGGTCTTGTTCACGAGTGAGGGAAGGATGGAACGGGAGATTGACAGACGGATCGGTGCAGCTTCTGCAGTAATGCGGTCGATGTATCGGTCTGTCGTGGTGAAGAAAGAGCTGAGCCGCAAAGCGAAGCTCTCGATTTACCGGTCAATCTACGTTCCTACTCTCACCTATGGTCATGAGCTTTGGGTCATGACCGAAAGGACAAGATCCCGGATACCGGCGGCCGAAATGAGCTTTCTCCGCAGGGTGGCTGGGCGTTCCCTTAGAGATAGGGTGAGAAGCTCGGTCACCCGGGAGGAGCTCGGAGTAGAGCCGCTGCTGTTCCACATCGAGAGGGGTCAGCTGAGGTGGCTTGGGCATCTGTTTCGGATGCCTCCGGAACGCCTTCCAGGGAAGGTGTTCCGGTCCCGTCCCACCGGGAGGAGACCCCGGGGAAGACCTAGGACACGCTGGAGGGACTATGTCTCCCGGCTGGCCTGGGAACGCCTCGGTGTCCCCCCGGAAGAGCTGGAAGAAGTGTCTGGGGAGAGGGAAGTCTGGGCATCCCTGCTTAGACTGCTGCCCCCGCGACCCGGCCCCGGATGAAGCGGAAGAAGATGATGATGATGATGAGGTGAGACCATCTACAATACGTCAATCTGGGCATCAATTACAAGACTTTACAATGAGTAGTGACGCCATGTGGTACGAGGAAACAGACATTTGTTAGATATGAAGTGTAAAATATTGGTAACATGCACTGATTACTCCCAAGTCCTTTTTCTCAAGTGTGCAAATATAGAAGGGAGGGATAGTATTCAGACTACTTTTACTGAAGAATACTATGTGAGAAAGCAGGATACAATGAGTTTGGCACACACCTGCTTGTTTTGGAGCTGAAAAAGTGTTGATTGAGTTACATAATGAATAAAGACAAGAGGGGCAGTTCCAGTGATGTGATATCACGTGGAAATGTCAGTGTACCATCAAGAGGACTAAACCAAGTGGAAAGGACAGAGCACCATCACGTGGACTAAGCCACGTGGAAAGGACAGAGCACCATCACGTGGACTAAGTCACGTGGAAAGGACAGAGCACCATCACGTGGACTAACCCACGTGGAAAGGACAGAGCACCATCACGTGGCATGAGACATATATGCTCATGCCACATTAACAATTGATGGTATGCTGGTGATTGTTCTTAAAGGGATAGTTCGTCCAAAAATCATATTTGTGTAAAAGTCCACTGAGTTGTTCCTGAAGGCGCATAGAGTCATTTTTTAAAACAATCCATTACTCAGCTCTGTCCCAGTCCGAAATTAGCTGCATTGCAATCAGAAAACAACTCCAAAACACTTCAAACTACATTTGGTAATCCATCGTGCCAGCATCGATTTTTTTAAACTGTATTCTGACAAAACAACTGGTGGAATTGGGTGAATTCAAATGTGCACCAAATAGCCACCATAAACAGCTTCTGTTCTTTGGCAGTGATGTCATCAAGGTGAGTGTTAGCCTCAACAAGCTATGTGAAGAAAGGTAGCTTTGCTTAGCTGGCCCATTTTCATCAGTGGACAGCATTATATTTGTAATTGTGGTCATGCTAAGAAAGGTACAAGAGACATGTGAGAGGAGACTTGAGGTTTCACTCGTTGCCATGTCTTAAGACACAGTTATGTAAACTGTGGCTTATTGCCATAAATTACCATGATGTGGGAGAATCAGTGGAGCAACTCTGCAAACGAGACATATGAGTGTGTGAGAAACATTTTACTTTAGAGGATCGTGACCCACATTCACTTGAAAGAGGACTAAAGGCGAATGGAATTCCATCAAGTTACCCAGTTCAACCCGTGGAGACAAGACAGATTGTAAGTAATACTTTCGATTGCTATGTTATAATACACTAAGTACACATTGCCTCTGGATATTCTGGGCAAGGGTTGGGGATCAACTGATTCACCTTCACCTCCCTTCTCAGCTGCTGTCCGAGCCTCTAGTTCAGTCAACTCATCCTCTGTGTATGTCACAGGACAGGCATATAACAACACTGAACATAGTAGTACTAGACTTGTAATGTGTGGCAAGCATGCCCGTCTCCCCGTTGATGTGATTTCCAGTGTAGAGGCCTGGATGGGTGGGTGAGGCATCACCATGGCCAACTACGCAGAGCCTACAGTCGGGTTGAGGAGAGGACCCGTCATCAGCAGGAACAAGAATAACAGAGGTATGATAAGCGGGTAAGGGAACATTGTTGGGAGGAGAGTGGGTGTTCCTGCGTAACTTTAGACAACCTGACCTGGGTAAACTCCCCGATGGCAGCCACAACCCTTGGTCATCCTAGGGCCATTGCTGCCCAGATATCCAGTCTTTCGCGTTCAGCCTGAAGGAGGAGGGCCGGTGCGAACAATCCATTGCAACCATTTACGACCGTGCCCCTACCAGGTCCCCAGACCTCCCCCAACAGAAGACCCTACAACGCCCTATTATGTTGGGGATAGGTTCCCCGGGAGACGGGAAGCCAGGAACATATCCCCATCCCCTTTCTTTCATGTTTATCATGGTCTTGTCTGTCTTTTCCTCTTTCCATAAATTACCCCGTAGCAGTGGAGTATCCCTTTATAGGTGTGGGTGGAGTAGCACAGTGCCGAGGGTGGGTTCCTCAGTGTGTTTCACCCTAGGACAGTGGTATTGTTTTACACCATACTATTTGTGTTTTATACCTAACCCTTTGCAGTGTTTTGCTTTGATTATGTGTGGTGTCATTAAGAAATGGTTTAGTGTGGAGGCATGTTGTGACATTGTTATGCCCTGTAGATGGGGAGGCAACCCATTGATGGAAGGCTCCTTCTGTGCCCATATAGAGCGTGGAGATCGGAGTGTTGATGTGGGGGGGAAGAAAATGGAATGTATTTTATGGATTCTATAGTGTTATTACTGAATTTAACTTTGTAATAGAACATACCTGCTTGTGAGTACTTACCTGTCCTGGTTGTCTGTATTTGGGTTGTGTGCTTGATATTGCTAAAGCCTGTAGCGGTGGAGTGGCCAAGGCCTGTCCCATTAGTGGGCCGGCCTCTGACATGTATCCTTGTACAAACAAATAAGTGTCATGATCTCACAGAGGGACTGAGGCTAGCGCAGGGTTGAAGTAAGGAGATTTTAATACAAAAAGGAAACCAAAACGCTGCAGACCACAACCATTGACTGGGCACATGTACATGAACCATGACACTACAACAATGACCCACAAGGACAGGGCGAAAATGCCAGAACTAAATACACAGACTAACAAGGAGAACAGAAACAGGTGGGGGCTAAACACAGGTGAAAGGAATAAACTGATTTACTGAAACAAGAACAGGAAAGACCAAACAAGGACATGACAAACCAAGGACACACAGAAAACACGAAGCGGAATGGTTCCTTCCGGCCAGGACCATTACAGTAAGGCTTTATCCCAAGAAAAAAGAATTCTTCCTGGTTGAGTCAGACATAATTGTTTTTTCCTTTTTTTCTTCAAGCAAATAAAGTTTGACTGTCTGAGGTGAATATCATTAACGAAATAGTTAACTTGCTTTCTAGCTAGCGGAAACTAACTTTTGTTTACTGTGAAGTATACACTTCCTCTTCCCGACAGAAGGCGTGGATTGAATAAAATTGAACAGTAAACACAGGAAGTACCAGTTAATTTGAAATGAGATTTCTATTGCGGAAATTACAACTTTATTTTGTGGAATACAACATTGTCATATTCTTTGAAGTAAACAACACCACTAGTCTTAGTTCGGGGTGTTTTAGGGTAGTTTTCCACTTGCAATGCGGCTTTGGTATAGTGGTACACACCGTTTCCATTCATGAATTTGGACAATGCTAATAATGCAACTTACGGACTGGGAAAGAGCTGAATAGGGTTTTAAAAAATGACTCTATGACTTTTATCCAAAAATGATTTTTGGATAAACTAGCCTTTTAACAATTTCTTCTTGCCATCACTGGTCAAATGTTAATCAGTGTTATATATCATCATAAAATACACAATATATGGCCAAAAGTATGTGGACACCTCACCATCACAACTATATGAGCTTGTTGGACATCCCATTCCAACACCATGGGCATTAATATGGAGATGCCCCCTACCCTTTGTGGCTATGTGGGAATTAGTCCTCATTCAGCCAAAAGAGCATTTGTGAGGTCAGGCAGTGATGTTGGACGAGAAGGCCTGGCTAGCAATCGTCATACCAATTCATCCCAAAGGTGTTCAGTGGGGTTGAGGTCAGGGCTCTATGCAGGTCAGTCATGTTCCTGCACACCAAACTCATTGCACCATGCCTTTATGGACCTTGTTTGGTCCACAGGGGCACAGTATTGCTGGAACAGGAAAGGGCCTTCCCCAAACTGCTGCCACAAAATTGGAAGCATCCAACTGTCTAAAATATCTTTGTATCCTGTGGCATTAAGATGACCCTTCACTGGAATTAAGGGGCCTAGCCCAAACCCTGAAAAACAGACCCAGAACATCATCCCTCCTCCACCATATTTTACAGTAAGCACTATGCATTCCGTTATGTAATGTTTTCCTGGCATCCTCCACACATAGATTCATCCATCAGATTTCAAGTTAGTGAAAGTTGATTCATCACTCTAGAGAGCATGTGTCCACTGCTCCAGAGTCCACCACTCCAGCTGATGCTTGGCATTGCGCATGTCAATGAGACTTGCGTACAGCTGCTCTGCCGTGGAAACCCATTTTGTGAAGTTCCCGACACACAGTTCTTGTGCAGATATTGCTTCCAGAGGCAGATTGGAACCCTGTGTTGAGTGATGCAACAGATGATAGGTCATTTGTACGCGCTACGCTTTTCAGCACTCGGCGGCCTCACTCTGTGAGTTATCAAGGTCTACCACTTCGTGGCTGGGTTTTTGTTGCTCCTAGATGCTTCCACTTCACAAATATATCCCTTACAGTTGACTGGGGCAGATTTAGTGCAAACATTTTACAAACTGATTTGTGTCATCCTATGACATTGCCAAGTTTAAAGTCACTGAGCTCTTCAGTACGACCCATTGTACTACCTGTGATTGTCTATGGAGATTTCATGGCTTTTACATTTCATGTGAAGAACGGGGGTGGCTGAAACCCCTGAACCCAGTAATTAGTAAGGGTGTCCACATACTTTTGGCCATACAGTGTATGATTTTTATCTAAGTGTTAGGAACAGCTCCCTCTGCTGTTTTCTTTTAACACTGTTGTTTCCACAGTATACACCTTTCAATCAGGAATGCTACATGAACATTTTTATCTTAAACATTTATATTTTAAAGGCAATCTGAATTAATTGGCTTGCTTATACTTAAAGCGTGTGATGTATAGTGGTAGTTTGAGTAGGAGAGCCTAAAAAAAAGTGTGAAATGCATGTATCTATGGGACTTCAAAAAGGGCCAACATACTGTAGTTTATAATATTGAAGAGACTCAATAAATTTGGCATGTCTGTAAAAACTCTCACCAACTTCTTCAGGTGCACCATTGAAAGCATTTTCTCTCAGGCTGAGTAACTGCCTGGTACAGCAACTGCTCTTCTGCAGACCGCAAGTCCCTCCAGAGGGTGGTGAAGTCTGCAGAGCGCATCATCGGCTCCTTGCAAGGAATCTACCATACATGATGTCTTAGGAAAGCACAGAACATCATCAAAGACTACAGCCACCCAGGCTATGGTCTGTTCACTCTGTTGCCATCTGGTAGATGTTACTGGAGCATCAGGGCAGGCACTTCCTGACTCATATATATATTTTTTCCTCAGCCCATTAGGCTCCTCGGTAACAGTGATCCATAATCATACTAATCGCACATGAACATTCCAGATGCTCTGATGTCCTTTCAGGTACTTTTAACGGGCATTAGAATATCCCTTTGCATGTACCATTCATAAGCTTATTACACTCATATGTATCTATAATATTCAATAATTCTACCAATTGCTGATAATTTACACTGTTATGTATATTACTGTCATACGTCCGATATCTAAATGTTCAATAATACTGCCCAGATTGCTGCTAGTTTACAGCATTATGTATACCTTTATTTTATTACTATATTTTGTCTGGCTATTTTTTGTATATATTACCATATATATTCTTCTTCTTAACTCTCACTATGTAGTTTTGGGGTGCCATTTCACAATAATTTAATTGTGCAGGATGACGCTGTGTTGTTCGGTCCATTTGACAAATATTCCTTGAAACTGAATTTTTTTTAACTAACATAGAGTGCAATGATGTGTGCTGAAACTATCACCTGTGATAAAGCATAATGCACTATGATATACTATATTTAGAGGTTTTTAACTGAGGTAGAAACATTCATAGAAATAATCTCACCATAAACAACAGCAGGCACAAAAGTAGACTAAACAATTCAACTTATGCTAGCTAATGTAAGGCGTGTCCTATTTCTTGATGAAAAGCAATTTTTTATTCTAAGTATTTAAGCCTAGATTAACAGAGATATTTCTAGGTTTAGAAAATTACCTACACTATTTTCATTCATTTAATTCATTTTGAGTTTCCTAGAACAAATTATTCTTAGCCTTGCTAACGTTAGCTTAGGGTTTCTCGTTGCTAGTCTCCTTTCTTTCGCTTCTTTGCCGTTTTCGTAGTGTATGCTGTTGCAGACAAGGGAGGAATTGGCAGTTTGCCATCCTGGTCTCTAGCTGCCATTATAGTTTCTTACAGTAAGTGAACTTTGCTCCCTTTGGCATACTTATGCTATATATAATATCATCCAGGTAAAATGCTTGTTCACAAAATAAACCAAAGGGGAAAGCCTGCCTCGCAGAAGTCGGGTGGCTGTAATGAGATTGCATTGGTTGCTGGTGTTAGGGTATCACTCTTATTGGCTATTAGTATTAGGGTATCTCACTGATTGGCTGTAGGTAGAACAAACCATTTGTACAGAAAAATTTTAATCATAACACTGCATAGAGAAAAACAGCAAGGAGAAAAAACACAAATCCCTTCATCAATGCAATTCGTCTGTTTAATAACTGTGTAACTTTCTTGTTAGGAATGAACACTAAGATTGACTGACAAATTAATAATTATATTTAAGACAACCAAATGGATGCCCCCACTCCTCACTGCCCGTTCTCTGTGATTCAAATGAACAAGCTAATTTGTGCAAAGAAGATTGAGAGGAGTAATATATATGGCGGTCTGTAGGCATTCATGACAGTGGGAGGTTAAAGCTACCTATCTGTAGTCTTTCATGACATGGGATGTCAACGTTACTGGTCTGTAGTGATTCATGACATGGGGGTGCCCCTTCTAGGGAACCGGGACCAGGCAGGATGTCTTCCACAACACCGCAACCTTTTCCAAGGTAAGGCTGAGGTTGATGAGCTGCTGAAATACCCCACATAGTTGGTAAGCACAGCCCCTTAGCACATTGGGTTGATACTCTATGTTGTAGAGTGCTGTCATCATTGTGTGATCTTGAGGACATTCATTTAGCTTGGTTCTCACTTAAACTCGCCAGAGTAGCATGATCTCTACGTAGCATTTACTGTGCATTGAGAATAGCTTCAGGAAATTCCCGATCTTCTGGTCTCAAGATGGACTAAACAGTCAAGATCTGAGTTTAGGAATAAGGTACCATACACTCCCAGACGAGTCCTCTGAATCTCTTTGCTGTTTATTCGTCGACCAATCAACCTCAATGTGGCAATAGAAGACAGACACTAAACAGCTTGTTTAGGCTGAAGCTAAATTAGCACCCTATTTTTTATAGAATACTTTTGACAAGGGCCCTATGCACTATTTGGTGAATAGGGCATTGTTTGCGATGGTAGGGAGTTACTCCGAATTTCAGAAGGATCCTCAGAAGGATTTAATGGGGATTGGTATTTCCCACAACACCTACTTGTTTAAACAAGCAAGCAAAGGCCAACACAATGTACAAGTTAATAATTTGCTTGTTATTTATTAATTTATACTGGTTCTTGAGAAAATTAGCCTGTGACACTTCTTGCTTTCATACCGAACTGAGAAACGTTCAGTCATCTTGTCTTTTTTACAAAGATCTGTGGTCAAATTTAATTAGGATTTACTAGTTTGTAAAGGGTGTGACATGTTCTCTTTAGCACGACTCAGACTTTGCACTTCAATGTGATTTATAGCCACTGGCCATAACCTATATTTCTCCTTCACTGTATGAGAGTGAAAACCCAGCCAGGCATTGGGGCTGCTGTCATCTTGTCATAAAGTCCACTCACAGACTGACGCAGCCTGCTGATTCATAAGGCTCCATTCTTCTCAGAGTTTTATAGGATCCTGACAGACATGGGTTCCAATCCTTTTGAAATCATTGCACACACTGTATCTGCGCTAGATTGAGCTCTCCAGTTGCGCTGGAACCTACTGAAAATGATTTAAGTGCTCTCTCATAATGCACCAGGCGCTTCAGGCTGAAGCAAACACTCAAAGATTTTTATTTTTTATTTTAGCCCAATTGTGGACCCTGCTACAGTACAATACGCAGTGAGACAGAAAATGCGGCATATCTACCGGGGCAAGAATACGACAATCGAACAAAAAGCTGAAAGCATGAAGGGGAAGTTTTGTTCAGACCAGGTCATGCGATGTCAATGCCGTACCAGTGTTGTTACCTGGCCAGGGGCCGTCCAGTCATAGTGGATGAATACTTCGAGAGGACAAGCAGGTTTTATCTTTCACTCCTTTTTATAGTCAATTTCATGACTCCCTGGACCCATGGAGTATATTTGCCAGGGACTGTAGGTTGTTAAATATGGCATGGCAAAAAGCAAGCTTACGATAACCGTCAGTAAATAAATAAATAACTCATAATATTTTATTTATATCTTTTGATATAACGTGTTCTTTCATTTTTTGCAATTGCCTTAAGCGCTTTGTTTGTGTGCCTAATATGACTAATTGTGTCGATGAATAAAAAATGCTCTGTGAAATGTCACTGAGAAGGACACCACTGAAGATAAAAATGGATTGACTGATGGTTTCTACTACGGATTAAGCTGAATGACTGCTCCATCTCTCTGTTGTTCTCTCAATCCCACTCTCCCAATCTCTCACACTCGGTTGTTCTCTCACTTTCTTTCCCCTCTTCGTCTCTCTCCCCTTTTGCTTACTCTTTCTTGCCCCCCCCCCATCATCCCACTGGCTTCCATAATCCTATTTTTATGCTATACTATGACACATCATGAAACTACAATTTGTAACACATCATGAAACTACAATTTGTAACACATCATGAAACTACCAATTTGTAAACTAATTAGAAGGTACAATTTATATCCTGTTGCTTCTATTGTTCAACTCAGCTTCTTTTCACAGTCTATGTATAAAGGGATGAGTGAAGTGGTAGTTCTTCAACATATTTTATAACGTCAGCATTTTTCATAGCATTCAACAAGAACTCAACATTTGACAATAACTTTGAAGCTCAAATATCATGGGTCCAAACCTTTGACTTGAAAGTTTGAAAGTGTTTAGGTCAAAGCATAATTGAATTCAAATTGTAGCTGTCCATTACATAAGCTGTAGAGTAAAAGGCACCCCCAACTTTTTTTCTTAATGAGAAACCTCACCGGTATTTATTTAGATTTTTTAAAATGTTTTATGATTTGTGTTATGTTTTCAATTTCAAAGCAGAATGAACAGCTTTATATGAAAGGGGACAAACTAAATTTGAAGGTTTACTTTCATTTTAATGACCAAGTAAAGCTATATGTAGAAATGCTATTGGTTTGTGAATAAAAAGAGCTTTGGTTGGCCACTGCAGAAATAGTTACATTTAATATAGCCAGCTTGTTAGGTTATCAAGAAATGTTCATTTTTAATCTGTTTCTTTAAACAATGCTACTAAGTCTAGATCCACGGGGGGTGTTAAAGCCAAGCTTTGCCTCCCAAGATAGAATCTGTGCCTCCCCAGTTTTGTTTCCCCTTAAACACTGCGAATAGTATATGAATATGTTATGCATCCCCATTGATAACAAAATACCCCCTCAGTAATTTCGTCCTGAAGTTGGCCCTTCCTTATAGATCTCCCGCTTTACCTTCACTCTCACCTTCCCTATTTTTTTATCCATATGTTTTTTAATTGTATTTATTTTGTTTATTTTAACAAGGTGAGTCAATTGACAACTAATACTTAACCTTAACAACGGTGTAGCAAAGGGCATGCAATTTCAAGCAACAGAAATTGTATACAATTTTGGGGGCCCCCTCTCCCCTAGTGGTCCGGGGCTCACTAGCAGTCCGGGGCCCTTAGGAGCCAATTATGTTGCTTATGCCTAGGGCCGGACAGCACCACATGAATAATGAAAAAATATATATTTAAATAAATAGGCTACGACATTTACATCATAACCTCCTAAGGAAGCAGGAAACTTTTGAAATTATAGTGTGGAGGAACCTCCCCAATGAAATTGAGGCTTCAGATACACAGCAACTTCTGAGTTCCACCAAGGACATAATGGTGGGTTTATCCACCTGTCTGAGTCATTTCATATTTATTGTCCCCTCTCCCAAAAAAAAATTTAAGAATCAAGAAGCCTTCTCTATCAGCAAGGACCTAAATCATATCTGAAATGTTGTATTTTCTTAGGTTTAGATTCAGATATTTCCAGGAGTGTAAATACAAGATTTTCATTAACTTTCCACTACTACTCTGACCTCTCATTTTTAGCTTCAATCTCAGTGGAAATGAAGTTATCATTCTTCACCTGCCCAAGCATTATTTGTGCTCTCACCATATTGAACAGAAGCAGTGTTGAAGATTGTATTTTGTTCAATATCCCTTCTTTTTGAGAGGCATAAATCAGGGTAATCAGCAGTTCCTATCTTTCCTATCATATTGTTTTTCTCAGTTCATTGAATTCTAGCGGAAGAACCTGTTTTATCAGCTAATCTGAACCTTGTCAGTCTTCCAAATGCCTTTTTCCTGTGAAGAGTTTATTACATGAACAAATAGCAAACAGGAGTAGCAAAAAGTCATTTATTTATAAAATATATTCTCCTTTAACATTATTCGTCATTAATTGAGTTATGTGTGGAAGACCACAAACCACTATGGAACACTATGAAATCCAACATTTTATTCTCCTAACAACAAAATGTTTGGTGAATGATCCATCTTTTTGATGGAATACTTTATGCAGCATGTTTCCCAATCCTGGTCCTGGGGACCCAAAGGGGGGTGCACACTTTAGTTTTTTCCCTAGCACTCGCACACCTGTTTCAAATGTTGCCCTACCACCTACACACTTGATTGACGTAATTAACCTATCATCAAGTCTTTCATTTGAATCAGGTGTGTGAGTGTTAGGGCAAAAACGTGCATCCCTTTGGGTCCCAAGGACTTGGGAAACACTGGTATAGGTCCTTTCTTTCCTATATTTGTGAAGGTAAGAGAATCCCCAGAAGGATAATAAGATGTAGAATGTGTCCTTGTGCAGACATTTCACCAACCCATGAGGAAAATTCAATTTTAAGGTACATTTTTGGGTAAATGCTGCAATTGTAGTGTTTAGAATTAGTGTTAGAATTAGAGTTATGGGTTGGGAGGTATGGTTATTGTTTAGGGTTAAAGTTAGGGTTATGTTTTGAGAACATGGGGTCCCCACAAAGACAGTAAAACTTGTGCTTAAGTGTATGTGTGTTGATGTGCTTGAGAGAGATGAAGTCTAGCCTGATTTCAAGCTAGACCGCCCTGCTAAATTTAGGAGCTGTAATTCATTCATCACCCAGTTAGTGAATGCACCAGAGATGCCCATTTCTCTTCCCAGGTGTTGGATCTGTCCTTCAGGGTCTTTGGCCGTGACTTTGAAACAGTCTGCTGAACATGACTCCCTCAACAAATCTACAGGCAGACAGACATCTTGTGAAATTCTCTAGTGTGTTCCAAATGGCTGCATAAAACCTACATTTTGTAAGGGGCAGATTATTTATTGGGGCAGGGAGACTTGTCAAACTCTAGTTATCAACAAAAAAAATGCACCACCATCCCCAACGAAAACAATATTTCCACTTGAAACAACCCCCCCTCTAAATAAAGCTAAAAATGAAAATAGTTGTATTTATCTGTGCTTTGTTAATAGCCACCATATGCAAGATTTCAATCAAAAACGTCATTTAGCACAGTGGTTGTCTAACTTTTTTCAGGCGAACCACTTCGTGACCCAAATGACACCAAATAAGAGCTTCTAAAATTATTAATATTATTGGTGAGTAGTCAGTAGCAGTAGTAACAGAAAAATAGTGGGACATTATAATCAGTCATCATAAAAGTTTAGGTCAGACCATGCTCATTCCTTGCAAATATGAATTCAGGCCTACTAATCAGAAAATGTAATGTGACAGATACAAAAATCAGGTGCAGAGATCAGTATATACCTGGGCACTGTCTTTATCACCTTCAGAATGTGTGACAGCTAGTGTCCACAACTTACACCAACACACGACATGTGCACTTGTTTTTATGCAGGCTATTTCACCACATGTGGTTAGTAGACAGAGGTAGAATGATAATGCAGCGGAGTAATCTCATTACCAGACACTCAATAACACAGGGGTGAGGTTAACGGGATAAACAACTTTATGGGATTTATTTTACCTTCCTGTGGAGCCGGTCCTGTTTCATTCACACGCAAGTCAAATACAGTATTTGGGTCCCGACCCACTGGGGGCTGGAATTGTGAGATATTCATTTAACATAATCACAACATGATTTACATTTCTATGTTCAGTGTCTTTTGCTTCTGTTTCTATTAGTGATGGGCAAACAAGGCTTCATTAGCATTATTTTAGCAGCTCAGATTTTCCTTACCGCAATTAAAGCCATCATTGAAATTTATAAGGCCATATAGTTTACCATCTAGTCTGTTAAAAAGAACAGACAACAACAACATTTGAACGGACATTAAACATAAAAAGACAGACTAGATTGACAGACTAGATTGTTAACTATATTACCTTATACACTCACCTAAAGGATTATTAGGAACACCATACTAATACTGTGTTTGCCTTCAGAACTGCCTTAATTCTATGTGGCATTGATTCAACAAGGTGCTGAAAGCCTTCTTTAGAAATGTTGGCCCATATTGATAGGATAGCATCTTGCAGTTGATGGAGATTTGTGGGATGCACATCCAGGGCATGAAGCACCCCTTCCACCACATCCCAAAGATGCTCTATTGGGTTGAGATCTGGTGACTGTGGGGGCCATTTTAGTACAGTGAACTCATTGAAATGATTAGAGCTTTGTGACATGGTGCATTATCCTGCTGGAAGTAGCCATCAGAGGATGGGTACATGGTGGTCATAAAGGGATGGACATGGTCAGAAACAATTCTCAGGTAGGCCGTGGCATTTAAACGAGGCCCAATTGGCACTAAGGGGCCTAAAGTGTGCCAAGAAAACATCCCCCACACCATTACACCACCACCACCAGCCTGCACAGTGGTAACAAGGCATGATGGATTCATGTTCTCATTCTGTTTACGCCAAATTCTGACTCTACCATCTGAATGTCTCAACAGAAATCGAGACTCATCAGACCAGGCAACATTCTTTCAGTCTTCAACTGTCCAATTTTGGTGAGCTCGTGCAAATTGTAGCCTCTTTTTCCTATTTGTAGTGGAGATGAGTGGTACCCGGTGGGGTCTTCTGCTGTTGTAGCCCATCCGCCTCAAGGTTGTGCGTGTTGTGGCTTCACAAATGCTTTGCTGCATACCTCGGTTGTAACAAGTGGTTATTTCAGTCAAAGTTGCTCTTCTATCAGCTTGAATCAGTCGGCCCATTCTCCTCTGACCTCTAGCATCAACAAGGCATTTTCGCCCACAGGACTGCCGCATACTGGATGTTTTTCCCTTTTCAGACCACTCTTTGTAAACCCTAGAAATGGTTGTGCGTGAAAATCCCAGTAACTGAGCAGATTGTGAAATACTCAGACCGGCCCGTCTGGCACCAACAACCATGCCACGCTCAAAATTGCTTAAATCACCTTTCTTTCCCATTCTGACATTCAGTCAGAGTTCAGGAGATTGTCTTGACCAGGACCACACCCCTAAATGCATTGAAGCAACTGCCATGTGATTGGTTGATTAGATAATTGCATTAATGAGAAATTGAAATAGGTGTTCGTAATAATCCTTTAGGTGAGTGTATGTCATTTTTTTAGTTTCACCAGTATTTAGTTTGACCCTCGTTAGGTCCCTATTTAACTTCCTCCTGCCCTAGTCTTTCTGGTCAGTCATTGTTTTATATGTAACTTTGTGGTCAAGTCAAATCACGTCAGGTCTCATTGTTGTTGTTTCCTGTTTGTCTTTCGTGTCAATCACAAACAAATACTTGATTTAATGAGGGCATGAAAACTTGACAGATTGTTAGACATTTTATTTCAAATAAACAGAATAGCATGTTTTCCATTTTATTTATCCATGCTCAGTACCAAAGTTTACGCCAAGGCAAATAAATTAACATGAAACTATTCACACAACCTTTACTTTTCCCAAATTGTTTATATTACAGCTATACTCAAAAATGCATAAATAGATTGTATTCCTCACCAGACTGAATACAGTGCGTCATAATGACAAAGCAAAAACAGGTAAGGAAGGGTATTTCTACTAATAAAATTACCATTGAATTTCTATTTCTGGAGCTGCATTTGTTCTAGCAGCCAGTTCTCATTTGGCACAGAGATGATTCTGAGAGATGTGTGACAGAGTAATGTTCTCGTCAAATTCATAAAAGTCCGCTGCCCAACTACAATAAATACACATATTATTTGATACAAATTAGAAAATATATCCTAATAAAATAGGAAGGTTATTTCTACACCAAATAGAAACTGACTAATTAAGTGTCGCCAGTAGACATGTAAGGAAGGTGTTGAGTCACAGCTATTTAAGTAACAGTTGTATTTTGGAAAGGGGCCCACTTGCAATATTTTGCAAGTTAAGTTTAGTTATACCCATTAGAATGTATTTTCTGTTTATGTTAAGGTAGCATTAAAACTGTTTGACTTATACATGGGCCCATTGCAGTATGACTTGGAAAATGTACTTTTTCCTGAGCTGCTTGGTTAATATGTGCTACTCTGATCAGCACACTCCATTCTCAATTTGATATATAAATAATTG
This sequence comes from Esox lucius, assembly GCF_011004845.1. Lineage (NCBI taxonomy): Eukaryota > Metazoa > Chordata > Actinopteri > Esociformes > Esocidae > Esox > Esox lucius. The sequence goes on along the minus strand of NC_047581.1, from coordinate 7,922,136 downwards.
AATATTGTATTAAGACCACAATTAGTCTATCATTATACCCTACCGTTCAAATGTTTGGTGTCACTTAGCAATGTCCTTGTTTTCTAAAGAAAACAAAAGCCTAACAAAATTCATTCTTACAAAAGCCTAATTAACGGGTACGTCATTTCACATGGTATACCTTCATTGTTTTCATCATGTACTGTCCATTGATTGCATTCAGAGAGACTCATTTCTGTAAATAGTTATTATAATATAGTTATTCCTTAATGAATTATCCTGATCAACTGTAAATAATGAATGTGTGCTAACCTAGCTTATATTGACGGAAATTACCAAGGGTATAATCTTGAGTATAATGTAATATATATTTTGTTACCAGTAAATGTTCTCCTGGATATCAAGAAATACTTGAGAAGTTAGACCAAGAGTTTGGTTTTGGGTGAAACTAATTGAATAAATGTCAATGTGGGAATGCCGGTTTCTTTGTTTCATTGTTGGAGAAAACAAAGGAAGAAGGCAATATATTTTTTGCGCCAGTCCTCTTCTGTTTTCACACCTTTTGGAACAAAGAATCAACCTTTCGGTCAAGAGAATATAAAGCCCCCTGTAGCCATAAGACTTCGAGCAACCGATCCTGCAGTTACTGTATGTTCTGCTTCTGACGTGCTGTTGACTTGCTCCCGTGCAACCGAATTAATCCACATAACCAACTGCTGTTGATTTGCTCCTGTGCAACCGAATAAATCCACATAACCAACTGCTGTTGACTTGCTCCTGTGCAACCGAATAAATCCTCATAACCAACTGCTGTTGACTTGCTCTTGTGCAACCGAATAAATCCACATAACCAACTGCTATTTACGTTTGAAGACTTGATTGTAAATCATATTACTGAGAGGAATTTGTTGAGTTTCAAAATCACACTGCACCTTAGCCTAGGGCTAAGAGCCTCCTAAGCCCAGGGCTAAGCAAGTGTTACATTTGCATATTCTGAAGTGGGCTAGCATTACCCTTAGCCTGGGGCTAGCAGGCCCTGCTCTGGAGCAGGGTTAGCACTGACTTTTCAAGGCTAGTCCCAGAAACATGTTAAGAGCCCCCTAAGCCCAGGGCTAAGCAAGTGTTACATTTGCATATTTTCTCTTTCTTTTCATAGTTTTAACAAAGTTGTCCAAGCAAATACCGACTTGATCAACCGATGTCATGAATTTGTTAATTGAATCATGGTAGTGTAACATTGATCATGTGTCTGTGATGTAGGCTACTGTAACATTATTCCCATGCTAGAGAGAACATAATATTTGTAGCTTATCATAGAATGTAAAATGGTATTGAGTCGTATTTGTCCGTTAGCCCAGGGCTTAGGAATACAAGTGTGAATCCTTAACTTAGGGTTGAACCTTAGCCCAGTGTTACTCTTGTGTGAACACAGGCTAAGCTAAACCGTGGACAGTCTTAGCCTGGGGTTAAGATAGCCCAGGGCTTAGAACAATGCAGTGTGAAAAGGTCTATTGATCCAAAATACAATGTAGACAATGTTAATTTTGTAAATTAATATTGTAATTGGAAATAGCAGATTTGTTTGTGGAATATCCACATAGGTGTACACAGGTTTATTTGCAGCAACCATCACTCCTATGTTCCAATGGCATGTTGTGCAAATCCAAGTTTATCATTTTAAAAATGTATCATTAGAAAACCCTTTTGCGATTATGTTAGCACCACTGAAACTGTTGAAGGAAAAAAAATGGCCTTCTTTGCACCAGGTTTTTCAGCATCAGCATTTCTGGGTTCGACTACAGGCTCAAAATGACCAGAAACAAATAACTTTCTTCTGAAACTTGTCAGTCTTTTCTTGTTCTGAAGAATAAAGGCCATTCCATGTGAGAAATTGCCAAGAAACCGAAGAGCAACGACAACGATGTGTAGTACTCCCTCCAAAGCACAGTGCAACCTGGCTCAAATTACAATAGAAAAAGGAGTGGGGCCCCGGTGCACAACTGAGCGAGTGGACAAATACATTTATATCTAATTTGAGAAACAACGCCTCACAGGTAGCTTCATTACATAGTACCCACAGACACCAGTCTCAACATCAACGTGATGGAGTGACTCCAGAATGCTGGCCTTCTAGCAAGGGAAGGACACCATCAATTAAATTAAAACCTGCAAAAACTGTTTAACCCAAATTCTCGCTGTCCTCCCCTGTCCCCTCCCCCCAAAATATCAAGCAATTATTCCATCCATTAATCAGTTGCTTAGAAACAATCAGATGTATACTACGCTGACACATTGAATTGTAGTAATAATAGGATTGTAATAACCAAGGTCCACCAAGCATTGTTAATGTAATTTTTAGGATACTTGAAGATATAAATTAACTGATGACACTTGATTTTGGCCTGGGGCTACTGCAATGCTTTCTATACAAACACATATAAACAACACAAAGGATGTGTGAACGATTTCAGCTTATGATTTTTAATCACTAAAAACAGCAGGAGGGTTCTGTGAAATTCATGAAAAGGTCAGAGAAGCTCTTCACATAATTTTGTGTTTGTAAGACATAGGTTGCTTTTATATTTTGCTACAGCCTTTATACAATGTATCCAAGTATTTAGGGTCCAATATGGATGAAAATACACTTATATTACATTGTACACACTGCAATTTAACCCCATAGTCACTGTATCATTTTAAATCCAAAGCCTGGAACACAGAGCCGCCCCCACCACCCCAAACATTTTTTACTGTCCAAATACTTTTGGCATTTTCTTTATTTACCAATTGCAAAATATGAGCTATTGGAGGTTACTTGTGTAACCCTGGACCCAAGAAATGCTTGGACCAGCAGGCAATCAATGGAAATGTTTTGAGAATAACGCTAGGGTGAACTACTTTGGCTGCTATGGTGAAAAACAAGTACCATAGACTGAAGCCCTATCAAAAATGACCCAGATTAAGTGTGCCAGGACATTACATATCGGATTTAGGGGGCCATTTGGGTTTGTGATAATATTTAGGATCATAATAAAATCAGAAAATGACAGTCTAGAAAAAAATAACATCTATTCGCTCTTTCTACTAAGAAGAGGGTTCCTATTGACCTATTTCCTTTATAAACTGAGACTAATATAATTTTGGAAACCAAACAATGCCTTCACGCTCAATGCTAAATATTGATCCAAGGTTGTTGTGGAAGTAAGCTTATTGCCGCTCTAAATCTAGCATGGAGACATGCGTGATCACAGGCTCCCAAGTTTACCTCAAAGACCCCTCCACTAGCCAACAGAATCACTGTAATGGGCCCATGACAGAGTTAGGAAACAGAAATGTAATTACAAAGAAAATGTAATGGAATTAGCAATGAAACGGCAGGGCTCTAAGTCAAAAGGAAACCTACTCTCCATTTACTGCACTTATTTTGATTAAGAGAGCTATCAGGATGCCATTTTGGAATCACCTCAGGTAAAGGAATGTAGCATGTTGCCTTGAATGGTGAGTGAGTGGGTGTCGTTTTGTAATTGAAAGCAGGTGCTGCGACCATCCAACCAAGTACCATTAATAGTAGACCCATCAGTCATAAGTAAAAGTTCTCTATCCTTCTCTCTCCTTCACTCCATCCATAAAAAAGTTGGTAGGAGGAGTAAAAGATAAGAAGAGGTTGAGTGGTATGCCCTTCAAACATAAGCCAAGATACATTGTTTTAGCTCTAAGCGTCCATGTTGCCTTTGGAATAGATAGATAACTTAATTCCAAATGGAAATGATTCACCATTGTTCACAGAGGATCAATTTGGAATCCAAGCTTATTTAGAATGGCTCTGTGACCTAGTGCTACAACTCTCCTTAGCATTTAACCCTGGACGCATAATCCAACAACATGAATCTGTTAAATGTAACCTAAAACATAAATTTATGCCCAACGGGTCACATACAACGTTATTTATCATGAAAGTAAACAACAACTAATAATTACAATAATATTAATATATTAAAGTTCTAATGCCAATATTAAACAAGCAATAAGGTAGTCATGACAGCTCAGCTAACTGAGACCAAGTCTTTGAATGCTGCAAAAGTTGGTTTTGTGTCTAGTATTTTTCTTAACCCAAAAACAACTACTGTAAATGCAATACAACTAGAATTTATCAGAACCAAAAGTTAATACAGGTAACAGGATATTTTGTGGTCATGACTGACAGGTGCTGGAGAATCATTTTGGGAAAAGAAGGTGATCAGGTTGGAAATGATCAGAAATGATCTTTTATTCATATTTCATTAAGGACTTCGATGAAGGTTTAAGTGTTGGTCGTTTCCTTTTTTTGCGGACAATACATTGCATTGCAGCTCTCCCCGGAGCCTGGCAGAAGCAGACCAAAACCACTGGACACAGTAAGAGAGGATGGACTCGATGGCTGCATAAAGCCGGATCAGGACTGATTGTTTTATTTTCAGCTAGCGGTGCATCTGCCGGTGACACTTTCTGCTAATCGCTGGGGTTGTTGTCGTCCCACCAGAGACTGTGGGAGATGATGGACACTAGACATTGTAATGATTCTCCCCAACTAACAGCTGAGCCCAGTCTCAGTGGGGTGGCGGGTGGGGTGGGGGGTTCCTGAAGTTCACAACCTTCATGGTGTTGCATGTGTTAAGTTCCAAGTTATTTTCACTGCATCAGGCTACCCAGCCAATGCATTGTGGGAGGTCCGGTCTTTGCCATAAAGTAAGTGGAAGTGAGAGCAGATATCCTGGTGCAGCTTCAGTGGAAGGGGATGAATAGTTCATTTTATGCTTACCCATCTTCAATGTACAGCTGAAATCCACAAACAGGATCCTTGTCTTTGGGTTGCCAAGGTGTTGGTTGAAGTAATCAAGGCTTATGTTGATAGTGGTGTCAACAGACCTAAACAAAAACCTCCGTGACGGTTTTTATATCAGTCAAATCTGCTGTAGAACTGGTTTAGTTTACTTTGCATTCAATGTACCCCTTGTTTGATAATCTTTTTGATACACATATAAATGTACAGGAGCTTTCTGGTCAGGCTGCTTTATTGCTGCATTCTTCATGAAGGATGACAACTGAGATAAATTAGCTAATTATTTGTTTATTTAAATTGATGGATTAATGTATGTTGATCATTAACATACCCATATTGTACAGTTATTCCTTGATCAGTGTGGTTTTCTTCTAATACACATTTGTTTCCTGGATTTGGAAATATATGAATACCTGCAATTATACATTTTAATCCTCTAACTAATGGTTGTGAAATGAAAGCAATATGGCCTGCTTTGTTTGCATTACAATAAATCAATTATCCTGGTTCCCCCTCAGTGGAATAAATTGATGTGAATTTAGTGTCCATGTCTGTTGCTCTGAGCCTGTTATTATCAAACGATTACACTGCAGAAATAAAATGTTTGACTCGATTTATTTGAGCAATTTCACACACTAGAAAGCACAGAATACATATTTGGTGATGCTGATTAATGATGTAGTCCTTATTCCTTAACCCTAAAAGTGACATGAATTTTGACCAACAGGAGTAGAAATATAATCATTTGAAAAAGCAATTTTTAATCCTTCTGAAATGGCTACATCGTCACCGTCACTACTGACTGATCCCTGGCTGTGACTCCACTCTCTGAGGGTTTCTTGGTTGGAGTAGGATATGAAAAAACGTATTTCGACATGTTATTTGTCATCTCACAATACCACTCGTCCCAGACAAATACTGCTGTATGTTCACTGAATTTAAAAGATTACAAAAAAACTGTACATGTGGTATGTGCAAAGTTTTGGGCAACTTAGTCATTACTTTGTAATATTCCCAGAAATCACAGCTTTTATAATATCCGAGTCTTCGGACTTTAAAAGCTACTCAAAAAACCTAATCTTTCATTTTATGTTGTTTATCTTTTGGTATTTTGGACCATTGTCTTGTTGTAACATCCAACCTCTTTTCAGCTTCAATTTCTTCACTGACTGTGGAACATTAGCTTCCAATGTCTGTTGATATTTAGTAGAATCCATTCTTCCCTCTAACTTCACAATACATCCTATGTCACTGACTGCCACTCAACCCCAAAGCATAATAGATCCACCCCTAGTCTTAAAAGTTGGCAACATTTTCTTTTCTTCAAATGCTATCTTTTTTTCTCCAAATGTCACTTTGCTGATTGTGGCCAAAGAATAAATGTTTTACTTCAGACCACAGCAATGTGTTCAGAAACGCCTCAGGCTTATCTAAATGCTGTGCTGCATACTTCAGAAGTCTCATATAAAAAAAGTTGTAACATAGTTTAGGTTTCCTTCTGGTGACTCTTCAACATAGACCATGTTTGTGCAATGCTGAACAGTGGATCGGTGCATCAATACTCCTATAATAGCTAACCATCTGAATGCTCTGCATTCCTGACTACTCTAGTACTCCTGACTACTCTACTCTAGTACTCTAATAAAGAAAATAAAGCAACAGAGTTGGAAAGACCTAATTTGGTACGATGCCATTGACTCAATAGAAAAACAGAGCGCTGAGACCAAGACATAGCCTGCAGAACCTATAACAACACAAAATTACCTCAGAATTCTCCCAAATCCTTCTATTAAAGGTAGATAGTTTTGACAAAATACTTAAACTAAATAATGAATAATCTGGCTTACAGTTGCAGTGTCATGGGTGTAGATGGAGAAGGAGCCAGTTGCAGGAGCTTGAGGAAGAAATTAGCTTTATTACTCAAGTTCAAACACTGTATTGTAAACAAACTGAGCATGGTGTTATTGTTTATTTTATTTTAACTACCAGAAAAATATTACCATATATTCATAACCGAACAACCAAATTGCATTGATAGTTTACTCCTCCCTCCCCACTGAGCCCCTCCTTAAGTACGAAATGTATAGTCGAAACAGGAAAGTCTAGAGCCAACATTAGCATAAATCGCAGGTATAGCCCTGGTACCGGGGTAAAGCACCAGTGGAAACGCGGCATTAGAAAGTCCAGAAACATTTGCATACAACTACATCAGTACCTGTAAAAACACTTCCATTGGTACTGAGGTAAAAATTGATTTGGAGACACCTTTGAGTTTGCCCTCTATAAATCAGAAACTACAGAGATGAATACATATCTAGCTTCTGGTCAATTTATACCAAGATGTCTGTGTATTTAATAGGGTTAACACAGGTCTAAACCAGCTTCAGATAACAGGTTAACACTGACAACACAGTACAACTGTCTTCCTTATCCAGAGCTGAGATTTAGCACTTTGATTTCATTTGAAAAACCCACAGTCTACACTGCAAAAAAATATATGGCTTATCAAGTATATTTATCTTATTTTGAGGTTAAAACCCTACCATCCTTAAAATGTGGTATATTTTTCTTAACAAGCAAGATTATATTGTTGGTTTTTAGAACATATGAATATTGTAAAAAATGTCTTGTTCCATTGGCAGAATAATTTGAATATTGTGTAATTGTTCTTGTTCCATTGTCAGATTATTTCACTTATTTCAAGCAAATATCTCCTCAAATATAGTTAAAATGTCTTGTTCCATTGGCAACATTGTTTGCAGTGTAAAAAAGGACTCCCTTACCAAGGCCTTTCATGATGCAGAGATGTGTAAACGTTTAATATTTGTTTGTATTGAAGTGAACATGCCATCACTTAAATCAAGGATTTTTTAAGAAGAGTGCCTTGGTCTATTTTGTTTTTAATAACACTGACTGTAGCAAATTCAGCTTGATTCAGTTCGAAGGTCCAGGTTATCTGAAATTATAATCACTACTGTTGGTCTTCTTCAGTGGTGTTGAATGGAGGTATTTGTTGTTATTAATTTTCTCATCTTTAATGATATATGGATTGGACCGCTTCCTCTCAAATTGTTAGGAATCTTCATTGCACTTTATCAAACATCTCAGCTTATTGTTCTGCTTTAATCAATATTTAACAGAGGCACCTTAGGCAGCAATTACAGTGTCTACCAGCTTTGCATATTTGGACACAACAATTTTTACTTTCTCCACAAAGTTGAATCAGGACAATCAGACATTCTTCCCCCCCCCACAAATTCACTGGGCCACACAAGGACATTTACATTCACTGGGCCACACAAGGACATTTACATTCACTGGGCCACACAAGGAAATTTTTGCATTTAAGCCACTTCAGTGTGGCTTTGGAATCATTGTTCTGGGGGACAATGAGTCTTCTCCCATATCCCAGGTTTCTTCAGCAGAATTCAATATTTTTCTTTCCCAGCATTTACATTTTAGTCATATAACTGACACCCTTAGCCAGAGCAACTTACAGTAGTGAGTGCATACATTTCCAATCTGGTGCCCCATGTGAATTGAACCCACAACCTCTGGTGTTACCTGTAATTTGCGGCATCCATTTTTCCTTCTTTTTTCGCAAGCTTTTGAGACTTTCACGTGGATGTAATCTGAACCTCACCCACAAAATCTCAGTACAATCAATTTCCATGTCAGACATTTCCCATCCAATCCTAATAACTAAGACTGAACTCAGTGAGAAGAGAGCCAGTCACATCAGGCGTTGAATAATCTGCACGCCAACGTCAAAAGGCAATATGAGGGGAGGGCAGCAGCCATTCTTCCGCACACCGGCGGCGTATCCCATATCTCTCCCCTTATCCCGTCCTGTCCAGCGGACACAGTGTTGCTAATGAGAGGTCAGCCAAGGTGGTGTTATCCTGGCCGGGCAGGGCAGTACATGCACAGCACTGCTGGGGGATGCATTACTCACAGCCATAATCATCACACTGATAATCGTCTGTGGCAGAAACTGCGGGGAGGCAGTTAGCGTTCACAGCCTTATTATATCCGGTTAAAGAACCCATGCTCACCCTCCGATTATCAGTCTTTGTCTGCATATAAAAAGGAGAACGATAGGAAAGTAGGTGGATGGGGAGAAAGGGAGCCGAGGGGTGTAGGAGAAGACGGAGGAGAACAGTGAGGTATGGATGGAGGAATGGAGAAGTGGGAAGGAGGGGAGGCGTGAATAAGGGAAACGAGTGGTTGACAGTCTGAATGTGATGGTAATCCTCGTATTTCCATTGGTGTATGGCTGTTGTTTTAACCCTGTGGGCTTTGTTGCCTCAGGCTGTGGTTTAAGTTCCATTCTCTTCTGTTTGTATTTGTTAAATTATTCATTAACTACTAATACCAATGTTTTGGTGAACTCTCCTGTGCTTTTTCTTTTTTTGTCCAGCAAATTATCTGAAACAGAATTAGCATTGGTGTGTCTAGTTCAGAATTGGCAATATATTTTGCATTTGCATGTATTTACATTGTCTTACATTTTTTAAAAGGTGCACAGATGTGAGTTCAAACACTGTTTTGCCTTCCAATTAGGCTCATTCTTTGTAATTATCATTTAATCATCCACTTCACCCCCTTTCGTAGGACAATATTACAATTATCACCAATGTTACACTCTTAAATGCTTGATAGATATTAGACTAATTAGACGTTAAATCTTGTTTTTATCATTTTTAGAACCTTTTCAAGATTTCTACCTACCACCACATCACTTAGGATGACATCATATCTTTCTTACAGTATTACATTAACTTAAAAAATATAAAGTATACATTTGTATGATTTTCCTTGCTTTAGCCATTCCTAAACACTTGTTCAACATTTACCTTGAAACTCAATCCTGAGTGCAATTTTCCAGTTTGTTAATCCTCGCTTTGTAAAAATGTTGTGCATCCAGGTTAACTGATTACTCCAGCCACGGTCTTTCATCATAGCAGATTGGGTTTAATACACGAGTGGTTTGACCAAATAGACATTTAGAGAACGATTTACACCTCGTTGAAGCCCCAAACACACCTACAGCGCCAATGCGCTGTGATACACCGTAAGTTAATTCATTTCAAATGGAACGCTGCGATTGGCTTGCAGCATTGCAGTGTAGAAGCAGTTGCAAAACGTTTAGTCTTGTGTATGTGTTGGATTTTTTTCAATGTATGCCTAAAATTGTATTTGTGGAAGCAGGGCGGAAGTAGTAGCGATATATATTTGATATATATGTTTCACCACCAGGGAAACTAGAGCAGTATAATCTATTAGCTAACATCCCCCTATTATTGGCCACCCCCTATTTTTGTCCATTTCTAGTGGGTGGAGAACTAAATCCTCTCAATTTCAAAATGTAAATGCACTGGAAAATAACGGTACATTTTGCTATTAAATATACACTTTCAGCTAGCCCACCTCCATTTTATAGAGATGTATGGGGGTCAAATCATTTTTTGGGAGATTTAATAAATATCATGTAAGGTGCAAATCGTGAAATTCGACTCGTGTGACAGACCAGACGTGATGAAATATTAAAGTGATCAGTCTTTTTGTCTGCACCAGAAGGCATGAAAGGTAACTAAAACTTTATAGTAGACACATCAGAGAAGACTATGATCTGTCATTGGTAATCCAATTAAAAAGGAATTATAATGTAATTCTACAAAATAGTAAGGTGGCCACAGTGGTCGATGATAACCAACTAGCAGAAGATAATATCTCCACTGACATTTCAGAAATTATAATTAATGACATGCTAGCAAACACTTTAATGTCACTAATAATCCCAAAACATTGAGAACTTGATCAAATGATTACTGAGTACAAGAAGATTTATTTCACAACTGCTGTTGTCTATGCTGATAATAGGGGATTCTACACTAGTTCTAAATTCTAATGAGACAAAGCTACGAGTCATCACTCCTTAGTTTATTTTGCTTCCTCAGAGATTCACCAATAGTAAACTAATCCCACAAATGCTCTCCTACATTCTGCATCAGACCAAGAAGCTAATCATTCTCAATTTGTCCCATGAATTGCTGGCAGGTTAAAAAGAGCAGAGAGGTTGATTCCGGTGAGGAGACACCCCTATTCCCTGGACACTTCAGTATAAACAGAGCCCTAAGAGCTCTGTTGAAAAAGTATTTAAATACATGGGGAATAGGGGGTCATTTGTGCTTCTAGCAGGGTCTTTCATGTTATCAAGATTAATGTTTGATGGTTTTCAGTCAACATAGCAGTTAGGCTACAGTTTCTTAAGGTCTCTTAACAAGGTCTCTTTCTTCTCCCCACCAGTTTCTGTTTTCACGTTGCTGAAAAATAACTGACATTAAATATTCAACAACTTATGGCCTTGCTGTTAAATGACTGTTGGTTATGTTTTTTGTCCTGCTCTCTTTACCAGGTAAGTACGACTGAGAACACATATTCAGCAACAACCTAGGAGCAATTAGGGTAAACTATCTGACATTTTTCTCATCATTCACCATTGACATTCAAAGTGAAGATGCATAGAAAACACACTAATGTAGTCTAATAATGTAGTCAACTGGAGGTAATCAAGGACAGATATATCTATTTATTGTAGAAGTCATTATATAATTTCAGAATAGCCTTCAAATGATATGGCCAACTTTACCACTCCTGAGGTCAAAGAATTCTGTAAATCCCCCTAAATGTAGAGGAGAGTTCTGCACTATACAGCTCAGTAAAATTGTACACATGCTATGGCACCTTTGTTGGTAAGATATATAAATGGTTGTATGCCAAAGCAGAACGACCATTTCCACTTCCTTGGCTGTGAGGTGTATGTGGCTGGATGGATGGTAGATGGCATGTGTGTGCGTGTGTTTTTGTTGGACCTTTGAAGTGTGACAAAATTTGGTATTCATCTCAGTCTGTTCTGCCATGTTTTACATTTCCCTTTCTTCTTTCGTTATGAAGGATGTAAGTCAACCATGAAAGCTTTGAAGATGCCATCACCATGAGCTATCAGGGCCCATATGCCCGTCAAGTGGTATTTTTATAGAAATAATTCGGACAGGGAAGTGTTTGCATATATGGTCACCGGTGTAAAGAATGCTGTTCCTTGCTGTGCATGTTTTTGCCCAGGTGTTCTTAACTGAAACAAATTGAGTCAATTGAGTAATTAGCTGCTGTGTTATAGCCAAAGGGCAAATGAGGAAGGCGAAGGGGGAAAAAGGAAAGCAGAAAGTTACATCTCTGGGATATTTTCAGCCTTCTCAATTAATTGGCTATCTTAAAGAATTTTGACTTGAATAGGCAGACTTTGAGTCTATTGACAGACATGCTGGACATCAATCAATCAATCAATCAATCAAATGTATTTATAAAGCCCTTTTTACATCAGCAGTTGTCACAAAGTGCTTTACAAGGACACCCGGCCTTAAACCCCAAGGAGCAAACAACAGTAGTGTTGGATTTCAGTGTCTAGGAAAAACTCCCTAAGAAGGCCGAATTTTAGTAAGAAACCTAGAGAGGACCCAGTCTCAGAGAGGTGACCAGTCCTCTTCTGGCTGTGCTGGGTGAGATATTTAGAGTTCAATTGGAATAATTTATACATTTCTCTAAGCTAAATCCAGAGTCTATTTGATTTTAGACTAGGTCAAAAGTATGACCAGGTGGACAAGGACAGGGACAGCAACGGATCCCCCAAACCAGGTACTCCGCAGGTGTGGACCTGGACCTCATCTCCTCCTAAAATGTAAAACTGGAGGAGACTGAGAAAAGTTAGAAAGTGCATTCCTCATATCCCCCAGCACAATAATATAGCAGCGTAACACCTTGGAACTGAGACGGGGGGGTCCGGCGACACTGTGGCCCTACCCGGGGGAGGCCCCGGACAGGGCCCAACAGGCAGGAAATCAATCCACCCACATTGCCAGGCATCAACCAAAGGGACACCCACCAACCGCAACCCCCCTGAATGAGGGCCGAGTATTGCCAGCAGCGTACAGCCCAATTGCACAAGTGCGCAACAGAGAGTCAACAACAAGCCAGTGACTCTTCCCCGAAAGGCATTGGAGGGAGGGCATCCCAGTGGCGACGAGAGCCCACCTGGCAAGACAGCAAGGGTGGACAGTATCAAGCCTACTGGTCACCTTCACGCCCCTGGGCCAGGCTACACCTAATTATAAACCGTGCTGTAGAGATTCGTTTTTAGTAGACACTTGAAAGTTTGCACTGAGTTTGCATTTCTAACCTTAATTGGCAGATCATTCCATAGTAGTGGAGCTCTATGAGAAAAGGCCCTGCCACCAGCTGTTTATTTAGAAATTCTAGGTACAATTAAAAGGCCTGCATCTTGCGATCGTAGGTTACGTGTAGTAGGTATGTATGGCTGGATCATTTCAGCAAGGTAAGTAGGAGCAAGTCCATGTATTGATTTATAGGTTAAGAGTAAAACCTTAAAATCAGGCCTAACCCTAACAGGCAGCCAGTGTAAGGACGCTAGGACAGGAGTAATGTGTTCACATTTTTTTGTTCTAGTTAGGATTCTAGCAGCTGTGTGCAGCACTAATTGAAGTTTATTTATTCATTTGTCTGGATAACCAGAGAGAAGAGCATTGCAGTAATCTCGTCTAGAAGTAACGAAAGCATGGATACATTATTCTGCATCAGTTTTTGATAGAAAGTTTCACATTTTTGCAATGTTTCGAAGATGAAAATAAGCAACTCTTGAGACATATTTTACATGTTCTTCAAAGGTGAGGTCAGGGTCGAGGTTCACAGTGAGATCTGCTAACAACGCTCTTTGTTTCTTGGGTCGTAAAACGAGCATTTCTGTTTTCCTTGAGTTTAAGAGCAAAACATTCTCTGTCATCCACTTCCTAATATCTGAAACGCATGGTTCCAAAGTAGCTAATTTAGGAGCTTCTCCATGCTTCACTGAAATATATAACTGTGTGTCATCAGCGTAACAGTGAAAGTTTAAATTGTCATTCCGGATTACATCGCCCAGAGGGAGCATATATAGTGAGAACAATAATGGGCCCAGAACCGAGCTTTGAGGAACACCAAAGCATACCTTTTACTTGTCAGAGGATATGCCATCCACACTAAAAAACTGATATATTTCAGATAATTAAGATTTAAACCAGGCTAGAACATGTCCACGTAGCCCAATATGGGTTTCCAGTCTCTCTAAGAGAAGGGAGTGATCAATAGTGTCAAAAGCAGCACTAAGATCAAGAAGCAACAGGATGGATGCGGAACCTTTGTCTGAGGCCATTAGAAAGTAATTGTTACCTTCACGAGTGCAGTCTCAGTACTATGATGGAATCTGAAACCGGACTGGAGTATTTCATAAATGTTATTTGTCTTCAGGAAGGCATTCAGTTGTTGGGAAACCCATTTTTCTAAGATTTTTTAGAGCAACGGGAGGTTCGATATTGGCCTATAATTGTTTAATATGTCGGGATCCAGATTAGATTTTTTTAGAAGAGGCTTAATTTTCGCTATTTCTAGTGAGTTTGGTACACATCCGGAGGAAAGGGAGCAATGTATTATGTTCAGCATTGGCAGACCTAGCACAGGAAATAGCTTCTTAAGTAATTTTGTTGGAATTGGGTCTAGCTGAGAGTTTGTAGGTTTAGAACTCATTACAAATTTAGTAAATGTGTTGAGCAATACGGTATCAAAAAATTCAAGTGTCCCCATTGACACCTGGTCAGGGAGGTTCAGGACATTTTTAGGACAACTGAGATTTTCAGGACCATAACTATTTAAGGAGGAGTCAGTTACTTGTTTTCTAATGGTGATGATCTTTTCATCAAAGTAGTTCATGTATTCATTACAACTAAAGTGAAGACCAACTTCACTTGCTAAGCTTTGCTTTTTTGTTAACTTTGCAACTGGATTGTTTTTGTTCACCTCAATCAGGTTGGAGAAATAAGCTGATCGAGCAGACATGAGTGATTTTCGGCATTGTAGTGTACTGTCTATCCAGGCTAGTCTGAATACTTCCAACTTGGTGGAGTGCCACTTTTGCTCAAATTTTCTGGAGGCTTGCTTAAGTGCTCTAGTATAGTCTGTGTACCAGGGAGCAAGTTTCTTGTTGTGTATTTCTTAAATTTTTAGTGGTGCAACTGTGTCTAATGTATTCCGCAGTGTTGAGTTTAGATCCTTGATTTGATCGTTTACAGCTTTATTTACACTGTCGTTAATGAGCGAACTTGTAAGAATATCAAGGAATTTATTTGTAGTCCGAGAATTTATAATACGGCTTTTGAAACTCATTGTTTGCGGAGCAAGTGGATTTCTTGTTTTAACGGTAAATGTAATAAGACAGTGATCCGATAATCCAGGATTTTGGGGGTAAATTATTAGATCTACAATATCTATTTCTCGTGACAGGACTACATCTAAGGTATGATTGTGGCAATGTGTTGGACCTGAGACATGTTGGATAAAACCCATTGAGTCAATTATGGCTTCAAAGGCTTTTTGAAGAGGATCATTGGACTTTTCCATATGAATATTGAAATCACCACAAATTAGAATACTATCTGCCATGACTACAAGGTTAGACAAGAATTCTGGAAACTCATTGAGGAACATTGTGTATGGCCCGGGGGGCCTATAAATAGTAGCTATGTAAAACGATTTATCGGCCTGGTTAACTTTCATTAGTAAAACTTCAAAAGAATGAAACTCAGTGATATGTTTGAGAGTAAATTTATATTAAATACATAAATATTAGCAACACCCCCCCCCTTTTCGGGATGCACAAGGGATATGATCACTAGTATAACCAGGAGGAGAGGCATCATTTAAGGCAGTGAATTCATTAGGCTTTAGCCACGTTTCACATAAACCAATAACATCTAGTTTATGATCAGAGATGAATTCATTTACGGCAACTGCCTTTGGAGCAAGGGATCTAACATTTAGGAGTCCCATTTTGAGAATCGAGGTGATACAGTCATTTTTATTTTTATTTGTGACCGAGGTGGAGGATGGCTTTCTCTTAATAAGGTTGTTTTTGTTAGCACTACCTTGTTTAACTTTTCTCAGCCTGGAATGAGTCACAGTGGCAATAGGTAAACTACTCTGGCTATGCTATCGACAGACTCCACTGTCCTAGCAGGCTGGCTTTCTGTTGAAAGTGTCAGTTGGATTTAGCAACGATTCTGGTTTAACTGGTCGACGGCATTTCTTCCCAGTGACCAAGAGAAAGTTCTTGCCCGGCTGCAGGAGCTGTGCCGGGGGGCTAACAAGACAATCGTTTCTTCCTGGTGGCACTGACACAGTTTTTTCTATTTCTACACTAGCATAATCCTTGCCTGACATTTGCGTCAGAAGCCGAACCTCTAACTCTGCTATCTTTACCTGAAGACGATAGTTCTCCTCCGTGTTGTTGATACAACAATTACAGTGATAAGGCATTTTAATGATACTTAGCCTCGGGTGTTCAGGAGTGAGTAGTTCTGTTAATTATGTCCAAAAGAGTTGGATAAGAGGTCAACAGATGAAAATATTGCGTTGGTAAAACTCTTAAAATATAATTTTTACCAATTAGTTCATATAGAGTAAATTCGAAATAAGTTTGGCAGGTAGCCAGGTAGGTAACAGCAGGCAGCGTACAGCACGTCAACAATCTGCAATCTCAACAATCCCACAATACAGTTCGTAACCAATCAATACAGTGTCTTTGACATTTGTTATCTACACATAAAGGTGTACAGATTAAACTGAGAATGCTAAATTTAGTTAGCTAAGTGTGCAAAGACAAGTATGACACGAAAACAGTGCACTTGTACTGTAGGCTAATTCAGTGGTCCAACCTCAGGACCTGTGGAACAGGGTGCTACGCCAGTGGATGCCATTCTTCAAAATGTCCAGTTAGGTCCGGAAATAATTGGACACCAAAATTGGTTGTTTACCAAAATATATTCAAATTACTGTTAAATAATGAATATAGGCTTACAATGCAGTCTCTCAGCTTTAATTTGAGGGTATTCACATGCAAATTGGAGGAGGGGTTAGGAATCACATTTTTAATATGTAGCCCCTTCTTTTTCATGGGACCACAAGTAATTAGATAATTGACTCAAAGCTGTTTCATGGACAGGTGTGGGCTATTCCTTCATTATTTCTTCATCAATTTAGCAGGTGACAGGTCTGGAGTAGATTCCAGGTGTGGCATTCACATTTGGAAGCTGTTGCTGTGAACCCACAACATGTGGTTCAAGGAGCTCTCAATGCAAGTGAAACAGGCCATCCTTAAGCTGCAAAGAAAAATCCATCAGAAAGATAGCAGGAACATTAGGAGTGGCCAAATCAACAGTTTGGTACATTCTGAGAAAAAACGAATGCACTGGTAAGCTCTGCAACACAAAAAGGCCTGGACGTCCACAGAAGACAACAGTGGTGGGTGATCATAGGATCCTTTCCATGGTAAAGCAAAAACCTCTTCACAACATCCACCCAAGTGAAGAACACTCTCCAGGAGGTAGGCAAATCATTATCCAAGTCTACCATAAAGAGAATACTTCACAAGAGCAAATTCAGAGAGTTCACCACAAGGAGCAAACCATTCATAAGCCTCAAGAATGGAAAGGCCAGATTAAACTTTGCCAAAAAACATCAAAAAAGGCAGCCCAGTTCTGGAACAGCATTCTTTGTACAGATGAAACTAAGATCAACCTGAACCAGAATGACAAAAGACAGAAGCCGCCGGATGAATTCTAAAGTGTATAGGGTTATATTGCCTGCTCAGATTCAGCCAAATTCAGTGAAGATTAAAGCTGAAACTCTGCACTTCAATTGCATCTTGGTTGTTTCATTTCAAATCCAATGTGGTGGCATACAGAGTCAAAATTAAGAAAACTGTGTCAGTGTCCAAATATTTCCAGACCTAACTATCTCGTTCAACAGTGTGAAAAAATTGTAAATGTCAACTAGTACTTTATGAGTTCTTAGTACTTACTGCTACATCGAATGATTAGCATATTTTGTAACAATGGTACTTACCTTTTTGTTCCACACTAGATCAAAGGAACCTTTTGTAATTAATAATTGAAACGGTTTAATGTATTTATATTTTTACATTAAACCTTCGAGTAGGCAAAGTTATCGAAAAGTGACTAGCAGTGCTGTAGGAGTTATTTTAGATACTCTTCAAAGCTTCTAGGCGGAGCTGGTTCCAACATTTTATTTTACCACAAGGCAGGGCAAAGTTTGCATGTGACAAAAGACAAATGCCTTGCGTTAAATTGCCACGGGGAACATCCAAATTAGGACACGACTTCACTCAATCTCTTAATATGAAATGTGTCAGGCATAATTGGTCTCTCAGTGGATTAAAGCATAAAAACCGCAGGGGGGATGCTGTTCCCAGTCTAACTCCATCTGTGCCAGCTGACGTGCCACAGCTAGGCCATTAACATGCGTTTAAGCTCTATACTGTAGAGCTGAAGTTCCACACAACAAACCTGCGCTCGACTCCCCTGTAGATCCAGTGGATGACATTACGAGAGCCAGTCACACATCATCCCTCCCATTACACGTGCCACATAATGGCACGCCTCCATCCCTTCCCAAATTCCAAAAACAAATGTGCCAGGCAGGCGGCTGTGTGTTTGTTTGTGTGGAGCTATCAGCCACAGGACAGATGTGCTCCTTGGCATCGACTATACAGCAAAGCAGTACTTGTAGTCATCGTCTGTGTGTTTGTGTATCTAGGTGTGTGTGTGTGGCGTGACCGTCACTGTCCAATTATAGAGCTGACTGCAGCAAGCAATTCTCTGCTGTTCTGTTCAACTGTGCATATTTGCTCCAGAGCACAGCAAAGCATTCTGGTCCAAACTATTTGGAATCCAAAGCCCCTTGGCATGTAGTGTCTCACCTTCCCTGAAGAGTTTCTCTGTGAACAAATGTGCCATATCAACACGCATGCACAGACACACACACATCTCTCTTGATTTATGCAGTACGATTTTAGACAACCCTAGTTGGTCAAAAGGGAGTCTTTCTGGTGTCAGCCATATCATTTTATACAATAGCAGCCATTTTTTCTAATTTAGTAGAATCTTATCTGGGGCAATTTGCATAAGTGATTGCTTACATCTGAGTATTTATGGTTCTTGTAATTCCTTATGGGGGAAGGAGTGAGAATGAGTCAGTCAGCTGGAATCTGGGGATGATTTGTAGATGGCCTTGATGGTATAAGGGACAGACAATAATTTAGTGAGGAAACCTGCTCTTAAGTGCAATGCAGGGCAATGTAGTTAGGGCTAACAGCACTTAAATGCAATTTACACACCTTTTGAAAAATTGAATTTACTGGTTTTTTAGCCATTATTTACCTTTTATTATGGTTGAGTGGCTTATTGTTACGGTTATCATGGATCATCACTCCGAAATGAGTTGAAAATGAACAACTGGAATCGTGATTGTGGTTGTTTCCTCTTCACCCTTTTGATTTCTCTGAGTTGTGCATTCACAGCCTGAGTGTGAATCTCTTAAGCTTATATTTCCCTCCCTGTACTCAATCTCCATGTGCCCAGAAAAACTGGATTTAGTCTTCAAACATGAACATTCTCTAAGAGAAAAGAGGATTGCATTCTGATTGAACAACCCAGACAGCTATCCTTCAATCACAATGTGTATGCAAGTATTGGACCTCCAGTTTTTCTCTTTACAGAACATGTTCGTTGCCAAGCAACTGTTGTTTGACCAGTTGAAACCAGAGTGTCAAAAGTTGCTAGCTCATGACTAAATTCTGAAGGTGAAAATACATGCTACAATTCCAACATCAAACCTCAATATACTTTATTCAACTTAATTATTTGTGATCATGTAATTTACATAATGTTACCTGCACTTAATAACAAAAAATGGATAACATTAGCACACCACTGTCCGAATCACAATATTTAGGTTTTATAACCTTAAACAAACAGAACCATTAAATGACCTGTGTCAAGTTGGCCCCCCATCCAATGCAAAACTTTGGCAAAATAGGCTTAATCGTTTGTGTGCGGTTTGTGCTGGTTTGTGCCATAAACATTTTCATTTGTGCTGCTGTCATTTTATAGATATTAAATAATATTTTATAGGTAATTCTGAGGTCACTCAGCCCCCCAACAGGCTCCAAAATCAACCAAAATAGTCTTGTTTGGTTGTGCTGTGTTTGTGTCGGTGTGACAGTGAGGTGACAACCAGCCACGTCATCTCCCACTTTCCCCAGTTTACTTTTCATACACGAACACATCCCGGACTTCTCTTGTCTCTGATTATCACCCACACCTGGTCCCAATCCGGTCGTTAGTATATGTTTCAATGTTGCTCCTCTGCTCCCTTCATTTGTCGGTCATTGTTGCTTGTCTACGTTTGTTTCATGTATGTGGTGAGTGTTCTGTTTTGGTGTATCCCTTTTGTTTTGTATGTTTTTGGTGCTCAGTGTTATTTTTCATTAAAAACACATCATGGACTGCCACACTGCCTGCGTCTGGTTCCTTCCTACGCCATTCGTGACAGACGGTTTGTGTTGTTAAATGTTTTATTTGTGCTGCTTCTGTATTTTACACACTAGACATTTTCCAAAATGAGTCAATATAGGCTAATTTGTTTGTGCTTCATTTGTGCTGTTAAAATTTTCATTTGTGCTGTTGTCATTTTTTAGATATTAAATAAATTGTATAGGTCATTCTGAGGTCACTCAGCCCCCATCATGCTCCACATTCAACCAAAATAGTCCAGTTTTTTTATGCTCCATTTGTGCCATTAAAACTTTTGTTTTTGCTGCTTCTGTGTTTTTAATATTAGACATTTAATTGCAGGCAATAGCATCCCCAGCCCCCCAACCTGCTCCAAATTGCATCAAAATAGTCCCAAACTTTTGTGCACCGGCTTTACTCTCTTTCCACTATAGCTCTGTCCTTATCAGTAAGAAAGGCATCTGCAAAAACAAATCTTTATCAGCACAAACGGAACAAAATATAGGATACATACCAGTAAAGCTACAAAACTCCCACTTGCTACTGATGTGTTTATTTAACACATCAACAAACAGCGTGACTCCACAAAACACTTAACGACAGAGCGGCTTGCTTCTACCAGGTGTTGTAGTACACATACTGGAGAGAGAGACCTTCATGTGTAATTGCTCTCCTTCTCTCTCACACACATAAAATTACCATTGTCACATTTACAAACCTAAATTAGGAA
This sequence comes from Esox lucius, assembly GCF_011004845.1. Classification (NCBI taxonomy): domain Eukaryota; kingdom Metazoa; phylum Chordata; class Actinopteri; order Esociformes; family Esocidae; genus Esox; species Esox lucius. The sequence continues at coordinate 7,901,132 of NC_047581.1, read as the reverse complement.
TGCAACCAAACTCAGAACCAATGTGCCTACAGGGCCATATGCGAACAGCAATGAGCTCAACACCACTGAAGGCCACAACAAAGCGTAAAGACAACTTTTTAGGGATACAGATCCATTCTATGACAACAAACTTAATAGATAATTATGGACACACTGACACTTGTCACCATCTATATCAATCAATCCAACACAAAAAAGGCAGTATGACAAAATATGCTTCACTCACCAAGGCTGAGGGCTCACTTGAAGAGAAAGGTGGCACGGCGGTTCTTCCTCTGGGCAAACTTATCTATGACTTTGGGAATGAAGTCATGTAGCTGCTGAATCAGCTGGCTTTCGATGGACAACATGGCCAAGGCGTTGAGTCGCGGCTGTCCCATGGTATTACGAGTGAAGGTTTTTACCCTCTTCAAGGTGGAAAAGTTCCTCTCTGACTCGAATGTCATCATAGGTGTTGTTATGATCATTTTCAGCAGAGTGACGGTCTCAGCAAAAGCCTCCTCTAGATTGTTCTCAAGGATGGATCTTAATAGAGACAGGGCTGTCTTTCCAGTGTGAAGCTCAGTGTGGTGGTACAGAGTGGTCAGCTCAGACTTCAACTTTTCCTTGTTTCCTAGAGGCCATAATTTCACCGCACAGTCAAGCTCAGGGAATGACAGGACAAATTGTTGGAAGAGCGAGCTGTCAACCAACTTGGCAGCGATCAGGTGGTCACTTTGTAAAAAACCTCTGCTCCACCTGGGAGATGACTGTGTCACATGCCTCCTTCATCATCGGCGCTGTGTTGGTTACTCGTTGGCCTGGCTCGTCTGTTCCATCGTGAACGGTGGCAGCCCATTCTTCATTTTGCTTCTGCAAATATGTTTATGTGCGCCAGAGAAAAAGGTGGCAAAAGCAGTTAAATCTGCCAAAAACACCTTCAGGATGCTCATTCTTGCTGAACGATCTTGCTGCAATGTCAGGTTCAGCTGATGAGCATAGCAGTGAACAAACCAGGCATGTGGGTATGTCTCTTTCATTAGCGTCTGTACCCCTCGGACGTTTCCACTCATTACAACTGCACCATCATAAGTCTGAGCGATCAGCTTTTCTCCCAGCTTCAGTGGTTCCAGCACACCCTTGATGCTATTAGAGAGGCCGAGTCCTGTTTTATCTTCGACTTCCACAAACTCCAAAAACTTCTCTTTCACTGTATTGTCAGGCAACATGTGTCGTAACTCAACCACCATTTGTGATTTACAGGAGACATCAGTTGTCTCATCTGCCTCTATGGCAAAAATGATGTCTTGTCCACTTGCTTGGCTATCTCCTCCCTGTACCCTTCATACATACACTCTTAACAGTTTGTTTTGTACAGTGCTAGATGTCCCTTTGAAGATGGGCTGAGTGTTATATTGCCTCTGAAGTCTCGAATCGCCCTCACACATAGTCTCGTAAATGCATCTGAATATTCTAGGATTCAGGGAGTCCACCGACTTGTCAAGCCCCCGCAGTGCGGTTTCACATTTTCCACAAAGTTTAATACGTTATGATCCAACTGAGAACATACCTGTTTTCCTCCACCTGTTTGTTATGCTGCTCAATGGAGCACCTGTATGCACTATCAACTTGGGCTGTGACATTTACCCTTCCAAGTAAGCCCAATTTCACAGCATTATCCAGATGACTCCCACTGCTCTCATGTTTTGCAATCCTCTCAGAAAGATGTTTCAAATCTTTGTAACCCATCCTCGACCAAGTACCATCTCTACCAAATAGCAGACATGAAAAACAGAAGAGTGCATTCTTTTGTATGCTAACCGTTAGCCACTTTTTCTTCAAAAACCACTCCACGTTAAACCCATGGTTACTTTTACCAGCAGTTGGAGTGATGACAATATCCTGTGGCTGACAATATCCTGTGGTCTTTCTACTTCAAATTTCTCCTCCAAATTAAGGGTTTCAAAATGGTGCTCGAGTATGAAGTCCACTTTATTCATTTTCTCAAGTTATCTGGCGTTTGTGAAGCTAACAAGCTAGCTAAGACAATCTACCTTCCTCGCTCTTCTTGCCAACTAATGTTGGCGCCAGAAAGACACAGCAAATCAGGTCTGAAATACGAAAATGACGCTGTAGTGGGGCTACCGGCTGTTAGCCCCACTTGGCATCAAATTTGTGTGATCTACATTGATCACACTAACATTCTGAGCATGCGTATGAATATTTTCACACATACAATGTACAGTGCATTGTGAGAGAGGGGCTACCCCCACATTCACGCTTAGTCTATGGCCTACTACTGCAAACTTGAATCGACTGAATGCAGTCTGAAGCAGCAAGCAATGAACATTAAATAAAATCCTAACACAAATGATATGCAATTTAGGAAGATGCTATATTCATAGATAATACATTATAGGAAATAATTTCAAGAAATAAAAATAAAACTTTTGTTGCAGTTCTAATGACCAGTCGCCCCGGACCCTTCTAAAGAGATTAGTCTTCAAGAAACACTTAAATTATGAAAGAGTCTCCCTCACATTAATCAGCAGCATCATTACTCAATAATGGAACTCAAGACGTATAGTTAATGTACCACCTTGACAAGCGCAAGATAATGATCAGGTCTAAAACCTGAATGACATTTTATAGATTTTGTTTCTTTAGAAATGTGGTGAGTTGTGGGGAAATCGTTTTTTTTAAATATGGAGGCTGATAGTTATTAAAACTGCATCACAGTTTGACATTTTTCAAAGACACTATTGCCACAAGAAGACGAAGAGAAGAGAGGACTTGTATAACTTGTCTTATCTACTATCACTCTTCATATGACAGGTAATTAAAGGGAATAAGTCATCTTTTTCATGCTTGAAAAATTTTTCATTATTCCACACACACAAAAAAGCACCCATGCAAAAACAAACACACACACAAACACTACAAAGAGCTGATGTGCACGTCTGACAGCATAATGCTATCCTCCTGTCATGTGAGTGTTGTAGTGACTATGACAGCTCTAGCTTTTTATTTCAACATAACAAAATACAAAGTTGTGCCAGACGCTAACACAGATATTCCGTAGGCATATAGCATAGATCAAATCTAACATATTTCACATCTGAGCTGTATATAAAGTGGTCAAAAGTTTGGACACTTCTCATTCCAGTGTATTTTTTTATTTTTACTATTTTCCACATTGTAGAATAATTGTGAACACCAAAACTATTAAATAACTCATACGGAATCATGAACTGACCAAAACACTTAAAAAATATGGTAACACTTGAAGTATAGTGTCATAACATGGTCATAACTCTGTCATAACCATGCCATAATGTGTCATGTCAGCTGACATGACATGTCATATCCTGTCATAACATGGTCACAACACTGTAATGACACATATTTTTTAATATTATGACAGATGTTGCATTTTGTATGACTGGTTATGACACCTATGCAAGTCTATCAAAACATAACAAACCATTCTGTAACATCAGTCTTCTTATAAACAGTATTTGTATATTACATTTCATCATAAATGCTATAGATCAATATAATTATGCATAAAGTGATGTTAGATATTTACCTTCCCCAGTGCAACATTTCTCATGACTAGGATGCCAGCAGTAGATTTCAGGAGCAGGACATGACATACTCTTTGTGATTACTGACCAACATAAGGGCATGTACAGCTAGGTGATAGGTCTATCTGCTTCCAATGATGATGGTCATAATGCTTCTTTTGTATTGTCATAAACTGTATTTTGTCAGTTCAAGTAAAGTGACACTGGAGTGTCATAATGCTATCATGACATTTTCATCAACTGTAGTTTGTCACCTTCCCCAATGCTTTGTTTCTCATGAATAGGATGTCAGCACTAGTAGATTTTAGGAGCAGAACATGACATCCTCTTTGTGAACAATGATCAACATAAGACATTCTCTATGTGACTAACGACCAACATTAGGCCATGCACAGCTAGATGATAGGCCTATCTAGTTTGTTTGATTATAGTAATGATGCTTCTCCTGTGACAAATATCTAACATGAACCCTACACGGCCAAAATTCCGACAGCTTTGTTTGCAAAATCTGGTCTGTACCCATCAATAACCAGCAAAACAGTGAACAACTTTCACAGTTCTAGATTTTCGGCTATGAAATGTTATGTATTTTTTTTAATAAAAATGAATATACTTTTAATACAAAAATATATTATTATGGTATATGATATCATTAATATAATTCCTATTTTTATATAATTATATACTTTTTATATAATGTAGGCTACCTTTTTTAATGTGAATCAGGGAGCATGGCCTACTTGGTAAGGAAATCTCGGTTCAAGTGGGTACACTGCAATGACCATGCTGCTGATCTAAGTGAAGTAAAGGCAGAAGTTAATTTAGATTATAAAATGGTTCTTGGTAGAACCCTTTATATAGTGTTCTAGTTAGAACCATATACAGGTATTTTTTTGAAGAAGCCTATATTGAACCCTCAGAAAGAGTTATTTAAACAAGATTCCATTTAGAGGACAAATTGAGGAACCCTATATGGTTTTACTAAATTTATTTTTAGCAAGAATGCACTAGGCATAGCACAGTGTTTCCCAGTCTGCCTCTTTTTTGTTTCTGATTTTGGATAGATAGGTAGCTACCTTTGGTTTCCAATAAAAACATAAAAAATTTAATTGCATGGAAATATCGAAGTTATAGGCTGTATGTTCGCAACAAACAGTAGCCTAGTTGTTAACATGTGTAGCTAATTATGTTACATGCATTGCAGTAAACATTTATTTTGTTAGCTTGTGCAAGGAAATTGCTTGGAGTTAATACATAGACCATGCAAGTGTAAGAATGGCTGCAAACAAACTGTATTTACTTTTAACTAATAACTTTTCTTTGGCAGTTTCAGAATGGATCTAGGACAAAAAAAACAGTGTGAGGAAATAACTGCACCAGAGGCCACAGAAGTATTGGAGTGATAGCATTCTTTATTCAAGATCCCTTTTACCCTGAACAAATCTCCCACTTTACCACCACCAAAGCACCCCCAGACCATCACATTCCCTCCACCATGCTTCACAGATGGCGTAATGAACTCCTCCAGCATCTTTTCATTTGGTCTGTGTCTTATGAATGTTAATTTTGATCCGAAAACCTCAAACAGATTTTTTTGTCCATAACAATTTTTGTCTAGTGTCTGTGTTCCTTTGCCCATCTTAATCGTTTCTTTTTATTGGCCAGTCTGAGATATGGCTTTTTTTTGCAACTCTGCCTAGAAGGTCAGCATCCCGGAGTTACTTCTTTACTGTTGATGCTGTGACCTGTGTTTTGCACAGACGTCTGTTTTTCAAACTTGGCACTATTGTATTTGTTGTCTTCCTCAGTTATCCCACTCTTTCTATTCTGGTTAGAGACAGTTTTCCCTGTTCTGTGAGAGACTAGTACACAGCATTGTACGAGATCATCAGTTTCTTGGCAATCTCCCACATGGAACAGCTTTCATTTCTCAGAACAAGAATAGACTGACGAGTTTCAGAAGAAAGTTTTTTGTTTCTGGACATTTTAGTTAGAAAACAAGAACATTTCGAAGTGACCCCTAACTTTTGAAAGTTAGTGTGTGTGTGTGTGTATATACATACACACACATTACCTTAACTTTAGACAGAAGGTGACCATGCTAGTGATGCATTTGATGTTAGTGTAGATTTTATATACTATACAAAAGTAATTTGCCATGACCCTCCTGTCATTTTATTTTGACTAAATAACTAAACGTTGTCAGTTTAATTGATCTGAGAAAATGCAGTTTATGAAAATGTCATGATAGCATTATGATCATCCTGTGTCAATTGAACCGATAAAATACATCTTATGAAAATTTAATTGTAGAATTTTGACCATTCTTTGTCACTTGAACTGACAAAATACTGTTTATGACAATACAAAAAAACTATTGGAACCAGATGCCCTAGACTAGAATAGATGCCCTTATGTTGGTTATTAGTCACAAAGAGGACGTCATGTCCTAAAATGTACTGCTGGCATCCTAGTCATGAGAAATGTTGCATTGGGGAAGGTAAATATCTGACATCACATCATGCATAATTATATTGATATATCGCATTTATAATGTAGTATAAAAATACTGTTTATAAGAAGCCTGCTGTTACAGAATGGTTTGTTATGTTTTGAAAGACTTGTGTAAAAAAACACATTATATGTCATATTTCAAAATATGTGTCATTATAGTGTCATAACCATGTTATGACAGGATATGACATGTTATGTCAGCTGACATGACACATTATGACATGGTTATGATAGATTAATGACACTACACTTCAAATAAACTGTTACCAAAAATACATTTATATTTTAGGTTCTTCAAAGTAGCCACACTTTGTGGAGATGACTGCTTGGCAAACTTTTTGCATTCTCTCAACCAGCTTCATGAGGTAAATCAATAAAATCTAGTTTAATTACTAGTGAGAAAGTGCACACAATGACTGCCTATGGAAAAGGGCCCAAACAGCATTAATAACATACACGGTCAGCCATAACAATATGACCACCTGCCTAATATTATCCCCCTTTTGCTTCCAAAACAGCCCTGACTCATTGAGGCATGGACTCCACTAGACTTCTGAAGGTGTGCTGTGGTATCAGGCACCAAGACATTCCCATCTGGGAATACTCTTGCCATGAAAGGGAGCACATGGTCTGCAACAATGATTAGGTAGGTAGTACGTTTCAAAGTAAAATCAGGACCCAAGGTTTCCCAGCAGAACATTGCCCAAAGCATCACACTGCCCCCACCAGATTGCCTCCTTGCCTTAGTGCATTCTGGTACCATGTGTTCTCCAGGTAAGCGACACACACACACCCAGCCATCCACGTGATGTAAAAGGAAAGGTGATTCATCAAATAAGGCCACCTTCTTCTATTGCTCTGTGGTCCTGTTCTGATGCTCAGGTGCCCATTGTAGGTGCTTTCGGCAGTGGACACAGGGGTCAGCATGGGCACCCTGACTGGTCCGCGGCTATGCAGCCCCATATGCAACAATCTGCGATGCACTGTGTGTTCTGATACCTTTCTATCAGTACCAGCATAAACCTTTTCAGCAATTTGAGCTACAGTAGCTCATCTGTTGGATCAGACCACAAAGGCCAGTCTTCACTCCACACGTGCATCAATGAGAGTTCGCCGCCCCTGACCCTGTCGCTGGTTCATCACTTTTCCTTCCTTGGACCCCTTTTGATAGGTACTGACCACTGCAGGCTGGGAACACATCACAGTTTTGGAGATGCTCTGACCCAGTCATCTAGCCATCACAATTTGGCCCTTATCAAATTCGCTCAGATCCTTACACTTGCCCATTTTTCCTGCTTTTCACTTCACCTGTCGGTGAAATAGTGAGCAAATCCGACGACTAAGTAACCTTACTTGCTCAAATGCTTACTTGTTTTACAAGCCAAAAAAGTCTTTATTTTCCTGGGACAATTCTAAATAGAAAAGAGGGTGCATGTAATTTTCAAGGAATATCGTTCTTTAGTGATTCAGTCTTTCTGAATCCCTAAACGGATGCATTGATTGTCTTTGTTTATTTTCTACCAAAGAAAGCTTTGAAAAAGATTAGATTAGATTCAACTTTATTGTCTTTGAACAAGTACAAGTACAACGAAATGTAGCTGGCATCTAACCAGACGTGCAAATAGAAGATGGCAGAACAATTAAGAACAATGTATGTAAAAGGTGGGATGTGTAAATGTGCAATGAAGGCAAGTGCATGTACAAATGGCAATTCTAAATGTGTAATGAAGGCAAATTGAAGGTGCAAGGTAGCATGTACATCTGCAATACAGGGATAGCAGCAATGAGGTTCCCAAAGTACACATGTAAATGTAACAACTGAAAACGTCCTTATCAGACTTTGCAAACAATGTCACAGTCCTGTAGTGCGAAGACAGTAACAAGGTCCCTAAAAGAGCAAGTAGTAAGCGGTGGGCGGGTGGGTATGTTTAGGGTTGGTTACAGAGATTAGCAGGGTTACAATAGCTGGAAAGAAACTGTTCCTGAGCCTGCTGGTGCAGGAACATAGAGACCTGTACCACCTGCCTGATGGTAGGAGGGCAAACAGTTTGTGGCATGGATGTGAAGAGTCCCTGATCATGCCACACGCCCTGTGCAGACATCGCTTGCGCTGTTGGTCTACGATGGCTGGGAGCCGGGCACCAGTGATGTGCTGGGCGGTTTTCGCCACCTGTTGCAGGGCCTTCCGGTTGTTATCAGTGCACAATGCCGCCGGGCACTTAACCTCTGTAGGCTGACTTGTCATTGTCCCTGTTGTAGACAGCTTATCTGTGGATACATAAAACATTTAAAATAAAATATTATTACAGCATGAAAGTCTTTAGTGTGTGTTTTGATAACTTTTAATGAGTTTAGTGTGATTGGTCCCTACTTCGCAAACACAGCTTCACCAGTGGCACATACCATGTCAAGCATTTTGACATGGTCATGGTACCTTTGTAGCCATACATAGACACCAATTTCAAAATTTGACAAATGTCTTATCTGTCGGTAAGACACTTAAAGTGTGTCCAAACCATTGACCAGTACTGTGATGTCGCAAAACCCGGCCAATCAGAATATTGACAGAATGTTGACCAACACTGTATAATGTCATCACACCTATCTGTGTGTGTGAGTATGTGTGTATAAGTGGTATTCAGTGCCCTTGTGAGTCTGGGCTATGTAATGGAAAGACTATGTAAGAGATATCTTCATCAACCAATCAATCAAATGTATTTATAAAGCCCTTTTCACATCAGCAGTTGTCACAAAGTGCTTTTACAAAACACCCGGCCTTAAACAAACAACAGTAGTGTTGAATTTCAGTGGCTAGGAAAGCTCTTAAAGGTGAGATAAGGTTGCCTGAGACAAGTGAAACATGCAAAGGCCTTCCTACTGCTCTTCTTCCTTCTCTCCCTGTCCTCGTCCAAACCTCATCTTCTAGACACCTTCCTCCTTCCCTGGGGGCAAAGCTGTATCTGCACTGTCTACCGGTGGAGTCAAATCTCAATCAGCCCTAAACCTTCTGGGAAATTTCAGAGAAGATAAAAAATAGAATACACAATAGGTTTCTCCTGACTTGGGCCTTTTCTGGGTTTTTCATTTGATCTCTATCACAGGAGGCTAGTATGGCTAAAAGCATGAAAAGGTGAGCATTCACTATTCTCAAGGCGCTCTGGGAAGTGCATCTATTTAACAACTTACAATAAATGTAATAACCCAATAGACCTAAATACACTTCAGACAGAAACTTTGTTTGAGTGATCATATAGTTAATAGCATTAAAATTAATCAAGATAAATAATATACACAGTACATGTATTTTGCCACATTCTAAGCAATATTCATTTGTTTAGGGGACAAACTAAAAACAATCACTTTCTGCTATTTTATTCATTGAGAAGCAACAAGCAAAAACAAAGGTGTGCGCTGCAAGGTCATAATCCCCTGAAAGGTTTTCTATCTCGCTTTTTTCCTGTTCCATTTGGGCCAGCTGTTGGACACCAGTGTTCCATCACCCAGAATGCCCTGTACAAAACCTGAATTGCATTCCATTCCCAAACCATGATTCAAATTGTTGTCATCATTCCAGTGAACACAACATTGGCTGAAGCCAAGCATGATAGTACACCATCACAGTCCATATCATTAACATCTACATCACAGGGTTATGGAGCGATGATGTGATGAAACAGTGTGTTCCAAATTACATTGCTATTCCCGACATAGTGCACTACTTTGGACACGAGATCCAGGGTAGTGATGCAGGAAGTGATGCTGCAAAACACAGCCAATCTGAATATTGACAGATTTTTTACCAACAATGTACACTCACCTAAAGGATTATTAGGAACACCTGTTCAATTTCTCATTAATGCAATTATCTAATCAACCAATCACATGGCAGTTGCTTTAATGCATTTAGGGGTGTGGTCCTTGTCAAGACAATCTCCTGAACTCCAAACTGAATGTCAGAATGGGAAAGAAAGGTGATTTAAGCAATTTTGAGCGTGGCATGGTTGTTGGTGCCAGACGGGCCGGTCTGAGTATTTCACAATCTGCTCAGTTACTGGGATTTTCACGCACAACCATTTCTAGGGTTTACAAAGAATGGTGTGAAAAGGGAAAAACATCCAGTATGCGGAAGTCCTGTGGGCGAAAATGCCATGTTGATGCTAGAGGTCAGAGGAGAATGGGCTGACTGATTCAAGCTGAAAGAAGAGCAACTTTGACTGAAATAACCACTTGTTACAACCGAGGTATGCAGCAAAGCATTTGTGAAGCCACAACACGCACAACCTTGAGGCGGTTGGGCTACAACAGCAGAAGACCCCACCGGGTACCACTCATCTCCACTACAAATAGGAAAAAGAGGCTACAATTTGCACAAGCTCACCAAAATTGGACAGTTGAAGACTGGAAGAATGTTGCCTGGTCAGATGAGTCTCGATTTCTGTTGAGACATTCAGATGGTAGAGTCAGAATTTGGCATAAACAGAATGAGAACATGGATCCATCATGCCTTGTTACCACTGTGCAGGCTCCTGGTGGTGGTGTTATGGTGTGGGGGATGTTTTCTTGGCACATTTTAGGCCCCTTAGTGCCAATTGGGCATTGTTTAAATGCCACGGCCTACCTGAGCATTGTTTCTGACCATGTCCATCCCTTTATGACCACCATGTACCCATCCTCTGATGGCTACTTCCAGCAGGATAATGCACCATATGTTACAAAGCTCGAATCATTTCAAATTGGTTTCTTGAACATGACAATGAGTTCACTGTACTGAAATGGCCCCCACAGTCACCAGATCTCAACCCAATAGAGCATCTTTGGGATGTGGTGGAATGGGAGCTTCGTGCCCTGGATGTGCATCCCACAAATCTCCATCAACTGCAAGATGCTATCCTATCAATATGGGCCAACATTTCTAAAGAAGGCTTTCAGCACCTTGTTGAATCAATGCCACGTAGAATTAAGGCAGTTCTGAAGGCGAAAGGGGGTCAAACACAGTATTAGTATGGTGTTCCTAATAATCCTTTAGGTGAGTGTATAATGTCATCACACCTTGTAACTGCGTAAATATAAAGATTGTTTCTTTTTAAAAAGATGTGTCTTAGGCCTAGGCATACCCAAAAACACGTACAAACAAACACATGTACACACACTACGATAGAGATGCCAGAGTAATGGAAGACAACATTCCTGAGTGATGGATGGAACACTATTCCATTGACAGTCCCTCCTGGCCTGGAAGTAAAATCTAGTCCCTTCCAATGTGCTGCTATATTTAGTGCTTTGGGAAAGTATGTAAACCCCTTCATTTTGTCCCATTATTATATGGTCCAGGCATATTCTAAAATTGATTAAAATGATTAATACTGATCTACACATAATTCCATGGAATGGCCAAGCAAAAACAAGTTTAGACATTTTGGCAAATATCTGAACAAAACAGAAATATTTGTTTAGGTACACGTGCATCAAAAGATTTAGAACACCCCCATTTATTAATTTTATAAATCCAGTGAATAATCTGAAAGGGTACGAAACTAAGCAGTAAACTGCCAGAGCTTAGGTCACCATAATGTATATTTCAGAGTAAATATTTTTTTTTGGAAGATATTCTGTTATTAGACCATCTTACACATTATTTGGACAATATTGTGTTTCAGGAAGTAGTATATTATATCCCGGGTTGGGTAAGTTACTTTTCAAATTTGACCCGTTTCACATTTGTAAAGGTTACCTGTCCACATTTGTAATCAGTAACGTAACTTTTTAATTAACGTAATCCACACAAATACGTTTTACTAGCGCGAACATAACCTGCGATTATTAGGGCTACCAGTGATAGATTTTCAAATCGTAAATGAAAGAAATAAACTATGACTATACACCTACTCTTAGCTTAAAGTCATAGTCGTCAGCAGCCAATGCTAACCAATGAACACAATTGTCTGAGATGCAAAGCAGGTAGAATCACATGGCCTACCTTTTTGGACGCAGTTGAGTTCATCAAATGCAATCATCCTTTGGCAGAGTGCTTCCCAATACACCTTTTCTTCTCAAATATCTGTGATAAATTCCATATAATGTTTTATCTTGAAGGCAGCGACTTGTTGCAGCTATCTAACAAATATTTGCCTAATCTTCTAAACAATTTCTTTCCGGCATTGTTCGGTGCATTTGACAAATAAACCTTGAAATGTGATAAGCAATGAGAAAAACGGATTACAGTCACTTCCCAACTCTGATTATATCATAAAGGCATGAACAGGGCAATTAACAAAGGAAGACAGACAGACCATTATAACCCTTAAAAGTGTTTCCTTTAATAAAATTGCAAAAAAAGACAGAAACTCATACAGGAAGAGGTCTGGCAGACCCAAAGTCACAACAGAATGTGAAGACACGTTTCTGAGAGTCAACACATTGCATGATGGGTGGCTTACAGGACAATAGCTTCAAGCACAGCTTAGTAATGTTAGAAGTAAGTAAGTCTTAGTTTCAACTGTCAAGGAAAGGTTTCAAGTTGCTGGTTTGACAGGTCGTGTGGGAGTAAGAAAGCCATTGCAAAGATGGCAAATTAAGAAAGAGGCTTGCCTGGGCCATGAAGCACAGCCAGTAGACAACTGAAGACTGGAAGGTCATATAGACCAATTAATTTGGGGAAAACTTTCAGAACAATATTTGATTTCCATTGTAGAAAGAATGCCACAAGTGTGTTTGCTGTTATGTCTACAAAAGGTAGCTACTTCAAATATGTAGATACAATTTTGTTTAACAAAACGATTCCATGATTGTCTCCAATTGTTTATTTGTTCTATGCTTTAATTTCAGAGTATATTAAGACAAGACTGTGAATTCCCCCAAAATACTGGAGGAACTGAGGTGTTCTAAAACTTTTGACTGGTAGTGTACATATTCAGAACATTTTACTCAGTACATGGTTGAAGCTAGTATAGCCTTGAGTCTTCATGGGTATGATGCAACAAGCTTGGGAAGTGTATTTGGGGAGATTCTTCCATTCTTCTCTGCACATCCTCTCAAACTCTGTCAGGTTGGATGAAGAACATCACTGCACAGAAAATTTCAGGTCTCTCCAGAGACATTTGATCCGGTTCTTAGTGCTCTAGAGCAGGTTTCATCAAGGATCTGTCTATATTTTTCTCCATTTATCTTTCCCTTGATCCTGACTAGTGATTGTCCTTCTCGAAGGTTCACCAATCTCCACACAGGAGCTTCTGAGCTCAAGGCCTTACTTCCCTGATTGCTCAGTTTGTTTGAAAGGCCAGCTCTCGAAAGAGTGTTGGTGGTTCCAAACTCCAAAATTTAAGAATGACACATGTCAATGTGGCAGACATTTTTTGGTAGCCTTCCCCAGATCTGTTCCTCAGCACAATCCTGTCTACGGACAATTCCTTCAACCTCATGGCTTGGTTTTTACTCTCACATGCACTTTCAATTGTGTGATCTTATATAGACTGTTGTGTGCTTAACCAAATCATGTCCTATCAATTGAATTGACCACAGATGGACTCTAATCAAGCATCTCAAGGATGATCAATGAAACCAGGATGAAACTGAGCTCAATTTCGAGTGTCATAGCAAAAGTTCTGAATACTTGTCAGTGTAATGTCTTTTTTTCAATACATTTCGAAAAAACAAACATATTTTGCTTTGACATTCTGGGATATTGTGTTTAGACTGATGAGGAAAAAAAATCCATGTAATTCATTTTAGAATAAGGCTGTAGTTGTCTACCCTTGCTGTCCCTAATGTAAATACACTTTTAAATAAATAGTAATGTAGTCCTGTGTAAATAACAATAACCTCTGTGATACTCTCACAGATTTAGAGGGCACAAACAAAACACAAATGGACACCACAGAATTGCCTGAAGTATGATATTTCCTGAATAACTGTAGTTATAACCAGAGCTTTATGGAACCTGGTTAAATGTAGTGCACTATTTATGGAAGAGTGGCATTTTGGACGCAACTAGTGTGAGCTTTATGTGACTGCTGTAACCTTGATTTTTGCTGAGACCGATAATAGACAGGGCTCAATGCCTGGTTAGAAAACTGCTCTCACTCCCTCCCTCCCTCTCTCTCACTCTCTCTCCCTTTTTTTTTTTTATCTTCTAGCGCCATATGTCTGTCATCAGTGGGCATCCTTATCAATCCTTGCTCAGAGTCAGTTCCCTGGATCCCCAGGGAGTGGATGATCTTTTACTAAATCAATCTGACTCTCAGGACTGGAGCGGATTCAGGGAGGGAGGCAGACAGAAGGCTCCCTCCATGAAGCTACCTGGGGTGACTTGGCTACTGTAGCAGGAGTGCTTTGTGTGTGTGTGTGTGTACATGTGTGTGTGTGTGTGTGTGTGTGTGCACGGCCGGCTCCAGGCATGAGCAACGTAAGTGGTCGCTTAGGGCCCCCGACTGCTAGGGGGCCTCTGACTGCTAAGGATCCCCCGACCGATAGGGAAGAGGGGGCACCAAATGACATTTTGTTTAGGCCCTCCAAAAGGCTAGAGCCGGCACTGGGTTTGCGTGTGTGTGTTTGTATGCTTGTGTGTTTTGCTTGCATGCCTTTGCGTGCGTGCATGCGTGCGTGCATGTGTGTGTGGGGGTGTGGGTGAGTCTTTGCAGGCCTGTATACATGTGGTTTGACAGCAACAGTGGTGGCCATTGTATTGACGCACCAATGAACTGGCAAGATGACACATGTCAATCAAAACTGTCATAACTCCTGCACTGTCTTCAAGATCTCTTTCATAATACAGGCAGTTGGCTGACAGAGCCCATCTGTGGGAGGAAGAGTTGACAGAGAACAACCCTGTGCCCTTGATAGTGCCCTATGTCTGACACCGCTCCAGACCCTGTATTAGCCTTTCAGAGATCAGAGTTAGCCGTGCCGTCCACGGTGTTGGCCATATATGGCTCCAACACCACGGTCAAGTTGGCTGACAATCACAGACAATGGCGAGAACCTATTGGGGAATGTCAGGAACCAACAAATGCCAAGAAAACAATCCGTCCCTCAACGTCAGCAAGACCAGACTGTAGTGTGGCAGTCTGAGAGTCCTTCAAGTTCCCTTGTTTAAGCATCAGAGGTAAATGGTCCAACACACAGTTAAGGAGAGGGTATGTCAGTTCTTCTTCCCCCTTAGGAGGCTGGGAAGATATTTGCCACAGGAATTTGGATTCTTAAGAAGTCTATAGGGGCACCATTTAGAGCACCTTCACAGCCTGCATCGTGCTTAGTATGGCAACTACTCTAGATAACATGGTGATTCAGAGTGTTGCAAATGCCTGAGTGTATCACCTGGGTCCATGTCATCCAGGACCAATACACCAGGAAGTGTCATAGGAAGGCCCTAAAAATATCCAAAGCCTCAAGCCTCGCCCGAAGTAGACTGTTCTCCATACCCCTGCATAAGTGCTCCCAGCGTAAGATACCTAGAACCCACAAAACCCTCTACAGCGTTTAAACATAATTCACATGCCACTGAATTATGATAATTGACCTGCCATGCAGTAGTGTAAAGAACATTTTATAACTTGGGTGTCTGGAGTCTTTAATTATTTTTAGGAACATCGCTTCTCACATACTTGTAGGTATACCCCCGAGCCCTGTAATAATTAACATAACTGTTACTAAAGGGTGACTTTGACTATCCACAAGTCCCTGTTTTGTATTAACCCTTCAGTACTGACTTCCTTCACTGTTTCTGATTAAATAAAGATTTCAGGGTGAACCTGATGAGGGTGATTTTCCACTGACTCTTTAGCTTAGCTTTTGGTTGACAGCATGGCTTGTGAGCATCTAACAGCACAACTAAACACCTGTTGAAGAGAGTCGTGATTCGAATTAAGTTACTTATGAGTTTGTAGCTCCATTTATTTGGTCATGGCGAACGTCTTTGTGACAAGACATCAGCCACTGACAACCTCTTTCAATTGGTATACCACGAATTTGGGTCACAAATGTTTCAATGCTTACAGACATCTTAGTGTGGCCTGTCTCTTTACTGTGTGTGTGTGTGTGTGTGTGTGTGTTTGGGTGTGTGACTCTTCCAAGGCCCTGGTCAGAAGCATCATAGTCACAGGTCAGAGGTTACAGGGTATGTGGGGTCAGCTAAAAATGACCCAACGGCAGTTTCTTAGTATTTACTATTGCACTATATTGTCTGGGTGTTCAGGTGGCCTGAATAGTCATATACTTTGCTGTTACATTATAACATTGAGACTGTAATACCCATAATGCAATATTCCACCCAAGCAGAGAATTGTGATTTGCGTGACTAAACAATGTTACATTGTCAGCTGAAGTATTTTATAAAAATGTGTTAAACCATTTGTCCTTTATAAAGGAACAAACATAAACTATTCAAACAATGCTATGTCCAAGTTCTACCATAGGGACAGCCAAATATCCCTTTCCAAACCCTTTCCTTCTTGACTGTAGCAGAATAAGAATGACGCTTTTTGTAACTGAGACAGGAGGGTTCTGACTTAAGCTTGAACTATAACTTGTTGCTTGAGGAGAGAATATTTCACATAATTTTCACTGAACAAACATTGGGCTTATTATATTGCAAATGTTACTGCACACCCATCCAAATGTTCTCTTAAATTGACCCGTCAATCTATTTATTTTTCATTATGGTGCAGCCAATGTGTAATACAGAACGATTTGAGACTTCAGGATGGATGGGGTGAATAACCAAGTGTTACAGAATACTGAATACCAGCAGTTCACCTGGTTTCCTCTAAATCCACATCTTGTTGATTGAATTTGTTTCATTGGATGTGTTGCTAAATTTCATTCATATCCTCGGCTTTAGTTGAACATCCTCTCCCATACACACAGAGACCACACAGGCACGGAAGCATACAGTATAAATTAAGCTTAAGTGCTGGAACAAATGGTCATTGGCGTAAATGAGAATGTGTTCTCACTCATTCTTACCTGGTAAAATAAGGGTAAAAAACAGTCCAGGACTTGAGTGGAAAATGTTTAAGTGTAATCTGTCACATGCAAATCAGATTAGGATATTTCAAAATTCAGGAAGGATATGTGCAGGGTTTTGCCTGGTGGAAGCCAAATCATGCCTACAGTACATCTACATATATTATCCGTATATAAATACTGTTAAGCAAACCATTTCAGTATCTTTGCCAGAACAAAATAACCTGGAGGTTTCATTAAGCCTTTTAATATTTCAGATACAACTTTGAATGGCTATTAACTATACGTAAATATAGTAACATGGCACTGCCATCAGCATTACTGGATGAAGATGCCAAACTGTGTGGAACTTGATATGATAGGTAAGGAGGAAAAGGCGATTAGCAATTAGCACTCTGCCCTCTGAAAGCGAGTGATGTAAACATGCTATGACAAGCTTTCCATCCCATCCTCCAACCTCCACCGCATACTGACAGGCCATGTGATATTGTTTTGCTGTGGACTCTAGAGCTGTAACAATATCCATAGCTGACATTGTCTGCTGAGCAGATTCACTTTAAGTAAAACATGTTAAGTGTAAAATGCTGTTTAAAAATTAAATGTCAGTGTCAAAACAAAAACAAAAGTTGGACATGTGACAGAGTTTAGTTACTGTAAAGACCCAGCTAGTTGTGTTATTAACGTTGCTAAAGTAGAAAGCAATGGGATACTGTTTAAAGTCAGCTGTGAGTTATTAACTCACTTAAAGTGAGTTAATAATCTCAGTAATCAGATTATTTTAATATATTTGGATAATCCAAAATATATGTTACTTCTAAAAAAAATGTGACTAGTAAATAGTAACTGTAATAGGTTACACATAGACATCACTGTGGATGACAACCGAAATAGACCCCAGTCTGCCCTCACTTCACAGTATGACACCACACTGAACAGGAATTGTCGTGGGTAGCCATGTGGCTACCAGAGTCAGTTGAAATTTAAAAATAGACCCCAGTCTGCCCTCACTTCACAGTATGACACCACACTGAACAGGAATTGTCGTGGGTAGCCATGTGGCTACCAGAGTCAGTTGAAATTTAAAAATAGACCGGACGTCTCTAACTCCGGACGTCTAACAACCTAGGACTTCGGTCATAAGTAATGCGCTATGAATGGAATCAAATGGAATCTGGGAGTTAGCCTCTGTGCTCACCACCTATCTTCAATAATTCCCACTTTCAAAACAGCATGCCTGCCTCTGAAGGCCATTCAGATGGAAATGAGTTGTGGAAAAGAGTTTGAGGCTCCTGGGGGCAAAGATTCATCATACCAGACAATTGAGAACCTCTCACTTTGGCCTTGCTAAATCCATCTGCAAAAGGCTTGCTCTACAATGATTTATTACTCTGCGTAGGTGCATTATGATGGGCTTTGTCATGTTTTGGTGCAGCGGCACTGGGCAGAATAGAGACATTTAACAGGCAGACCATTTTCTCTCTGTCTCTCTCTGTCTTCTTTCTTAAACTCACGCTATCGCTGTTTCGCTCTTGCTTTCACTCTGTTCTCACGACTGCTAGTGCCTCAGTACTCACTCAATTACAGACATCAAAAGCCATTTTCTTGCTAACTGTAACTTCAGACAGAAAACTCAGCATATTAGTTAGACTGTTTATTAGAGACATGCACAACAATACATGTCTTGGTGTCCGGTTCTGCTCCTCTGAGGTAACTCACTACCATATCAACATTAAAATATAATTAATAGAAATCCTCATAGGCAACGAGCAAGGTACTCAGTTTGACATTGTGATTGGAGCGATCCCCGGCATCAGCTGATACGTCGCTGACTAATGACCACTGTGGCTTTCTGTCTGAACTGGCTATGTTGACTGTTCTTTGAAAATGTAGTAGGCTGTGCACTGGGAACAGTTTTTTTATTCCAGGGCTTA
Organism: Esox lucius; assembly: GCF_011004845.1. Classification (NCBI taxonomy): domain Eukaryota; kingdom Metazoa; phylum Chordata; class Actinopteri; order Esociformes; family Esocidae; genus Esox; species Esox lucius. Next base: position 7,882,162 of record NC_047581.1, on the reverse strand, counting down.
TGAGTCAGAGGTTTTGCCCTAAATGCCATCCCAGTCCCTACATACTTGAATACGTTTTGACCACTATCTAGGGTAACATTGCCACCTATGGAACTTACCCACTGTACTTATTATTTTTCATCGGTTTGCTGCAATTGAAAGTCACTCAGAGGACCCGTGATAAATGTAAGAGGGAATAACGGATGACAGGTGAAGTGGTCCTTAAAAAAGATCAGCGAGAGATTGAGAATACCATACAGAGAAAGAGAGCGAAAGAGAGAATAGCTTCTGAAACACCAGCTAGTGAAACAGAAAGAAAGCCTCAGAAACACAGTGCCAGCCAAAATGAGTGAAAGATAGGGGACACACATGGAAAGCCAGACAGAGACAATAGAGAAGATGAGCCAGAAAGAAGGAGAGGGCTCTGCATCTTTTTCTGTCAAAATTATGACATTTGATTTTATCTGGCTGCCGCTTTTAGTGTGACAGGCAATGGGCTGGCAGATCGATACCTCTCCTTATTCTTGCAACACCTCCTCACCTTTATTTTCTTTCTCATTATTTCCCTCCTTGCTTTCATTTTCTTAATCTCCGTCGTCTCTGCTCCTCTCCATCTTCATACTTTGTTTTGTTTTCCACTGCGCTCTCCCTCATTCGCCTGCCTTTCAGTCTCCTCTCGCTCTCTCTTTCTAACGCTTACATCCCTGGATGACTAACGATAATGGTCCTTAGCCCCTGATGTATAAAGAATTTAGCAATCAGCCTCTCTGCATGACAAACTCCACGATAGGCCTCATTTAGAGGCAAAATTCAAACGCCACAAAATCAGAGCCAGATTACAGAAATAAATGTGTAATTCATGTGTTTTATTTCACTTTTATTATCTTTTTTTTATTTCAATGGCTAAATAAAAAGGTTTGACAACAAGGCTAATGACATTTAGGCCTAACGTTATTGTAGTTGGACCTATAGATACAAATTGAATGACATATGAATATATATATTGAGTACCAATGTAGTAAGGGGGCAAAATTATTGCTTAGAATGTTACTGAGGGGACAGGTAAGAAAATTAGAGCATGAGAATATAAACTACATAATAATTTTAAATCTAATAATCTGACTACATATTTGATAATGTATGCATTCATAAATTACCATAATATGCCTTTTTCATCACAAACGAAACATTAAAAGGTAATGTTAATGACAACCAACTCAAATCCTCAATGTCTCTTTTCAGTCAAGTACAGAAGGCAGTTGATAGTATAGCAATCCGGGTTCAGGGATGACAAGTCTGATCACAATTTACATATTTGTGTGTACTTATAGGAGTTATCACAATCCACCATAATGTGCAGGTTGTCAGAAACCGTAAAATTAAAATGCCTTGTGTTCCTGGGCCTACACAGAATGTTTTGAAACCCACAATTCAGGGCTGACAAGTCTGGTCACTTAGACCTCCTTATGTTTAAGTAATTATTGGTAGTCCTTGGGAACCGACCACGGGTATGGATATAGGTTCCCAGTGACCCCACCGGGGGGATTTGAAGATGAACGAGGAATGTCGTCGTAATCTATATTTCAAAGTAATACAATGTCTTCCATACAGTATACATTAGTACTATATCACTTTCATTCACTATGTCATTAAAAGTCTTTGTGAAGAACAGATGTGTCAGTTAATTACTATTTGTGTGGAACAGTGTCAATTAATCAAAATGTAGTGTTGATGCAGTAATTATTTGTATTCTGTAATTCAATGCTATTCATATAAACTCCCCTTTCCCCCAAATCCTTTAATTTTGGTTCTAATAATGATAATCAATGAAAAGAAGACAGAGACCAAGGACATGAATAACTGAGCACCCTGTGACCCATATGTGTTGCTGTGGCCCCAAAAGCGTAAACAATGCTGAATAGATTATTATTAGGAACCACGGATAACATGTTCTTATTAAAACTGTAATTACAGTCTGGAATCTTGCGACAGTTTAGATCTCAATTACATGACGGTGGTTGCGTAGATAAGGTTGTTGGCATTGGAGCTGACTGAATAAAACAACACAGACGCAGAATCTGTCATATTTCCAAAGATATACTGGCTATAGTTTTATAGTTTTTATATATTTATTTCAAACTTTAAAATGTCTCTTCCCCTCTTAACCTTTACAAGGCACGGTTCCCTTTCTCTCTCTCCATGCTTCATTTGCAGCAATCTTTGCAGTTAGCGTTGTTTTTTCAACAGGATTTTCTAAGATTCTTTCTCAAAATATTTATTTGATTTGGGCCGGGCCAGGGTTTGGGCTTCAGGCAATATGGCTTGGGTCGGACCTGGCAAAAATGTTCAGGCCCGATCAGAACTCTTTTGGAAACACATCTGAATTCATACTTATTATTTCATCACAAGAGGACAATTTTGCCCTGCAGTCCCATGCAAACCAAAGTAGTTGGTTCTATTTTATAGCCAATATATTTGTAACGACTTTTATTATTAGCAGAAATGAATGGATATGAGATTAGTGTGTGTCCTCGGAGGATGCAGAGGTAGCACATTGGTCAGAATTTCTCTTATGGAGAAACTTCTCTGATGTTCTGATGTAAATATGTCAATAGGCTACAAGTCAATGACCTAAGAATTGTATTATTAGAACATACTCACATGAATGTTGCCGGATGCTTTGAGGACACAGGACGCTGAGGTCAGTAATGTCACGCTCTGAAATGTATGCAGAAAGGTCAGTGATATCACACTCTGAAATGAAATGCAATTATCTGATGTAACAGGCGGTGAAGCCTGCTGCAATGAACTGGTACTGGACGGACAGTTATTCATTTGTCAGTTTATTCAATTATTGTAATTCACACTGTCGTCATTTTCAAATAGCGTGGTTTACCGTATCACCATCATACAGCCCAACCATTACAGACATTTCCTCTGTGAGGAGGCAACATTTCCTGTGAGGAAGCAACGGTCTTCATTTTGAGTCACGACTCCAGGAAAGGCAGGGGATTCTGACAGCTTATTACTCACATGCCAGTATGTTGTGCTGTGCAAGGACAAAACCATATGTATAGTGTCGATCTCAGGCTCGAGACTCGTGTTAATATGGAATCAGAGAGGCTTGTCTGCTGCCAGTATCTTTCTCTGTCTGTGAGAGGATGAAAAGGGTTGTATCATGTCAAATACAGACCAGGCAGGGGAGCGTGGTATGTGTGGCCAGGGAAAGAGGCACAGACACTGCTCCCTCCCTGGACCGCTGCTCCCTCCCTGGACCGCTGCTCCCTCCCTGGACCGCTGCTCCCTCCTGGGACCCCTGCTCCATTGAACACAGAGTCATTGTGTGCATTCGAAATGGCACTTTAATTTCCTATATAGAGTAGTGCTCTACTTTTGGTCAGGGCCCATAAGGATCTGGTATTTTGGAAGTGGATGCTTCTGTCCCTCCATAATCTGGACTGTCTTGGAAAGGTTTCCCTCTGCTTGGCTCTGGTCGTGAGGAGGCGGCCCATTGTCCAGCATGACTGCTGCGGTTGTCTCGCACGGGAGGCGACCAAGCACCAAGGGATGGCCTGCATTCCAGCTTTTCCTGGCTATCTCTCTTTCATCTTTCTCATACTCTCTCTATTTCTGTCCCTTTATCTGTCCTTATCTGTGTCCAACACAACCCAACACTGGCCAGAGTGCCGAATGAGCTAAAAAAAAACAAATCTCCACAATGTCAATTTTAGGACCCTACTAGCTTAAAAGCTTAGGTCTCACCTTGACCTTTTTTCCAGGATGTGGTAACCAAGGCAATGTCATGTTATTAAAAAAGATAGGAAATGCAATACCTTTTTTCCCTAAAATGTCCATGTAAATCATGTCATAAATAAATATATATTGATGAGAAACGTATGGAAAAGCATTGCTGCTGCTGTCCTATGCAGAATCCTTATGATTTATAATTTGTTGAATAGATTAGCTTTTTTCCCTTAAAACTGAAAAGACAAATTCAGTAGAAAAACTCAGTTGGATGTGTTTTTCGCTGCATGTCAAGGTGAACATCCGTTTATCAGAAGAAAGCAAACTTTCAAGAGGTAAGGTCTTCTGCTACTTAGAATAAACAAGGTGTTCATAATTAAGGTCGGGCTGATACAGAGAAAAATTAAGAAACAGAATGACAGCAAGGGAGGAAAAATGTGAAAAAAAATACAGAGCAAGAGAAAGACTGATAGCGAGAAGAAACGAGCAAGTGACAGAACGAGGGAGAGAGGGACAGTAATGAAAAGAGACCAAGGGATTGGTTCAACTATTCATTTGTCATCAAGACCTTTGCAAACAAAATGTCAAAGTCATGAATATTCAGGAGGAAGGATATGAAAGCACTACACAAAAACGAGGGCTGGAGAAAGCCAGAGGGAAATCTAGGCAAAATTACATTTGACATCTAGGCAAATCCAATGTCCTCTCATTGTTTACTGTGGTTTGGAAGGTCTAATACAAGGCATACTTAAATTGCTTCTCAGGCGTTATTGTAACCAAACAAGAGCACCGTCTTCCAGGTGGGATATTGAACAGTTGTCCTGCATTTCTGCAATTGATAAAGATTCAATGGCACAAGCAGGGTGGCGGTTTTTTATACTTTTCCTGGATGATGGAAAAGTATGAAAAAATAGGATGCAGAGATGTTTATACTGATGTGTGTGTTTTTTTTTTTATGCATTCATGTTCTGATTATCTCATGATAAGATTCAAATATTTTCTCAGTTCATGAGACACCTTGTCAGTTACAGGGGACCCCACACGGTACTAGTCTATTAACTTCTGTCTCTGCTTGCTTCATCTCTCTATTCACCTCCTGCCTTGTTGCCTGGCTTTACAGTTCTCCATAAGGCAAATGTGTTTTGTCATAAGATTAAGAGTCAATTGTAATCTATCATTTTGTTACTGTAGCAATCTTAACCGAATACAGTCAGATGCCTTTTCTGAGGTCAGGTTCTATATACCTTGAGGTACTTCAACTAGTTATTCTCTCTCCTACTTTGTAATGTCTCCAGTGGCGTCATTTGATTTGGTCTTTGTGGGATTTAGGACATCATATTTTTGGTCTAGCCCTCAGGTCAATATTATAATATTATTTTGATACATTTTGCCAATTTTAATATGAGGAAACTGAGGACTGGATGTAACTCAGTCCTCTGGTGCCACAGTCCAAGAGCCTGACATGAGAGTTAGTGTTGCCAAATGGTGAGGTTTCCTGCCCAAGTGGGCTATTTTAATGACTGTGCGTGAAAAAATGGGCTGGGATGAGTAGATTTATAGAGTTTCGATGAGTTATTAGTGGACTCCAGAGCCGGTTCTAGGTATAAGCGACATTAGCGGTTATTTATAGCACTGTATGCTGGGGGGAGGGCCCAACTAAATTTTGGTTAGGGCCCCCAAAAGACTAGAGCCGGGTCTGGTGGAGTCAGGGATTTAAGCTGTGATTGTGCGGTATACTGTCCATAAAATCTGGCCACACTATTTGCAGTTGAGTTTGGCTTGGTACACCAACAAATATGTAAATCGCTGACTAAATAGTGCTAATACTGTGTTTTTTAACAGCAGTTTTTCCACAGTAAACAGTAATTAAAAAAATTACTGTGACCTTGTCTACAGGCTTCTCTCAACTATGCAAAACCCAAATGTAGTGTTAGTTCACAACTAATAATGGATGTCAATCATGTTATCTTATCTGCCTGAAGAAGTTTCAATTGCAGGAAACTAACGCGTTAAAGTGCCGTAGACATTTTAGCCAGCTAGAATTTAGAAAAAAATTAAAATGGATTGTCAAAATTGTCTACAAAGTTTTCACACTTTGGCTTGACAGAGAGTTGTCTTTTAGTTACACAGACATTCTCATCATTCACAGACACTACCAAATTTGCAGAAGGTCTGGTATACATTTGTTTCAGATGTAGCCTTCGTAGCCTAGAAGAAAAAAGGCGTTTGATAGACATTGGTTCAATCTAAACCTTCTATCTGTCACTACACACTCCTGTGTATGTTCAGTGTTTACAGTTCCTTTGCTCGGCTGGTAGATTTACTTTAGAAAAACATTGATATTTCAGATGTTATTAATGCAGCATCTAATTTCTATAGTGAAGCTATAAAAAAGCTGATGCAACAAAGTGATTCCCAAACTTTGAGACTGGGCAGATGTGAGTTCCCTTGAAAAAAGCATTACTAACATTGTCAAACAAATCAAGAACTACTTTCATGCAGTTCATAATGACAAATGACTGAACAGTCACTAATCAGTCCATGTAAGGTTTGTTCAAATCTTCCGTCAAAGTTTGGTGTTTGGTTAATTATTTTGTTAGTTTGTTAGTAATTAAGTAGCAGGTAGCTTGCTTCTGTCGATGTTTGGTGGCTTTAATATGACAACAAAAAGGATTGCGATAAAGGCTATCTACAATAAGTATATCTGAGCTGGACTTTATCCGTGAGGTTCGTCAATTTTTGTAGAATCACTATCCAATTGGTGTGCAATCTAAATTGTCAGAAATACCGGATATCAGACTCAAATGTTCCAAAAGACAGAAAATGCCTGTTCTATTCCCAGGCTCAATGGTAATTTTTGGGTATACTCTATGTCTCTAGACAAATAGTTGGGCATAGGCCTACTTAATTAATCTATTCTCATATTTGACTTACATTTATAATAATTTTTGTTTGTTTTTCTTATTCCACCATTTTTTTGGACATTGTACATTGTATAGAGATGCACTAAATAAGCGTAATCTTTCGATATTATAACTATGACATCTTAGACAAATCTTTTGAATACTCCAAGTATAATGAAAGATCAAAATCAAATATTTCTTGTCAACTCAAAGTATTATATTGAAAATATTGTGTTACTTTATGTCCCAGTCTCCCGTACTCAATGTCCCTTTATATATTGTTCTATTATTCACCAGTTATGTTGATTAAGGACAAATTATTATTTACAGCAACAACCTGCTCAGGGCCAGAACAACATGGCTTTACTTTGGTGGTTGGGGGTGAGTCAGATGCTCCAACCACTGGGCCATCCAAACTGATTTGTATATGACATAAGAAAACATGACCTTAATAGGTAAAGGACAGAAATGGTAACTTTAAAATGAATAAATTACAAGCTTTATGTCTGCCTTGCATTTAAGCCAGAATGAGGACTGATGAGAACGGAATGCCAATGCAGCACAGAACAGCAGTGCAAAGGGGAAAGTAGTAGGAAAGAGGATGATTTAGGTAACCAAGACCCAGAGAAAGCCATATCTACTGTAAATGAGCGCTGGCAGTATATGCTGTATTAAGTAGAAAGAGCAAGTTACCTACAAACAGTGCTGCTTGGAAGTATCTGAAACTCATGTGCAATTATAGATTTTTTGTAGTGTTCATCAGGAAATCGATATTTAATCAGAACCAGTCTTTTATCTGATATAACAGATTTATACTTACCAATTGTGTGTATTGTGTGTAGTAGAAAAACAAAATTAAAAATGAATGCAAAAATAAGGGAACCCAAGTTGCATTGAATAAAGTGGCACTCTGTAGAATCCTCTAACGTTTCTAACGTTACGAGACTGAGTGGGGAGAACAAGTATTTGATAACCTGCTAAATCGGCAGTGTTTTCCACTTTCAAAGCATGTAGAAGTCTGTAATTTTTATCATTAGTACTCTTCAACTGTGAGGGACGGAATCTAAAACAAAAATCCAGAAAATCACATTGTATGATTTTTAAGTAATTAATTTGCATTTTATTGCATGACATAAGTATTTGATACATCAGAAAAGCAGAACTTAATATTTGGTACAGAAACCATTGTTTGCAGTTACAGAGATCATACATTTACAGAAGTTCTTGACCAGGTTTGCACACACTGCAGCAGGAATTTTGGCCCACCCCTCCATACAGACCTTCTCCAGATCCTTCAGGTTTTGGGGCTGTCGCTGGGCAATACGGACTTTCAGCTCCCTGCAAAGATTTTCTATTGGGTTCAGGTCTGGAGACTGGCTAGGCCACTCCAGGACCTTGAGATGCTTCTTACGAAGCCTCTCCTTAGTTTCCCTGGCTGTGTGTTTCGGGTCATTGACATGCTGGAATACTCATCCACCACCCATTTTCAATGCCCTGACTGAGGAGGTTCTTACCCAAGATTTGACAGTACATGGTCCTGTCCATCGTCCCTTTAATGCGGTGAAGTTGTCCTCTCCCCTTAGCAGAAAAACACCCCCAAAGCATAAACTTGCTTTTACAGAAGGAAGGAGGTTGTTTGCCAAGATCTCATGATACATGGCCCCATCCACCCCCCCCTCAATACAGTGCAGTTGTCCTTTCCCCTTTGCAGAAAGCATCCCCAAAGAATGATGTTCCACCCCCATGCTTCAAGGTTGGGATGGTGTTCTTGGGGTTGTACTCATCCTTCTTCTTCCTCCAAACACAGTGAGTGGAGTTTAGACCAAAAAGCTCTATTTTTGTCTAATCAGACCACATGACCTCCTCCCAATCATTCTCTGGATTATCCAGATGGTCATTGGCAAATGGTTTTCTTTGAGACTGTGGTCCCAGCTTTGATTGACCAGGTCCTGCCGTGTAGTTCTGGGCTGATCCCTCACCTTCCTCATGATCATTGATGCCCCACGAGGTGAGATCTTGCATGGAGCTTCAGACCGAGGGACCATCATCTTGAACTTCTTCCATTTTCTAATAATTGCGCCAACAGTTGTTGCCTTCTAACCAAGTGCTTGCCTATTGTCCTGTAGCCCACCCAGCCTTGTGTAGGTCTACAATTTTATCCCTGATGCCCTCACACAGCTCTCTGGTCTTGGCCATTGTGGAGTGGTTGGAGTCTGTTTGATTGAGTGTGTGGACAGGTGTCTTTTATACAGGTAACAAGTTCAAACAGGTGCAGTTAATAGGGTAATGGGTGGAGAACAGGAGGGCTTCTTAAAGAAAAACGAACAGGTCTGTGAGAGCCGGAATTCCTACTGGTTGGTAGGTGATCAAATACTTATGTCATGCAATAAAATCCTAATTAATTATTTAAAATTCATACAATGTGATTTTCTGGATTTTTGTTTTAGATTGATAAAAATTACAGACCTATAAATTCTTTGTTAGTAGGAAAACCTGCAAATTTGGCGGTGTATCAAATACTTGTTCTCCCCACTGTAGTCCATGGTGGTTTAGTGTTGGAGGATAGTATTAGATAGTCCAGGGTGGTTTAGGGTGGGGGGGTAGTATTAGATAGTCCATGGTGGTTTAGGGTGGGGGGGTAGTATTAGATAGTCCAGGGTGTTTTAGGGTGGGGGGGTAGTATTAGATAGTCCAGGGTGTTTTAGGGTGGGGGGGTAGTATTAGATAGTCCAGGGTGGTTTAGTGTGGGGGGGTAGTATTAGATAGTCCAAGGTGTTTTAGGGTGGGGGGGTAGTATTAGATAGTCCAAGGTGTTTTAGGGTGGGGGGGTAGTATTAGTTAGTCCAAGGTGTTTTAGGGTGGGGGGGTAGTATTAGATAGTCCAAGGTGTTTTAGGGTGGGGGGATAGTATTAGTTAGTCCAGGGTGGTTTAGGGTGGGGGGGTAGTATTAGATAGTCCAGGGTGGTTTAGAGTGGGGGGGTAGTATTAGATAGTCCAGGGTGGTTTAGAGTGGGGGGGTAGTATTAGATAGTCCAGGGTGGTTTAGGGTGGGGGGGTAGTATTAGATAGTCCATGGTGGTTTAGAGTGGGGGGGTAGTATTAGATAGTCCATGGTGGTTTAGAGTGGGGGGGTAGTATTAGATAGTCCAGGGTGGTTTAGAGTGGGGGGGTAGTATTAGATAGTCCAGGGTGGTTTAGAGTGGGGGGGTAGTATTAGATAGTCCAGGGTGGTTTAGAGTGGGGGGGTAGTATTAGATAGTCCATGGTGGTTTAGGGTGGGGGGGTAGAATTAGATAGTCCAGGGTGGTTTAGGGTGGGGGGGTAGTATTAGATAGTCCAGGGTGGTTTAGGGTGGGGGGGGGGGTAGTATTAGATAGTCCAGGGTGTTTCTAATTAAGTATTAAGCTTTTTTTTTACCTGGATTCAAAAATGTATACATTTGGGGCACGTCTAAGATCTTCTGGTAGTTTATTCCAGTTGTGTACAGCACAAGTGCTAAACGCAGCTTCTCCATGTTTAGTTTGGACTCTGGGCTCTACTAGCTGACCTGTGTTCATGGATCTAAGAGCCTGTTCGGTTTATATTCTTCAAACATCAGAAAAGTATTCAGGTCCTAAACCATTCAGAGATTTATAAACTAAAAGGACCACTTTGAAATATATTCTGTAACTGACTGGAAGCCAATGCAAAGATATAAGTTACAGTAGTTAACCCTACTAGAGATAAAAGCATGGTCTTTTTGTGACACCAAGCCTTTGATTCTGGCTATATTTTTTAGATGATAGAATGCTGTTTTGGTGACCGCTTTGATATGACTGTTAAATGTGAGGTCTGAGTCGATCAGAACACCAAGATTATGGACTTGATCCCTGGTTTTAAGAGTGCCGAGAATCCAGCTCTTTACTAATACTTGTTCTTTTATTTTTGTTGCCAAACACAATCATCTCAGTTTTATCTTGGTTTAATTGTAGACAATTTTGGTTCATCCAGGTATTTATGTGCTCTATACAGTGACACAGAGAGTCTATTGAACTGTTGTCATACGATTCGAGAGCCATATATATTTGAGTATCATCGGCATAGCTGTGGTAGTTAATGTTGTTGTTCTGTAGAATTTGGCCCAGAGGTAGCATATAGAGATTAAACAGAAGCGGTCCGAGATCTAATATAACCAGAACTGTTATTTTATCAGAATCAGTATTCAGCCGTATATCATTTAAAACCTTAATCAGGGCCGTTTTAGAACTGTGGTGAGGTCGGAAACCTGACTGAAATTTGTCTAAGAGACCGCTTGAGGTCACAAAATTGCTGAGTTGATTGAAAACAACCTTCTCAATGATCTTGGCTATAAAAGGGAGATTTGATACAGGTCTATAGTTGTTCATTATAGATGGATCCAGTGTTCTCTTTTTTTATAAGGGCTTAATGGAAGCTGTTTTTAGAGATGTTGGGAAAATGCCTGATTGCAGAGAGCTATTAACTATTTGCTTTAGGTCCATTAATATAGAGTATAATATTTTTTTTTAAAGTCTGATGGCAGTGTGTCGAGACAGCAAGTGGTAGCTTTAAGATGGCGAATTGTTTCTTCTATGGATTTTTGATCAATTGTATTAAAATGCAACATAATAACCAAGTTATGTCTTGGTTGTCGTGGTGACGGTACAAAGTCCTTGCTAGACTAGTTCTGATGGTCCGTCTAATACTTATAATTTTTTCACTAAAGAAACACACAAATTCATTACATTTCACAGTGGACATGAGTTCTGATGCTATCTGCTTTATTGGGTTTGTAAGCTTGTCGACCAGGACAAATAGAGTGCGGGTATTGTTGTTATTCTTGTTGATCATTCCTGATAAATGTTGCTGTCTGGCCCTGCGTAACTCATAGTTGGAGCTACCAAGGCTTTGTTTCTAGATGTCTTAGTGGATTTGAAGTTTAGTTTTTCTCCAGTTACGTTACGCTTTCCTACATTCTCTTTTCAGGGCGCTTACAATCATGGTGGTTCTCCATGGTGTTTTCTGTTTGCTCATAGTTTTCTTTACCTTTACCGGTGCAACACGATCCATGACATCCAATATTTTGGCATTACAATTATCTTGTTTGGGAATGGCATTCCAAAAGCATGACGTATGTTGGCACCAAGCAGCCGGCATCCCATGATGATTGGATGAACCCCATCAGGTCTAAAGCAGTCTTTACAGTTCACAAAAATATTTAAATTGTCAATAAACCTTGTCCTGTGGTTGAGACATGCCGATGTCAGCCACGTATTCAGCCCAAGGAGTCTGCTAAAAGATTCAATTCCTTTCCCCAAGGTTGGAATGGGGCCTGAGATGAAAACATGTTGTTGAAAGTTGTTTATTTTCTCCAATAGCATAGAAAAATCATTTTTCAGGATCTCAGAGCCATTTTTCTTTTGTAGAATGTCAAAAGACTCAGTGTGGATAATAATCTGTATGTTGCTTGGATGTGTAGAGAGAATAACTGGCAACATTTCTGTTAGCTCTCTGACCGATGTGTCAGCCATGGTTAGGTTTTCAGTCTTTGCCATTCTGATATGCTTGTTTATGTCATCCCCAATCAAGGTAGTATCTGGCTTATCAGATGTGGAGTTAGCAAAGTTTATTTTTTCCCTCATCCTATCAGTGGTTTTAGGGCTATTTCTTGGATTTTTGTTAGCCCTAATACTAGTGTTGTGGTTAGCTTCCCAAGGTTCATTTACACACATTACGTTCCATGTCAGTGGTTCGTACCTTTTTTGCAGTAAGGGTTCTGGTGGTGGACTGAAGGTTGGTGCTCTCTTATTTGATTTCTTGCTTGATTTGCCTCTGTGGCACACGATGATTTGAAGTAAACCCTTGTATACCAATCTGTGTCTGTCCGTTAGCATTTGGTAGGGTCAACACCTAGAGTAGCTGCTACAGAATCAATTAATTGTTCACTCTCACGTATTTCAAGTTGTGTTATCGTCTCATTCAGCCGTTCGCTCTGAAATTGCTCTGATCTGTTCACCAGTTTTGACTGCATTCTGTCAAGTATAGGGAAATCTTTGAGCTCTCTAGCCTTAGGTTAGCCTGTTGTGCAATGTTAGCATTAGCCTTTGTTGATTCGCCTACTGGACAGAACCCACAGTCCAACCGGAGGAGCGCTCTGGTGACTAAATCTTCTAAGCGGGTGATCCGTTCCTCCATCATAAAAATACAAAAGAACTATGCTGATGTCCTCCTTTAAAAATTACATAAAATTGTAAAAATATGATTAAAACAAATATAGAACAAAAATGAAACAAATATAAAAGATAGGGAACTGTATTGAGGTGGTGAAATGTTTACCACTTAGAAGTTTACTGAGGGGACATGTAAGAAGATGAGTGCAAGGGAATATAAACTACGTGATAAATAAATATACTGTATGGTATGCTATGAAAAAGAAGAAACTCAACCATCTAGTTTTCTGGGTGTGAAACATTATTATAGAGGAAAACATATTTCTTAATTTTTCTACACCTTAAACATTGAGGTGACACACGATAATTACCAGGAATTAGCCTAATTGGAAGGAAAATCAGGGTTTGTACTCACATCTGTGCACCTTTTAAAAATGTAAAACAATGCAAAAACATTCAAAATACATGCAAATACAACAGTTTTCAGATGTGCTAACAATTTAAATCTAAATAATACAGTTAAAATGTTCACAATATCATGCATTTAGTTACATTCCAGTTTACTCAGATTTTCACACCACTCCAGGTGAGCTCAGGAGGGTGGGGGCTGATGGCCCACACCTGGTGTTCCAGATCTTTAGGGAAGCAATTGTTATGCAGGACATCTGATTACAGTTTTTGCCAATGGCTTACACACTGAAAGTGAATGCTTAGACAAAAGCATCAAAACATTACTTTTGTAACCCTGCCTGAAACATAGGCACAAAAGAACAAACTTTTTTGTTTGCTTTCCACTTTATTTGCAATTCTGCAACATACTTTGCATTTTAGTTTGCAATTCTGCAACACACTTTGCCAAACAGTGCACACTGTTTCTTACATTAGACCAGGGGCAACTGGTCATTAGGGGCAGTCATTAGGGGCCCATCTGTTGTCAACAGAAAGAACTGCAACAAAATTGTTATTTTTTATTTCTCGAAGATAAATTCCTATAATTTATTGTCTATGAATGTAGCATCTTCCTAAATTGCATATTATTTGTGTTAGGATTTTATTTCATTTTCATTGGTTCCTGCCTTGCTGCTTCAGACTGCGTTCTGACGATTCGAGTTTGCAGTAGTAGGCCATAGTGAATGTTAGTGTCATCAATGTAGATCACAAGAATTTGATGCCAAGTGGGGATGACAGCCCCAATACTGCATCATTTTGTATTTCAGTCCTGATTCGCTGTCTGTCTGCCTGGCCCCAACATTAGTTGGCAAGAAGAGCGACGGGGTTAGATTGTCTTAGCTAGCTTGTTAGCTTCACAAACGCTAGATAACTTGAGAAAAGGATTAAAGTGGATAATCGAGCACTGGTTTGAATCCCTTAATTTGGAGGAGAAACTTGAAGTAAAGCAACTTGGTGCCCATCAGCCACAGGATATTGTCATCACTCAAACTGCAGGTAAAAGTAACCGCAGGGTTTAATGTGGAGTGGTTTTTGAAGAAAAGTGGCTAACGGTTAGCATACAAAAGAAGGCACTCTTCTGTTCTACATGTCTGCTATTTGGTGGAGATGGTACTTGGTCGAGGACGGGTTACAAAGATTTGAAACATCTTTCTGAGAGGATTGCAAAACATGAGAGCAGTGGGAGTCTGGAGAATGCTGTGAAATTGGGCTTACTTGGAAGGGTAAATGTCACGGCCCAAATGCATACAGGCACTCCATTGAGCAGCATAACAAACAAGTGGAGGAAAACAGGTACGTTCTCAGACAGATCATAACGTATTAAACTGTGTGGAAAATGTGAAACCGCACTGCAGGGGCACGACGAGTCGGTGGACTCCCGGAATCCTGGAATATTCAGATGCATTTTCGAGACTGTGTAAGGGCGATTCGCGACTTCATAGGCAATATGACGCTCAGCCTATCTTCAAAGGGACATCTAGCACTGTACAAAATGAACTGTTAGACTGTATGTATGAAGTGTACAGGGAGGAGATAGCCAAGCAAGTGGACGAGACATCATTTGTTGCCATTCTCTCTGGCGCTCCAAAACGTGTAGAGACGCATTCCAAGGCCACCGCTATACAATGGGACTTAAAAAGTAGAACTGTCAATGCAGTTTGGGAAAACCGCGCTGCACTGCTCCTGTGTATGGAGGACATACGCACACAACCAGGATGGGATGAGGCCACCATATGTGAGGCATATGGCCTGTCAAAAAAACTCAGGGGCCGAGCCTTTCCAGCTGCTGGACTCAACGCATTGGCCGTGTTGTCCATCGAAAGCCAGCTGATTCAGCAGCTACATGACTTCATTCCCGAAGTCATCAAAAGGTTTGCCCAGAGGAAGAACCGCCGTGCCACCTTTCTCTTCAAGTGAGCCTTCAGCCTTGGTGACTGAAAGCATATTTTAGCATCCTGCATTTGTGGTGCTGATCCGTGCATTGGTCATATTTTTGTGCTGGATCGATAGATATAGATGGTGACGAGTGTCAATGTGTCCATGCTTATCTATTAAGGTTGTTGTCATTGAATGGATCTGTATACCTAAAAAGTTGTCTTTCCGCTTCGTTGTGGCCTTCAGTGGTGTTGAGCTCATTGCTGTTCGCATATGGCCCTGTAGGCAAATTGGTTCTGAGCTTGGTTGCATTCCTAATTTAGGTTTGTAAATGTGAGACAAGAAGGTCTCTCTCTCTCACTCTCTCTCCAGTATGTGTACTACAACACCTGGTAGAAGCAAGCCACTCTGTCATTAAAAGTGTTTTGTGGGGCCACGCTGTTTGTTGATGTGTTAAATAAACACATCAGCAGCAAGAGGGTGTTTTGTAGCTTTACTGATATGTATCCTATATTTTGAAATGGTTTGTATCCCCCCAATTTTTTACATATAAAAACGCCACTGAGTAGGGTCTATTAGTTAACAATCTGGCCCAGGGGTGTGAAGGTGAACATCAACTCACAGGATGTACAAACCATCCTCGCTGTCATTTGCTGGGATATCCTCTGCAATGCTATTCAGGCACTGAGTCACTGGCATACTTGTGTTTCCCCATGCAACCCCATCTGATCTTACAAGGGAGTTTTCCCTAGCCACTGTGCATCACTTTCTTGCTTGCTCTTTGGGGTTTTATGCTGGTTATCTTTACAAGCACTTTGTGACAACTTCTGATGTAAAAAGGGTTTTGTGTCAGGAGGAGACAGAGGCTGGATTCAGTCGTAGGAAAAATAGAAAGTTTTCTTGATGCAATGTAAAATACACAAACAAGAACTACGGTAGGCTTGAATCAATGACAAGAACAAAGCGTGAACACAAACTAGGCTGGCCACAAGAAACACTGGAACACTAGAACTGTGCTACACACAGGCATTGGCAATACTCAGAGAGATCAGAGGAATAAAGATTTAGAGATCAGAAGAATACACATAGGGTATGTTATTACATGATTGAGTCCAGCTGTGTCTGGTGGTCTAATGACAGTCTAGTGTGCGTGCCTGGAATGGAACCGAAGGGGAGAGAGAGCTTGAACTGGGCCGATGAGAAATGGGAAAGACAAGTCCAGATGGGGATAACGGCTTGGTGTGTGGCCGATGGCAGCTAGAAGATTTACTTTTGGAAAGATTTGGAAACCAAATCGGTCTCTCCAGTCTATGTCTTGCCTTGTTTTTAATCCTATCCATCTGAAAAATAAAGATTTTTGCTCTGATTTCTGTTGAAGTAATGCTGCATTTATTTTATATCTATAATTGCACTTACATACTCTTACACTTATCTACTATTATTTATATTATTACAGACAAAAATATACAGTAGCTTTATTCACTAATATGGTTACAGTGCAAAATATAAGATGAGTCATGAAAAATATATATTTCCCCCCCTCAAAGATTTCAGTTTGTTTTTCAATTGAATTGTTCACGCAATAGGTCACATTAAAGGTGGAAAATTTCTGACATGATTTATCTTTGTCTCATTCTTTTCATTCTTTTACTGTAGACTTTTTATATCCACTGTATGAATTTCTTTGGGAGGAATGGTGTTCCATTCCTCAAGGAAAGTTCCTGAGATGTAAGAATCTCGCCAAGTCAGATTAAAGCTGTTTTGGTGGCCCAACAACCCATTGAGACACCTTATGTTGGTTATTCCTTAAATGTGTCATCCTTCCGTATGCAGAGTCAGACAGAGAAAGGGCACAGATGCCATTAATCCTGCGTGACTATTGCAATGCTCTTCTCTCCAGTTACCAGGAGAAGACAATAAGTAATATGTGAAATCTGCTAAACTCAGCTGCCAAAAAGCTAAAATAATGTCAGGCTTTTTGCCATTCCCAATGGGAGGAAAGCTCACCTGTTCTCACCTGTACTTACTGATGCACTGGTCATTTGAACATTTCACTATCTTGATTGACAATGTGGCCTAAAACAGCAATGTACTCTATCTCCATTTAGCAAAGGATTTTTCCTAGGTTCTGACTTATTGTGGGCGTTTATCCTAGTGCATATTGCTTGCTCTTTGGGATTTTAGGCTGTGTATCTGTATTACTACATTATAAAATAAATGTGATTATAAAATAAAAGTGATCCACTCTTCACCACATCCTCACATTAAAACGCACCAGTCTCCGACTACTCTTATCTATCAATTTTTGTAAAAACATTTTTGACTGCCAAGGAATAATTTGACTGCCCCCTGTGTTAATTGCATTTTGGGGGTTTTGAATTCGAATTTAGCCAGGAGTTTTGCCAGGAATTTAAGTCTGTTTGAAACAGCTGTCGGCCATTGAATACCCTCTGTGGAAATGTAAAACTACTCTCTGCATGCTGTAGTCCACCATGATTTGCATGAAATTTTTAGTTCACTTTCAAAAATACGAAGTTAGATTACTAAATTACTGCTATGGTAAGTTCATGCTCCTCGATTCTCTTTTACTACACCTTTCTGTTTGTACATCAAGGTCAACCTAAACTTCCAAAAATACATTATTTTAATAATAATAAAAATTGAAAACAATGTTACTTATTATCATTATGGTCAACAAAGTCAACTTTTATCAAGGTTTTACATTATCTATAATTGGTTTCTGTCTTGCATTGTCAGTATCATTTGTAGAGTGGTTGTGGATGAGATGGTTAACAATGTATCATATCTTTGCTTAAGAAGCTTGCTCATTCATCACATTGTGCATGTTCTGGGATGTCTTCTTTAGGCTTCTACTGAAGTAATTTTGAATATCTTGAAAACCATTTCTAATTAAGATTATCTAGGAGTGTTTATCAACCATCTGTGAAAAGTCATGGAGTGATTTTTCTCCCTTAAATAGAAAGTATAAACGTACTGTCTTTATCCAGCGTCCAGAAAAATCGATTAGGATTATGTACAACCTTGCTTGTGTTAGAAATCAGCGGTTTTAATGTAGAACCCGTATCAAATCGAGGGAGAGGTTTGCTCACGTTTATTGGAAAATTACAGCACAGATGTCATTCGGTGAATGTTCCATTATCTTCTCACTGTAATGTTGGCTGCCAGCTAGCCTATACATTAAGGGCGTTTCTAACTAGCAAAGACCATATTTTTAGAAGTCAACCCCCATGCCATATGGCCATTGTAAAAATTCCTATGGTCATTAGAGCACAACCTACAGAGAGATAATCTTAACAGAGATGTTTCTGTTGTTCTCATCCACACTTGATATAGGAATCCAGTTTGTCAACAGTTCGGGGTCTCCTTTGTCATATTTTTCGTTACATAATGTGCCAAATTATTTCAGTGGGTGACAGGTTTGGACTGCAGGCAGGCTGGTTTAGCACCCAGACTCTTTTATTACAGAGCCATGCTTTTGTAATATGTGCAGAATGTGGTTTGACATTGTCTTGTTGAAATAAGCAAGGCCTTCCCTGAAAAAGACATTGACTGGAGGGCAACATATGTTGCCCCAAAACCTGTATATATTGTTCAGCATTAGTGATGCCTTCACCCATGCCATGTGCCATATCATCACGGATGCTGGCTTTTGAACTTTGCGTTGAAAACAAGCTGGATGGTCCCTATCCCCTGTAGTCCGGAGTATGCGGCATCCATGATTCACAAAAATTATTTCACATTTTCATTTGTCAGACCACAGGACAGTTTTTCACTTTGCCTCAGTCCATCTTAAATGAGCTCAGGACCAGAGAAGCTGGCAGCGTTTCTGGACCTTGATCATATACGGTTTGCTCATTGTATGGTAAAGTTTTAAACTGCATTTTGTGGATGCATCCACATAATGTGTTCACAGACATGCAGTTATCAGAAGTGTTCCTGAGCCCATGCAGTGATTTCCACTACAGAATCGTATCTGGTTGTAATGCAGTGCCACCAGAGGGCATGAAGATCATGATCATCCAATATTGGTTTTTCCGGCCTTGTCCCTTCAATACAGAGATTTCTTCAGATTTTACGTTGAGAAACTTTATTCTTAAATTGTTGCACTATTTGCCCACACAGTCTATCATTTTGTGGATGCATCCACATAATGTGTTCACAGACATGCAGTTATCAGAAGTGTTCCTGAGCCCATGCAGTGATTTCCACTACAGAATCGTATCTGGTTGTAATGCAGTGCCACCAGAGGGCATGAAGATCATGATCATCCAATATTGGTTTTTCCGGCCTTGTCCCTTCAATACAGAGATTTCTTCAGATTTTACGTTGAGAAACTTTATTCTTAAATTGTTGCACTATTTGCCCACACAGTCTATCAAAAACACCAGCATTAAAACATATTCACAGGTAGAAATAAGTCTTTTAAAATAATATTTTCACATGATTTCCACTTAACATGGTTCTTAGTTTTATAAAAAACGCCAACTTGTTTTAACGTTCTGCATTATTGTACTTTCTATATGGTCTGTTGTGCTCTTTTGGACCTGTCCTACTGTATGTCCTAATTTATGCTATTCAATCAACTTTTAGGATAATGGAAAAATTAGACCACAGATAATCAATTCCAAGAATTATATTCCTCCCAACAATGTTTTAAGTCCATAACCACATAATACCTCTAGAATTATAAAATTTACTCATTCCAGGCACCCCCGGAAAAAATATATTTCTGTAAACAGATATGCATTCAGCTTGCCCAGATTCTGTAGGCTTTGGTTTCATCTTATCATGTTGTATGGCCAGTTGAACACTTCCAAAACACTTTCCAGTTTACTCTTGTTAAACAACTGATGTTTCTTGTCTCTTTGTCTCATCAAACTTTTTTTTGTGTAGAAACCAGCATTAGCTGATGGTTTAAAGACAGCTAATAGGTATCTTTATAAACAAAAACAATTAACAGAGAAGGTCAAAATTAACACTAAGTCCTCTTTTCTCCATTTCGTCCAAGAATGTTTCAATGTCTTCAAAATTATTAAACAAAAACATGAATGGGGTGAGAGCTTCTTGTTCTTCCTCTAGAGTTGAGGCCTCTCTGAGCATCTGCACAGCACCCTGTATTTCCTCATCATTCAGGGGTGAGGACTTGTACCCAGTCTCAGTAGAGGCCCATGTTGGCATTTACCCAGGCAACAGCATCCCCCAGCTCAACAACAAATCTTGGCAACTGAAATTAAATATTACAACAATCACACAGAAGTAGAGGTGTACAAAGTAATAGTACTTAACTGGGTTCGGCTGTGTTCACCACTAGGAAAGTATCTAATTAAGATGTAAGTAACCAGGTAAAAGGAGTTCTAAACTAACCAGTGATCAATTAAATAAAAAGGATGAGTGTAAATTATGAATTAAGGTCACTGGTTAGTTATGAACACTGTTTAGGTAATTTAGCCCATCCTTAGGAACTTCCCAAAACTAGTGAACACAGCCGAGTACTTCTACCTATTACACCTCTGCATAGAAGATTGCCATGACAAAATTATTATTTCATTTACATCTCTAAATAATGACGACATTGTGTATATGAAGCTACAAAATAAATGGATCTTGCTTGCTTGCATATAGTGACAGGTGGATCAGTGTCCTCATGCATCATTAGCTAGTTATCCCTAATTGACTAAAGCTGGCTAACTAGTATCTGTTTTTCTTGCTCAGATGTTTTTAAATTGATTCATCCTTGTTGTCATAAGTATTCAAGAAATAAGCGATATCTTTTTTAAATAGTTCAGGCATGATGGTGCAATAGGGTGGGCTGGATATCTCTTATAGGGCCTGTTAGACTTCCCAGCCAACACACCCATGTGGGGCCCAAATGGGCTGATATCCGGGGCCCACCTGGGCTACCCAATTGGGACCCAGCTAATTTTGGCCGCAGTTTCCATGGAGGCCCCACATGTGTTAGCCCAGTTGGATTGATGATGGGCTCTTGATGGGCTCCATATCGGTAGCCTATGTAGTCCCCATTTAGGGACTACAGGAGTCTGCCCACATGGGTTGATGATGGGACCCAGATAGGTCTTATCTAGGGCTCTTATGGGCCACAACAGGTGTATATATGGGCTACCATATTTGTCTTTTTGGGTTACCTTATTTTACAGTAAACCCCTAAATACAAACATTACATGTAAGCAATGAACAGAAACCATTACTTCAAGCTTTACTTTATTAACAGAATATGTATTAATATATGTGTATTAACAGACAAGTATCAAAAGTGAAAGCTTTTGACAAACTTTCTATTTCACAAACAAAATAAAAGTGCAGTTTTTCAGTCCTCTGTCAGAAAACTCTATATTTCACATACAAAAACAAAAGTGCAGAATCTCAGTCCTCTGTTGTCGCGCTCCCAACGGCCCTTTGAAAAGAGAAAATAAATAAATCAACCATTTTTCAACTTTTGCAATTCCTTTTCACAGTTCAAACAGATGTGTCAGGTTAGTCTTTTGGTGCACCAAATCAAGTTTATGTAGATAAGGGGTTTCCAAACCTGTCCCGGAACACCCCCTGCACTGCACATATTGGAGGCACAAAATTTACATTTTTACCAACTTATACCACTTTTCACAAGGTCACACTTACATACAATTAGAGGGGTTAAGGCTTAATGCATATTTGGCATGCTTTTCAGAGGAGGCTCTGAATTCAGCCCGAATCCGGAGTACTCCCCCCCGCATGTAAGTGGTTAGGACTAGAAAATGCTGGAATATTTTCCTTCTCCCCAAATTTGTCACTACCAAAACACAATATTAAATAATTTATTAAGAAGGCTTAATAATATCTACCTTATAAATACATATTTTTGAAAAATATTTTTACAGGTTAAATCAATAAAGATTATAATTTGTATAATATTTTAAGTGTACTTTTTGAGAATTGTTGTATTTTGAACCCAATCTTTCTTTGTAGAAGGCATAAAGTTTATCGTACTAATTTCAAAGTTAAGGATTAATTAGTTAGAATATGCATTGAACCACATTTTATGTTAATATAAATGAATAACTATGATGCATATATGCAGTCAGAACATATAGCAGACACACATCTGACAGTAAATATCTTATAAGAACACCTAGAGCTATTCTATACTTTGGGTCTGGAGGTGCAAGTGAGAAGAGGTATGCTCATAGATTTTTATTTCCTTAAAAAAAAAAAAATTCAGATCCACTTTGTTTTATTTTCACATTTTGTTTATGAGTCATTCAGATAAATCTCCAGAACCACTGAACTGTGTGTGTGTGTGTGTGTTTTTACATAAAACATTAATTTCAGAATAATTTTCCTCATTCAGATAAATCTCCAGAACCACTGAACTGTGTGTGTGTGTGTGTGTGATTTTGGTTGGGTGACAGTTGTAGGTTAGCCTACAGTTTGACAAGAGTTTATAGTTTGACAAAAGCACAATGTTGTGTTTTACACAAATATAAGTTGGCTAAACACTTTGCAGTTTTAATGATAATGACTTTTACCCATCTTGCTCTCCACCATGTGCCCTCGCTGTACGGTTTCCTCCCCTGTCCCTGGCACCAATTAGCCACTTTGACACTGCCTTTTCAGCATCTCATCTAGTAATCTGGTTTGTAAGGGCATTTTTTTTTCAAGATTCCTGTAAAATAGATAAAGAGCATTAGAGTGAGATTAAATTCCTCATTTGAGCCCTTGCAACAAAGCAGAAATCTCCACCATGTTATTTCAGGTAATTGTTATGGAAATTTTGAACTAAGGTACATTTGAAAAATGTCTGTCTTTCTATTTGCTGGTATGTAAATCTTTACTTTGATTGGGACACACATGTCTGTATAATATCAGAGGATTATTAGGTATTTGGGCCATGTCCTCCTGCCTAGACAAAGAAGGGTGTCAGTCCTTTCTGTTCTTTAGGATCATAGGAGAGAGG
Source organism: Esox lucius (assembly GCF_011004845.1). Taxonomy (NCBI): domain Eukaryota; kingdom Metazoa; phylum Chordata; class Actinopteri; order Esociformes; family Esocidae; genus Esox; species Esox lucius. The sequence continues at coordinate 7,859,071 of NC_047581.1, read as the reverse complement.
GATCTGGTATATGTCTTAGGGGTCATTCTTGATTGGTCACAATGGGTTGTGGGGTTAATCATCTGCCGACCTGGAGGTTGTCTAGATGCTTTAAGTTTCCCTTAAGGGTTGAGAAAGTTAACCACATGAGGGAAGACACCATGTCCCTTGTGTCAAGCCCAGGACATGTGATAGAACAAAGGGCATGTGTTTGATTGACTTGAGACCGATGGGCAACAACTTACCACACCCCTTTTTCTATGTAATAAATATGGATTGTTCATGTATGGAGTTAGAGACACCTCAGACGATTATGTGTGTGTAAGCGGTTGACGTGTCTATCATAATAGTCTCTGTGCATAATAGTTAATAAAATGGTTATAATGTACAAAGATAATTTTGTCTCTGTGTCCCTTAGTCCGAGTGTCGATACATTGGAATTTCCATCACAATTTGGGGGCTCGTCCGGGATCCTACTCCTGCTCGGTTCGAGTCCGTTTCCTAACAGGTTAACCGTGCACGGCCAGAGATAGCTCTGGAATTCTAGTATCGTCCAGAAGAGGATTATCCTTTGACGGGCTGAGAAAGAGTGCCTGACTGGAGCTGGGACTCGTGCCTGATCAGTACAGGTATACCCGGGCTTAAATTTCGAACTCGGGAGTTAAGGGCACTTTAGTTTGCGTTTTGGGCGCATTTATACGGGGGTTAGGGCTCCTTTTTGCGTTAGGACGCAAGTACCTAGAATTTCTAAACAAACAATTGGCGGCAGGGCCTTTTCTCATAGAGCTCCACTCCTGTGGAATGATCTGCCAATTAAGGTAAGAAATGCAAACTCAGTGCAAACTTTCAAGTGTCTACTAAAAACTCATCTCTACAGCACGGTTTATAATTAGGTGTAGCCTGGCCCGGGGGCGTGAAGGTGACCAGTAGGCTTGATACTGTCCACCCTTGCTGTCTTGCCAGGTGGGCTCTCGTCGCCACTGGGATGCCCTCCCTCCAATGCCCTTCGGGGGAAGAGTCACTGGCTTGTTGTTGACTCTCTATTGCGCACTTGTGCAGTTGGGCTGTACGCTACTAGCAATACTCGGCCCTCATTCAGGGGGGTTGCGGTTGGTGGGTGTCCCTTTGGTTGATGCCTGGCAATGTGGTTGGATTGATTTCCTGCATGTTGGGCCCTGTCCGGGGCCTCCCCCGGGTAGGGCCACAGTGTCACCGGACCCCCCCGTCTCAGTTACCAAGGTGTTACGCTGCTATATTATTGTGCTGGGGGACATGAGGGATGTACTACTAACTTTTCTCAGTTTCCTCCAATTTTAAATTTTAGAAGGAGATGAGGTCCTGGTCCACACCTGCGGATTACCTGGTTTGGTGGGACCGTTGCTGTTCCTGTCCTTGTCCACCTGGTCATACTTCTGACCTAGTCTAAAATCAAATATACTCTGGATTTAGCCAAGAGAAATTTATTTATTATTCCAATTGGACTCTTAATATCTCACCCGGCACAGCCAGAAGAGGACTGGCCACCCCTCTGAGCCTGGGTCCTCTCTAGGTTTCTTCCTAAAATTCGACCTTCTTAGGGAGTTTTTCCTAGCCACTGAAATTCAACACTACTGTTGTTTGCTCCTTGGGGTTTAAGGCCGGGTGTCTCTGTAAAGCACTTTGTGACAACTGCTGTTGTAAAAAGCGCTTTATAAATACATTTTGATTGATTGATTGATTTTTGAAGTAGGCCTACGTGTGTTAGGGCACATTTGAATTCTGCAGACAAGGCTATAAGGGCCTTGAACATCTCACTTACGGGCCGACGGGTCTATCGACGATGTTAAGGGCACGTTGAATGAGATGAAAGCGTTAGGGCGCTGGTATATTTGTTGGGGCACATTGGGTTTGAATGGTTATGAGATTTGTTAATAAAATAGTGTTTGTTTCGTCGTGTTTGTTTTTTGCTGCGTTTGATGTTGTGTAAGCTTTGTGGTAAGTTTTTGGCAACGGTGTTTATGTTTATGGTACATTTATGGTTCTTGGAGTGTTATTAGGTTTTCAGACGACTAGCGTTTTCGTTCGGTGATGGATGCGCGGCCTGCTGGGCTGATTGGAGCTAGATGGACGTGGTAACGTATGGGAGTTGCAGGTGGCATGATGTGAAGTTGTTTGGAAGGCGTAGGCTACGGTGTGTAGACGGTGTAGAGTGATGGAAGCTTTGGGAAAGTTTGTGTGGAGTATATTGATCTGTGTTGTAGTTTTTTTTTGCTCAGGTTCGATGGCTCGTTCTCCTCTGATCGCCCGTCACCCCACCCCGCGGAGTTCAGCTGGACCGATACATGGTCCCATCCCGCTCGGGACTCTGCATTGTTGGAGTCGTACAGTCGACGTAGCCAAGCTATATGGACCTTTTTCGTTGTTTGAGTCAAGAAAAGTTCCATAAGTGGGGAGTTGTACACACCAGGTGTACACATCCGTAATCTCCGGTGTTTGCGGCTGAGACCAAAGAAGACTACAGACCCGGGGTTGAGGAAGAGACTTTGCTAACAGCTACGTTTAAATTTATGAAGCTACCGCTAGACATTCGACTGGAAATTGGATTTGGGAAGATGCCTGTGCGAATCAAGACAACGACTGTACAGATGTATTGTTCCCACAAGAATAGAGAACAGTTTTTGGCCTCGCCATGAGCGATCCAACGGGAACACGCTGGAACGCTGAACCGCCTGAGGGAGGTGTGCGGACGGTCAGACAGGAGAAGGACGGAGGGAGCATCAACCGGTGAGATTGTTCCTTTATACAGTTTTCATTTGCTTTAGTAAACAATGTGGTTGGTTTTTGTCAGATTTGTTGGTTTTGTGGAAGTTGATAGATGGATTTGAGAAAGTATGGTAACTAGAAGTTATTTTTGAGGTGTTTTGGTTAATAGCGAATGTAGTTAGAAACATGTCGTTTTTGTTTTGTCCTGACACCCATTCCTGTGCAGCTAACCTTTTTGCGTTGCTATTAGTGCTGAATTATAAGCAGTTGGATTGCTTGAAAATCTGCAATTTAGGTTGGACTTAAATATGCATTTGATATTGGATCTCATACTTTCAGGGCCTGTAGAAGGGAGTAGGGATTGCTCCAGTAAATTGCCGCTATTGTTGGTCAGCTTATGGTTTGGATCAGTGGTTATGCTACAGAAGTTGTGCATGCGCGCGCCACTTCTGTGTGTGGTTGTGGCCCGGGCATTTGTCATTATCTGTTTATGGTCATCATCTAGTAAATGCATTTGTCCATTTTTGTAATCCCTGTGCACGGGGGTTCCGATTGGCTGCATTGTGTGTTCCTTGGTGGGATAATGTGTATGTGTTCAAGGTTGGTGTTAACTTGGAAGTTTTGAAATTGCAAGGTTTTGCGTTGTTTGGGGTGCGTTTGGGTGAACGCTTACACTGCGTTGTTAATATGGTTATTATGCGAGGCCTACTCTTTCGGCTTTTGCCTTTGTGCTGAAATTGCGAAATTTTCTTTGCCTTCTGGTGTTGTGCTGATGGCTGGCACACGTGGGAGTGTTAGCCTGATAACTTCGGTTTGAATATGGAAATAATGTCCTAAATGTAATTAGAGGGATAGATTGGAAATTGGTATAATGATGCTTCTCTGATTTGGTAAACTATGGTCTCGTGGTTTCGTAATGAGGGGTTAAAATAGTGTTTTCTCTGTCCTTGTATGGAGTGGGATGCAGACCATAGCCTAAGTTTTAATTTTAAGATAACTCGCTGTTTCCAATGAAGACTGGATTCAGCAAATATAGTCATAGCCTGCAAAAGAGGGTAAAATGACTACGGCCTGTTTATTCCCCAAATAGCCAAAGCCCGTTTATTCCCCGAATAAATAACCTATAGGATTAGATGTCCTATTTTAAATGTTCAATTGGATTTGGTTAATTAATTATTTACTTTCGCTTAGTTTGTATTTACCAACGATAATTGGGATAATACTTGTGTTTTTAAAACCTACGCCTGATGCTCGTTGCTGACGTTTAAATTCTAGCCTGGTTAACTGACGAATGGGGTAGATTGATGTGACTGTGTTTAGAGATCTAGGTTGGAGTATCCTAGGAATCACTCACTGATTGTTCCTTGATTTTGGTAACTTCATGCGTCTGTTTTCTGTTGACTTGCTTTTATTTTGAGAGTTTTCCCCCCCCTACTGTTGATGAAATAAGTGATTTTTTTGCGAACAGCAACTATATTATATGGGTGGAGCTATAACTCTGGACTTTTAGTTAATGTAGGTTATCGGCTAAATTGTAGGCATGACGTCTTTTACTCCAGGCAGTCTGAAGACCATGTCACGTTTTGTGTGGGGACTTTCATTGGCTCCAGGAAGGGGGGCACACCCCCTGGGTTGGCCTTTGCTTTAGGTTTTCCGTTCGAGTTTTCTGCCTGTCCTCACCCGTGGTAATTTCCCCTACATGAGTATATTTAGTTTTGGGGATAATCAAACATTAAGTGGAAGCTACATGCGTTTTCCTCTCCATAGCCTTAATGTTGACATCTTATGGTTTTGAGACGGATTACCTTAAGTCATCCAACAGTGTTATTTGCTAGAACAAATTTGATGTCTTTGCATGACTTATACAAGTAGCGATTTTGGCAGTCCGCCACTATTTTGAATAACATAGACTTGCATCTAAAATTAAGTGAATTCCCTAGACTTTAGGAGGTAAATTGAGTCATGATGTTTGTTGGTCCTGTGGTTCTGCTTTCACTTTGAGTCATTTCCGTTAACTCTGCCGTGAAAGCAGGGGGGATTGTATGAAATGATTATCTATGATAATAATGAGTTGATCTTAGAGTTCAAAGCGAATTAAATAGGTATTTAGAGAGTTACATGAAGAATTTTAGTTTTTCTGTTTCCAAAAGTTATAGCAGGAAATTGGCATCTGTTATAATCAACATCCCTTTACAGTGTTTGTCTAATTGGGTTTTTTGAAAAGTTTGTTTTATACAAAATCTAACGTGGTTATGGTTGAGTGGAATACATCTTACCATTTTGAAACGGTTTAGCTAAGAAATAACTAATTTGATGGGAGTGTTACTGTTCAGTTTGTATAATATTTGATTAGAAGTAATCATATTAATCTCATGCATTATGGAATAAGTGTGTAAAAACGTGCAGGGAGCACATTTTGTTATTCCTTACATGTTTAAACTCTCTTAGAAAAGAAACAGACATTATCAAAATTGGGTATTCTAATATAATTTCTGTCATAGTAGACAATCATTGGAATGTTGATGGTTAACAGATATTTCTGTGAGGTGAATAATGAGACAACATTTTTTGTTTACTATTGTCTGGCCTCAAGATAACACTACTCTGTCCTATGAGATTGGACTTATCCTTTGGTCAGTAGACCACCACCCAGTCCAGGGAGAGCTCTGGAGAGATGTGGGGGGGTCATGATTTATGACAGGATTACAGAAGGGTCTTTTATGTGCTAGGATTATAGGAGACTTGGAGACATTCACACTGAGTTTCATCTTGTAGAGAAATTAGGCTAAATAACAGTTATGTTAGCTGACCTTCAAGATGGTGTGAAATGTTTGATTTGCAATAAGGTATTTGATCATTTATGTGAAACAATGGTGAATTTGATTGTAGTTCCGATACAACACAATCAGATGTAAATTATATTGGTGAACTGAGAATTGCTCATGAACTACTATTAGAGAGTGATACTTCAATGAAAGCAAACTATCTTAACTGATTAGTAAATTGATACAGCAATGAGAAATTAGATTGTGTTCTTCTGTTCTTAGTGTTGGTTGTTAAACCAACCATAGAAAAGAGTGGAATTGTTATTTTGCTAGATCAGAATACAATATGTACAGTTATCATGAAATCACACGGAAACATCAAATACTGTTTACATACTGTTTATTCTGCTTTTTTTCTGGTTTTAACATGGAATTCATTCTGTAAAAAATACTGTTGATAAAAAAAGCATTTCTTAACATTAATGATATAAAACATTCATCAAACACTTTGAATAACATTAATGATATAAAACATTCATCAAACACTTTGAAAATGACAACGTACATCAATTAATATCTTTTATCAACTCATATCTGTTAGGTACTGTAAAATAGACTTCAAATAGAACAAAGTCTGAAACCATTTCCAAAATAAGAAATATCTAGATACAAGATCTACCTTACTTAGGGTGGACAATGAGGCAAATTTCTTCTAGAAACAAACCTTGTTGTATTTAACAAATCACAGGAAACTCATTTAAAAGACAATCAGATCAAATAAGGTGTTTACATGATGTTTTAGTTTGATTGAGCCGTCAATGCGATTATAAGGGTCCATGTAAACAACTAGTGTTGTTTGATGTTATTAATAACTTAAACAGTTATACTCACAATCCATGCTTTTCTACAAGGTCACTCACAGCCACTTTAACAAGAAACGTTCTCGAAGAAATTGACAGTTTCTTTGTGTCTTCATGTTCTCTCAAAATTATAGGGGCCTTTTCCTCGAGCAGCGTCAGCAGACAAGTTGTGATGACAGTCCGGCTTGCATCTGTTGAATGAGACTAAGACAATACATTTATCAATTAAAATGTTTACTTTGACAATAATAAATAGGAAGAGTGAAAACATGACTCACTGGTAATGACTCAACTCTTCCATCTAATGGATCCTGTGTGGTACTAACGTTAATTTTATAATATATTTTGAATTTGTCAAGCTCCTTCACTTCTGAATTAACATTGATTTCATTAAAAAGTAATAATTTAATAATGAGAAAATGTAAACGTTAAGTGTAGGAGCTATCAAGAAGTTAAATTTGAAATAGTCAGTGACAAGCAAGGTAAGTTAGCTAACGTTAGCACAAAGTGGCGCGCTTTTTAAACCACACAAAACTATTAGCCACAACGTCCTTTTAACCACTGCATAGTTTTTGGTAAAAGACTGTTAGGAGTTCAAACTTAAGCTGCCATGATGTATATTAACCTTTAAGTCTTAAATCAATAAATCCCTAAACAGCTTGGCAAAGCGTGAGACGTTAGTGCTGACGTTAGTGCTACACAAAACACATAGTCGGCTACGGAACATGAAAACGGCATAAAAAAGGTTAAAACAAACAAATTATGTTTCCTGGACATTTAACACAACTATTTCTCATGCTAGGTGGGGAAATATGTATTATTTTACACGTTTAATTAGATTCACTCACCTGAGGCATACGTGACGCGTTTCTGATGGCTTGTTAGGTCGGCGCGGCGTCGGTTGGAAAAGAACGCCACTGCGCAGGCGCAGCAAGATCATTTGCGTCGTCACAACAGCTGTTTCCCCCCAGCGAGTTAAAATGCTTTTTTCACATTTGCAACCTGATACATAAATCCAATCTTTCAAGTTGACATCGCCCGTTGACTATTTGCAACAGATTATGTGCCTTTTATATAAGCATATACGACTAAACGTGTGTAACACAGTAATTGTGTAAACAACATTTACACATCATGTGTCTGTAGTAACACAAAATGTGTTACAAATCCTTTTACACATATTTTGTGTTAATTTTTAACACATCAATTTTAAGAGTGCAGGAGGTCCGGAGGAATGAGATGCACCATCGGGTGCCTGCTGATTTTGAGTATTATCATCATCATACCGATAGTGTGGATTTCCAAACCGCACTGTGATGATCATGGACAGATTGTAAATATGTCATCTAATGAAGCAAGGAAAGAGACATTTGTACACCATGAGAAGATGCCCGAACCACAGATACAGACAGGGTTTGATTTTAAACAGACTATGTTAATCTCTTGTGACATGATGAACTGCCCCCCGGATTGCTATGTACTGACAAGCCCAGTGTTGAAGGATAATAAGTGGTATTGGACTCACCTGTATACAGGAGGGAACACTATGTTCCCCCTCACACCATTTTTCCAACCATGTGAATAGGTGATGTTATGATATGTTTATTGTACTGTTAACATTTCCAAACCACTAGGAGTAATCCAGGATTACTGATGTTTCGGTACCAATGGGGGTACCACCACTTGCAGATCACCCGACTTCCCTAAAGGTAGACCCGCTATGATATGTCCCTTAACAGTTGCACGTACTACTGTAGCTCCTACTCCTGCACCACGTCGTCCTGAACCAAGTAGAGTAAGGAGAGCACTGTTAGAGCCAGACAACATAGCCCTTAGGATAAAGGTTGACTATGCAAAACACAAGAACATGACTAATTGTTGGATTTGCCAACACATACCAACATCTTCACGTTCTCCTATGTTAACCCCTATCCCATTTTCAGTAGCAGACTGGCAGGCATATGGTTGGGCGGATGTGGCAGTACAAATGATGCCGCCAGATAAGGACTGTTATTCCCCATCAGCCATTCCTGACAGGCAGAGTGGGGCTAACATGGATTTGGTCTATATGGTAATGGTCCAGGAGCAGAAAATTTGTGATGACTTTGGAAGTACATCTAATTGGCATGAGTGGACTTTGTAACAGTGATAAATTGTAGGATGCATTCAGTAATATGTGTTTACACTCTCACGTGTCGATGCTGCAAATCCCATACTGTCAATATGTCACCTGAAATCATTTCCTTTGACCTATGATTTTAACATAAAAGGTTTTGTTGTACTATGTCATTATACTGAATTATAACAATGTGTGATCTTGGAGTTTATACGAAGGTAATCGTCTAGAAGAATGTAAATGAGGATCCAGACATTTCAGATTTGTTCCGTTCTATAATCATTCAGGGTAATGATATTGACTGGGTCATGTTGTTAAAGAGTACTGTTTTGTTGCATTCTACATCCTAATGAGTAAACTGTTTAAGGATTGATACCAAGGTTTGGCATGGTATCAAGAGGATGGAGTGTTATGGAAATTTTGAACTAAGGTACATTTGAGAAATGTCTGTCTTTCTATTTGCTGGTATGTAAATCTTTACTTTGATTGGGACACACATGTCTGTATAATATCAGAGGATTATTAGGTATTTGGGCCATGTCCTCCTGCCTAGACAAAGAAGGGTGTCAGTCCTTTCTGTTCTTTAGGATCGTAGGAGAGAGGGATCTGGTATATGTCTTAGGGGTCATTCTTGATTGGTCACAATGGGTTGTGGGGTTAATCATCTGCCGACCTGGAGGTTGTCTAGATGCTTTAAGTTTCCCTTAAGGGTTGAGAAAGTTAACCACATGAGGGAAGACACCATGTCCCTTGTGTCAAGCCCAGGACATGTGATAGAACAAAGGGCATGTGTTTGATTGACTTGAGACCGATGGGCAACAACTTACCACACCCCTTTTTCTATGTAATAAATATGGATTGTTCATGTATGGAGTTAGAGACACCTCAGACGATTATGTGTGTGTAAGCGGTTGACGTGTCTCTCATAATAGTCTCTGTGCATAATAGTTAATAAAATGGTTATAATGTACAAAGATAATTTTGTCTCTGTGTCCCTTAGTCCGAGTGTCGATACATTGGAATTTCCATCACAGTAATACAATAATGGTATTGGATATAATATTCTGTCAAACACAACATTTTTGCTGCAAAGGTTTATTAAACAAACAAGGGACTGGTTCTGTACCTGTACCTGAAAACTACAGTTAATTTAAATTTGTAAAATTTGTTCTATTGTATTTACCTATGCTTGTAACTAGTGTATTTTTACTTCTTTTATTTGTAGTACCTCACTTGTATTTAATAATGATTTAACTTTATTATTTATTATAAACCATGAGTTGTGTGATTGCTACACCACTAGTTAACAGTTACTTATCACTGAATTGGCAGTATACCTGGTCCATATTGTCATAATTAACTGTATTCTCCATCCAGGTATGGACAATTATTTGCATACAAAATAACCTTTGTTTGCACATTAATATGTTAAACAGCGAGTAAACATACCATATACAACCTCAAACAGTTTGAGCCCCCGAAACTCTCGCTTTCCATGGCGGCCAACAAAATTGTACTATCTTGATAGGGAGTGGTTTAAAAGGAAGGCCATCATTCTTCTGGTGTTCTTCTTCCAATGTTCTTCCTCAAATTTCTGCCACCACGCCAACCTAAAGAAAAATAAGATTATCATAATGGGAATCAATTCCGATTATCATCGGAAGTAGTAATCTACTATTTGTATAGTGTATCGAGTCCCTAAATACAACTCTATTTCTCATAATTCCCAGGGAACACTCCCATAATACATGCAGTTGCCTCTCTAACAGATGTTTTATACTTGTTTACTTGAGTTATTAGCAAAAAAGCTACAGTACTGTGCAAACATCTTACGCCACCATTGTTTTTGTTTTAGAAATGGTATAATGACCATATGCTAGTTGTGGGAAGTATTTAGTGTGACCTCCCCTTACACTTGAGCAATTGATGGGATCATGAATGTGGAAAAGTACAGACAGGTTTTAATTTATAATGCCATTCCTTCTGGAAAGTGCCATATTGGGAATGTTTTTATTTTTTTAGCATGATAACGATTCCAAGTACACTGCTAATACAGTGAAATCATATTTGAAGAGAAAAACAGCTTACCTGAATTTATAGAGGCAGTATGGGGTCACCTAGACAGAAAAAAATAAAATAAGGCCTAAATCTAAAGATGAACTCTGGGAAGTGCAGAAAGCAGCCGAGGTAAAATATGCCAGACGATTACTTCAGAAAACTTAAGGACAGTCCCCTCAAAAGAGATGTGCTCAGTGCAAAGAGAGATTACTTGGAGGGGATTAGTATTACCGGAGGTAATTTTTCCGGACATTTGTACTGAAGGTAAAAGTTGCTGTAATCTTTTCTGACATTGTGGATAATGTTCCCTAAGATGGCACCTTTGTTTTCAACCACAATCAGTTTGTCATAATACACAGTTGGTGTATTAACAATAACATTAAAAAAATAAGAATGTTACTATAATAGCGTATAGATAGCTTTGGTCATGGCGCCAAAAATAAGGGAAAATATGGCGCGAATTCGAATCTGGGGGAATTCGAAATTCTAAAGCGACAAGAAGCTTTTGGTTAACATCATGTTTTGAAAACAATGTATTTTAATTAACATTTATATTGTGAAATGTAACTTTCTTACCTTGACTACGAAGACAGCAAGAATCTTCCAAATCTCCTCCCGAAAATTACAGCAGAGAGTGAATGGTGTCGCGGGCGCGAAAAATGCGAGGGGGATGGGAAGTGCTGAATGAAATCTCGCGAGATCTATCCTGCTTTTTTAAATTATTATTATTTGTGTCACCGTTGTATTAAGTGCCTGTACCTGTAGGTGTCTTTTTGTAACTGTTTAAATTATATTGTGAGTAAAAGTGTGCATAATTTTGACTGCACCACTGTGACAGTATCTGCAGGGTCTTGATCCTTTTAATTGGCCAAAAATTGGTTAAAATGGCAATTGGGTTGGCATTTGTATAGATAACAGTCATTTCAAAGGTGCATATGTGATATCTGTAAAAAAAAAAAAAAAACTTTGGGTTTGACTGTTTGCACTTCCTCTGTAAACTGAATTAGTCCCCAAGTGTAGCCCATTTTCAACCCATGCACTCATTTACCATTAGTGAACCACCTAGGCCCCACAAAGGGAGCCCAACTCGGTTTGCCCATGTTGGACTTACTCAGTTGACCCAAGTGGGCCCCAGATAAGAAGCCCATTTTGAGCCCATGCCCACTCTGTACCCCTGTCGCCCATTTGTAACCCATATGGGCCCCACATAAACGTGTTGGCTGGGTTACTACAGTCTTTGTCGCTACAGTCCTTGTCGCTCACAATTAAAACTGATTGTCCGTGTACGTCAAAATAATAGTTATGACCCTCCCAGTTTATGCTCTCGACATCTTGATTTGCCTAGTAGGCTACATAATTGGAGAAGTTTCGCCAACCCGCAGTAGTGATGGGCATTTCAAAAATCTTCAGTGAGCCGGCTCGTTCAGCTCAGCTCACCAAAAGGAGACCGCTCTTTTGACTCCGAAATGGCTCTTAAATGTTTTGTATTTTTTGAAGTCAAACAGTTTGCGATAGTTTGACTGTGATTGGTGTTAAAACCATTCCAATTAAATTATTAAATGAAATAATACACTACCTTAACCACAATCTATTTAAAATGCATTTATTTTGGGGTGAAAAATAATGCTATTATACATTTGCATTTAAAGTATAACTTTATCAGTGAAAATGAGTGTCGGTGAGTGAACTTTCCTTCATGATTTTTGATGGTGTGTAATTGGTTATGGAAGCATTTTGCCCAGCTGCTTTAGATAAGTGTCCAATGATGTCCGTGAATGTAGGTGTTATTTACGGTAACGAATGAATTCAAACATGTTATTGAGGACTGATATCACCCTAAGTGGTCGGGCCTTAGTACTTTTAAACTAGAACAACTTTGCCTAATTTGTGCCAAATGTCACTTTTGTTTCGCTGTTTTGAACACCCCTTGATTACCTACTAGAAATTAGCATTTAATTCAATGCATTTTTCTATTTTCTGTCAAGTTTAAACAAATTACTAATGATAATTAGACCTCTGATCTCTGTCCATAATGCTGAAATATGCGTCAAAATAAATAGGATGAACGGTGTTTTCACGGCTCTCTCTAAGTTGCGCATTGGTGCGGTTTATACATTGTGCGGCTATAAACGGGGAATTACGGTAGTCTGAACAGCATGTGTGCTTGAGCATTTAGCCCTATATTATTAATTTTTTTCATTATTTGATTTAGTTAACTCTATTCATTCAAAAATATTTATTAATAGATTCGTTCTTCTGATATGCGAGCCGGCTCCAAACGTTCACTTACAAGAGCCGGCTATAGAGACTCATCACTAACCCGCAGGCGGTAGGATCAAGTTGTCATTTCCTTAACTGCTTACGTTTTATTAAAACACATGGAATGTAACTCTTACAATAACAGCAAGTCAAACAGCAGCAGCCTATTAAGCTATCTAGCCATCTCTAGAGTCTGCAATGTTAGAGAAAATTGACGGTTTACGCTCCCTCCCTAATATCGGTGAGCGCTCTCCGCGCACTCTGAGTCCGCATAACAAAATGAAGATGAATAGCCTGATGTTGATGATGCTTAATTATTCATATGTTTTTATAGTAATGGAATTGAAAACCGTTATGCTTTGCCCGATCCGTCTTCTTTCAACCGGGAACTCCGTGCAAACGTATGTCAGACGTAGTAACAGTAATTATGGGAAGGAACACGTGGAGAGAAGCAGTGAATCTTCGGAACGTTTATGGTGATGCAGGTAGTTGGGACGGAACTGTGTACCTCAATCAAATTGGGCAGGCAGTCAGATCCGTCCGGTTTGTGTGCTGACATCGCACAAACAACTCATTAATATCTGGAAAGTTGTCCTAATCTTGTGGTGTTGAACCTATAGTCTACAGTCAACATTCTGGTAGTATTGATGTCATAATCAATTGTTTTATGACGTCATGTTTGGACCATGTCTTAATTGTGTTTGACAGTGAAGAGTAACCACAATTCGCCTTTACAAGTCACAGCTAACACAACAACTATTTAGACTTTTTATTTGCACTGCATTTACATTGATAAGGGAATACCTTCTGTAAAAATGTCCTCACCCTCCTGGAAGGGTAGGCTGTGTTACATGAAGGTGTTCTTTTTGTTGTCTTTTTTCTGTGGCCTAATGCCTGTGGCTGCAAATGGGTTGCTTTTTTCATCTCCTGAGTACAACACGTTGATGCCAACGACGGACCATTATCGTGTGAATACGGACCATTCTCGTGTGAATATACCTGATGCTACAATAGAGACTAATTCTGATGGGTTTCTGGAGATACTCACCGGTTTAATAAAGAAAGAATATTTGTCTCCAAGTATTGTGGGACAGCTGACGAAAGGATTTTCCTCCCTTGATGTCCCTGCAGAGCTTGTAGAGCCGCTGGCTGTTCCAGAACTCAATATTTTGATGCCTGTTAAGGACCCCGATGCTACAGAACGGACTGATGTTATGCAACTGGATGAACTGCAAGATAATACTCTTCTCGATAAAACAGAAATATTCCAGAAGGTTATGGAGAAACAGCATCCTTTTCTACGGGGTTACAAGATAAAGCCATTCCATTGTGACAACGACGTGTTTAAAGACTCCAGCTCTAAAATCTCAGAAGGTCAACCACAAAATCCCAACCGGAGCTGGCAAATCGACAAACCCTTCTGATATCAAGCCACCTGCGAAGTAAGACAATACTTTGAGTACTATTTTCTTAGTTCTTATTGTAGTATTGTTTTTAATTGTTGTTGTGAGGTTCTCCATCGATAAAATAAGAAGATAAGGCTAAGATAAGGCTAGGGCTGCTGCCAGGATGAATGAAAGTGAGTCGGCTACTGCTGAACCCCCTCTGACATTGACGTCCACAGTTTGGGTGACCATCTATTCAATGTTTGGTCCAAAAGAGGCAACGTCTCCACCACAGATATCTCTGGTTTCTGATGATAATGCAGAGAAGTCAGTCTCGACCACAAACAAATCCACGTCTGAAAAGAAGTCTGGAAGGGGAATCTTTAGCTGGAGACCATGGAAAGCAGCTCAGCGAATTGTCCCTCAGAACAATCCTGTGCTTGACACTGTGCCTTTCAACGAGGTTCCACTGAACCAAATTGACCCACTCCTGGAAAAAGTTGTATGTCATCGCATTGAAGCATTCAACCACCAGGCAGCCGACAAGCCCTGCTACACAGGTTCAGGATTTACTGAGGTTAGCATCAGTTGACTCTGAGGACATTTGAAACCAATTAACATTGAATAGGATTAGCAAATAATATCTCTTCTGCCATTAGTTCTCTCTATACCGCTGTGGCTCAGCTTATACAGGACACTAGCACATTCACGAGAGCCCTGTTTTGAGCATCGTTGAAATATTAACCCTCCTGTCTAGGGTTAGTTGATCCTTTATCGGCTGCATTGAAACAAGTCTCTTAACCTTCCACTGGTGCTGGAAATGGGAATCTCTGGACTTTGCCAATCTCTTGCATGAGCTAAGTCACTGTAACAGAGAGAGCTTGCCCATGTCCTGTGGTGCTTTCAGCTCTTGCCGTGATGGATACTGTCTTCCAGTGTCTTGGTCAGACTGCACCCTATCTAAAAACAGCAACAGTTGTATATAAGATTGCTAGGCATAGCTCTAAATAGTTCCTGTAGCTTGTAAAACTAGCAAGAAGGAGGAGTAAACTTTTTCCAATAGCTACAGTTTAAGTAATAAGCAAGGCTCAAATCAATAGAACTTACTTATTTTACCTCTTTTTCCTGATCAAACTTTTATGGTCCAAATTCAATTATTAAATACATTCTTCAATCTGTATTTGAACCATGTAAGAAAACTTCTGAGAACTTATTAATCTGATCTTGATGAAAAGCCTTAGTTTTAGAAAAACTGAAAATAATGTTGACATGGCTATCGTACATGCCAATGAGCAATACAAGAACAAATAATTCACATTCATTATGTGACAAATATTGGTGAACCAGCAGCAAATCAAAATGTATGTTCAAGGATTCAAGTTAAATCTCAGAAAAAGCTATTTAAAAAATGATGATTACTGAAATTATATTGGTTTTAGACAAAGAGGTAACAATGCCTCTAAAAATTATTCACACCTTTGGACTTTCCCACATTTTATTGTGTTAGAACATCAAATCAAAATGGATGTTATCAGGAGTTTTTACTACCAATCAACACAAAAATTACCATAATGAAAAAATAAAATCAGCAATGTTGTAAATTAATTACCAATTTAAATATCATATTTAATATGATATTAACCATTCCCTCCATATCAGTCTCTGTCTTTGAAAAACAACTTTTTACTTTCTGTTAATGTTGAAATCTCACTTAACACAGATCAACATGTTCAAATGAACAAATTGTTCCATGGATAGCAGTTGAAGCACAACATAAACATTGTACTGAATGCACGTCTAGATCCAGAAGGGGGTGAGTTTCAGATACAGATACAGTACTCTAGAATAACACAAATGATCTTCAATATACTTTACACAAATACTAAAATATTTTGTCTGAGTGTATTAAAAATGATAGGATGCTGTAGCCAAGGTCCCACCTACAGATGTCAGTCATCTAATTACAACGTTTTCTTACCCGTTTTCTGTCACAAATCACTAAGATGATTTTAAGATGCACGTAAATGCCTCGTTATTTTATCCGTTATCCTTTCTCCATTTCCCGAAAACATCATAATTATTTAAGTGGCAGGTAACTTCGCTCGTTAATTAGAGAGTGCTCCGGATCACTTGTTAGTCTATTGTAACAGGCAATTTATAGTTTTTGTGAAATAGCGCCAATCAAAATGGATTTATCCAACTACGCTTTATATTCCCAGTAAACCAACCATGTGTAGTTTGCTATGTGAAGTAACATATGTTCTATATAGCTACCGGAGGAACTGGTAATTTGATGTCACGTGATCGATTTTGATTGGCTGAAGTCCACCACATTGGTTGGATATGTTTCGTCCACTATTTCACTACTACTTTGAGTTTTACATGTTACTAAACTTCTGATGTAAACTTTCATTAGTAAACTTTCAATTTACTAATGAAGTCCACCACATTTTACTAAGTAGTGGTGTACATGGCCCACAATATAATATGCTTCTTAGGATTTATGATTAGGTACCTTGCTTAAAGGCAGAGATCATGTATACCATGTTACCTGGAGTATCTTAACTAGCAAATGACTCTATAAGCCAGCATCCTCTCCCATTTCCCCCAATTACTAGGAGATGTGAGCTTTCAGTCCAAGTACCGTTGCAATGGGCCTTGTCTGTCCTTTGGTAGTCAACAACATCAGAGCTCTGAAAACAATAAACCAGGCAAGCCTAGTTCAGCCGGTCCACATTAAAATGTGCTAATCCTGGCACGTGAAAGGCTGTGTCGTTAACCACTATGCCACAGAGCTGTACATTTCCCAAGTTTGAAACAAAACTGAGGGAGTACAACTTTCTACCTGAGGGGACCCCCTGTGGAGCCTGATAAACAGGCTTTAACATCCAATCCAAATCACAACACCCAGTGCAGGACACTTAAGCAACATGTAGTCTCCCATCCCAGGACCGACCTTGCTTAGCTTCAGAGGCAAAAGCCAGCAGTGGGATGGAGAGAACTTCCATAGACATATAGACAGAACTTAGTCATGCTTGTTATTCTCACTAATATTCAACTAATCATATATTCTACAGTTATTGGTAAAGGAGAATCCAAAACAATGCACTTCTTTACTTCTACTTTACAAACACACCAGTCGAAAGAGGAATTGGAGTCTGCTCTGCTGGAGATTATTGCCTGTCACACCTCTAAAGGTACCTGTTGACAGGCGCGGACTGTGGTAAAATATCGGCCCAGGAATCTGAAGTGGAACGGCCTGGCGGTGGGGGGTAAAGTTATTAACTATACTTTAACAACAACATCGTTTGACTTCACAAATATGGTTTTATTATAATAATCTGCCATTTGCTATCGCACAAGTGAAATGCTTGAAGGTTGGAAGTTAATGTGACACATCCTTTTTGCTATTTATCACTAACTGTCTCCATTTATGATCATGGACTTGTGAGGTAGGCTATTGAACTACTGGTGGACCCTTCTGCATTCATTTAAATTGTCTGCATCACTACTATTTCCTCTGGTGTTTTTCTCTTTATATCGTACCCTGCCTCCATCCTCTCGCTTTTCTCAGGTTCTGTATTGGCATTTTTTAGGTTGACTATACAATCTATTAAGTTGACTGTTCTATAATGTAGTTTTAACATATTTGAAAATTCCAATTACCAGTAACTAATTTACACAATTCCCCTGTTCAAAACTCTAAAAGGGTACAAATGTTTGTCACTGGGGAGGTACCTTTTTGAGAGACAATTTTGTACCCTTCAGTGTTCTTTCTTTGTTTAAATTGTACCATTTTTGTTAGTGAAAAGGTGCTCTTCTGTCCCAATAAAGACCAAAATTGTAGCTTTGAGGGAACATTCTTCAAAAGTGTACCTATAAGCGCAGAACTGTTCTTGTGTTGTACCTCAATTTTTGAGAGTGTATGCCACACCTGTTACGGTCGCTGCAAAAGCCAACTCTGTGTCTGTCTCCACTGCCTCAGCTTCATTTACTTTTTTAGACTATTGTATTTGACACAATATTAATATTAGAAAATAGTATAAAATTAAAAGTTGTTTTCTTTCATCATAGCTAGTATGCAAAAAGGCCTGTTGCATTTTGGCACCTAATGTAAGCTTGCAAACTGACCCAACAGGCTGACAATGCTTAGTTAGCTAGCTACCTACCTCACATATAAAACTGTGAATTCCACTATATATATATATATATATATATATATATATATATATATATATATATATATATATATATATATATATATATATATATAATACCAATACTTTAGTTTGCTTGCTAGCAGCACACATTCAACATTTACCAAAAGTAGGAGGAGAACATATCGCTAGATTTTCAAATAAAATTAGAACAAACACCTAAAATTAAGGGAAGCTAGTAAGTTAAGCGTGATATCATGTGTAACTGTCACATTTAGCCTAGCTTATACAATTCTTAAACTTCTCTCCACAGATTGCACTGGGAAAGCAGTGCATGATTTTCACCTTATAATGGTGTGATTCATGGCTAATCGGGTGCGAGAGTTCAATGCCCAGATTCAATGCCCAGATAAAGTCTGTCACGAAGGTGCGAAGAAATTGTAATCGTAATAAGAAGCAAACGTGGAAAACATTTGTATAAATGAAGACATTTTAAGTTCAGATGCGAAAATCCATTTAATGATTTTAGCATACACTTTTTCCACACTTTAATATTTTTTTTTATATGATTGTATTTAGTTTTTTCATAATATGAAATATTTCAGTTAAGTTTTTCTTTTCTTACAGTCAATACATTTCAGCTCAACTTGGCTCCATAGATACCCGGCATTTTGTGTTTGAGTTGGTAATTTCTTTGTGCTCTTTGGCGCCATTTCATGCTACATTGGAAAATTAATGTGGGAAAAAAGTATGGTTAAATGCGCATAACAGACTAAGCATTTGTAATTTTGCATTTTAGCATTGTTTGGCTAGCTAACTAGATAGTTTAAGTTCACATTTAATAATTACTGGGGCTATCGCAACAAAGGCCCTAGGTTCGTTCTTCGACATAGTACTTATTAAAATTCTTTGGAACACTACACCGTTTAAGCTAGAAACTTCGTTATAACTTTAAAATATGTAGACTGGTCCGGAATAAGTTGCTTGCATACAACTTTTTGTTATGCAAGCAACTTTTTGTTATAATCTTTGAAATATGTAACTTTTATTTAACTTTTAAAATTAATTGACTTGAATGGGATTTCTTTTGGAATTCTGAAATGTCCATTGTTTACATTCCAACATTCTAATGAATTTTTGAAAAGTCACAGTTGTCACAAACAACCTACTTTAACACCTTTCTGAACAACTTAGAGAACAATCAAAAAGAGTGTGAGCGTCCTCACACGAACGGCTATTGTAATGTGAAAGAATTGCAATTTTTTTTAATTCAGAACAAAAGTTATTAAATAAATAAATGTTTAAAAAAATCACACTACTTAATCACACTAAATATCTGCAATTTGGACCACTTTGCAAATGAGATGGACAGAAAATTAGAGGATTTCCTATCTTCATCTACTTCTCTGTGACAACTGCGACCTCTGCTGGTTCACCTCCCCCTGCAGCGGGCGGGCCCCAGCGGTCGACGTCACCGGCCTTCTGACACCACCGTCTCATCATACATTTCACCTGTGTCTCGTTTAGTGCACCTGTTCCTCATCATCGCTGTTTCCCCCGGTATATATGTTCCCTCTGCTCCCCCTGTCTTTGTGTGTGATTGTCTCTACCTGTGTGTAGAGCTGTGCTACGCTTTGTTAAGCTTAAGCTGTATATGTTCGAGTGGATACTATTAAATATCCTTCCACCACGCCTTCTCCTGCTCCTCCTTGCTCCTCAAACCCCGAAGCCGTGACATTCTCAGCTATTTGAATCAGAAAATATAATGAAAATATTTCTTACCAAACTTGAGATAATGCAACTTGAGTAACCATAGCAACAGGATTTCCCCCAACTTTTCAAAAACTGCTCCAATAGAAAGTACTTTCTGAATCAGACCCACCAACATGGAGGAACATATGTAACCCATATGAAATATAGGGCTACTAAACCCTTCTATGTTGTTTAGAGATGCAGTTACACGGTTTCTCCAGCAGAGTGCCGCTGGGCACAGTGTGATTGTAATAAGACCTGACTTCCCATTTTTGTAGCGGGGGTCATTTTTAAATGCAACACCTAGATGAGCGGATAGCAGATGAGCGGATAGCAGATGCGCAGCTACGAGTGAACGGAGCATTTCCTGATATAATATGCCATAAACTGTTCCAAAACGTTGATTAATCCAGACATATTAAATCGTTTGGTGTTGCTCTTTTATTAGACCGCAATCTGTGAATCTATTGGATACAATACCTGTCGATAATATGTCCACTGTGAGGAGGAAATAAGTGATAAATGCTGTTTAAGTTCCAATACTTTGCTATAAAACCAAACAGAGTCATGTGAATGTTTTCTAAATGTGTTCCTGTACTTTGGTGTTCATTGTTTAGTGTGTAATATAGATTGCTAAAGTTATTGCTAATCGCTAGTTACTATGCTAACGCTAACGGCTAATCCTTATTGCTAGTTGATCGATGATAAACTGTGATAAACGTTAAGCTAGTCGTCAGGCTAATTGCTAGTTATAGTTATCAAAGCAACACCTTGATTAGCAGAATGAATCCACTTTAAATGTGATTTAAATCATTCTGGTTGTTAAAATGTACTGTTCTGTGAAGTGAAGGAATAATTAAATTCACTTCATATTAAAAATATTAAAGGTATATAAAGAGAAATGTTTTCTAAGAAAATTCATTGTTTACTGAAATACGATGACATTTGGTAATTATTGATATGTAATTCATTATTTGTAGTTGAAATATTAATTGTTGTGATACATGACAATTCATTCCATATAAGTCTAACCTTGTTTTGATTAAGAAGTTGATTTATAATCAGATAACTTAGAAGTCTGCACTATTTGTGCAGGTTGGTTTTTTGTTGAGTACCAGAAATACTGACGAACTGAAGGATGGCGAGCCTTGCCCAGCAGATCTGTGGACGGTATTGGATGTGGTGTGGCCAGCCATAAAGACCTGCCACAAGACTTGTATTTGCAGATTCATTCATTCTGACACAGATAAGAAACACGCACTAACCTATCAGGGTAGTAGTGTTAGAACTTGACAATGAACACCCAACTCGAAAAGGGACCTAATTCTTTTGTTTATTATTTTAGTTAAGAGCTCTTTTATTTTGGTATGCATACAGTATTGGCTGTGAATGCTGTGAATGTTTCTGTTGATTCATGGTGACAAGCATTAAAATTGTCAACTGTTAACCCAACACTCCCTTTGTGAGTCATCTATTCCAAGTGTATTCTCCTATAGGACCTAGAGTGATGTGTCTCATCTACCCAATCAGGTTAAGGTCAGAGGTGCTACACATACATGTAGATATACTTCTCAGTTATTTAAAACAAAAAATATTTTGAATATATCTATTACCAAACTCGAGCTACTTCAACTGGAGTAACCATGACAACAGGATTTTTTTTCTTAATTTTCAAAAGCAGCTCCAATGGAAAGTGTTTTCTGAACCAGACCCACAAACACAGCTTAAGCAAAATGTACCTCTACTTTTTACCTACAAGAATCAGAAAAAAAAACATGAAAATATCTCTTACCAAACTCGAGATACTGGAAACGCAGTAACCATAACAACACAATTTTTAGCAATATTTCACAAACTACTGCCATTCAACTCAAGATATTGCAACCGCATTAACCATAGCAACATGTTTTTAAGGATTGGCAATCAACACTTCCGGTGAGTTAATTTGTTCAGAAACTCCAAAGTATAATACTTCCAAAATCTGATACGATGGTTACATTCGTAACCCC
This sequence comes from Esox lucius, assembly GCF_011004845.1. Classification (NCBI taxonomy): domain Eukaryota; kingdom Metazoa; phylum Chordata; class Actinopteri; order Esociformes; family Esocidae; genus Esox; species Esox lucius. The sequence goes on along the minus strand of NC_047581.1, from coordinate 7,836,989 downwards.
AGTTCTATGAGTGGAGCGTCGCCCATAGGGGCTTCGCTCCTATTGGTTTACCCTCTCTGCCAATAGGCAGTCACTGAAATTAAAATATGCAAATAGCACCTCTCTAGGCCATCTGCCCGATGGCTATAAAAGAGGTGCTCACACCCCAATCTGCCTCCCGACATACCTTTCTTCACGAGAAAAGCAGTCAGTGACAGGTCAGGGCATGAACCCTTTGGGTGACGCTCCACTCATAGAACTGGGGTTACGAAAGTAACCATTGTTCTATATCGTGAAGCTTTGTCCATAGGGGCTTCGCTCCTATTGGTTTAAGGCAAAGCGAGCGAGCCAAAGATGTACTCCTTGCCTGTCACCCACCTCACCTAAGAGAATAAGTGCTAAACAGGATGGCCCAGGCATGGAAACCACGACACTGAACCGCTTCCATCCTGCACCCACTAAACACATACGGTTGCGCGCTGATCACAGCCCCCAAACGAATGTACACACAGCACCAACCCAACCGGTACCTCCTCAATCAGCCTCGACTGAAATGGAGCGTCCGAGGCCAGCCCATAGAACACGCAGAGACCCGGACACAAAATGCGAGCGTCACACACAAGATCGCACAGGTACACCGGGGCAGCGGACGGACCCACGTCAATGGTGCCGTCCCAGCAGCTCAACGGACCCAACTCACACCCCTGACACAGCCACACTGAGCACAGAGTGAGCCAACGTGCCTGTGGCCATGTCACGCAAGTTTAACCGGACAAACAGCGGCGGCGTCCCCCAAGACGCGGCAGCACAAATGTCCTCCCCCCCCACGCCCCTAAACAGTGCTGTCGAGGCTGCCACCCCACGCGTGGAGTGGGCCCCGAACCCACTAGGCGTAGGAACCCCACGTGACTTGGCAAGATCAATCGCCTCACACAACCAGTGAGAAAGATGCTGTTTCGACAACGGCTGGCCCACCTTGGGGCCACCGTGACACACAAAGAGCTGGGGCATGGTCCACACTGCGGCCTTGCGCTGCACCCTCTCTTCCCTCGCACCTGCCTGGGGAAGGGGAGAAAACGCCCACAACACCATCTTCATGGAACGAAAAGACGCCTTGATCACCTTGAGCAGAAAGGCCGGGTTAGGGAGCAACATGGCCCTGCTGCCATCACCATTAATGGTGAGACAGCCAGGCTGCGTCGACAGCGCACACAGGTCACTGACCCTCTTAAGGGACAGCATCCGCAACGGTATCTGATCAGGAGGTTCGAACGGCGCGTCGCACAGCGCCTCCAGAACCAAATCCAAATCCCATTGAGGCAACATCCCACTGGCCACCGGCCGCAAACGGCGGGACCCGGCCAGAAACCGTTTAACCAAGGGGTGGCTAAACACTCCATTGAAACCCTCATGATACGCTGAGATTGCACAAGTGTACACCTTGAGCATGCTAGGGGACCTTTGCTGCTCAAAAAGACTCTGCAGGAACGACAGGACACTGCCCACATCGCAAAAGAGAGGGTCAACCCCTGCGTCCTCACACCAGTGGGCAAAGATACCCCAGCGGCTAGAATAGCTAGCCGACGTGCTGTACCTCCGCACTGTAGAGGGGGAAACGCGTACAACAGTACTCTTGGCCACGGCCGGTGAGTCAACGCGTCCACACCCAACAGGGGCCTGTCTTGCGCTCGAATAGAATACCACAGGGGGCAGTGCGCGCCCGAAGTGTCTCCAGATCTCGGCCACAATGTCGGGATGAAGACGCCACTCGTCGTCCCGGGGACCTCCCCGAGACAGCAAGTTTGCGCCCACATTGAGCTCTCCGGGAATGTGAAGGGCCCTCAGAGACCTGAGGTGCACCTGCGCCCATTCCCAAATCTGCACCCCCAACAGATGAAGGGGCAGAGAACTGACCCCACCCTGCCTGTTCATATAAGCAACCGGCGTGCGGTTATCTGACCACACCAACACGTCCTGGCCCCACAGGGCCGGTGCAAAGTGCAGCAACACGCGTCGGATCGTGTCCAACTCCAGCCAGTTGATGTGGCACTCCGAAGGCCTCTGACTGAGTGCGAATAGAACGTACCACTCAGCCCGTCAGGGACGCGTCCGTAAACACAGGGACTCGAACCGACACTCTGCCCATGGGTTTCTCCAGAAAGCCAAATCCGGCTCCAACGAGACCGGGATCTCGACCAACCGTCGCCGGTGGCGTACCGGATCCAAACGGAGGCGGGCAAACCAGCGTTGAAGGCCCCTCATGTGTAGCATGAGCCAGCGGGACCACCTAGGGACACAGCCCCCTTTTCTAGAAGGTCCGCAATCTCCCCCTGTGGGGCAGCGACCTTCACAGGAGACATCATGACAGTCTCCACGACCCCAGAGAACGGGGGAGGCTGACAGTGAAACTGCAGTGCGTACCCCTTCCTCAGCGTCATGTCTAGCCACCCCGGCAGAGTGCATAGCCGACGCCACTCTGAGTAGAACAGAGAGAGCGGGTGAGCACGCAGCTGAGGGGCCGTGGTCAGCCACTGATTGTACGAGTCCATGTCCATGAACAGCCAACCCGCCTATGGCGGGGCCACCCCGAAAGGGAGAGGACCACGCATGCGTCACCCGTGTCGAGGGCGTCCTCCTGAAGTGGAGCGTTCAGAAAAGGAACCTTCTCTGGCTCATTCAGAGAGGTCAAGGCCAACCATAGGTGCCGGACCTACACCACCGACGTTGCCATCACCCTACCAGCCGATAGGGAATTGGCCTGAGTCAGCTTCAGGATGGCCGCCGAGGCACGCGCCACCTCGCTGACCTCAGCCGGGGACAAAGAGGTGGGGCCCTCCGTCAGCCTAGCCACAGCCGCAGCTAGGAGGCCCACATTATTGCAGGCCGCACCGAGACTGCACCAAGACAGCGTATTGCTTCTCCACCAGGCTGGCGGAGAGGCGGTCCCTCACTGAAGGCAGGTCGGGGCGCTTTTCAGACCAGGTGCTCAGGCCCGGAACCAGGGAGGACGCCAGAGAGATTTCCAGAGGCGGAATGCCCTTACTCAGTGCTTCCAACCTCTCCTCCACAGCAGTGAAGGCGAGGTGTGATTTCACGGTCCCCATGGCCATAAAAGGCGCACTCCACGCCTCCTCTGCGTACTTATGCAGAGAGGGGACCTCCGACACTGCCGTCGTGCAGCGGCAGAGATGGCAGCAAGAGGGAGCAGTTCCAGAGGTGGGCGGAGCTGTCACCGTGCCGGTCTTCTCAGCCAGCGCCCCTGACTCCTGAAAGGAGTCCTCCTCGGAGAGGAGAGAGAGGATGTCAGCGAGTGAGACCTGCTCGGTGAAATATGCCAGCCGCTCCATCCTAACCGGTAAGGGGAGGACGGTGCAGGCGGTGCATATGGGCTCCTCTGTAGCACACTCACGAGCGTGCTGCGGCCCAAAACACACACAACACAGAGTGTGCGTGTCCACATCATCGAAGAAGCTGCTCCAGCGGCAAAAGAAGGTGTAGTCATCCTTGACTGTCGTTGAAAATCACCAAATTGCATTAAATAAACTTTCTTGTGAAGAAAGAAGGGAGGCAGATTGGGGTGTGAGCACCTCTTTTATAGCCATGGGGCAGATGGCCTAGAGAGGTGCTATTTGCATATTAAAATTTTCAGTGACTGCCTATTGGCAGAGAGGGTAAACCAATACGAGCGAAGCCCCTATGGGCAAAGCTTCACGATATAGAACCCCAACATGGATTTACCTAAAAGGAGCTATACATCTCAACTATTCATATCTGAAAACAAAAAACCAGGCAAGCCTAGTTCAGCCAGCTGGCAATAAAAAGCGTGGCCATCTCGACATTCAAACCCAGGGCACCCGCTTGAAAGGCTGTGTCATTAACCACTACACCACGGAGCTGTACATTTGCTGGGTACATATAGCTTCTTGAACAAATCCTCTTTTGCCACTTGCCATTTTAATAGTTAATTGGCAGCACAGTTTGATTGAGTTTGTGGACAGGTGTATTTTATACAGATAATGAGTTCAAACAGGTGCAGTTAATACAGGTAATAAGTGGAAAACAGGAGGGCTTCTTACAACTAACAGATCTGTGAGAGCCGGAATTCTTACTGTTTGGTAGGTAATCAAATACTTATGTCATTCAATAAAATGCACATTAATTATAAAAAAATCATACAATGTGATTTTCTGGATTTTTGTTTTAGATTCCGTCTCTCACAGTTGAAGTGTACCTATGATACAAATTACAGACCTCTACATGCTTTTAAGTAGGAAAACCTGCAAAATTGGCAGTGTATCAAATACTTGTTCTCCCCACTGTATTTGCTTTCCGTCCATGGTGCTTTAGCTACTATTTTATGTTGATAAGTAGGACAAATGTGCCCGTCCATGGCAATCAAAAACCTGTCCAAAACGTTTATTTTAGCGCCTGCACGTAAACCTTTTTTGAGGCATATGATAATCCATCTGCCTCGGCTGTAAAGCACTTTGCGTCAACTACTGTTGTTTATAAATGTGCTATATAAATAAAAGTGAATTGAATTTATTTTCCACCAATTGGAGAATAAGTTACATTTCTCTCACACATAATAATAATAATACATTTTATTTTTAGGCGCCTTTCTAAGCACTCAAGGTCACCATACAAGACACAAATCACAATAAAGATAAAAACTAACAGAACATTGCTATAAGCAGATGAAAAGTGATTATGTTGGATATGCCAGTGTGAAAAGATGAATTCGATCTGGTCCAGACAACCTACGCGAGATTCACAGGTTCAGAGCCGGCTCTTTTTATTATTATACCTTTATTTTTACAGGCAAGTCATTAAGAACACGTTCTTATTTACAATGGCGGCCTGACAAACCACTTAGAGGAAAAGGGGAAGTAGAGTTAAAATGACAACAAACATTATAGATACTTACAAGTTAGCAATTACATAAATACAATTGCAAACTCAACACAGTAGACAACAGACCACTTTAACCAGGTATGTGTATATAGAATTGATAAACAGCTCTACATAGAACTATTTGCTCCAAAAAAAAAAAAAAAACTTCTCATTCCTTCTCCCTATCTATTTGTGTATTATTATAGATTTTTCCTTTTTCTTTTCCCTTTCCTTCCCAATCCCATTTTTTTTTCTATCTCCTTTCCTTCCTTCTTTTCCCCCTTTCTCTTCTTTCCCCTTTCCTTTCTCCTTCCCCCCTTTTTTTCCCTCTTTTCCCTTCCTTCATCTTTCTTTTTCCTTTCCCCTTCCCTTTTTCCTTCCTATCCTTTCCTTTTCCTATTTTTATTTATGACTATGAAGAGAAGCAGCTGCATGTGTCCGTGTACAAGTGTGATATAACAGCTTTAAATGATGAGGTTGAAATTAGCTTATCAATTTTGAGAATTTTTTGGAGCGAATTCCAGTCCCGAGCGGCAGCAGATTGAAATGATATTAGACCAATAGCTTATTTGGTTTTTGGAATTATTAATTGAAGATAAAGTGAAGACCGGGTATCATAAGTGGCAGGCTTAGGCTGCAGCAGGTGACCTAAGTAAGGTGGTGAGTGACCAAGAAGGGTCTTGTAAATGAACGTGAACCAGTGAATTGTACGGCGATTGTGAAGGGAGGACCAGTTGACAGATGTGTAGAGAGCGCAGTGGTGTGTATTGTAAGGCGCATTTGTGGCAAACCTGATAGCAGAATGGTAAAGAGAGTCAAGTTTTGACAAGGTGGACTTGCAGGCAACCCTGTAAATGGTATCTCCGTAGTCTAAAATGGGTAGGATGGTCATTTGAATAAGAGTAAGTTTGGCAGAAGTGGTGAATGAAGAGCGGTTTCTGTAAAGAAAACCAAGCTTGGCTTTAACCTTAGATTGCAGCTTAGATATGTGGGTAGAATAAGTAAGAGAGGTGTCCAACCAGATGCCCAGGTATTTATATGCAGTGACTTGTTCTAGAATAGCCCCATTACAAGTGGTGATGTTAAGTGCAGGAGGAGGCATAGAACCCTTTCGGTAAAACCACATGATTTTTGTAAGGCTCATGATAAAGGTAAGCAGAGCCTGTTATATCTAAATCTGCATATTGGCTATGAACTAAATTTTGAACCTGTGAAAAACGTATTGATATACTGGTTTAAATTCAGGAGGGCGAGGCAATTGGTATGGGTTCTGGGGTTGACTACCCTACGCCACTTCCCAACGGGGACGGTGGAGAGTTGCGAGTTAGAGTCTTGGCAACCATTCGGGTTAGAGGCCTGAGGACTTAGGGGCACCTCGAAATACTTATTGTGTGTAAAGGTTCAGCTGGGTTAGAGGCCCAGGGAGTTTGGAACTCCCTGAATTTTTTATAAGAGAACTGGGTTCAAGTTCCAAAAGTGTTGGGTCAGGGACCCGTTCAGCTGGGTTAGAGGCCCAGGGAGTTTGGAACTCCCCAAATTTTTTATAAGAGAACTGGGTTTAAGTCCCAAAAAGTGTTGGGTCAGGGACCTGTTCAGCTGGGTTAGAGGCCCAGGGAGTTTGTAACTCCCCAAATTTTTTATAAGAGAACTGGGTTTAAGTCCCAAAAAGTGTTGGGTCAGGGACCCGTCAATCATTTGTTAATCATTCTGAGTCAGGGACTCACAGTAACGTAAGTCAGGTTGAAATGGACGGGGAGTTTGAGAGAGAAGTTGATGACGATGGGCGGTGTCCAGGCACGGGAAAGTGGAAACAATTGGGGATACAGGTGGCAAATGTAATGACTGTTGTATGCAGGATGGACCCAATTCAGAAATAAAAAGAAGGGATAGAAGAGAAATTGCGACAAGTGGTGAGTGAGGCAGGATTAAGGATGGAGGAAAGGAGACCATTACATGTTATTTTGTGGAATAAGGAGAAGGAGTGTTCCAAAAATCGAGATAGAGTTAGAGACAAGAAGGAAACAGCAAATTTGGTCAAGAGAGGGAGATATAGAGAAAAGGAGAAGGAATGGGAAAAGCACAGAAAAGAATGGTGTAAATTAACAGTGTGGTGTCAGGGCGTAGACCATTTGAACAAAGAGAAAAAGGAACAGAAAATTAAGGAGGAGAAAAAGGGAGGAGAGATAGAACCCCCAGCATATGAAGATGACTTGGGGCTTGGTACAGACCGGGCACCATTATATCCAGTGGTATATTGTCTTTGGACACACAAAACAGCAAGCCCATAACTCAAGTCACAGGAAAGCAAGATAAGAGAAAGTTGAGTAGGAAGGCGGAGTCAGAGAGCGAAACAGACACTGAGGGGGAGGTGAAACCGTTTAAGGCAAGGGCAGTGAGAGAGTACGGGATATACGATGAGAGGAGACAACTAGAAAAGAATAAACAGGATGGGATTACAGGGGCCATAAAGAGAAGGTCAGGCCGTACTAAAGGCAGGTTAGGTGAGGACTCAAAGTCGGGGTCGGACGATAGTGACACAGTGAGAAGGACCAGAACTAGGCAGAACAAAGGAAATTCATATAGAGGACGGGTGGTACTCACGGGCAATGCAGTAGGGAGATGGACTGACTCAGACGAAGACCCTGACGCAGACAGTAGTGGAGACGGGAGTAAGGGAGACGTAGACGTATACCCTCTGCCGCGTACGCCCCCACCAGAACATAAACTAAAACATGACGCAGTAGAATCAGTTCAAAAGACTCAACATAAAATGTATACGCGGTCACAAGCAGGGGAAGCTGGTTGTGCTGGGTTTCAGCTGCCTCTCTTTAGAGTGGGAGGCGGCGAACCGCGATATAAACCATTGGGGCTGGGAGACGTACAGGCATTGGTAGATAAATTACCCCCGATGGGAGAGGGAGGTGGACTATGGTTGTCACAATTTGATAAACTCACACCCGGTCAAATGTTGGCACTGGGGGACTGGAGGGCAGTAGCCGCCCGAGCCGTGTCCGCCCAGGCTATGACTGAGATAGAAAAAGGGGCCGCCACTAGGCGGAGCCCTGACGACACCCCTTTCAGTCAGGTGGTCGGGCGCATAGCCACGGCCCTGAGGGAATGATTTCCCTTGCCTGCTGGGGCCCCGATGCCCAAGTTACCTTGGGAAAAAGTGCAACACCCTAGACAGTATCTAGAAGTATGTAAAGACACATGGGCCAAACACACAGGGCTCCACCCGGGGAAGGGGGGTCTGCAGCAGGAGTGGTTTAGAAGGGCGGTCTTAGAGGGACTTCCAGAGAAAATAAAAGAGGCAATGATGGCAAAACCTGACTTGCTGGGTAGTGAATCACATGTATGGGAAAGACACATAGTGCATCATTTACAGAGGGCTAAAGATGAGGAGACAGAGAAAGACAAACAGATACAGGGACTGAAAGAGAACCTGTTGCGCTTACAGCTGGGTGAAGCCAAAGTGAGGTACAATAAAGGGAAAAAGAAACACAGACAGATGGCAGCCCTAGGCTCAGGAGAACCTGACACACCCGATTTATACCCTGTTCCCACATGGGCACCCCAACCTCACGGTGGCCGGGGGGCATTCACCGCGCCCTATCGACCAGGGACTCCGAGGGGAGGTTATGGTAGGGGGAGGGGGCGGGGTAGAGGCAGAGGGGCTCCAGGAGCCCAAGTCCCATACGGAACCTGCTTTACGTGTGGTGACCCGAACCACTGGTCCAGAGAGTGCCCACAGAACACTGCAGGGGGCAGAGGATACCCAAACCAAGGGGCAGCTCCAGTTCCCAACCCACACGCCGTCTCACCACCTAGCGCACCTGGACAATACCCACTCTCTTATGAGGGAGGGTGGGACCAGGCGTGACGGTCTACAGGGAGGGGAGGGGACAGCGGGGGAAGGGCAGACCCTATGCTGTCCCTGAATGTCGACGGGAAGGACTTCCCCTTTCTGGTTGACACAGGTGCCACTTTTTCCACCATCACCACCCCTCCCGTCACGGGACTACTATCCTCCAAGACAGTGGAAGTTGTGGGGTTTGAAGGAGTGGGACAGACTTTGCCAGTGACATTTCCTCTTAAAACGATACTGGGTAAACAGGCCCTCAGCCATCTTTATGTGGTGTCGACAAACACACCAGTGAACTTATTGGGGAGAGACTTGTTGATAAAACTGGGGGCTAATATCTTATGTTCTCCAGATGGACTAACTGTCACGTTACCAGACGGGACATCGGCGGTGTGCGGACCTGAAACCACACGCAAAGGGCAGTACCTGGTACAACCGGTGAAGGGTGAAATAGCAGTGATATACTGGGGACTATTGACACCGGAAAAGCCGGACAAACAGGGTATTTTGTCCCAGTACTTCAAATGGAGGCCGTGGATCTCCCTCCTCGAGCTGTACTTTCCTCTGCCAGACCCCCCACATGTAACCCTATTTTATGATTGGCAGGGCGATGAGGTGTATAGAGAGGGGTTTGGGGATGTAGTGTGTGGGGACACGTGGCAGGTCGGGTCTAAATTCATATATGTAGGCTGTTGGGAAAGGTGTTTGATTGACATGAAACAGATGGCAGCATCTTACCACACCCCTTCTTCCTATGTAATAAATACTGTCGAAATGATGTTTTTATTTAGAAACTATCCACCGTTACTTTGTAACCTGTATACTTTCTCCTTGCAAGCAAGATTAAAACCGTTTATTGCGCAATTGATTTCTCCTGTCTTACCTACCATTTTCATAGAACTTTGGAATTTTAGAAATTGCCATCACAAGGCCCTGAAGGGGTAGCGGCAGATGTACAGTTGACAGAGGAGCAGGATCAGTGGTACATGATGGCGGAGGAGTCCGTCCCACATGTGTCACTGGCACTGCATCCTATACACCAAGCAAAAGACCTGGGGCCCATGGTTAAAAGGGCGGTCGAATGCACTGATTGGACACTCACTCAGGCGCCAAACGTATGGTACTCACCCAGCTGTAAGACGTATCGGTTAGAGGCACCAGGGACGGATTGGGTATATTTAGAGCGAAGGGAGATAACTCGGGATCATGGGAGGGAAAAGATGGATCACCCTGTAGCCACAGCCAGACTTAATGAGTTACCTGACTCACTGTGGTCCAAGGGCCCCACGGACGTGGGGCTCACCGATTGCCCACCAGTCACCTTTAAAATCAGCCCGGGAGAGCCCATATGGCTGCCCCAATACCCACACAAACCAGAGGCAGAGGAAGGGTTGGATGTGACATTGAATGGTTTGTGGCCCACAGGGGTGCTGGAGGAGTCAGGTTCCGCGTGGAACACGCCTATCCTCCCGGTAGAAAATAAATGGACAGGGAAATACCGTATGGCCCATGATCTCAGAGCTATTAACAACATTTTACTCACACCCACTATACCGGTACCTAACCCGTATGTAGCACTCACTAATTTGACCCCGGATCAAAAATGGTTCACCTGCATTGACCTGGCTAACGCTTTTTTCTGTCTCCCACTAGCAGAGGAACTTCGTGATATTTTTTCTTTCACACATAGGGGTCGGCAATAGCGATACACGAGACTACTACAGGGGTTCGCGCTTTCCCCTGGTATATTCAACCAGGTACTGAGAGAAGCGCTGCAGAAATGCTGCCTGCCGACAGGGGTAACTTTGGTCCAGTACGTAGATGACCTGCTGCTGGCGGTTCAAGGTGTCAAAAGAAAAGCTACAGCTGGTAAGGACGCAGGTCTCCTTTCTGGGCAGATTAATCTCGCAGAAGGGAGCGGGGCTTTCCCCAGCTCACCGCACAACCATCCTCCACCATCCTAAAACCACTACTGTTCAGGAAATGCTATCATTCCTGGGGCTCACGGGGTACAGCCGCAATTACATCCCAAACTATTCAGGGCTCACTGAGCCGCTTAGAGCGCTAGTTAAGGAGCAGGGAATGCGTAAACTTAAAGCCACTCTCAATTGGACTTGCCCGGCCGACCAGGCCTTCATTTTGCTGAAACAACAACTAGCCACCGCAGCTGATCTGGCCATACCTGACTACACAAAACCCTTTTTTCTAGATGTTTCTGAAACAGGACAAGTCATGAACGGGGTCCTGTTTCAGAAAAAAGGGGGAGATAGGAACATCCTTATGTACATACGCGTAGGATTTGACAAAACCGAGAAAAGGCACCCCACCTGCACACAGCATGCAGCGGGGGTAGCGAGACTCATTCAAAAATGCGCACACATAGTGATGGGGCATCACCTTCAGATACTCACAACACACAGTGTAGTGGCTTATGTAAATTCACAGATGTTCACTATGACTTCCCTCAGGCAACAACACCTAAGCAAAATTCTCGGGGCTCCAAATTTGATTTTCACACATGAAGGGATAAATATTGCAGACCGAATGGGGACGGGGCTACCACGTGAGTGCGCGCAAGAGGTAGTGAGGGAGAGTAAGACACGAACCGATCTGGAGGCAGAACCCCTCCCAGGGGCAGAGGACCTCTTCACTGATGGGTGCTGTTTCAGACACGAACAAGACGGGCTGAGGGCAGTCTTTGCGGAAGTGAAACTAACACCAGAGGGTTTAGTCACGCTGAAAGCAGAGAGGCTCCAGGGGATGCAATCAGCCCAGAGACCAGAAGTGAGAGCACTAATAGAGGCCCTCAGACTGGCCCAGGGAACAAGAGTAAACATTTACTCAGATTCGGCATACGCAGTAGGCGCAGCGCACGTGGAGCTAGGACAGTGGTTAAAAGCGGGGTTTAGAACAGCAGGAGACAAACGGATTAAACACGAGGCAGAGATGAGAGAACTAGCTGAGGCCCTAGACCTGCCCGAAAAGGTAGCCATCATAAAATGCAAAGGACACGATAATTCAAATAGTGTAGTAGCTCAGGGAAACCAAGCGGCAGACACAGCAGCAAAACAGGCAGCAAGGTACACTCCGCGAGTGATGGTGGTAAGAGCAGAAGAGGAAGTGGGGAGGGGAGAAGGCCCTGAGAGAGACAGGCTAGTGAGACATCAAAAGGGGGCTTCCCCACAAGAGAAAACAATTTGGCAACAGAGAGGAGCAACAGAGACGAGCGGGCTCTGGAGAGGGCCAGATGGTAGAGTAATACTTCCACCAGCCATGCGGGGAGATACATTTGCAGAAGCCCACGGGTTGGGCCATGTAGGGCCAGCACAGATGTTGAAGAACTTGTGCCATTGGTGGCACCCGTTTATGGTAGACATGGTACGTAACTACACTAGGACATGCACCATCTGCACACACCACAATCCAAAACCGACGATCAAACCTGAGATGGGGGCGTTCCCCATGACGACGTGACCTGGACAAGAGATAGTGATTGACTACACGGACATGGGGGAAACAGTACGGGGGTGCCGCTACATGTTAGTGTGTGTGGACATGTTCACAGGGTGGCCAGAAGCCTGGTCGGCAAGAAGGGAGGACAGTCAGACAGTGATCAAGTGTTTAGTGAACCAGTACATTCCCAGACACGGCTTCCCAGAGAAAATCAGGTCAGACAATGGGACTCACTTTAAGAACAGTGATTTACAGAAGGTAGAAAGCTTATTGGGCCTAAAACATGCTTTTGGCACTGTGTACCATCCACAGTCCCAGGGAAAGGTAGAAAGGATGAACCAAAACTTAAAAAACAAGTTGGCTAAGATATGTGCACAGACTAAATTGAACTGGGTGGACGCACTGCCACTGGCACTCATGACGATTCGATGCTCGTTAAATCAGACCACTGGGTTCACCCCATACGAGCTGCTGACGGGGAGACAGTTTCCAGGACCAGCCGCGGGGCCTGCGGTCCCGAAAGGGGAAAAGTGGCCCAAAGATCACAGAGTGTATTTTGATGAATTGCGAGCTCTCGTTTCAGAATTCACCAACAGAGTTGGAAAACGGAGGGACCTGCACCCGCTGGACCAGAACCTGCCCCAGGCGGAGTGGGTGTTGCTGAAGGTCATCAAGCGAAAGTGGTCAGAGCCAAGGTGGACGGGTCCTCATCAGGTGGTGGAGAGAACGAGTCATGCGGTCCGCCTGAGGGACAAAGGAGAGACGTGGTACCATTGGAGCCAGTGTACACCAGCGCAGGAGCCAGGAAGGTCGCTAACGGACCTCATCCAAACCGGGAAGGAGGAGCTTTCCCCAGCGTGGACGGAAGAAGGACCAACACCAGCCGGACCGGTGCCAGGAGCGGACCCCAGGACACGGCGGGACCACGAGCGAGTGAAGGAGACAGAGGACGGCGTCAGGGGAATAGACTCTTAGGGGAAAGAATTGAAGAATACTGTAACAAAAGGGGGTATAGGACACCGAGTGGCTACCACTCGTACCAAGATGACAGGGTTACAGAGAAAGGTCCGGGGAGATGATAGTAGAATGAAATGGTATATGGGAATTGGTGGAATAATGATATGTGTGTTGTATGTTGCTACAGGTTTTCCTGGCTGGCGTCGAGTCTCCATTTCCACAGCGAGAAGGCAGGGGACCCAAAAAGAGGACGCCTGCCTGATGCAGGGAGGGGGTATTGAATTGGATTATATCAAAGGGTCATATACTGCTTTCACGTTTGACCTATGCTCGGTCATAGCTTGCGGGAGATATAATGGCTCGTGGAGGGATTACAACCTGTATGTGTGTCACACTCCAGATGTAGATAGGATGTGTGGCCTGATGGGACGTCTGCCGGGTGAGAGGTGGTGCCCGGGATGGGACGAGGTCCGAGCGTATACGGGACAGTGGCAGCCCGGACTCCCGTGGGGACCGAATGCCACTATGTGGAGCTCGTTTAAGTTCCAACGAGATTTCAGCTCCTCCCAGAATCCACTTACCTTGTCTGTTGGAGGTTGGGATACCTCTCCATACAGAGGCGCGGACAAGACATATTTGGTTCTCGGAGTGGAGCATGCAGGGACTGACACCAAAGCGTTTATTAAGATTAACATTAGGGCGCCGACCACTAGCTCTCCAGCTGTGGCAGTCACGGGGACTGTGGACACCTCAGCGGGTAAGGTGCAACCGGGGGAAGTGGTAGGGGTCAACTATACCAAATTGAAACCGTTAGAGGTGATCGAGAAAGCCACGGGGTATCACGAGAGTAATATTTGGCTTGATTGGATATTGCAAAATGCCAAAGAACAAGATTTAGGGGACTGTGTGGCCTGTGCTGCCGCCCGACCTCAGCTATACACTGAGCCGGCTCCTTTGTATTCAGAGGACCCTTGGGGATATCAGTGTATGTTAGCTCTTACACATAGCGCTTCCCCTGTGAATTGCATCACCCTGGCAAGGGTGTTTCCTCCAATAGCTAACGACACCAGGGCGGGACCGTTCACTCCCCATAAAGGGGGAGGGGGATATACCTGTTTCCGCTTCACCAGTCAGAAACCCGTGGTAAACGTTGGCGAGATCCCCTTGCAGTGGTGTAATGTTACGATTCAGAGCAGATCTATTATCGGACCCTGGGCCCGGTCTGGCCTTTATTACTATTGTGGTGGCACCCGACTCCTGGTAAGAATCCCAACAGGCACCCAGGGGGTATGTGCGATGGTACGGTTAGCAGCACCCTTAGTGCTCATAGGTGACCGAGTTAAAGCACTCCAGGCAAAAAGGAGCGATGCCCTTACTCAGCGCCGGCATAGACATGTAACAGGCCGTCGTTCACGTGATACATTCGACCTCACTGTGGACTCCCCAACTTATATAGATGCGATAGAGGGGTCCCCAAAGAATTTAAACTCGCAGACCAAGTCGCGGCAGGATTTGAAAATATTCCTATGCTGTCCGCTTTGTTCCCCGTCACTCCAAACAAGAATGTAGACCGCATTAACTATGTACATTATAATGTCTTACGTCTCTCTAATTTGACCCGTGATGCGGTTGAGGGCCTGTCAGAACAGCTGGGCCCCACCTCGTTGATGGCGGTGCAAAATCGCATAGCCCTCGATATGTTATTGGCAGAGAAGGGCGGGGTGTGTGCGATGTTTGGGGACATGTGTTGTACTTTCATTCCTAACAATACAGCTCCGGACGGGTCGGTTGCTAAGGCGCTGCAGGGCCTTAGGACTCTCTCGCGAACTATGCATGAGCATTCTGGGATAGATAATCCGCTGGAGGAACGGATGATCTCGATGTTCGGCCAGTGGAGAGGTTTGATAATGTCTGTTCTTTTATCGCTTGCTACATTTGGTGCTATAATGGTTACTTGTGGGTGTTGTTGTATCCCATGCATAAGAGGGCTTGCCATGAGAGTGATCTCTACAGCCATTGAGAAGGCTCCAGGATCGCCACCAGGGATGCTGATGCCTCTACTGGAGCAGCATGACCCGGGAGAACTGGAGCTTGGTGAATAGGGGTGATCTCTCTGGGAAGAGATCAAAAGGGGGAATTGTAGATGTAGTGATTGTATGAGTTAGTGAACTGTTGTAAGCTGTTGTTACCAATGTAGAAGTATTGATTGTATAAGTTAGTGAACTGTTATAAGCTGTTGTAACCAATGAAACAAAATATTAAATGTTTGTAGTATGAGCTGAAACTGAAGGAGCAAGTAGGATAAAATAGGAAACCCTGTTCAAGCGGTTGCCGGGGAGAGAAAGATTTAGTACGTCTGTCTTTGGAGAAACAGGACACGGTTAGAGACACACACACATAGTCAGACAGACAAGACAGAAACCAGATGGGGGGGCAAGAAGATGTTTGCATTTACCCTTATAAGGAATAGAACTGGAACTGGACCAATAGCATACTTGCTTTGTGAATTTAACGACTCTACCTTTTGGGGCGTAGTAGAAGTATAAAATGATCTGTTGAATGTTGATCCTTAGACATTGTGCGGCGACACTTGTCTCCAAAAGCTTTTGTAATAAACGGAATATGCGGTATGATAATTGACCTGACTCCTGGTGTTTTATTCTCCTTTCCAACAAACCAAGTTGGGGAAGTGTTAGACTTCAACACCAGGAAGGCGTTCCGGAGGCATCCGAAACAGATGCCCAAGCCACCTCAGCTGACCCCTCTCGATGTGGAGGAGCAGCGGCTCTACTCTGAGCTCCTCCCGGGTGACCGAGCTTCTCACCCTATCTCTAAGGGATCGCCCAGCCACCCTGCGGAGAAAGCTCATTTCGGCCGCCTGTATCCGGGATCTTGTCCTTTCGGTCATGACCCAAAGCTCATGACCATAGGTGAGAGTAGGAACGTAGATTGACTGGTAAATCAAGAGCTTCGCCTTGCGGCTCAGCTCTTTCTTCACCACGACAGACCGATACATCGACTGCATTACTGCAGAAGCTGCACCGATCCGTCTGTCAATCTCCCGTTCCATCCTTCCCTCACTCGTGAAGACCCCTAGATACTTAAACTCCTCCACTTGAGGCAGGCACTCTCCAACAACCTGAAGTGGGCAAGCCTCCCTTTTCCGACTGAGGACCATGGCCTCGGATTTGGAGGTGCTGATTTTCATCCCCACCGCTTCACACTCGGCTGCAAACCGTCCCAGTGCATGCTGAAGGTCCTGGTTAGAAGGGGCCAACACGACAACATCATCTGCAAAGAGCAGAGATGAAATTGTGGGGTCCCCAAACCTGACACCCTCCGGCACCTGGCTGCGCCTAGAAATTCTGTCCATAAAAATTACGAACAGAACCGGCAACAAAGGGCAGCCCTGCCGGAGTCCAACATGCACTGGGAACAAGTCTGACTTACTGCCGGCAATGCGGACCAAGCTCCTGCTTCGGTTGTACAGGGACCTGACAGCCCTTAGTAAAGGACCCAGGACCCCATATTCCCGAAGCACCCTCCACAAGATGCCGCGAGGGACACAGTCGAATGCCTTCTCCAAATCCACAAAACACATATGGATTGGTTGGGCAAACTCCCATGAACCCTCCAACACCCCGTAGAGGGTATAGAGCTGGTCCAGTGTTCCACGGCCCGGACGAAAACCACACTGTTCCTCCTGAATCCGAGGTTCTACTATGCTTAAGATTTTGAGTTCCGTCACGTCGCCCGGTATGGCGCAGCCGGGGCCCCACCCTGGTGCCAGGCCCGGGGTTGGGGCTCGTATGCGAGCGCCTGGTGGCCGGGCCTTTCCCCATGGGGCCCGGCCAGGCTCAGCCCGAAGGGGCCGGTGCGAAGAGGATCGGGCGGCAGTCGAAGGCAGGGGCCTAGACAACCTGATCTCTGGACACGGAAACTGGCTCTAGGGACGTGGAATGTCACCTTCTCCTCTGTGTTTCATGAAACTATTTTGGTTTTATTATTTTTCGTGGCAATCTAAGCTTTACGTATATGGGGTGCCGAATGTAAAAGTTCGGTTACAATTTTTTTGCTGATAGATTTTCAACATTTAGCTCCCTTTCCTCACATTGGCCCTCATTTATCATTCTTGCGTAGAAACGGGCGTATATGTTGGCGTAAGATTTTGCTTACACTCCTCTCATCGCCTGATTTATGAAACTGTGCGTACCTTTAAAATCCAGGTGTACGCAATACCTTCCCTTGATAAATGCCGCGGCTGAAAACGATCGTCATTAGAATAACACGCCCCTATATATTCAAGTCTCCGCTTCCCCCACGCCCTCATTTTACGCCATGGACACACGGAAGACGGCAAAAAAGAGAAACTTCTCTGACGTGGAGATTGAGACGATCACCAGGGAGGTAGAAAGAAATAAAATTGTTTCATTTGGCAGTTTAAAAAGCGGAATAAAAGATGATGATGTGATGTGGAGTACCATTCATTCACATTAATAACTGCATGACAATTTGTAATATTCGTCTTATTATTTCATGATAATTATCAATGACGTTTATTGTTATTTAGAAGAAGAATGTCGTTATTATTATTATTTCTATTATTGTCTAAAAGAAGAAGAATGTCATTTTTATTATTTTGTCAGTCTGAATTATATTTTGGTAATTCAAAGCCTTTTATTACTGAACCCAGTCCATGCGCAACTGCCGGGCCTAACCCTGAAACGTCATGTAAAGCGCACAGGCTCGCATCTGAAGGAATACATATAAGTCAAATGCTTTGGTAAAGTCACACAAATGAAATCTTGAAGTCCATGTTGCACAAAAATAAACACTGAAGTTTGTAATTATGTTGTTGTGTTTTTTTACAGTAGGTCATAATATATCACATCTTTTAGTTTGTCAGTGCGTTAGGATTTTCTTTTCTGCGCTGTTAAGGTTTCATTTCTCTCCGCCATGTCCATGTGCAATATGTTGTTGTCATCCATCCACCAAAGATCACTCCAAATATAACTATTTATACTGTTTTATTTTCAGTTTACATCTCAATGCACTTGCATAACATCTGTGCACGAGGGAACAGCAGCAGCGGCTGAGTATACGGCGACCAATATTTTGCTTGAGACAGGTCAAAATAAAAGTCCCGTCTCTTCACACATGCGCACAATTAACTCTTGCACAATTTTGGGTATACAACAGTCAGTATCATAATTAAACAACATAATATAAATGATGAGAACATATAACTCAACATGCGCATTTCCGCACTAACTCAAAACGTGCGTACACCACCTCCTGAGCTGGCGTAGGTTTTGAGAGTGCCATACGCCAACGTCCATATTGATAAATCTCAAAGTCACCGTGGTTTTGGGTGTACGCCAGGTGTACGCTGGAAATTTGGTGTACGCACTTTTGATAAATGAGGGCCATTTAGCCCATTTTCCTCACATTTGAGACAGAAATTATATATATAATATCTAAATGTTATATCTAAATCTAAATGATAAATATATATCCAAATGTTCAATTTATATCTAAATGTTAAATTTTAAATCTAAATGTGTAAAAGTGTAAAGCTAAATATTTAGAAACCACGCCCTTCAAGGAAACCACGCGGCTTCAAATCGCGCTGCACCACCCCCACCCCATCCCCCTAGAGAACCGTTGCTTTCACCACAGCGTCTTTGTGTGGGAGTGGGAGCGGGGGTGGTGCAGCACAGCACAATTTGAAGCCACTGTAGTGGGCATGGTTTCCTTGGGTTTTCCTGCTCCAACTTTTGTTTACCTGCTCCAACTTTTGTTTACCTGCTCCAACTGTTCCACCAACTCTTAAATGTGCACAATACCTTTCAGCAGGGTTCCACACTGACGTTTAGTTTCACAGTGAGGTATTATGTATAAATATTATAGATTTATTTTATCAACCACTTCCCACACATAATAATGGCAATGCTGTTGGATCATCAGTCCAGACATTTTCTCCTAGTACATAACATATCTTGTAATATACAAGAGCCCCACAAAATATATGTAGCAAAACATTTATACATTTACAGACAAACAAGAAGACTTATGTAATTTAAAAAATATTTTGTTTATCACCCACCTCACACTCCCAAGTTGGTCAACAGCACAGAAATTAAAATCAGAACTATGTGGAACATGATAAAAAGTTATTTTTCTACTAGTAGAGTTCGATCCTTCAATCATTGACAATTTTGTTCCAGCTATCAACTGATCAAATTTAGAAATATCATCAAACTGGCCATTTTACAAATAATTAAAACATAAGAACACAAGCCAATATGAATGCTTTGCTTTCCGTTGGGTTATTTCCTTCTCAAATGGTGAAGAATTGTGAAATGATGAAAATAAGAAAAATGAACGTTAAATTGAAACAAACAATTAATATTATCCAACTGACAAAATACAATCACACAAGCAGATGGACACTTTACTCTTCCTTGTTGTCAGAAATGAGTCAGAGTGGTCTTCAATTCTATCTTCACCTTCCTCTGCCATTGGACTCGCTGCTGCACCTGGACATGAACAATGAAAACGAGTTAAACCAGTATAAAGCATAGCTATCCATCTGCTTTGTGAAAAAGCTAAATACGCTTACCTGAGATTCCTTGTCCAGAAATGCTGTCGGCTTAACGAACAAAACTGATGTTTGTTGAACGTAGTCGTACAGTACCATTTGCTAGCTGAAGTAGCTAGTTAGCCAGGTGTACCTTCAAAGAAAACTTGCCTGCATATACCTGCAGTTAGCTAGGTATATTACAATACTATAATATAGGCTACATGACTAAATTAGAGAATAACTACATTGGAAATTTGCTAGATATGAAAATTAAAGTATGATTATCATCAATGATTATAACATTTCTAAATAGCAATAACCACTAATGTAGGCTAACCACAGTAGCAGAAGAATACTGGTGAAAACTCACAGACATGACTAAATCAGAACATAAATCAGAATTATCTTACACTGGAGTAAAATAAACGTGCTATAGCAACCGACTATGTCTGCTGAGATACTGTAAACATCTGACGACTA
The DNA here is from genome assembly GCF_011004845.1 of Esox lucius. Classification (NCBI taxonomy): domain Eukaryota; kingdom Metazoa; phylum Chordata; class Actinopteri; order Esociformes; family Esocidae; genus Esox; species Esox lucius. Next base: position 7,816,782 of record NC_047581.1, on the reverse strand, counting down.
TTTAGGAGTACAAACTATAACAAACAAGAAATGGCGGGACGCTCAAGCTGTGGCAAATCTGCACGTGCACAGTTTCCAATTTGTGTACGCATTCCTTCTGTGTTGTGGGAGATTATATAGAACTATTTGAATCGGTCTGAATTGCACTGATTGGGGAATTCTTTTGACTCTAAAGATCTTCAGGTGAACTTTGACATATATGGAATACGTGGTTTCCGATTTGGTGGCAGTAATGACATTGTAAGCTAAGTACGTTGTAGCAACAAAAACAAGAGTTAATATTTCCCGGTTATAGTTACGTAAGATCGTTACTGGTACGAAAGTAGTTATATTGACCAATTATGTTGTCATTAATTTCTTTCAGATAACGTTGGAGTTACGTAGGATCGTTACCAAACCGGTACATGAGTAGTTTCCTTGTCAGCAGTATTGTCCAACTCCTCAGTAAGGAAAGTGGCTATTGGCTGTCCTAAAAGTCGCTAGAAGTCGCTAAATGGCATCATCACCTAATTTGCATAATTTCCCATCAGCATCATGATTGGATTATTTATTTTTTTTAACATTCAAAACACTTGTTGGGGAAAAGAATATACATGCGTATTTACAAATGTTGTCCATGTACAAAAAATAATCACCCGAGCAAAAAAACAAAGAACAAATCAAAAAAGGGGGCGCTATTTAAGTCAGAATCAAAAGGCTCTAAACATTAAGAGTGACACACAAGGGGAGATATCATCAGGGTCATGGATTAAGAGAACTGCACCAACTGCATGTGATGGACGCTGCCTGTAGGAGAGGAATAACGTTGTAGAAGAGACAAAAAGTGAGTAAAAACATCCTAAATATGTTTCTTTCTTCTGTCGATTCTTTAAAAAAATAATTAAACCAACCCTCCGTCTTTATCCGGGCTTGGGACCGGCAAAAGTTACCCAAAAGAGACACTCTGGCGGAGCCCATGCGCGATTCATTTTCAGTCTGTATGCGGAGGAGTTAACATCTCCTGCTCTGACTGCAGCTCGTAGGAACTGCTGTGCGAGGACTGGGCCGCCTGTGAGTGCTTTCAGATGGGGGAGGGGCCCACGGCGGCACCCGCTGCTCGTTGAGAAGTGTAAGAACAAGTCTCCAATAACACCACAAAAAGTCGCTAGATTTGAAAAAAAGTCGCTAAGGGGATCTGAAAAGTCTCAAAATCTAGCAACAAAGTCAATAAGTTGGCAACACTGCTTGTCAGTACATCGTGTAATTACGCTCCTGCAACGTGCTAAGGAGGTAAGTAAGATTACCAATTATGTGGTCATGCAATTACCTTCAGATAACGTAGCCACAACATTTTGAGAATCCATTACCAATCAATTACGTGACTTTTGGTCGTGGTTACGTAACGTGTTAGCTGGGCAACTACTGAAAATACAAAAATACACCTCCAAAATAGCTCTAAACATCAATAATAATTATCAATATATGTTATTGATTATTATTGGCTGCCATTCATGAAAATATCTAATATAAGTATACAGTATATAATTAAAAATGTTGAATACATAATATTAAATACAACCCCATTTCCAAAAAAGTAGGGATGCTATGTAAACTGCAAATAAAAACAGAATGCAGTGATGTGCAAACTATTTATTCCTATATTTAATAGAAAATAGTACAAAGACATCTTAGCAAATGTTGAAACTGAGAAAATGTATTGTTTTTAGAAAAATACATTTTGAATTTGAGACCAGCAAAATGTTTCAAATAATTTGGGACAGGACCATGCTTACCTCTGTGTTGCATCACCACTTCTTTTAACCATACTCTGTAAGCGTTAGGGAACTGAGAAGATAAATTGCTGTAGTTTAAAAAGTTTTCTCAGTTTTGCGTGATATAGGATTTCAGCTGCTCAACAGTTAGGGGTCTCATTTGTCTACTTTTCTTTTCATAATGCACCAAATGTTTTCAACGGTTGATAGGTTTGGACTGCAGTCAGTCTCTGTCCCCCCACCTGTTGGCGGTGCAGATTTGGGAATGGGCGCACATGCACCTAAGGGCCTTCACATTCCCAGAGAGCTCAATGTGGGCGTGGACTTGCTGTCCTGGGGAGGTCCCTGGCACGACGAGTGGTGTCTTCATCCCGACATTGTGGCCGTCGCCTGGAGATGCTTCGGGAAGGTGCACGTTGATCCGTTCTCGTCCCGGGAGGACGCGCACTGCCCCCTGTGGTATTCTCTTCGAGCGCAGGACAGGCCCCCGTTGGGCGTGGATGCGTTGGCTCACCGGCCGTGGCTGAGAGTACTGTTGTACGCATTTCCCCCTCTACAGTGCAATCTCCCTGTCATGTCTCGGGTGCGATCAGAGGGGCTGTCGCTCATACTGATCGCCCCTTTTCGCCCGGGTGCCCTGTGGTTTGCAGAGGCGGCCCAGATGGCGGTGGGGACACTGTGGCCGATCCCTTACTGCCACCGGGCGTTGTCACAGGCGAACGGCTCGATCGGGATGTTCCCTGTGCTGGGTCAGCCGATGCGGGCCTGGCTCCTGAGAGGGCCAGGCTGCTGCGCCGGGGACTGACTGAGGAGGTGGTTGCGACCATTCAGGGGACGAGGGCGGCCTTCACATCTGCTAGCTATACTAGTCGTTGGGGTATCTTTGCCTGCTGGTGTGAGGACGTGGGGGTTGACCCCCTCTTTTGTGACGTGGGCAGTGTCCTGTCGTCTATTTGAGCAGCAAAGGTCCCCTGGCACGCTCAAGGTGTACGCATGTGAGATCTCAGCGTGTCATGAGGGGTTCAATGGAGTGTCTGTGTTTAGTCATCCCTTGGTAAAACGGTTTCTGGCCGGGTCCCGCCATCTCTGGCCGGTGTCCCGGCAGACGTTGCCACAGTGGGATTTGGCTTTGGTTCTGGAGGCGCTGTGTGACGTGTCGTTCGAACCGATTAATCAGATACCGTTAAAGATGCTGTCCCTTAAAACTGTACTTTTGTTGGCTCTGACCTCGGCTAATAGGGTCAGTGACCTTTGCACGCTGTCGACGCAGCCTGGCTGTCTCGCCATCAACGGCGATGGTAGCAGGGCTGTGTTGCTCCCTAACCCGGCCTTTCTGCCCAAGGTGATCAAGGCATCGTTTCGTTCCATGAAGATGGTGTTGTGGGCATTTTCTCCTCCTCCCCATGCGGGTGTGAGGGAGGAGAGATTGCTGCATACACGTTGGCTCACTCTGTGCTCAGTGTGGCTGAGTCTGGGGTGTAAGTTGGGTCCGTTGATCTACTAGGACGGTGTATTTGACTTGGGTCTGTCCGATGCTCCGGTGTGCCTGTGCGATTTTGTGTATGACGCTCGCATTGTATGTGCTTGAGCGTCTACTTGTGCGCCAAGTCCGGGTCTCTGTGTGTTTTCTGGGCTGTCCTCGGACGCTCCAATTCAGTCAACGTTGATTGAGGAGGTACCGGTTGGGTTGGTGCCGAAAGTGCATTCGTTTGGGGCTGTTGTCAGTGCGCAAATGTATGTGCTTGGTGTGAGCGGGATGGAAGTGGCTAGGTGTCGTGGTCGGTCCACGCCTGAGCCGTCCTGTTGGCTCTTATCTCGTTAGTGAGGTAGGGGACCGGCAGGGAGTACATCTTGGGCTCGCTCGCTTTGCCCTAAACCAATAGGAGCAAAGCCCCTATGGGCAAAGCTTCACGATATAGAACAATGGTTACTTTCGTAACTCCAGTTCTATGAGTGGAGCGTCGCCACTCATGCCCTGACCGGTCATGCCCTGACTGGTCACTGACTGCTTTTCTCGTGAAGAAAGGTATGTCGGGAGACAGAACAGAGTATGACGACCTCTTTTATAGCCATGGGGCAGATGGCCATGAGAGGTGAGATTTGCATATTTAAATTTTCAGGGCCTGCCTATTGGCAGAGGGGTAAACCAATAGGCGTGAAGTCCCTATGGGCGACGCTCCACTCATAGAACTGAAGTTATGAAAGTAACCATCGATCCCATGGCATGAGGATGCAAAATATGAAATATGACCCTCATAACAACATTGGTAGCTATCATCCCCACCCTCCAATTGGTTCCTTCATCCCCTCCCTTTTTCCCCAGGTCACTGTTCTAAAGGAGAATGTGTTCTCAGTCAACTTACCTAGTAAAACAACAGGTTAAATTACAATCTATTGGCTAATGAAAAAACCTTTCTATTCATTTGTGTTAATTCATCTATATGCCTTTACTGTAGCTTTCCCTCCCATCAGTGACCATATCTATTTGTTTATTCAGATCTCGGATGCTGGAGACTTCCACAGCTGGGTCTTAAAGGAGTTCATATATCTGGGGTGGTGGAAACTATGGATGCATCTATCTTTGAAAGATCTCTGCTCATATAATCTAGTCATGAAGGGTAACAGAGTGTTAGGCTGGTAACTGAGATGTCATTGTTTCAAATTCCCTAGATGATAGGTTCTTAGTTTACCCTTGAGCAAGGCCTGACCTTTATTGCTCCTGTTGGTCTCTCTGTCTCTGAGCACCTGGTAACTCACAAAAATGTAAACATTTGTGAAGAAAGAGGTTATTGAAAGTTGTATGACAGCTAGCGACTTGCAGAAAATCTTGATTAAAGCCCTGAACTACCCAATTTACAATTTAAGGGCTAGACATTTTTAACTCTTCATTTGTGATTGTTGATTTCTTTCTTTGGCAATGTTCATTTAATTGGATCAGGTATGTAAGCAGTTGAGGTCTCCAGACAGACAGGAAAAAACAAGATTTTCTGCACGCCAGTGTATGCAGCGAATCGTCTGCTCAGTATTGTGTTTGCTGTTGCTTTGTTTTCATGTATTTGTTGTTGTAATGTCTCTGCATTATCATTTATGATCACCAAGCTCTTTTTAGCTTCCAAGAGACAGATTACAGATCTCCCGCCCTTCTCATCTAATTTACTTGTAGACCTGTGTCACCTACCCTGTGCTTACTCTCGTAAAAAATATTTTTAGAAATGCCAGAAGAGACTGGAAAAGCGGGGAGGTGTGCTGCCAAGACTAAAAGCTTACCCAATGTCCTCATATGCGACTGATCCTGGCGATGGATGGTACCATATTCCTGCAGTCAGGTGTCTACTGGATTCCAGAGGTCGCTGGATCCGATCTGTCATTCCGTGTCTACTGGCTGAGGCTCCCCCATTACGGCGAACATGGGCCAGCAGAGGTGGCGTGAATCACAGGAACCTTCATCCTCTGAACCGTGCCCCTTTTACTGATCAGTGGGGAGTGTGTGCTGCGCATGGCTCTGATTAATGCTAGATCGCTAGCAAATAAGCTGTTCCTGCTCAATAACTTTTTTACTACTCGTGAGCTGGACTTCTTGTTTTTGACGGAGACCTGACTTCTTCCTCAGGAGTGTAATTTCCTCAGCTCCCCTGGGATTACTGGCAGGGGAGGAGGGCTAGCATCTGTATTAAATTCCACTTCCAAATGCCGGCAGACTCCTTCTGACAGTTAGTTTTGTTAGTTTTGAACTGCAACTGTTTGAATTCAACCATCCTTTTCCCGTACTGTGCGCAGTGTTTTATCATCCACCTAAAGTCAATAAGGACATTTTGGCGGTGATTATGTTGGATTACGATTGTTTTTAATTGTTGGTGATTTTAATATACATGTTTGTCATGAAAATAGGCCTTTGGTCGAGTCTTACAGACTCCTTCAATCTCGTTCAGACAGTGATTAGTCCAACACATGAAAAAGGGCACACACTGGACCTTGTGTTGTCTTACGGTTTGTGTCCATGTGACTGAAATGTATGATATTTGTATATCAGATCACCTGCCTGTTTTGTTCACTGTCACAGTTCTCTGCTCTAAGGCAAAAAATTGTGTTCCGGCACGTAAATTGCGTGCGATAACCCCTTCACTTCGTTGCATTTTTCTAATGCTTTTAATGAGTCTGTTGAGTAATCTAGATGACAGCTGTGCTCTTAGCGCTGATGATTTTACTACTCTCATACATTCCACTTGCACTGATTACTTAAACTCTGTTGCGCCATTCACATCTAAACGTGCAAAGCCATCTTTAGAGCCTTGGCTAAACGACACTTCCTGCAGACTCAAATGTTCACTTAGACGAGCTGAAAGAAAATGCAAGAAGGATAAACTCCAGGTTTCCCTAGGAATGCTACGTGATTGCTGTACTAACTATCAGAGAGCTGCAAAAGCACAATTTATATCAAACCTTGTTTCCAACAATAATTGTAGGCCTCAGGTTCTCTTCAACTCTCTTTACTCTCTGATAAACCCCAGTATTGCAGCTTTTATTGTTCCATCAGCCAAACTGTGTGAGGATTAAAAAAAAATATAATATTGGAAAGATTGCTGCTCTAAAAAAATGACCGTCTTCCTCTGCCCTAGACCCTTCTGCTCCCTCTACTTTTTTAGCCATCTTTGATCAGTTTGAGCCTGTATCACTTTCTTTATTAACAAAGGTAGTTTGTACAATGCACCCCACAAACTGTTCCCTGGATACCATTCCTGCTCATCTTTTAAAATATGTTTTTGATACGGTTCTGATTAATACTTGCCTTATTTCTGGGTGCGTTCTTAGCTGCTTTAAATATGCTGTAGTACAGCCTCTTATTAAAAAAATAAACCTCGTTCCTAATTTTCTTTCAAATTTTAGGCCCATTTCTAAGCTACCTTTTCTCTCTATAGTACAAGAGAGAGTAGTTCTTAACCAATTGACAATGGTTTTAGAAAATCATGATATCCAGGAAAAGTTTCAGTCTGGCTTCAAGCCACGTCATAGTACTGAAACGGCACTCTTAAGAGTTTTTAATGATCTCCTTGTTCTATATCGTGAAGCTTTGCCCATAGGGGCTTCGCTCCTATTGGTTTACCCTCTCTGCCAATCGGCAGTCACTGAAAATTTAAATATGCAAATAGCATTGCTCTAAGCCACCTGCCCCATGGCTATAAAAGCAGTGCACAGACCCCAATCAGCCTCCCTTCTTTCTTCACATGAAAGTTTGATTTATGCATTCCGGTGATTTACTACAGTCTAGGATGACTTCACCGTCTTCCGCCGCTGGAGCGGCTTCTTCTAGGGTGGCACCCCAGCCTCTGACTTCCATGTCTGCCTGCGGCTGTGACGTGTTGGACCCGGCCTTGGACACGCACACTCTGTGTTGTGAGTGTCTGGGGCCGCACCACGCTCGAGAGGGTGCTAAAGAGGAGCCGATATGCACCGCCTGCGCCATTCTCCTGTTGCCGGTGAGGATGGAGCGGCTTGCATTTTTTGCCGAGGAGGTCCCGCTCGCCGACGTCCTCTCTCTCCTCGATGAGGAGGACTCCTTTCAGGAGTTGGGGGCGTCGGCTGAGGGGACCGGCCTGGTGATGGCTCCGCCCACCCCTGGAACTGCTCCCTCCCGCTCGGTTGAGCGGGAGCGTTCCAGTTCCTCCTCTGACTCTTCCTACTCTGAGGAGGAAGAGGAGGTCACCGTCCCTGTGGACAGGGGTACCGACCCCCTGGCGGTGAGGGAAGATTTCTTCGCCGCCATCTCTGCTGCTGCACGGCGCCTGCGCATACCCATGCCGGTGCCCGCGCCAGAGGAGGGGGACAACCTTTTCGAGGCGACACGGGCCCGCCCCCCCGCCCCGGCTGCTGCACCTGAGGTTCCTTCGCTGCGTAAGTACGCAGAGGAGGCATGGAGCGCGCCTTTCACGACCAGAGGGACTGTGAAGTCCCATCTCCCCTTCACTACCATGGAGAGGCGGTTGGAGGCCCTGAATAAGGGCATCCCGCCTCTGGAGACCTCTCTGGCGTCGTCGCTGGTTCCGGGCCTGTGCACCTGGTCGGACAAGCGCCCTGCCCTGCCGTCAGTGAGGGACCGTCTCTCCGCCAGCCTGGCAGAGAAACAGTATGCATTGTCAGTGCAGTCCCTTGCGGCCTGCAACAACGTGGGCCTCCTGGCTGCGGCTGTAGCCAGGATGACGGAGGGCCGCACCTCTCTGTCCGCGGCTGAGGTCAGCGAGGTGGCGCGCACTTCTGCAGCCATACTCAAGCTAACCCAGGCCAACTCCCTATCGGCTGGCAGGGTGATGGCAACTTCTGTGGTGCAGGTCCGGCACCTGTGGCTGGCCCTGACGTCGTTGAAGGAACCAGAGAAGGTGCCCTTCCTGAATGCTCCGCTTCAGGAGGACGCCCTGTTTGGTGCTTCTGTCACCGAGGCCTTGATGCGACAGAAGACGGAGGAGCGTCTCCGTTTGGGGCCCCTCCTGCCCGTCCCCTCCACATCGACGGCCTTCCGGAAGCCGGGGGGGTCGCTTACGTCGCCGAGCTCAGCATCACCGTGCCAAAGCGGCGGGGTCGACTGAGAAGGACGCGACTCGCCCTGCTCAATGAGAGGTGAGGGAGCCTCGCCCCCAGAGGGCGTCCCCTCCTCCTCCTCCACGCAGACAGGCTGATGGGGGTCGTAAGGCGCCGCCGTTCAAGAAGCGGCGAGCATGACTTCTTGAGTGGGAGTGTCCCTCGGATGCTTCCCCACCCTCTGTGTGTTTGGTGGGGTGCTCCTCTGTTTGCGTAAATAAAGCTGTTTGTTCAACTTATTTACCTTTGAGTGAGCCTTCATTGCAGACGGCCGCTGTAGGCCTGGGCATGGTTAGCGAGCGGGCTTCCCCCCCTCAGTCTCTGCCTGGGGACGGGGATGTCCGACTCCATAAGTCTGTGGCCTCTCTCCCGGTCGACCCTGGTGGGACAGACCGGAATGGGGGTCCGGGCAGCCTTCCTTTGAACTGGGCAGACCTCTCTGTCCGTCCTTCGGTTAGGTTGGGTCAACTTGGCTAAGGTACGCCGCCTGCTGGAGCCTCTGTCTCTTTGGTTATGGCTGTAACCGGTGGGAAGACGGACGGCTCGCCTCAGGTGGCGCGTGTGTCGTCCTCTCCCTTTCAAGGTGGCCCCGCCTTGGGCGGGTTGGCTGTTCATGGACGGCCCTCCCGCGGCGGTCGGGGCAGATGACGCGTACAATCAATGGTTGGCTACGGCCCCTCAGCTGCATGCTCGCCCGCTCTCTCTGTTCTACTCAGAGTGGTGTCGGCTATGCACTCTGTCGGGGTGGTTGGACGTGACGCTGAGGAAGGGGTACGCGCTGCAGTTTCACTGTCAGCCTCCCCCGTTCTCGGGGGTCTTGGAGACCGTCATGTGGTCTCCTGTGAAGGTCGCAGCCCTGCAGGGGGAGATTGCGGACCTTCTGGAGAAGGGGGCGGTATCCCTAGTCCCGTTGGGGCAGAGGGAGAGGGGGTTTTACTCCCCATACTTCCTGGTTCCCAAGAAGACGGGAGGCATGCGGCCGATTTTGGACTTGCGCGTTTTGAACAAATGCGTGTCAAAGCGGCCTTTTCGCATGCTCACGACGAAACATCTCCTGGAGTGCGTGCACCCCGGGGATTTTTGCGTCAGCATCGATCTGAAGGATGCTTACTTCCATGTCCCTGTCCTGCCGCGCCAAAGGAAGTTCCTGCGGTTTGCCTTTCAGGGTCAGGCATACGAGTACACAAGGATTCCGTTCAGGTACGCGTTGGCCCCCGCACTTTCACCAAGTGCGTGGAAGCTGCCCTGGGACCATTGAGGGGTCAGGGGGTTAGGGTTCTTTCCTACCTGGACGACCTGTTGGTTCTGGCGCACTCGGCGGAACAGGCCAGGGTTCACACGTTCCGGCTAGTGTCTCAGCTCACTCGCCTGGGCTTTGCGGTGAACAGGGGGAAGAGTGCTCCCCAGCCCTGCCGACTGGTGGTGTTTCTGGGGCTCCAGTTGTCCACAGTATCTATGAGGGCTCGGGTGTCCGAGGCTCGCAGAGAGGCCACTCTGCGGGCCTTGGCACATGTCCAGCCGTCCCACATGGTATCGGTGTTCGCCATCATGTCTCTCTTGGGTCTGATGTCGTCAGCTCACGCGGTGGTCCCGCTGGGGTTGCTGCACATGAGGGATCTTCAACGTTGGTTCGCATCGGTTGGTCAGGGTCCCGGCCCCCTTGGGGCGGGACCTGGCTTTTTGGAGGGACCCACCCACTCTGCTCCGGGGGGTTCCCATGGGCAGGGTGTCGGTTCGGGTTCCAGTCTTCACAGACGCTTCTCTGACAGGCCGGAGCGCCACATCAACTGGCTGGAGTTGGACACGATCCGGCGCGTGTTACTGCACTTCGCGCCGGCCCTATGGGGACGGGACGTGCTAGTGTGGTCAGACAATCGCACGGCGGTCGCCTACGTGAACAGGCAGGGCGGGGTCAGGTCTCTGCCCCTCCACCTGTTGGTGGTGCAGATTTGGGAATGGGCTCACGTGCACCTCAGGTCTCTGAGGGCTCTGCACATTCCCAGAGAGCTCAATGTGGGCGCAGATCTGTTGTCCCGGGGGGGCCCCCGGGACGACGAGTGGCGTCTTCATCCCGACATTGTGGCCGAGCTCTGGAGGCTCTTCGGGAGAGCGCAGGTGGACTTGTTCACGTTCCAGGAGGACGCTCATTGCCCCCTGTGGTACTCTCTTCGAGCGCAGGACAGGCCCCCGTTGGGCGTGGATGCATTGGCTCGCCGGCCGTGGCCGAGAGCCCTATTATACGCTTTTCCCCCTCTGCAGTGCATTCTCCCAGTCATGTCTCGGGTGCGGTCGGAAGGGCTGTCGCTCATCTTGATCGCCCCTTTTCGCCCGGGGGCCCTGTGGTTTGCGGAGGCGGCTCAGATGGCGGTGGGGACGCCGTGGCCGATCCCTTACCGCCACGGGGTGTTGTCACAGGCGAACGGCTCGATAGGGGCATTCCCTGTACTGGGCCAGCTGCTGCGGGCTTGGCTCCTGAGAGGGCCAGACTGCGGCGTCAGGTACTGACTGCGGAGGTGGTCGCGACTATTTAGGGCGTGAGGGCTGCCTTGACGCTGGCTAGTTACTCTAGCCGCTGGGGTGTCTTTGCCCGCTGGTGTGAGGACAGGGGTGTGGATCCCCTCTGTTGTGACATCGGCAGTGTCCTGTCGTTCCTGCAGAGTCTCTTTGAGCAGCAAAGGTCCCCTGGCACGCTGAAGGTGTACCCTTGTGCCATTTCGGCGTGTCATGAGGGTTTCCATGGCGTGTCTGTGTTTAGCCACCCCTTGGTTAAACGGTTTCTGGCCGGGTCCCGCCGTCTTCGGCCAGTGGCCCGGCGGACGTTGCCTCAGTGGGATTTGGCGTTGGTTCTGGAGGCGCTGTGTGACACGCCTTTCGAACCTGTTGACCGGATACCTTTGAAGATGCTTTCGCTTAAGACGGCCCTTTTGTTGGCCCTGACCTCTGCTAAGCGGTTCAGTGACCTTTGTGCGCTGTCGACGCACCCTGACTGTCTCACCATCAATGGTGATGGCAGCAGGGCGGTGTTGCTCCCTAACCCGGCATTTCTGCCCAAGGTGATCAAGGTATCGTTTCATTCCATGAAGATGGTCTTGTGGGCGTTCTCTCCCCCTCCCCATGCGAGTGCGAGGGAGGAGAGGTTGCACCGTCTGTGCCCGGTCCGCGCTTTGGCACAGTATGTGCTACGCACGGCCGCGGTGCGGACCGCGCCACAACTCTTTGTGTGTCACGGTGGCCCTAAGGTGGGTCAGCCGTTGTCGAAACAGCGTCTGTCTCATTGGTTGTGTGAGGTGATTGATCTTGCCTATTTGTCACGTGGTGTCCCTACGCCTGTTGGGTACGGGGCCCACTCCACGCGTGGGGTGGCGGCCTCGGCCGCACTGTTTAAGGGCGTGGGGGTGGAGGACATCTGTGCTGCTGCGTCCTGGGGGACGCCATCGCCGTTTGTCCGATTCTACTTGCGTGACATGGCCACAGGCACGTTGGCCCACTCTGTGCTCAGCGTGGCTGAGTCAGGGGTGTGAGCTGGGGCCGTAGAGCTACTGGGACGGCTCATGGGTATGGGTCCGTTCGCAGCTCCAGTATGCCTGTGCACTTGTGTGTGGGACGCCCGCCTTTGTGGTGCTTGAGCGTCTACTTGGGCGCCAAGTTCGGGTCTCGGCGTGTTCTCTGGGCTGGCCTCGGACGCTCCGATTCAGTAGGGACTGATTGAGGAGGTACCGGTAGGGTTGGTGTTGTGTGTGCATTTGGTTGAGGGCTGTGGTCAGCGCGCAACCGTATGTGCTTAGTGTGGGTCGGATGGAAGCGGCTCCGTGGCGTGGTGTCCACACCTGGGCCGTCTCGTTTGGTACTTATCTCTTAGTGGGGTGGGTGTCAGACAGGGAGTACATCTTGGGCTCGCTCGCTTTGCCCTAAACCAATAGGAGCAAAGCCCCTATGGGCAAAGCTTCACGATATAGAACGATGGTTACTTTTGTAACCCCAGTTCTATGAGTGGAGCGTCGCCCATAGGGTTCGGACCTTGATCTGTCACTGACTGCTTTTCTCGTGAAGAAAGGTATGTCGGGATGCTGATTGGGGTCTGTGCACTGCTTTTATAGCCATGGGGCAGGTGGCTTAGAGCAATGCTATTTGCATATTTAAATTTTCAGTGACTGCCGATTGGCAGAGAGGGTAAACCAATAGGAGCGAATAGAATTGGGGTTACGAAAGTAACCATCGAAACTGTTGACCCAGGGAGCCCCGCTATTCTGGGACTTCTGGACATGTCTGCAGCCTTTGACACAGTGGATCATAGGATTCTCTTGAAACGCCTTGAACAGTCCATGGGAGTTTTTCGGTCCACCTAGCCCAGACTATACACACTTAAGTAATTGCTAAAGACGCACTTTTCTACTCTGCCTTTTAATCTTAGCTGAGTTGGCATTAAATGTCTGTGCTGCTATTTTGTCTGTCTGATGTGTAGCTACAGAATTTCTTACCTGTAAATTTCATATATTTTGTATACTTTGATATTTTGTCCTGTACAGCACTTGGTCAATGACAGTTGTTTTAAATGTGTTTTATAAATAAAGTTGACATTGACAGAGGAGTTTTGACAACCGCTGCTAAAATCCACCCAACATGTAATCTCTAGTCCAGAATCCAAACCAGTAAATCCACAGTATCTTGACTCTGGTAGTAGCTACACGGACATCTGTTAAGACTGAACATTTTATTCCTTGCTGACTTTCTTTTAGTCCTAGACACATGAGGGTGCAGAGGGAAACACACAAGATACCATGAGAGCGGAGGGCCAGACCACTTTCAGAGCATGTCCTCCTGAGTCAGTTTACTGGTCCCAATACCTCTATAGTTCATGCCAATTTCACACAATCTGAAAAATAACTCATTAGTTTGGCACCAAGCTTCACTGGATTCCATAATAGCTAATATTGGCCTTTTTTATCCTTTTTATGAAACAATAACTGTTTTTCCAGTCTGGACGGATGCTGTCCTGTGGTTGGATACAGCTTTCACATATCCACTCAGTCATTACCATAGGCCTTATGGTCTTTGTGTTTGACATACATTTAATGCGTTCCCATATTTAACCAACTTATTATCATTATCAGTGATTCAATATTCATACTAAAATTGTCTCTGAATAATAAATGGTAATGTAAGATATTTCAGGAATTAGACAGGAAGATGTGTAGTATATGACCAATATACAACAAACTAAGGTCTGTTCTTAGGCACAATGTGATGTAGAACGCCTGGATACAGTTCTTTACATTGTACATCAGCCATACACCTGAAACATTCTGCTATACTACTGTTATAAACCTATTACTAACTTGCACCAGATCTTACAGCTAATCAACATTTAGTGTTTGAACAAACCAGTTTATAATTCTATACTTCTACTCAGGTGATATAGAGTGAACAACATTAAGATCTTAATTTCATCACTAATGTAAATAACACATTTCACACTAAGTACTAGTGTTTCATAGATTTTTGCCCGAACCGAGTAAGCGGAGCCGGTCTAGAAGAGCGAATGTCTTACTGAATGACTGACTGACTACCCCTTGGTAAATAGTGTAGTGGTTAGAGACAACAAGTCTCGTGTTTGACTCCTGTCACAGCCCAAACACATAATCCCTTAGGATTTGTTCAGGACAGACAAAAACTTAGCTAGCTACACAATTCTCTCATCTTTTCACTTGACGAAAATGTCAGTTATCGTCACCTATGTTGAAAATTACTGTATCAATGTAATTCACGAATTTGTTCAGGATGGTCAAAAACTTTGCAGGCTACAACCTTCAATAGCTATGTTATAGACCAGACCTGGGCAAGACGGCCCCCGGACCGGATCCGGCCCGTTGAGTCATTATATCCGGCCCACGATTCATCCAAAACGTAAAAAATTATACTAAATAAAACTACTTGACGAGCTCTGCAGATTACTTTACTTTATTTACTCCTGCTATTTATTTTATTTCAAATTCCCGTGCCACTTCCAGTAATAAGTACAGTATATCATACTGTCTATTTTAAATACTTTTAAGTAGAAACAAGCTATTTGCGTTGCTATGATACATAGCTATGGACCAGCACCACAATCCACGTGCGTAAATTATTTGTTCATATACGCAATTGATGGCTAGCGATCTGTGAATGGAAATGAATAGAAATGAGCCTTTCTATGAAAAGTTGATTACAATAGCAGGGTATTTAAAAAGAATGGACAGAAAAATATTTATTTGCAGATGTCACAGTTAAAGCAACATACTTAATATGTAAAGCTAGCGTTGCAGTTTTTAAAGAGTACAATTTGCAGAGGCACTTCCAGGGCAAGCGTGTGGCCAAATACAAAAAACTCACCAGAGGCAAAAATTCAACAAGTCCAAGCACAGATCCAGCCTCATTGACGCACGTTTTGCAGCAGTACTGCATACTGCTTCAACAGAAATGGGTCTGGGCTGCCATTAAAATCATGTAGTACAATATACTGTATGAAGATAGATAACGGCAATTATACCAACATTTGCATTGAGTGAACATCTTAAAAAGGAATTTCATAGACTTATGGCTGCCTTAATAACTGTTGTTAACAATATACCTCATATAATATAGCCTACTCTGTTAAGCTGAAAGTTACGATGCTCTCTGGCATTTTCAGTGTGGCCCCCCAGTGAAGAATACTGCCCACCCCTGTTATAGACCCATTTGGAGTGGACATCATGGTTCTGTCACTGAAGTTTGATGGTTGCAGACAATTGCAGGAACAAGTGTAGGGAAATGGGCAAGATCCTCGGACTAAAGAAAAAAATAATCTTGTTGTGCCGTTGGATGTCAGAATAGGAATGCAAAAAAACATGGCCTTCATTTTTATAGAATACCGTTGTCGAAGCCAACCTTTGAAGCTAAATGCAGACGTTTATGGTTGCAAGCCATTAAACAGACAGACTGGATTGATCTGGTATGCTCGTCTATGCCCTGCTCATTTCATATCAGGCAAAGTTTTGTCCACTGTTTATCACACACAGGCAAAATCAATGATGTACTTATAATAATAACAATGTTAAGCATTGTGTTAAACTGACAAACGCTTCTTATTAAGTTTAACTCCACCACAAATAGCGTCTATGACCTGTATGGCTTTTGCCACTGGCCATTTTAACTGCTTATTAGCCAGTAATAGGCATACTAGTATCTACTTACTTCCCAGGAATAGTCATAAGAATTGCTAGCAAGACTGAAGATGAACTTTTCCCTGCCAAAGCTATTTCATTTCATGGCACAAAAACATTTGTTTTTCTTTCATTCGTGAATGACATTGATACAATAACTATTAATACAGGTGACGATAACTGACTTTCTAGTCAAGTGAAAAGACGAGAGAATCGTGGAAAACCCTACTCATTTACTCCCCAAGGAGTTTTGATAAAGCCTTTCTTACCCTCAAAAGCATGCACACATGCATACTTAAAAAATCCACCAGAATGTCACAATACTGTATAACCATAAACAGTTTTAGTTTACTACAACGTAGCTACTGAATGTTGTAGCCAGCTAAGTTTTTGTCTATCCTGACCCAAAAAGCATTCAGGGATGCGTACTTCTAAAATCCACCAGAAACGGTCGCAATATAACCGTAAACAGTTTTATTTTAAGCTTACTGTTACGTACATCCTGAAGGTTATAACAGCGAAGCTTTTGTCTATCCGGACCAAATCCTAATGCATAATTTGTTTTGACTGTGAGGAGATTCGAATGCGGGACCTATAGTTTGCAGTCCGCTTCACTAACCACAACGCTATTTAACAGAACCTGTATACCACACACTCAAAATGAGTGTGTGGTATACAGGTCCAGGCATTCATGTGGTTGTCATATATAAACAATCTGGACTAGAACATAAAACATTTTGCGGGTTGTGGAGGGCCTGGCTGGTCTTCTGTTTCATCAGACATTCTGACAGGCTGTTGTTGAAGTCTAACACTTCCCCGAGTTGGTTTGTTGGAAAGGAGAATAAAACACCAGGAGTCATGTCAAATACCGTACCGCATATTCTGTTTATTACAAAAGCTTTTGGAGAGAAGTGTCGCCGCACAATGTCTAAACATGAACTGTCATAACAGCATTATTTATACTTCAAACACACCTAAAAAGTGGGGGCGTTAAGGTAGCCAAGCAGTGTGCCATTGATCCAATTTATGTTCTATACCTTATACGTGTACATGCAGCACAAGCGTCATATTTGGGCTTTGTCTTCAGCTTGAAGTTCCTCAGTATGTGTGCGTTGTCAATCTGTATCCTGTTTGCCTAAGACACCCAAGCTAAATCTACTTCCTCTTCCTAGCAACTGTCTAAATAAGATTTCCTGTTTTTCTACTTGCATCTTTCAGTTTCATCATTTTGCTACAGACATTCAACATTTGGCCTTAATGCTTACAAAAGTTTAACAGCTTATACATTCAGTATATCCACAATTCCCCCTTTTGATCTCTCCCCAGAGAAATCACCCCTATTCGCCCAGCTCCAGTTCTCCCGGGTCGTGCTGTTCCAGTAGAGGCAACAGCATCCCCGGTGGCGGTCCTGGAGCCTTCTCAATGGCTGTAGAGATCACTCTCATGGCGAGCCCTCTTATGCATGGGATACAACAACACCCACAAGTAACCATTAAAGCACAAAATGTAGCAAGTGATAAAAGAACAGACATTATCAAACCTTTCCACTGGCCAAACATCGAGGTCATCCATTCATCCAGCGGATTATCTGCCCCAGAATGCTCGTGCAACCCCTTGACATAGTCCAATTCAATGCCCCCAAATTTCCTCAAGCAGGTGTCCTCAGGTGGGGTTGCGAACCTCTTCGCTGGGGGAATGAAGACCCAATGCCAACCTGGGAAACCTGTAACAACATACAACACACATCATTCCACCAATGTCCATGTACCACTTCATTCTATTATCATCTCCCCAGCCCTTTCTCTGTAACCCGGTCATCTTGGTACGAGTGGTAGGACCCACTCGTTGTCCTAAACCCCCTTTTGTTACAGTATTCTTTCGGTTCCTTCCCCTAAAAGTCGATTCCCCTGGCGCCGTCCTTTGTCTCCTTCTCTCGCTCGTAGTCCTGCAGTATCCTGGGGTCCGCTCCAGGCACCGGTCCGGCTGGTTTCGGTCCTCCTTCCGTCCCCACTGGGGCAAGCTCCTCCTTCCCGGTTTGGATGAGGTCCGTCAGTGATCTCACTGGCTCCTGCACTGGTGTACACTTGCTCCAATGGTACCACGTCTCTCCTTTGTCCCTCAGGCGGACCGCATGGCTTGTTCTCTCCACCACCTGATGAGGACCCGTCCACCTTGGCTCCGACCACTTTCATTTGATGACGCTCAGCAGCACCCACCCCGCCTGGGGCAGGTTCTGGTCCAGCGGGTGCAGGTTCCTCCGTTTTCCAACTCTGTTGGTGAATTCTGAAACAAGAGCTTGCAATTCATCAAAATACACTCTGTGATCTTTGGGCCACTTTTCCCCTTCCGGAACCGCAGGCCCAGCGGCTGGTCCTGGAAACTGTCTCCCCGTCAACAGCTCGCCTGAGTGCCTCTATCACTGCTCTTACTTCTGCTCTCTGGGCTGACTGCAGCCCTTGAAGTCTCTCCGCTTTGACTGTGACTAAACCCTCTGGTGTTAGTCTCACTACCGCAAAGGCCGCCCTCAGCCCATCTTGTTCGTGTCTGAAACAACACCCATCAGTAAGGAGGTCCCCTGCCCCTTCTGCCTCCAGATCGGTTTGTGTCTTACTCTCCCTCACTACCTCTCATGTGGTAGCCCCGTCCCCATCCGGTCTGCCATATTTATCCCCTCGTGTGTGAAAGTCAAATTTGGAGCCCTGAGAATTTTGCTTAAGTATTGTTGCCTTAGCGAAGTCATAGTGAACATCTGTGGATTTACATACACCAATACACTGTGTGTTGTAAGTATCGGAAATTGATGTCCCATTACTATGTGTGCGCATTTTTGAATGAGTCTCGCCACCCCCGCTGCATGCTGTGTGCAGGTGGGGTGCCTTTTTTCCCCATTCATGTCTTGTCCTGTTTCAGAAACATCTAGAAAAAAGGGTTTTGTGTAGTCGGGAATTGCCAAATCAGCTGCGGTGGCTAGTTGTTGTTTCAGCATAATGAAGGCCTGGTCGGTCGGGCAAGTCCAATTTAGTGTGGCTTTAAGTTTACGCATTCCCTGCTTATTAACTAGCGCTCTAAGTGGCCCTGTGAGCCCTGAGTAGTTTGGGATGTAATTGCAGCTGTACCCCGTGAGCCCCAAGAATGATAGCATTTCCTGCACTGAAGTGTGCTTGGGATGGTGGAGAATGGTTGTGTGGTGTGCCGGTGAAAGCCCCGCTCCCTTCTGCGAGATTACTGCCCAGAAAGGAGACCTGTGTTCTTACCAGCTGTAGCTTTTCTTTCGACACCTTGAACCCTTTCTCAGCCAGTTTGGTGAGGACCATCATTGTAGCTTGAATGCAGGCGGCCACCGTCGTCTACATACTGGACCAAAGTTACCCCTGTAGGCAGGCAGCATCCCTGCAGCGCTTCTCTCAGTACCTGGTTAAATATGCCAGGGGAAAGCGCAAACCCCTGTGGTAGTCTTGTGTATCGCCATTATCAACCCCTATGTGTGAAAGAAAATATATCACAAAGTTCCTCTGGAGACAGAAAAAAGCATTAGCCAGGTCAATGCAGGTGAACCATTTTTGATCAGGGGTCAAATTAGTGAGTGCTACATACGGGTTAGGTACCGGTATGGTGGGTGTGAGTAAAATGTCATTAATGGCTCTGAGATCATGGGCCATACGGTATTTCCCTGTCCCTTTCTTTTCTACCGGGAGGATAGGTGTGTTCCACACGGAACATGACTCCTCCAACACCCCTGTGGGCCACAAACCATTCAGTGTTACATCCAACCCTTCCTCCGCCTCTGGTTTGTGTGGGTATTGGGGCAGCCATATGGGTTTTCCAGGGCTGATTTTAAAGGTGACTGGTGGGCAATCGGTGAGCCCCACGTCCGTTGGGCCCTTGGACCACAGTGAGTCCGGCAACTCATTAAGTCTTGCCGTGGCTACAGGGTGATCCATCTTTTCCCTCCCATGATCCCAAGTTATCTCCCTTTCGCTCTAAATATACCCAATCAGTCCCTGGTGCCTCTAACCGATACGTCTTACAGCTGGGTGAGTACCACACGTTTGGCACCTGAGTGAGTGTCCAATTAGTGCATTCGACCGCCCTTTTAACCATGGGCCCCAGGTCTTTTGCTTGATGTTTAGGATGCAGGGCCAGTGACACATGCGGGACGGACTCCTCCGCCATCATGTACCACTGTTCCTTCTCGTCTGTCAACTGTACATCTGCCGCAACCCCTTCAGGGCCTACATATATGAATTTAGACCCGACCTGCCACGTGTCCCCACACACTACATCCACAAACCGTTATCGTTTTAAGAGGAAATGTCACTGGCAAAGTCTGTCCCACCCCTTCAAACCCCACACCCTCCACTGTCTGGGAGGATAGTAGTCCTGTGGCGGGAGGGGCGGTGATGGTGGAAAAAGTGCCACCTGTGTCAACCAGAAAGGGGAAGTCCCTCCCGTCGACATTCAGGGACAGCATAGGGTCTACCTTTCCCCCGCTGTCCCCTCCCCTCCCTGTAGACCGTCATTCCTGGTCCCACCCTCCGTCATAAGAGAGTGGGTACTGGCCAGACGCACTAGGTGGTGGGACGGCGTGTGGGTTGGGAACTGGAGCTGCCCCTTGGTTTTGGTATCCTCTGCCTCTTCCGGCATTCTGTTGGCACTCCCTGGACCAGTGGTTCGGGTCCCCACACGTAAAACAGGCTCCGTATGGGACTTGGGCTCCTGGAGCCCCTCTGCCTCTGCCTGTACCCCGCCCCCTCCCCCTACCGTAACCTCCCCTCGGAGTCCCTGGTTGATAGGGCGCGGTGAATGCCCTCCGGCCACCATGAGGTTGGGGTGCCCATGGGGGAACAGGGTATAAATCGGGTATGTCAGGTTCTCCCGAACCTAGGGCTGCCATTTGTCTATCTTTCTTTTTAAACTTGTTTGCCTTTACCTTGGCCTCCCCCAGCTGTAAGCACAGCAGTTTTTTTTTCCGTTCATCTATCTGTTTCTCTTTCTCTATCTCCTCATCTTTAGCCCTCTGTAAATGATGCACTATGTGTCTTTCCCATACGTGTGATTCACTGCCCGGCAAGTCAGGATTTGCCATCATTGCCTCTTTTATTTTCTCTGGAAGTCCCTCTAAGACCGCCCTTCTTAACCACTCCTGCTACAAACCCCCCTTCCCCGGGTGGTGCCCTGTGTGTTTGGCCCATGTGTCTTTACATACTTCTAGATACTGTCTAGGGTGTTGGTCTTTTTCCCAAGGTAACTTGGGCATCGGGGCCCCAGCCGGCAAGGGAAATTGTTTCCTCAGGGCTGTGGCTATACGGCCGACCACCTGATTGAAAGGGGTGTCGTCAGGGCTCCGCCCCTTTTTCTATCTCAGTCATAGCCTGGGCGGACACGGCTCGGGCAGCTACTGCGCTCCAGTCCCCCAATGCCAACATTTGACCAGCTGTGAGTTTATCAAATTGTGCCAACCATAGTCCACCTCCCTCTCCCATCGGGGGTAATTTATCTACCAGCGCTTGTACGTCTCCCAGCCCCAGTGGTTTATACTGTGCCTCGCCGCCTCCCACTCTAAAGAGAGGCATCTGAAACCCAGTGCAACTAGTTTCCCCTGCTTGTGTTTGCGTATACATTTTATGTTGAGTCCTTTGGGCCGATTCTACTGCGTCATGGTGTAGTTTTTGTTCTGGTGGGGGCGAACGCGGCAGAGGTTCTACATCTACGTCTACCTTCCCCCAGTCTCTACTACTGTCCGAGTTGGTGTCTTCGTCTGAGTCAGTCCATCTCCCTACTGATTTCCCCGTGAGTAACACCCTTCCTCTATGTGAATTTCCCTTTTCCTGCTTATTTTTTGTCTTTCTCACTGTGTCACTCCCATCAGACCCCGACCCCGTGTCCTCACCTAACCTGCCTTTAGCACTGCCTAGCCTTTTCTTCCTGATTCTTTGAACCTCACTCTGTTTGTTAAGTTTCTTACTCCTCTCCTGATACGCTCCGTATTCCCTCTCTGCCCTTGCCTTAAACGGTTTCACCTCCTCCTCAGTGTCTGTCTCGCTCTCTAACTCAGCCTTCCTACTCAACTTCCTCTTGTCTTGCTTCCTAGTGAACTGAGGTACAGGCTCGCTGCTCTGTGTGTCTAGGCTTAACGTTCCTTGTTCTATGCGCAGCACTGGATACAGTGGTGCGGGCGGTGCACTAGGCGACACCGGGTCGTCTTCATATGCTGGGGGTTCTATCTCTCCTTCCTTCCTCTCCTCCTTTTTCTCCTTGTTCAAATGCTCTACTCCCTGACACCACACTGCTAACTTACACCATTCTTTTCTATAATTTTCCCATGCCTTTTCCTCATTTTAAATCTCCCTCTCTTGACCAAATTTGCTGTTTCTCTCTTGTCCCTGACTCTATCTCGATTCTTAGTACAATCCTTCTCTTTATCCCACAAAATTACATTTAATGGTCTCCTTTCATCCATCCTTAGTCTTGCCTCACTCACCACTTGTCGCAATTTCTCTTCTATCTTTCCCTTTTCTTTCTGAGTTGGGTTTATCCTGCCTACAACTGTCATTACATTTGCCACCTGTATTCCCAATTTCGTCCATCTCCCAGAACCTGGACCCCACCCATCTTCATCTACTTCTCTCTCAAACTCCCTGTCCATTTCCTTACTAGTGTTTATTTATATGTGAGATCCTATCTCTACCCGTTATGTTCGAGGTGTCCCTATCTCCTCAGGCCGTTCACCCGACTGATTGTCAAGTCCTTTACTTACAATCTCCACCGACCCCGTCGGGAAGTGGTCTGGGATAGTCAACCGGAGAACAAATACCAATTGCCTCAGCCTCCTGAATTTAAACCAGTACCCCACTACGTTTTCATAGCCAATATGCAGATTTAGATATAACAGGCTCTGCTTACCTTTATCATGAGCCGGCTCGGAACCTGTGAATCTCGTATAGGTTGTCTGGACCGGGTCAAATTCCTTCTCCTTTTTCCAATCCCGGACGAGCCCCCAAAATTGTTGAAGTCTAACACTTCCCCGAGTTGGTTTGTTGGAAAGGAGAATAAAACACCAGGAGTCAGGTCAATTATCGTACCACATATTCCGTTTATTACAAAAGCTTTTGGAGACAAGTGTCGCCGCACAATGTCTAAACATGAATTGTCATAACAGCATTATTTATACTTCAAACACACCTAAAAAGTGGGGGCGTTAAGGTAGCCAAGCAGTGTGCCATTGGTCCAATTTATGTTCTACACCTTATATGTGTACATGCAGCACAAGCGTCATATTTGGGCTTTATGTCTTCAGCTTGAAGTTCCTCAGTATGTGTGCGTTGTCAATATGTGTCCTGTTTGCCTAAGACACCCAAGCTAAATCTACTTCCTCTTCCTAGCAACCGTCTAAATAAGATTTCCTGTTTTTCTACTTGCATCTTTCAGTTTCATCATTTTGCTACAGACATTCAACATTTGGCCTTAATGCTTACAAAAGTTTAACAGCTTATACATTCAGTATATCCACACTGTCCACCCAATGGGTGGGTAATAAGTTGTTCCACTCATCCACTGGTGTTTTCTGGTCATCAGATTCATTTTATAGAACCCTTTTTGCATTGGCAGCTGTCTGAGAGTGCATATAAACAAAAATAGATGGTGCACAGTGACTATGAAAAAAACACTAGTAGGAATAGGACCTAGGAAGAAACTTAAAGAGTTACCAGACTTTGAGGGGTCATCTTCGGCTGTGCTGGGTGATATTTATAAGAATACATTACCTTTTTGGGCCAATATTCTGGCATGTTCCAATTACTGGCTGGTCAGTAAATACAGGTGGGCTGAGTCTTTAGGCAGAATCCAGATCAGCTGCACAACCAGGTGGACAAAGACAGTGGTGACCAGGTGGCCTATCATCACTGTGTAGGTCTGCAACACAACCAGGTGGACTTTGAGCAGGGACAACTAGGAGACATCAGGCCAGGTAATCCTAAAACACAGTCCAAGGTTCTCTTAAGATTTAATAGGACACCACAGTTAGCATGGTCATTCCGTAGATCCAAAATAATTCCGACTGACCCTTATTATTATAATTATTATAATTATTATAACTATTGCAGCATAAAAACAAAAGACTGAGACGGGGGTGGTGTTGGGTACTATGTGGTATGCAGTATCCAAATAATATTATGGAATATTTGAATGCACAGATGCATGTTTGGTATTAGTAGAAGGATAAGTGGCATGCTTCTTTGGGGATGTTTAGCCCAGTAATGTTCTTAGCAGTCAGGGCCCACAGTGAAACGACATGATCCAGAACACTGATATACCAGAATTGGACAGAGGGTTGGGCTCCAGGCCAACCTGGAAAGAGGTTGAGATGAAAAATGGCAAAGATTGAGACAGTTGAGTGACAACAAAACTGAAACTGATACTGTACTGTTTGTCTGGTTATTACTTGTTTGTCTGGTTATTACCAAATTTCCTTAAGCAGCAAGGCCCTTTTTATTTGGTGTTCCTCATCCCACCCACCGTTAATCCGTACAAATATTTAAATGTGATTAATTATTCTAGTATACAGAGCAATTTACAATATAATTTAGGATTAGGTACCTTGCTTAAAGGCAGAGACATTTATACCATGACACCTGGAGAATCTTACCTAGCAGACGACTCAAAAAGCCAGCCTACTCTCCTGTTTCCCCCAATTACTAGGAGATGTAAGCTTTCAGTCTGAGTACCAATGCAATGGGCCTTGTCTGTCCTTTGGTAGTCGGCAACATCAGAGCTCTGAAAAAACGAGATAAGACATTTGTGGAGACTGATGTGATGGACAAAAACAGTAAAGAGAAATAGAGCAATTAAGACAGATAAACTAAAGACGTTTTGATAAGTCGGTGAGATTTTTATTATATCTAGCCAGATAAATTGCCTGAGAACAAATTCTAATTTAGAGAATCAACCTGGGAAATAGTTACAAGAGGAGAGAAGATCAACCAGTTGGAAGCTGGGGATGGTTAGGTGGCCATGCAGTTATGAGATGACATTTTGCAATCACACCTCTTCTCTTTTAATCAGTGACATGGGACCTATGGTGACCACAAACAGCAGGGCTGGCGCAAGGATGACATGACTAAGGGTGCATTTTGTATAAATGTTGTGGACATTTCTCTAACCAATGTATTCTCACTGATTAAAGGACTGAGAGCCTAGGGGGCATCTATTGTCTGTCCGGGTTCGGTTGGAACTCTTAGAACTGAAGAAGTTACCTATGGGGGGAAGGAGAGCTTGTCCTTTGTGTGAAGCTTAGGTAGTAACATAACAAAGGGAATGTGTTTTATTGACATAGGACAGCTGGGCAACAACTTACCGCACCTCTTTATACTGTAATAAATACGGACTGTTCATGTGTTAAGTCAGTGACTTATGTTAGTAACGATTATGTTTGTAAGCATTTGACGCGTCTCTCTTATTTGCAAATAATTAATAAACTGTTAAATTGTGCCAATTTCGTCTCTGTACTTCCTTATCAAAGAGTTCTGATCGATGGAATTGCCATCACAATAAATGAGGGGGCATTTCTAATCACCGCATGCAACCCCCCCCCCCCCCCCCTGAGAAGAACAGTTTAGAAACATATCCACATGTAAAGTTGAAACACGTTGATCTGTGATTGTAACGTGTTGACTATGATGATCGAACCGGGTAGAATTCATATACGACCGGCTATGTATATTGGGAAACAAAACTTAGGGGGCACGACTGTCTACCTGAGGTGGTAATGCCCCCTTTTGACCCCTGTGAAACAAGGCCTGACAAACAGTCTGGGCACCCATTTAACCTCCAATCCAAATCACAGCACTCTGTGCAGGACACTTAAGCGACATTTAGTCTTCCACCCCAGGACCGACCAGGCCCGACCTTGTAGTCTCCCATCCCAGGACTGACCAGGCCCGACCTTGTAGTCTCCCATCCCAGGACTGACCAGGCCCGACCTTGTAGTCTCAAATCCCGGGACTGACCAGGCCCGACCTTGTAGTCTCCCATCCCAGGACCGACCAGACCCGACCTTGCTTAGCTTCAGAGGCAAAAGCCAGCAGTGGGATGCAGAGAACTTCCATAGACATATAGACAGTACTTCTTCAGTTTGCCATGCTTGTCATTCTGACTAATATTCACAGAATCATATATTCTACAGTTATTGGTAAAGGAGAATCCAAAACAATGCACTTCTTTACTTCTGCATTACAAACACACCAGTCGAAAGAGGAATTGGAGTCTGGCCTGACATTCTGATCTCTCCCACGAGGCAAACTTTATAATAAAAGCGGTACATATAGTGTAAATTAAGCATACAGGGTCAGCCTCAATTCCTTATACAGAAGGGTTGGTGGTTAAGCAACCTGCTCTGCTGGACATTATTGCCTGTCACAACTCCAACAGTGCCTGTAGACCAGCTGTATTCAAGCAATTAGCTAACCAAGAATCAAGGCAAATTCGTCAATTTAGGCTATATCAGTATCTGAAGCAACTACTGTATGGACTGAATTTAATAAATACATGATTTATTGGTGGCTATGGACCTGTTGCACTTGTTGACCTTGATTAACTACCAAGATACACGTTACTGGTAGCATTTGTTATTAATAACGATTAGGTATGAGACTAACTTAGCAAACATGAGGTTACTGTACTTTTATTTAGCAAAAACAATTGCTAACACACACAAGTAGTAGCTACATTAGGACTGTAGCTAGTTACTGTATCAAACATTCAGCTGTCATTCGTAGCCACACAGTGTCGTCATGTTAATTTGGTTTACATACAACAAACATCTATATAGCTAACATACATATAATACGAAAGTAATGATGTTCACTTTACAAAGCCACTTAACCTAAAGCTCTTACCAGAATGTGCAAGCCAGGATATCTTGGATGAGTCCATACCGCGGCGCCGTCCCATCGAGGCGGTGGGCAGCCTCTCTCAATAATTCTGAGAATCTTTTTTGGGGAATCAGACCTTGCTCGCATCTGAACAATGAGCAACAACGATATTTTATAGCCTACAGTCCTTTCCATCCGTTAGAATTGTTCACTCCCTTCTTGTTTATTAAAATTCAGTGATTCAGTGCTGCTGTTGCTTTGGTCTGAAACTGTGAGATAACCACGCCTCATTAATTTGAATATACCAAATGGAAATGTGTAATTATGAAATAAATGTGTCATTATAAAATAAAAGTACTCTAGAAATAAATAAATTTGGAATTATGATATAAAAGTCCCTTGAAATAAATAAAAGTAGTCTTTTGAAATACATAATTTTGAAACAAAAACCTATTCATTGACATATTCGCTCATTAATATTGATTGCCTCATTTCTTTATTTCAGGATATATTTCATAGCCAAATGTATTTATTTAATAATGACTTAAATGGCATTCCATAAAATCTGACCAGAACACAATAGGAGGGTTATTCATAACAGGCACTTTACTGTTTTTGTGAAATAGCGCCTCACTCAACATGCGAGGAGTGATGCAAAAAGTTTATATTAAGGCAATAGAATGAATACAAATTTTGATTTAGACCAATTTATTTAGACAAATTGTATATTAAGTGTGTGAGTGGAAGTGAATGTAATGTAATGCAATTGTCAAAGGAAGATAAAGAAAAATCAATCAATCAATCAAATGTATTTATAAAGCCCTTTTTAAATCAGCAGTTGTCACAAAGTGCTTTTACAGCATGCAACAATAAAAAAATGCACAACAACAAGCAATGTTCTGGGTATTTATGAAAAGCAGGGTTAACATACTGAGTTTAAATCACAGCTCTGGGTTGACTGACTGAGCTGTCAAACTCATGAGTTGACGGTTTCAGAACAGGTGGTAACTATCAGTTATGTCTACTGTGAGTTTAATCTGAATAAAGCAGTTGCATGAGGAGATCAATAAATCTAATGAATTTATAAAGCCCTTTTTACATCAGCACTTGTCACAAAGAGTTCACAGTGAAGTTCACAGATGATATTCACAATAATGGGCCTGCTAGAGAAACTCACATCATGTAGCTTCTGGAGGTTAAAGTTCACTCCCACCCTGATGACATCATCGCCAAAGCACACAAGCTGTGTGAATGGCTGTAGGAAATAGTTTGCCTAGTGCTGGTTTGGATTGACCAAATTCCGCGGGTTGTTTGGTCACTGTACAGTTTTTAAAAAATCAATGCTACTGCGACCGATTACAAAATGTAGTTTGAAGTGTTTTGGAGTAGTTTATTTTTTTACAGCTTTGCTGTAGTGGGACACACAGTTTGCATTCATGCATATGGACAATGCTAAGAATGCTACGTAAAGCAGGGGACAGAGCTGAATAATGGATGGTTGGAAAAATGACTATGTCCATTCTGGACAAACTTTTGGTAAACAATTTTTTTGGGATTTGATTTTTAGACAAACTATTCCTTTAAGAAGCCAATAGGAAGCTTTATGGACAAAAAAGAGAAGAGAGAAGAAAAAAACTATTGATTATTTGATACACCTTCCTTTTGTCTCTTTGTATCTTTTCCACCTCCACTACAAACACCCATTGAGAACGAGGGTGCTAACCTCTTAGTTTTGTTAATACAGTGCACAGTTATCCATAGAGAGCTTTGAAAAAGAAAGCCTTTCATAATGATTCCTGAATGCAATTACAAAGGATCTCTCAAATCATAAAAAAGCAATACTTCATTGTCATCTGACATTTAAAGATAAGTTTAATTGTGGTTTCAGTTGAGGAATGCACCTTGATGGCTAACCGTTAGTCAGGAGAGCACTATCTAAAGTGAGGTACTGGGTCCCAAATGGCACTGTTTTTCCTGACTAGTGAATTACTTTTGAACAGACCTTTAATACATGGGGCCTGGTCAAAAATAGAGCACTATATGGGGAATAGCCTGACTTTAGGGATGTGTTTTAATGAGTCTGTTCAGCCTCAGGGGGCTATGACCTCTGGACTCACTTGACCCTGTGCCGGTTAACAGGGTCAGTCAATAGCAGCCAACAGTTTTAGTTGGTGAGGTGTATGTGTTTTTACATTTTGATTAAGCAGCTTCTAACCTTAAGCAAATAACTTGTAGATATTACACCAACAATACTAATTCAGGTACAAGGCTCACGCTACCTTTTGTTCAACCTGCCAATATACCATTTGGTCATGCATGCTCTTTTAACGGACTGCAGGCTTTGGACCTAATCCTTAAAAGCCTAGAATGAATAATTTAATTGAAATGGTATCGAGTCATTACCAGTGAATAGGATCACTGCCAACATGAAACCAAAATCTATACCAATGGCCACTCAGTCTAAAATCATTGGTATTCCACTGCTCCTTCCTCTTTCATCAATCGCGTTGATGCAGAGCGGGCGTGACAGGTGGCATGTGGTTTCCCTGTGTCTTACAACTCCACCGGGAGATCCCTGAATGAGCGGATGTTCATTCTGCATGCCGAGGTGTCGGAAAAGTGTGGGATGAGTGGTCCCTATACACTGTTCTTAGTGGCACTTAACCCAGGGAGAATGTCCCCATTGTACTGCAGCGTGACAGAAAGTGTGACAGTGAAAATAAGCCCTCGGAAATACCACCCTATCCTTGCTATAGTGTACGCATTTCAACCGGGTCTCATCATGATCCGAATGTCATTTACAGTGTGATCTGTGGGAGGAGGACTAGCTTTGATTGACATATTGGCAAGCGAAGGCCTGTTTTGTGATTTTGGTAATCGGATAATGCTTATTGCTGTATAATAGACAGTATAAAATAAAATATAAAATATAGCTCTGGATTTTTTTTTTATCACTGCACTTTTTCTTTCCTTTCCAAAAATGTTGAAAAGGAAAGTTCTGAGTGAGGAACAGAAGCGTTCAATTTGCAGTGGTCTCTTAATTTTAACCCTTCTGTTCCTCACTCAAAACATTCTTTTTCGACTTTTCTGTAAAGGAAAGAAAAAGGTGCAGTGGTCAACATTTTTTCCAGAGTTGTACACAAAAGCTTAGCAGGAATAGCAACTAAGTCAGAAAGCTGTAGTATAAAATGGTTTTAAATTAGTTTCACTTTGGAGGGAAGGTTCTTTAAGATGATGGTTGGTAGCCTGATGCAGTGCTGCTGGCTTTGAAACCTCATCGCTGGGCAACTCAGTCGCTCATATGGCATATGTATAGGCTACTATGCAGAAATAAATGTTGAACCGTGTGCAATCCATAGGCCGAAATCATGAGGGCACAGTACGCACTACACTCTTCATGAGTGTAGAACTTCCTGCCTGTTTGGCCCTGTCCGGGGCTTCCCTCAGATAGGGCCACAGTGTCACTGGTCCGTCCTGTCTCAGCCCCAAGGTTTTTACGCTGCTATATTGTTGTGTTGGGGGAGTAGAGTAAGTTCTCCTTCTCCACGGAAAGTTCTTGTAAGCCTAAGGAATGCACTCCTTGTCCCCTGCTCCGTTTAAATTTAGGAGGACATGAGGTCTTGGCCCACATCTCCCGAGTACCAGGCTCTAAAGACTCACTGCTGCCCCTGTCCAAAATCTTCCTGGTTGTACTGCAGATCAATATGATCCCTGACAATTGCAGATGCCACTCTGCTGACCACCCCCTCCTCCCCGGTTGTCCATGTCCATCTAGTCATGCTTCTGATCTGGATTAGGTTTTATAGACTCTGGACACATCCCCAATGCATTTATTTATCACAACTTCTCTTAAAATGTTCACCCGGCACAGCCAGAAGAGGACTGGTCACCCCCCTGAGCATGGTTCCTCTTTAGGTTTCTTCCTAAATTTTGCCCCCTCTTAGGGAGTTTTTCCTAGCCACTGTGTTTCAACACTGTTATTGCTTGCAAGCCAGCCAGCCACATTCACTCTTCTTCGCTGGCTTTTGCTTACGAGGTCTGGCAAAAAGGGCTTTATAAATACATTTGATTGAATTTGATTGATGAAATGGACGGTCAAATTTGGGTTTGTGCTGTTGGTGACGTTGACGCCCAAATTCCGATGTAGTTGTAGGGAAGCGACCAACAATGGTTAAGGGTTAAGATTAAGTAATACTCAAGTAGGGTTGTGGTTAGGGTTAAGGTTAGGTGTTAGACTAAAGAACAAAAACAGTTAAGGTTTGGTATAACCCCAGTGTGGTTAAGAAAAACTAAATAATTTGTACTGTATATCTTGTAATTTGAACTTGCAAGCATTGGGGTATGGGTCAATGGCGTTAGCAAAACTTTACTTCATTTAAAGCTACATGCATGTACCGTAGGCATGAAAAAGACACGGTTTGCACACAGTTTATTTCTGTGCAGTATACATAGCCATATGAGCGACAGCTGCGCTGGGAGAAAAGAGCTCCAATGACAAGTTTTAGCTGGTGTTGGTGAGGAGGTGGATGGTTTGAAAGTAACATTTGCAGTAGGCTACCACTTCAAATAAGAAAACAATTCACAGGTTTGACATATTATACATCCTGAGATTTATGACCATAGGTTGATAGTGTGAGACAACTCATAAATACAGTATATCCATAAGTTATAAAACAGCAATGGTTATAAAAATGCCATGCCTTCTGATATAACATCATGAATAACTTGACAACTTGTTTTGGATAAGAACATAGTTAACTTCAAATATAAATTCCTGCTGTAGACATACAAAAGGAAACACACATTTTATTGTGTCCTACTAAATGAAATGACGCATGCAATCCAGTCAGGCCATCCATATTGATTTAACCTAAGTTGTGTACTACAACAGCTACATAAACGTTTTGAAACTTTCAAGGGAGCCCTGCTCGGCAAAAGCCTGTTAAAGTCTGAAGAAAAGTATCCCTCAAAGAAGAAACTTCAAACAACATTAAACCACTCGTCTGCCTACTTAAAAAGAAAAATTGGAATCAAGATCCAGTTATGATGAACAGCGGGTAACAATGATTATCTTATACATCTGCAAACTGAAATAGCTGCTGTATTATTAATTCCTAAGCAACCATTGGAATCGCTTAAGCGACAAGTACAATTTAATTAGGCTGTCGCCTCAGCAGTGTTCCACCTACACGACAGTCTCAAATCTACAGTGTCATTGTTATTTGATGGAAAAATACAGTATTTTCCTCTGACTGTTTTGATTGATACATTAGACTATAACTCCCGACCAACCAGTTGCCTAATGCCATAACCAACGTGACATTTTAATCGACCAGTGAAAAATTATTATATTTAAGTCATCAATTGTCGTTGGTAATCACATTCTCAAGTGCTGCCAAAATAGATTCATGGATGCAGCCTATTCCTCTTGAAAGCATTCAGAAGGATGCATAAAAACCTTATGTCCTTTGTGAAATATTGTATGAGAACAGTAGTTGTGCTCCATCCAAAAAGGCAGTGAGAGAGAACTGCTCTATTATTCCTGATACATTTGGGTGAAAAGCCTGAGTGATCAGATAGAAGCAGTTTGCCCCTCAGCCAATATTTGAAAAAGACCGTCCTCTGTCAGTATAATACACTTCCGGAGAGCAATTGTCTCCTGCTCTTCTCTTTCTTCCAACCCCCCCCCCCCCCCTTCACCCGCCCCCCCCTCTCTTGCCCTTATTCGTGGTAATGATGAGCTATGGCACACACCGCTGCAGGCTCGGAGATTCGTGAATTAGAGCCGAGTCCCGGTCAAGTTACCCTCCTCAATCTCCCCACTCGTCTGTTGTCTCCACAACGTAACACAGAAAACTGGCACAATGTGTCCTCATAGCCTTACAGGCTGAACTGGAGCACTTGCGTAAGTCTTCTTGGTAAAATCACTTAAGCATGACTGACGTTTATTTTTGAGAAATCTGGTTTGTCTTTTCAGTAGTAGGTGACAAATAGTGGTCAGACTACAGCATTGGGCCAGCAAGCATTGGACAAGTCAAAAATGTAATAAAATCGGTTATTGTGCCCTTCAGCAAAGAACACTCCTGCTTGGAACTTGTGGCTCTAATACACACGACTGTATCTCCTTGGCTACTCCCTGCAATCAAAAAAATGCACAAATCATGTCATAAAAAAAGCGATGTAAACATTTAATTAGTAAAGCATCGTAGCTCAAAACAAACTATTTTATAACCGCCTTCTAAAACCATTTCGGAAGCCACATGTAGTTCATTTTTTTCCTTTCCTTTGCTGGTAGGTATTGGTAATTTAAATGAAACCGTTATTTCTCAGACAAATCTGTACATTCAATTCTCTCTGCATCTTCAGCAGATAGCCGCTCTGTCCCAGTCCACTGTCCATGACCCTGAACATCAGATTTTGTGGTAATTTGTTCTGACTGCTATCTGCAGTGGTGAATATCAGATGGTAACTCTACTGCGCTTGAAAGTCTCTAAATTGTTTTACGGCACCTTCAATACCATCTTTTTATTTAAAAAAGGCTTTTCCAGTCACAATAATTTGCTAATCACTGCTTTAAGGTGTATAAAATTGTATTTTATGCAGTACCTGTGAACAGACACACTTGCATGGTTGCCAAATATTACTTTGTGGAGACACCTTTTATATGCTGCTAGTTGGCATTATTAAATAGTTTAGATTCACATTTAAGTCATTTATCAGACACTCTTATCCGGAGCTTCTTATATTTACTGCATTAATTTAAAGATAGCGAGGGGAGACAACATCATGAAGTCTAAAAGAGGTTTTTAACAATATCAGTTTCGTTTTGTCAGGACATGTTGGTATGAGAAATTCACATTGAGTCATGTATGTTCAAATTATGGCTAGCTAGTTACTTTATACACTGACCACCAAATTTAGGAGTATAAATAGTTAAAGAATAGTTGAGTCGATTGCAGTCTAACACAGATTGAAGAAATGCATGTCACACACCAAAAGATTTCTCAGAAACTGTGACTTGTGAGAAGTTACTTAGTGTAACAAAAATCACAAAAAAAAAAGAAAAAGCACAAAAATCTGTAGAGTTGTGGTAGGCCAAATGTGAGAACGAATGTGACTGATATAGGACTTCAGACATGTCATTATTTAATAAATGTACTCTACGGATGTTCAATCATAAACCTGCAAGTATGAGTCACTGCTTTGATGTTTGCAGAAAAAGAACAAGGTGATTTGCACTATGGGAGGTGGAAACAGGTCAAATGATCTTCCTATGCTGATTAATCATTTGAAAAAGCGTTCCAAATAGTTCAGTGAAAAAGAACTAGTCCCCTGTCAGATCGTTTTGATATTGTTGGCATTGAATGTTAGTAGATTTTCTTTTAACAAAACCTAATATTAGAAAGAAAGGGAACCTGAGTAAACAAACAAAATCAAAAAAGATTCATTTGTTAAAGGAAGTTGTACCACACTCAATGCCCCCATGTGACAAATGAATTGCCCCTGATTTTTGCCTGGGGGTGATTTTATTCATTAGGGAATTCCCAAATTAATTTAAGATAAAAGTAACTGACATTAGCTATGTAGCTATTTAAATTAGCGAAAGTTACTAATATCGTCCAAAGTAAGCTAGCTAGTAGTAACACTTCTCCAAGGATAACTACTAACTAGATAAACTATGAATTCATCACATTACCTCTGTCCGGGATGGGGGCAGTGTTGGGGCAGCCCAGCCCAGAGGGAGAGAGAGTGGTGTCCTACTTCAGTAGGGCTGGAATCAAACTCACAGCAAAAATCTAAGTAAACAGTTAAAATCACAGGCTGTTCCAACTTGTGAATGTTACCATGGCAACTTATTATGTGACTCAGTGTGTATGGCCCCCACGTGCCTGTAAGAACTCCTGACAATGTTTGGACCTGCACCTGATGAGACAGCAGATGGTGTCCCGGTGGAGCTCCTCCCAGACCTGGATAAAGGCATTAGTGAACTCCTGGACAGTCTGTGGTGTTGGATGTTCCCATACGTAACGTCCCAGAGGTTCTCAATTGGATTCAAGACTGGGGAACGTGAGGGCCTGTCAATGGCATTAATACCTTCGTCATCCAGGAAGTGCCTACACACTCTGGCCACATGAGGCCGGGCATTGTTAAGCACCATGAGGAACCCAGGGCCCACTGCACCAGCATACGGTCTGACGATGGGTCTGAGGCTGTACTGGGTGACACAGCAAACATTCTTGCTACGTCACGTATGGATGTGCCATCCTTGAGGAGTTGGACTACCTGTACAACCAGAGTGGGCAGCAGGTCCCACCTCATTCTATCAGTAGTGACAATGATACTAGCAAAACACAAAACTAGAGAATTATCACTCAGGAAGAATAAGGAGAGAGCAATTGTCTGTGGCCACCACCTGCAAAACCATTCCCTTTTTGGGGGTTGTCTTGCTGTTGCCTCTCAGGTGCACCTGTTGTCACTTTCATTTGCACCAAAACACAAAAACATGTATTCACAATCATTTATGCTTCCTAACTGTACAGATTGATATCCCTGACGTTTGATTTGGTGTTATACTGTGATGATTACATGTTCCCAGTGTATGTTACCTAATCAGCTACTAGGTGTTAGTTCACTGAAAAATATTACTGCAAATGAAATGACCCTATCCAGGCCTAGATTTAATAAATATATACAAAATGTCTTTCAGAATATGACCAAAAAGGCTGTGAAGAAATGTAACTGTTTTAGCTTGATCTTACACAAAATAAATCTGTAATGGTTCCAGCCTAACGGGACTATTTCCTTTTAGTCCTGCTCCTTATCCTGTCCTGCCCCACTCTCTTTTGGTCTTCTGTTGTGGTTCATATCCTTATTTGCTTTTTTCCTATTCATTTTATTTGATTAGATTTATTCCATTCACCTGTGTTTCCACTCACCTGAGTCCCGTTTCTTTATTTTCCTGTGTATTTTATTTCTGTCGTTGGTTGGGTTCATGTTCGGTTATTGTTGCTGTATGTGGCACTGTAGTGTGTTTCTGTTTCATTTTCTCATTAGGAAGTCTATGGGTTCATTTTGCCCGGCTGTGAGTTAGGTTTAGCATTGTGTATGCTGTTTAAGTACTTATTGGATTAAACTTACCTATTTTTGGGCATCTCCATTCTGCCTGCACCTATGGAGGACTAAATGTGCCATAATAGGGAATAAATAAATATATAAATAAATAAATGCACATTGCATTTGCATTGTGTACATTTATGCATCGGGTGAAGTTGTGTGTAGTCCAAATGCAATGGGGTGGGACCTCACCCATTTCATAGAGCTGTTCACATTGGACTGCATGTTTTATGCCTGGAACACTGATCAGACATGTGAAAACAAACTAACAGATAAGCGCTGTCAATCAAGTAGCACACGAACGGGTTTCAATGTCTCCTTGTCCATTATGGATACATAATTGAGTAGCTCTGAGAACTATTTAACCAGATAATTTATGTTGTTAGCACGTGGCCTGTTTTCAGTTACTTTCATTGTGGCAACCGCATGATCAGGAGGACCTGAGAAGTGTGTATTGGTTGTGCCAGGCTTTAGCTCAACAGTAGGTGTATGCCTTTACAAGTTATGTAAAGGCATACATTTAACATTCCTAACAACACATTACTACCAACAACCATTAAAACACTGAATAGGCCTGAATGTAGCAGGCAGACTACGCATTGATTTAAGCAATCTGACATGCTGTATCCAAAGCAGCCCTGATGAGATATTAAAATCGTATTTTTCCTTTCTCCATAAGTTGGGCTATGGGTTTGTTGTATTTATTTTGCCATTTATGCAGGGAAAACAAGTGTGCCTGGTTGCCACAATAAGTGTGGTGTGCAGTTCAAATATCATTATCTATTGACAGGTTCCTGCTGATGGTCAGTGGTCAGTGTTGGAAGACAAGGAAAGCTGCCTAATGGATGAGCAACATGCATTATTTTAAGCCTACTGTATTAGGTTCATATGCACCCTTTCTCTAATTGTGTAGCCTCCTAGAAATGGAATGGGCGTAATATTGCAAATGTTTTCTTTCAAATCTCAAAACTAGCCCAATATATAACATTAATTTGTTTAGAAACAGAGCAAGATGTGATTTTTGATTTTAGAAAACTGCCTAGCACTTTTTACTTAGAATTTAATATCAATCATGGCATAATATTGAGTAGGATGAAATTGACCAGTATTTAATATACAGCTCTGGAAAAAATTAAGAGACCACTGCACCTTTTTCTTTCCCTTCCAAAAATGTTGAAAAGGAAGGTTTTGAGTGAGGAACAGAAGCGTTTAATTTGCAGTGGTCTCTTAATTTAAACCCTTCCATTCCTCAATCAAAATCTTCCTTTTCGACTTTTAAGGAAAGGAAAGAAAAAGGTGCAGTTGTCTCTTAATTTTTTCCAGAGCTGTATTTTCATCCAAGTTTATGTTGCCTACAAATTGTACCTAAAACATCATCAATTAAAGTTTTTCTTCCAAAGGAACTGAAAAATTGAGGAAATGTCTTTGTGAGCTCATTGACTAGTGGTAAACTTGAGTTCCAGGTCAGACCATATTGATTTTGCTGTTGATACAGATGGTGTCAAGCAGAGGCACTTCTTAGCCTCCACTGTTGGGATGGAAAGAGATCTAGCTTTGTAGATCGTTGTGGTCTGTCTATCTTTCTGCCTGTCCTCACTCCCATTCTCTCGCTCTCTCTCTCCTTTGTGGGGAACAGATTTACTTAAATCATAAAGTATTATGAAATTAACTTTCTTTTAGGATATAAAAGTGCGATGAATCCCTGACAGGTTGATAATTAATGCTATTAAATATAACTGACTGTATACTCTGGAACATGGAGGATTATTTATTCACACTGAAAACTAATTAAGGCTTTGTTAAACAGCTCTCGTTCGTTGACTTCATATAATATGCATATTTCATTATCTCATATTATTATGTGCATTTGTGAAGGTCATTAGGTGATTTCTGAGAATATGCATACATTTATGCATGCACTTTATATTATACAGTATCAATCTTTCACTGGACACTTGACAATAAAAGAGACTTTGAAACTTGGGAATGTATCCAGCCCAGCATCTTATTTTGAAAGAAAGTGATATTCTATGATGACATACCTATCTAATACAGAGGCATTTTCATTCAGTTCAATACATTATTAAAAACTCAAAGTAGTTTCATGCTCTACAATTGTTTTATCAGGTTGAGTTGAACACTAATCAAGTTCAGTTGATCTTACTTAATAAAGATAAGGAGTAATTCTAATAAAGTGATGGCCTGCTCTAGTCTAAAATCTGCAAGCTATATTTTAATAGTTGTTTTAATTGGAAGGGGCCACACACATTATTATATTTTGCAAAGAGAGGTGATATTTTATTGGACATAATGTTCATATAACCAAGGTACGCTGTACCATTGACAGATATAAGACAATATGTAAAATATTTGTCACATCAGGCCTGACTCAGACTTGAGACTTGTGTAATAAAGGGCCTAGACAGTAATTATCAACTACTTACTCATAGCGATATCAGTTTCAAAAGGTTTGAAATACTTCAAAGGACATTTCAGCCTGGGATGACCTTAGGTGGTGTGTGTAATGTTTGATAGATGTATATGGCAGTGATCAGAAAAATAAATGTTAGAATGATCTGGCTACAAATATGTGTAACCACGGTTGTGCTTGATCAATTGATCCATTGGATGTCTTTCAGCAATGTTTCTATTAGCAGATATGTTGATAAATATTTATGATAAGATATTTGATATACACACAAAACATTTTTTTTCTTTGGCCCAGTCCCTCCCCATGCCTAAGGCGATCTTGGTGATATTGAACCATACATGGAGAATCTACTTACAATATTCTGGTGAAACATGCTCAAATGCAGACTGAAAAATGTATTTACTAATTGCATTTGTACAGTTTTACCAAGACCCAGAAGGAAAACAAGATCATTCTGATTTGTGCCTTGCTTCCTGCAAAACTAACAGTGGCTGTGGGAATTGATTAACTGCTTATATGGGTACTGCAGGTTTAGAAGTTCCAGTTACTACTGAGATCAGTAGCTATCAGTCCTTATGTAAAACACTCTTTATAGATATGGCTATTGCTAAAACTGCACGTTTACTACAAGATTGGATTGTAACTGTGATTAATAGAAATCTGACTGCCTGGATGAAATTAATTTTATTCTAACTAGTTTAACTTTTCATAGAACAAACAGTGGCATTGTTTACAGAACCAACAACCGGATTCAGTGAACAGTTGAGAAAGCATGAATTCTTCTTTCTACTGCTAAAGGTGCGTTAATTGTATTGTTTTTGCCAAGCGTAGGGCACAACCTAAAAACCTTGCTTGCAGGAATTAACTATTGAGATCTGTCGGTAGTAATCTACTGTAAAATGTATAGCATACTATTTTTTAGATGCCGATACTGTTTTTCTGGCTACTGTCTTTTTAGTAGAAAAAATGATGGTATCATTCATAGAATTAACAGGTTTATTTAAGAAAACATGAATTCACTTGTTAAAGCTACACTAGGTAGGATATTACAGCATTTTGCAATTACTCACCAGTCAGAAAGCGGTTCCACACCAATCCCCAATAGAGAATGACGTTCCAAATAATAACATGAAAAATAGAATTACCTGTTCCAAAAAAAAGCCTTGCTAATGTTAGCTTAGGGTTCCTGGATGCTAACTCTTCTTTCACTTCTTTGCAGTTTTCATAGTGTATGCTTTAGTAGACAAGGGAGGAATTGGCAGTTTGTCACCCTGGTCTCTAGCTGCCATTATAGTTGTTCATAGTTTGCTCCCTATGGTGTACTTATGCTATATATATACCAGCGGCTGCTGGTCTTTCAAAGAGGGGAAGCTCATTTTTGGCCTACATTATAACCCTCTGATGGTCTTCATTTGTAGTGACACTCGGGGTCTTTGGGGTCTTTTGGATCCCAGACAATAACAATGAATTATGTAACAGAACAATATTTATTTTATTTTTTTCCAAATATAATTTTACTCTGTTTATTAATGGCTTGGCTAAAATCAGGTCGACAATATTAGCACTGTCTGCCATCGTACGCAGTTTCACCCGCGTACGACGCTAGTCTAGCCTACTACTGTATATGAATTAATGAATGAATGAATTAACTATCTAAAAAAAATATATTAAGCTTTGTAAAACTGAAACAAGGATTGTGGTGTAGCCTATAATTGTGTGAAATGTATGATGCAAATCAGCTAGCAATTTCGCCAAACAAATATCAAGAAATATTGCAGCAGTTTGTCTTTCGAATACACTTGAGAAATCCGTGATGGGACTGAGCGCGAAATAGCTTCTGTGACTTCTTATAGTACAGACTGCTGTCAGTCAAAAGGAGATGCAGTTTGACAGATCGTCAGATTCTCCAATCATCACGCGGAAGCCCGGAGTCCGGGCCAGCCCACTCCTCATTCACCCCCAGAGACGCTGAGCGTCCGTGGGCGGGACATTATCGCAGCATTTATCCAATCACTGTCTACTTTCGGAGCACTGAAAAAAACTGTTCTAAGCAGCCCCATTGAAGTCAATGGACGCTCGGCTTCAACGGGGAAATGCACTGTGACGCTGCGGGATTGTATGAGAAGAAAATCGAGTCAGCCTACCTGTAGCTGATTCTGAACTACTAGTTTTAGAGATGAACGTGTTTTAACACATTTTTTGTCATTAAAATGTTTACACAATAGTACATATTTGACCATTATTTTCATTATAGGAGAAGCCGAGCTTCCCTTGCAGTCTTAAAGAAATCCCCACTGATATATACACTCACCTAAAGGATTATTAGGAACACCATACTAATACTGTGTTTGACCCCCTTTCGCCTTCAGAACTGCCTTAATTCTAAGTGGCATTGATTCAACAAGGTGCTGAAAACATTCTCTAGAAATGTTGGCCCATATTAATAGGATAGCATCTTGCAGTTGATGGAGATTTGTGGGATGCACATCCAGGGCACGAAGCTCCCGTTCCACCACATCCCAAAGATGCTCTATTGGGTTGAGATCTGGTGACTGTGGGGGCCATTTCAGTAGAGTGAACTCATTGTCATGTTCAAGAAACCAATTTGAAATGATTCGAGCTTTGTGACATGGTGCATTATCCTGCTGGAAGTAGCCATCAGAGGATGGGTACATAAAGGGATGGACATGGTCAGAAACAATGCTCAGGTAGGCCGTGGCATTTAAACGATGCCCAGTTGGCACCATCTGAATGTCTCAACAGAAATCGAGACTCATCAGACCAGGCAACATTCTTCCAGTCTTCAACTGTCCAATTTTGGTGAGCTCGTGTAAATTGTAGCCTCTTTTTCCTATTTGTAGTGGAGATGAGTGGTACCCGGTGGGGTCTTCTGCTGTTGTAGCCCATCCGCCTCAAAGTTGTGTGTGTTGTGGCTTCACAAATGCTTTGCTGCATACCTCGGTTGTAACGAGTGGTTATTTCAGTCATTTTCGCCCACAGGACTGCCGCATACTGGATGTTTTTCACTTTTCACACCATTCTTTGTAAACCCTAGAAATGGTTGTGCGTGAAAATCCCAGTAACTGAGTAGGTTGTGAAATACTCAGACCGGCCCGTCTGGCACCAACAACCATGCCACGCTCAAAATTGCTTAAATCACCTTTCCCATTCTGACATTCAGTTTGGAGTTCAGGAGATTGTCTTGACCAGGACCACACCCCTAAATGCATTGAAGCAACTGCCATATGATTGGTTGATTAGATAATTGCATTAATGGGAAATTGAACAGGTGTTCCTAATAATCCTTTAGGTGAGTGTATATATATATATACACAGTACAGGCCAAAAGTTTGGACACAACTTCTTATTCAATGCGTTTCCTTTATTTTCATGACTATTTACATTGTAGATTCTCACTGAAGGCATCAAAACTATGAATGAACACATGTGGAATTATGTACTTAACAAAAAAGTGTGAAATAACTGAAAACATGTCTTATATTCTAGTTTCTTCAAAGTAGCCACCCTTTGCTCTGATTACTGCTTTGCACACTCTTGGCATTCTCTTGATAAGCTTCAAGAGGTAGTCACCTGAAATGGTTTTCCAACAGTCTTGAAGGAGTTCCCAGAGATGCTTAGCACTTGTTGGCCCTTTTGCCTTCACTCTGCGGTCCAGCTCACCCCAAACCATCTCGATTGGGTTTGTAGGGATATTTTCATAAAATGTTATTTCACATTAACCTGATGAAGAGTAGACAGAACGTCTCATGTGATCACTTGCATATTAATTGAGTGTTAATTGATAAAACATTTAACCAGGGCTCATATTATTTTCCCAAACAGTTTAATAGTTAAGAGAGAGTGATGAACTATTGTTCCCATGGTCAGTGCAACGAGTGGTTGTTGTTATCTCATATTGAGGACAGAAGGACCTGTAGCTTGTCCTTGACTGTCTTGGCAAAATCTTGGGAGGATGATTGAGCCCATAGATAAGGAAATCTTCCCATTTCAGAGAATATGCTGAGTCATGAGGAGTAGTGGCTGGGGGAGCGAATCCCAGAGGGTTGTGAAAAACATGATGGAAAATTCGAGAAGGATCCATCCAGAAATTAGCATAATGGGAGGACCTAATATCATTGTATAACCATACTGTATAAAAATGTGCGTTTAAGGTTTGGAAGTCGGTTGTTCTGCAGACCAACATGGCTTGGTTGCTCTGCAGATCAGCACGGCTTTATGACGTCAATAAAGTCTACTTTTGGATTCGAAGGCTCCTGAGTCTTTGCATCTTTTATTGTCTGGAAATCTGAAGTGTTTTCCACGACAGGTTCAGGTCCGGTGACTGTGGAGGCCAGGTCATCTGGCGCAGCACTCCATCACTCTCCTTCTGGGTCAAATAGCCCTTACATAGCCTGGAGGTGTTTTGGGGTCATTGTCCTGTTGAAAAATAAATTATGGTCCAACTAAACGCAAACTGGATGGGATGGCATGTCGCTGCAGGATGCTGTGGTAGCCATGCTGGTTCAGTATACCTTCAATTTTGAATAAATCCCCAACAGTATCACCAGCAAAGCACCCCCACACCATCACACCTCCTCCTCTGTGCTTCACGGTGGGAACCAGGCATGTAGGATCCATCCGTTCACCATGACACAGCGGTTGGAACCTACGATCTCAAATTTTGACTCATCAGACCAAAGCACAGATTTCCACTGGTCTAATGTCCATTCCTTGTGTTTCTTGGCCAAAAACAAATCTCTTCTGCTTGTTGCCTCTCCTTATCAATGGTTTCCTAGCTACTTGACCATGATGGCCTGATTCGCGCAGTCTCCTCTTAACAGTTGTTCTAGAGATGTGTCTGCTGCTAGAACTCTGTGTGGCATTCAGCTGGTCTCTAATCTGAGCTGCTGTTAACCTGCGATTTCTGAGGCTGGTGACACGGATTAACTTAACCTCAGCAGCAGAGGTGACTCTTGGTCTTCCTTTCCTGGTGCGGTCCTCGTGTGAGCCAGTTTTGTTGTAGTGCTTAATGGTTTTTGCGACTGCACTTGGGGAGACATGCAACGTTTTTGCAATTTTCCAGACTGACTGACCTTCATTTGTCAAAGTAATGATGGCCACTCGTTTCTCTTTACTTAGCTGATTGGTTCTTGCCATAATATGAATTCTAACAGTTGTCCAATAGGGCTGTCGCCTGTGTATCAACCTGACTTCTGCACAACACAACTGATGGTCCCAATCCCATTAATAAGGGAAAGAATTCCACTAATTAACCCTAACCCACTAAAGGCACACCTGTGAAGTGAAAACAATTTCAGGTGACAACCTCATGAAGCTCACTGAGAACACCAAGGGTTTGCAGCGCTATCAAAAAAGCAAAAAGTGGCTACTTTGAGGAATCTAAAATATAAGACATCTTTTCAGTTATTTCACACTTTTTTGTTAAGTACATAATTCCATATGTGCTAATTCATAGTTTTGATACCTTCAGTGAGAATCTACAATGTAAACAGTAATGAAAATAAAGAAAATGCATTGAATGAGAATGTGTCCAAACTTTTAGCCTGTACTATATATATATATGTGTGTGTGTGTGTGTATATGTATATGCATATGTATATGTCTACCAGGTAAAATGCACTTTCCCAAAATAGGCCAAAGACGAAGGCCCATCTGACAGAAGGCAGTTGGTTGGAAGGCCCGTCTCACAGAAGGCGATATGCTGTAACGGGATTGCTTTAACAGAATTGACTGGAAAGTAGTGGCACACTTAAAAAAACTTTTGTTAGGGTCAAAACCTTTTTTTTCTGAAAAAATCCTACATATAGAAGTGCAGCTTTAAAATGTAACAAGCACCGAACACCACATAGACATGATCAACTTTCTTGGTTAAAAAATAAGTATTGTTCTAAAAAGAGTTCTATTTTCATCTTCTAAACGTGTCACGGTTGTGGGATGAAGAGGACACAGGCGCAGAGTAGAGGTAGGTAAGGTAATCCATTTAATACAAAATAAAGAATGCAGGACTCCAACAAAACAAAAAGCAGCAACCAGTGACGTGGGTATTCCTTACACAGGATAAACAAAACCAAAATGAACCACGCCTTGGGGCCTACAAACTAAACTTAAATAGGGTCCCCAATTGGAGGCAATGACTAACACCTGCCTCCAATTGGGGAAACCAAAAAAAGGAGTAGAGGTGGCTAAAGGCCACCTCCTGTCCTGTCCTGGCTATGCCCCGAGCCCAGCGCAGAGATGGCTAGGGGCACAGCCAGGACGTGACAGTACCCCCCCCCAAAGGCGCGGGCTCCCGACCGCAAGACCGGGACGACCACACCCGGACCGGCGGAGGCTCAGCGCCCGGAGCCGCCGGCACAGGCCGGGGAGGCGGAGCCGCAGGGACAGGCCAGGGAGGCAGAGGGTCAGGAGACGGGAGAGCCGGCGGAGGGACAGGAACCGGCAGGAGAGCCGGCGGCGGGTCGACAGCCGGCGGAGAAGCAGGAGCCGGGGGAACCGGCGGAGGGTCGACAGCCGGCGGAGGAGCAGGAGCCGGGAGAGCCGGCGGAGGAGCAGGAGATGGGGAAACCGGCGGAGGGTCAGGAGCCGGCGGAAGAGCCGGCGGAGGAGTAGGAGCCGGCGGAGGCGGCGGAGGGTCCGGAGCCGGCGGGAGAGCCGGCGGAGGAGTAGGAGACGGGGGAGCCGGCGGGGGAATAGGAGCCGGCGGAGGAGCAGGAGCCGGGGGAGGCGGCGGAGGGTCCAGAGCCGGCGGAAGAGCCGGCGGAGGAGCAGGAGATGGGGAAACCGGCGGAGGGTCAGGAGCCGGCGGAAGAGCCGGCGGAGGAGTAGGAGCCGGCGGAGGAGCAGGAGACGGGGGAGCCGGCGGGGGAATAGGAGCCGGTGGAGGAGCAGGAGCCGGGGGAGCCGGCGGAGGGTCCGGAGCCGGCGGAAGAGCCGGCGGAGGAGTAGGAGCCGGGGGAGCCGGCGGAGGAGTAGGAGCCGGGGGAGCCGGCGGAGGAATAGGAGACGGGGAAACCGG
Organism: Esox lucius; assembly: GCF_011004845.1. NCBI lineage: Eukaryota > Metazoa > Chordata > Actinopteri > Esociformes > Esocidae > Esox > Esox lucius. Next base: position 7,771,834 of record NC_047581.1, on the reverse strand, counting down.
TGGAGGGTCAGGAGCCGGCGGAAGAGCCGGCGGAGGAGTAGGAGCCGGCGGAGGAGCAGGAGCCGGTGGAGGAGCAGGAGCCGCGGGAGCCGGCGGAGGGTCCGGAACCGGCGGAAGGGCCGGCGGTGGGTCCGGAGCCGGCGGAAGAGTCGGCGGAAGAGCCGGCGGAGGGTCCGGAGCCGGCGGAAGAGCCGGCAGAGGAGTAGGAGCCGGGGGAGCTGGCGGAGGAATAGGAGCAGGCAGAGGAATAGGAGACGGGGGAGCCGGCGGGGGAATAGGAGCCGGTGGAGGAGCAGGAGCCGGGAAAGCCGGCGGAGGGTCCGGAGCCGGCGGGAGAGCCGGCGGAGGAGTAGGAGCCGGTGGAGCCGGCGGAGGAATAGGAGCCGGCAGAGGAATAGGAGACGGGGGAGCCGGCGGAGGAATAGGAGCCGGCGGCAGGTCGGCAGCCGGCGGAGGAGCAGGAGCCGGGGGAGCCGGCGGAGGGTCCGGAGCCGGCGGAAGAGCCGGCGGAGGAGTAGGAGCCGGGGGAGCCGGCGGAGGCATAGGAGACAGGGGAGCCGGCGGAGGAATAGGAGCCGGCAGCAGGTCGGCAGCCGGCGGAGGAGCAGGAGCCGGGGGAGCCGGCGGAGGGTTGACGGCCGGCGGGGGAGCAGGAGCCGGCGGAGGAGCAGGAGACGGGGGAGCCGGCGGGGGAATAGGAGCCGGTGGAGGAGCAGGAGCCGGGGGAGCCGGCGGAGGGTCAGAACCCTGTGGGAGAGCCGGCGAAGGAGCCGGAGACAGGGAAGCCGGCGGAGGTTCAGGGAGAGCCGGGACAGGCGAGGGCGCCGCTGAGGCCGGGACAGGCGAGGGCGCCGCTGAGGCCGGGACAGGCGAGGGCGCCGCTGAGGCCGGGACAGGCGAGGGCGCCGTAGGACGATGCGGGGGCTCCTGGGCAGGTGAAGGCGCTGCGGGACAAGGCGGCCAGTCCACCGCGGGCTCGGGCGGCGGCCAGTCATCCGCGGCCTCGTGCGGCGGCGGCCAGTCATTCGCGGCCTCGGGCGGCCAGTCAACCGCTGGCTCGGGTGGCGGCGGCCAGTCATCCACGGCCCCGGGCGGCGGCGACCAGTCATCCGCTGGCTCGGGCGGCGGCGGCCAGTCATCCGCGGACCCGGGCGGCGGCGGCCAGTCATCCGCGGGCCCGGGCCGCGGCGGCCAGTCATCCGGGCAGCAGGGGGCGCTGGCTGCGGCTCCCAGGCAGCGGGGGGCGCTGGCTGCGGCTCCCAGGCAGCGGGGGGGCGCTGGCGGCGCTGGCTGCGGCTCCCAGGGAGCGGGGAGCGCTGGCTGCGGCTCCCGGGCAGCGGGGGGCGCAGGCTGCGGCTTCCGGGCAGCGGGGGGCGCAGGCTGCGGCTCCCGGGCAGCGGGGGGCGCAGGCTGCGGCTCCCGGGCAGCGGGGGGCGCAGGCTGCGGCTCCCGGGCAGCGGGGGGCGCTGGCTGCGGCTCCCGGGCAGTGTGGGGCGCTGGCGGCGCCGGCTGCGGCTCCCGGGCAGCAGGGGGCGCTGGCTGCGAGAACCGGTACGGCGGGTCCCGATAGCCCCACCAGTCCTCACATCTCCCAACATCAGGGAAAGCCCTCATAGGCCCCCCCGGCGTTGTTGCCCGACGCCTAGGAGCTGGCACCGGGCAGGGCTGGGGCACCTGGACTACCCCACACGTGAGTACGGGTGGCACGGCTGCGTCCTTCCATTCCGCCTGCCCCCACAGCACCCCGCCAAGAAATTCTTGGGGCGGACACACGGAGGTTTGCTTACGTCGCCTCCGTCGACGTCTCCTCCGGGGTGGATGCTGTGGAGGCCCGGTGTGCCGCAGAGGACAGTAGGGGTTCTCCTCCTCCTCGGTGTCGCTGTCCGGCCAACCGAGGAGTTCCCCTACCGTCCATTTCTGCTGTGTCTCTTGGTGGTGGTTCATTCTGTCACGGTTGTGGGATGAAGAGGACACAGGCGCAGAGTAGAGGTAGGTAAGGTAATCCATTTAATACAAAATAAAGAATGCAGGACTCCAACAAAACAAAAAGCAGCAACCAGTGACGTGGGTATTCCTTACACAGGATAAACAAAACCAAAATGAACCACGCCTTGGGGCCTACAAACTAAACTTAAATAGGGTCCCCAATTGGAGGCAATGACTAACACCTGCCTCCAATTGGGGAAACCAAAAAAAGGAGTAGAGGTGGCTAAAGGCCACCTCCTGTCCTGTCCTGGCTATGCCCCGAGCCCAGCGCAGAGATGGCTAGGGGCACAGCCAGGACGTGACAAAACGTTTGTTATGATTTCTTGAAATTGTGGTATTTTATGAAAAGACCAATTCAGAGAAAGTAGATTCTACCACAAAATTTGAATGTGCTTGTATTGGATTGTTTTGAGAATAGTTTTTATGACACAAATGTTACGTTGCTAACATTGGTGATTTGTACCTTAATAATCTACCCGTCATGAACTGTCCATGCTGATCAGCATTGATACAAAAGCTGTTCAGTGTCTGTAAAATCAGTATATTGGAACATACAGAAAATAGTGGCATTCTTCCTGACAAAGAATAACTGTAGTCTGCCAATGTTGCTCAGACCAACCGGTAGCTGTCCATGAAGTGGGCAATGCACAAAGGTTGCACAATGCCTGGGTACAAAGTAAAAAGGCTGAATCTCTCAGAGGAGACGAAGCGGCAGGGAGAGAGCACTGACAGGCAGAATCAATTTCGCCAAAATAAGTGTGGCTGAGGTCAATTACCTTCAACCCAGCTACATGCACTCAAGCACGCGGACAAATGCGCACACACACACACACACACACACATATACACACACGTCCCTTCCTTCCTGAGAATCACAGACAGTCTCATCCCCACAATAGGGAGCAGGTTGTACAGGCTAATGCCAACAGTATATAACTTGAACTCTCATGATGGTGCCTCAGCTCCAAATGAATTGCCGTCAGCAGTTTTTTAAATAAGGACCACAGTGATGCTGAAGTCGATGCCACCGCTGTATAATCAGGATCTGTCCCTTAAAACACTGGCATTCAATTATAGTTCCAAACTTTTTATCCTTACAACATTTGAAATCTGATTTCTTTGACCATAAATACCCAGATGGAATAGAGTTTGTTTGGTTCCTATCGCACATATAGAGGCCAGCATACGCCGCCGTGCCAAAACATTTCCCTGACGATGATGAGCAATAGCCAGTATCTGTCTAGAATGCTGTCCCCTCCGATGACAATGTTTGGAGTGATCATCAGTGCATCTTCAGGGTTGCTGCTCGGCTGCATGGCGTAGTGATCACTGTAGATGAGCATTACTCTGAGTTCCCTGCTCTCTTTCTGTCTTGCTCTTCCCCATCAGCACAGTTAGGCATGACGTATATTCTATCCATCGTCTCATCTGAGCTGATTCATTCTTTCGACTCCTCGTCTCTTCCACCTTGTAGGGAGTTTGTTGCACTTGACTGGCAGTCGCAGATTTAATTTAGGGAGAAGGGAGTTCCCAGGTCTGGTGCCCAGAGAACACTGCCCGTCTGACCCTTTGCTGACCTGACTGCCCGCCTGACCTGGGTTGTAGTGCCATTTGAAAAGGTCCACATTCTTTGATCTTTTGTATGAGCCCAGGTCGGTGAGGTTAGCGGTTTTGAGATTATTTTGACTGGTTCCTTTGCAGCAGTCAAGCTCAATCTAAGGATTCCACTGGTCAAGCTGAACATTTTCAAAAAAAATATCCATTTGGTGATGAAAATATTCCAAGTGGCGCTGAGGTAGATTTATGTACCCTGACTTTTTTTATTGGGAGTCTTTATTGGGATTTTTTAGTTCAGTCTTATAATATTTATACATGGACCTAACAAAGATTAGGCCCTGGAGGGCTGTTGCAGCCATCATGCAATATTTCATGGAGGTAGATTTTTGTCACTTAAAGTTTTGGATAGGATGTCACCTCAGATTTTGCCCCTGGCTACCACTGTTTTATTTATGTTTAATCCAAAGAAAGTCAAATATTTAACTGTAAAAACCCATGACCAATATTTCTTGCCCAGAATCTCCTGAAAACTAATAGGTTTAACACACAGTGTAATGAAGGGAGTACAGAACGAAGCAGGAGAACATGGTTTATGTACCAGTTATGAGTATGCTACATTACATTTCAGTCACTTAGCAGACACTCTTATTCATGGTAATGTGTTCGTATTTTTATACTGGCCCCCTATGGAAATCAGAAGCACAAACACACAGCGCCATCCACTACCAACTGAGCCACATAGGACATAAAATGGGTACTAGAGCTACTTTGCAATGCACACATCAAGAAAAAATTCTCTCCTGCTACAGCTGAACCAGGGGAAATGTCCCAGTCATTGAGGTCAAATGGTTTACAATTGCTGTGGACAATTCTCTCAGGCAGTCAGAACTGTGCCTAGCTCAGGACCTGAAGCTATCAACCGGTTTCATGAACAAACGTGTGACACTTTTGATTTCCGAATTTAAGCTGAATATAATGTTCTGCAATTTGTTTAAATGACATCAGGATGCCTTGGACGTTTGGTTATCACTCTTGATCTAAGAAGGTATACTTCCTACAGCTTACGTCAGTGGAGCCAGTCACAGTAAGACAAAATATTCTCCCTCCTAAAGACATTGTTATAGCATCAAAAGCCCTGGATGTGTACAGGATCAAAAGCTAAATTAAATTAACTTCATAAGGTGAACTGTATATGAAGGGCAGGCAGAAATGGGCCCATGAGCCAGCTCCGTCTGATACTGCACTTGACATATCAGCGTCGCACCAACGCTCCCAACAGTAACAGCAGGTACCTTCCAGAAGATTCTGGAAGCTACTGTACCAGCAGGCCCAGGCCTGTCCCTACACACCTGCCTCCTCTTGGGTTTTCGTCAGAGAAGGCTTTTAAGGCCTCCAAAGTAGCAAAGGGCAGAGGGCAGAAGCAAAGAAAATGCACCAGAGAAGGCTGAACGATAGAGTTGGGGGAAGATAGCCAGGAGACGACGAGTGGCCCACCGGGAAAACATCCCGGAATCGATGCTGCCTCTCCCAAAATGGTTTTCATTTATCCCTCACATCCCTCACACTACTTATTTTTTAATAAAACACCCTCCAGGGCATTGAACATACCCTCCCTTCCCTGTATCTCTCCCTGTTAAAATATATGTATAAGATCTGTAAACATCTATTACCAACTGTGGCCAGTTTGTACAATGACTGCAACAACCTAGAAGAACCATTTCTGCTGTGGCTGACTATAACATTCTGCATTTGGTTATTATGCTAGCTTTTATTGCACATTTTGAAATGGAGGAAATAGCTTATTCCGGTGAGTGTTCTCAATCGACGAATGAATCACAAGGTTGGATAGATGGGCCCAAAACTTCGGGCAGAAAGTGTGCCCAAGCAAAATCAAGTTCCAGCGGAAAGGCAGTGATGTCACTTAAATTCCACTACCAAATATTTTTACAAATTCCTGTTTTCATAGTTCATTTTTTAGACTATAAAATGTGTTGAATTACTGTGGCAATTCAACGATTGCGGTGGTAGCCCTATGGCTTGAGATACTTGCATTTGGTAAATCTGCATTAGGTCCAGATTTTTGGTGGGTTGTATTTTTTCAGTGTACACAAATCTTCTCTCTCTTAATTTAGTGATCTAGGCCTTCTTGTCTTCTGTGTTAAAGTATGTAGGCGTTCTGTTAAACAAGGGACATTTTAGCAGATTTAATTAAGCTATTCTCATTCCCTTGGTATAAAAGTTGTGCTTGCTTACAAAGCAATGGTACATTTGATGTCTTTGTTTGGTCAATGACTATATAGACTGACCAATCCCCAGCTAAATCAGACCATTCCCACTTATTGTGTGTTGCATTTTGGGACGCGTGTAACCGCTGTGTGGTTTCTATGGCAATGAGTGTGGAAAATGTACTCAGGTTGTCTTGTGAGTAAGGTACTCAGGTTGTCTTGTGAGTAAGGTACTCAGGTTGTCTTGTGAGTAAGGTACTCAGGTTGTCTTGTGAGTAAGGGATGATCTGTTTTTATCCCTCTTCAGTAGCTTGAGAGAAGAGAGGGAGGAGGGACAGGGATAAGCTGCAGGGTAATTACGCTGGGAGACTGACTGCTTGGCTGGTTTAACCCAATCATTACACAGGAGTTAAGATACTCTTTTCTCCTCCTCCCCTTGTCCCAATGCCAGTTTCCTTCTGTCCGTATCTCCTCTCCCCATATCTGTGAATGGTGGACACCCTAGGAATGAAAACTGAAGCGGAGAGGATTTTATCATTCATATTATATCTTTCTGAAAACAATGTTAGTACAATCATGTCATGGCTTATATATTACCTGCACTGTACTCTATTTTACTCTGTTCTGATGTACGCTAGTGTACTTTACTGTAATCTAATTTACTGTACTCTGCTCTACTGGGTTCTGCTACCACTGAAGGTATTACATCATGATTGGTCTGATTCTCTTATGATATAGTTACTGGACTCCCCAGAATTGCCAATATTCTGAAATTGTAATTTTTACCTTCTGTACATAAACTGTTTATTAAATACATTTAAAACAGTAAGAGTGAAGACGCACCTGACTTCCTTCAAGGGCCTGAGGTGTTGATCATAATTCTCACAGCTTTCAGACTCGCCAACACCAAATATTCAACACAAAAAATGGAATGTCTTATCATGTCTCTGCGGCTAAAACTGGTGTTCAGCCCAGATTTTCAGTTTGCATTTTAATGGAGGAAAGGAGTAAAACATTAAACCAATTGAAAAGCAGTCGTCCCCTGCCGCTGGCACACCATATAAATAACTCGAGGATGTGTCTATCTAAAATAAATGCATGCTATATGTAGTGTACTATTTTGATCACAGCCCCATGACCTTGGTCAAAAGTAGTGCACTTTATAGGCAATAGGGGGGAATTTGGGATGCTTATAATACTCATGCTGCTGTTTCTCCTGCATCTTGTGCAGGTAATTTATGCATCATAGATTGAAGCTGTATTCTGGTGCTACTTTAAAAGTCATTGCTAGCGCATAATTGAAAGGAGAGCTTTGAAGTTCAGTAGAGGGAATTATTCGACGAGCTGTCAGAAATCTTTAACTTGTCAGGAGAAACGGCTCATAATGAAGTGCATTAGCGATAGGTGAAGGAAATCATGTAGAAAAAATACAGATCCTTATTAAGTAACTTTTTCATTAAAAAAGTTTCACATGGACATTATTTAGCATAATGCTTGTTGACAGTGATCATAAGTGGACATGTTTAAAAGTGTCAAAACTATTGACAGATACACGCAAGAAGAGATTATTGAAATGTAAAAAGAAAATCTATAACTATCTCATTTTGTGTGATTACTGGATTTATGAACACGTTATTCAATATGGTGCACAGGATCTTTATCTGCCTGATGGTGGTCTTTGAAAGCATACAGTATATGATTTTAGACTTCACTGTATAGTAATGTTATGTATGTATAGTTATATGCACCCCATTAATGATGCATTCTGTGACTTTTGCGAAAAACAACAAATTTTTTTAAGCATCCCATTTTGGGCTGGATGTGACATGTGTTGTTTATATATGCATAATATATAAGTAGAATCACTTTGATACCTCAGTTAGCATGGAAATTCCAAGTTCAAAGCTTTTGATGACATGGGGCACAGATCGGCACATACATGACATGGTACTATATTTTCAAGGGCCCGTTTTGGCTTTCCAGTGCCACTTTGACAACCAGTGGCCAAAAGGCCCTGAATACGTCTTAAATTCACTGAATGAGACAATTCAAACAGAATAGCTTTTTGTAGAATGGGACCCTTAGACAGGCCAATTATGTACTTTACTGAAGTCACATTACATGCTAATAGTTTGTTGCTGAAATGCCCTCATGTATATTCAAACAACCATCTCTATAACATGAAATGTTATCAAAATGTGTTGTTAAGAAATTGATCAAATTAGTGAACTACAGTGTAGGTGGGATGGGCCAGGAAGTCTTAGACAATTAATTTACCTGGATTTTGAAACTAATATTCATATGACTAATATTATTGAAACCTGTTTTGTAAGGATAGCATAAGGCCAAAAACATTTGTTATATAAACATGGAAAATGTAAGTCATCCTTTTTGTAAAAAAAAAACTAACATTTGCAGATAGTGTGAAATAATAAATACAATGAAATATAATGAAATAATAAATACAATTAAATATAATGAAACCATGTCACTTCTATATGAAACACCTTTTTTAAGATTTTAGCAGAGTTGCCAAATACTTCTCACTTAATATGAAAATGTGAGGCAGTGTACCACAAAAGCAGTGTACCACAATTGAAACATGCAGCAGGGATTCAGCTAGACATCTGTGATTTGACTTGGGTACAAATACTATTTCCTATGATTTTACTTGGGTTCGATTGAGCTTGTCTACTGTACCAGAAGTAATAGGAAAGTCATACCACTGCCAGATTTACCACCTGGCACTCAAAGAATACAATCAAAGTGTTGAAAGACAGTGAATACCACTTGAACCCAGCTCTGTGGTTTAATTTGACATGGTTGGGTGATTCAGATCCTGCATCCTAAATGTCACCATGTACCCTGCATGAGTGATCTATATGAGCCCTGGTCAGAAGTAGTGCACTATATAGGGAACAGGTGGCTATTTGGGATGCGGCATGCATCTATATCTTTATTCAAAGCACCCTTCATCCTTAAGTGTCTGGTGTTGTCCAACATCAACTTTCATGTTAACGGCTAATGTATGCATTAATCTAACTTAGCATGGCTTTAGTGTGGAGTACCCCATTTCATTCCTATTAGACCAGGCCAGGTCAGGAGATTATGTCCACTTATGACTGAGCCAAAGGGATTCTAGAAAGTAAATACCTGGGGAAAGTCATAGCTAACACCTGTATATGCTAAAAAACGACACACGAAAACGACTGCCCTGCCATTGTGTTTATAGAACTATTTTGTAGACAAGCACAGATCAGGAGATTGTAAGGATGAGATTGTGCTTCACCAAACACTTGTGAGTCATAAAGGGTGGTGAATGTAATGGGTACATGGATTGGGTAATATACTGCTTCTGAATTATTGCATTAATCTCTCATTCCCTTTGTGTAGTTTTGTAGAGGTGTTAAATTCCAGCCTCTAAACCATGTACTGAGAATCTGCAATCTGACGAATCTGCTGCAAATACACAGAAGGGCATTTTTTAAGCCAAATCCAGGAGTAGAAACACATTTAAAATAAAGATTTTCCATTGAGCTTGACTTTTAATTGAGGACTGCGCTTAATCTGTAACTGGAAAACTATAGGCAGAAGTCTAATGACATTTAGTACAGTGGCTGAGCTACCATTAGGACAACAACACTGCTTTCTGAATTGATTCATCCACTGCTCTATACTCTCTCTCAGCCAAAAAGAGAGAGTATACTGGTAAAAGATCACATTTTAAATGAATATACTTCTTGCTTAACTACACACAGAACATTTTCTTTTCAGCAGTAAGTACTTGTTTTTCTGAAAAAATAATTCTGTGATTGCACTCCAATATATTGTGAAAGCCTATTCCAGCTGATGATAAATGATGTGCTAGTCAAGAATTTATCTATATTCTGCATCACACATTTTCACTGTTGTGTTCTCAATTCAACCTGCTTTATTCAGAAATAAGACTCCATGACCAGAAGAACAAAATTATGCATAATATCTGTTGATTAGCTGATTAAATTTTCATCACCCAAATTTGATCCCTGGTCATATACAAATCTTCCATTGTGTGCATAGAATAGCCTCTGATGATAAATGTGAGCAGTAGATTTGTGCTGCAGATCTGAAATTAATTGGTTTCAGTTTTACCTAGTGTTTATCTTCCTGTGAAACATTTCTTGTTTTGATTCAGAAGTTACATTTATTTAAAAAACTGTATAAAATGGTCCCTTTTATTCTCCCTTCCCTAAGATCCATTCTCTTTAAACACTCCCTCTAATGGGTTTTGAGCTGGGTAAACAGGAGGGAGGTGGAAAGGAGTTCTGTGCTTCCCACAAAGTATCACTGCTACAGGGGCTCTCAAAAGTATTTAACCCCCTTGGGCTTAAATACATGAAATCAAATTGGAGTTTTCTGATCAACACACAAAAAGTCCATAATGACAAAGTGGAAAATAAAATATACTAATTGTTCTAAATTAATTACATATACAAAACAGACAATAATTAATTGCATAAGCATTCATCCACTTGAGTCGATATTTGGAAGGGGGACCATTGGTTGCATTTCTCTTCCCACATGTATTCCCATTGTATTCTCAATTGATTTGAGGTCCAGGCTCCAGGACATTGACCGTTTTAAGCCATTCCAGTGCAGCTTTGGCTGTATGTTTGGAGTTATTGTCCTGCTGGAAGATTAATCTTCTCTCAAGTCCCAGATCTCTTGCAGATTTTAGCAGGTTTTCTTCCAGGATTTCTCTGCACTTTGAACAATCTATTTTGCCTGCTGTCTTTACAAGCTTTCCAGGCCCTGATGGAGAGAAACATCCCCACAGAGTGGTGCTGCCACCACCATGCTAGGGATGGTGTTCTCAGGATGATGTGAGGTATTAAGCTTCCGCCAAACATATCACATAGTGTTGAGGCCAGAAGGCTCTATTTTGGTCTCATTGTACAGGGAAAACCAGCTAAGACCGAGGTCTCATTTACAGTGGTGCCCTGTATTACAACAACAAACAATAAAAACATGAATATATTTTAAAACTGATATAAAACAATTAAAAAACAGGTCTCAGAGTCTCCCAGGTGCCTTCTGGCAAACTGAACCGAGAATACATGTGTCATTTTCTTTTTGCCACTCTCCCTGAGTGCTTTGGAATAACCTTAGTACAACCTAGTTTTTTTTAGACTAACCAACTGTGTGACCTCCCAGAGACAGGTGTGTTTTACTTGCAGTCACCTTGATTCCACACAGGTTTTTCATTGTAAAATTATGGAATTTATTTTGTGTTGCTCAGTTGCAAAAACTCCATTGATGTCATGTATTAACAAAATTCCAAAGGGGGTGAATACTTTTGAGAGTGACTGTGGCCAGGGACGACGACAGAAATGACAGGGCCCGAGACAGAATGTAACGATTAGGACCCAAACCACGGGCCATAAAAATATATATATATTAATAGTAATTATATTACTGTCCAAAAAACTGGTCATAAACATTTTATTGTTTCATGTTTTAATTCATAACTAGGCCACATTCAAATCCTTTTGTTTTCAACACAGGTAATTAATTGTCACATCTTTTCAATTCATAACCTATTCAGTCCCAATGAGCCATTACTTAACTGCTACACATATTTAGATGTTCTCTTTTAGATTTGTCCTTCCATTTATGTGCTCCTAATTTTGGTTACATGGTGGCAATGTTTTATCCAGATAACTAGAGTACGGTAGTTAGACAAATGTATTGGTTAAATTCGATTTTTTTTTTATGAGCTGGTCCAGTGTTCCACGGCCTGGACGAAAACCACACTGTTACTCCTGAATCCGAGGTTCTACTATCGGCCGTATTCTCCTCTCCAGAACCCTGGCATAGACTTTCCCGGGGAGGCTGAGAAGTGTGATCCCCCTATAGTTGGAACACACCCTCCGGTCCCCCTTCTTAAAAAGGGGGACCTCTACGGGGTGTTGGAGGGTTCATGGGAGTTTTCCTAACCAATCCACATGTGTTTTGTGGATTTGGAGAAGGCATTCGACTGTGTCCCTCGCAGCATCCTGTGGAGAGTGCTTCATGAATATGGGGTCCTGGGTCCTTTGCTAAGGGCTGTCAGGTCCCTGTACGACCGAAGCAGGAGCTTGGTCCGCATTGCCGGCAGTAAGTCAGACTTGTTCCCAGTGCATGTTGGACTCCGGCAGGGCTGCCCTTTGTCGCCGGTTCTGTTCGTAATTTTTATGGACAGAATTTCTAGGCGCAGCCAGGGGCCGGAGGGTGTCAGGTTTGGGGACCACACGATTTCGTCTCTGCTCTTTGCGGATGATGTTGTCGTGTTGGCCCCTTCAAACCAGGACCTTCAGCATGCACTGGGACGGTTTGCAGCCGAGTGTGAAGCGGTGGGGATGAAAATTAGTACCTCCAAATCCAAGGCCATGGTCCTCAGTCGGGAAAAGGGTGGCTTGCCCACTTCAGGTTGGTGGAGAGTGCCTGCCTCAAGTGGAGGAGTTTAAGTATCTAGGGGTCTTGTTCACGAGTGAGGGAAGGATGGAACGGGAGATTGACAGACGGATCGATGCAGCTTCTGAAGTAATGTGGTCGATGTATCGGTCGGTCGTGGTGAAGAAAGAGCTGAGCCGCAAAGCGAGGCTCTCGATTTACCGGTCAATCTACGTTCCTACTCTCACCTATGGTCATGAGCTTTGGGTCATGACCGAAAGGACAAGATCCCGGATACAGGCGGCCGAAATGAGCTTTCTCCGCAGGGTGGCTGGGCGATCCCTTAGAGATAGGGTGAGAAGCTCGGTCACCCGGGAGGAGCTCAGAGTAGAGCCACTGCTCCTCCACATCGAGAGGGGTCAGCTGAGGTGGCTTGGGCATCTGTTTCGGATGCCTCCGGAACGCCTTCCTGGGAAGGTGTTCCGGTCCCGTCCCACCGGGAGGAGACCCTGGGGAAGACCTAGGACACGCTGGAGGGACTATGTCTCCCGGCTGGCCTGGGAACGCCTCTGTGTCCCCCCGGAAGAGCTGGAGGAAGTGTCTGGGGAGAGGGAAGTCTGGGCGTCCCTGCTTAGACTCCTGCCCCCGCGACCCGGCCCCAGATAAGCGGAAGATGATGGATGGATGGATAGATTAGCTTAGTGTTCCTGGTAGCTAGCTACAAAGAGTTGGTCTAAGTCAGAGGTTCCCAAACTATGGGTTGTGACTCCATGTGGGGTCACCTGATATGAAAATGGGGTCAGGGGAGAATGTTTTACAATTTACTCTCATAGCCGCAAATAAAAAAATAACGTTTATATAATTTTTCTTCACATGGTTGGGTTTGCAAGAATTATTAGATTTCTAAATGGGGTCGTCGACCTAAAATGTTTGGGAACCCCTGGTCTAAGTCATCTTTTGCTTTTCTTTCGTAGTGTATGCTGTAGTAGACAAAAGAGGAATTGACTGTTTATCGTCCTGGTCTCTATCTGCCATTATAGTTTCTTACAGTAAGCAAACTTCACTCCTTACGGAATACTTATGCTATATATAATATCATCCAGGTAAAATGCACGTTCAAAAAATAAGCCAAGGAGGAAAGCCTGCCTCGCAGAAGGTGTTTGGCTGGAACGGGATTGGCTGGGAAGTAGTGGCATGTTCCAGAAATGATAAAATGACATTCCATTGACACTTAACTTTAGTTTTTTTTACTGAATAAATCCTATAGTGCAGCTTTAACAAAGTTATGTTGACGCTGTAGGTGTTAGGATATCACTCTGATTGGCTGTAGGTGTTACGGTATCTAGAACAAAATTTTTTACAGAAAAAGGTTTAATCATAATGCTGTATAAAAAAAAAAAAAACAGCAAAGAGTAAAAAATGTGGACTGACAAATAATAATTATATTTAAGTCAACCAAATGCCCCCCGACACTGGTCTGTGCCTATGATGTCGTTTAACTTTGACGAAAATAATAATATATTTGTTCTTTTTTTATTTGAGGCTATAAGAGTACATTTTAAAACATTCTCCCCTGACCCCATTTTCATATCAGGTGATCCCACATGAGGTCAGAACCCCTAGTTTGGGAACATCTGGACTAGAGTCTTACCATTCCTTGGAAGAGCTGAAAACCGGTCAAAATCAATGTGCAAAAACATTCTAGAAGTTACGTTACCCGTTTGTGGGCACTGATGGCCATTCGATGTTTCTTTTGCGTTATGTTATGCTGGCAGCACTCAGATTTTCATTATCACAATAAAAGCCATTATTTAAATGTATAAGGCAGTATAGTTACGTTATACAAGAATAACATTGGAACGTACATTAGAATGTCCATTCCAATGAACAGACAAGACTAACATTGGAACGAGCATTAAATATCCTGCTGCTAGAAGAACGCTAATGAAGCCGTGAATGGCTATCACTAGGCGCTGGTATGTTTGTTTATCAACCAAAGACAAAGAAAGGTGATAAGATTAGACCGAATGGTCATTTATATTGGCCCGTCTTTTGGACAGATTTGCCATCCTGGGAAAATTATTGTTTGTCCCTCCCCAATATATCACTGTAAACGATATAATTTCAATAACATTTATTACACGGAATGAAAGCACTTGCGCTGATTTTAGACACTTTTTTTAGGTTTCAAAAGATTGCGCCACCCCGCCCTTTGCCTCACAATGGTTCTTGTCCTCAGCAGTGGCACATCATGCAGGTACTACAACTACTATGTATGTGTGGGAATCTGAGGGAGTCAGTTGTTGGTGGCTGTTCAAACTAGTTCAAACAAAGGATACGTTAGACATTTACTTAATGTTCTTTACTTCTACCACTCAATACAATAAGACATATTTATAACCGTCACCAATCTTCATTTGAATTACGCTGCATTGAATTACAGGCACGCTTTGTTAGTGGTTAGCTGACATTTGCTAGCTAGATAAGTAACATCAACCAGTGTTTTCAGCTGTTTGAATTCAAGTCAATGAGAGAAGCTTGCAATGCAATGTATGTTGTTTTCCTTAGCTGGATATTGTGACTGTGTTGGTGTCAACTGTCTGAATGACACTCAATGCACGTAGCTAACGTGGGGTTAATCCAGTCAGTTTGTTTTATGTTGTTAAGGTTCACACACACAATAGCTGAATTTGCAGACCTACGGTAGAGAGCAAACCGATGGTGCAAACTAAAACAGTATTACAGAACTGTGTTTGGTGTCCCCCTCTGGAATTGCTCTTGAGAAAAAATGTAAACTGATCGTATTTGTCCATTACTAAATATCCAAGAATCGGAATTCATATTTTGTCATAAACTTTTGAGAGCTTCTGAATAATTATGTAAATAAATGATTTACACACCACCTATTGCCTGATAGTTTAGTGTATGTTTTATTGATACCACAAGTGAAGTGTGTCAATATCTTTCGCGCCGCAATCTTTTACATTCTTCTGTCAGAGCATTTGCCTTCCACATAGTGCCACATGGCGACCATGTTGAAGTGAGACTAGCCAAACTCCCCTGGTGTTTCTCTCCCATGATCTTGTAGCTTAATCAGCTCAAATCTTAACTTCAGATGGGCCCAGTTAATCTTTTGTCTTTCTGTGGCTTCAACCAGAGGCGTTGCTAGGATCACAATAAATTCAGGGCTTAGCCCCCCCCCCCACCCCACCTAGGACAGAAAGTACAGGGTTTTGAATGTACGTGAGGAAAGATCCGATGTACATGTTAGCGGCCTACAATTCTACATTGTCAGAATGCGTATAGATTAATTATAGATTAATAGATCAGGGGTTTGTTTTTGTGGTCAATTTAAGATTTGGGGACATCCAGGCCTAACAACGCCACTGGCTTCAACCACAACTGAATTAGCTAAATAGCAAATATTTAATTGCAGAACGTTACATATGGTGCCGCTTCAAAGTATGTGAACCCCTTGTGCAATTATAGGTTTTTTGAGTGTTCTGAAATCTGTATTTAATCACAACCAATTAGCCAATTAAAGCAGGGATCTTTAGGAAAGAGTATAGACAAGAAACCTGGTCAATTTGATGTTACCCGTAGGCTACAGGTGAATGCAAAACACACTGTGTTGGGAGGAAAAGAAGGTAGTGAGAGCACATCAGTCTGGGGAGGCTTTTATGCCTCTCAAAAAGAGAATTCCACTGTGAAGCAAATTATTTACAGATGGAGAGCACTTAACAGGATAGCAACTTGTCCTAGAAGTGAACGACCTTCCAAAATATCCCAATGAGCCACAAGAAAAATTATAAATAATGTAAATTGGTCTGCTTTTTTTCCTAAGTTAGTGGGACTAAGATATGCAGTCCATTAACAGTCGTTCATATTTTTTTTCAAGGAGTCATCTGCACTCACTGTGTTTGAAAAAAGATGGATGCCTTTGTTTTCAAAAGGTTCTCCTATGGGATAGCTGAAGATCCCTTCAAAATCCTAGATACAGTAGCACCTTTTGTTCCGAGTTTGCAGGCAGCAGCTACCCTTCCTGTGTAGCTGCAATACATAGGAATGATACATGATCGTTTATTTAATATGCCTAAAAAAAATACTAGAATAAAATACATGGTAATAATCCACAATACACAATACTGTCTGCAATTTGTTCTTTTGTTGTTACTGGCTTGAGTTACCTAGGGCAGCAGAGAGTTTCATTTTGTCATGGCAGGTTCTGTTTTGGACTGGATTGTGAGGACACCTGTGGTTGCATGCCTTGTTTGGTATCGATATGTTGTTCAAACTGTGTACCAACTGGTTGAAAAGAAAGCTTAGACCCATCAAAGCATCAGCACCCTGCAGGAAGATTGCCAGTGATGCAATAAGTTCATGATCCACTCTGGGCAGACACGCATGTGGATGTTCAACATGCCTTAATTTAAGTCCTACCTGTATTGTTTTGAACCAACTTAATTTGACCTTTTAAATTCTTTGCTGCACCTTATTACAAGGCTGAAGAGTTGTCAGTACAGTAAATCCATCAGGGGAGAATGTTTTTTCCATAATTATTTGACTTAAATAGGTTTGCATTTTCATGAACGTGTTTAGACTACTGTTAAATTGGAGTATTATTTTTCCTTTTCTGGTTTGCTTGTTTGTTTTCTGTGCTATCCTTGAAGGCTTATCAGAAGTAGACATGTTCATCTAAATGTGAGCCAGTGGGATTCAGTCAACTGCCCACTGAGTTTGCAGCTGTGTGGCTAATAATGGCATTGTTCATGGGCACAACATTATGACTGACAATACAATACCTCTGGAGGCATGGTATTGTTTGACATGTTTAGAGCTCCTCCCCTGGCAATACTGGCCAATGCATTGCCCATGGGCCACTTGTCAAAAAGCGGCATAGTCAAGACTCCAAACCTGAACTCTGAAATCCAACTGAAAGAGTGCCTTAGACTGTGGCGCCACCAGGTTGGCTTTCCAAGATTTTCAATCTAATGGTGTGGATTATCTGAGCAGGACCCTGACCGCAAATAAACTGCTTTGTTATTATAAGCCTTGAAAACTGGAACATGGTGCTGGCTCCAAGATCAGTTAGATGGACCATGTCATCCTAGTGAAACATCCCTTGCCTTCAAACTGTGTCACTGTTGTCCACAAAAGGTCCAGCAGAGCTGCAGTAGTCCATCGACCAGTTGTGCAATACCAGCAGGTCTTTTGCTGACACTGCCTAGTTATGGCACCGGGCAGATGTAATCAGTCTTTCAGGGCTGATGTGGTATTGAAAACTTTGCTGTAAATCAGAATGTGTTCTTAGTCATATTACTTGGGAAAATAAGGTTAAACAAATTATAGGCTGAACTTTTGAACCAATGTGGGAAAGTATTGTGGGAACACCAATCAAATAAAAACAATAGTATTTCTTTGAAGTGCTTCATAACAACAGTGAAATGCTTACTTACATGCCTGTTAAAAAATTAATTGAAGTAAACAAGATTACATAAAGAAAATAGAAAATGAAGGTGATAACACAAGAAATATACAATGTATACAGAGTGTCTTATCAAAAATAATTGTCAGCCTATACAGGGTATACAGCAATGTTTTAGGGTACAGGTTGTTTAGGTTATATGTACCTGTAAGTAGAGTTAGCAGGGATAGGTCATCAACAATAAAAGTAGCAGGGTATGTGATGTGCATCTTTAAAATCTAGATGCCTAGTATGGCTACTTCACATGGGAAAATCTGAATAACCTAGACGGCGTTGTGCTGTACAGGAGTAAGATTGGTTGGATAAAGCAAAAGTCTCACTGTGATATTTACATTAGTAGAATGTAGAATTTATTTTAAATTCATTAAATGCATGTTGTCTTGGAACAAAATATTTACTTTTCTGAGCAATGAGCAAACATACTCTCCTGTGCCTCAGCTGTGCATGTTCCTTCATGTGTAATGAAGCAATCATAATGGGATGTGTTCATATAGACAAAAAAAAAATCCTCACAGAAATGGTCTTCTCTTCAATCAGATCTGATGTGAAAATATTGGATCTGAGAATAAATATCAGAAATGGGCTGCTTATGATAACATAGGCTACATATAGTTTTCTTTCTTTCTCACTCACAACCAATTACTTTTTTTAATTATATGTTTAAGGCTTTCACTTAAAAACGACTCCAAATGTATTTTTAATTAACAGAAAAAATAGAAATTTCAAATAAATACACTTTACATGCACTGGAGTACGGCTATAGTACAATTATAGTATACGGAAAGACTGGGGTGGGGAAACAATGAACTATTGTACATTATAATTATTATTTAAATGTGTAGCATATTTTAGCACAATTTAGTGTACTGGTACAATAAAGTAGAAACACTTGGGATGTGTTGTCATGGTACTTTGTAATGCGTCGTGTTGTGTGTCGTGAAGTATCGTGTTGACATGGCGTGCTGTTGTGTAGGGACATGCTGGCTGTGTATGGAGAACTAGGCTGGCTGGGGACAACTCTGAGCCCCTGGGGGCATTGTGTCAGCCTAATGCACCGGCTGCTCCTCACAGACCCAGCCCTTTGTTATGCTGATGGTGGCTACCAGCTTGGCCTTTTGTCCAAGACACAGGGGACAGACAGGGGGAGATGGGAAGGAGGGAGGGAGGATAGCATGATGGATGGATGGAAGGACCGAAAGGGAGTAAGTCTCGCAAATGACAGTGAAAGGCATGGGAGGGCATTGAGATGAAATAAGGAGCGGATGAGCAAGAGAGGGAGCGAGAAAAGGACAGAGATAAAGAGAGGGTGAGAGAAGAAGAGGAGCCGGGAGGAGTTCCGACACCCCCTGTCTTGGCCCCAGCCCCCAAATGCAATGCCGGAATCGAGGAGAGACTTAACAAGCCACCAGTCAGCTGGGCAACTCACTCGCTCCCAACACACACATACTCTAAACGGGCACGCACACACTCACACACTAGCACACGCTCCTGCCTGCCCCTCAACCTGGACCTTCACAGTCTGCCGCGCACTTGCCTCGCTTCTTAGACTTCAGCCGTGCTCTGGCTGTGAGTGCATGCTGAGAAACACTCCGTCACACACCCCCCGGCTCCGAACGGGGAGAAGGAGTCTCCTATATCTCTAGTGACTCTCACAGTCAGGAGTCTGAGCTAGAGAGAGACAGGCAGGAACAAGAGACCCGAGCTACGGCTAACCTCAGCGAGAGCAGAGAACAGCATCTGTGACTGAGCAATAGACCCAAACCCCCCTTCAGAGAGAACAACATGCAGCCTGGCGTTGTGGCAGCAGCCTTTGTCTTGTCCTACTCGGTCCGCCAGCCTCCCCCCCATCCGTAGCAGAGGACTGAACAGAGGAGAGGATCTGTGCTGAGACACGCTGACCTACTACTACCGGAGCAGGAAGAACGTTCCGGTTCTACAGTGTGCTACCCTGTTGCTCTTTGCCTGAGTGGATTCAGTACTTGGACAGCTCCAGTGAGCCACTTCGCAGAGTAGCGTGTATCTCGGCCATTTGTTGAGGTGCAGTCTGTGCAAAGTCTCCCTGGTCGCTACTCTCGTCTCCAAAGGCAACCCTGGACCCCCGGACCCCCTTGGCTCTCTCCCTGGCCCCGCACGCCCCTCTCCCCCTTGGGGCGGCGGAAAACACGGCCAGCCTGGAGCACCAGGGGGAGAAGCAGCTGTTTGAGAAGTTCTGGAAGGGGACGTTTAAAGCCGTGGCGAAGCCGAGACCAGAGAGTGTCATCGTGGCCAGCATCACGGCGAGAAGGAGGGTGATCAGGTCAGTTGTTTCTAGAACCTTTACTATGGAGTGTCTCCCCATCTCTCCCTCTGCAACCACAGCTGTCTGAATTTTAAGCCTTGTTTTTATGCTTTGTGTGGCAACCTGGTCTCAGGGATAAACATATCATAGCACAGAATAGAGTGTATTCATGTTGACATGCTGCTAAAGGAATGAACAGCTATGTACTGCTGAAAAAAATATGGATAGTTGTTGTGCTTTTGTTGAATCAAAGGTCAGTGCTCCTATTTACTTGGCGCGGTCAACGTCAAGAAACATAGGAATAAGTTCCCTTTCCATGGCATTTTAAATGTTTTATAATGTTTGTACGTTCTGCCAGGAAAGGATCCTGTTGCATCAAGAGCAGGTTATATTGCAGACATGCCATGAAAAAACAGCAGAGGCTTCATTGTGTGACCCAGCCAGGCTTTTAAAGGTTACGTGCGTGTCATTTCTCTCTCTTCGAGTCGCTGTCCCCGGCTACGTCCCCTCCGGTGGCCATTTGGAACCGTCTCTGTGAAGTGCCACCGTCTTATGTTTTTGTGGCCTGTTTTTTTGTGGCCTGTTTTTTTGTGGCATGTCTTCAAACCCCACGTTTGTGTCTTTTGCCCACCTGCCCGATTCTGTCATGCCTGCTTTCATCAATGCAAAGGTTTTCCTCTGTGCTATCAGCCCTCAGAGCCCAAAGACACAGACAGACAAGGAGAAAAAAAACGACACTGATGGAAACGTGACATCAGCGTTCCGTCATTTATCTATAATTGCCTCTCTCGCTCTTTCTTCTCATCCCGTCCGCCCCAGTTCTCAGCGGTCCCGCACTCATGGCTGAGCACGTTTTCCGATCTTGGACAACTTCATCCCTCATCCCTCTGCCCCACCCTGGCGAGAGAGTTTGTCCAGCCCTAAGGGCTTTTCAAGTTACTGAGCAGAACCGAGTCGAGTCCAACTGACATGTACTTAGCTGATCTATTTAAGCATCGAGAACGGTTTCTGAAGCCATAAAGGACTTGGCAAAATAGTGCGAGATACAATTGGTACAGTATGAATGCTTTGGCAGTGGTTCACAAGTACATGGCTCCAACATATGACTAAACCATGAAAATGTGTTAAAATGTCACAAAGTCAGAATCGTTCTAGAGCCCCAATCACATAAGGCACCAATTTCCTCTAACGACCATTGTGGCATAGTTGCAAATGATCGTTCTGACACTATGAAAAGTAAATAACATATATTTATGTTTGGGTGCATGTAGTACATATATATTTTCTGACATTCTACCATGTTGTTACAAGCTAGGAAAACAAGCAGTTCGCAGCACCTGTTAAATTGTTTACTTTCAGTCCAATTTTGTTTGTAACATGTTGTCGACTGCAATTTCAGGACTGTGGCTTCTATTCAATATTGAGCCACCTGTAAGAAAATTTACATTTGCGTTTCTGTAAATAGCTTTTTATTTTTGGGGTGATCGTCACATCTGCTAAATGGCATAAACGTATTATTGAAATTATGCTATTGTTTTGACAGCCACAATCATCCCTCACATCTGGAGTCACACGGCTGTTGCGCCCCTATTTTAGAACGTCCATAAAAGAAAAAGATGATGATTCAGTTCACCTAGTACACAGCACGTGTGGGTAACAGGCACATCGAACCATGAAATAGGTCATTAATGGGTTTAACTGGATTCTTTTTATAGGCTGTTCGTCGTCGGCTCACAAAATAAGAGTGCCGCTGTATTACTCAAAATGTTTTCTTTGTCCTCCAACACGTGGCTCTATCCATGGCTAGTTCTGTGTGCGTCGGACAATGCAACTGAACAATGTTAACTGTAACGTCTTCCAAGCCGACCGGTTCACTGTCCGTTCTGATAAAAAACTGAGCAAGGGGATCTAGGTAGAGTTCACACCCGAAACGGTCTCCCATACGTACCATTACTCATCTCACGCACACGTTTTTGGAAAGGATACAGTAGGACTACGGTGTATAAAACAGCACAGGGGGACTGTGCAGTTGTCAAGAGGATCTTTGCCTCTCCATTTCTCTCTTCTCTAAGAAAGGCTGCTTCTCGCTGACACTGACACTGATGGCAGTGGCACGGGGAGAGGGGAGATGGCAGTGGCACGGGGAGAGGGGAGATGGCAGTGGCACAGGGAGAGGGGAGATGGCAGTGGCACGGGGAGAGGGGAGATGGCAGTGGCACGGGGAGAGGGGAGATGGCAGTGGCACGGGGAGAGGGGAGATGGCAGTGGCACGGGGAGAGGGGAGATGGCAGTGGCACAGGGAGAGGGGAGATGGCAGTGGCACGGGGAGAGGGGAGATGGCAGTGGCACGGGGAGAGGGGAGATGGCAGTGGCACGGGGAGAGGGGAGATGGCAGTGGCACGGGGAGAGGGGAGATGGCAGTGGCACGGGGAGAGGGGAGAGGGGAGATGGCAGTGGCACGGGGAGAGGGGAGATGGCAGTGGCACGGGGAGAGGGGAGATGGCAGTGGCACGGGGAGAGGGGAGATGGCAGTGGCACGGGGAGAGGGGAGATGGCAGTGGCACGGGGAGAGGGGAGATGGCAGTGGCACGGGGAGAGGGGAGATGGCAGCTTCATTTACAACTAACAGGACAAATGTTGTTACTTCTAATCCCAGTCAGCCACCCAGGTAGAACCCAGCCTGTGAAGCAGCCACATGATACTTGTTTCCTTCTATCTCTCTCCCCCTCTCTCCCTCTCTATTATACATTTCTCAGTCTCTAATTCTCTCTCTCTCTACCTCTGTCCTCTTCACTTTCCCTCTCTCTCTTGTGGAATGTGATGACGGGGCTGGTGAATAATGAGAGAATAAAGAACACTGACAATGCCGGGAGATGGTTGAGGGCTATTTGAACTTCCTTCCTGTGTAGTTAAGCGTTGTGTAGTGAATTGTGCAGTGTTATACTGTGCGGCATTGTGGGTATGCTGACGGTGCTCCGTCGCGTTCTGGCAGTGCCCGGGGAATGCTTAGCCCGACAGAACATAGCCCCAGGCTTAGTTTCTGCCGTGTATTGCGTGCTTCCTCTGTTCCCCCATCTCTCTCTCATTATTTTCTCCGTCTTTTCCTCTCTCTCTCCCTTCCTGTCTCCTTGTCTCCTTACCACTTCCTTACTATTTCACGGCAGGAAGCGTGCTTCTACCTTACTTCCTGCCGTCCTCTCTCTCTCTCTCTCTCTCTATTTCTCACATTTTCCATCGCTTTTCTTATTTCTCTTTCCTTCCGCCCTTTTTCCCTACCTCTCGTTCTCGCTTTCAAATGATAATTGCTTCATTGGTGTGACAAACATTGCGTTAATCTGTCCGAAGCGTCAATGCGCGCAAATATACATTGTGGTCAAATAATAACATTCAGCAGTGGCGCCAACAACACCTCCCACTCTCCCTGTCCCTCTCTTCGTTCATCTCAACCCCCACCCCACTCTCTCTGTCCCTGTCTTCGTTCATCTCAACCCCCACCCTACTCTCCCTGTCCCTGTCTTCGTTCATCTCAACCCCCATCCCACTCTCCCTGTCCCTCTCTTCGTTCATCTCAACCCCCACCCCACTCTCTCTGTCCCTGTCTTCGTTCATCTCAACCCCCACCCCACTCTCTCTGTCCCTCTCTTCGTTCATCTCAACCCCCACCCTACTCTCCCTGTCCCTCTCTTCGTTCATCTCAACCCCCACCCCACTCTCCCTGTCCCTCTCTTCGTTCATCTCAACCCCCACCCCACTCTCTCTGTCCCTGTCTTCGTTCATCTCAACCCCCACCCTACTCTCCCTGTCCCTGTCTTCGTTCATCTCAACCCCCACCCCACTCTCCCTGTCCCTCTCTTCGTTCATCTCAACCCCCACCCCACTCTCTCTGTCCCTGTCTTCGTTCATCTCAACCCCCACCCCACTCTCTCTGTCCCTCTCTTCGTTCATCTCAACCCCCACCCTACTCTCCCTGTCCCTCTGTTCGTTCATCTCAACCCCCACCCCACTCTCTCTGTCCCTGTCTTCGTTCATCTCAACCCCCACCCCACTCTCTCTGTCCCTGTCTTCGTTCATCTCAACCCCCACCCCACTCTCCCTGTCCCTCTCTTCGTTCATCTCAACCCCCACCCCACTTTCTCTGTCCCTGTCTTCGTTCATCTCAACCCCCACCCCACTCTCCCTGTCCCTCTCTTCGTTCATCTCAACCCCCACCCCACTCTCCCTGTCCCTCGCAGAGAAACATCATTATTCACTCAACATAACCGAGGGCCTATGAACAATCCGAGTGAACTGTGGAGCAGTGACAGACAGCGTAGAGCCGACAGAGCAGGGAAGCGGGGAGGGTAGAAACAGAGAGAGATGTTTCAGGTTTAATCAGCGTCTTCCCTTCCTCCTCCTTGCTCTCTCTCATTGTCCTTCTCTTTTCTTGTCCCGGTCTTTTCATTCTCTTGGCATTATTGGAGAGAGTCACAGAGTAGCAATTAGAGCGGCCATTCCTCTTTCTTCTCCCTCTCCCTCCCTCTTAGTAGTTCTCCCTTCTTTTCAAGCAGCTTGGTGGCAGGGGTTGTGTATGAACCAGAGGTGGGTGGGGTGAAGGGATAGCTTGACTAACACTACAGCTGGAGGGTCTGGCCCTCAGCTATTATAGCCCTGCAAGCTGTTTGGCTCAGGGGTACTCTTCATTAAAAATGCAGACCGCTGAGACACAGAGTCGGGGGGTTTTGTGTGTGTGTGTGTG
Source organism: Esox lucius (assembly GCF_011004845.1). Taxonomy (NCBI): domain Eukaryota; kingdom Metazoa; phylum Chordata; class Actinopteri; order Esociformes; family Esocidae; genus Esox; species Esox lucius. Next base: position 7,747,157 of record NC_047581.1, on the reverse strand, counting down.
CGTGCGTGCATGACCTGTGTGTGTTTCTGTGTGTTTGTCAGCGCGTGCGCGTGATCCGCCTCTTTGTGTGTGTTTGCAAAGGGTAACAGGGACTTGTCCGGCGTCGAGGCAGATGCTAGGCTGTGAGAAAGCGGCGGGGGGCGAGCCTTTTGCCTCAGACCCGAGCAGATGCTGCTCTAACGAGGGAAGGAAATGGGAGCCTGGGGATCGGGAGCTGTTGCATCTGAAGGCACTGGGGATGTATGGTGCTTCCAAACACACAAAAAACGCAAAACAGGAGCCTGTGCTGTGAGCAGGAATAAACAGTGTTTGTGTCAATTAGTATACTTTTCTCCACAAATTAACGTTGAGAGTTTAGAGACTTAGTAGTCTGAGAATCTAGCGGAACCCACTTCTTTTGCACGGAACAGTACTAAGAGGGAATACACTTTGTCACAGATGTAGATAGAGTAGCCCTGTCTCTCAGAGGTGCTAGTGATCTCCAGAGAGACACTGTTCCTGTCTAAACCACATCACAAAGAGGATTGGAAGATGGATGATGCGGTGGTGCCCCGGTAGAGTTGTGGTATTGGTTTGGCTCTTCTCATGCGATTCTGTCGTTATACAGTGTATTTCACTCTTCTCCTATTCTCTCTCTTTGTCCTATCCCCCCACCTTCATCCCGTGCCCCCCCAGACCCAACCTGCCTGTCAGTTATGGCAGTGTATTCCATTTCACCACTTGTTCTACATCACCTCTTGTCCTCGTGTCCCCAGCCACTAAATTACTGTCTGCTCATCGGACCAGGTGGCTCGGGAAGGTTCATTACTGTCTGCTCATTGGACCAGGTGGCTCGGGAAGGTTCATTACTGTCTGCTCATTGGACCAGGTGGCTCGGGAAGGTTCATTACTGTCTGCTCATTGGACCAGGTGGCTCACAATGTTCATTACTGTCTGCTCATTGGACCAAGCTGGTCAGCCATGTTTGTGCAAGATATGATGACACAGAACCAGCCTTGATTCTCAGGAATCTGTAGATGCCCAATCGACACTACCCTAGTGCACTGTTTATGATCAAACCCTTGGTCCAAATGAGTGTTCCGTGTAGGTAATAATGTGCCATTTGGGACAAACTGTCTATATTACGGTGTGTACTTTTAACAGACTGGAATTGATTCCATTATAGATTTTTACACAGCTGATTACAATGCATCAAATCAGGCATTTCATCCCTGACACATGCTTTATCAAGGCTGTGTATTTGGAGGTTGTTCAGAATTTAATTGAATATCACGCCACACTGAAGCATTTACTGTTAACTGTGCATTTATGTATTATATTACAGTGGTTCTTAAACTTGTCCTTGACAACCCATGTATAGGATGCATTGGAGGTCTTGAAAGCCAGACTTCAGCTTGTAAACCTCCAGGGTGTTCAGGTGAGCCAGTTCACAGCAACAACCAAATGGTAAAACGTCTCGGGGTTCCATGGGAATGGTCATCTTGTACTACAACATTTTACTTTCCAAATGTTTTTTATGTAATACAGATGAATAAAAACAGGCATGGACACATACAGAAGTGTTTTTAGAAGAAGAAAACAATCTACAAAAAAGTATAAACAGCCCCTCCAAAAAAGCTTTGGAGTTTGGAAAAAGGAACATTAAAGGAATGTATTTCAGCTCTGCTCCACGTGTCCTGCCTCAGCGCCACCCTGACAGCCGGTGTGGTTACGGACCCCTCTGTGCGGCATCACTGGTCTGGGTTGGGTTGGTTTCGGGCAGGCTGTTTTGCTATTCTACAGAACTGAACTGAAAAGAGGCTTATTAATTTCTCCTCCAGGGTTCTGTGGACCCTCAGTACCGCCATGCTCACGGTTGAGTCGCTCCGCCACGCCGCTGGAGAGCGGCTGATATGTTGTTCCCCAGGGGGTTCTCTGCAGTTACTCCTCCAAAATCTAACAACATAATTTCACAAGATGAGAAAGAGATCCGTTTAACCTTACACGTCAGGTGTGTTTCTTTTCCTTAAGACTGTATTGCCAGTCCATATCATGTGGTTGATTGCCTTTTGAGTATGAATGGTTATATCCAAGTGTAATTATTATTTGTGTGCGTGTGTGTATATAGATATAGATCATGTTTCCACTTAGCTAGTTTGCCCACTCTTTAGCCAAATTCTTACTTGGCCTTGATTTACCAATATTTGTTCTGCTTCGAGTGGGGCTGCGCTCTCTGGAGCGCTGTGTTTCACTGATACAGTACATACTCGGCTCCAGAGGAAAAAGATTGTCAAGTCTTTGTGTAGTGACTCAGATATCACCAGTGGGGCAGGGTGTTTTCAATAGGCCCTCTGCACTATTTCTGACGAGGCACTGACTTACTGAGGTTGAAGATACAGTATGTAAAAAAGAATTATGGGGCGGTGAGGCAACGATTCGTCAGCTTACACTTCTGTGTAAGAATCTAACACATTGATGTTTAAATTGTCTTGAGGCATTTCAAGGCATTTACATTGAATGGAATGAGTTGTTTTCCACTCTGCACACCCGGCATGGGTACTTTGAAAGACCTGTATCTATTAGTAGGAATTTTATTTAGAGAATGTTCCAGTCAGTCAGCTTCTACAACTCTAAACATAGTTTACAAGATATTAAATCCCTATATGTTATACATATATCCACAAATATATGTATAACACAAATATACAGCTCCGGAAAAAATCAAGAGACCACTGCACCTTTTTCTTTCCTTTCCAAAAAAAGGCAGGTTTTGTGTGAGGAACAGAAGGGTTAAAATTAGAAGACCACTGCATATTGAATGCTTTTGTTCCTCACTCAAAACTTTCCTTTTCAACTTTTATGGAAAGGAAAGAAAAAGGTGAAGTGGTTTCTTAATTTTTTCCAGAGCTGTATACATACAATAATTATTTCCTGATTAATGGTGCTGATACTATATCCTGCAACTGTGTTTAGTATTATTAATGCTGTTGCAATTATTATATTTTTTACTTACTGTATGTTTTTTAAGCATTGAAAGGAATCATTTTGTTGTGGGTTTTGCAGTGTACTGTATATTCTATGCATATGAATACCATTATAACTTTAAACCCTCTGAGCAATTCTCTAGTATTCCTTACGGAAGCCCTGAAGCCCAAGGCAGTAAGATATTTTGGGCCCAGAAGTTTATCTTGACTATTAGAAAAAAATATGTATTTGTTCTGTTTAGTGTGAACATTTTTGTTGATGGGAATCAAAGAATGATTGGCTGTAGCAATTGTTATATGTCGTTCAAACAAGATAAACTTAGTCTCTGGTCCCAAAAACATGTTTTACTGCCTTGGGCTTCAGGGCTTCTGTCAACTTTTTACAATTATTTTTTTGTTTTGTTCAACACTGAACTTCTTGTCATTTTATTCTGTGTTCTCAAGGTCCTCTGTGACAAAGTGAAGATGCTGTCCTCTCAAACAGGATGATGCACACATTAGCAATCCGTAATGAAAAATATGAAGTACAAAGACAAGTCAAGAAATTGGAGTACAGTCAGAAAGGAAAAAGAGAGAATGTGGTAGAGATGGGAGGAAAGGGTACGGAAAAGAGATTTGAAGAGACAAGGGGAACGAGAATACGATGGACAGAGAGGGAGCAAGATGCAAATCAAGCTGGACTTTTAATAAAGTAGCATTGGCAATCAATGTGATTAATGTTCAACATTATGGAGTGGAGTAGGCCACAGGGAGAAGGATAATGAGTGTCAGAGAGAGAGAGAGGAGTGAAGGAGTGAGAGATTAAAAAAGACAGAGAGGGAGGAACCTGGAGAGAGAGAGATAAGAAGAGATAAGGAGAGATAAAGAGAAAGTGGGAGCGAAAGCAAGATAGAGAGAGACACAGGCCTGAGGAGTCAGACCTTAGAGTCTGAAATACTCCTGTTGCTTGAAACAAGATGCGAGTGTTAGCTTTATGGCGTTGTAGTCAATTAAACCTATTCTGAGTGTACCGAGGGAAGCAAGTCATTACGTTGTATTATGCATAAATAAGGTTCCACCTTCGGATGTGAACATCAATCCGTTCTCCTCAGAGGGATGATTTATCATGTTATGGCCTCACAGTGAATTGTGTTCAGTGGAAGGAACATTTAATGAGAGATGAACAGTGTAAGAGAAGGGATGATCTCCATTGTCCTTTCCCGATATTGCATTCTGTTTAAGGTATTCGTCTTTTGCGGGGAAAGAGATTTACCTCTACTGTCGAACCGATCATTATGACCAATTGTGCCAAGGGAAGCTTACATTTACACATCTATCAGTTACAAGGCATGCGTATTGCAAAGGTCTCAGATATAGCAGATAATGACCTAGGGGTCAAAGGGTTTCAGTGTCCCACTCAGGTTCACACGTCATGAGGTGAAAGAGACTTCTTTTATATTCCCTGTAACTACCTTAATGATCATGATTGGGAACGTTTTACGGCCGGTGCTGTAGCGGCCAGAGGACATGTGACTGAAGGTCAGCCCACGGAGGGGGGTGATGGGTAGAGGTCAGAGCATCTGACCAGTAAACAAACGGTTGCTAGATCAAATCCCATAGGCGTCCAGGTGAAAAAGAACAATGGCTAAATAACCGAAAAATACAAAGAAATGTAACGGGAGAGAAACACTACAGTATTGTCTATAGCCTGAGCACTGCTTCCACGGTAACAGTATGGTAACTAATGCACGGTGGTTGGGCATTGGCTGGTATAAATACGCGCCACTTCAACCCCGACAGATGCAACGTATCAATAAATCAGCCCACTCTCCAAAGTCATCTGTCATAATAAAGATCTGAGGCAGTTTTTTTTTCATATGATTGTCAATGAGTCGTTAGGAAACACATTTGCATCAGCCTTCCGTTTGCGATGCAAAGAAAACCAGCACTTTTCATGTCGAATGAGGCAGTATGAAATTGATACGGAGCGACAGGTCTCTGGCGAACTTCTGGGAAAGTGCTTTGGTGCAAACGAGTGCACTTGAAAGGGAATAGGGTTTCATTTGGAACACAGAATTGATATTGCCATATCCAACCGGAACATGCCACGAGGCACAGCGGAACCGTCGTTCATAATAACAGTGTGGTGGAATAACTGACGAAGACACTGAACAGAGACCCAAGACTCATAAAAAATGCATCCACACTGACTTGGCATATTGGCCGGAAAAAAACAACGAATCCTGCATAATAGCCTGACGCTGCCTCTCCCCAGTGGAACATTCAGGTCTGAGGGACTATGGGATGGATGGAAAACCATGGAATGCATCACGAATGACACCGTGTTCACTGTATAGTTCTCTACTCTGAGCAAAGCCCATTGCTGGAAGCGCACTGTGTTCTAAATAGGGTGATATTTGAGACAGACTGTTTTTTACAACCGGTTCAAATACTACAGACATAGAGACAGACTGTGTTTTCTCAGGAACACAGAGCTTGGGATATCAAAAATATTGGTGTCCAAGGTATATGTTGGTCAATTTGCCGACGGGCTACCTGGTCCCTTCTTGCAGATATCTTGCTTGCTCCACACAACATTTTCTTTCTAGTCGCCAAATGGTCCCCTGAAGCAATCGGATAGAGCCATTATTAAAATGCAAACTTATCAAAGTCAAACCCTCGTCACCTAAATTAAATCATTTCAAGCATGACTGGCCTTTTATTCCTTGTCCCGGCACCCCCCCCCCCACACACACACACACACGCCTTCCATCCTTCTCTATCCTCCAGCGGTGTCCATCTTGATTCCAGGAAGACGGTCTGCCATTCATGTGAAATGACTTCCCATTTGCATTTATAACTGATGCCTAGACTGAGATGTGACATGAGCCTATGGCTGTGTCCAAAACGACACCCTATTGACCCTACCGTGCACTACTTTTAACCAGAATCCATAGGCCTCATGTCAAATGTAGTTCACTATATAGAGTATAGCATTTAATTTTTGATTAAATTATAACTCTGGGATGACCGATGTCACAATGCAATTAGAGATGGGAAAAGAGAAGAGAAGGATTTAATTGGCTAGCCATCAAGCGGTTCTCATCACACACTTCTCACCTCAGCAAATGTCTGTTGACATGGAATGCCACCGAATGTCATGGGATGCAAAGGGTTATAGTTAGAATGAAATACACTTCACTGTTTGCTCAGTTGATAGAGTATGGTGCTTACAACGACAGGTTGTTGGTTCATTTTCCATGGGGGGCCAGTACAAAGTTTGCACTCCACAGTATAAGTCACTCTGGATATGTCTGCTAAAGGATTTATAGGTGCACCATGTAGTATTCCCCCTCTAACATCTGCAATGAATTTTAAACAAATGACATGATTTGTCTCCTCTTCCTTTACCCAACGAGACTGGAATAGTATTAGCTAGTCCAGGGTGGTTTAGGGTGGGAGGATAGTACTGAATGCTATAGTATTAGCTAGTCCAGGGTGGTTTAGGGTGGGAGGATAGTACTGAATGCTATAGTATTAGCTAGTCCAGGGTGGTTTAGGGTGGGAGGATAGTACTGAATGCTATAGTATTAGCTAGTCCAGGGTGGTTTAGGGTGGGAGGATAGTACTGTGAGTGTCTAAAGTGAATATAAGTAGTACAAATTCTCGGTTTTGGCATATCAATCAATTCCATATGCCAATCCCACAACAAAATTGATCAAAGATATTTGATAGTACATTCTTGGGTAGTACATTGATTGTTAATTGAAAATAAAATAAAAGCTTAGTAAGTTTGTATGAGGAAATTATTGTTTTGTTAGTGCCATGGGCAAACATTTTTCTTCTCTTTATTTCTATAGATAATGTACTGTCGTCATGGTGCCCTGAGGCAGTCAATATGAAACATCTTCATGAGTTAACATTACACATGACTGCACATTTGGTTGACATAATTCTATGTAAAATTATTTGAATAACCAGTCTCCATACCATGCTGGACCATAGCTTTCTTTGATTAAATTCATTGGCTTCACATGATTCATAGATACACCTTAAACTTTGATAAATCATACAATTTCAGGTACGATTTTATGGATAACATGCAAAATAAATTAAATGCTGTCCCAATCGGGAAGCCACAATGACACCCTACAAAAGGCAAGGTCCCAAATCACTGTCCTGGGTTATTGTGAAAGAACGTCTGCAAGAGGCCACCTTCCTCAATCAAATTCCTGAATAATCTGGTCACCAATGGTTTTTCAATCCATTGTAACGCAACTTCTAAAAAAGTATTATAAAAAATCAGGTAATGTAACTACTTGAGCCTAAACAATCTGGTTTAATTGTAACTTGACTACTTGAGCCTAAAATATCTGGGATTCATTGTAACGTAACTACTTGACCCTAAAACTACTTGACCCTGGTGTCTTCTGATTTGTCTTCTTCAGATTTCTAACATATATATTGCGCAAAGGACATAACATGTGACAGAATTTTAATTGTGCACAGTGTGATGTCACACATAGAGGACTGTGATTTTTCATGGCTTGAGAGCATAACTTTCAAAACCAGTAGCTGGAGTCATCTCAAGCTCTTGATCCTCGGAGTCTTGTAAAGCCTTTGACGATGTTGTCGAGACAGAAATGAAAAATGGGACATGAGTGAGGGTGTATGTAAAGGAAATGTTGTTCTCCAAAGCTGCATATTACAGAGCGACGGGCCTGGCCAAGGCTTTACAGTCTTTCCGTGACTGTTATTCCCGGCGACGCTCCTGAAGCTGGCAGATTGTGCTGAGGATGATTAGGAAGAATGAAGCTGACAGGTTAGCTGTCTTTCCAGGGCTTGCTGAGACACGCCGGGATACTCTGTGGAAAAAACAACCGTAAAGTTTAGGTTATGTAAGAGCATGGGTTCTGTGCAAACGGTTGACCTTTTATTATATGAGTCTATGTGGATCTGATGGGGAATAGGGGATTTGAGGACAGTTAGGCAATTATAGAAAAACGTTTAATTAACACATCTCATATCATTTCTACGGCCTAATCATCATTGCAACTGGGATAGAATGGGACGATGGAGGGACTTCATTTCCAAGCTTCTTAATAGCCTATCTATTTCATTTTGAGTCCACGGGAAAATAATTGGTTATCATGCTTTTTTTTCTCAGTTCATCTGAAAAACATGAAAGCCTTTGCATATAGACCCGTAATTAAACAGTTATTTTAGGGGTTTCAATTTAAAGGTGCCGCTCTGCAGTGTCCTTGTCTTGGAAGAGATGGAATTGCTTTGTCTCAGAACTGTCTTTGACTAGGGTTGGGTTCTACATGGCACCCTTTTCCCTGAGTAGTGCACTATTTTTGAACAGTGCCCAATGACCAGAGCCCTACAAAAGTAGTGCACTTTGAAGTGAAAAGGGAGCGATTTTGAATGACAACAGTTTAAGTGAAACCAGTTGTGGTAAAACCCTGAGATCTGCTTAAGAAGAAAGGCTTTGAATTTAAGTAGCTAGCAGTGATCAGAAGGCGAGGTTCCAGCATCTTTGTCCTATCTAGAAGCAATTCTATATTATTATTCCTCTCACTTTCTCTGTCTCTTTCAGTAGATGTTGAAATATTGAATTAGATGGGGGGGGTTTTCTCCATTCTTTTTTGCCCTTTTTTGAGAACGGCTTTGTGAAATTATATATATATATATAACAAAAGTAGAATAATGTGTAATATATATGCTGTATCATATGTGTTTTAGCCATACATATGGACTGTGATTGCAATACACCCAACCCATCCAATGACAAAGCACAAAATGCATATTTCAGAATGTCAGAACATATACATTTTTAACTGTCAAGTAAAAAGTAAACTGTAAATAAAAAAACAAAACAAAAAAAACAAATGTTAGCTGGGGGTAATGGATTATATGCAGTCATTTCTGATCCTGATCCCACCTCATTGAGTTTAAAATATTCAAACAGTATGGGACGATGGCCTTTAAAGTGATGATGTGGCTAAACTAATGGATTTTGACTGGTGGCATAATTCCACATGAGACTCACACTAGCCAAAGGGCATCTATAATAGACTTAGATATCAAAGTCAAGGATGCGGGGAGTGCACATATTGTTATGGCTAATGTGGCCCTGTGTGTCTCCTGGCGCATGCAATGCTGAAGGTTGTGGGTTGGAGTACCTTTGCAGCTGTCCATGTGTGAAATATATGCATGCTGATTATGTCTCCTAAACATCTGTTAAATGGCATTGATCACTGTAAAAATCAAACTCTAATTATTTATCTAGCAGGCATTTAAGAATGCATCCAGGTACAGAAAGCACACATGCGTGCACACACATGCACACAGACACACACACAGAAACACACACACATAGACACACTCACACAAGCACTAATCGAAACTCCAATTGCGTTTAATTAGTGTTCTGATCTAATTCAGGGCAACAAACTGTTCCGTCGGCATTGACAGTTTCACTGAAAATGCCATTAATTCAGAATAGCCGCTTCAGAAGGGCTAACAAGAGCCGTCATTATTCCTCAGTAGTTAAGCTATGAGAATACAAATAAAGTGTTTTGCAGCAACATACCAGTATTAAGGATTGTAGTTCTGTTGTCAAAGGAGAAGGTATGCTGATAAGACCTTAGCAGAGGTGAAGGACAACGTTTTTGTGGAGATCACCATTAAGGGAATTTTCTGTGAATACCGGCTTCAGTCAGAAATGGCCTTTAAAAGCCAATAACTGACTTTTCAGATTGAATCCTGCCCTTCTAGGTCTTATACTTTTTAACTCCTGCTCCAGCAAAGGTCCTCACTGAGAGACATTTTGACATTATTTTCTCTTTTCTCCCTTTGAGAAGCCTACTTCCCTGTGCGTTCTTTTCCATCTCCAGCTCAGCAGAACCCCATCTCGTCTGTGAATATAGTTTAGGAGAGGCGGAGAAACCAAGATTAGGACTAATATGGACGGGAGAGGACGAGGGCTAATCTAAGAGTAGCGCTATCTTGCGTGTGGCATTCCTATCTCCCTCCGGCTCGGACCCTGCTCTGCAGCACCTCTCCCTGACAGACTGACACTTTTGCTTTTTGTGTGCATGTCTACATGTGCTCGGCCTCAGGGTAGTCTCGTTCTGTCTGAATTAAGATATCCCAGCTCGGCTCAATGTATGTGGTTCGAGGCGCTAGTCCCACAAATCTGATTTATTTTCAGAGCTATACTGGATGCAGCGCTTTTTTTTTGTGCATACAGCATTGGGTTAGTAACGGAAAGGTCACTAGTTCGAATCCCTGTGCCGACCAGGCGGAAAATCTGTCATTGCGCATTTGAGCAAGCGGCTTCCTGTAAGTCGCTCTGTCGACATCTGTCCAAACTAACTCAGATTGTGAACGAAACTTTGAGCTCTTTGATTTGGCGAATCAGGTGAATCAGCACAGTGCAATGACAAAAAACTCAGACACGTCTGGGTGTCCCAGAGGAGAGGTTTGAGAACCACTGGCGCAGAAAAAACACTGCCTTTGACGTGTTTGTCTGTCGATTTCCCTGCGAGATGATTTTAATGATTCCATTAGGTTGTGAGATGATGATGACAAAGTGCTGTCAGATTTGACATTGGATGCAAGAAGACTGGGAGGTTTTCTACTCTTCTGCTTCTTTTCTCTCTCTTTCTCTCTCTTTCCCTCTCTCTCTGCCTTGAGGATGATTTTTTGCATATCTCTCTCATCTGTCTGTGGGAAGAGCTGGCAGGGAGCAGGAAATGAAATATGTAATTTGTGTCATTGTGCCTCACGCTCAGACGGTCACATACGAGGTTGTCACTGTTCAAAGCGCACTCGGCCTGCATGCAGCATACCAATATTCCAGGGCTTTTACTTTGCACTCTCTGAAATGGAGTGAAATTAGCCCAGACGTGGGAGGGTTGGAATGTTGCTTGGCCGGCCTGTCGACCTCACAGTCGTAACAGGCATAAATGTATTGATTAACTTGCACAGCGATGTACTTTTTTTTCGTACAAAAGGTATTGGGGTTCAGGATGGTTAATGTTCCCTAGTGCTTTTATCAAATCCTCCCTTGTTGCCTTGTGACATTTAATCAAAACCAAGAGCACTTTACTTCGACAGAGGTCTTCTGACTCAGCTACTGGTTAGCTCTGTTCTCTCAATGAAACCTCGGATTCCGCCTCAGGATTAAAATTCTGGGGATTCCAAGCACCCAACTTAGCCATATGACTTTGACAGATTCCTTCTGTTCCGAATGTTCTTCTTCTGCATATGCATGAGTGAATCTCACAGTGGAAACGCGTATAGTGAATAAATGCGTCAGGAATCAAAGCTGATGAATCCACCTTTTACATCCACAGGAATTATCACCTAAGAAGGTTTAAACCTCTTTATTTTAGAGACAACTTTTGAATTCAGCAAATTCAGCCAATCAGAGTCACCTGGCTTAGATTTATTTTCAATTAGCTTTTATTACAGTTAGCTGCCACCAAGAACAGCCTGTTCGTTGGGCTTGAAAGTCAATAGCTGCCGTTCATCAGGCCATACACATGTCCCTATGTCCATCTGTGTCCATCGAATGGATTTTATTGGCTGTTCTTTGCTACATAGATGAATTCCATGTAATTTACAATGGAAAAATCCTAGTAACCATAGATGATCCTCTGTGCTATCGATCTATAAATGAAGGACTAAATCTAAAGTTGCTTGGCATTTAGGCCTATCCTTGGATTAAGGGGCATTGACTTGTTAGGAAGTGGTTTAACATACATACATCAATTTCTACACTGAACAAAATTAGAAACGCAACACTTTTGTTTTGGCCCCATTTATCATGAGCTGAACTCAAAGATCTAAGACTTTCTGTATGTACACAAAAGGCCTATTTCTCTCGAATATTGTTCACAAATCTGTCTAAATCTGTGTTTGCCGAGATAATCCATCCACCTTACAGGTGTGGCATATCAAGATGCTGATCAGACAGCATTATTATTGCACAGGTGTGCATTAGGCTGGCCACAATAAAAGGCCACTCTAAAATTTGCAGTTCAATGCCAGAGATGTCGCAAGTTTTGAGGGAGCATGCAATTGACATGCTGACTGCAGAAATGTCCACCAGAGCTGTTGCCCGTGAATTGAATGTTCATTTTTGTACCATAAGCCGTCTCCAAAGGCATTTCAGAGAATTTGGCAGTCTATGCAATCAGCCTCACAAACGCAGACCACGTGTAACCACACCAGCCCAGGACCTCCACATCCAGCATCTTCATCTCCAAGATCATCTGAGACCCACCACCTGGACAGCTGCTTCAACAATCGGTTTGCCAAAACAAAGAATTTCTGCACAAACTCAGGGAAGCTCATCTGCATGCTCGTCGTCCTCATCGGGGTCTCGACCTGACTCCAGTTCGTCGCTGTAACCGACTTGAGTGGACAAATGCTTACATTCGATGGCGTCTGGCACTTTGGAGAGGTACTCTCTTCACGTATGAATCCCGGTTTTCACTGTACAGGGCAGATGGCAGACAACATGTATGGCGTTGTGTGGGTGAGCGGTTTGCAGATGTCAACATTGTGGATCGAGTGGGCCATGGTGGCGGTGGGGTTATGGTATGGGCAGGTTTGTGTTATGGACAACGAACACAGGTGCATTTTATTGGTGGCACAGAGATACCGTGACGAGATCCTGAGGCCCATTGTTGTGCCATTCATCCACAACCATCACCTCATGTTGCAGCATGATAATGCACGGTCCCTTGTTGCAAGGATCTGTACACAATACCTGGAAGCTGAAAACATCCCAGTTCTTTCATAGCCAGCATTCTCACCTATTGAGCATGTTTGGGATGCTCTGGATCGTATACGACAGGTATTCCAGGTCCTGCCAATATCCAGCAACTTCGTACAGCCATTGAAGAGGAGGGGACCAACATTCCACAGGTCACAATCAACAACCTGATCAACTCTATGCAAAGGAGATGTGTTGCACTGCGTGAGGCAAATGGTGGTCACCCCAGATACTGACTGGTTTTAGGACCCCCCCGGACCCCGCCAATACAGTAAAACTGCACATTTTAGAGTGGCCTTTTTTTGCGGCCAGCCTAAGGCACACCTGTGAAGTAATCATGCTGTCTAATCAGCATCTTGATATGCCCAACCTGTGAGGTGGATGGATTATCTCGGCAAAGGAGAAGTGCTCACCAACACCGATTTAGACAGATTTGTGAACATTATTTGTGAGAAATAGGCCTTTTGTGAACATAGAGAAAATCTTAGATCTTTGAAAAAAAAAAGTGTTGCGTTGATAATTTTGTTCAGCGTAGGAATGTTTGTGTCAATATACTATTGTAACTGCACATATACCTATTTTTTGTCTCGCTGCGACAACTTCCAACAAAGATGTAATTTGCACCAAGACAATCAGCTTTTTTTCCATAACCAGGAAGTCATGGGAGTCAACTAGGTGGACACACTCACTCGCCTGGCCACCTCACTGAGCTTTCCAGGTGCTCAAGCCACCAGAGCCGCTGACCAATTGGCATCGTCCACCATCCAAAATGACTGGCTAGCAGCACAGCAAAGGCTCAAATAGGCTATTCTGTCTGTTTGGGTGTTTCTAAAGAAAATCCTAGACCATGAAACCATTATTAACAACATAAACTTGAACCAACTAGCTCATATATTAGTCAAGTGAACTGTATTAGCGAGTTCATTTTAACCCAGAGGACAACAGAGGTCATGTGACAACTGATCCTTCTGCCAAAGGTCTTGGAGTCTTTACCTTCACCACATTAAAGATGACAGAACAGTAATAGAATAATTCATTTGTCCTTGAGCTGACAGACAGACACACACACACCGACACACACAGACACACACACACACAGGCACACACACAGGCAGAGACACAGACACACACACAGACAGACACACACACAGACAGACACACACACACACAGTGCATCCACACACAAGTTCCTACTGGGGCCTCAAGGAAATGTAATGAACCTTCCCAACATAAAAACATTAATAGACTCCCTTTGATGGGCCACTAAATAACATGGAAGGTGGGGAGGAGATGAGCCAATTTATTAAGCTGCGTCCTCAAGACGAGAGATACCCACCCTACTTCAGAGGGAAGTGTCTAGTGTAAAAGGTCACTCATGCATAGATCAACAGTCCCCATAGGGAAATTAGAATTATGTGAACAAACATTATATATTTTGGACATCTCCCACCTAAGCAGATAATCTGTGAAAATTACCCAAGGGATACTGTTTTCTCAGAATCCACTGTTGCTTTTGCATAAATACTATATTATTTATATATTTACTTTTTAGAGATGAAAAACCAAACCCCAAAAAATATCCACTCAAACTGCACTACATTCAATACATGTATGCTGTCCTAATGGAATAATGGAATAAGGGAAGAAAAACATAGAACATGTTTCATTCCATTATCTTGATTGATCACGATTATTCAAGATCTTGGCGTGATCTCAAGGCACATTGACATTGAACGGGAACCATTTTTAGCATGTTCTCCAGGCTTTCGGTGTTTACTCATTTAATGATATAATCAAAACGAATCTTAGCCATTAACAAGCTATGACCCGTATCATTTACATTATGCAGAGAAGAGAGAGAAGGGAGAGGAAATGTCTCGATGGCTTTTGCAGCTGCCTGTCATGCGTACACTCAGTGGTCCTGGGAATTATTGCCATGTCATTGGTCCTTATTATGGTACATCACTAGACTACTCCCCTATGGAAATAACAAGCTACTGCATCTGTAAGAACTAAGACATCACAGGCATCGAAATAGGGAAGTGAGATGGAGAAAGGACAGGGAGAGGGATGTGTGGAGATAGATCAGGCGGTAGAGTTTATAGAGAGCTGGCGTGCTCCTCTGTGCTTCTCATTAAGACGGGGGCTATATCAGGCGCACAGGATCGACATGGGATTGACTTTTCGCTGCGTCTCCATCTGCCCCGGATACGCTACACAGGTGGCCAGGAGACAGCAACTTCCTGTGGGACAGATATAGAAACGGTGCCCTCAGGGTGTGGGAGTGTATTTGTTGGGGTGAGGCACACACACACAGGTAGACACCTGGTGTTTCTTCGCCTGTTCAGACAGACTGTACCGAGTCAGCTTAGCGTGAGACCTGGCACACCGTGTAAGAAAACACAAGCCATCCCAGCACAGGGGGTGTTTTTTGCGTACAACAGAGAGGTTCCCATTCAAAAGCGCTAATTAAGGTTTGTTGGAATGGGTCAATATTGGGAACGCTCATTTAAATTTCATGTACAGGTCTCCAGCTGCAATGTCAGCAGTAAGTAGAAACTTTGTGGTCTAAACAAGAGGAATGGTATGTTTTTGCCGCGTAATCGGAGCCGGCCTAGAAGAGCGAATGTCTCTTACTGAGTGAGTGAGTCCATCACTGACTGACTGACCGATCGTCTGACCGACCAACCCTTGTTAAATAGCGTAGTGGTTAGAGACACAGGCTCCAGAACAACATTCGACTCCAATAACAGTCTAAACCCATTATACCTGAGGTTCAGGGCAGAAAACACTTGGCTGGCTATAAACTAATGTAGCCACATAATAGGCAGCCTAAAATAAAACAGTTCTTGTGGTCATTTGGATTTGTTCAGGATAGACAAACACTTCACTGCCTACATGATTCTCTCGTCTTTTCACTAGACAAAAGTCATTTATTGACACCTATATTGATAGATACTCAATGTAATTAATGAATGGCTAATTAGCTGTTAAAACGGCCAGTGGTAAAAGAGGATTTGTTCAGAAAAGACAAAAACGTTGCTGCCTACAACCCTCTGTAGCTACGGGAAGTATAAAATGAAACTTTACTGTAGTAATGGCCAAACGAGGCTTTCATTAGCGTTATTTTAGCAGCATGATATTATACTGGCAGCACTTAGATTTTCATTATTACAATAAAAACCATAATTGAAAGGTGATATAGTTACCAATCTAGTATGTAAAAAAAACAACAGACAAGAACATTGGAACAGACTTTAAACATACAATTACAGACTAGATTGAAAAACTAGATTGTTAACTATATCGCCTTATATAGTTCAGTGATGACTTTTATTTTGAAAAAATAACATCTGTGTTAGTGCTGCTAGCATAATATCATGCTGCTATAATAATGGCCATCACTTGTTTACTTATATTGCGACAATTTCTGGTGGATTTTCGAATAATGTCTTCAAGATAGTAAAACACTTCGCTGGCTACACGATTCTCTCGTCTTTTCACTTGAAGTAAAAGTCAGTTATTGTCACCTATATTGATACAGTAGTTATTGTATCAATGTAATTCACGAATGGCTAATAAGCTGTTAAAATGGCCAGTGTATGGCAAAAGCCATACAGTTAATAGATGCTATTTGTGCTGGTAGTAAAATTAATAAGAAACGTTAAAAAGTTTAACGCAATGCATGTCTAGCGACATATTACTAGCTAATAAGCTTTTAAAACAGCCATTGGCAAAAGTTATGCAGTTCATAGAGACTATTTTCTATGAGGTAAAACACGATGGTTAATGGTTTCTAACGAAATATTCAAACTTGGTGATGTTAAGGCATGAAAATATCATATAATATCGATATGCTATACTGACACACAGCAAATGATCAGCTCTGTGGCGTATTGGTTTAAGACACAGCCTTTCACTTGGGTGACCAGGGTTCGAATGTCGAGAGGGCAGCCATGATAACTGCTTTTTATTGGGGGCTGGCTGAACTAGGCTTGCCTGGTTTCTTGTTTTTTTTTGCTGGAAGAAGAGCGAATGTCTCTTACTGAGTGAGTGAGTGATTGTCTGAGTGCCCCGTGTTAAATAGCTTAGTGGTTAGAGAAGCGGACTTGTGAACTATAGGTCCAGAGTTCGTATCTCCCTGCAGGTGAAGCGAAGTACGCATTATTCCGTATAGATGAAAAAGTTGCTGGCTAAAACTGTCAATATCTACATTATATTAAGCCTGAAATAATACAGTTAACGATTATAATGCGACTATTTCTGGTGGATTTTCGAAATACGCTGGCTACAACATACAGTAGTTATGTTATAGTAAGCCTTAACTGAAACTATACAGTTATATTGCAACTTCAGTCTCGCTAGCAATTGCTAAATTCTTATAATTATTCCTAGAAAATTAGTAGATACTAGTAAGCCTATTGCTGGCTAATAAGCTGTTAAATCGGCCAGTGGCAAAAGCCATATAATTCAAAGACGGTATGGTGGAGGTAAACTTAATAAAAAACGTCAGTCAGTTTAACACAATCCTCAAAGGAGTCTAGTGACTGCTGGAACGTGTAATGCCGTGGCGTTGTGGTTAAAGACAGTACCTCTCATATGGAAGACCTGAATTCGAATCTATTGAGAGCAACAATGTTTTTTAATTATTGCTGGTAGATTCCACTATTCTCTCGTCTTTTCACTTGATGAATAAGTTAGTTATCGACACCTTTATTGATAGTTATTATATCAATGTCATTCACGAATGAAAGAAAAAAGTATGTTGTTTTGCCATGAAAGAAATAGCTTTGGCAGACTCGCCGGCAACTTCTCAATTCATATTACTATTCCAGTAAGTTAGTAGATACCGGTAAAACTTGTACTGGCTAATATGTTGTTAAAACGGCTAGTGGCAAACGCCATACATAGACGCTATATGTGGTGGAGGTAAATTTAGTAAGAAACTTTAGTCAGTTTAACTGTATCAATGTCATTCACCAATGGCCAATTAAATGGTAAAATGGCCAGTGGCAAAAGAAGATTTGTTCAGGATAGACGCAAGAGGCTATACTGACAGCCAGTTACAGTACAGCTCTGTGGTGTAGTTGTTAATGACATAATCTTTCATGTGGGCGACCCAGGTTAACATTTCGAGGGGGAAACACTTTCTATTACGGGACGGCTGAACTAGGTTTGCCTGGTTTCTTGTTTAATTATACTTTTACAGTATTCATCCAAATTTCATGACGTCCAATTCTTGATTAAGTCCCTGCTTCATCGCAACAACTCCCAGCAGACTTAAGACAGTCGATGTCGTGATACGGGTCATCCGATACACATGTAAGGCCTTTGTGGTTCTTATCCTGGTGCTTGCTCAACTGCTTGTGTTTTTTTTCACCAGCATCCCTATGCACTTCAAGGTAGAAGAAACGCATTCTGTTTTACCTTGATTGAGCTCAAAGGTGCCCAAACCACCATGAGAGGAGTCATTAGATCACAATTGGGACATATTTGATCACCTACACCCAAACCCAGAAGGTGCCAGCCAATTGCACTCCTCTCTGTTGGACCCCAGGGCTAATCCGGAACCAGGATTTGAAGCTTGGTCTCGCAGTGATGCAGCTAACTTACAAGGCAGTGACTTTCACTGCTTCGTCCACTCAGGGGCTTGAGTTTTGTACAGTACCTGTTTAAGGTTTTCTAGGCCCTAAGAATGACTATATGGTGAATCTTTCTGAAAAGTAAAAGCTTAAAGCTGAGTGCTGAAGTGAGGTAGAGGTCTGGGCTCAAGACTCTGGACCACACATGCCTGGAGTGAGGTAGAGGTCTGGGCTCCAGACTCTGGACCACACATGCCTGGAGTGAGGTAGAGGTCTGGGCTCCAGACTCTGGACCACACATGCCTGGAGTGAGGTAGAGGTCTGGGCTCCAGACTCCGGACCACACATGCCTGGAGTGAGGTAGAGGTCTGGGCTCCAGACTCTGGACCACACATGCCTGGAGTGAGGTAGAGGTCTGGGCTCCAGACTCTGGACCAAACATTACTGCATATAAAAAACAACCAATGTGCAAAAAAAACACCACATTGTCTCCTTGTCATGTTATTCAAAGTTCTCGTTGACGCAGCCAGACTGAGCCTCTTTCCGGTTTTGTCGGGTCTTGGGTCCTCCGTAAAAAGTGTGCTTCGTATTTCTTATATGCAGCGCCTATTTGTATTCATGTCACTTTCAATAGTTTTCGAGAGCGACAAAAGGATCCGGTGACGTGTGTTCAGTGGCCGTGGAGAGGACTTGGTGAATAATTCACAGGTCTGTTTTACATATGTAGGCCATTAGTGTTAAGGATGGGGTGGGAAGTGGTACAGGAGAGAGGGGTAGGAGGGTGGAGAGGTGGAGAAATGGAGCAGTGGAAGGATGCAAAGGAGCATGAGGAGCGGGAGGTGGTTAGGAGAGAGATGGGAGTGAGATTAAGTGACAGAAAGCAAGTGAGAGTGAAAGAGAGTGTGTGTGTGTGAGAAATCGAGAGATAGAGAACGGTAGGTTAAAGACTTTTGAAACACGCCAGTCGTTCCTCTCCTTCTTTCCCAACACACAATTCTCCCAAACTAATTAGCTAAGTACGTCCAGCTCCTTGTCAGACTTTCTCTCTCTCTCCATGCAAACAACAATCTACTGGCCCATTAAATGACACTTTCCCCTTTCGCCTTTCCCTGAAAATGCCTCGCTGCAAACCTGATGTGTTTACTGACACAAATTAGCCCATTACCCATGCCGCTCATTACTGTGGAGTTCGGCTGTGTCTGACGCCGATTCCCCATCTTCGTATGTGTGTCTGTGGACATTTTGATGACTGTTGGGGTGTGTATTTACCCACAGTGCATACAAGGAAATGTGATGGGTCATAACTGGAGAAGAATACTGAGAATATTCTAGAAATAGGAGAAGGTCTCTCACTCACATTCTCAATTGTGGTAGATGGACTGTCAAATTGCATTTTAAATTGGGTACTAGAAACTGTTTCTCAAGGTAACACCTATTTATTTCTATCCAGAGGACCTACAGACAGAATGTTACTTGACTAATTTAAGGGGGATCTTTAATCTGGATAGAAATGTCCTATTCTTCTCTGACTGTCCTTTGAACTAATATAAACAGTCTATTATGATGGAGAAACATTCCTTTCTCTCTTTGTGCCTCCTAATTGAAGTATTCTTCCTCAAAGTATTTGTAAAATATATAAGTACTTCCAACCATCCCCAACTTTCTCCCGAGCACCCAAGAAAAGAAAGGAATATAACAGGTTTTTTTTAATGGACATGAAAACTTTTCACAAAGGAGCAGCTGTCAGGCACAGCGGTCCGTTTCAAGCTCCTCCATCTGCCGGCTGTTGAGTCCTAACTCCCAGCCAGAGTAGGACACCAGTGCCTCCCTAGTGCCACGACTGCTTTCTTCTCGCTCCCCATAAACACGCTCCTCCAATCATTCTGAGGGTCCTCTCCTTTGCCAGACAGCTGCCTCTTGGCGTAGCATTGTGGCGTTCGTCTCTGGTGCCGCAGTGTTGTAATTAGAGGCCGGGCAGAGCGGGGAGCAGTGATTGCCACTCGCCTCCACGGACATTAGCATATACCCAAATGTGCATGTAGCCACGCACGCAGGCCCTCACTGATAATCACGACCAGACAGAAAGAGCCAAGAGGAAACGTATCATTGCGAGTTTTAAGCCTGGCTAATTAAACATTGGGAAACCCGCTTCCTCCCTCCTCTCATCTTTTTTTCTGCCCTTCTCCTCTTTCCTTCCCTTGCCTCTTCACTCCCCATCCTGCCATCCTCTCCGCTTCCCTCTGGCTTGGCACAAGGCCTAATCTCTTCTAGCTAAGTTGATTTGGGGGGTGGGACTAATTGACGCAAATTGGGTTTGTAACCAGTGAAAGACCACAAACGTTTCTTTTCGCCATGTTAATGACACCAGCAAAATATTTTTACGTGATAAAGATATTTACGTGATAAAGATATAATGAGTATATTTCATTTTGACCTTGGTGGTAGTGTCAATGTCACAGGGCAAGCGTGGCAAGGCGCCACTGTAACAGACCTCCGTCAACCAGAAAAGCGGTAAATCGGGAAGCTGCACTGTGACCATTGTTTTTAGCTAGAAAGAACCGGTCCTAATTCAGAGGCGATATAATGCCTTTGTTCAGCTGCTTAGAAGCTGGCCATGTCCTTCTGTTGGAATCATTAACTGTCCCTGCCAGAAAATTGGTTTATGGGTTACGGTGGCTTTTATGTGACGCTAACGGGATGTTAGAAGCGACAGAGGCAGCCATTTAGGAGAAGTTGAGATAGGGGCCGTGACGTGAGCTGGCTTTTTGTAGGTCCCATGACACCAAGTTCACCTGTGCTTTAATGTAATTAGGAGCATTTGGGGATATTCTTTCCTTTGCTGACGTCCTGAGTTAGTATGAAGTTCATTTGATTTGCAAAATGGTTGGAGGCTCAAAGTAAAACAGGATGAGATGAATGTGGAAAGTGCAGGTTGTAACAATGTTTCCCAAATCCCATTCCTTTCTGGCGCCTCCTCTCTTGGGCAGTTGTTGTTCTGTTTTATGAGATAGCAGATACAACAGACCTTGTGATGCAATTGCCTATTCTAGTGAATTTAATTTGGTTACCGCGGGGGGCCTCAATTTGACTCCAGCAGAACGTCTCTCAGAGGAACTGACAGGGTTTTGCCCTGTTCTGCTGAAGCCTTGGGACTGTGGTCCATATAGGAATCAGGAAAAATGTAAGATGCCAACAAAAAAATATGATAATAGAACATTTCCAAAAAATATACTGCATCTGTTGAATCTTGTCTTGAAGAGAAACCAATGTTGTGAACAGGTGAGAGGGGGAGTCAAAAGGCTGTGGACAATTCATACATGCAAAGGTTAGGAGCTTCAACATTTAACTCAGTCAGAAGTGCACCGCCATTAATCAAATTTGTTATTTTTGCTTAGGAGTATGAGATACAGGTGAACCCAGTACTAAAGACCCTTGGAAAAGTGTTGTCATTATACAGTGGATATAAAAAATCTACACATCCCTGTTAAAATGACAGGTTTTTGTGAAAAAGAATTCGGAGACCGGGCCGCAGGGGAGTATTCCAACATGATAACGACCCTGCACACCTCCAAGACGACCACTGCCTTGCTAAAGAAGCAGAGGGTAACGGTGATGGACTGGCCAAGCATGTCTCCAGACCTAAACCCTATTGAGCATCTGTGGGGCATCCTCAAACAGAAGGTGGAAGAGCGCAAGGTCTCTAACATCCACCAGCTCCATGAATCTCTGGTGAAATTCATGCCCAAGAGGGTTAAGGCCGTTCTGGAAAATAATGGTGGCCACACAAAATAATTTGTACATTTTTACTTAGGGGTGTATAAAATATATTTAAAAAAAAAACGCACAATAACCTGGTTGCATAAGTGTGCACACCCTTAAACTAATACTTTGTTGAAGCCCCTTTTGATTTTATTACAGCACTCAATCTTTTTGGGTAGGAGTCTATTAGCATGGCACATCTTGACATGGAAATATTTGCCCACTCTTCTTTGCAAAAGCGCTCCAAATCTGTCAGATTGCAAGGACTGCTCCTGTGCACAGCCCTCTTCAGATCACCCTACAGATGTTCAATTGGATTCAGGTCTTGGCTCTGGCCGGGCCATTCCAAAACGTTAATCTTCTTCTGGTGAAGCTTTTGTGAATTTGGATGTGTGCTTTGGGTCATTGTCATGCTGAAAGGTGAACTTCATCTTCAGCTTTCTGACGGAGGCCTGAAGGTTTTGTGCCACAATTGCTTGGTATTTGGAACTGTTCATAATTCCCTCCACCCTGACTAAGGCCCCAGTTCCAGCTGAAGAAAAGCAGCCCACCACTATGCTTCACTGTGGGTATGGTGTTCTTTGGGTGATGTGCAGTGTTGTTTTTGCGCCAAATGTACCTTTTGGAATTATGGCCAAAAAGTTCAACTTTGGTTTCATCAGACCATAACACATTTGTGGTTTTGGGGGACTTAATGTTTGTTTTTTCAAACTTCAGCCGGGATTGGATGTTTTTCTTTGTAAGAAAAGGCTTCCGTCTTGCCACCCTACCCCATAGCCCATTCATATGAAGAATGTAATTGTTGTTACATGTTGCACACAGCCAGTACTTGCCAGAAATTCCTGCAGTTTCTTTAGTGTTGCTGTAGGCCTCTTGGAAGCCTCCCTGGCCAGTTTTCTTCTCGTCTTTTCATACATTTTTGAGGGACGTCCAGTTCTTGGTAATGTCTCTGTTGTGACATATTTTCTCCACTTGATGATGACTGTCTTCACTGTATTCCATGGTATATCTAATGGTTTGGAAATTATTTTGTACCCTTCTCACGACTGATATCTTTCAACATTGAGATCCCTCTGATGCTTTGGAAGCTCTCTGCGGACCATCACTTTTGCTCTGAGATGCAACTAGGAAAATCCTACTGGAACTGCTGATTAATCAGAGTCACTTTAAATGATAGCAGGTGTGTAATGATTTCAATTTAACAAGAGTTTGAATGTGATTGGTTAATTCTGGCCACATCCCCAGTTATAAGGGGGTGTGCTCACTTATGCAACCAGGTTATTGTATGGTTTTTATTTTTCATTATTCCCCCTCAAAGATTTCAGTTCATTTTTCAATTGAATTGTTCACATTATAAGTCACATTAAATATGGAAACATTTCTGACATGATCTATCTTTGTCTCATTCTTTTACATCACAAAAACCTGGCATTTTAACAGGGGTGTGTATATTTTTTATATCCACTGTAGGTTCTTCTGTCCTGGTTGTTGAGACTTGGGGGTTCCAAACGTCTTCCATTTCACAATGAACGTTCCCACTGTGCAGCTTTTCTCTCAATATTTTCTCCTGATCTATGCCTCAACATGGGCTATTGTATGTAGATTGATGGCAGAGACATTTATAACACCACAAATGTGGAAAAAGTGAAAGGGTCTGAATAGTTCCCCAAGGCACCGTACGTGTATATTTTCTAATACTGGCTGAGTTGACGAATTTCTATGTGGCACTGTGACAATGGTTTTAAATTTCAGATTATATTGAGTTGCCAGTGCTGTGATTGAATGTTTGTTTTTCCAACATCATGCCGCACTGTGACAGATGGTTGAACAGCGGTACACTGTCACAAGCTGTCCCAAGCCTTCCTTATAGTTAGTTAAACACAAACTTCTCCATTTAAATCTCTACATCCTCCCTGACTGACCTTAATTTGGCTTACGACGAGGAAAAAACACAGTTCCTGAATAAACAACACTACCATGGCCGGAGGCCTTTGAAGCATGTCGAGGGTCTGAGAAACCCACCTAATTTATTCTGTATAAATAGGGGACGTAATTGCAGGGTGGCTTTCCAAATGTCTCTTTCCCTTCGTAGTGCACACTTTTTAAAGGAGGATAACTATGCCCTAGGTGGCAGCACAGGTGACTGAGAGGGGACAAGGCCTTCCATTATTTGATTGATGTGTGGTTCACTGAGTGGTGGACTTTGTTGTAATTACTCACCGTGCTCGCTGTGATAACGGAAATTAATCAAGCCATTATGTTGCTGAATTTTATCATCAGGCTGGAATAATTGAATAAACCAACCTTGCTTGAAAGTTACTGGACAATCTTTGTTTCAAGGTCTAGAAAGGCCATGCATTTGATGTGGCTGATAGGAAGAGAAAGTGAGAATGTTGGATTTGTTTGTACTCAGAGGCAGCTTCTGAATTACTCTAATCAGTAATCTATAATTACCGGGGTAACAGCAGTTCGCAGATTGAATGAAAACCTGGTGGTTTCATTACATTCCCTTCCCTTTCAGTTCAGCTCTAAGACCCATTATAAACTGGGTGCAGTTCCAGTCCTGAATGCTGATTGGTTGAAAGCCATTGTAGTAAATTAGACCATATGCCACAGGTACGACAAAGACTTCACTTTTTTACTTTTGTAATTGCTTTTGTAATCAGTAAATAATAGGAACAGTTGGGGTTACTTACTAAATGACCAATATACTACAGCGAATAGCCATATCCAGGCACTCAGTGTTGTGTTGTACCTATGAACAGTCCATGGTATATTGGCCATCTGGGAAACCCCCATGCCTTACTGCCTTGTTAAAATGTAATACAATGACTGGACAACGCTGAGGTATAAAGTGCAAATAGCTAATTCAATATATGGCCATTCCAGTGACCATAAAAGCACATGAAATACAAATCACTCAGTTCTTTTCCTGTGATGAATTAATTGAAGAATCAAAAGCCCTTGTGCAGCTTTCTGAATCTCCTCAAAATCCTTTCAGGATTGGAGCTCAAATAGGCTGAGAATAACCTGTGGTTCGACCCCAGGGGCATCTCCTAATTGCATCTGAACGAACATGAAACCCTCATCCACTTCTCTTATTCTACACCCCCCTAATTGGCACTGGCCAATTAGAGCTTGGATCGGCTCCCCGAAAGGGTTTCTGTCCGTCCCTTAGAATCGTGAATCATTCCAGTTGCTTGGAGTGTCAGTGAAAATCCATTACCCGACTATGTTCAATTAGGATTTTCTGTGGAAAAAGTGTCTCCTACAGGAGATGGCCTGGGAGTGTGTGATGGGATTTTTCTCTCCCGGAGACAAATGCAATAAAATAGCCCTTTTCCTGGAACCAACCAAATATTCAAATCTTTACAGAGACTCATAAATGGACGGTTTCAACCGAATGGTGAGGCCACATTCCAAACAAAATTACCATATTTTTCTGTTTATGAGACAAATTCATTAATAAAAAAGCTGTTCTCATTCTTCAATGTCGCATTTTTTCAATTTCCTGGCGCTTGACGCTTTAATGCAAAATCCAAAATCACCACAGGTCCACTTAGAAATGGCACGTGTTTGTGATGACAGTGAGCAGGTGCATAATAAGTTCATGTACTTGCATGTATACTAATGACTGTGGCTCATGGATTTAAATAGGTGTTTAATGACTGGACGCCAGGGCGGAGGCTCCTGCTGGTTTCAGAGAGTGGAGAGACCTCTGTAATCATCCCTGCACCAATCCTCCTACGCGTTTATTCCCATCCACACTGACCTAATTGCCAGCATGTAATTGCTTTCCTCTTTGCTACCTGTGAATCACGACATGCTGCAAAAATTGACCGATATTGTTTTTGAGGGTTTTGTAAGGATGGTTTTTAAAGGGGAATTATCTCAACTTTTTACATTGTAATTTAAGAACATGTCCACAATATATCTAGTGGTACACAAAACATAAAGCAACCGGATGCTCTTCCTGGCCAGAAATCATATTAGATGGCAGAAAACATATCAGAACTACATACATTGAGTTTTTTGTGGGGGGTTTTCTGCTTCATTTGACAGGAAAGTGGTAAAGGTATATATATATATATATACAGTGGGGAGAACAAGTATTTGATACACTGCCGATTTTGCAGGTTTTCCCACTTGTAATTTTTATCATAGGTACTCTTCAACTGTGAGTGAAAAAAATCCAGAACATCACATTGTATGATTTTTAAGTAATGAATTTGCATTTTATTGCATGACATAAGTATTTGATAGATCAGAAAAGCAGAACTTAATATTTGGTACAGAAACCTTTGTTTGAAATTACAGAGATCATACGTTTCCTGTAGTTCTTGACCAGGTTTGCACACACTGCAGCAGGGATTTTGGCCCCCTCCTCCATACAGACCTTCTCCAGATCCTATAGGTTTCGGGGCTGTCGCTGGGCAATACGGACTTTCAGCTCCCTCCAAAGATTTTCTATTGGGTTCAGGTCTGGAGACTGGCTAGGCCACTCCAGGACCTTGAGATGCTTCTTACGAAGCCACGCCTTAGTTGCCCTGGCTGTGTGTTTCGGGTCGTTGTCATGCTGGAAGACCCAGCCACGACCCATTTTCAATGCTTTTACAGAGGGAAGGAGGTTGTTGGTCAAGATCTTATGATACATGGCCCCATCCATCCTCCCCTCAATACAGAGCAGTTGTCCTGTCCCCTTTGCAGAAAGCATCCCCAAAGAATGATGTTTCCACCTCCATGCTTCACGGTTGGTATGGTGTTCTTGGGGTTGTACTCATCCATCTTCTTCCTCCAAACACGGGGAGTTTAGACCAAAAAGCTTTTTGTCTCATCAGACCACATGACCTTCTCCCATTCCTCCTCTGGATCATCCAGATGGTCATTGGCAAACTTCAGACGGGCCTGGACATGCGCTGGCTTGAGCAGGGGGACCTTGCGTGTGCTGCAGGATTTTAATCCCTAACGGCGTAGTGTGTTACTAATGGTTTTCTTTGAGACTGTGGTCCCAGCTCTCTTCAGGTCATTGATCAGGTCCTGCCGTGTAGTTCTGGGCTGATCCCTCACCTCCCTCATGATCATTGATGCCCCACGAGATATATATATATATATAATGTGTTTGCATAATTAGGAGAAACACAGAGAATGCTTCCCAAATGGCATCCTACTCTGTAATTAATCTCTGCTTTTTGACCAGGTCAGGGCTCTGTAAGGCCTCAAGCCAACCTGTTCCCTTTTTTTTATTCCCACTGAGCTGAACAGAAGAGCTCATCGTGTCATGGTCATCCATCCACCATACAGACTTTTCAATATGACAAATTCTTCTCATCAATCTAAGCACATGAAAAGCCTGTACACTATATGTTCATTATCATCCATTGTAATCACTTTGTTAATATAATTGCCATCTAGGATAATCTTTGGATGATAATGAAGTTCTCCCTAACTAGAATTTGAAACTTAGACCAACAAAGTGCCTCGGGAGCGCTCCTTTATCGGGTGGTAATTACGGTACTAGATCATGTCTCTTGCACTAATTATCAGGACTATCACTGTCTATGATAAAGATTCTCCATTATTCCTCCTAGCTTTGACAGGGGTAATGAACAGCCTATTTGCCTTGCTGAACTTTAGAGGAGTGGCTAGGATCAGAAAGCACTGTCAAATCACCCATGGCAACTTGGAAAGAATTATCCTACACACATACACACTTCACTTTGACTACGTCCATATACATTAGTCACAGTATGCCACTCAATATGAAACAATGTACTGAAGTTTTATGATAAAGTGGTATGTATTTTGGTTGTGGGTATATTCCTAGGGCACTAATGCCACTTGTAGAGATTATTTTACAGATGCGTTCCATACTGCCTATACTCATTGAGGGACTTAACAGGCGCTATTGTTCCGCTTAATTATGTCTACAGTATTGCTCATCTGCCCAGGTTGATAGATTCATAAGTGGTCAAATTAAGGATTCAGAAGCAGGTGAAAACTATAACTCCTTGGTGTCTTCTATTAAGGTGCCAAACACCAGTAAAAACTTTCAAAACGGATGCTATGTTTTATGTTTATCCCTTTAAAATACTTATTCAGGCAGCTATTCATAGTTTTCACATGACGTCACGATACACGAGAACACCTATTGAGGCGGGCAAAACAAAGTCTCCTTCCATTGCCCACCAGGGACAACTTTTGCTAGTTATACTTGCAATCACATCTACGTAATCAGTGTAATGAATGACATGGTCTGTTTTCGTCTGCACTGATGCAACCAACTTCACCAACTTAGCTAACTTTAGAGAGACTAGCAAAACCTCACTTGTTAAACAAATAGCGTTAGCTAAATTAATAACAAAGTTAATACAGGAGAAAATCGCACCAACCCGCCTTTTCCACAGCAACCCAAGCTGTCAATGGTGGGTCATTAAACAATAGGAATGGTTTACTTGACATTGGGATATCGTATATTATTATCGGTACATTTGTCATTCTGTGTTATACTGGATACACTACACAACTCGGACTACCCATAGAACCAACAGTAGTTTAGGTAAATTAGCAATCAACTTCGCCTTGCCAATTAATAATTTCTCCTCTTTCACTTCCCAAACAATTGTACTATTGACCCAACCTGATCGAATGTACAGATAGCTGTCTGTACTTTTGTACGCTTTCGTTTTGGTAGCAGTGTAAGGGGATGAATTCTCCACAAGGTATATGTACACATCCCCAAAGTTCAGCTCCAGCAGGGATTTCACTGTTTTTAACGATGTTAATAACGCACCGGGTTCTGTACATGGGTCACAAGTGCCTAAGACTTGCAGAGTGTTTGCATACCTTTGTTTTGTAAGGTGACCTAAACACTCATGGGCTGTTGATGTAGAAAAATTGCCCGGCTTGTGCTGTAGCTCCATAGAATTCACGTAGTGTTAGCCACCATGTTTTAACAATGTTTTGCTCGCTAGGCTTTCAAAGCAACCACGTGACTGAAAACAATCAATATCTTTGTCCAGCGAGTAACAACACACCAACGAAGGAGTTTCAGTACATTTTCAACAAAACAGTTTTACTTCTGTCGGCAACCAAATGGCTTTTAAAACACTGGTGTTTTGCTTCACTTCACATTAACTGTGGCGGTAGTGACCACTCACTGCATCCATCAGTATTGTGTTTATGTGACCACATCTTGAACTAAGACTCCCCCACAGATTTTTGACACGCCTGGCATGCCTGCATAATGTTTTCAGGATGCGTTCCTGTCTCGCCATGTTTGTCCTCCTGCTGTATTGACTGGGTGACCTATGTAGGCTATGTCAATGTCAAGGGGAATTATAATCCAGGTGTTGGGATTTGGGGCCAGGCTTTGGAAAGGGATGGCATGTTGCCCTCTCCGACCATCTATTGAAACGTTGTTTCATTTAATGATCCCCCATTTTTTGCCTCCTCTTCTTGTTTTGGGGCTAAGTGTATAGATTCTTCTTCTTCCTCTAAGCTTATTTGGTGTGTGTGTGTGCCACAGCCCCTGGGTGTTTTTGTATGTATGAGCGTTATATGGCAATACTGACCAAAATGACCCACGTCTCCACAAAACTGAAAACACATCCGGTCACAGTGACAGAAGCTAGAGAAAAGGACAGAATGGAATCTTCCACCCACGATTCCCATCCTCACACCCTATTAGAAAGCTGTAAGCCCAAAAAACAACATATACCTTCCTCAGAGTGCCTGACTGGCGTCAAGCTGGTGTGAAGTTCAACTGTAAGATCCTACCAAGTCACAGCAGGGCATTAATAAGTAAAAGGGATGGAACTTAAAAGGCTGCTCTATAATCAGAATCTCTTTTTTGCATGTCCACAGAGAATCCAGCTTCCATTCAACATTTCACAACACGCTTCTTCCATCGACTATCTCCATCTCCCTGGGCGGTCTGCCATCAAATCACATGCAAAAATCTCCCGGTTAATTGTGTTACTTTTTCACACCGTCGATAAAGGCGCTGTGTGTGTGCGTTCGTGCGTCGAGTGCCAATTACACCATGACATTCAGGACGTTGGCTACAGTGGGCCTAAAATCATGCATGTGCAAGCTTATGTCTGAGACTACGTCCATATTAACGCCTCACTTTATTGGCTGTTGCTGCTTCATGCTATGTACAGTACTTGTACATGACAACTGTAGACGGCCTGCTTGGCCTCTGACCAGCCGAACATTCCCTAAAGGAGGTGGTGCAGGACGGTGAAATACGTCTTACGTCAAAGTCATTCAACGGTCTCTCTTAGACGATGTATCTTATGCTTATGTTTCCCTTCTCTGCTGACCGGTCGCTCTTGCTGGGATCAAACCCACTTCCAGCACAGTGCATTACCGACTGACCTATGGGGAGCCTCGCAGGGCCTGGGTGGTGAATGATGATGTGTTAGGAAGCGCTGCTAGTATCACATGAGTAGCAGACGTCCAGATTGTTCATCTGTTAAAGTGAACAATGGGGTTTTTTGGATTTATTTAATGTGGATTTATTTTTCATTACCATGAACACACACATTAATGTGAGGGAATGGACAGAGGCACCCTGGCTTAAACACTCTTTTAGCCCCTCTCTCATTGTTTGTCGTAGATTCTGTTCCAT
The DNA here is from genome assembly GCF_011004845.1 of Esox lucius. NCBI lineage: Eukaryota > Metazoa > Chordata > Actinopteri > Esociformes > Esocidae > Esox > Esox lucius. Next base: position 7,716,452 of record NC_047581.1, on the reverse strand, counting down.
CTGTTGTTTGCTGTGTGCAAGTGTGTATGTCCGTGCATGTGCGTGTGTGTCTTCATGTGTGCATAGGTGTGTGAGTTGCTTCCTCTGTGCCAGAGGGCATGAGTCACTCTGACGAACACACTGTCAAGGCCTGGTTAAACTCCTGTTGTATCCACTATTAAAGCCCCAGAACTGCAGAGAATGCCTCAGATTACACAAAACATAATTACACAATGGCTTTTTTAGTAATATAGGATGTCAAACAAATAATGGGGGACTGTGTCTGTTTCCAAAGGTGTTGTATTAAGGGAATTTACAGAATGACTTAAAGGAATGCATTTCTCAATGTCCTTTGTAACAACTATACAAAACCAAATCCGTATATCTTTTTTGTCCTGAATGTGGGTCATGGTGGATGTCTGCTGTTTCTTTTCACGTTTTCTCATCTCAGTGCATCACGCTTCCATTTAAATTTCCCCTTATGTAGACAATTCAGGATTCAAGGTGGAATTTTTGTATTATTGTGAAATTAAATGATAAACACTAGGTACAGGCTGGTCACATTATCAACGCATTGGAAATACCAAGCTCGTCCAAAAAAACTTTGTCTCAGACATGTCACCACCACAATCCCAGTCACCTTGTCTCAGACATGTCACCACCACAATCCCAGTCACCTTGTCTCAGAAATGTCACCACCAAAATCCCAGTCACCTTGTCTCAGACATGTCACCACCACAATCCCAGTCACCTTGTCTCAGACATGTCACCACCACAATCCCAGTCACCTTATCTCTGACATGTCACCACCACAATCCCAGTCACCTTGTCTCAGACATGTCACCACCACAATCCCAGTCACCTTGTCTCAGACATGTCACCACCAAAATCCCAGTCACCTTGTCTCAGACATGTCACCACCACAATCCCAGTCACCTTGTCTCAGACATGTCACCACCACAATCCTAGTCACCTTATCTCTGACATGTCACCACCACAATCCCAGTCACCTTGTCTCAGACATGTCACCACCACAATCCCAGTCACCTTGTCTCAGACATGTCACCACCACAATCCCAGTCACCTTGTCTCTGACGTGTCACCACAACAATCCCAGTCAACCTGAGGTTCCACTGTGCAGCAGGTCATAGGGGGGGTGCGGTGTGCATTCTCTCACTTTTTTAAGAGGTTAGAACTCTTATCTTCTAAACCAATGATTAGTTTGCAAGGCGGTACAGTTGGAAATAGCCGTCGTCTGAACGCTTCACGGCAGTGCCCCTTTAAAAATGCAAAACTTAAATGTCATAAATTGCATCATTTGAAGTAATGAAACTGAGACACTGGAATGAAAAAATTTCAAGGCGGGGGGTTAAGATGTTTTATAGGCACCTGTATAATAACCAGTGGCATATTTTTGGGGTGAATTGATCATGTTATATTCCCACTCAGTGCACGTTCTGATTGACTGCTGGCCAGTGTGTGACTTGTTTAACATGTCTACTACCTGTCTCTAGGGAAACAAATCCGGGTTCTACCAGAATTCCTCAGGATTACTGCAACCATAATTCCTTCTGATCAAGTACTTTCACTTTCACAAGTACTTAATCCCTTTTCTGTCACTGTTCATTTTGAAGTATTGTTTGTGAGTGTCAGCCCTACAGCGTTCAATTCTGTACCATTGTTCTGTCTCAATTAAAGTACCGGAATTACTGGACGCATCAAACAAACAAAAATAAACAACCTGTAAAATGCCCAAACCAGACCTTTGATTGTGCCAGTGTCAAAACAGAAATGATTGAACCATGATTTAAACAGTATCCATTTATTAACTATGCAATGTTCTGAGGCAGTAGGAACATGATCTGACATTTGACAACAGGTAAGCAATACTTATTCAACTTATTCTAACATAATTTTATGACCTTTGTAAGATTATCAAACATTTGGCTCTACACTGGATAGAATTGCTTGATTTGCACACTACATCATCATCACACACTGCTTTTTATCAGAAATAATTCAGTTTAGTGGAAACACACACCGGAGGGAAAACGCGGATGTGTATTCTTTTTTTTCCTTTACATATTTCAGAACACTTGCCAGTTGGATGAAATCTTGTGAAAAGCAAATCATGTATAAACGCTCTGTGTGAAAGTGTGTAAGTCAATTCGGAAAAGACATTACATTCCTACCCTTCGGAATAAAAATGGGTTTATCTATAGAATAGATAAGCAGTCTGCTCTATCTCGCAGCAGAATAAACATAGGAGTTAATCATTGTCTTGTTCGTATTGAAATATTCCTCTCCTCTATCAACATCAGCCTCTTCCCCTTGATCATGTTAATCGCCAAGCGCAGTGAGTATTAGCTGTCTTCATTTCACCCATCACCTTTAAGATGAACCACCATGTTAGACCTCCCAGCTTGCACTTTCCTATTATTAGTTTGACACTGCAAGCCGTATATGGAACCTCTATGTGTGTCTGCATGTTTGTTTTTGTGCACGTCTGTGTGTACATGCATTCATGTATGCTCCCTCATGTCACTCTGTGTGTGTGTGTGTGTGTGTGTGTGTGTGTGTGTGTGTGGTCCTTAGTCTATCACGCCGAGGTGGGAGAGAAAACAGAAAGCCCTGAGCATCTGACTCTTTAGCAGAGGGGGAGGATGAGGCAATCAAGTCATAATCTCAGCTCCTGATTATCTTCTCATTACAATCAGACGGAGATGTTCCGAAGGAGGAGGATGCAAAATTACTGTTGAATTTCCCGTTACTATAACACAGTATGGTAATAAGGAAGGGGCGCAGAGAATGGGAGGACGCTTCCCAAATAGCACCCTGTTACTTTTTAGGTCCACGAGGCTCCTGGAGGAAGAAGTGCACTGTATATTATATAGGACGCCGTTTGGAACATGCGTACCAGGGTGATACACAGAGGGCACAGAGACAGTTTAGTTAGTCATTAGTTTTGACGGCCGACAGTCATATTCAATCAACAGGTCTGACAGGGCAGTGAAGCGTAGTCTGTAGGAGTCAAAGGAAAAATGGCAAACTCATTTCACATAGGGTTATCCTATAAAATTGTGTAGGAATCATACAGTGCCGTAGTTTTGTGTCCAAGGTAAAGCCATAGCTAAAACGGCATTGCTAAAATGCTAAGTCCTTATAGGTGTTTTTATTTTCATGTAACACTGCTTTCCAGGCGCGATGTATGGACAATGAATTCATACGTCGTAGAGTGATCGTGGATTGTAATAATATGAAGAGAAATGTAAATTCATTGATTTAGCATTTTGGTTTGTTAGATGCATTCCAGGATGTTGTGCATATTACCAATTCATTTGTGACATATCTTGTGAATTATTACAATAAAGCTTGTAACATACTTTATCATAGGAAATGGGTGATTTAGTGTTATATATTAGATGGTGTGTCACCCAAAACATGGGTACTTGTTTTGTCTGGAGAGCAACACTCAGCAACACACAACTACTGTCTGGAATTATAGAAAAAAACTTTTCTTAACCATTGAACTCATTCTACTTGCCAAGCATCCCCATTGCTACGCCTGCCAACCTCAAAACCTCCAGATGTCGAGAAATACTTTCTGAGGATGCCAGGGTAACTGAAGCATGTTAATAAGTGAATATCAACTGACAGCTCATTTGAATGGGGAATAGCTGACCTCTGGTGTTTAATCCCAAACTGCACCCTATGAATTATGTCCTGTGGGGAACTACTTTTGACTGGGGCTCATAGAGGTCGGGTTACAAGGACTATACTAGAGAGGGAGTAGCAGCCGTCACCTGAAATGCAGAGAAACAGGAGCACCGCTTTGGCATGTTGCGGTCAGAGAAGTGGGGTGTACCTTAGAGCTGACAAAAATAAGGTATTTACAGTATAAAGGCCTATAATCTTAACAAACATCCAAGGGACACTTTCATGTGACACTATAAAAAGACATTATTAGTTGCATGACAGAGGTAAAGAAAAACACAGACACGTTGCGACTACCTGGCTTTCCGCAGGGTGGATGATACACCTCACAAACAAGTGAACCTAATGAGAAAATGAAGGCCTGTTGACAATACCGACCAATCAAAAAAACTGAAGAGTGAGTAAGATAATGAAGCAGAAAATAACAAAACCAGACTGATTACTACTGGTGCCGGTGAAATTACAGAGAATATTAAGTATTTTCACCCCATTTTGTCAATGCGTTTCTGAAATTAACTAAGTTACTGAAAAAGCAAATAAACTGTTCCTTTCTTTGGATTTTCAGAACAAATAGTCAATTTCACAGCTCAATTAGTAGACATGTAATATTCTAAACGGGACACCTGCTGTCATAATCAAGTACTAAAAGTATTTGAGTGTGTATATACAGTGGGGAGAACAAGTATTTGATACACTGCCGATTTGGCAGGTTTTCCTACTTACAAAGCATGTAGAGGTCTCTAATTTTTATCATAGGTACACTTCAACTGTGAGAGACAGAATCTAAAACAAAAATCCAGAAAATCATGTTGTATGATTTTTAAATAATTAATTTGCATTTTATTGCATGACATAAGTATTTGATCACCTACCAACCAGTAAGAATTTCGGCTCTCACAGACCTGTTAGTTTTTCTTTAAGAAGCCCTCCTCTTCTCCACTCATTACCTGTATTAACGGCACCTGTTTGAACTCGTTACCTGTATAAAAGACACCTCTCCACACACTCAATCAAACAGACGCCAACCTCTCCACAATGGCCAAGACCAGAGAGCTGTGTAAGGACATCAGGGATAAAATTGAAGACCTGCACAAGGCTGGGATGGGTTACAGGACAATGGGCAAGCAGCTTGGTGAGAAGGCAACAACTGTTGGCGCAATTATTAGAAAATGGAAGAAGTTCAAGATGACAGACAATCTACCTCGGTCTGAGACTCCATGCAAGATCTCACCTCATCAATGATCATGAGGAAGGTGAGGGATCAGCCCAGAACTACACGGCAGGACCTGGTCAATGACCTGAAGAGAGCTGGGACCACAGTCTCAAAGAAAACCATTAGTAACACACTACACCGTCATGGATTAAAATCCTGCAGCGCACGCAAGGTCCCCCTGCTCAAGCCAGCTCATGTCCAGGCCCATCTGAAGTTTGCCAATGACCATCTGGATGATCCAGAGGAGGAATGGGAGAAGGTCATGTGGTCTGATGAGACAAAACATTTTTGGGCTAAACTCCACTCGCTGTGTTTGGAGGAAGAAGATGGATGAGTACAACCCCAAGAACACCATCCCAACCGTGAAGCATGGAGGTGGAAACATTCTTTGGGGATGCTTTCTGCAAAGGGGACAGGACGACTGCACCGTATTGCGGGGAGGATGGATGGGGCCATGTATCGCGAGATCTTGGCCAACAACCTCATTCCCTCAGTAAGAGCATTGAAGATGGGTCGTGGCTGGGTCTTCCAGCATGACAATGACCCGAAACACACAGCCAGGGCAACTAAGGAGTGACTCCGTAAGAAGCATCTCAAGGTCCTGGAGTGGCCTAGCCAGTCTCCAGACCTGAACCCAATAGAAATTCTTTGGAGGGAGCTGAAAGTCCATATTGCCCAGCGACAGCCCCGAAACCTGAAGGATCTGGAGAAGGTCTGTATGGAGGAGTGGGCCAAAATCCCTGCTGCAGTGTGTGCAAACCTGGCCAAGAACCAAAGGAAACATATGATCCCTGTAATTGCAAACAAAGGTTTCTGTACCAAATATTTAGTTCTGCTTTTCTGATGTATCAAATATTTATGTCATGCAATAAAATGCAAATTAATTACTTAAAAATAATACAATGTGATTTTCTGGATTTACAGACTTCTACATGCTTTGTAAGTGGGAAAACCTGCTAAATCGGCAGTGTATCAAATACTTGTTCTCCCCACTGTATGTATGTTTTATAAATATTATAAGAATATTAAGAATGCATCAGGTCGTTTTTGTCAATTCATTTAGGAATTCAACAATGGGATATTTAAACAAAAGGTTGAAAAAAAGTATTTAATTTGTCCCAGGAGGTACAGTAGCTTTGAGTGTGTACATTCAGAAAGTTTCTCTTATCAATGTGAGCAGTTGGTTAAGCCTTTTGATGCGCTAGTAGGTCTGGATAGCCAATAAGTTTCAACTGGGTTGAGGTGACAACGGGTCTGTTTGTCCCATAAAGTTGGCCATTGTCTGGTTTGGAGATTCTTTTAAATTACAGAGGAAAATGCAGAGCTTGTGTAACGCACTGACTATCGAAAGAGATATAGTATAGGCCCTACTTGCAGAATGTTTGACAGAGTGATGCTTTAATGCATTTCAACTGGTATGATGGAAATTGTTAATATTATAGAGTCATTCTGAGAATGTTTCAGTTAGATTGTATTCCAATGGTTTCTCCTGTAGCTAGAGACCACTAGAGAGACAGAAACAGAGAAAAACAGAGAGAAAAAAAAGAGAGAAAGAAACACAGAAAAAATAAACAAAGTGAGCGAACCAGGCATAAAGAGTGTGAAAATCAAGAACTAAACCCAAAACAACTCTATCTCTCTACAGCACAAACACAGCAGCCTGCCAGACACTCAAAGCTGATGAGAGAAAAGTGGAGGTGGCAAACACAGAGGTGGACACTGCCACAGACAGGAACGGATACATCAGAGGAAAGAGACGACACAAACATGCCAGCTATCATCGGACACGGAGGTGAGTGCCACTGTCTCGCAGTCGTAGTTCCACCAGATAAATGAAAGAGTGAATTGTACCAGCAATTCATTTTCATTTCCAGGCCCGGCCACTTTGGAGACAGCATTTCAAATGCATGAAAGTCTTTGAAGGTGATCAAACTCTATATGATAAAGAGGACTGAAAATTAAAACATTTACCTTCCACTTTTCACAGTGTCTCTTCTAACAAAACACGTCCAAGTTTTCTTTGGCACAACTGTTTGTGCAGACCTGTTTGTGATCAATGTTGCATGGAGAGCTCCCAGTACCTAGAATACACCTTGAGGGTTTGTCTCCCAGGGTACATCCAAAAGGCCACCCTATTCACTACAGTAGTGCACTACGTTTGACCAGAGCACTGGTCAGAATTAGTGCACTATAAAGGGAATAGCAAGCCATTCAGGACATAGTTCCTACCTCTCTAAAACAGAGGTAATCTCAGCTTCCTCATGCTTCTTGGTGAGGAAAACATAAACAGTGTTATCAGCCCCAGCACAGAGTAGAACACAAAGGTGTTGTGAAATATTTCCAAACCAGCCCCTTTCATGAACAGTCCAGACCTCTACCCACCACGGCCCACCACCATACATCCATTAACCTTACTTTTTTCCCCTTTACACCTCAGACTCAATTCCCAAATGATCCCCTATTTCCTAAATAGTGGCCTATGTTTGACTGGAGACCAATAACCTTTAGTCAAAAGTAGCTATCTCTATAGGGAATATGGTTCCATTTGGAAAGAAGGAAAAATAATTCTTTGCTATGTCATTTTTAGGTGAGAAAATCTATTTAGTCAGATCTTTTAAAGCTGGTATAAGTCTCTTGGCACCTTCAAAGCCGAGCCGGCGCTGTGACACAGCAGGAGGCGGCGATCGATATGTAAAACACGAGAAGACATCTTAAGTGTTGCCAGGATCATAAGCAGTGGAAATCATTCGCTGGTTGAACTTTAAAGAACAGAGCGCCTGTTGCTGGTTTAAAGCTTAGAGCAGAGAGATATTGGGAGAGAACAAACAAAGCCACATGAATCACAGTCTCTGATGTGCTTCTGACGATTATCGTCCCACCTTCTGAAACCCCATCACTTTGTGGGACTCTGCTTTAAACATTAGATTTTCATAGAAAAAGAAAAATTGTTTTGGATACTGACTAGGGTCGGGAGTTTTTTGTATTTTTTTTTGGGGTGGGGGCACAAAGACAGTAAAAACTTCTGAATCTAGCAAATGCTTGATAAAAAAGGGATAATGTTAACTTGATTCTGTGCTGAGTTTTCATTGGACACCCTGGTGAAGCTAAGGGGGAGGTGTGGAGAGGGAACATCCGTAAACCTCCCTCAGTCTGTGGGCATCAGCACCTGACAGTTAGAAGTAATGGCCTCCATCAGAGGCCTGTTTATCACGGCGGTACCCTGAAGGTCAGAGAGCTGAGGGAGAGAGGACAGCAGCCGAAACCAGCCCTGACACCGCGTCATTATAGTCCCACCGCACCAGAAGGAAACACACCACAAAGCCGCGCGGTTCAGACCTGGAACTCATGTGCTGCTTCACTGACAGAAAAGAAAAACGCTGACTGACATCGACCGACCCACCTCTCGGATGTAGCTGTTGTAACAGAGACTGTCTGTGGAGATGAGTTGGTGTGGTTGTTTTCTAACTGCGAGCAAACAGTCAAAGAATAACTCCAAATATCTGTATTCGTATTATGAGATATTTGTGCCTTAAATATACAAATATACAACCCAATTTCCAAAAAATATTTTCCCATTCTTGTTTGATACAGAATTTCAGCTGTTCAACAGTATGGGTTCTCCTTTGTCATATTTTTCATTTCATAATGTGCCAAAGGTCTGGACTGCAGGCAGGCCAGTTTAGCACCCGGATTACAAAAAAATTCAAGTAGCTCGGCTTTGTTTGATTGCTTGTGACCATCCATCTTCCTCTTGATCAAATCAAATTCCAGAGGTTTTCAATTGGGTTCAGGTCTGGAGATTGGGCTGGCCATGACAGGGTCATGATCTGGTGGTCCTCCATCCACACCTTGATTGACCAGGCTGTGTGGCATGGAGCATTGTCCTGTTGGAAAAAAAACATCTCAGAGTTGGGGACATTGTCAGAGCTGAAGGAAGCAGGTGTTCTTCCAGGATAACCTTGTATTTGGCTTAATTCATATGTCCTTCACAAAGACAAATCTGCCTGACTCCAGCCTTGCTGAAGCATCCCCAGATCATCACCGATCCTCCACCAAATTTCACAGTGGGTGTGAGACACTGTGGCTTGTAGGCCTCTCCAGGTCTCTGTCTAAACATTAGACGACCAGGTGTTTGGCAAAACTGAGAATTTGACTTCAGCCTTGCCCGTAGGAGCCTGTTTTGAACCGTCCTCACCGTGCACTTCACTCCAGCTGCTGTTTGCCATTATTTTTGTAGGTCACTCGATGTCATCCTGCAGTTGTTGAGTGCCATTCGAATGAGTTGACGGTCATCTCGGTCAGTGGACAGTCGTTTTCACACTCTGCCAGTCTGTAGCTTTGTTGTCCCAAATTTCTGTTGCTTGACCTTGTTCTTATGAACCGTCGAAATGTTTAGGATGAAATCAACCGGACGCTTACTGTATCCCTCTTCTAGTAAAGCCAGAATTGAACCCTTCTTTTCCTCACTCAAAGCTTTTCTTTTTAAATCTTTTGTATTGCTGAATAGTTCTTGTTTTATTCAAATTACCTTTGAGGTACTACTGTTTTTGCCATCCAGCTGGTCCAATGTGTATAGAAAAACCAAATAGCCACTGAATATCCATTATAAAACATACTTTACCTCCCTGTATTGGGCAGAGTTGGTTTGAATGGAAACGGTTGTTGGTGCAATTCAGCTTCTACTTGGAGAATTCAATCTACATAGTGATCCTACAGATTTAAAATGATATTACCAGAACCCATTTCAAAACATAGCCTCTATTGTGAAGGATAGTACATCAGTGGTGAACCCCTCACAACATAAACAACACCGTCCTTCTCATAAAGAAAGAGTTTACTTCTGAGCAGGAAGCAAATGGCTTGATTCTATTGAAGGGCCTGAGTTAGTGGGTGGAAGAGTTAATGAATGACAAAGCTTTATCATTACAGAGCAAGTACTTTAGAGCCTTCTCTAAATTCAACCCTAAACGCATTTCAGCAGCTAATGCTTAATGTTATCCAGCCTCGAACCTGCATCGTCTGTTATAAGCAGACCATCTGACAAGTTCAATTTACATATAATCGTGTGTGTGTGTGTGTGTGAGTGTGTGTAAGATGAACGGACATGGCAAGTCAACCTTGGAGGGAGGGACACAAAAATGTTAAGCCTTACGTTTTCATCCGAGGGAAAGAATGACATAGAGGACAGAATCCACACAAACACCAACACAACATGCTGTCATCAGATGTAATGGGTTTTCTGCTGGAGTTAGAGTTTGTGTCTATATCATATTACTCAGTTGCTCGCTGTGGACTCTGTTGCGTAGCAATATGCTTGATGCCTTTGGTAATGTTGTTAGAGTCCGTGAGTTTTCCCTATTCAGTAGCAGGCAAAAGGGCGCTCATTTCTAAATAAAAATTTTCACAGCTCTGATCAGCTCACCACTAGCTTGGATAAATAAACACGCCCAACAAGACATCTAAGTCAAAAACACCAAGAGCCCAGGGATTAACTGTATGAAATGTATGAAAGTACTGTTCCAGAGTACAGCATGAAAAAGAAAAGAATGATACACTGAATGTCACAGAATACACATGGATTTAATTAAACTTGCAAAACAATGTGCGAAAATAGAAACATTTTAGCACTAATGATGTGCAGTTTTAAAAACCATTTGTTATTTTTTGAACTACCTTGTTTTTACTGAGTCAATAATCATGACAGTTTTTTGAGTGACATATTCAAATTAGTCCTTAGTTTCACTGACAGCAGTAAGTTCTACAGCTGTAGGATTTAGACGTGATTGGTTGGTGACAGCATTTCAAAGGCATGAAAGACTTAACATGTAGTTTTAACATGTAAAAAGTAAAACAGTAAGCAGCTGTCAACATGCAAGAAAAAGACATTGAACTAATGCTTTGTTGCATAATGAAAGAATGTATGCAATTAACTGAGTGTTCAATATTAGACTTTGTAGAACCAAAACAGACAGCTCCGCTTAACAAACTACACCAGTGTAATCTGGTTGCGGACACAACTCAACCTAATTTTAAATGCCTATCAAAAATACTCTTTATTTGTATGCCTAGCAAAAAGGGCCAGGAATAAGCCTCCTATGTTGAACAAGCTATGAATGAGAGGCTTGTACAAATTTGGGTACAAATCTGACCTATTGTTCATTCAGTAAAAACCTCTTTCCACAGTTTAAAATGACTGAAGAAAATAATAATATTAACTAGATGAACCCCTGAGACAGCAGTTGTACAGGTCAGACATAAGCAGAGGTAAGCATGTTCAGAATAGAAGTGTTTCAATGTATTGTCTGTCGGTGGCTCAGTGTTATTGCTAGAAATCCCACTAACATTGATCAGAGATTTCATTCAACTGTAGTAATGTACTTCATTAAATTACCAGCTGATGCACTCAGTTTATTCAATGTCATTTGAGCTGCTTAGCCTACTGCTATATAGCTACATTTTTGATAGGCTATTTGCATTTTCTTTCAATATTTTTTAAAAGCTTTTATTGTGCACAGCACATTGTAAGCACAGGAAAAGCCTGGACAAGCTATTGACCTCCCTTGTCTCATTTATGTTGAAAAGCTTTATGCAGCATCATATGTCTGCTGATAAGCCAAAACATTACCAAACATATATGGGCTCTGCCACTAGCGCTGAAAACGTGCAGCCCGGCCTTCTTAATTCAGGGCATCTCATTTTATCTCCTCCAGACAACCTCTCCGATATTCCTGATAACACAAATTTTTCACCCACCTCATTACTGAAGCCAAGGCGGCCAGGCTGCCCAAGTGAATTGCAGCTAAAGGCCCTTTCCAAGACAGCTCTGTCTCTCTCCTCGCTCTCTCCATCAGCCTCCAACACTAATGTCCCCACCCTGTTCTCCCATTCTTTCTCTCACTCCCTCCCTCTCTCTCTCTATTTTTCACACATACACCCCCCCCCCCACACACAAACACAACAACCCGTCCCTCTATTTATACCTGAAAGACCCATGTAATGAATTCACCAGCCATTTGCAGAGAGCAAATGAAGTGGACCTTTCGGGGAAACTTCATCCTGAGGGGCAGATGGGCTCTGACAAGAGTTCCATCTCTTTAATGACAAATTAAAATCCTCTGGATGGAAAGGCAATGTCTGGAAGTGAGCGTCAACAGAAGAGAAAAACTAGTTGGCTGGTGATTAAGGAAGAGCGAAGCACAGAGATGAACCTGTTCTATGCCAGTAAGGCCGTGCTTATGATTAAGCTGACTAAGAACACATTTTCATTAACAGCAACATCCTCAGGAACAGTTACAGCGGGAAGAGAGGGGATCCATGAGCCAATTGGAAGCTTTGGATGATTTGGTGGCCATGAATGTATGAGGGCCATATTGGACACGTAGCCAGGACAAAGTTTTACAATACTGCATCGCATCTGAAAGATTTCAAACCAACGCAGTGCAATGTCCCTTTCTCTCCCCTGGGAGTTTATTTTTACAACAGAGATACAGTAAGAGTGCCCCCTGCTGGTTCTCCAAAATCACTTCCAGCAGTACGTGGTCTCCCTTCCAGCGAGTGTTTCTATGCTGTTGTCTATGCAGAAATGCACAGTCAATAAAGTATACATAGGTATTACTCTGGCGGTTGTCAAGATGTACCATACAACCATTTTCTTAAATTTGCACTTACGCCACTGGTTTTGAATGCTAAAATGTAGTATGGCTATAACCAATTATACCAACATATTTTGCTACTGTTTTACCGTTATTTTAACAAAAGGTTATACTGAAACCAAGGTTCTTTTTATTTTATTTCTACAAACAAGCGCTGTTTACAGGTGCGACCAAATCAAAAGATTTTCTTTACAGAGTTTCTGTACACTGTGAATCCCAATCATGAGAAACATTAGCAATACTGTTCAAAAATATTTATTAACCGGTCTGTCACGGTCTCCTGTTTCAGTGTGTCATTTGATGATGATCTCTCCCCTCGGCCCCACACTCCCAAGGGTAAGAAGAAGAAGAGGAAATCACAACGAAAGAGGAAGAGGAAAAGGTCAGTTGATAAAAGGCAACGGCACTCAGATGGCCCTTGCTCCGGGTCTATTGTTGGACAGAATTCGGAGGAAATTGAATTTGCAGAGACGCACAGAAAGAGTGCATGTGTGTGAGAAAGAGAGAGACAGAGAGAGAGAAAGAGAGAGAGGGAGGCATTACCTAGTTCAGAACAGGAGATAGATGGTGTAGAAAATGGTGTGTGTGTTTGTGTGTGTGTGTGTGTGTGTGGTTATGACACTTTGTCTGTTTCATAGGTCTCCATCATACAGCATGTCTCCAGTGAGGAAGAGGAAGAAGAAGAAGAAGAACAAGAAGAGCTCTAAAAAAAGCAAACGGCACAGGTAGCAGCTTCCTGCATCGCAAAGCTAACGACATTGTTGATCTTTTGTTGAAACAAGTTCTTTAGGCAATCATCTTTTTCTGACAGCTTTTGAGTCTGGCTGGCAACATTGCCTCGGCAAACATTTCAAAGTCATGTACATTCTGAGTTAAGTGGCAGTTTCAATAGAATACCTAATAACATATCAAGTGTTCGAAAACAACATTTTGAATGTCTTGCTTTACTACAGGTACACCTCTAAAAAAACAAAGCACAGCTCTTCAAGCTTAAAACGTAAGAGGAGGGATGATCGAAAGCACAAGAAAAGGTTGGTCGATGGGATTTTCTGAATAAAATACATCTTTCATTACTGTACATCTTCTTTAGCCCAATCCGTCTTCTGGCTGTGAATCAGCCATGCTTCCACAAGGATCTGTGAGACAATTTTCATAATATTCTTTAGAAATGTTTTCGTATAGATCCATATTGACAAGCAGCCAGTAGGGGAAGACAATGACACAGCCTTAGTCTGAAAGCACCATGAAATTCTCCACTCTTTGAGTGGAAAAAAAGACGAGAAATACAATGAATGTGAAAAAAGGCACCAAAAGGAGAGTAGGAGAAACCAATTTCACGCTGTGAAACGACAACATTTATTCTTCTGTGAGCAGGGTAGAGCTTCGTAAGGTTCAGACGGCGTGACTGCTACAGAATGTCAGACAACTGGCTTTTAAAAAATAAATATAAATCTTCACTCTTTCTTCTCTCTTTTCTCTGGTTGTCAGTCAACACTCATCTCTTGACTTTCTTCTTTTCATGAAGTGATTAGACTTTCCCTCAGAGTGGTAGCACTGAGGAACAGACTAGATCAATATCCCTCACTGAAGTGTTTAGGCATTTCTTCCTCAGTTAGAAGATATTTATCCATTGATCTCTCATTCTCCTTTCATTTCCTGATCCAGCTCACGGGGTCACACCCACCGCAGACGACACTACCAGAGGTCTGAGTCAGAAGAGAGTTCTGCCTGCCGCTCCTCAAGCGTGGAAAGCAGGTTAGACCGACGCACACACACATACTGTGACTGAACCCCACTCCTTTGTCTCATGACTCCCAGGCATCCATACCTCCGTATTTGACCTCTTTTAGTGGTCTGATTTAATCTCATCTGGTTTGATCTAATCTGATTTGGTTTGATCTAATCTGATTTGGTTTGCTCTACACTGGTTTGGTCTTGTCTGCTCTTTTCTGGTTTAGTCTGATCTTGTTGGGTCTGGTCCGGTCTGATGGTCTGGTTTGGTCTGCTCTGATTGGGTCTGGTCCAGTCTGGTCTAGTGGTCTGGTTTGGTCTGCTCTGGTTGGGTCTGGTCTGGTCTAGTGGTCTGGTTTGGTCTGCTCTGGTTGGGTCTGGTCCGGTCTGGTCTAGTGGTCTGGTGTGGTCTGCTCTGGTTGAGTCTGGTCCGGTCTGGTCTAGTGGTCTGGTGTGGTTAGCTATAGTCTTGTGACCATCAGTTTGGCAGAGGTGACTCTGTGATAACAGGAAGGAGTGACGACTGTAGCGGTAGCCTCCTTATCACAGCTTCACAGGGATTGACCGGATAACGGCATTCACAGATCAATGCGCACTCAATTAGAATGACACTGCCAGATCTGATCTCTGGGGTGGCACTGCGCTGGCACTGATAGAGTTGGTATTTGGTATTGGTATTTTATTGGGATCTCCATCAGCCACAGCCAAATTAATGGTTATTCCTCCTGAGGTCAAAGAGAAACAAAAATACATTCTAAAATACATACAAACATGTAAACAACATTGTAAATAATAAACAATAGCAAAGTCAAAATAAAATACAAAATATGATTAAGGCAGACAGTGTCTTAAAATAGTGGCAAATAGTGACTAAATAGGCAGATAGTGACTAAATAGTGTCTTTACGTCGCTTCACAGTCCTAACAGATAATGTTTTATCACATGTTATCTTTAAATCCGATCTCCTGGCTACCTTGAGAACCCGGGGTTGTAGAGAGTTTTATATAGTCATGTCTCTTTTTAGTACTGTACAGCGCCCAGCTTCTGTTCCGGATTTGAGGACTGTGCAGAGAGCTCCGGTGGCATGTCTTATGAGCTATTGATGGGTGTCAGAGACAGTTCAGTACCTTTAACACATCAACACTTCTTACAAAGACCAGTCGTGTTGCAGTCAGTCTCTCCGCTACTCTAAACCGGGAGAGGTTGACGTGCATGCTACTGACATCCACTCTCACTGTCATTTGAGGGCTTTATGGCCTCCGTCCAGTGCCAACTGCAGTTAGCCTTGTTCCTTTTTTGCAGCCCTTGACCTTATAACTGGGCTGTAGTCCAGGTAAAACTAGGACCTGTAGGAAAACATTCTATGGAGATTTCATCCATGTTACAATCTTATTGTTTGTTCTTTGGGGTTTTAGGCTAGTTGTTTGTATATGCCCTTTTGGATGGTTGTTGGTGGAAAAAAAGGGCTTTATAAGATCAATTTGATTTTTCGATCGAGGAAATACTTATCGTAGCAGATTTGACTAAGGATCAGTTAAGTCTACTCAACCAGCTCAGTTTCTGGTGGAATAATAATGTAGTCGCTCTGGGCTAGAAAAGGTTAGGATTAGGTTAGGGTTAGTTTTTGCTTTGGTTAGGGTTAGGTAGTGTCAATAACCCAACTCTAAAATGTAATTTGTCTGCAGTCAATACATGTAACCAGTGTAGACAATGTAGTCTGACAACTTCCATTTGCTGTCACCTCCACCCAGCACTACAACAACTGACTTATCACAGGACATCATTTACTCATTCATACGCACACCGCTCATTCATTCACCCTCTCATTCCATCAGTCATTTCTCATTCATTTTCCCACTGGCACCGTTAACAGGGGGAGACGGAATTGAGAGCTCAAGGTTTCGAATGGAAGTAATCTTAAAGCAGAGATGATTGCTTTTAAATCCCTTCTGGATCGCTCCATTATTGGGGGGTTCCCTGGGATATTCAGCAGAGGAAATCATTACTGAAATTGAACAGTGGCAAGGTTTTATCCCGACCCGAAGACAGCGCTTCGCTGAGAATGTGCCGAAAGCCTGCCTCTATCCCAAATGGCACCCTACACCCTCGTAGCGCCATGTCAACCCTGGTCAAAGAAGTACGCTTAGGGAATAGGGGGCCATTTGGATTGCACCTGTGGCTAGTAGAGAGACAACATGAGTAGGAAGTAGAATCATTTTCAATACCAGGGGATTCCATATCAACTGTCCCCTGGAAAATGATTTTACACCAATTGTAGCCGGATATAATCATTCTAGAAATGCATAATCGTCAAGTCTACCCATATAAACCCATTTAGTTCTCCCGGATCGTGTTCACAGCTCAAGTTCGAAATGTGAAACGCTTTTCTCCGGCTTAGAGAGGCTGGTTGGCAGTATCTGTCTGATGGTTGGGCTATATTTTGAGCTGGTTTGTCTAAGCTCTATCGAAGACAACATGCATACATACACATCTACACCCACACACACACACACACACACACACACATGCACACACATACACACACACAGCTGCTCTGCTGCGGCAGTCATTCGTCGGTAAACAGCAGAGCATTGATCCCAGTTCAGCTGTACATCCCCTTGAATATGAGGTGGCTGAGTGATGCTTCTCCTTCCAGTCTGTGATAGATCCTAAAGTGGACCTACGGTACATCAACTTGTCCCTCAGCAGCAGGCCACCGCTAAGTTATATCCAGTTAAAAAGCCATTTTGGTCGATTGGTTAAACAACTCAATCAAATACAAGTGTTCGGATAAACTTGCTCAGTAAACACTGCCCTAGTGATATCCAAATGTGTATTCTTTCAGCTGCACACCGAGCTGAGCACCATTTGGAGTCAATTGGTCGGTAATGTATCAACGGCTGTGGGCCAGAAAAATCTCTCAGCCGGGGAAGCAGGATTAAGTTTGGACTGAACCATAAACGATGAAGTGTTGACATGTTGACTCCTTGTTCTCCTTGTTTACGCAGGCATCATCTGCATAAATCTGCGGATAAGCACTCTTCGTTGGGATACCTGTCAGCGTGGAGGGAGGACCCCGGTACAACACGCCCAGACCGCAGAGGGTTTGAGTGGGGGTCCGCGATCAAGTCAGTCTGTAAAACGACTCAGATCTTTCACTCCATCCTTTCTGCTGGCACCGTAAGTGTTCCTCGGGTCTCAGCCTTCATTTCTAGAACGGCGGTTTTGTTTTACTACTCCATTGAGGCCATGTGAAACTGCATCAACGGTGTTCGGAGAAGCTTTCTTTTTCATATGTAACAACTGTCAGAGTGTATTTACTTAAGATATTCATTTGTTGATAAAGCAATTGGACCCTATCCCTTGCTAAGCTAAAAAAATATTTTAAATAAATATTGTGCTGTATATAAACACTTCTTCTTAGCACTGATATGAATAGCTTTTGGGGGGAATAGGGTCTTTCAAATTAAATATAGCTCTGGATGAATTCCAATGACTTCTGAATCAAACAAATTTTACATGGCCTGGATGACTTGTGTGTTTCCTGACCTGCTTTCTATTACCTCCTCATTTAGCAGTAATGTCATCTGTTATTGTTTTTCCGTTTTTATCTAACACCATCAAATAAATACAAAGTTAGCAGAAACAGCACCCGGGGAACTTGCTGGTGGTAGACATCTAATGATAATATGCGGAGGTTGCATTCAAGCTGCGGGTTGAAAAGCTAATGGGGCAAGAATGAGTTGAATTTATCAGGGCAATGATAGTAGCAAAAGGCTCTATGGCAGCAGGGCTATTTTCTAGAGTTTGTCTGTATTTCTTGAGTTCTTTCACATTAAATGCGAAGTATTTTACTTCTAGTTGTCAACAAAACAACACTCTTATTGAATTTAGGAATTGCCATTGACTCCGTGGTACAGCGGTATTAAAGTGTTTTTGTCTTTGTCGACACAATTAATCAAATATCCGAAATAGGTGCAAATTCTGAAATATTTGCAGGACTTAGCAGGATGGCAACATTTAACTTCAGCATGTGGCGTTTCTTTCTATGTGACTTGGAACTGGATTTGAAACTCAGCAGCTCTGTCCGCTCGTTGACTCATTGTCTCATGCTCGCTGAGGCATGAAATACATTTAATTTCTCTCCAGTGATCATTAAATTATGCTAATTACACCCCAGATGTTTTTTAATCACAGACCACAGGGTTTGTAATCGAAATGCAATAAACTATACAGGCCGATGGTGACGCATGCTTTTTATTATGAAGCCAAACCATTTTCTGGAGAGTTTTTTTTTTTTCTACAATTGGTTACCTAAGCGGTAATTCTACCATATCATGTTTTTGTTGTTATTTATAGTCTTTAATTTAAGGCATTTTCTTTTTCAGTAACTGATTGAAAACAACAATTTCCTAGTTTCAAACAATTTCCCAGCTAAGTTTTGTGCTAATGGTACTTATTTTTACAGGTTATAAGTTAATTAACTATCAGTAAAAGTGCATGTAGTTTAGTCATTCCTGTAGACATACAACAAATAAGAAACTATTTCATTATTGTTCTAACAAATTCATTAGTTAGGTATGTTTAATATTTCCTAATCAAAGCATGCCATAAATGAAAAGGTAGGTATGAATACATAACATATACACTGATGAACTCCAAGTTGGTATGAATGCTGAGTATGTGGCGGATATTTGCAATAGCAGTTTCTAAACGGCTACATTTTGTCAGATGGACCTAATATGGAATGGTTAGGGGTGCCTTTAGTGGAACATGTGGTTAGTTGGGTTAACTAAGTTTGACAGAAGGACACTAAGTGATTGTTAGGTAGGTACTTGAGGAATATTTAACTAGATTGATGAACATTAGTCAATCGCTTTTGATGGATGGTTTTGATCTTTTCCCTGAGGTTATCACTCTCAAGGCTGGTCAGATGTTGTAAGACAGGAATGGATGATTCTTTAATGGATAACTTCTTTAATGGATTATCAGAATCCCTTATTTAATGGAATATCAGAATACCTTCTTTAATGGATTATCAGAATCCCTTCTTTAATGGATTATCAGAATACCTTCTTTAATGGATTATCAGAATACCTTCTTTAATGGATTATGAGAATACCTTGTTTAATGGGTTATTAGAATACAGTGAGGGTGATTCTAATCTTTTAGGAAGATGTTAAGGTTAGATTTAGTTTACAAAGCAAGTTTCAAATCCTGCCATACTTATATTCAGTTTGTAATAAAACACTCTTATAGACGTGTAACAAATCATGATTGAGTACACAATAAAAATCATGACATGGGCTTTTAACCCTTTAGAAAACCCCTAAACAATCACACTTAAGTGAAGAAAAAGGAACATGCCAATAACAGTCTAACTGGCTCAGGGTTTGAAGAGAGGGTTATTGTCTTTTTCTTGCAATTTACGACTCTAATGATGCACTTATGTTGCCCGCTCTTCCCTTTTTCTTACACCTTACCTACTTAAGGAGGAAATCTTGATTGGTAAGTCGATGCTATCCGCAGACTTAGGGATTTACTGTATTTAGGGTTCGCTGCAGGGTAATTATTTTCTTCTTGCAGGGAAAAAGCACAATCATCTGTCCTATTCTGAGGGCTTTCTTAGTTAGACTGATGGGATTTCTCTTTGTCTGCAATATTTTTTTTATTTCTACATAATACCCATTCCGTGATGTTTGTTCAATGTTCTTTTAAACAGGCTTTGTAATGGGGCTATTGTTTTTCCTTCTTTTATTTTTTTTCCTTCTATCTTTTTCTCTCACTCGGCTTAAACCGTTTGGTAGTTTTGTTCACACACTAGTTTTTCCTCTTTTCTGTTTCTTTCTCCTTACTTTCATATGTTGATTTTTGTTACTAGCTAATTTTCCTTTAAACCTTTTTTTGTTCATTATAAGTTTAATTACTCCTTTGTTTTCTTTTTTGCATGCCACAAATTTGCATGATATCTTAATCTTTTCAAGTTCTCTGTCCCCCCCCACCAAAAATAATTTCTTCTCTGTGTTTCGAGGGGAAATACGTGCCTTTGTAGAGTATTTTCAGTGCATCATGAAGGTAGTTGCTTTAATCTATCCAAAACACCTCTAGAAGTAAAGCAACACCCTCTTTCTGTTTGTTTACAGGTCTTGCAGTCAAAACCTGGCGGTGAGGTTTTAAACACAACAGCGGTTCACCATCACACTCTGACCAATCAGAGCAAAGGACCCCAGGATTATGATTCCGGGAATGACACATCTTCACCACCGTCAACTAAAACTGGTGTTTCGAGGTCGAACATCAGCGGCGAGAATAAGGTCCAAGCACCGGCTTCCCCTGAAAAGCATAAGTTTACAGACGGGGACAACGCGTCTGATTCTGGGAACTCCGTGACCAGCTACGCGTCCCTGTGTAAACCTCTGCATGTGGACGGCTTGCCTGCTCCCATTTACAACGTCATCTGCAAGAGGTAAGATTTCCATTGTTGAGGACTATCATGCTGTAGATCAGGCTCTAGCCTTTTTGGGGCCCTAAGCAAAATTTGGGGGCCCCTCCCAAAGCAGTCCCTAGTGGTCGGGCCCTGAAGTGGTTGGGGCCCCTTAGCAGTTGGGGGCCCTAAGTGACTGCTTATGTCGCTAATGCCTAGAACCGGCCCTGCTGTAGATAAAAAAATAAATCTTCAAGTCAAAGATTACTTTTCTTACCTCTGCATTTAAGCCAGCCAAATGCCAATGCTGTACAGAAATGTTACAGCTGATATGGTTAGCACTATAAGTGTAGTTCCACTGTTATCGTTGTAGTGAGCCCGTAATAACCTCAGGAGATGGGGCCAGGTTGGGGAGCACTCAGAAGGCTGTCTCTTCCATTGCTCCTTTGACGGCGGTGACAACTTCGCGTAAGTGGACAAAAGCCAACTCGTCCAGCAGCAGAAGCAGGAGCAGATCATCAGCCAGCTCCAGACGCTCCAGACGCTACAGTCGAAGCCAGTCACGGTCATCTGCCAGGTTTGTTTTCCTTCAGGTTCCAATTTGCTTTGGTGACACATTAAGGTCACTTGAAATATGAGGCCTTTGCTTGAGCTCTTGAAGTGAATCTGTTATGCTTCTCTAAAGGTCCTACTCACGTTCATCAAGTTGCTCGGCTGGTTGGAGAAAGAAAGGAAGTGTTGACAGTGTGATGTCTAGAGGAAGCTATTCAAGATACAGTAAAGACAGGTAAAAAAAAATAATTAAAAAACATTTGCTCAAACTACCACTTCGCTTACTGATAACCTAATGATAGCAAGATGCGCAGATGTGGTGGGTTTAAAATAACAATCACTGTGCCTCTTTTGACATTTGGCATAGAATTCAAGAGAGGAAGAGAGACCCCATCTCTTGTGAGAAAGGATTGAAACACAGCAGTCGGAAGCGAAGCGGGAAGAGATGCAGGCGCAGATCATATTCTCCCATGAGGAAAAGGAGGAGAGATTCGCCAAGTCACCTGGAAGCAAGGAGGATAACCAGGTATTCTTTCCCTTTTCTCATCCTGTCAAGATACACTTTCACATTACATGCATTTTGTTTCTGGGCACCGTAATGTTTTCATTTAAAGGGATACTTCAGGATTTGGCAATTATTTTCTCACTGCACAGCAGGAAGGATGTTTATTTTGCAAATCAATGCTAGCTAGCATAGTGAAAGGACCAGAATATACAAACGCTACTTGGCAAGTCTCTTCAAACTGCAACATAGTTCTACTCATTTTCGTTTACAATTCATCTGACTCTGGGGAAATAGATGAAGTAACAAAATATAAATTCAAAACCATCCCTTTTACTTTGTATACATATTTTAACACAGATACAATGGTTTCCCGGTAAAACAGTTCCTCTCCTTTCAATCCTTGACACAACCTTCAGTTTGTCTCAGAGATGTTATCAGACTGGGCTGTAAAAGGAAGGCAATTTATCAGATTTATTGTTTACTGGCATTACCGATCTGCAATGGATCAAACTAGACAGCAAAATTAAACCTTTGTGCTCATGATTATGCATTTATTTCATTATTGAGAAGGTAACAACACTCCAGAAATGAATATTCCGGCATTAAATGCCACTTCTTGAAAATACAGGAATCAGTTCTTCAGTATGTTGAAAATGAGTTTGGCATTCATGTCCAATTCTGAATAACACTGCAATGCATTTGTATTGAAATCCTTTACAATTAATTGAAATGTCACCTAATCTGCTTGATTAGCCGCCTCTCTGTTATGCTGATCATGTCGACCCTGATTACTCCCAGTGCCAGGAAGAGACCAATACCCTACTTCCGGCCCAGCCCTTCATCCAGCAGTCGCTCTACCAGCATATCGTCCTGGAGCAGCATCTTCACACGGAGCCGAAGCCCGAGCCCCAGTCCCGGCTTCTTCCTCAGTCGTTCCAGAAGTAGAAGCAGACGAAGAAGCAGGAGCTACTCCTCGTGCCGGAGCTACAGTCGAAGCTCGTCTTGTAACTCCACCTTTGGCAGCAGGAGCCGCAGTCGGAGCTATGACTCGCCGGACAGTTACGGCAAGGGCAAGAAACGGCACTGATATGTCAGCAGGCCGAGGAGGATGTAATTTCCCTAGTCCACGGGGGGACAGCAGAACTGTAGGGTAGCCTCATTTCTTTTCATCTCTTTGCATATTTCTCTGTGAATCGCCTGAGCCAAACCTTTTAAGCTAGTGTTTTCTTTTTGCCTTTGCTGGTATTCCTTGCCCGATTAATTATTTGAATTCCTTGTACATCTTGAATTAAGGCAGTGCTTTTCACATTGCTTAGAAAACAATGGAAAAGATTGATTCAGTGTTTACTTGGGTAAAAAAAAAAAATCCATCCGCTGTGTCCTCAACATCTATGAATTACATTGGCCTGAGACTGTTTCTCCTAGTGATACTTTTCCTCAGATGTCACTGAAACAAAGGATGAAGGAGCACCACACATTTTTACCCTCTGATGAACTCTTCATTTTGGAACCATATTTCTGACAATTTCCTTTCTTATCTGCGACAAGTAGGTGTTTTGGGGACCATGCAGGAGTTTTGTAAACGTGTGTGTTTTCAAACAGCCTAAGAGGAAGTGTTTTTAGGAGAGTAGGGAAAGGTGTATTGCGCCTCTGATCTCAGCACAAACATACCTCCCCTAAGAAATGGAGGAGGAACAGGAGAAAAAAGTCTCGATGGAAAACAAACCGCCTGTCAGCTCAAATGCCAGATTTATTTATCCTCTGATTAAGTGGAAAACAATTGAAATGTCATTCCTAGTAAGATGATGTTGAAAGATCAAACCACTGCCCTGAGGCCAGACATGACAAAGGACATTTTTATACAGAAATCTGAAGAAAATGCCCAGTAAAGCATTTCCCCCAAAAATCCCTATTAATGCTGAATCTTTGGGATATTTCATTGGGTGTTGTTTAATTTACAATTATTTTATTATAATACGTTTATTATTTGTGTTGATATATTTATTAATTGGTTACTGTATTTATTAATGTATTTATCTATTCATTTAATTTTATTGAAACTTGAAAAGGAACAATTAGTTGTTGTTTTTTTCATTTCTTGAAAGATAAGAGATTCAGCATCTTATTAATCTGTTATCAAATATTGTGTAGCGGTCCCAAATAGCACTGTTACGTCCTTTGAATTGAATTGATGTGGTATTTAAGATGCAGAACCAAACACATACCTCATCTGTGGTGTTTACATTTAAATTTAAGCATGTTTATTGCCTCTCAGTTACATATACGCTTCAATCCTATGCAACGCCATGATGTCACTGGGATTCAATAATTTTTGCATTAAATTGCTATAAAATCAATGACCCAAATGAAAAAAGGTTTAAATTCAAACCCCCAATGAACAGTCCGTTTGTGCTCTTATTCCAACTCATTGCCATCCATCAAAAGTATGGCAAGACAACATGCAGATCTGGAATCAGACTAGTTTGTCTCTACACAATAAACCATATAATAGCATATTGATTCAAACATGTTACTTAAAGATGCATTCCTTAATTCCTGGCCACTGGTTAGAAAAGTGGCACAGTTCAGCCAAACTCAATTGAAAAAAAATGGGGTCTTATTTTTTGTATGTGCAGATATGTGACAAAACCAATTATTTATAAATATGTAATTTGATGGCTAATTGTGGAATGACATGACGTTCTACTTTTAGATTATGCACTTATAAATAATGTATTACACAGTTTCAAAATGTGGTTGTTACTTGCAAAAGTCACAGAATGCATATTTAACTTAACACAACACAAACTATACCCCTCTTCACTTCTGGAGAAAGTGTTTCCATCAGAGGCTATTGAACATGCTATAAACAGCCACAACAGTAATGACAAAAAAAAGAGTAGAAAAGTACCAAAAAACTGTTTGGCAGAAACAATTAACCCACCTATGACTTTTAGCTTCAGTGAAGCTGAAATATATGTACTCCTTCAATGAGTTCTATGTGGGTGGGTTAAGCACTAATATTTGAATACATTAGCATTTAGAATGACAGTCTTTTCCCATATATCATTGAAATGGGTTTATTTCTCCATTAGTTTCAATCTATCACCATGTGCCATTTACTATAGGCTCTAGATATAAGGTTCTGCTCTCTATGCATTGTATATATTCTAGTCTGAGGTTCTTTCTCAGAATGTCTCCATGACCTCTTCAAAAGTTTAAAGAGATTTCATGATGGATGACAAGAAGAACTTGACATATTTTGACATAAGCTAATGATGACATGCTTTTGAGGTAAACCATTCTCCTGTGTGACCCTGCTACCTTTTCATGATGTATGTACACTGTATAAATGAATATGAAAATGTAATTATTGTGGTTGTAAATATGCATCTGCACTGTATGTATTAATGATATGAGGGATGTGGTGTAACTCCTTCAGGTTTTGAGGAATAATCAATCAAAGGATCAATGCAAAGTGATACACTATATGGTTTCTCATGGCTTTTGTAGATACTTGCCTAATTGTTGTTAACTTAGCTGTAAACTCTGATTTTACATCAACATTAATAGGCTATAAAGATGTGTTTCTATAATAGCCATTAACTTCAACTAAAACAAAACTCAAGAAACGGTGGGGACATATTGGAATTTATGGGTTTTAGATGTGTTTGTGCTAGAACTCCCAATTAAATCATATTTGATTTAAAAGGTTCAACAAAAAAGATGCGTGCGAAGACTGATAATCCAGTCTGTTGTGAAATTATCCGCATTCATTCTCCCGTTTTCCATATGAAAAGACAATAACGCGGAGCCTGCAGAGACCGGATGCGTTTTCCTTCTGACACGCATCACATCCCAGCATCAGTGCGAGCTTGGCTTGTTATAATGTGTCAGCTGAAATTGTAGCTTCCCTTGAACCCTTCCTCTATCTTGTGAGTCTGTAAATCCATGTCGAATCCCGAATAAAACTGTATTTCAATCATTGCCGAGAGGGATTAGTTGCCTCTTATTTATTTCAATACAAAAAGCCCTCGCTTTTACATTGAGATAGATCTATAATAAGTAGATGTACATGCCGTACATGCAGAAGAACCAATTACATATTGGTTTTAGCTATATGGCGACATCAGTGTGATTGCAACTTGTCCTCTGTCTCTCCACCATTCCCTCAGGCCCCGCTTGAAGCCATGCGTTATATTCTATTAAAAAGTTAATGAGTCACCAAGAGAGAGATGGTTTCAACCGACACGATTTTTGGACTATTGACACACCAGCTGCTATGGCTAAAGTTGGACCGAGGGGGAGGGTCTTCTGCGGTCAGCTGTTGCGTCTCGCCTGGTGGCGTCCCGAAGCACTAGGCACTTTCTGGACATTGTTGTGCAAACTCAACGTCAGGGATTGAGAATCCAGTAGCCATATAAAACACTCGAAAAGTCGGTATTAGGTCAGTTCAACTCTTGGATCGTATTCTACTTCGAGTGAAGTATCTGGAGGGGTGGTTGTACGTCAGTGTAATTGTGTTCGAAACCGTTATTTTTGGTCAACTAATGCATAACTGTCATGACCGCAACACTGGATGAAAAGCGATAAACTATTGTTTTTAGTCAAATATCCTCAAAGACATATTTCATAGGTTGCAGTAATACAATTCGTGGAGGTGTCAGTTCAGCGAGAGTAAACTTGGACTGTAAAAAAAAACGTTTTCTTACTTTTTTAATTTGGATTAGCGTCGGGTTGAACATGGCAGAAGGAGACTTCTACACGCTTGGAAGTAGGCAGAGGGCACCCCGAGATCCGTTCAGAGAGAGTCCGTCTCTCGCTTCCCGGTTTATGGACGATGACTTTGGAATGTCCACTTTTCCCGAAGACTTGTCAATGGACTGGCCTGGTTGGGCTCGGCCTAGTCGGCTTAGCTCGCGGCTTTCCGCGCCGTTTACGGGCTCTCTGCGCACTGGGTTTCCACCAACGCGCGCATCGACCGGGCAGCCGCAGGTATACAGCACGAGATACAGCGAGTCTCCCCGCAGCTCTCCGACCCAGACACCTGGAGAGCCATGGAAAGTCTGCGTAAACGTCCATAGCTTCAAACCAGAGGAACTTAACGTCAAAACCAAAGATGGTTTTGTAGAAGTATCAGGTAAGGATTTTTTGTTGTTGATGTAAACATATTTAGGAATATCCTTTTAGAGAAGGCCAACCATAATTACCCACGTAAAACGAGTTGTTACTAACAGTACCTTTGTAAATCCAGTCCAACCCAATGAATACTACCAGATCTGCTGGGGCAAGAGAAGGGTCAACTTTGTCATTTGAAGTTTCACTTGAAAAACCTGTATTATATGATTAAGCAACAGGTCCAAGTGGCTGATGTACAATATGGCCAATATACCATGGGTATGTGCTCTTATGTGCGATATAGGATGCAATGCAGTGCCCGTATACAGCCCTGGGCCGTTGTATATTGCGAAATTGCACAAACACTCGAGATACCTCATTGCAATCAACCACCCTATTTATAACAATCACCATCATACAATTATTAAAGTTCCACATCAAACATAAATGTTCATGATACTTCACATCTTAGGAATGTTTTGATGACAGTAGCCTATGTAGGGCAGTAAGAACCATGACTTGCATATTGCCAGCCTAGTTCATCCAACCCAGGCACCTGTTCACATTCCTCCATAATCACTCACTCATAAGCCAGATATAGATTTAAGTGAGGAAGGCCCATGACAACAGTCTCTGTCCAGAGGAAGACAAGTGACACACTGCTGTTAGTGTTAACACCAAAGAGAGAATGTTCTGGAACTATTCTGCCTGGTGATAGCTGACTAGACCCTTCATTATTTATTGAATCATATTAGATTGTTGTGCTGTGAGTTGCCCTGTTCCTTGGTGCTGAAAAACATTCACAATGTCTAGGTTCTGGAAGTATTTTTCAATGTATTATTTTATTTTCAGTAATGGCTGCCAAAAATCATTCAATATTTAGTCAGTAATCTGTCATTTTTGAGCACTTGTGTTACCATAGACTGAACTGATTAACTGAACCAAACAGAACTGCCCTGATAGTGGAACCAAATCATTTTAATGGCTCAATAACCACCCTGTCCAGGATGTTGAGATTGTATTACCAAGTCCTGACTGTACATCTGAATGAGTGCAAAACCCTATTAAAAGCTGTCCGTGATTTCTTTAGATTGTCAACGATAAATATAGAGAACAACGGAAGAAGGCCAGGGATCCCCAGCAAGCAGGAGGGAGAAGAGACCAGGGGCCCATGCAGAGCTTTTTATAAACACATTGTTGGCATGCCAGTTGGGTTATACAGTCAGCTAATTCCATGGAGCTGAGGCCTGCACGCCTGCCGGCATCTGTGGCGGCTCACGTCTGTGACTTGACCTCCTTCTAAAAGTGTGCCCACGCGAGCGCCTCACAAGCATGTTCACGCCTCATGTCCCGGTTCGAGAAAAGCAAACGTCAACCTATCTTCGGCAGTGGTTTCGCCCCCTTATGGTATCCAAGCTATACGAAGCACTGTGTCCTTCAGGCTGCCCCCAAAAAGACACATTTAATGGGGGGTGTAGCCGGTTGGTGTGTTCGCAATTAAGACACAAATGTTATCTGACAAGCTCGGCCTGACTGCTACTGGGGAAGTGTGGAATGTGACAACTGAATCATGAGGGCCTGGGGAGGAGACAGTTTCAGGGAGACTGAGAGGGAGGCTGCCATTGTGTTTTTTCACTTACCTCAGGTGTAGGTGTCACACAGCCAAAGGTTACCTAAGGTTGCATAGCCACTAGTGTAGAGTGGCACTGACATTATAGCATTGAGAGCAGCTGCACAAGACCCAAGTAATTTACCAAAATGTATTAAGATGAGTCCTTCATTTGGTGGGCAGGGGATAACCAGTCTCTCTTCTGTCTCTCTTACTGTCCTCTCTTTCCACCTGCCTTTGTTAGAATATATGTGGCTTGGTGAGGTTATACTTTGAGAAAGAGATTTAAGGAGTTTTTTATCGTTCCTGGGAACGAATGAGACACTCTAACATCCAGGACAACGTGTATTGCGATCATGTACAGTCCATTCCCACCATGGGAATCAACAAAGAAATGCTTCCAGAAAATGTTTCAGCCAAACAAATGTGTCACACCAATGTTGTTTTCTGTCCGCAGGGAAACACGAAGAGAAGCAGGAAGAAGGAGGAATAGTGACAAAGAACTTCACAAAAAAGATACAGTAAGTAGCCAGAGTCGCCAGGAACATTAACAACAACAGCTATGTCCCTATGATAACATATCAAAATGGCTGCTAGTTCACAGAAGCCCGTAACAAATAACATAAAATGTTTTAAACAGTTGCTCCTTCAGGATTACTCACTGTCTCGACACAGGTAATCCGTCGGGGGTTTGAAATGCCTTTTGTGTGAAAGCATTGTGCTTCAAAATGGCCGCTAATTCACAGACGCCCATAACAATAACAGCAACGACCGATGAACAGTTGCTCCTTCAGGATTACTTACTGTCTCCCCACAGAAAATCCATCAGGCGTCATGTGATCTCATATCCAAATGTCAGCTAAATGGCCCACTAACTCTAGGCAACATGGGAGCGGATTGGGACACAGGCCCTGTCTTACAGGCCTGTTGGAGTCGGCATCACTTTAATGTTGTTCATTTCCTCTTGGCTAATTAGGCAGCTGGTCTAAACCGGCCTCAGCACTGTTTTCTCCCCCCTCCCCGCTACCGAGCCCTGTAATTGGAATACCTCAGATCACAAACACACTCACACACAAACTCACATTGTGCTACAGCGTAACTCAAAGAGAAAGTCAGATTGTGGCAAGATAGTTGGTATGTAAACGACTGTCCTCAATATTCAAGTATTCCGGCTGTGTGGCCCAGTGCTCTGTGGGGAGAGAGAGATATACCCGGTACAGCCTAGTCCACTGGGTATATGTGCATGAGAAACAGATTGTTGTGCGTCTTTGGTCAGTCGACAGCCTTTAACTGTACCGTGTTCACAATATAACGCGGCCCTCTTGAGCCTTTATTGGCTACTGAACTTATAATGAACTTATTGAACTTCCCGAGAGATAATCGTAGAGAGAGGAATGTGTAGGTATCATTAATCTGAGAAGACTATTTTCTCTGAATTTTCCATGGTGAAGGTACAGTGCTTCGCCAAATTTAACTGCTTCTATTTTTTCAATGGCAAACACTGTTACTGATGTCTGTCTCTGGAATGTTCTGTATTGTAATTCCTGTGTGATTCACTGTGAGGTTCTCTCCGTGGGTTAGCTATTGACTTTTTCGGGCTGTGGGCCTGTTGTCACCGTCACTTCGGCGCCTGTTTCTAGCTGTCTTGGAGTTATTATAATAGTACCGGACTGCTTCAGATTGACTCAGTCTATCATCCAGGCTCATCTGCATGCATGCAGGCACACACACACACACACAACCACTCACTCTCTGTATTTCTCTCTGTCTTTGTCACCCCCCCCCCCTCGCTCTGTCATCCTCGTTGCATTCTCTCTCCCCCGAAGCGATTTCACTGCCTCTGAAAAATATTGAACAGTTTTTGGCAGCCATACAGAATCAATACGGAGGATAAAACGCAGTGTAGCCAGAGGTAAATACAATCCCCAGCCGGACAGATAAGATTCTGCAGCCCGGTGTGTCCAGTAATAAGCCAGCTGAGTGATTTGACTTTGTCGGTAGAAGCACGCAACTTTTATTCTGCTGCATATGGCTCTATGAAAACGGGGGGAGTGTGACTTGCAGCCTTCAAGTCGGGGTGATTCATTCATTCAATCGGGGCTCACTTTCCACACTCGAGTGTTTCCGTTATATCTCTTTCCCCTTTTATGTGACACTCCTTCCCCTTACCCCATGAACTCATGTTTTGGAGCCCTCGGACAGGCTATTGTCTGTTGTGTGTGAAGACGGCGCAGTGACTGTAGCGGGCTTATGATAATGAAATGGAGGGTGGACTGGAGTCTGTGAGGCTCGGTTGTTTGTTGAAGCGCCCAGGAACTCTTGGCAGCTCAGACGGAAACTCCAGCTACAAACGGAGGGCTTTATTTGGCCATATGGCTTGACAAAGACCAGAGACATCTTTGTCTGAGGTCCCCCCCCACTCTCTCTCTGTCTCTCTGTCTGTAGATTGTTCTAGATCTCTCTCTTTCTCTCTGTCTCTGGTATGTTCTCAATCTTTCTCTTTCTCTCTGTCTCTGGTATGTTGTAGATCTCTCTCTCTTCCTCTCTGTCTCGGGTATGTTGTAGATCTCTCTCTCTTCCTCCCTGTCTCTGGTATGTTGCAGATCTCTGTCTCTGGTATGTTGCAGATCTCTCTCTTTATCTCCTCTGGTATGTTGTAGATCTCTCTTTCTCTCTGTCTCTGGTATGTTCTAGATCTCAGTCTCTTGCTCTTCCTTCCTGCTTGGAATCTGTCTGGTTGACACAGTTTTTACGTATGTACGCACATTTTTTACAGTGTCGAGTCATTAAAAAATGTACAGGACAAATTTCCTGCTACTGGTGTCTTAGATTAGACTCGATAGAGCTCAGGAAAGGTTAATTATATGCTGACATTTGTGAGAGAAGGTCAGGTTCCAGTATGTGGCAACAGCAGGGCACTAAGGCCTCTACATAGAGCTTTGTGTTTGTCTCTGGGATGTATACTTCAAGGAGTTGTCCTTTGTAGCCACCAAGGTCATCTTTTAATCTCTGTTTCATATTGGTCCAGTCATAGCAGTCTTTCTCTCCCTGTTTTGCAGAGTCCTCCTAAACATTTTGACAGGCAGTAATAATATCTCACTTTCATTCCTGTCAACACTGAATTAATCTGTCTCTCTTTATATATACTCTTTCTTTCCACCTTTCTTTCATTCCCTCTCTTGATATACATTTATGAGGAAGCCATATTTACTAATATAGTCATAAACATATCACATTTGCTGTATAAGAAAATGGCAGAGATAAACGACATGAGAAAACCTCTTCTGTCTGACGTGAAATTGTTTGTTACCAGTCTGTCTGGCTGGCCATCAAGATGAACTGATAAGAAAAGCATACAGATGGATATTTCAGATGATAATGTACTTAGCGTCAGACAGCCTTTTTAATAATTTGGATTATGTGTTTGTAATGAGCAAACAGGGAGAGCGTTTTCTCCTCACAGACTATTAAAACCTTAGAATCAGAGACTGTTATAAATATAGAAAATCTGCCAATCAAATCTGTTTGTTAGCACCCAACACTATTTGCAGCACTTCTGAGGTGATTGAGAAATGTTTAAAGCTCAGCACAGTGGTGTTCACATAATGCTCAGTACAGTGGTGTACATGTAATGCTCAGCACAGTGGTGTACATGTAATGCTCAGCACAGTGGTGTACATGTAATGCTCAGCACAGTGGTGTACATGTAATGCTCAGCACAGTGGTGTACATGTAATGCTCAGCACAGTGGTGTACATGTAATGCTCAGCACAGTGGTGTACATGTAATGCTCAGCACAGTGGTGTACATGTAATGCTCAGCACAGTGGTGTACATGTAATGCTCAGCACAGTGGTGTACATTTAATGCTCAGCACAGTGGTGTACATGTAATGCTCAGCACAGTGGTGTACATTTAATGCTCAGCACAGTGGTGTACATGTAATCATTCTTGTTCTTTCCTTCAATCCTGCACCCCCCCCACCCCCCCCAGGATTCCAACTGATGTGGACCCTCTGACAGTCTTCGCCTCCTTGTCGCCAGAGGGGGTGTTGATTATCGAGGCGCGGCAGAGTCCCCCCTACTACCTCTTCAGTAACGAAAGTCCCCAGGCAGAGATGGATGCCAGTCAAAGCCAGGAGGCCAGGCCCCAGGAAGCCACCATGGTCTAGGACAAAGCCCAGGACCGAGCTCTCTTCCCTGGGGAGAAACAGGCTCAGCTCGGGCACCCCTCAGGATGATATTGAGCGGAGTAGTGGAGGGGTAAAACAAGATCAATACCCTAGAGACCCTCAGTATCATTTTGTAGAGATTACTCCAAAAAGACACCCTAATCCCAGATAGTTCACTGCATAGATACTAGGGTGCCAAAGAAGCACCCCAATTTTCCTTCTGAGTGTTAAGTAATCACTCAACCACACCCTTAAAAAAAAGATGACATGATGTTAGTGTATTTCTCGGGAGGAACACAGATTACTTCACTAATTAAATAAAAATGCCCGAATTAGATCAATTCCTATGTCTTATAGAAGAGTTGTTATAAACAGCATCCTGTCTTGCAATAGTGAACTGACTCCAGATACTAAACTAAGCGGGCTAGAAGTAGGCTGGGGCCCTGTTCTGCTTCTTTCATCAGGCTGCATCTTCATTTTCTAGATAACAAAAACCATTAGACAGTTGTTCATTTACAGAGTATGACAATGCAGTGTGTTTTCTATGTAATTTCTAGTTTTTTTTGTTCAATCAAATTATGCTGAATGCCTAAACGGAAGAAGCACGTTTAAATGGATATGCAAATAAAGTCATCCTGTGGCTTCTTTTCTGAGTGGGAAAACTTAATCAAAGGGCTGTTCCTAATACTACTGTGTGTATCCATGTACGTCTATGATGAAACTGTTCTACCCTAATGTAAGCCAATGGTCTGTAAATAAACTGTACGTGTTGGTACGTGACTACTCTTTAGACACATAATGTTCGAGTGCCATGGTTCCTTTATCTAGAGGTCTTACAAAACAATGTTCTTAGATTTTTTTTTTGTACGTGATGAAATCGAACTTCCCGTCTCTTCTCCTCCCTCCCTCTTCTCCTGTCCTCCTTTTTTCTCCTCCTCCCCGATTTCTTTGTATTTGTTTATGCAATAAAACCTCCCGTCGATCCAGGCGTGTGCGTTCACATCTGTGGATTTTGTTATGCCGACCCGAGCCATGTACGATATGGGCCCGAATCCAAGACGTCCGGCCAAAAATGCCGAACGACAGTAATTGGGTAACAGCTTAGGACACATCCCAAACCTTGGCCTATTTTCTTTATAGTGCACTACTTTTGGTCCATAGGACTTTGATTAAAAGCAGGGCACACTGAAGGGAATGGGCTTGCCATTTTGGTCGCATGTTTAGGATTAATACAGAAGAGTGTGGTGTTGCCAATAACCCCACATCGTGAGGGCAACTAGGGGGCAATGCTAGATTAGTCATTATTTACCTAATCAGGGTAAAGCATTGGAGGATTGTGTGGCCTGCGGTGTCATACGAAATTGTGTTGTTTTGGGATTAAGGTGCTTGGAAGCATTCAAATTCAAATTGGGAGAATGTGCAGAGAATGGGCATCTGGTTTTTGAATTCACATACAGCTCCGGAAAAAATTAAGAGACCACTGCACTTTTTTCTTTCAAGGGTTTGAGTGAGGAACAGAAATGTTAAAATTAAGAGACCACTGCAAATTGAACGCTTCTGTTCCTCACTCAAAACCTTCCTTTTCAACTTTGTTGGAAAGGAAAGAAAAAGGTGCAGTGGTCCCTTAATTTTTTCCGGAGCTGTATATTTCACATGAATAATTCTCACATATGGTTACTACTATTATATTTACTGCATGTAAAAGCCCTGAGTTGTGATTTCAGGCTTTTGGCAATTGTAGCTATGAGCAGTTAATGGCTGTGACCTTGGTTCTTGGAGTCCTGAGTTGCCTCATGTAATGAATATCTACTAAATCTCTAGGATCTTTGATAGTTCAGTTGGCCATATCATGATAATCATCATGAAAAAGTCATTTTGAGGTCAGCTTGTCAATACGATCACAGAAAGAATACCAAAAATAAATAGAATATTGATTGTATGTCGCACCATAAATGATTACACACTACATGACTAAAATGTAAATTAATGTGACACTGACAGTTTTTCATTTTAATTTGCTATTGGTTTATTGGAGCTCCAAACGTTGCATGATTACAGTGTAAGTATCTGGCTGTTCACTTGCAAAAAGTCTGTGAGAATGAAGTTATGAAAGCTTTCGCTGCTAGCTGATGAGGAAGTAGGATAGGTTTGTGCTGTCTTGCCAACTCCCTTTGGTCATTATCGGCAGTGGGCAGAACACATCGAGACCCCTAAAACCAGGCTAGTCATCATAAGATGGATGTCTGCAGAATGTAGGCGCAATGCGATGGGTGTTGATTTGTAGGGAATGCCTGATGGGATGATAACATGTTCTCCATGACTCTTTCACTTGTTTACTTGACGTGTTCCTGTTGTTCCACGTCAGTTTGCTCAGGGACCTCCAGCTCTTTGGTTTGGGCCCCGCCTTCTGGTGCACTTATCCCTGGTTGGGCCTCCTGGGGGAGCAGGGGGAGATCCTCTACCTCCCCTGTTCCCCCAATGTGCTGGAGCTCTCTGCTGAGGTCATGGGCCTGCTCTTCGTGTTCCCCCTGGTCAGACGGTACTGTGTCAGTGCTTTCGGAGGTCTCCAGGTGCTCAAAGGTCTCCGTGGGACTGGGAAGACCTTCTACTTCCCTGGCGTCGTCACCGGACAAGGAGGGATGGCTCTCTGTCCCCCCATCCTGTTCTGTAGGAGTCCTCTTGTCCATTTCTTCTTGCAACTTCTCTTGACTATACGATATGGCTGCAGAGGTGTCAGGATGAGACTCTGGGTGAGCCTCTTCTCCAGGGACTCTGCGTGGGACCTCGTTGGTGGGCTCGGGTGCCTCTTCGGGGGGTTGCATGCCAGGTTCCGTGGAGGGGAGGTCCGGGGCCTCCAGGGGCACAGGGGCCACAGCAGCGGCAGGAGCAGATGGCTGGGGGTCAAATGTCTCACTGTCTTCTTCGGTGGTATCTTCTGTTTCAGTGGTCTCTTCTGCCATGGCACCGCCCTCCTCACCCTCTAGTTTAAAGGTCTCCTTCTCAACCTACAAAGAATAAAATATCAGTCAAGAACATTCATCTAATTGTTGTTTTGTAGGATGACAAGCTGTACCACAAATAAATAGTAATAGGGCTCATGATTAATGATTATGGGCCTTACATTGACATGTGAAAGTAAATTTCATTTTCAAAGCGATATATACAGTGATAGAAAAAATGATTTTATCCCCTGCTGATTTGCCCACTGAAAAATAAATTATTTGTCTATAATTTAATGGTAGGTATATTTGAACAGTGAGAGACAGAATAACAAAAAAGAAATCCAGAAAAACTCATGTCAGAAATGTTATAAATTGATTTGCATTTTAATGAGTGAAATAAATATTTGATCCCCTCTCAATCAGAAAAATTTCTGGCTCCCAGGTGTCTTTCATACAGGTAACAAACTGATATTAGGAGCAAATTCTTAAAGGGAGTGCTCCTAATCTCAGCTTGTTATCTGTATAAAAGACACCCATCCACTCTCTCCACCATGGCCAAGACCAAAGAGCTGTCCAAGGATGTCAGGGACAAGATTGTAGACCTACACAAGGCTGGAATGGGCTATAAGACCATCGCCAAGGACCATCTCCATTCTTGGTGAGAAGGTGACAACAGTTGGTGCGATTATTCGCAAATGGAAGAAACACAAAAAAACTGTCAATCTCCTTCGGTCTGGGGCTCCATGCAAGATCTCACCTCATTGAGTTGCAATGATCATGAAAACGGCTAGGAATCAGCCCAGAACTACACAGGAGGATCTTGTCAAAAAACCTGGTGGCCAACTACAAGAAACGTCTGACCTCTGTGATTGCCAACAAGGGTTTTGCCACCAAGTACTAAGTCATGTTTAGCAGTGGGGTCAAATACCTATTTCACTCATTAAAATGCAAATCAATTCATAAAATGTTTGACACGCGTTTTTCTGGATTTTTTTGTGGTTATTCTGTCTCTCACTGTTCTAATAAACCTACCATTAAAAGTATGGACTGATCATTTCTTTGTCAGTGGGCAAACACAAAATCAGCAGGGGATCAAATACTTTTTTCCTTCACTATATACTTTTTTTTCAATTCATAATGTGTCGTCCATGTAAAGTCTACATATCTCAAGTCTAAATTAGGCTTGATCTGTCTGTTTGTGTTTGTTCTTGTATCGTACTTGACAGGTAGCGATAAAACACACATGGACATACACTGATGCAGTTCTGTGATTACAATAAATTAGGCAATACTTCCAATGACACTTCTCATTCTGTGACATACATTCTTTCAGGTCTCCAAGGCCAGGACTGGACAAAAACAGGCAATAAGTACTTAATAATACTGGTGAATGGTCTGGTTCTCAACTGCAGTTAATAGTTCACCTGAATTGAAATGTTGACATTAGCGGGGATGCTGGGATCAGGAAGTGAAGCCTCTACAGTCAGGATGCCATCTCCATAAAGAGAAGAGCGGATGGTCTGAAGATCAATACCTATTGGGAGCCTGGGATACACAATTATGTTATAATACACAATGCAACCAATATTCCAATACATAATACTCCAAATGTATACGAACAAATACAATCCTTTCTAAATATGTATCATGCATGTGATTAACAGTAACACGATTGAAGAGACCTGCTCTAAAATTTGGATAACTCTTCCAAAATCTCTTCCATCTCTTCAGTAAAACATTTTAAAGATTTTTTCCAGCTAATATTTACATTATCAAGCGGTGAAGCATAAACAAATCTGTCCAAACGAGTCCCTTTGTTGATTATCAATAGCTTTTCTTATGGAAACGTACGTGTATTTCCTGGTGAAGCATCTGGTAATAAAGCCTTGCTCGTCTGGCCGCTCTTCGTGTTTCCCTGAGGATAAGATATCAATTATTTCAGCAACATGAATCACCACAGTGGAGCTATACATCAACACCGGTTGCAATCCACACAGCACACTAGTGTCTTCTCAGTGCACTGATTTTGACCAAGGTCCATAGGGTTAGTGTGTTAGGGGAAAGTGTTGCATTTAGGGCTCACTTGAGAGGCAGCATCACATTAAAAAAGGTATTGCTGTGTACCATCCAAGCTCTGCTCTTTTAATTTCCCTGAACACTTGTTATCGGACTAACTTACTCAAACTCTTTCCTGCGGGCATCCAGACTAAAAGCCAAGCTATTTCTGACTTGATTGTTTAGAGAGATGCTTCTTTATACATCTTTACAACATTAAAGCGTATCGGCTTCGGTTCAAACTATGACACAAATGGATCATTCAGTTGGTTTAAATGGTTATTACAGACAGCATAGCCTTAGGGGATATGAAATTAGATTTGAACTTCTCAATTTTTTTTACAACAAAGCAACATTTCAGTTTCATTATCTTCACTGGTTTTAACGAGTCTAGTGCATCTTCGCTAAATCAATGCAGTACACGGATCAATAGACCTACCTTTGATTTCCAGGAATCCTCCCAGGGTTCTGAGAGTGATCTCTGTGGGGGAGAAGTGACTGACGTCCAGGCTGATCCTCCATTTGTAGCCGTCCATCCTGACCTCCGACACACCCTGCAGCCCTGCGGACTCAGCCCTGCTCAGTCTGGGGCCCGACTGCTGCACGGAGGAGGCAGAAGCCACGTCGGAGGGCATCAGAATGGGGAGAGAGGGGATGTACCCAGGCCAGGAGCTGGCTGCCAGGTGTCTGTAGATTTTATCAATCCAGCAAATTTCACGGAGGTCCCTGACCTCCAGGAAAGGTGGCATGCCGAATTCCTGGTTGGGGAGCAGGCGACTGGGGCTGGGGTTCTGCCCCCAGTTCCGGAGTGGGGACCAGAATGTGTCCCGGGAGTAGTGGGGACGGAATGGCGCCCCAGGCGCTGATGGGGCTCCGTTGAACTCTTTGGTCTGCTCAGTCATGGCTCAGAAAAATGTCACAGGAGTTGCAGAAAGACAAATGAAAAAGGGTCAAAATCGAAACGGAGTATGGTCCCTTTTGATTACAGTCTTTAGTTTCTTTTCAAGTCCAGTGACAGTTCGCCCCACAGGAAATGAAAAAGGTTTTGACCAGGGTGGAGTCCCAGGTGGAATAGTGTTAGTAATTAATACTAAAGGAGAGACAGGCTTGCAGGTGAAAAGAAGCACTGTGCAGCAAAGACGGAGAAGTCTCTGGGGTTCTTTATATACCCTCCCTCTCTGTTTTAGCACTTATTAAGCACTAATGGCTATCCTATAAGAGGAGAATGTGAGGAGGTGATGGGTGCGCCTCAGAGACGAGCTGCTACCCCTTTGTAGATGAGGCCAGGGGAAAGTTGGCATTCATGGAGTGTGTCCTAATTGGCACACTGTTCCCTTTATGGCATACTAATTTTGGGTGCTTGTCCAAAGACCTTGGTCAAAAGTAGGGTGCCACAGAGAATAGGCTGCCATTTGAATGCAGAAAAAAATAGAACTAATTAGATGTTATTTATAACTGTGAGGGAGAAATGGCAAATAGCTGCTGCATGACTCCAGACGAGGTGGAGGAGCGTGGTCCTGCCCAAGTTGTGACAGCGTCAGACCATCTTCTCACGTCCCAGTTAGTGTGTGTGTGCGTGGGCAACATAGAGTATCTTCCAGGCCCAGCCCTAGCCAATTTTGTCATATCCCAGTGATCTTTATTATCTCCATGGTACCTGGCGACACTATGCTCTGTGGTGAAGGGTGTATGAGTCAGGCCCTTTTCAAATAATTCCTTGCTCCCTTCTATCCATCCTTTCTACCTTCCCTGAAGAAATCCTTGAAAGCTATAGTATATGATAGAGTTTAAAGATTTTGGTCGCTGGCCAGCGAGACTAGAAGAGCTTTCTACAACCTGTCACAATATCTACCTGTGTCACGTCCTGGCTATGCCCCTAGCCATCTCTGCACTGGGCTGGGGCCATAGTCAGGACAGAACGGAAGGTGGTGCCTCTAGCCACCTCTGATCCTTTTGGTCTCCCCAATTGGAGGCAGGTGTAGATTGTTGCCTCCAATTGGGGACCCTATTCATGTTTTCTGTGTGGCCACACCTGGTGTGGTTCATTTTGGTTTTGTTACTACTGGATACCCTACGTTGCTGCGTCGCTTCCTTTTTGATTAAATATGGATTATTTCCATCATTTTGATTCTGTGCCTGTGTCCTACCACAACCTGATCAAAATTACAAGTATTAGCCACTAGCTTTATTTTCATTCATCAATGAGTCATCTCTGTCGCCTATGTGTTGCTATAGCATGGGTTTAAATCCAATCCACTGCTCTTGAGAGAGACAGAGTTAGAAGGCCATAGAAGAGGCCATATGATCACTTCAAGGTAGGGAAGAAGAAAGGATCCATTTCCTAGAGGACATCATTGTGTTTCCACAGAGTTCAACAGCATTCAACATGTGTCTGAAGACTGGGTCTAAAATGCAGTTGTTGCCAGTTCACACGGCAGTTTGTTTTGAAAAATAAATGGCCTCCTGTGGTCTTTTGGGATTGGAAATCTTCTGTGTCATCTGAAATGTTTTGGTGGAATGTGTGTGTGTTTTTGCTGTTTCACTGTGTGCGTTTGTGTTAACTTGTATGTATGTATGTGTGTGGGGGGGTCCTCTTTATTTGTCTCTGCAGTTTTCACTGCGGTTATTAGCTTTACCATCTTTTATCAGCTGTGACAGTTTTGTCAGTGTGTCATCTGTGAGACGCTGTGTCCTGAGATACTGACACACTGTCCATTGGAGCACAAAACTAATTGAACAGATGTTTCTGTCATTCAGTGAGATGTACTAGCGTCACTTTTTACTTGAAGCATCAGGCGAGAGGCTGTTCACCGAGGTGATTGGAGTTTTGTGGAAGAAGGTCCCCAGTAATTTGTGTTGACAATTCCCCCTGCACTCATGACCAAAATAACCTCTCGACAGGATTGAGCGTGTGCGTAGGAAAGTTGTGGATAATGTCATCAAAATCAAGAGTTATGGATTTCCAGTAGAGATAGGCCTAGTATGTGCATCGGTTCTACTTACAGACAGAATAGGTGATTTAAATAAATGAAGAAACAAAGACATTGACAGGAATACCGTGCAAGAATACCATTGTTATTGTGTCTTTGAGGCAGACCAGTTTGTCCTTCCCCTAAAATGTATCACCTTTCTTCTTGTGTGTGGGCTGTGTTCCTCGGTAACCACGGGAGACAGTTCCTACAACAAAAGTGGCTGTGCTTCAATCAATGTAGACGCCTGCGACAACGTCTAGATAGACATTTTGCCATTTTCCCTTTATTTTTCTTAGAAATAGTTGTTCAACTTCAGTAAAAAAAAAAAAAAAAAACTTGGAGGGCGATTAAATAGTTTCATAGTGCCCAATGCTTTGTTCTACAGCTTGCATGCTGTCGAAACTTACTTCGTTTTGTTTTGTTTGTAACAGTTGGCAAATGCTGTAATAAAAATGACGACTCATCAAGATGGAACTTTGGACCCGCGTCAATTTGTTATAATCAAACCACTTTCGATTCTTAAACCTTCGGGAGAAAAGATCCTGGCCCGGAGTAGCACGGTGTGGGCTGCCTGTCACCCGACCAGGGAGCAGGTGTTTTGGGATAATTATTACAGACGACAGCGGCAGCTCAGCCGACAGGGTTACAGAGCAGCCCCTTGGAGGCCGTATGAGGAGGTCGGACAACCACTCTACCTGGAACCAAAGAGACTCGTACTCGAGTCACTGGGACAACCTGTGGAAGAGGTAATTGTTTCCCCCCACATTAAGCCTGTGTCTGGAGACTTAATAAGTAAGCTTCTGAGTTGCTGTGACACTTCATGATAGGCTGCCTCAGTTACTAAGCTTAGAGAGGAAATGACGGCTTCTACTCTGAGCTCAAGATCCTCCAGTATAATATACCATTAGCCACCTCAGTAGACTTTACGTCAAAACCGAGCAAGCGTTTTCCTCTAGTCTACAGGGTAACTTGGGGCAAAACGCATCCCTTAAGGAAAGTCAGTATTTGTTTGGTCAGATACATGAACATATTGACTATAGTCAGACAAATACATTTAGAAAAAAATAATTGAGCAAAATGCTTCTATTTTATTGCAAGTTAATGAAATGCCAAACCATCTTGGTATAAGGGCCAGATTGCACAATTAGAAACTGGGGTTGACACCCTTACTTTAACAAACAATGCCCATGCAAACTTTAGTCATAACAGGAAACCCCTTTACTGCCGGATCTTAAAGATGGCACCCTACACAGTGCAATGTTCCTGTTGCCATGGGGCCGTTTGCCTTCAGAATGAAGGGAAGAGTGCTCCATACTGCCCCTCCAACCCCAATGTTCCCACTGCCATGAGGCCGTTTGTCTTCAGAATGAAGGGAAGAGTGCTCCATACTGCCCCTCCAACCCCAATGTTCCCACTGCCATGAGGCCGTTTGTCTTCAGAATTTAGGGAAGAGTGCTCCATATTGCCCATCTAACCCCAATGTTCCCACTACCATGAGGCCGTTTGTCTTCAGAATGAAGGGAAGAGTGCTCCATATTGCCCATCAAACCCCAATGTTCCCACTGCCATGAGGCCGTTTGGGAAGAGTGCTCCATTGCCCCTCCAACTCCAATTCCAGCATCATGTGGTCTCCCATCCAGGGACCAACCAGCACCGATTCTTCTTAGCTTCAAAGTCAAACCAGTAGTGGGATGCAAGATGCTATAAAAAGGAATAATAATAAAAGAAAAAAGTTAATGTCACTGGTTAGGTATGTACTCCCTTTACTTAGTCAGTTAATATCACTGGTTAGGTATGTACTCCCTTTACTTAGTAAGTTAATATCACTGGTTATGTGAAATCCATGTACATTTTTCGCTGGCGCTACCCGAGCTGGCTATGTACTCCGGTAAGAGAGTCGCTGCAACCTTCGGTTTTAATTCAACAGATTTATTGACCTCCAATTCCAGCAGGTGAATACAGTGCTTGTTGCTTGCAATAGTATGTGTTTGTGTGTGGGTGTGGTTTTCTGTAAAATAAGGAAATACAGAATATGTAAATATAACCTGTACATAATGAATGCACATATACAGGTGCTGGTCATAAAATTAGAATATCATCAAAAAGTTGATTTATTTCAGTAATTCCATTCAAAAAGTGAAACTTGTATATTACATTCATTCATTACACACACACTGATATATTTCAAATGTTTATTTCTTTTAATTGTAATGATTTTAAATGACAACTAATGAAAATCCCAAATTCAGTATTTCAGAAAATTTGAATATTTCTTAAGACCAATACAGAAAAAGGATTTTTAGAAATGTTGGCCAACTGAAAAGTATGAACATGAAAAGTATGAGCATGTACAGCACTCAATACTTAGTTGGGGCTCAGGTTGCTCTGATAGTGGCCTTCAGCACTTCTGCATTGTTGGGTCTGGTGTATCGCATCTTCCTCTTCACAGTACTCCATAGATTTTCTATAGGGTTAAGGTCAGGCGAGTTTGCTGGCCTATAAAGAACAGGGATACCATGGTCCTTAAACCAGGTACTGGTAGCTTTGGCACTGTATGCAGGTGCCAAGTCCTGTTGGAAAATGAAATCTGCATCTCCCTAAAGTTGGTGAGCAACAGGAAGCATGAAGTGCTCCTGGTAGACGGCTGTGTTGACCTTGGACCTCAGAAAACACAGTGGACCAACACCAGCAGATGACATGGCACCCCAAACCATCACTGACTGTGGAAACTTTACACTGGACTTCAAGCAACGTGGATTCTGTGCCTTTCCTCTCTTCCTCCAGAATCTGGGACCTTGATATCCAAAGGAAATGCAAAATGTACTTTCATCAGAAAACATAACTCAGCAGCAGTCCAGTCCTTTTTGTCTTTAGCCCAGGCAGTGTCTTGTTCAAGAGTGGCTTTACACAAGGAATGCGACAGCTGAAACCCATGTCTTGCATACGTCTGTGCGTGGTGGTTCTTGAAACACTGACTCCAGCTGCAGTCCACTCTTTGTGAATCTCCACCACATTTTTGAATGGATTTTGTTTCACAATTCTCTCCAGGGTGCGGTTATCCCTATTGCTTGTACACTTTTTTCTACCACATCTTTCCTTCCCTTCGTCTCTCTATTAATGTGCTTGGAAACAGAGCTCTGTGAACAGCCAGCCTCTTTAGCTATGACCTTTTGTGTCTTGCCCTCTTTGTGCAAGGTGTCAATGGTCGTCTTTTGGACAGCTGTCAAGTCAGCAGTCTTCCCCATGATTGTGTTGCCTACAGAACTAGACTGAGAGACCATTTAAAGGCCTTTGCAGGTGTTTTGGGTTAATTAGTTGATTAGAGTGTGGCACCAGGTGTCTTCAATATTGAACCTTTTCACAATATTCAAATCTTTTGAGATACTGAATTTGGGGTTTTCATTAGTTGTCAGTTATAATGATCAAAATTTTAAAATAAACACTTGAAATATATCATTCTGTGTGGAATGAATGTATACGTTATACAAGTTTCACATTTTGAATGGAATTACTGAAATAAATCAACTTTTTGAAGATATTTAAATTTTATGACCAGCACCTGTACAGTGGCGAGAACAAGTATTTGATACACTACCTATTTTGCAGGTTTTCCTACTTACA
This sequence comes from Esox lucius, assembly GCF_011004845.1. Taxonomy (NCBI): domain Eukaryota; kingdom Metazoa; phylum Chordata; class Actinopteri; order Esociformes; family Esocidae; genus Esox; species Esox lucius. The sequence continues at coordinate 7,672,195 of NC_047581.1, read as the reverse complement.
AAGCATGTAGAGGTCTGTAATTTTTATCATGTGAGAGACAGAATCTAACACAAAAATAAAGAAAATCACATTGTATTATTTTTGAATAATTATTTAGCATTTTATTGCATGACATAAGTATTTGATCACCTACCAACCAGCAGATTTCCGGCTCTCGCAGACCTGTTAGTTTTTCTTTAAGAAGCCCTCATGTTCTCCACTCATTACCTGTATTAACTGCACCTGTTTGAACTCGTTACCTGTATAAAAGACACCTGTCCACACACTCAATCAAACAGACTCCAACCTCTCCACAATGGCCAAGACCAGAGAGCTGTGTAAGGATATCAGGGATAAAATTGTAGACCTGCACAAGGTTGGGATTGGCTACAGGACAATATGCAAGCAGCTTGGTGAGAAGGCAACAACTGTTGGCACAATTATTAGAAAATGGAAGAAGTTCAAGACGACAGTCAGTCTCCCTCGGTCTGAGGCTCCATGCAAGATCTTACCTCGTGGGGCATCAATGATCATGAGGAAGGTGAGGGATCAGCTCAAAACTACACGGCAGGACCTGGTCAATGACCTGAATAGAGCTGGGTCCACAGTCTCAAAGAAAACCATTAGTAATACACTACGCCGTCATGGATTAAAATCCTGCAGCGCACGCAAGGTCCCCCTGCTCAAGCCAGCGCATGTCCAGGCCCGTCTGAAGTTTGCCAATGACCATCTGGATGATCCAGAGGAGGAATGGGAGAAGGTCATGTGGTCTGATGAGACAAAAATAGAGCTTTTTGGTCTAAACTCCACTCGCAGTGTTTGGAGGAAGAAGAAGGATGAGTACAACCCCAAGAACACCATCCCAACCGTGAAGCATGGAGGTGGAAACATAATTCTTTGGGGATGCTTTTCTGCGTCTTGCCTTTTCAATAACAAGACTGGGTCCTCTGACCCTGTACAGTTTTTCTAAGGTTTTGATCAGTAACCATGGTCAGATTCTTTACTAGGGCCAGATAGCACTGAGTTTTACTCTGTATCTATCTTGCTATTGTCAAAAGATGTCCCCTTAGGAGGAACCATGACTTCTACACCACACAGATTACTTCATTCCTGGCACACAACTCTGGTCGTTGGGGGATTGAAATGGTTCACTCTGGAAGCGTCCAGAAAGCTGGGTATGGGCAAGGTCGCACATTGTTCCATTGGATGGTTTTCACCACCCCCACCCCCGGTCAGATACAAAGGACCAGCAGTCCCTGCTGCGAATGATAAATGGTTGTGGTTGCTATCGGGGCCAGCTTATCCGATTCCCATAGCCTAAAGTTCCGCAAAAGCATTTGTTCACCCCTCCGGTTAAAGGGAGCTCCCTTGCCCCCTTGTCATACCACTGCTTGTCTCATTCCTGCTGCTACCGGGTTCTCCCCTCAACTTGACTGTAGACTTAAGCAGCTGGTCATGATGGTACTTCACACTCCCTCCAAGGTCCATCCGTGACTTTGGGGCATGGACACCTGTAATCAAATCCACATTGTGACAGCATGCTTGCAACACATTACGAAGAACAGGACAAGCCAGTGCTGCTATGTTCTGTGTTATTATACACCTGGAGGAGCATCTGTATTTCCTCTGGCCAATGTATCTTGTCTTCCTGAGCTAGCAACCCAAGGAGATGTCTTACTAAAACATTCACAGGCACCATTACCCTGTGGCCTGTAGAGGGTCATCCAAATCTTGGCACACCCATACAGCTGACAAAACTGTGCAACAAGTGTACCTTCAAAAGTCACTCCCTGGCCCTACAATGCTTGTTTAAAAATAAACGCCAATGTTGCACCATAGCTGCTGAAATAGCTCTTACAGTAGTTTACATGCTGGTCTTTAGTTGGGACACACCTGACATTCCTGGTGAATAGATCGGTCATAACAAGTAGATATTGGTAAGTATCCTGAGGGTGACCTAGGGATGAATAATAAATAGCCAAGATCTCTAAGGTGTAGCCAGTAGTGATTGGCACTAGGTGTGCTCTTATCTCTGGTACCGGCTTACACTGCACACACTGAGGGCATTCCCAGACCCACTGTCACACATTATCTCTGAACCCTGGTCAGTAGAACCCTGGTTGCAAGGCTGCTTCTGTACGGTCAGCCCCAGATGTCTAAGAGTGATTTGATACCTCTCCCACAAACCTTTGGCCTTGCCAGGCACCAGGATCTGATTCCTCTGCTTCCTCTCCCTGGTCACTGGGGGAGAAGGGCATTCTTCCAGGCATTTCTGCCCTGCATCTTCTTTCCATTGACACCCTCGGTTAAAGATCAAAGGTGCGGTTCCTCATATTGGGCTCTACCCCAGTTGGATCCTGTATCAACAATCTGCTTACCGCCATTGTGCCTCCCGTGACTCAGGCACACCTTCCCTTCAGAGCCAATTAAATCAGCATTTTGGTTAGAGAATTGTGCCTCCAAGCACTGCTCTACTGCCTTGAGTTTGGCAGTGTCGATCTAGACCAGGGGGTTGTTGTCTGCAAACCCAAGGAACAAACATACTTAGTAATTCTTTAGTCATTTCTGGTTGGGGCCAGTCATACTGCTATCTTCTCAGGGTCTTTGGACACTCCCTCTTTATTCACCACATGGCCCAGATAAACCACCACCCTATGCAGGCACCCAATGTGTTCCAGATGGGTCTTGAAGGGTTTACTTCCACTTGCCAATAACCGTTGGAAAGGTTTTGGGTCAAATACCAGGACGTTTCTTTAGGGTAGGTGAGGGAATCCTCAGTGCGGGGGAGACTGTACACATCTTTATGTATCACGGGAGTTGAGTATGCAGTAATCCATGTAAAACCTCCAGGTGCCATCTTTCTTTTTCACCAGGACTATGGGCACAATCGAACTGTCCTTAACTACCCCGGAATCCAACGTATCAACCTATTACTCTCGGAACTCGGCATACAGGCTCGGCGGGAAGGGTTGATAACAATCTTTGCTGCTGGCCCAGTTCAATACCCTCTACTGTGGGAATTGATCTTGAGGGGGGCCCACCTGGCTGCAACTGGACCTCCTTGACATCCACTTCTTTCCTCACCTGTTGTCTGGGCATGTAGGATCAGGTCTCACTGAGGGTGGAGTAATGGTGGCTACTTGCCGTTTCCTTGGGAGCTATCCTTCATCCTTGTACTCTCATAGTAGTGTTGTCTATGTACCACTCAGCACCAGCTTCTTCACTAAGGCTTAATAGTCCATGGAGGGGCTCCCACCAACCACTCTAGCCCATGACAACTTGGGCTATGACATTCATCCCTAGAATCCCCTGGACTACTCCTAGACAATCATACTTTACTATCACCAACCGTTTTGCTGGGATCTTCAACTCCTACTACAAAATCAACAATAGCATAACCAATATAGAGGATATTTAAGCCATTAGCTGCCTTCAATGTGAGCCAGTGGAGTCCTGATGAGTCTTGAATAGGCAGGTGGCCATGCCATTTCTGAAAGAAACTATGGCTGAACATGGTCACCGGCAACCCTATTTCTAACATGCATGGTATATATATCCCACTCCTAGAATGGCAGACTTCTCAGGGGTTTTGGTCCCTGCTTCCCCCACCAACAAACAGTGGTTCCTGTTTAACAGGGGCCCGTTCTTCCCTCTGGCTGGGGCAGAAATCATTGAATGTGACCAGGGCGTCCACGCTCCAAACAAATCGGCCTGCCACTGTAGTTGTGATCTACCAGTAGAAGTTGGAACCTCCATGTCCCTTCGGGTCCTCTCCTGGCAGCGGAGGAGCAGTTGACTAACTTGTTTGTTGCCTGACTTCCTTTACCAGGGTTTCTGCAATAACACCTCATTTCCTGCCTTACTTCAGAGCGCGTATGCAAAGCACAAAAACCAGGTCATTGCCATAGTAATAATCCCTGATGAACTTGGGTTCTCTCCCTGCTATACCCTATCTTCTACACCTGAAATAGATATGGTAACTCTATAGGAGATGTGTGCTACGGAAGATTCTGCAGACAACGCCAAATGTCAAAAGATGCCCCCATATGAGCAACCCTGAATTCTCCACCACATAGATTATTTGATTCCCGGCACCGAATTCCAATACAGAGAACAATGACAAATTAATGGCATTATACATAGTATGGGGTCCCACACTTGGCCTTACTCTATCCTGCTCATCCTTCCAAAGTGACACTCTTTAGATGAGGGGATAACACAGGGAGCAACCAGACAAACAGTAGGTTCTCGTTGGCAGCTGAGAACCAAATCGCCACAAAATAAATGTCACTGTCTGGATGGTATTGTCAGTGCTCCCTCCTCTGCACTAGATGGGAGGTGGAAAACGACAGGCATCCTGCCAACTGAAATGGACTTTTAGTGATGGCAGAATAAGAAAGTTCTAGCAAAAACCACATCCCTTATGTGGTGGAGCTAATGCCCCCAGACCACGCCATTTCAATCATTTTATCTCTGGCACAGGTCCTTCACCGTTCCTCCCAAACACCAGCTCTGCCGTCGTGTTTATCCACTTTAGTTTTGAATCTTCTGTCGTCTCCATCAATCCTTCAACACAGTCACAGCAACCAGATAGTGACACCTACACATACAACATGTTGCGCCCCTGGAAACAACGCTACGAAATATTAACACTTTGGCAACCACCCATAGTTTCCCTGTCAGTATGCCAGAAAACCAAATGAGCCTTTTCCTCTCCTCAGTCACAACACCAGCTTTATATCCTGACAAAGCCACTTCTTAAACTACCTCCCTGGTTTCTAACAGGCTACAGGTGCATCTAATCGTTCCCTCCATTTTACACTCACAACCCATGACACTCTCTTTCTCTCTCTCGCCTCTCTCATTCTCTCTCTCTCTATCTCCATCCATGTTGACAGCTAGGTGATATCAAATAGCATCGTTTACCACTCCTTTTCTTCCCTTGAACTTGGTTGGCCCGAATGTGAGTGGTGGGTGTATTTTTGTCTTTGTGTGTGTGTGTGTGTGCGTGCACACTCACATGGCAGATCATCTATCTCACCATTTATCAGTCCTGTCCCCTTGGACCGACCAGGCAGATCAGCCTATCTCTCTGTCTCACACACACACAGACACACACACATACAAGCGATCGCCCAGCCACGTCTCTCAATTCACTTTTAATGGACAGTGATCCTCTGCACTGAACAGATCAGTGACATTGAGTGTGTGTCTGCTTTCACAAATCGAATGTTCTCCAGCTACAGCTCTCGCTCCTCAAATTGCATTATTCCCAAAACACTCTCTGAACTCCCACTGCAGGAGGGTCCAGAGAGATGCAGACTCGCCTGTTTACTTCCCCCACCCCTGTCCTTGTAGGATTCCTCCAAATTTATTTTGCAAAGGAGCGAGCCTGGGCTAAAACACACTGCCGTACCACTTGGGAGATATTTCCCCTTTAGTATTACACAGACCTCCTGGCTGTAGAGTGAGTCTTTCATTTCCTGTTTAGATAATGCATAGACAGGGAGGGCATATTGTTTCTCTCAACCCCCTGTCTCCCTGGTTCCAAATGCATCTGATTTAAGACGTACTGTACCAGAAGGACTGACAGCCATCCTTAATTAGGCGATTACACCTGCTGCTTTAAGCTGGCAGCAGAGGCCATGGTGGCCAATCGGTAGGCTTTAAATAGCAACAGCAGATACATGGGGCATTGGCGCCGAATGCTTCATCAGAGAGTGTCAAATGGCTGGTTTATTCCTGTGGACATAGCATTCATCATAGTTATTGGGGGGGCGTGTTCGGTTGCTGAGGGACCTAGCGTAGCAGAAGCGAGATACCCATGTTAAAAGTGGCAGCATTCAAATGGAAGAGGAGGCTTCCGTTATTGAATGTCGGGCACTCGTTATCCTCCCACTATCTCTTTCTTTCTCTTTTCATCTCTGTCTCTCTCTGTCTCTTTGTGTGTTTGGATTCATCTTAGACAAGCAGTGTCAGCAGGCACAAACAGGAGACATCAGGGATATAATAATCTATTTGTTCATTGTGTTGCATCTCTTCTGTTAGAGAAGGCTCGGCCATGTGAACAATTGTTACCAAGGTTCTCTATTAAACGTTATACAAGTACACCAACAATTGTAAATCATAAAAAAATAAATAAAAGAGTTGCTGTTCTAAAATTTGATATAACTAGCACTTTTCATTCAGACTGTGACAAATATAAAAGATAACTAGGGCCCATGCTTGAAGGACGATCGCATGTGTAAAGAAAATGTTGGTTTCTGGCACAATGGAGAAGCTTGTTTTGCAGCAGCTAGTGAGCCAGAGGAAATCATAAAACATCACAATACCAAAAAGGCTGTGGCTCGTGGCGTTTGCCTGAAGGGCAGCTGCGTAGAGAAAATAGTTTAGAAAAGCAGGATCGTTAGATTGCGGTTACGTCGTGTCGTGTATCCAGTGAGGCGGACGAAAACGAAACGCAAACAACAGCACTACAGTGTCCCAGTTCAACTGTTAGAGATTTACTGCAAATGAGATCATCCATCAGCAAAGCTAGGGTGGGACTGTGTGTGTGTCTCTGCGTGCAAGCGCATAAGAGGCCTCTCAAGGGCAAGCCAGAGTCAGATCCAGGAGGGAGAGGTCTGCGACATGGCTCACCATGACGGATCAACAAACTGCCAACACCCCCTCTCTTAAACCCCTCATCAGCTAGAGTTTGCCAGGTGGCTTTATGATTTATTGAGTTTGGTAGAGTAATGGCATGTTTTGGGTTTTGGTTTTAGGGTTAAACATTTACACGTACAGTGGATATAATAAGTCTACACACCCATTTAAAAATGCCAGGTTTTTGTGATGTAAATGAATGAGACAAAGATAAATCTTGTGAGAACTTTTTCTGCCTTTAATGTAACCTATAATGTGAACAATTTAATTGAAAAACAAACTGAAATCTTCGAGGGGTAAAAATGAAAAATAAAAACCTTACAATAACCTGGTTGCATAAGTGAGCACACCCCCTTATAACTGGGGATGTGGCCAGAATTAACCAATCACATTCAAACTCATGTTAAATAGAAGTCATTACACACCTGCCATCATTTAAAGTGACTCTGATTAATCACAAATAAAGTTCAGCTGTTCTAGTTGGATCTTCCTGACATTTTCTTAGTTGCATCTCCGAGCAAAAGCCATGGTCCGCAGAGAGCTTCCAAAGCATCAGAGGGATCTCATTGTTGAAAGATATCAGTCAGGAGAAAGATACAAAATAATTTCCAAACCATTAGATATACCATGGAACACAGTGAAGACAGTCATCATCAAGTGGAGAAAATATGGCACACCAGAGACTTTACCAAGAACTGGATGTCCCTCCAAAATTGATGAAAAGACGAGAAGAAAACTGGCTAGGGAGGCTTCCAAAAGGCCTACAGCAACATTAAAGAAACTGCAGGAATTTCTGGCTGTGTGCTACATGTAACAACAATCTCCCATATTCTTCATATGAATGGGCTATGGGGTAGGGTGGCAAGATGGAAGCCTTTTCTTACAAAGAAAAACATCCATGCAAAAACAAACATCAAGTCCCCCAAAAGCACGTGAGAAAATGTGTTATGGTCTGATGAAACCAAGGTTGAACTTTTTGGCCATAATTCCAAAAGGTATGTTTGGCGCAAAAACAACACTGCACATCACCCAAAGAACACCATACCCACAGTGAAGCATGGTGGTGGCAGCATCATGCTTTGGGGCTGCTTTTCTTCAGCTGGAACAGGGGCCTTATTCAGGGTGGAGGGAATTATGAACAGTTCCAAATACCAAGCAATTTTGGTACAAAACCTAAAGGCGTCCGTTAGAAAGCTGAAGATAAAGAGGAAGTTCACCTTTCAGCAAGACAATGACCCAAACCACACATCCAAATCCACAAAAGCATGGCTTCACCAGAAGAAGATTAACGTTTTGGAATGGCCCAGCCAGAGCCCAGACCTGAATCCAAATGAATATCTGTGTGGTGATCTGAAGAGGGCTGTGCACAGGAGATGTCCTCGAAATCTGACAGATTTGGAGTGCTTTTGCAAAGAAGTTTGGGCAAATATTGCCATGTCAAGATGTACCATGCTAATAGACTCCTACCCAAAAATACCATGTGTAAAGTGGTGAAATAATATCAAAAGGTGCTTCAACAAAGTATTAGTTTAAGGGTGTGCACCAGGTTATTGTGATTTTTTTTTTTCCTCAAAGATTTCAGTTTGTTTTTCCATTGAATTGTTCACGTTATAGGTCACATTAAAGGTGGAAAAAGTTCTGATTTATCTTTGTCTCATTCTTTTACATCACTAGAACCTGGCATTTTAACAGGGGTGTGTAGACTTTTTATATCCACTGTACGCATCCTATGCATAACTCTGCTATGCGAGTTGTGTGTGTGTGTGTGTGTGTGTGTAAGTGAGTGAATGACTCTTTGTTTGATCTCTAATAAGCTGTGTGCTGGGAAGTGGCCAACAGTAAATATTGTGTGGAAATGAACGAAAGATAATCACAATTAATCCCTCTGCATTTTATGGGAGCCAACCGAGCAGCGTTTTTAATCATTTTCAGGAGCTGCTCTACCTATTTTCTTGTAATTAGCAGAAAGTATTTGCCCATCCCTCGTGTTTGTTTTATTCCAGGACTCAAAGACTGATCTCTTACCAGAAGAGGATGTGTCTATTTGCACCCCACCATCAGATTCCCCAGGAGCAAACAAGGTGTGTGTTCCTGTGTGTGTGTGTGTGTGTGTGTGTGCATGAAGGAAGCAAGGTGTGACTGTTAATCTCTATTTTTGTGTCCCCATATATTTTTACAACGGTGAATATTGTGTATTCAGTAGCTTATGGTATTTATCTATTAATTTGCTATGAGTCGGTAGGTAAAAAATAATATAAAATGATATAAAATAAAATGTTGCTTGATTCTGTTCCATAAAATTCAGATAGAATGACTGTGATTATTTGTCATGTCCATAAGCAATGTTGCATTAGCAATACAATATTTAGTCCTGGCCCACTGCCCGGATCACAGCCAATTAGAAATCAGTCACACGTACCAACACACCCACACACACACACACACACAAATACACATGCACACTAGTTGACTCCCCTGGGGCTTTTTATTGTACTTGAGGAAGGAATGTTCAGCGCTGAAGGTAAAAACTGTCTGCTTGTCCTGTTGTCTGTTTGTTGTTGTTTTCTAGAGCCTGACGTTCCGCTGCTCCCAGGCTGGGAGAAGAGAGGATGCCGTTTCCCTTAGAAAGCATCTTGGGAACACCCGGTAAATGTATGGGTGTGTGTGTGTTTCTCAACTGTTTTGGGACGGAAATGTCCCCAAACTGTGGTTGAAAATAAAATAAAAGTTAACTATTTCCCATTTTGAAAAAGGCAATTTATGGGCATAACTGTTGGATTTAGGGCAAAAGTTACAATTGGGGTTTAAAATTAGGTTTGAAATTAGGGTTAGAATTAGGCATTGCCATCCTGTACAAATAACTTATTTGTACAGGATAGTCCCATTAAGGCCACGGTGTTATTTACAAGGGCACGCTGTTAAGTTTAAGCATAAATGTTAGGTTGACCTTAAGGTTAGGGTTAGTTTTTGGGTTAAGATTTCAGATGCACTGATATATCAGCCAGAAATCAGTATGGGCCGTTGACTTTAAATTATTTTAGATTATTTCAGACCGATTGTGTCTGATTGGACCAATATGCCATGTGTCCTATTTTTTTAATATTGTTATTCATCTTTCTCTGTTGCCGTTTAAAATGCTATTTAATATATTTATACCCAGGCATTGAATAATGTACAATTAGAGAAAGAGAGTAAATATTCACACAGATATGGAAATCTCAAAACATTGGTATCAGAGGATTGTGGTTAATGAATATTGGTTATTGAAAACAAGAAACAAGGCCCACAATAAAAAAAACAAGAAGCCTAGTTTAGCAGGCCCGCAATAAAAACTACTGATCATTGTTGCCCTCCCTAGATTCAAACCTGGATCTCCCACGTGAAAGCCTACACATCTTCTGAGTGTCTGTATAGCCTCTTGACATTATATAATTCTGTCACACATTAACATCACGTCAAGTTTGAATATTTCTCTAGACACTATTAACCATTGTGTTAAACTGAGTAACATTTCTTATTAAGTTTTCCTCCACCACAAATAGCATCTATGAACTGTATGGGTTTTGCCACTGGCCTTTATAACAGCTTATTAGCCATTCATGAATGACATTGATACAGTATCTATCAATACAGGTGACTATAACAGACTTTTTCGTCAAGTGAAAATATGAGAGAATCGTGAAACAGTCGCAATACTGTATAACCGTAAACAGTATTAGTTGAGGCTTACTATAGCTACTGAATTTTGTAGCCAGCTAAGTTTTTGTCTATCCTGGCCCAAAAAGCATGCCTGGATGCGTACTTCGAAAATCCACAGGAATCGTCACAGTATAACCGAACAGTTGTATTGCAGCCTGCAATTGAAATCATTAAATGTCATCATCACTGGATATAAAAACTTGCGTCTCCCACGTGATTGGCACTGTCTTTAACCACTACGCGAAGGCTCTACACGTTTTAATAGTCGCTAGACACCATTCATCATTGTGCTAAACTGACTAACATTTCTTAAGTTTCCCTCCACAAATAGCGTCTTTGAACTATGGCTGTTTTAACAGCTTATTAGCCTGTAATATGCTTACTAGTATCTATTAACTTCCAAGGAATAGTCATAAGCATTGAGCAACTGCTAGCCAGACTGAAGATTAACTTTTCCCTGCCAAAGCTATTTCATTTCATGGCACAAAAACATTTGTTTTTCTTTCATTCATGTTACAAAGGTGACAATAACTGACTTTCTCCTCAAGTGAAAAGACAAGAGAATCATGGAAACCCCACTCCTTTACTACCCAAGGTATTTTGATAAAGCCTTTATTACCCCCAATAGCATGCACAGATGCATACCTTTGAAAATCCACCAGAAACAGTCACAATATAACCGTACACTTTTTTATTTTAAGCTTACTATAACGTAGATACTGAAGGTTATAGCCAGCAAAGTTTTTCTCTGTCCGGAACAAATCTGAACCCATACTTTGTTATGACTGTGAGGAGATTCGATCGCGGAACCTATAGCTTGCAGGTCCACTTCTCACTCACTCCATCAGTCAGTCTGTAAGACACATTCGCTCTTATAGGCCGGCTCCACTTACGCGGTCCGGCAAAAAGGTTTAGTTATCTGTCCATCCCTAGTTAGAATTAGTAAAAGTTGGATTAAACATTGGTGTCCTCATGTAGATATCTAAGTAAATGTGTTTTTGACCATATAGGAGTGTGTGTGTGTGCTTTTGTGTACACGTGTATTTTTCTTGCAAGCATCTGGACCAAAGTTCTCTAACGTTGCAGTCGTGAAAAAACTCCTAAAACCAGCTACCTCAGACACTGGCCTGGACAAGAACCCCCAAAAACTGTTAGGGTGTTTTACATCTGCTCTGTTCAACCAATCAGAGGCGTCGCTAGGATCACAATACTTTCAGGAGTTAGCCCACCCCCCCCACCCCACCCGGTAACAGAAAGTACAGAGTTTTGGATCTACACACGGAAGATTTCGATGTACACGCTAGCGACCTACATGTCTGCATTGTCATAATGCGTGATTGGATTTGTAGATGAATAGATATGGGGATCTTTTTTTAAATATATTTTTTTGCTCCATTTGAGATCCGGGGCTATTCATAAAAGACCTGGGGATATAGCCCCGGACACCCAGGCCTAATGGCGCCACTACAACCAATACAGTACACTTGTAGGAGGAATTGGAAAAAAAAGTTTGTAGAAAGTCTCTTAACACTGCTTAGCCGAGGTTAAAATTCACATTTTACTGCCCACGCGTGTCAATATGTCGCATTTTCCCTAGATAAGCCATGAAATTACTCATAAACAGAATAATTTCTATTTAAGTTGACACATCTCTACATTAGATAGATAGATGCCATGGACTGGGTGATCGTAAAACCACTCTCTCACACCAACAGCTGGCCAATGGGCTGTTTAACTAGTCCGCTACAGAAAAATAAATTGGATCATGTTTAATTCATCGGGGGATGTAAATGAGGTTGGGTGAAGGGGCTTGAGCAGGCGACAATAAGGCATGCGTTCCAATTGGCTTTCCATTGCGTACACCCTGCCTTTGTTGTATCCCATCTCAATCTATTGAATACGTTTTACTTAGCCGGGAGGGAAAAGCCTGTCATCAGGGTTGCTGGTGGGCTATCTGTTTAGTATCATGTGCAGTGAAACACGTTTTCACAGCAAACTGCTGTGGCATTTGAGGAACAATGATGTATGATGTGTCACGAGAGGCACATGGCAGGTCACGTGAACAATATGTTGCATGACTGGGTCATCCGCGTGAGAATATATACCGGATTATAAACCAGGTGGTTTGAATCCTGAATGCTGATACGAGGAATACGAGGGCGTGTGCGCATGTGCGCTTATCCGTGGTATGTTGGCAATATTACAAATCCTTGGGATGTGTAATTACCGTTACGAACTGGTTACCTGCAATTAGAGCAGGAAATGTGACGTCATACCTGTGTCTCATGTACCACAGCTATCTGTCAACCCGAACTGAGGATTAAAGTAAACAGTAAGGCATGAGGAGGTGTGGTATATTGCCAATATACCACGGCTAAGAGCTGTTCTTAGGCATGATGCATTGCTGAGTACCTGAACACGGAACTTGGATGGCAATATCACAGACACCCGGCATAACTTATTGCGTTTATAAACCGGTTACCAACTCAATCAGCTATCAGCCAATCGACATTCATGATTCAAACCATCTGGTTTAAAAGATACTGTGTACCACTTGTCCATGGTAGCGCTGTTTTGAGGGTATAAAGTGGTCATTTGGGAAACACTTTTGCTGATATTGTGTTATATTACATTTTAGAACAACAATTAATGTAGTTTACACTCAGTATATATTATGTTTAAAATACTGCCGTACAAAAATGGGGTATGAAATCTCCTCAAATACTAAGAAAATGGAAAAAGCTACTTCCAGACTGTAACTTGTATTTATTATCCACACAGAGGTAAAAGAGACACTGTTCTCTCATTAGCTGTTTCTATGTTTTTTCTCTCCTTTTGAAATGGCAACCTTTCCTCTCCTCATACACCTCAATGAATTATTCAATAACCTGGGTTTTATCAGAAGCTGTCAGAATGTCAACCATTTGGGTTATGCCCTTGGATACCCTGAGAGGGAGTTGTCTGTCTGCACACCCTGTGGTCAGGAGGGAGAGAGTTGTTATATATACACGCCCTTACGTGCATACACATGCACACGGACACACACACAAATGCCACATCTGGTCTGTGCAAGTTATGTGTTGCCCGCACCACATCTTAAAAACTGCAGTATTTCTAAACAACAATGATAGAATAGCGGTAACTCTAGGTCAAATACATTTTAAATAAGCTACCAGAACCCAAAAAGTAACATGCTGTGTTTGAATAGGTACTTTGTTAACCTGGGCTAAGGAATCGTTATAAGCTGAAAACAATGGAAAAATAACAGTAAATTCTAGAATTGGGATCAATTGCATTTTCCTCTGGACTTTACATTTCTCGTTAGCACTGCAATTTAAGCCCTTTCCCGTAATTATGGATCTAGCTCAGAGTGTTGTTTTCTGAGGGAAGAATGGTGTTTTAAGTGGCTTCTTTTTCATATTTCCCTATTGTTCACGTAGAACCAATTTGGATTGACCTTCTCTGTGTAAAAAGCGTTGCGGATCACTGTGTCACTCCTTACCTAGCGATGCCATGGGACTATTATGCTGGGAGTTGCCTAGCAACAGGCTAACTGCCACCCAAGAGCTCCTCTGGTCTGAACTGTTGAAGAAATCAAATCACCTCAAGTCAAGGAGGAGTAAGGGTACTCATTTACCAACTGAACATAGCGAAGTATTGAGCAGCTCTTTCCCTAACCACATACTATTGGCTTATCAACTTCATTATTTACAAAAAATGTCTGGAACGTTTTGGTTGGTATTTCAAACGGCAATGCTCTCTTTTATTAGCTTTATTTTTTATTGTTCCCCTCCACATCCTACCCTGTTTTTTATCCCCTTCCCATTTCGTGAAGCAACATTCACAGTCATGCCCTTTCCTCATTGCTGGAGTTAAAGACCGGTGTCTTCGGAAGCACATGATTTGCTCAATCAGCACATACATACTGGGGGAAGAAGAACACATTCACCAACTAACAACCAACATTTTGCTTGCAGGCGACCTCCCACAAGGCAACCATTTCCATCACCACCCATCCTGGCCTCACCCGAGGCCGCTGGGCATTCCTAGTTTCCCAGTCGTCTAGGATTTGAACTCTTTGCCTCTATGATGCTGTTCTACGCGTGGCAGTGACCTAGACCACATTCAAGACCCCCTTTATATCTGTTATTGATTTGTGCATTCTATCAGGTATAGATATGGATCAGTTGGTAGAGTCACGTACTGTATTTGAAGTATGCAAATATGGAAGAGAACTCAACGTCAGCTCACATTCAAAGCGTTTTGAGTCTGAAATGAAAGCAAATTAACAGCCGGAAGCTCAAACAAAGATGCCCACCAAGAGAGCTTGTTTATTCATTTTTACCTGCTACCAATGCGCCTGTGTGGATGTGCTTATGAACAGTGATGCTCTCAGAGTCTTTTGTCCGTCTGGCTCTACTCCTGGGTGAAGTATTACCAGCCAGCTGCTCACTAGATAAGGAATAATGATTCACCCAGCAGAGGGCTTGAACATGGGCATAAGCCTTTTGTTTATTCGCTGTCCTTTCTGACCAAAGGCTTGACAGAGACAACTCTGCGGTGGTGTCAGACAGGCTGTTGACGATGACAAGAGATATCTCCGGTTCAGAATTAGTCTCTACGAGCTATGGATTTGGAAAATGACACTTTCATTCTTGCTTTAAGACACACCAATGTGTATAGACCACATAATTGGTCTGCTACTGTAGTAATAAACGATACCACCCTGTTAGCGGATTATTAGGAAAGCAGTCCTCTTGGCACACGACCAAGTCTCCATAATTAGGTGTAATGACTAAGAAACACGCCGTATTACCACTAGTTTCACCGGCAATGTCAAACTCTTTCTGAGACTTTTCTGAGAGTGTGTGTGTGCGCGTCTGAGTATGTGTCACAGTGTGTGTGCATGAGCATCTACATGTGCACCCGTGTGTGTTTGCATGCCTGCGTTCCTGTGTTTTCATTTCCACCGGCACATTAATGCAAGGTAATGACGCGTGCTGTCAAGCTGTGAAAACAAGCTGACAAACGGATTGGAAATGTTATTGACCGGTGCTAAATCACTGTTATGAAACCATTAGTCTGGCACATGTCACATTGTATTTCTCCTATAACTCTCTATGTAGGGTTATAATATCACCTGCGGGTGCTGGGATGCATTTTGATTGGTGTGATTTAGAGAACTGGTCCTTTCTAATTGGTGTGATATAGAGAACTGGTCCTTTCTAATTGGTGTGATATAGAGAACTGGTCCTTTCTACTTGGTGTGATATTTAGAGCTGGTCCTTTCTAATTAGTGTGATTTAGAGAACTGGTCCTTTCTAATTGGTGTGATTTAGAGAACTGGTCCTTTCTAATTGGTGTGATTTAGAGAACTGGTCCTTTCTAATTGGTGTGATATTGAGAGCTGGTCCTTTCTACTTGGTGTGATATTGAGAGCTGGTCCTTTCTAATTGGTGTGATTTAGAGAACTGGTCCTTTCTAATTGGTGTGATTTAGGGAGCTGGTCCTTTCTAATTGGTGTGATTTAGAGAACTGGTCCTTTCTAATTGGTGTGATATTGAGAGCTGGTCCTTTCTAATTGGTGTTATTTAGAGAACTGGTCCTTTCTAATTGGTGTGATTTAGAGAACTTGTCCTTTCTAATTGGTGTGATTTAGGGAGCTGGTCCTTTCTAATTGGTGTGCTTCAGAAATTGGATTGATTCTGATTGTTGTGATTTAGATCTGATCCACTGTCATTGGTCTGACTTAAAGACCTTGTCCACTGATGGGTGAGTTTTAAAGTGCAGGTACAGGGCCTTCCTAGATTGGAGTGGTAAACCAAATCTCTCATGACGTAACCCCCTAATGATTTGGACCTGAATCAGTCTGTCAAATGCCGGAGGATGACCTCAGGAGGAGGCACGACACTGATGAATGTGGGAAAAGCTTTGGTTTGTAGAACTGGAACTAAGACCACCTGAAACCGAGAAATTGAACATTATTACCTTGTTTCATGTCAGCCTCTTGCCATCAAGAGGGGCTTTAAAAAAACAAGGAACCTCTGTAGTAGACCAACCTCAATCCCAGCTAATCAAGTACGGTACCTATATGCACAGGATCCAAACTCTTCCTGTTTGTGTGTTTGTTTGTGTACAGTATCTCACAAAAGTGAGTACACCCCTCACATTTTTGTAAATATTTGATTATATCTGTTCATGTGACAACACTTCATGTGTGTGTTGTATGTCTTCTCTCCAGGCGTTTGGTGTCAGCAGTCCGGTATGGCCGGGGTTACTTCCAGCTCCTCCAGAAGGAGAAGGATCAGGAGGAGGCGCTGCAGTGGGAGCAGAAGAGGAGAGAGGAGTGGCAACGTTCCCAACCGCGTCCTCCTTGCGTGGACTCCGACAACGACCCATGGAGAAAGAAGGCCCAGTCAGTACGACCTTTCACCCCAATTCACCACTCCCTGACCTCCTCTCCAGTCCCTGAGACACCGCGGTGAGTCCCTGCACAGTAATTCATGTTGGCTAATATAGTGATCATTACTTACGTATTATATTACAAAAATATTATCTCAGTACATTTCCATGTACTGTAAAGGATTATAATATTCAAGAGTGATGTGTAGCAGACGTGCATAGTACAGCCCTATAGCATATGAGAACTAACTTATGTAACAATTTTTAGTTTTTTCAGAAGCGCTTGTTTTGTTTTATTACTCGGTTAAGAAAGTTGGTTGTAAAAGTTCAGCGAAGGCCAGGGTTTGTCCACAGTCATTAATGTTTGGGAAGATTTCGGCTTGTGTAATTAGACTCCTGAGAAAACTGCAGTGGTTCATTAGCTTTGAATTAGAAAAAACAAAGCTTTTGATATCTAGGAATGTCTGCACCTTGAAAACCTTCCTCTTTGGTTCTGTATCTGTTTGTTTAGTGTCAAACAAAACTATATCTGCCTTTCAGTCTTGTCAGATATCCTTGTTAGTTGTTACTATAAGAAGAATGGCTCCAACTGAACAAATTGTCAACAGAACATGTTGAATAGTTAATGTGCCAGTGTCTAGCAATTGTCTTGACTCTATTCCTGGTTTTGGTCTTTCTGATTTATTTCATCTTTCTGATTTTCCTCTCATAACAAATTCCTTTGGTATTGCAGCTGAATCGGAGTTTGACATTTTGAAAAGGTGTCAGGTTTCTTCACAGACAAATCCTTCTGGTTATGTGCGTGGGCATGGCTGACAGCACTGGGATGAATTTACACAAACAACATCTGCACTGTAGATAGTGATCCTTTTACAATGGCAGCTTTATGAGACGACCTTAGCTACTTTAATTTAGTAGTACCTCTCTTTTGCAATTTCATGTTGTATTACTTTTTTCGTTGTTATTATTATCAAGAAACATTCACTACCGTTCAAAAGTTTGGGGTCACCTAGAAATGTCCCTGTTTTCGAAAGAAAACAATTTTGCCAATTAAAATAATATTGATCAGAAATACAGTGTATACATTATTAATGCTGTAAATGACTATTGTAGCTAGAACTGGCAGATCTTTGATGGAAAACCTACATGGGCGTACAGAGGCCCATTATCAGCAACCATCACTCCTGTGTTCCAATGGCACGTTGTGTTTGCTAATGCAAGTTTATAAACCCCTTGCAATTATGTTAGCACACCTGAAAACTGTTGTGCTGATTGAAGAACCAATAAAAGTGTCCTTCTTTAGACTATTTGAGTCAGCATTTGTGAGTTTGATTACACGCTCAATAACTTTCTTCTGAAACGTGTCAGTCTATTCTTGTTCTGAGAAACAAAGGCTATTCCATGCGAGAAATTGCCAAGAAACTGTTATACGTATATATTTAGTAATAAATGTAAAATATAAATGTAAAATAACAAAAATAAGAACAGAACAGATATTTTGGAGCATCATCACTGATAATGTCAGATATCAGATAATGGCCAATTATTAAGATAACAAGCACATGTTACACATATGATCTCAATCAAGGCATCACTCTGGCCAGTTTAGAATGGGTTATGTAGACCAAATGAATCAAAACGTGACTCACACTTCCAAGGGTCATACCAGAGCTTTTCAAATGGTCAACAGTCCACATTCTATGTAGGGAGGGATTAAATACCCAAAACAGGAGAATACATTTATTCATATTTTCCTGCAGAGCAATTAGTAGATGTGGTCATCCGGTTTCAAACCCATGTTTTGTATAGCAGTGTGTGTATAGATGACCAGAATCTGTATAACTCTACAGTACTGGAGAAATGTCATTTTTCATTCCATGGAGTCTTACTGGGATTTAATACGATTCGTGCAATGATTTGTAATTCAATTCTATCATTTTTACATTAGCTGAGGGACAGTATACCATGTCACATATATCCAGTTATAACTCATTGCTGACAGTTGGGCAGAAATCCTTCTTCCAGATTGTTATATTATAATGCAGGTTATTAAGATAGTAAAGGAGAAGCTTGCTTTCTCTGAGCCTGTAGATGTGAGAGATGTTGCTTTTGATGGATTGTGCTGTAACAAGAAGGGTCTCAATGTTATTGAGCTGGACTGTAAAGCTCCCTTTAGCAGTGAATGAGGAAATGAAGTGTCTAACTTCAAGTTATTTGAAAAAGTTGGATGTTGGCTCATTGCTCGTTTCAGTGCTGATGTATCCGGATAAAACAGGTTTGAAAAGGTCCCGATTCCTGGAGCAGCCACAGATGGAGGCTGTCATCAATGAGAGCTCTGGGCAAGGCTGGGTTGCAAATTATAGGCGGTTGAGAGCATATGGGAGGAAATGCCAAGATATTTCTTGCAGTCCCTCCATGCTGTTTGCGAGTCGTAAATCACCAAAGCTTGGTTTAGTTTACCCAGTGACTTACAGCAATGGCAGAGCTCCTTTTAAAAAGAAGTGTTGACAGTAATATAGAGAATAAACAGCAAAGGTGAGCTCTGAGAACAGGCAGAGTGTTACTGGTGATCGGTACTACAGTTCTGAATGGCTGTTGAGGCGAAGAGAATAAGGAGAACCAGCCTATCCCTGGACTCTTCTCCTCTTCGGGCACACTGTCACGCCTCAAGCCAGTAGTACTCTGTCACTCTGACACCTTCACGCCTCAAGGCCTTATGACCACACTTACAACGCTGATGTCTCCTCACACATCAGGTTCAGTGTGGCCACCGGTCTCTCTCCCCTCCATCGCTCTGTCTGTCTCCCTTGTTTCTTGCTCCTCTCCATCTCTCTGACTCTCTCTCCTCCATGTCTCTCTCCTCCCAATATCTCCTTTTGTCATCTTTCTTTTTCTGTCTCTCTGCCACTTTATTGCATTTCTGGGAGGGAGTGGACAGGGTTATAGTTTCCGCTCACTGCCATCTGACAAAAAGGTTTGTGTCTTAAACGATGAAGAGATGAGCGTTTGGAGGCAGCTACAGGTGAAGGATGAGCCGAAGACTAGCTTTCTCAGCATAACTGATAAGAGGGTGTTCCTTCTTGGTTAACAGGAGCATAGTTAAAGTCCGCCTACTCCTGAGCCCTATAAAATACTAGCCATGGACATAAGTCGTAAATACTTATCTGATGTGTGACAATGCTCTTCCTTTACAACAATTCGATCAGATCTATGGAAAAGTATTAAATCCAATTCTCTAAAATTATAAAGTTATAATTCCAAAATACATGAAACTCTCTGGGAAAATATGAATTATAGCATATTAAAAAGTAGTGTAAATATGTATTTCAAGAAATTCTGCCCATCATACTGCCTCGACTAGACTCTTTATATTCAACTCTGAACCCCAAGAAGAGTTCTCAGCTTCAATTCATCAGATAAAGACAGGAAACTAAGAGGCTGTGAATCTCACCAGTTTGTATCCCGTTGTCTTTTATCACCCAATCCAGAGTTTATTTTTAAAGCAGAATGCCCTAGATCTGGTAGGGCAGTGTGTTTTCAAAACTCTCCTTAAGACCCCCAGCAATTCCAAATGTGTGATCTATTATATAGCTACCTTAAATAGGTGAATCAGTTGAGCTAGTTCAGAGCAACAACAAAACTGTGAAACGGAAGACGGTCTCAGAACCTCAGGAAACGTTGTGATGCAGTGACTCATATTGACCAGTAGGTGGGGCACTCTACTAATTATGTCTATTTGATGACATTGGGTATATAAACTTAGTAATAGTGTGCTCTGACTTTTACATGCGATGTAAAAAAATCTTGTTCTTCTTTCAGAGAGCCCATATTCCGCCAGCTGTGCTGTCTGAACTGGATTCTTGAAGCTCTGATTCTGGACAGGACTGGAAGACCTGGACCCGTCACCTCATGCTGGGACCCAAAGTAAGTCACAGGTCAGAGGTCATTTTGTGAACCCAAAGCATCTTGGGTTAGCTATTATGTAACTGGAGGCAGAGGCCCTGACATTCATCTAACATAATCAACACAGTGTTGGCTTACCAACACTGTGACCCTTTGACCCGAGCCAAAGCAGAGCTAGCCTGCAGCCGTTGTTATTCAGAAAAAGGATTCAGTCACAATGACCGTATTATCTTTGGGTAATCATTATGAGTTTGGGTAAACAAGATGTGGTATATCTTATGCAAAACTATTTCCATGATGTAAACTTCCTGATTTTCTGTCTGATCACTTCCTGGTTTAAACC
This sequence comes from Esox lucius, assembly GCF_011004845.1. Taxonomy (NCBI): domain Eukaryota; kingdom Metazoa; phylum Chordata; class Actinopteri; order Esociformes; family Esocidae; genus Esox; species Esox lucius. The sequence continues at coordinate 7,651,224 of NC_047581.1, read as the reverse complement.
AATAATGCACTTAGAAATCCGCATATAGGTATTGAAAGAGGTGCTCAGAGATGAATGCCGTTCATATTATAGGACCCAGCATGGACACATAGAGATAAGTGTTCACACAGCAATGCTGGGGGCCAAGGCAGACAGTGGTAGATGAACTATAAGCCAAACCCCCCTAGAGGGAGGCAAGCGGGGAGTGGGGGGTGTAGAGAGGGGAGATTGCATTCCTCCATCTCCCCATGTCCCCTGAGGTTCACTATGCCCAACACCCCCTTCACCCGTCACAGACATAGAGAGAGATAAAGACAGAGAAACCCCCACACCCAGACAGTTACATAACTACAACTCCATCAAACCTGCGTAGCCATTCCTTTCCATGACATTTCTATCTCCATGACACTGATATATACTTGCGTGTTGCCCCTCAACATCTTGACACTTTATTTCTCTCTCTTTTTTTGTTATTCGTTCTTCTCTGTCTCGCCCACTGCCTCCATTGCACCTTTCTCCTCTACCTCACTCCAGTTCCCACTTTTACTCCCTTTATTTATCTATCCCCGTAGTCTAATATGGAGATGGCACTGAGGATCCTTTGCTTCTGAACGTGTCAGATGAGACACCGGGAGGCAGAAGTGATGGTCACGTGAAGTTCATGAAGTGCTCTCTGCTGTCACAATGACACCTAGCAGAATGTAACGGAAGATGACTACCCATTTCCCTCCCAAAGGGTTGGTGGAGTGGTGAAGGGAGGGGGGTGAGGGGCTCTTTATTGTTCTTTATTGTTAGAGTTACAGTCCTCACTGGCTCTCCTCTGAATCCAATCTCCTATCAGTTCTTAAGCTTTCTGAAGAACACAATACAGCAGACGCAGAAACATTATGACATCGTTATTAACTGTTTATATTTTTATCACCAGGGTGTTTATATTGTATGTGGTACATTTTAACAACTTTAAGCTGTACAAAAACAAAATACGCCAATCATCTTTTCAGCAAATTTAAAAGTTACTGGGTTTTTTATCAGACAAGAGGCACAAATCAGCAACTGCGTGAGATAGTACACCATTTTTGGCTCAACAGTGCCCCTTTTACAACCAGCGGCCAAAACGCCCAGGACACATGTTTAATCCGTGTTTCATTTTGAATTACTGTAAATATTTTACGTTGCTATACAGCAGATAATGATCATATTGAATTACATTTCACAGTGCAATTCTCACGTTAGTTTTCATAGAATTCTCTTCACTCTTGTTAAAATACAACAACCTATGGATTTTACAGTCAACAGGTTTGTCTGCTACAGAGGCTGCTCTATATCTGTGAAATACCACCATGATACGCTGATATACCGTTAATAAAATAAATGCATCTCTTATTCTGTACTATACTGTATAATCTGTACTCTATCAAAAGGAAGTTGCTGGCATCATTTAATGTTCCAATAAATTAGCTTTCTTTGGATCTAACAGTATGTGCTTGATGTATTTTGCACAGTGTGTTTGAGACCATTATAATGTTTATTCACAGCAATTGGACATACTGGCAGCTCTGCAACATGCTTTTTCTAAGCTTACCTCACTGGTGAATGTTGGCATACAGGTGCTGGTCATAAAATTAGAATATCATCAAAAAGTTGATTTATTCCAGTAATTCCATTCCAAAAGTGAAACTTGTATATTATATTCATTCATTCCACACAGACTGATATATCTCAAATGTTTATTTATTTTAATTGTGATGATTATAAATGACAACTAATAAAAATCCCAAATTCAGTATCTCTGAAAATTAGAATATGACTTAAGACCAATACAAAAAAAGGATATTTAGAAATGTAGGCCAACTGAAAAGTATGAACATGAAAAGTATGAGCATGTACAGCACTCGATACTTAGTTGGTGCTCCTTTTGCCTGAATTACTGCAGCAGTGCGGCGTGGCATGGAGTCGATCAGTCTGTGGCACTGCTCAAGTGTTATGAGAGCCCAGGTTGCTCTGATAGTGGCCTTCAGCTCTTCTGCATTGTTGGGTCTGGCGTATCGCATCTTCACAATACCACATATATTTTCTATAGGGTTAAGGTCAGGTGAGTTTTCTAGCCAATTAAGAACAGGGATACCATGGTCCTTAAACCAGGTACTGGTAGCTTTGGCACTGTGTGCAGGTGCCAAGTCCTGTTGGAAAATGAAATCTGCATCTCCATAAAGTTGGTCATGAAGCATGAAGTGCTCTAAAAGTTCCTGGTAGACGGCTGCGTTGACCTTGGACCTCAAAAAACACAGTGGACCAACACCAGCAGATGACATGGCACACCATCACTGACTGTGGAAATGTTACACTGGACTTCAAGCAACGTGGATTCTCTGCCTCTCCTCTCTTCCTCCAGACTCTGGGACCTTGATTTCCAAAGGAAATGCAAAATGTACTTTCATCAGAGAACATAACTCTGCAGCAGTTCAGTCCTTTTTGTCTTTAGCCCAGGCGAGCCCGTGTCTTGTTCAAGAGTTGCTTGACACAAGGAATGCGACAGCTGAAACCCATGTCTTGCATACGTCTGTGCGTGGTGGTTCTTGAAGCACCTGACTCCAGCTGCAGTCCACTCTTTGTGAATCTCCCCCACATTTTTTAATGGGTTTTGTTTCACAATCCTCTCCAGAGTGCGGTTATCCCTATTGCTTGTACACTTTTTTCTACCAAATCTTTTTCTTCCCTTCGCCTCTCTATTAATGTGCTTGGACACAGAGCTCTGTGAACAACCAGCGTCTTTAGCTATGACCTTTTGTGTCTTGCCCTCCTTGTGCAAGGTGTCAATGGTCGTCTTTTGGACAGCTGTCAAGTCAGCAGTCTTCCCCATAATTGTGTTGCCTACAGAACTAGGCTGAGAGACCATTTAAAGGCCTTTGCAGGTGTTTTGGGTTAATTAGCTGATTAGAGTGTGGCACCAGGTGTCTTCAATATTGAACCTTTTCACAATATTCAAATTTTCTGAGATACTAAATTTGGGGTTTTCATTAGTTGTCAGTTATAATCATCAAAATTAAAAGAAATGAACACTTGAAATATATCAGTCTGTGTGGAATTAATTTATACATTAAGTTTCACTTTTTGAATGGAATTACTGAAATAAATCAACTTTTTGATGATATTCTAATTTTATGACCAGCACCTGTATATTGGTGTATATTACTCTTATATTTTTGAGACTGCAATGATGCAGCTCTCCACCAGAGGGGGCACAACTATGCTTTTTCTACATAAACTTTTTTTTTTGGCATTCTGAGAGCTACTTTATGTTGTAATATCTAAACATGTGGGGGTTTTTTCACAATGATTGTGAAAGATGTTTTTAGTGATGAAATCTTAAATAGGATGGATAATATTCAGATTGTTTAAATAGGTAGGCCAAATGTATTGCAAAATGCGAGAACAGTGCAATGTACTGTTTCATAGTACAATCAAAGGATCATTTTGAAACCTGTCATGCATTTTTTGCCATTTGATTAACTGGTTGTTTAAATATATAAATTGAGGATATATATCATTGATCTCTTTCAGCCAGGAATTATGAGATCATTGCAGTATATTACCTGAAAATAATAATTGAGTGTTCATATTGTTTTCTTTTGTATAGTCAGATTTTTACCCCATTGTTGACATCATGCATATTTTATATAGACATTTCTGTAGACAGGAAATCTGAGAGGTGGGAGGCATTTAATGAGGCCTATTCTGTGATGTCACCCAGCATTGTTAAGACAATATATAAGGTTTTTACTGTACTACTAGCGTGAATACAAGCATACATGACCAGTAGACATGTAAAGTTAATGCTTTAAGTTAATGTTTCATATAATGTTTTCTATGGAGTTGTTTCGAGGTCTTCATTTAAACTTTCTCGCCAGTCCGTCGACCCATTTGCATTGACTTGAAGTTTCCTCATACTCACTTTAGACACTCACAGTACTACCCCCCTCCCTAAACCACCCGGTCTCGTTCTGTAAGTGAAGAGGCAAGTTGTGTTGTTGTTTAGACACTCACAGTACTACCCCCCCTCCATAAACCACCCGGTCTCGTTCTGTAAGTGAAGAGGCAAGTTGTGTTGTTGTTTAGACACTCACAGTACTACCCCCCCTCTCTAAACCACCCGGTCTCGTTCTGTAAGGGAAGAGGCAAGTTGTGTTGTTGTTTAGACACTCACAGTACTACCCCCCCTCTCTAAACCACCCGGTCTCGTTCTGTAAGGGAAGAGGCAAGTTGTGTTGTTGTTTAGACACTCACAGTACTACCCCCCCTCCATAAACCACCCGGTCTCGTTCTGTAAGGGAAGAGGCAAGTTGTGTTGTTGTTTAGACACTCACAGTACTACCCCCCCTCCATAAACCACCCGGTCTCGTTCTGTAAGGGAAGAGGCAAGTTGTGTTGTTGTTTAGACACTCACAGTAATACCCCCCCTCCATAAACCACCCGGTCTCGTTCTGTAAGGGAAGAGGCAAGTTGTGTTGTTGTTTAGACACTCACAGTACTACCCCCCCTCCATAAACCACCCGGTCTCGTTCTGTAAGGGAAGAGGCAAGTTGTGTTGTTGTTTAGACACTCACAGTACTACCCCCCTCCCTAAACCACCCGGTCTCGTTCTGTAAGGGAAGAGGCAAGTTGTGTTGTTGTTTAGTCACTCACAGTACTGCCCCCCCTCCATAAACCACCTGGTCTCGTTCTGTAAGTGAAGAGGCAAGTTGTGTTGTTGTTTAAAATTCAGTCTTGGGAATGTTAGAATTCTTTGTCTTAGTTGTATGATTTTACATCGAGCTAAGCTGTTGTGCATCAGTGGTCAGCAGTTATGTAGTTTAACTAGTTTGATGTCAGCTAAAAGCCCTACAAACAATCACTAGGTCAGTTGTCAAAAACAAATACTGGCTTTCTTACAGACATCAAGGTCCCAGATTTTAACTGGCAAATTATTTACAGCATGGTAAAATTGACCTCATTTTGGCTTGATATGAAAACTCCTAAAAGTGTGGTTAACATCATTATTGTGAGGCATTGTGTGAGGATTGACCCCAGATTATTTAATCAATTCTAAATGAGGTCTAGGACACAACACCATGTGAAGAAAGTGACGGGGTCTGAATCATTTTGCCCTGTGTTGAGGGTGTCTGCACTGCCGAGGCTGGGAGGAGTGAAACAGGTGTGTGCTTACAAGCCTCTGTGCCTTTGGAGGGGACTCTCACCTCCAAGGCTGGGTGGAGTGTCACATTGGGTTACAGTGTGATCAATGTGTCTCAACACACACACGCACGCACAATTACACAACCAAACACGCAACACAGCTCAATGCCTGTTATTTCCTGTTACCCAGAGACCCTGGAAGAGGCAGAACCACCATAAAGACCCTGAATAGAGAAAAAGCCATTGAGACCAAATGGGAGCAGTTTGTGTCTCAGCCAAAGGTATTCTATTTCTTCTGTTATTCCCCTAGCCACGTCTTTTTCCTTTCATCTGTCTCTTTATCCGCCACCTGAGATTCCTTCAGGGATTGTGTCCTTTAAAGCGCTGTCTCGTAAAGTCCCTTAGTAGGACAATGCAGCGGTACAACAGGATTGTTTTATGTACACATTGCACTCACACCCACATACCATGTCCTAATGCAAACACTCTGAGGGGTACATTATTACTAAACACTGAGGGGCACTGTATTACTAAATTAACAGAGGGGTACTGCATTACTAAACACACTGAGGGGTACTACATTACTAAACACACTGAGGGGCACTGTATTACTAAACACACTGAGTGGTACTACATTACTAAACACACTGAGGGGTATTACTAAACACTCTGAGGGGTACATTATTACTAAACACTGACAGGCACTGTATTACTAAATTAACAGAGGGGTACTGCATTACTAAACACACTGAGGGGTACTACATTACTAAACTCACTGAGGGGCACTGTATTACTAAATAAACAGAGGGGTACTGCATTACTAAACACACGGAGGGGTACTACATTACTAAACACACTGAGTGGTACTACATTACTAAACACACTGAGGGGTACTACATTACTAAACACACTGAGGGGCACTGTATTACTAAATAAACAGAGGGGTACTGCATTACTAAACACACTGAGGGGTACTACATTACTAAACACACTGAGTGGTACTACATTACTAAACACACTGAGGGGTACTACATTACTAAACACACTGAGTGGTACTACATTACTAAACACACTGAAGGGTATTACTTAACTTGTGGGACTTTATTTTGTGGAACAAGTTGATTAATATCTGAATTCCCTAACCCCAAACCATCTGGCATTTACATTTTTGCCAATTATTCAGAGAAACCTGCAGAAGCAATTAGGGTTTTGTATCTGCTCAAGGGCACGTCATCAGGGGTTTCATCTTGTCAGCACGACTCAGAACAGAAACATTTCTTCTGTAACCGTTGCCTAACCCCTAACCTAGCTCTAACCTCAAAGGGAAATTTCACTGCCGTTTAATTTATATTAGATATTTCCTTATATTCCCATTAGTATGTTATTAACATATCATATTATGTGGTACAAATAGGAGAGTTTCTGCATTTCACTGGCATTTCACTACTTTTTCAGGTTGTAAGAAAACCACACTATCCAGATTTCATAGCGATGTCCAGCTCTTATTGCCATGAGGAATCATGAGAAGCAGCCCTTGTTTTGGAATCTGAAAAGTGTAGCTTGCAATTAAGTTTTGATATTCCACCTTCGAGGGTGGGAACACAATCAGACAAGGAAGGCTGTAGTCTTTACTAAACCATAGAATATTTGTCAATCTGTCTGTCCTGCAATTTTGTGGTCAAAGTGAATGTTTTTCAGACCAAGTTAAGCCCAACGGCTGAAATGCATGACGTCATTGGTCTTGCAAACTTGTTTAATATACTGCTGTGATGCATCATTGTCTCAAACACCTCTAATCACTCAAAACTATTTAAAGAGACTGAAAAAACACCCCAAATAGTGTCTAGTGGTAGATATTCCCTTTAAACCTGAACCGTATTCATAAACCTAACCACTAAAAATATTTCCACACCAAATCCTAAACCCTGTCTCAGCCTACAAATGCCCTTTTTGTCAGTGATGAAACGGTTTGTTTTTATTCAGTTACTCAAGTAGAGCTCAAGAACTCCAGCTCCCTCCCTCACACCCACACACCTCTCAAAGCCCGACCGTTCACAATCCCTGGGGTGGGTTGTCTGTCTGGCTCTGTGATGGTAGAGGACGTTAGAAGACCTGAGTGTTGCGGAAGTATTGTGCTTCTCCTCTGGTCTCGTAATTGGCCTGATGGGAGTCTCTCACACACAAACACACGCGCACACACAATCCCAGCTTGACAGCCTGTGACCAACATAGGAGCTAGGATGGAGGAGATAATGGGAGGAGAGGGGGTGACATGACCATGTCCTCTGCGGATCCTCTATATGCTCCTCAGCCAAGGAGTGTCTGTGTGTGTGTGTGTGTGTGTGTCTCCGTTCATGCCTTATGCAACTCTAATGGCATCCTCCTTCATGTCTTTCCTCACCTCCGTCCCCTAGCCACGCAGAGCAGTCCATAGGCCCTCCCGGTCCTTGTCCGGTCGCCTGCACTCGCTGAAGGACTCCTCCCTTAGCGTCGCCTCGTCCTCAGCCCTCGGCAGTCCCATGCCACTGGACAGCCTGTTCTCCTCGGGCCCCACTGGGACAGAGGAGTCTGTGGCACCAGGAGCTACCGTGACCGGAGCGAGCCAGGATGGCGCGGCGCAACCCGGAGCGGCGGGGGACTCTGAGACAGGGCCGTCCATGTCAGAGTGTAAGGAAACGGGCTCATGTGTGCTTCATGTACACGGTCGTACGGGCTGTCAGGGCCCTTGGGATGGCCAACACTCTAAGGCGCTCGTCCATATAACTGAGGTGACCACCGGGGTCTCGGTTTGAGCAGTCGCTGTGACTCGATTGGCCGGTATCACCCGGGGAGAGGTAAGGTGTCATCGCCTGGCATCCCCGGCAAAGTGAATTGAGGTTGTCTGGTTAATGAGCGCGTGCACACACGTTGACCTTTGTGCCTTTCTCGTTGAATAAGGAAAAGCAGAATGGCCTGGTGCAGATATCTATAAGAAAGGACTGTCTTGATTTTCGACTCTCCTGAATCTGTCAGAAGATGTTCCAGTGAGACAGGCAAATATGCATGTTAAAAAAAAAAAAAAAGATGGATGTAATACTGATTCTCAGGCATTTTACATCTTCAGGCATTTCATTCTTCATTGGACAGAAAAGTAATGAAAGACACAAGAGTGTTTTTGCTGAAAGAGCAGTAGGCCAGATCTGAACCCCGTCGCAGCTGTGCATGTGCCCTGGAGTCAGTGGCTTCGGCCGCTAGACCGCCCAAAGCAACATGGCCAATCCCAAGAGATCTAATGGGGGCATTTTATGGGTCGCGTTTTTTTACTGAATTTTTCAACCATTTGTGGCTGAGGAAAGATAGAGGATAGGGTTTTTACATATAGAGCAGTGCACGCTGCATCTTAGAACACCTCATTCAAATCATTTTCTCTGGATGTTATATGCTGGCTGCTCTTTGGACCTCTCAGTGTCGGCTCGGAAAGTGTGTGTATCCAGATATGGGGGTATACGTGTGTGTTTCTGAGCATGGGAGTGGGTGTTGTTGGGGCCTGCGCGCTACTGTGTTTCATCTGGTTCCTGCTTTTTGGAGCGCAGAATGAACCCTCTGTTTACTGTCAGGCTGGTCTCTTTGCAGTAACATCTGCAGTACGCACACAGAACCCATCCCTACCTCTCCTTCAATATTTCTCTTCATGTTTTTCCCTCAAACAACATAACTTCTGATCCACTTGCCCACAGAGCATTGCTTTGGGTTTTGGGGGGGGTTTCTTTCTGTTCTGACAAAACAGCACTGCTGCTCTTTGACCTGGTCATTGTAGTTGGGTCGCTAAAGGTTTAAGCCTTCCCTTTGGCTCTGGCCTCCCAGAGTGATTTGCATCAAAGCTAGAGGATATTTGCCAACTGGTCTACCCTGGAGAGATTAGAGCCTTCGTTACATTATCACATTCTGACGAAAGACAGAACAGACAGAGAGGAAGCTGGAGTTATCATTAGCTCATTTTCTTCTCTACCCCCGCTCCTCTCCCCTTCCTACTCACAAAGAAACGAGAGCTGAAATCAAAGAACTTATTCATCCTCATTGGTTAAAGCTATTAACTGCTGTTCTCCATAATCCTCAGAGTTATTTCTCAAATCCAGAAATTGGGCACCCGAGATATTTCAGCTAAACTTCCTTGTCCGAAGAAAGAATAACCGCCTGCGTCCTCAATGGCACCCTACCCCGTATTTAGTGCACTACTTGTAGAAATGAAGGGTGACGGAAAGGACTTTCTTTGCCTCAGTTTAACATGGAGTTTGGGAAACACTTTGATGTGAAATGAATCAACATTTGAGCACTCATTATTTCATCAAAGCTCATATAATTAGATATGTCTATCTGCAATTGAATATCCTGCTACAATTTCCAAGTCGATATTTAATCCTGGGAATCCATTTCGTAAATGGAGCTAAATACAAAATTATTATTAAATTTAGCTGGGGCAATTTATTGGGACAATTTGTTCAAGTTATTCGCTAATATAGTTTTTAGACTAGTCGCTTTATGGTGGGGTTTCCTATGAGGAATAATAATAAATGATTTGTTTCACCCAAGTGATTAGTTTGGTCACAGCTAATAGAAATTGTGTAGTTTCGGTCTGTCTATTTTAATGTTTTGAATGTATCCCATTCAATTCGAGTGCCTTAGCGCAGTGACCATTTTGTGCTTTAGTGCAGTGAAGATTTAGTGCAATGAATATTTAGTGCAGTGTCGTTGTATCGTGGTTGCCCCTTATGTTTCTTTCTACTATAGTGTTTCCAAGATTTCTTGGACTGTAGCCAGCTGTCTGTTCATCTAGACCACAGGTGTCAAACCGGTTCCACGGAGGGCCGAGTGTCTGCAGGTTTTCGCTCTCACCTTGTACCTGATTGATTAATTAGTTCACTAATTGGTTAATTTCTACCCCCACCTGGTTGTTCAGGTCTGACCTGGGAACCAATTTAAAGGAAAACCCAAAGACCTGCAGACACATGGCCCTCCGTGGAACCGGTTTGACACCCCTGATCTAGAATTTGGCTCATATAAGAATCTGAACAGCAGAGGGCGCTCTGCGATCATTATGATCTAGTTGAACTACTCGTCCTTCCATCACGGTATACTAAGCTTAGGGACATTGTGGATTGACTAACAAGGAAAAAATGAATGTAAAAGTGTTTTAGTGAAAATCAAATCGCGGCGTCATTAAAGCGGTTCAAAGCATCTCGCTCTGAGATGGTGGTCCTCCGGAGACACGGGATGAGTAACATACTGTCATCAATGTTAACTGCCTCTCCATCCACAGACCTTCAGAAGCTCCTGGATGAGGTCCACCAGAGTGTTACCAAAGAATTCAGCAGCACCGCGCAGAACCATGACAATGGGCATTTGACTGACAGGCGCAGGTAGCATTCCATTTAGGCCCAGCCCTTTCTCGGTGTCCCGGGCCAACTACCACACCCCATTATTGCCGTACTACTCCTCTCCTGACTATTTTGGGAGAGGTGTCTGATATCCCTGTGCAGTGGTTCTCAAACTTGTTATACTGCGAACCACCTCAGAAAATATTTCACTGAATATACATTCACTAAAACGAGCACCACATATCACCAGCAGCAGTACCACCAATAGTTCTCAAACTTGTTACACCACGTACCACCTCAGAAAATATTTCACTGAATATACATTCACTAAAAGGAGCACCACATACCACCAGCAGCAGTACCACCAGTGGTTCTCAAACTTGTTACACCACGTACCACCTCAGAAAATATTTCACTGAATTTACATTCACTAAAAGGAGCACCACATACCACCAGCAGCAGTACCACCAGTGGTTCGCGTGCTGTAGTTTGAGAACCAGTGGTCTAGCGGTTAAGCATTTCAGGCCATGGAAGAAAGGTTGCAGGTTTGAACCCACCACCCTCCCTGAGGGCCAGGGATTGAAAGGTTTCTAGATTTAATTCCCCCCAAACAATGGATATTTTGTCCTTGAGCAAGGCAGCTAACTTAATGCTCTCTATGTGCCCAATCTGACAGCAAAGATATCTGGACTTTTCTGTCTTTTCTGGATTTAGCCCATTATGAAATGGCTGTGTATGTAGAGATAAGAGTTTGTTGCTAACACATTTCAAGGGCTCATCATGATGACTCAAGGGTGATCAGGCTAACAATTCAGCATTTGCATTTACACGTAAATGTACAGTCCCTTGTTAACTAATGACCCCAGGTAGAAATGGGGAATCCAATAGGATGTAAATAAACATTCTAACTAAATATTTACTGATTTAACCGATGTTTCAACCAGCAGGACGTCTATCCACCCCCCCCCTCAGGAAGAGGAAAGCCCAATACGGCCCAAGAACAAAGACCCACCAAGACCCAAAAGGTTGGCCTGCTGTACCCAAACTACTGCTATTAGAAACACTACTACTAATAATATTACTACTACAAGTACTATCACTACTAATAATAATAACAGTAATAATGCCATCACTATTAATACTACCACTACTACTACTTATAATAATACCCCCACTTCTGCTACTAGTAGTACTGGTACTACTATCATTACTACTAGTACTTCTACTATTAACACTATCACTAAAACGACCTTCCCCCACAAAACATTTAAATTAATATGTCAATGAAATTATCCTATATTTTATTCTGTAGACATTATAGACTATATAATATGGTTTGTAAAAATATATATACATAAATAAAGTGAATTGCCTGTGTCACTCTGTGTAGTTGCCCTGCCAAGACTCTGTCAGACACCAATGATTTGATCAGAAGTACCAGATCCATGCGGCGGGATATGAGGACAGCCCATGAGGAGAGGGTAGTGGAGTTGGCCCAGAGCTTCAGTGACCGTCTGGACCACAGTGCCAGGTGACCGTTCCCTCTCTGACCACATAGCTCATGTCAGAACTCACCTACACTCATATCACTCCAATTTGCCTATAGTGCTTTTTGCCCAGGGGTTGGGCCTGACTGTGTCAGACTTTTAAGTTATCATCCAGTCAGAGTCATCGGGAGGGATCAGCTGATGAAGCTGGTCAATGTGGTCAGAGACTTGGTACAGTTACAGGGATACGTCCTACTGTAATCAATATCTGACATTGTATTTGTTTCGAAGTGATCTCGGCTCTGAGCAGGCACAATGTTTTGTCACAAAAAACGTTAAACCCCGAAGTGATTTGAACGCACAGCCTTTTGATCTGGTTAGTGTCTCCCAATGACATAGGCCTCTGGAGACATTCCGCAGGTTGAGCTTAATCCCAGAAAGAAGACAAGCAGGTGCTACTAGTCAAAATGACTGATACTTTCATGTGACTTAGGACCCTCTGACTCAATGAGTCAGACTCTTCTATCAGAAGTTCATGGGTTCAAATTGGGGTCAACGCTTTGGAGAATGCCAACTGGGCCTTCTCTGACCAGAGGCAGGGGAAGAAGTGGCCCTTGAATAAACATGTCAACTGGTCATGGGTAACTACCCAGGAGCTGCGCAACCATTTAATTCTATTTCTTTCTCCTTCAACTGCCTTAAAATTGCTTCAACGCAATGTACAGTACTGTAGTAATAAATGGATCTTGTTTTACATGAAGAGTGAAGACAGCTTGTTTATTCATTCCTAAGTGAATGACGGATTGTTGGTTGATCAAATCAATCAAAATTACATTTGGTTCACTACAAGTTGCAATGAGAAGACGCAACAAGCACACTAGCAGAGAAAATATGTAGCTGGATTTTCTGGTCAGGCCTTAATCCTAATCAGACAAAAACAAATGTTCTCTAAACCACAAGAGCCTTTTTGGAGCCAAAACAAAAGGCAGTGACTTTGTTGGCTGCTCAGCAATGTCGTCAACACAACAATGAATAATCTGTGTTTGTCCTCGGGTCAGTTCCTTGTAATTTAGAGTTCTCGTCAATCACAAAGAACCATCCACAGCATTCAGCTTTGATTCTACAGACACATAGAAAATTCCATTCCTTGGCCTTAAAAAGAAGACTAGAAACTGCAAATATTACAGAAATGGCAAAAAATGCTTTCCAAACTAACGATAAACCTCAGATGTTTTAAATGTTTCCTGCTAGCCTCTTTAATGCCATGCTGTTTTTGTTAAATGAAGGCAGCGGTGGACATTCCAATAACCTTCCTGTATGCATTTGATTAAAGTATATCCTCTGCCTAACTCTGCTCTTCCCCCTCTCCTGTCTAACTCTCTTCTGCATTTGCAGGAAGCGGTTGGACTTTGGCCTGCAGAGGTTCCAGTCCCTGGGACACTTGACCTACTCCCAACGCGTCCCTCGTCACACAACCCGGTCGGTAACCAAGGCGAAAAACCTTGAGACAGAGAAGGCCTGCAACAACAACAACATGTGGTATGACATCTGTGATATCTCTTCTGAGAACTGGAAAGTCAGAATGTCTTTGTTTAGTCGCGGTTGGAGCATTCAAAAGCATTGACCCCGACGTGATTTGAACACGCAACCTTCTGATCTGGAGTCAGACGCGCTACCGTTGCGCCACGAAGTCCTGTTAATTATCCTGTGTGATTGAAGCTTTTTCTTGAATGTGCCATGGAAAGTCTACCAGAGGTCCATTTTATGGGAGTTCATAAAAGGCACACTGTGCAATTGCTGGCCAGCAATTTGAGAGCCTGTATCACGAAGAGTGCTGTTTGCCCTAAATCTATACGGTTCATTGTTTGTGTTACAATTTAACCATTTGCACACAGGTTTGCAATTTGTCAGAAACCAAATCTATTTTCCTACATTATTACTCCGTTCATCCATTTTCCATCCATCTCTCATTCCATCCATTCATCCCTTTATTCATCCCTCCATCCCCTTCATACACCCAGGCTGTCCTCTCTGCTGAGCAGTCTACCCGCAGAAGTGTCCCAGGACAGAAGGGTGAGCCGGGTCGTGGAGAAACTCAGACGTTTCACAGACGAACAGAATCCCAAGGTGCGATCCCAGCTGTTCCTCAAGGTGCTGGGTGACCTGCAGCCGTGGGAGCTCTGTCTCCCAGACCTCTGTGTTGCCATAGAGGTAGTGACACATCCCTTAATAACAGATCCATTATTAACGTTAGATTGATAATAAAAAAAAAAATTTTGTTGCTTTATTTGTTGATCAGTGATGAAGGACACATTTCTACGTAATGAAGTGCATAATTTCCTGGCAGATTAGTTGATTTGAACAAGCTCAAAAAGAGTTAACCCCGCCGTCAGCACAGTTTGAACACGCAACCTACTTTTCTGGGGTCAGATGTGAAGCAGCTGTGCTTCTAGGTCTTTGTGCTGTACATCAGTGTCTCACAGGTTTTCAGCAACCTTTATTGTTTTCCTGGGAAAGCATGTTTGTGATAAAAGGTGTTGTCACAAGAAACTGACCACTTAGTACCACCCAGAACTACTAGGTCCTGGAAAGCATGAGCTATAGACCAATGCTTCTCTAAAGTTTTTTCTCAGGGACACAAATTTGACAATGACAATTAATTCACAACCCTAATTTGTACATTATGGATTGTATTTCGATTAACATTTTTTAAATGTTGTATTGTTTGGTGCGGGCTTATATCAAAACATTGTGTCTCAATGGGCTTTTTTTCCGGTGAAATAAAAGAAAATATATATATATATAAAAATAGTCTATAGATAATCTATAGTAGCTATACTGTTTTTAAAGGCAACCCTTGACAGCCATTCGCTATAAATAAAAAATATTATCCATTCAAGAGAATTATAAATGTATTTGGATCAAATAACAGTCTCAGCAACGTATTGCTTATATATGTATCTATAGCCCTTCAAAAATAAATGTTGTATGCAAAATTGGTCCACAAAGCACCGGTTGAGAAACACTGCTGTAACCTCTCTGACCTTGTGGCGCAATGGTAGCGTGTCTGACTCCAGATCAGAAGGTTGCGTGTTCAAATCAGGCTCAATGCTCTTGAGCTTGACTGATAACTGAGACAGTTCTAAACTCTCCTTGACTTATTATGTGAACAGAAATGGAGCCTTAAGTTTATCCAAAAACAGAAGATAGCGTGTGATAATTAGCAGCATTAGTTTCAAAGCCTGAGACAAATCCCAAATGTATTGTTGTTTGCTTCCTTTGAACTGCTGGAAATGCTCAAAGAGGTCGGGTGTCACTCTTCTTTCTGGTTTTGATCTCATATCTTAACACAAATGGACCCAGAATTTAGTTGAGCATGTGATTTACACAACACTTTAGTTCAGGGTTAACCTCGATTTTGCACCACCCTGACCAGACAAGAGGTTAGTTGCCAAGTGTGTAAAGACATTTTCTGGGACAATGTCACCATTGGTGCAAGCTACAGGATGTGAGCATCAAAACAGTCCGTTGTTCAAATCCTCACTCAGGCCGCAAGTTATACTGTCAATTTGAAGAAAAACGTCAGTTGAATTAACCATCCACTGTAGGTATTCATCCCCCACCTGGGGGATGCAGGCAGACTATTTGAAAGGAATAATGACACCTGACAGCACAGCCCACTCCAGACCACCATCTGACCAAACATGTCGAGACTAGAACAGACTCCTCCACACAAATAACCACGCAACCACACAGAAGGTTACAGAGAAAGAGGTTAACAGAATCAGAATCAGAGGGAGAAGAAATAGTAATAAAAGTGTGTGAGAAGAAGAATAGAGAGAAAAGAAACACAGAGGAATGACGAGAGCAAGCAAAAGAGCGAGAGAGAGAAGAGGCAGAACAGGATTGTGAACAATCACACATTCAGACGTACACTCCCCTGGTCATGAAGAATGATTACAGCCCTCATGACTCAAGGCCTCAGGGCAGAGCAGGATGGAATTAGTTAATTACAGGAACTCCACAGACTGGGGTGGGCTATGAGTGTGTGAATGTGGACATAAATATACACTCACCTAAAGGATTATTAGGAACACCATACTAATACTGTGTTTGACCCCCTTTCGCCTTCAGAACTGCCTTAATTCTACGTGGCATTGATTCAACAAAGTGCTGAAAGCATTCTTTAGAAATGTTGGCCCATATTGATAGGATAGCATCTTGCAGTTGATGGAGATTTGTGGGATGCACATCCAGGGCACGAAGCTCCCGTTCCACCACATCCCAAAGATGCTCTATTGGGTTGAGTTCTGGTAACTGTGGGGGCCATTTCAGTACAGTGAACTCATTGTCATGTTCAAGAAACCAATTTGAAATGATTCGAGCTTTGTGACATGGTGCATTATCCTGCTGGAAGTAGCCATCAGAGGATGGGTACATGGTGGTCATAAAGGGATGGACATGGTCAGAAACAATGCTCAGGTAGGCCGTGGCATTTAAACGATGCCCAATTGGCACTAAGTGTGCCAAGAAAACATCCCCCACACCATTACACCACCACCACCAGCCTGCACAGTGGTAACAAGGCATGATGGATCCATGTTCTCATTCTGTTTACGCCAAATCCTGACTCTACCATCTGAATGTCTCAACAGAAATTGAGACTCATCAGACCAGGCAACATTCTTCAAGTCTTCAACTGTCCAATTTTGGTGAGCTCGTGCAAATTGTAGCCTCCTATTTGTAGTGGAGATGAGTGGTACCCGGTGGGGTCTTCTGCTGTTGTAGCCCATCCGCCTCAAGGTTGTGCGTGTTGTGGCTTCACAAATGCTTTGCTGCATACCTCGGTTGTAACAAGTGGTTATTTCAGTCAAAGTTGCTCTTCTATCAGCTTGAATCAGTCGGCCCTTTCTCCTCTGACCTCTAGCATCAACAAGACATTTTCGCCCACAGGACTGCCGCATACTGGATGTTTTTCCCTTTTCACACCATACTTTGTAAACCCTAGAAATGGTTGTGCGTGAAAATCCCAGTAACTGGCACCAACAACCATGCTTAGCTCAAAATTGCTTAAATCACCTTTCTTTCCCATTCTGACATTCAGTTTGGAGTTCAGGAGATTGTCTTGACCAGGACCACACCCCTAAATGCATTGAAGCAACTGCCATATGATTGTTTGATTAGATAATTGCATTAATGAGAAATTGAACAGGTGTTCCTAATAATCCTTTAGGTGAGTGTATATGCAGTATATAATATTATACATACTATTTGCACTCTACTTTAGGACATTGTGTGGTAACTCTCTCCCACTTTTGTTTCAGATAGCCAGGGAGAATGTTGTGCAGATGTCCAGAGAGGATTATGACTCCTGGCTCCTCACCAGGGTCACTCTGCCCAAACAGCATGGACACAGACCGTGAAGCAAGAAAATGTTGCTGAAAAAGCAGTTGGATGTATTCAAACCCATGCTGTAGCAGTACATGTGCATGGCAACAGCAGTCTAGACCTCTGGACCACTCGTAGGCTGATAGTTTTATCATTCAAAGTCTCTACATACCGACAGACAGTTATAGTGAGACACAGGGCTGTTGTAGTGAGACACAGGGCTGTTGTAGTGAGACACAGGGCTGTTATAGTGAGACACAGGGCTGTTATAGTGAGACACAGGGCTGTTGCTCCCCCTGCTTGTGGAATTAAGGAATCAAGTTCAACGATGACCCACACATTATTTTAACACACTAAATACATATTACCCAATCCATTGACACACATTTTTACATTTGAGTCATTTAGCGAAACATCTTGTGCTCTCTTATGTATGCAAATGTAAATATACAATCGGACACAAATTTACTCAAATAATAGCATGTAGTCTCTGACCTGATTTAAACGTAAGTTTTAAGTTCAGCACATTCAACATATGTGTTTAGAGCAACGTGCTAGTAACTGGTTGCTGCTTTGTTGTTGTGCCCTTGAGGAAGGCTCTCAGAATAAGAGCATCTGCTAAATGACATAACTGTATGATTCCACGGGTGACTGTGAGCCAATGTCATTATGGTTCCCAGAGGGGCTGGCGTTCGCCAGCGTCAACACTCTTCGTCTCTTGTTATACCTGAGACACTTGGGCAGAACTGCAGCAACGGCAGTGAGGTCCGGCAACACACTCTTCTTTTACTCAGCACTTCGGGCCTACTTGCTACGCCGATGAACGAGTGGAAATGTGGACTCGTTTCATACGACTTGGACTCGAGTACGACTCAAGTCACATGTTTTGCAACCTGAGACTTGACTTGTTAAAAAGAGAAAACACTCGCAACTCGACTTCAGCGTGATGCCTGTGACTCGTGACTTAACTTGGACTTGAGCTGTATGACTTGAGAGACTTTGTTCAGATTTCCCAAGTACCTTCCTCTCATCCTCTTTCACTCCCGTCTGCTGGCACTGCCCCACACTCACAGACCAGTGTTCCATGTTCTCAACGTGTGGGTTTGGGGTGGACTGCACAATAATACTTAACTCTAATTAGATTTTTCTCAGTGTCACTCAAACTAGCCCTAGCGTTGAGATGTCAACGTTAGGTCATCAATTCAGACATCATTGATAACTAGCTATCATGGCGTCTGTATCTGAAAATCATTACATTTGTATTTAAGGACTATCTGGTGGGGAGGCAAATGACAGCAGTACACGAAACATGCTATATTAAATGTACTGATGCGATAGCCACAGCATCTATCCTCGTGAGACACCTGAAATCCTACAAAGACATGTAAAAATTAAATTACAGCTGTGCTGCACCTAGCTAGCTATAATGTCAGAAAGGGAAACTAAATTCTACTCTAGGAATTTTCTGGCTATTAGCAACTGTCTGATTCATGGAGGGTTATACAGTGAGTTCCTCCATTCTCAATAAAATTTCCATGGCATTTCCTAATTTCTTTAGCTAAATATTTCTGGTAATATTCTCAAATGTACTAGCATGGGGGTGGCTACCCCTAGCATTTTTTAAACATCTTTAGTAGGCATTACAATGACTGTTTTTTAAATGTTAAAACATAAAGACAATTGACAACATATAAATGCATAAAGACAACCTACTGAATAATAGTAGGTTCCTGTAAGCTAATTCAGGAATTCAACGGCAAATAAATATTTCTTCATCTCCATCGGACACAATTGTTCCTAACCATTGACTTGAGGACTTGAAACAAAAATGTAGGGACTTGTGACTTGACGCAATCTCAGCTGTGAGACTTGGACTTGCGTCTTCTATTGAGACTTGCCCATTGTTACTTGGGATTTGACTTAGGACTTGCAAAAATATGACTTGGTCCTATGTCTGTGAACTAGAGGTTATGTGATAGTACCTATAACCCAAACGAAGATGAGCTTCACGTACTGAGCCGCCTCTGTGTAATCTCCTGCCCTGAGTATATAACTGTCCCATCCTCTCCTCATCATGCCTTCTCCCCTCAGTCACTCAAGGACTTATCGGCTTGTTAATCATATGTAATTACATTCTAGGTGTGACATTACACATACAAATGATGGCCCTGTCCATCCCCCTTAATTTAACCTTTTCTCCTTTTCTCATTTCCCACAAGCACCGCCCTTCCCTTTCCAACAAATGTCCCCAGCAGCAATAAAAAAATGTTTTGTTGTTGTGGTCTGTTATTGCAATCGGACCGTGCCACGCCCAGCAGCTTGGCCTTTACCCCTTATCCCGTCAACCCGGCTTGTCATGTCTTGTAGATAATCCTTTCATGGATGTATAAAAAGCTTGAGCCTTGTGATTTTTTCATCCTGTTTGATAAAGATAATGAACCCTACCTGGTAAGAATTGAGGTTGAGAGCTAATCCAAAATGTTGTTTTGTTTTTTGAAACTGTCTGTAGAGTGAAGCAAATTTCACAAAATCGTAGCAGTAATTCTGTCTGTGGCTTTATGTGTAGTGTCTCAAATACAAGTAGCCTGGCCTGCATGATTGCATGACTGCATGATCACAAAATCATGTCAGTAATTCTGTCTGTGGCTTTATTTGTAATGTCTCAAATACAAGTAGCCTGGCCTGCATGACTGCATGATCACAAAATCATGTCAGTAATTCTGTCTGTGGCTTTATTTGTAATGTCTCAAATACAAGTAGCCTGGCCTGCATGACTGCATGATCATAATGTGTGTTTTTCCTATGTTTGTGGTCAGGAGGGAACTTTATAGCATTCTTATCATCTGTGATAAGCTGTGTTTGTTCTCTCTTAGATGGATAGTGAGAGCTGGAGAATACACACCATCGCCAGGCCCCATGTGCCCCTGGTAGGGTGTGTGTGGGAGGTTGAGAGTCAAAGGCCTTGTAGACATCTAGAGGGTGAAAGTTCTGTGAGCCAGGGGGGAGAGCAGGAGAGGGGGGATGGGGTAGATAGGGCGAAAGGGGGAGAAGAACGGGAATGGGCGTCGATCACACATTTCAGGAATGCCACAATGTCTGAGTTTAAACACTAGGGGCCGGCTAGTGGAGGGGGAGGGGAAGATCCGCTCCTTCCAGCCTCTCATTCCGGGTCAGAGTACCCAGTCCAAACCACACTTGCAGGGTCAGGCAACGTCCTGTCTTTTCTGATCCCATCTAGGCTGATGAGAGGTCTAGAACAGGAAAACAAACAGAAAAGCTACGTGTTATTTGTGCTGGTTTGAGCCCTTGGTAATCTATCTGAGTTACTGGAGAATGGACCATTTTGCACAGTTCTCCCCCGTCTTTGTCCTTGTGCCTTTTAATTATCTCTCGGTATCAATAGCTCAACAACTGTCGGCCACTGAAAATACAATATTTACTCTACAATTACCGGCAGCCCTCTCTGCTCCTGCTTAGTTGTGAAACTGGACTTGGCAGAAAAGGGGAGAGAGGCATGTTTTTACAGAGTGGAGAGTTTATGAAATCAAAAGGCTGGAGTCTAGTCAGACGTAATGCTGAGTAAAATATGTTTTACCACAAACTATTACTCTTTGGTTAAAAAATTTGCTCTAAAAATTTGAATGTTGAGCAAATGTTAGAACTGTTAGATAAATAAAATTGCTGTTCACACGTTAACAAGACAGCGCTTTGGTTCATTTATTGTTTCTGTAAAGTTATTCAGCTTGTGTTGCTGCCTTTGTTCATTATATTGACGTAAATATTTTTGAGAGTGCTAGTACTGAAAGAAAAAAGGTTCCACTTCACCAGAACCATTTACAAAGCTAGTCTTTCTCTTATCTCCCCTTCGAGTCACCTTGCACTGGCCACTCACGTATTTACACACTGGCTGTGCATGTGCTCCCTGCCAACTAATCTAAGCATGTTTTCCACTAACTCCTAATTAAAGAAACAGTGTTGGAAGTGTTAAAAATGTGGTTAAAAGAGTGTGACACACTAAATAATGTCAGAAATGTCACTGTTCAGTTTTAGTGACATGTGACTCACTCAGCCAGTCACCACTGACCTGCTGAAGGCTGTCTTCACAGCTAGGAGATGGAAATAGACTTGTTAAATGTGAACTACACGTCTGTGCCGTATTACAGCTGAGAGTGTAAGAGGGCCACACTACAGAGTACATATTGATTTCTGGAAAATGTTCTGGGCTCTGTACTCCAGCACTGTGATAGCACCTGGGTAGAATAAACAGTAAATCTAAATATGGATAAAACTACCTTCAAATTGAATATGATAGTCTACACTTACCCTACCGTTGTTGTATTGTTTCAAATTGAAAGTGCTGGAGTACAGAGTCAAAAGTGACTGTGTTCACATACTTTTAAAGTTCACCGTAGACAGTGTAAAAACAGTAGTGTCTTTGTTCTTGCGCAATATTTTATTCTCATCAATCAAACAGATCTGAAAGCCAAAGAGAAAAACCTATTGATTCTGTAAGATTGTTGGATATTGCAACATTTCATTTCTGTTTTTACACAGTGTAGCAGCACAAACTGGGACACATTGAACTGGCACTCGCCTCGACAGGTCAGGATGTCTTGTCATGTCGGTGGGTGGGCTCAAAGAAGTGAAGAAATATGGGGCAAGCAAATATCCTTGAAGGTAATAGTGCTCTGTAAAGACTGATTCTTACCATCCTAGCGAGCCCAGACAGGTACTTAAAAGCAAGACACAGTGAGTTTGCTGCTCAGTGAACGAAAATGAAAAAAATAAACTGTGACCCCCTCTCTGTCCTCTCGTTCTTCTTGGTCAATTACTTTACAACCCAGTGTTGGTCAAACAATTTTTTTTGCCTAGAGGAAAGGATATTTTCCTAGATTAAAATGAAATTTTCGTAGATAAAAAACCTAGAATTTGAATTGTGATCGGATAGTGTGGCACTTGACAGTTGGGGTTTGACAGTTAGTGTAGAGACTGGGGGTTGTTACCGAGTTAAAAACTGTTTAGAACAAAATGTATTTAGGTGTTTAGATATGTGGTTTGTATCCTCATTGACAGAAGATACTGATGCAGTGTTCTGTGTTCCTTATGCGGTTTTGGCTTTTATGTGGGTTTCCTCAGTAGAATTATAGAGATGGGTTTACCAGAGTGACTCTGCTGTACTGTGGCTTTTGAAGGGAGGCTGACATGGGGAAGTTTGGCTTTTTTAGGAGAGATTCGGTATGTTTCCAACAGACAGGCAGGCTTTCTAGCAAAGTTGACTTGCCACATGTACAGGAAGTGTAACCATGGCAATGCAGGAGTGTGTAATCGATGACGTACATGCGCTTGCTCCCTGCCCACCAGTCACAGCTTTTATTCACAGCAGTAGACTGGAGGAAGTGCTATGACCCCATTAATATATTTATATCTAATGTACATTTCACGCTTGTTCTCTATATTCTTCTTTTTTCTTCCTCTGTCAATTTATTAAAGGGCTTTACTAAAATGTTTAAAAATGATAAGTAGCCTAAACACACAGGTTTAAAAAACTATATGGGCATTTTAAATGTTAGCTACAGTATGTACATTGTGGTAACAAAGGGCAAGTAGTTATGAGTATAAATTACAAGGAAAAAATAAGTAAAAAGATTTGTTACTTTTACAATGCTGTTTGTACACCACTGGTTGCCATTTAAGGCACCAGTATCTAAATTGCACTCTGCAGTATTTTGCCTAACTGATATTTGAGTTAATTAATGTTTTATTTGGTTTCAAAGTAGTCATGTTTCTTCTTTGTAATTGTAAGCTTTCATTGGTCACCCGCTACAGTGTTTGCTTTTGCTGAGCTCCCCAGCATGTTTTTACTAATGTACACAATATGTATAAAAGCAGCTTAACTGTTAAGAAATGTTGTGGGCATATACCGGTCTTGAAAAAAAGAGTATATGCTGATTGGCCAGCGCATCTTTCTCTAGACTGCTAGGATTTTTTAAGTGTTTTTTTTTCTCTATAATTGAATCTTTGACCACAATTAAGAGTTAGTCAACAGCATTAATTGGGTATGTAAACCTAATTACATTTTACTGGACAGTTACTTCAACAGTCTTTGTACAAAACAGTACAACCTCTCAGAACGACACCATTCTTCATTTATTAATCCATTTTCTTATCCACTGTAGTGTATAATTAGCAATGACCCTGAATACAAATGGTTAAAACTGTGAGTGGCCTCATTGTTGCTAGGGGTAACGGTGGCAATTGTCTAGGTTGCTGTTTCAGGGTTGGAGTGTCTGCCACCATGTTGAGTGGTCTGTTCCACAAGAAATACACACGTAGAATCTTCGGAAAGAATTTAGATCCCTTCACTTTCTCTATATTTTGTTGTGATATAGACATATTTTTTAATAGATTGAATTAACAAAAAATTGCTATTCATCTACAAACAATACCCACAATGACAAAGGGAAAACACGTTTTTAGAAATGTCTGCCAATTTAATGAAAAAGAAGAAACACAAGAATTCAGACCCTTTATTCAGTAATTTGTAGGTGTCTTCACAGCACTGAATCTTCTTTGGTCTGTTTTTACCAGCTTTGCACTCTTATTGTCATTTTATTTTTATTTTGGTCTAATCAGACCAGAGAATCTTTTTCCTCATACTTTCAGTGTCCTTCAGGCCACATATTATATGGCTTTTGTCTGGGATCACCTCCCTATCACCACGTTAGTGACTTAGTATAGACTGCTTCTTTAGGCCAGCTGTAGGAAGAGTCTTGGTGACTCCAAACCATTTCACAGGGATGAGCCCACTTTGCTCCAGGGAACTTACCTTGACACAATTCTATCTCAGGGGTCCAAAGAGATTTCTTTTTCGTGCCTTTTTGATCTGACAAGTACGTTGAACTGTGGGCCACCTACAATATACACAGGTGTGAGCCTTTCTAAATCATGTTCACTTAATTAAAATGTGTCACAGGTGGACCCCAATGTTCTAGAGACAACAAGGTTGACACAGGATGCATCTGAGTTAATTTTGAACTGTCAGGGCAATGGGTCTGAATACTTACGTAATTGAGATGTTTCAGTTTTAAAAAATGTTCATTATAAAAATGTAATCAATAATAATAAATAATAATAATAATAATAATAAAGAGTTCCGGAAAAAAATTAAGAGACCACTGCACTTTTTTCTTTCCTTTCCAAAAAAGTTGAAAAGCAAGGTTTTGAGTGAGGAACAGAAGCTTTTGCAATTTGCAGTGGTCTCTTAATTTTAACCCTTCTGTTCCTCACTTAAAACCTTCCTTTTCGACTTTTTTAGAAAGCAAGTTGGTGCAGTGGTCTCTTAATTTTTTCCGTAGCTGTATATTATCACTCCAAAATGTGGAGAAAGTGAAGGGGTCTGAATACTTTCCGAAGCTACTTAGTACACAAACGCTGTCTCATCATCGTGGGAGAGGAGAGGTAATGGGCAGAGAGAGGGGGCCTGTGTCGGAAGACCTCATCGTTATGAGTCCACGACCAGACCCACTTATCTTAGTCCTTTCCACGTACTCACCCTCTGTCTGACGCAATGGAAACAATACAGTAGGAAACAGTGTTTTGGGGGGGATAAAGGCTGTTCTGTGTAGCTCACTGAAAAACATCCAGCTTAGACCAGGTTATGTTCCAAGATGGTCTAAGCAGGTTTTATATGGGTAATGCTGTTCCTGGTCCAAGCTGGCCAGTTCTGGGTTTTATTTTGGTCAAGTTGGTAAATGACAACACTGATGCTGATCACCAGCTAAAACCAGCATGAAAGTGTTCAAGTGATCACCTTTATCTGATCAGCAGAAAAAACGCACTAAAATTATTTTAGCATGACCAGGTCAAGCCGGTCCCATGCTTAACTAGCATATCTGATGAGTTTATTCGTCAGGGTGTGCTTTACCTGTAACGCATTGAATGGTCTTGCAAAATGCTTTCCGGCGACTTTGATCATACTGATGAAATACGCTATAGTTGATGATAATGTTTTTTCCTGCAACTATCCACCATTTCTTTGCTATTCCACAGGCTGGATAAAGCACTCCTTATTTTTTCTGAACTGTCACTAAATGCAGCACTGCCTCCAATAAGGTCACCCTGTTTGCATGCATGAGTCATTTATGCATTTAATGGAGGTTTGATGAGTTTTGTTCCACAACAACAAGAGCTGACCACAAGACAGATGGACGTATGTTGCTGTGAGCCATTGAAGACAGACAGTGTTTTTCCAGTTTGAATTATTCATAATGTGGACTAATACTGAACCTGCTTGGCTTTCAACCAATGAAAATCTTGTCACCTTTTATTTTGGAAAGGTCAAAGGGGATCAGGACTTATAGAGTGATTTTCACCCCCACTCACTCTCTCTCTCTCATTCTCTCTCTCTCTCTTTCTCTTTCTCTCTCTCTTTCTCTCTCATTAAGGTTAGAACGATGATACTTGCACCTTTTTGGTCCGACCTCATAGTTTACTGAATTCAGAGAAGCACGCACACACACACACACCACCCACATTGGGGAATTGAGCGTCACATGATTTCTGTCCCTCCCAGGCTATTCTGACCCACTTAAAGATTAGCCACTCTTTGATCCCTTCTTCCTCCTTTGAATTGAAAACCTTGTTTTCTTTCTGCCCTGCCCATGTTCTGAGAAATCCTAGCTATGAATGTGGCCAAACGGCTTGATTCATTTCCTCAACATGGTTGGATGTTTCAGAATCTAATTTTCGGAGAACACTGAAACAAGGTTTGAAATTGTTGCCTAAAAAAGTAATTGGGTCTTGAATGCTAACCTTAGAGAATGGTGACAGTTATTTATCCCTGTTTGGCAGCTGAGCAGTGTAGGCCTAGAACCTACTCTGGCCATTCTCCTTATAGAACACACACACCACTCACTCTGCAGAAACATGAGCCCTACTAAAGGATTTATCCAAATCCAAGCGAAGGTGACAACAGTGTCATATTAACCGGTCGAATCAGTATAGATTCTAATTTAAGCGTGACCTTTTTACATAAAGCAGTTTATGACATCATACTGTACATTGAAAGACTTCCACTGCGTATACGCCTTGAAACTGAGCTACATTGGGTGCAGTAAGGTCCATTTAAATTTTTTTACAGAGCATGCAGGTGTCAGGGGCATATTGGGTCTCAACACTAATTATTCCTACATGTCATTAATTGTTTTACCTAGCAGAGTCAGGACATGTTGTTAATAATTTCACTAACAGATATTCCGCAAGCTGACAACTTTGGTTTCACCACAAGAAAAGTTAGTGAAAGCGAGAATTGGAAGTTGTTTTTGTCTTCAATTTCAGGGGACCAGCTGGGAGCTAGTTTTGATCTCTGTTGTGGTTGAGAGTTGTAGAGGGGAAATGTGCTCTGCTTCTGCTGCTAACCACACTGTTCATAGGAAGTTCACAGTCACTTGGTGTCGAAAGCACTACGGGCAGTTCCTCACTGCAGGTTAAGGTTGCTCACAAAATAAACAAAGTTCTGTGCCTTGAGGCAGACGAGCAGGCTAAGCTGCTGCCTCTGATGCCTAGCTGGACTGCCTGCATCTAGCCCACTGCTGAGACAGAAACTCTCCATCATTCTTCACTATCCTGTTGAAAAGACAGATATGCTTGAATAATAAACATCTTCAAAATGTCAGAGTTCAGAAAAGTTTAGAATTAGTTTTTGTAACGTCTGCCTCAATTTATTCTAGTATCATAGTTGTTTAGTGAAGATATCGGGGTGAAGACTGCACAGGGTTCATATGCTCAGGTGCACATCAAGGATGAGATGATCTTTCACAAATCTTTACCTTGGGGGGAAAATGCTGAACATACCAATCCAACAAACTTAATCCCTGGAGTAGCACATCTTGTCTTTGCCTCAACCTTGTTCAAAAGCAGCAGGGGCCAAAGCAAACAAACTTCGGGAAATAGACACTAAATAGTTAAGTTCAATTACATCAGCGGTGCTGCAGAGTAGCTGATCTAATCAGGTTGTACAGAGATACGATCTTACTGTCAGTAAGTAAAGGCACACCTTCCCATACGTATAGCCTACTATTGACATCCCTAGGTCCTTTGGCAGGCATTGTCCCCAGTCCTCAGGCAAAGAAACACACGCAGGCTCTGACCCCACCCACAACCACAATGGCCCCATTTACACCTGCTGCTACACCTTTGTCCTGATCTTGTCTCTATTCATGTTTAGACAGACGACAGGATTTTATATAAAGGACTGTTAACTGATTGGGATCAGATCTGTAAATGATGAGGCTTCTTAGAAAGGACAGAAAGAGAGGGATGGTTGTAATACCAATGGGGAGAAATGAAATGCCTAGAGCCGCAAAGGCCTAGCTGCCCACCTGAAAGAGAACGGGGCTACTAAGTCTTCGGTGTCATTCTCAGGAACCTCCCAGTTCTCGTTAAATAAGGAAAGCGATGACATTTACACATTTTTTGTTTATTTTACCTTTCATTTTCCACATTAGCCCCATTTAGAGGGAAACTGAAATTTCAAAAAAAGGCTTGGCCAAAGAATCAGCACACAGCTTAAATAAAAACCCAACAAAACTGTCAAACAAAAAAAAGTGTTTCAGATTAAGGCGTACATTTACAGATCAGTGTCGGCCGCTGCTGAGTTGCCGCAGTGAGTGGCATCACAAAATTAGAGAAAACAGGGCTGCAGAGGAACATGAAGCCTGAACACTGCAGGCTCAGAAGACCCGATCCCCAAACTTCATCAATCCCACTGGCTTCTTGCGCCTGAACTTGAGAAGGGATGGAGGTGTAATTATAAACCCACAGGCGCTGACAACTAGGTGGCTCAACTTAAAATTAACACTCATACCTCATCGACAGCATTACCAGTAACGCCCACCAATCCTCTTACCTTCTCTTCTTTGGCCTCCAGGGTGTCCAACCCAAGCCTGTCTTAGTTCCTCGTTCTTGTTCAGCAGGCTGCACGTCTTTGGATCTCAAAATTGAATTGGGAGTAAAATTGGGATCAGCCTGATTACAAATAAACTTTCAAAATATTTTGACAATATTGACAGACCCCCACTGTTTGACCATCTTAGTTTTAACTCTAACTTTAAACTTGTTCAGAGTCAAGCTCCCATGATGTCATGCCCTCACTACTACGCAATAGCTGGGATTTGCATGCTTGACAGGTAAAACAGGAGCTGTCTGGTGTAATTTAAATGTGGGCTTGTACTACTATGTGAGAATGTAAACATTTGCAACACATGATGGCTTCCCACAAGCATCTAATCTACTTGACCTTTTACCTTTACAGCACAGTACAATCATTCACATGTAAATTATACAGCAGTTGTATGCCTGCTATCTTATCTACTCTTGAAAACATGCCTGTCCCAGATGGCAAAGTCCCATGAATGATGGCATGCATTTTTGAAGATATGGCAATGCTTTGCTAGCCGAAAAGACGGACAAACAAGCAGTTTAGAAACACTGAGCTGCATTTAGCTTAGTCAGTAGCCATTCTGGCACTGCAACACTACAGTCAGGGATTAATTCCCATGAAGAAACTTTCCCTAAAAGTAATTCTGGCTATGGAACAAGGAGTCAGGCCATGTACCTAGCATTACAATAACCACACTAGACTAAATCAAGATATTTACTTCCTGGAAAAACAATGGCTCGACAGTTCCAATTAAACATCATATTGGCATTCTCAGAATATTTTGATACATCTCCACTCAAAAGACAGTTTGCACTTTAAGAGTATCAATGGTGAAGAGGTTATTATGCCCTCCTGCACTGAGGAAAAACTTAACCAGTTAAAGGAACAACTAGTGAAACCAAGAGACAGCAGGATGCAATGCAACATTTTTAATGCAGTAATTTAGATCTACAAGGAAAGCGTTGAACAGACTTCAGAGGTAAAGAAAGCATTTTTACATGCCAAAACAGATTACATACAGAAGACTCCAGAGCAGAATACACGAATAAATAGTGTCTTTAGAACAGTCCATTCCCATCCCCCAGAGAAAGACATTGTACAGAAATACTGGATGATCGCACCCACTGTTTATCTCCAAAGCCAAAAAAGAAAGATTAGACCAATCTTATAAAAATACACTACCAATCAATTAGTGACATCAAATTTATGTGTCAAGAACTTAATCTCCCACAAGCCAATGCAGGATTGCCCTATTGTACAGACCTGCTGTAATAAAGGAGAGTATGTGCTTAACTTTGGTTTGAATCCTCAAGGTGAGGTTTGCTATGGTATTAGCCTGGTCTTAAATCAGTTTGTGATATATAACCAGGGCTAGATAGCAATGCCTATATAATAAAAAGCACTCCAGCTCCCGGCTACTGCTCGTCTGCTTATGAATTAATATTTAACATAATACTATAGTCGCTTTACACAAAAAGCAGGGCGATCATGATATATTAGAATTGATAATTGGGTCAAGGGGAATATTGGGGATCAGATCAGACGCTGATCAGCTGGGGGAACAGTTCATTAGCAAACACGTCATCCCAGGATCCCTCCGAACAGAGGGGGGAGGACATGTCGCTGAATGGGGAAGGGGACCGTTCATATCCGGAGTCACTGTAGGCATCTGTCAGGTACGCCCCGGTCTTCTCTAGCCTGCCCAGGGCCAGGTCAGAGGTTGGCGAGGCCGGGGACAGGAAGTCATCCAGCACCCCACGACTTTCAGGGATGATGACGGCTTCCTCTGGCTCGTCTTTGACGCACACGTCGCTCTCCACCTCCACCTCGCCGACCTCTCCCTCGGTCACAGAGAAGACCGCCACCTCCTCAGTCTTTCTCTCGTCCACGCTCTCCTCATAATTCACTCCCTGCTGCCCGAGGACACACGCCACTTCATCCACGGGCTTGGTGTAGATGTGGTCAAAGTGGATCAGTTCATTAAGGGCCTCCAGCTTAACTGGTGTGGCCCCCATAGGTGCAGGTGGGGGGGCAGGTACTCCTCCCCCCCCTCCGACCAGCAGCACCGCCTGCTCCTGGACCTCCTGCTCATCACACTCCCTGAGGAACAGCTCTGGGTCAAGGATGTCCAGAATGCCCAGCAAGAGATCAGACTGGAGGAAACAGACAGAACAGAGGGTTACAGCTACAAACAGGCACAGAAGACCAACCTGGAAACAGTTAGCAATGAGAAACCCCGGGAACATCATAAAAAAACTGAATCACCATATATTATCAGAATACTTGAAACAGAAAGTCCTCATGTCAAACGTCATCATAGAAACACGTTGATCCCAACTGGGAGTAGCAGACAAAATGGCAGTCATCTCACCTCAGAGTCTGTAGGGTCAGGACTATTTGTATCCATTGGGAAATCTTCAGATTTGAGATATGCTGGGCCTGCGCCTGCTGCGGAGGCACACGTAGCCTGAGTACTGCAGACTCAGAAGACCCGATCCCCAAAACTGCATCAATCCCACTGGCTTCCAACACCTGAACCTGAGAAAGGATGGAGGCGTTATAATAAACCCACAAGCGCTGACAACCAGGTTGCTCAACTTAAAAAAAAAAAAAAAAACGCTCATCCCATCAACTGCATTACCAGTAACCCCCACCAATCCGCTTACCTTCTCTTCTTTGGCCTCTAGGGTGTCCAACCCCAGCCTCTGTCTTAGTTCCTCGTTCTCGTTCACCAGACCGCACGTCTTCTGCCGTAACAGCCTGTTCTCTACATGAAGTTTCTGGTTCTGGAAAAAGGCGAGAACAACATTTACAACATTTGCATTTTAACTGCATACAGTAGTCAGTGTGTAAATAATTCCAGGAATTAGTAACCCCTTATACCATGACAATTTATATACAGATGATCAATAAAATATATAACCTCCAGCTCCAACGCCAAAACTTGCTCTTCTAATTCGCCCATTTTGGCTTTTTTTCTGTCCCTGGCAGTCTGGGCAGCAACTCTGTTCTTGAGTTTCCTGATGACAAAAAGGGGAAACAAGAATGAAACCTTCTTTTGAATGGCTGCGAAAGCAAAATTACTGACAGGAACTGAGTAGTTCTTGTTTATTGCGCAAACAGTCGCCATGTTCCTGCCACGCAGGCAGTACGGGCTCTGATCCAAATATGTAAAACTGGGTGGGACCAGTTGCTAAATGAATCTGGTTGAAATCGACATTCCGATTTGCCGGCTAAATGCTGGTGTACCCTTCATTCTAAGTGGTTAGCAGTCATGGAAATAACGCACAATATAATTCATTCTAAACTGTTCATTCGTGTGGCCTACACTCCGTAGGACAAGGAATTCACATAACTATAGTTCTCCGTTGGATGTCACAATATATGATCGCGTGTGACTGAGATAATTATTAACCAACATACCCGTGATAATAAATACACAATATGTTCCACTAACCTGCGAAGTTGCTTCTCTTCTGGACTCAAGTGGGTGAGTCTTTGTCTTTTACGCAGGGGTGGCCCAGTTGTCGAATTTGAGTCGGAATCCGACGAATTTGCTTGGTTTGAGGACGATGGCAAAACGACTGAAATTGACCGGCTGTATCCCTGTGTTGAGCTGGATGAGCCATTCTGTTTGCCAGATATCAAGAGGACTTTATGCCCCCCTGTCCCCGCAGTCACCACGACCATCTTTTGTATCCTTATGGACGTATATAATTTAGAAATACTTGGGTACTTATTTTCAAAGAAACAAGGTTTCTTTCGGTCTTCTTGTCCCCGTCAAATATGAAATAGGAGTTCCGCTTCCAATCTATTTCTACAGTCGTGGTGAAATATGATAGGCTACCAGAGGCTGTGATGCGTTCGCAATACGCTCCTTGATTGGCTAAAGGGATGACGCAATTTGCATTTAAAGTTTCATCCTTGCTTGCGCTGTAATCCCCCGGTACTATCAGGTGTAAATTCCCGTGTGGTCTAAAACTTGATGTCAAAACCAAACACGTTTTATATTTCCGATTAAAAGTTTATTCCCAACTGCTCTAATATTTTCTCTTTCTGATTAAGTGAAGTTTCTGGTTGTAAATAGCTCAAACGTTTGCTTTACTTCTGAACGGTTTATCACAAACTTTTATAAGCTTTTTTATGCTAGCTTCACATTATATTAATCTCACAATATGGTTCAAACTAAAAGTTTAGCCTCTGTGAAATAACAATTGTGAAATAAGAAACAATTGTAGTGTAAACGCTATTAACTATTTTATTGTTGTTTGTATAAGAACAGTCATTACAGAAGGTTTCATCATTTGTTTACAACACTGTCCCCGAATCCCCCCATCCACTAGTTCTCTTCTGTTGAGTCAACACAGCTTGTAAATGCGTATTGAATTGTCACCGCCTGTCGTGTTTAGTGGATGGCATTCATTTCAAAATAATAGTATATTACTATTATGTGATAAATATGATTTTCTTCAAGCATGCCTAGAGGGATTGTAATAGATTATTTGTTATTGTCCCCCAGTCCTTGTTTATGTGCAGGATATTTTCCTGCTGTGTTATGTTGTGTTTAAGTTATGCCACTGATGTAATATGATAGTCTAGACAACAGAAAACGTCCTTCTATGAAGAAGATGTCGCTCGGAATTCAACGTATCACAAGCACATGCATGCCTGCACACAAACAACCATACATACAAACGCACATACGTGATCACACACTCACACTCTTGCGTAAAAATTTCATCATCCGCTCTCTAAACATTTCACCCTTGTTGGTGGAATCAGGTAGTTATTGGTCCTTCTTGAGAATTTGTTCCCTTGTCCCAGTCTAATGCTATGCTAGACTGGGACAACGTTGAATAATGGCTTGTTGTGAAAAATGACTCTACGGGCCATTAAAAACAACTTGAAGTAAGCATTATTTCTCCCAAATATGAGCATTGTTTGAAATATTCCTTTAACATCCAGGACTGGGTTAATGTACTACAGAAATAGGCATTGGGAGAAACCTTGTCAACAGTTATACTGGTAACCCACCCTGTAGGTCCCAAACTAAACCAGGCCCACCCTATAAAAGCCTAGCCTATAATCACCAGGTACAAAGCAGAGAGGGAGGGAGACCCCAAAGCTTCCCTGGCCGAACATACAGTCTGCCTCTATGATTAGGAGTCTGCCTCTGAATTATAGACCTCTGTTCATACATAGAGTTTTTGCGATCCACCATAAGAACCCTCATACAGAAAGAGTGAGAGACAGAGAGGACAGGGAATTTACGTTCAGTTATAACCCAGAGAGACCACAAGGCACACATCATTGTTCATTTTAATTCCCAGACACTTATAGTTTCTGATGTAACTGTAATGCAATGTACTCCCTCATTGCTCAGGGCAGCTTAATATGTGAGTGAAATGCTATGGTAAAAACCATCAAGGTTTTGTGTGTATGGAAAATAACTGAATGTTAATTGAAATGTGTTATGGTAAACATACACTCACCTAAAGGATTATTAGGAACACCTGTTCAATTTCTCATTAATGCAATTATCTAATCAACCAATCACATGGCAGTTGCTTCAATGCATTTAGGGGTGTGGCCCTGGTCAAGACAATCTCCTGAACTCCAAACTGAATGTCAGAATGGGAAAGAAAGGTGATTTAAGCAATTTTGAGCATGGCATGGTTGTTGAGTATTTCACAATCTGCTCAGTTACTGGGATTTTCACGCACAACCATTTCTAGGGTTTACAAAGAATGGTGTGAAAAGAATTTGTTCCCTTGTGATGATATTTGCCATCCTTTTAAAGTATTTTTTAAGTATAGTCTCCATTAAACATACCTTGTGGTTTATTTTTATTGTTGTGTGATCCTACAGTACAAACTCGATTCCAAAGTAGTTGAGACACTGTACAAATTGTGAGTAAAAAAGGAATGGAATAATTTACAAATCTCATGAACTTATATTTAATTCACAATAGAATATAGATAACATATCGAATGTTGAAAGTGAGACATTTTGTAATGTCATGCCAAATATTGGCTCATTTTGGATTTCATGAGAGCTACACATTCCAAAAAAGTTGGGACAGGTAGCAATAAGAGGCCGGAAAAGTTAAATGTACAGATAAGGAACAGCTGGAGGATCAATTTGCAACTTATTATGTCAATTGGCAACATGATTGGGTATAAAAAGAGCCTCAGAGTGGCAGTGTCTCTCAGAAGTCAAGATAGGCAGAGGATCACCAATTCCCCCAATGCTGAGGCGGAAAATAGTGGAGCAATATCAGAAAGGAGTTTCTCAGAGAAAAATTGCAAAGAGTTTGAAGTTATCATCATCTACAGTGCATAATATCATCCAAAGATTCAGAGAATCTGGAACAATCTCTGTGCGTAAGGGTCAAGGCCGGAAAACCATACTGGATGCCTGTGATATTTCGGGCCCTCAGATGGCACTGCATCACATACAGGAATGATACTGTAATGGAAATCACAACATGGGCTCAGGAATACTTCCAGAAAACATTGTCGGTGAACACAATCCACCGTGCCATTTGCCGTTGCTGGCTGAAACTCTATAGGTCAAAAAAGAAGCCGTATCTAAACAGGATCCAGAAGCGCAGGCGTTTTCTATGAGCCAAGGATCATTTAAAATGGACTGTGGCAAAGTGGAAAAGTGTTCTGTGGTCAGACGAATCAAAATTTGAAGTTCATTTTGGAAAACTGGGACGCCATGTCATCTGGACCAAAGAGGACAAGGACAACCCAAGTTGTTATCAGCGCTCAGTTCAGAAGCCTTCTGTTTTTATTCACAATTGTACAGTGTCCCAACTTTTTTGGAATCGGGTTTGTATATTCATTTTCATAAATCTCATGAAATATTCTTAGCAAAAACGCAACCCTCTATATATTTCAATTAATTATTTAAAAAGGTAATACCTTCACATTTAAATTCAATATCCAGACATATTGGCACAATGTGTTAATATTGTTGATTTTGCCATGGGGTGGATGGAGAATATTTCCATTAAAACACACTTTCCCATTGTGTTGAATTGGACAGTTAGGGTTGAGGCAGTTGAGGTAGCCTCACACTTTGATATCAGTGAATTATGACAGCCTGCTGAGAATAAGTCCCACGACAGTGGTGAACAAGTTTAAAGGAATTCTCAGTACCATTTTATATTTCTCTAACTACTTACTGTATTTGACTTCAAACAATAAGGGATTTGTATCCATCAGAACCATGTCTAATAGCTAAGGGGTTTACAATGGTTCTACCCTCTAGTCTGCCACCTTCTCAATTTGTACTTTCAACAGAAGCTGTTCGAATAAACAAAAGCCGTTTGCATTGCTTTTCCACCTACGGTAGAATCAACATCTGAAACAGTGGTTGTCGTCAGTAGAGCAAACCCTTCTTTGGTATTTTCATGTTTACTCATCGTGTGTGGAAAGGAAGCAAATTGATGCGCTAACTTCTGTTACTCAGGAAGTACGTAGAAATAGTTATTACTCGGTTCTCCATTTGAATGCTGGATTGCTCGCTATAGTCTATTGTAACACAGGATCAGATTGTATACATTAGCAAATGTGTTGTAGCCATGAAGGGACTGCTACTGCACTATAAAGTGTAGCAATGTAAACACACAAGAGGGTGTTTTTCTATCGGAGTACATAGGACAACATAGTAAATAAGCTTGGTCTGAGGTAGAATGCGCTACATGGCAGGAGCTGCTATCACCCATATCTGTAGCTTGAGGGAGTTTAATGTACAAGTATAAATCTAACCCCAAGACAGGACGCTATAGTGTGAGATCATTGTGCCGGAACCAAAGATAAGTTGAACCGCCAAAGGCCTGGGTGCATCTAATGAATATACAATAAATCCTCCATTGGATATCCTGCTGCTTAGCCCCATCAAAACCATAGGCACATACCAGGGGCATCTCAGACAGTTTGGAAAGTCAATAATGATTTAAGCAAATGTTCAGATAAGGGAAAACCTATGGGCAGAGAGTTCCAGCCAAGAGTATTTCTAAAAGTACAGGTAAAGTAAAGGTAATATGATATATTTGAGCAAGAAGGCCAATAGGGTGTGTGGTATATGGCCAATATAGCACTGCTAAGAGCAGTTCACAGCTCTGTTCACACTTAGCAGTGGTATATTGGCAATGCTCTATTACTATTATAAACTGGTTACCAAGACAATTATTATAGCAAAACGTTATGTCTTCAGCCAATCAGTATTCAAGATTTGATTAACCTGTTTTATAATTCCTCATTGATCATTATTTTATATTCAGGAACAATTTGATATGTGTGTTTGTAACAAATGTAACATTTACCTGCTAGTTTACTTGGATAATAAATTCCTAACTAATAAAGAAAGTGCAGTGTGGTCAGGAGATTGATGGCATGTACAGAGGTTAGCCCTCATAGGCTGATATGTTACACTGAAGTCATTGTAGGTGTTAATCATTAAAGTGATAGTTTGACCTAGATTCATTCTTGGGTGAAATAACGCTTAGGCTACCCTGAGGGGTTCTTCAACACCCATGGAGTCATTTTTCACAAGCTTTTATTTACCTCTGTCCTAGCCTGAAATTAGCATTATCATTGTCTAATAGTATTGTCCAAATTGCTTAATATAAAGGGTGTATCCAGAGCTACAAAAGCTGCATTGCTGGTGCACACTTTAAACTGAATTCAGTATTCTGTCACACAAGCATAGATTACTTTTGACTGCACACTGATGAAACAGCTAGTGAACATTTGTCCCTTTAAACTTTAGAAACTATTTTCTCAAGGCACCACACACCACGTGGTCAATCAAGTGCATTGAAGCTTTGTAAAACACTGGTTGAAACCATTGTGAACAAAACTGCCCGGTAAAAATAGTATCAGTTCAGTTGAAAATTTGATTTATGTAGCGAAAATGTTCACAATAGAATATTGTGTAGCTCAAGACGCATGTTTCAATTCATGAATTTGGACAATGCTGATAATGCTATGCTAGACTGGGACAACGTTGAATAATGGCTTGTTGTGAAAAATGACTCTACGTGCCATTAAAAACAACTTGAAGTAAGCATTATTTCTCCCAAATATGAGCATTGTTTGAAATATTCCTTTAACATCCAGGACTGGGTTAATGTACTACAGAAATAGGCATTGGGAGAAACCTTGTCAACAGTTATACTGGTAACCCACCCTGTAGGTCCCAAACTAAACCAGGCCCACCCTATAAAAGCCTAGCCTATAATCACCAGGTACAAAGCAGAGAGGGAGGGAGACCCCAAAGCTTCCCTGGCCGAACATACAGTCTGCCTCTATGATTAGGAGTCTGCCTCTGAATTATAGACCTCTGTTCATACATAGAGTTTTTGCGATCCACCATAAGAACCCTCATACAGAAAGAGTGAGAGACAGAGAGGACAGGGAATTTACGTTCAGTTATAACCCAGAGAGACCACAAGGCACACATCATTGTTCATTTTAATTCCCAGACACTTTAAGTTTCTGATGTAACTGTAATGCAATGTACTCCCTCATTGCTCAGGGCAGCTTAATATGTGAGTGAAATGCTATGGTAAAAACCATCAAGGTTTTGTGTGTATGGAAAATAACTGAATGTTAATTGAAATGTGTTATGGTAAACATACACTCACCTAAAGGATTATTAGGAACACCTGTTCAATTTCTCATTAATGCAATTATCTAATCAACCAATCACATGGCAGTTGCTTCAATGCATTTAGGGGTGTGGCCCTGGTCAAGACAATCTCCTGAACTCCAAACTGAATGTCAGAATGGGAAAGAAAGGTGATTTAAGCAATTTTGAGCGTGGCATGGTTGTTGAGTATTTCACAATCTGCTCAGTTACTGGGATTTTCACGCACAACCATTTCTAGGGTTTACAAAGAATGGTGTGAAAAGGGAAAAACATCCAGTATGCGGCAGTCCTGTGGGCGAAAATGCCTTGTTGATCTCCACTACAAATAGGAAAAAGAGGCTACAATTTGCACAAGCTCATTAAAATTGGACAGTTGAATACTGGAAGAATGTTGCCTGGTCTGATGAGTCTCGATTTCTGTTGAGACATTCAGATGGTAGAGTCAGAATTTGGCGTAAACAGAATGTGAACATGGATCCATCATGCCTTGTTACCACTGTGCAGGCTGGTGGTGGTGGTGTAATGGTGTGGGGGATGTTTTCTTGGCACACTTTAGGCCCCTTAGTGCCAATTGGGCATTGTTTAAATGCCACGGCCTACCTGAGCATTGTTTCTGACCATGTCCATCCCTTTATGACCACCATGTACCCATCCTCTGATGGCTCCTTCCAGCAGGATAATGAACCATGTCACAAAGCTCTAATAATTCTCTGTACTGAAATTGCCCCCACAGTCACCAGATCTCAACCCAATAGAGCATCTTTGGGATGTGGTGGAACGGGAGCTTTGTGCCCTGGATGTGCATCCCACAAATCTCCATAAACTGCAAGATGCTATCCTATCAATATGGGCCAACATTTCTAAAGAATGCATTCAGCACCTTGTTGAATCAATGCCACATAGAATTAAGGCAGTTCTGAAGGCGAAAGGGGGTCAAACACAGTATTAGTATGGTGTTCCTAATAATCCTCTAGGTGAGTGTATAGGGTTTAAAACATAATTTGAAACAAATAGGTTTGTGAAACCCTTTTGAGGTAGCAGTGCATGTAAAAGGCAGTTTCGGCTAATATAAAAGGGACTTTCTGTATGTAAAGAAATGCTAATTGTTTATAACATAATATATACATTTTGTATTAAGTTAACCTTTTTTCTTTTGTAAAGGCTCCAGTTCACAGACAGATGAAGATATTAATAAAGGGCACCAACAGACTCCAAAGAAGTATGAAATAAATGCCTTATTACTAATATAAACTGGTTAACAACTCAATTAAAACAGTAAAATGTAATATGATGTCATACCCACGGTGTCCATGGTCAGCCAATCAGCATTCATGCGGTCTGCCCCCAACCCATGTTGGTTGCCTGCTCAATGGATTGAGCTGGCAAATGAACAGATTTATAAATCATTGTTCAACATGAAGACACTCGACAAGCAGTGATCTGAAACCCCATAATTGTGTTTAGAAGGTTTAATGACAAGAACGAACAAAAGGCACCAAAAGACTGGAAATGTTGTGTAATGCTAAAAAACTTGGTGGAATATCACACAACTACTTAGGTCAATTGGCAACAAGTCAGTAATACGAGTATGACTGGTGCATGCATAGAGAAAAAGATTCATATTATTTCACCCAAATATGAATCTAGGTCAAACTATTTCTTAACATTCAGGACAGGGTTAATTACTTATAGCGATTTATGACAAATTGTAGCTAGTTGTCATTATTCCTATTATTCCTATTTACGGTATAATCTTTTTCAAGTTGGCGGCAGCTCAGCAGCCACATGTTTTGATATAACTAAGAACTTGGTTTTAACAATTCAATAGGATAAAGTAATTGGAGGCAACAGGATGTTCAGTATAAATGGTAAATATTGACGCCCCTGTGTGCCTAGCAGGGCGGGCCAATGGAGCAGCACTGTTAACTGTCCCTGTGTTAGATCGAGATGATCAGGGTGACACCCTGGCCTAACTCTGGGACAGTGGCCAGGTGTGGGGGGCTGTGAGGGAGGACATCATGTTTACTTACCTCGTCATCCCACTCAGCACTAAAAACAGGACCAGCCCTACTATTATGTTGATGCTAGCTGTGGCCTTCCGAGCCATCTATGTGTATTTGCTGTCTTTTTCTTTTTATTTCTGACTGATTCTGTCTTTCTGACTGTTTCATTGTCTTTCTAAATGTATTTTCTGTCTTTCTGACTTCTTTGCTCTTTGACTGTTTTTCTGACAGATTGTTTTGTCTTAGTGAGTGTATTTCTCTGGGTTTCTGAATATTTTTAGATCTTTCTGTTTCGCTGTCTTTCTGGCAGATGTTTTTATTTTTTGGACTTACTGACTGTATTTCCGTCTTCATGAATGTATTCATTTCTGCCTTGCTCATTGTTTCTCGCTCTCTCTTTCTGTCTGTATTTCTTTCAGTCTCTCTGTCAACCCCCCCCATTTTCTTTTGCAACACTTTCTGTGTGGTGAAATGTAATAACTGACACACCCCTGGACACACTGTGTGTTATAATTTCAATTGAATGCTTAATATATGAGTGTTTGGGAAATCAGGGATACTTGCCATGTTGTTCTGATCCCTTCGTATCCCTTAATTGCACAGCAAAAAAAGTAAACTGATACAGATGAACAATATGTTTCATTATTATGGACTAAATCAATCCATCTGTAGGGGATTTTTTGTCAGTTACAGACTTCACAAGCCACTAAGAAAGTTAATAATTTATATTCAAAACAGATATTCAGCTCTGGAAAAAAATACATTTCCTTTCTCAAAATGTTGAAAAGGAAAGTTTTGAGTGAGGAACAGAAGCATTCAATTTTCAGTGGTCTCTTAATTTGAACCCTTCCGTTCCTCACTCAAATCCTTGCTTTCCAACTTTTTGGAAAGGAAAGAAAAAGGTGCAGTGGTAATTTTTTCCGGAGCTGTATTTTCCTTGGCCTTCTTTAGACTAGTTGAGTGTCTGGAGAATCAGCATTTGTGGGTTCAATTACAGGCTCCAAATGGTCAGAAACAAAGACGTTGCTTCTGAAACTTGTCAGTCTATTCTTGTTCTGAGAAATGAAGACTATTCATTAAAGAAATTGCCAAGAAACTGAAGATCTCACACAACAATGTGTACTACCCCCTTCACAGAACAGCACCAACTGGCTCTAATCAGATTAGAAAGAGGAGTGGGAGGCCTGGTGCACAACTGAGCAAGAGGACAAATAAATCAGAGTGTCTACTTTTAGAAACAGACACCTCACAGGTCCTCAACTGGCAGCTTCATTAAATAGTACCCGCAAAACACCAGTCTCAACTTCAACAGTGAAGAGGCGACTCTGGTATGCTGGCCTTCTAGGCAGAGTTGCAAAGAAAAAGACATATCTCAGACTGATCAATAAAAAGAAAAGATTATAATGGGCAAAAGAACACAGACACTGGACACAGGATGATTGGAATAAAGTAAAACTGGACAGATTATTCTAAGTTTGAGGTGTTTGGAACACAGAAGAACATTCATCAAATGCAGACCAAATGAAAAGATGCTTTGAGGAATAAATGACACCATCTGTCAAGCATGGTGGAGGCAATGTGATGGTCTTGGAGTGTTTTGGAGGTGGTACAGTGGGAGATTTGTAAAGGGTAAAAGGGATCTTGAACAAGGAAGGCTATCACTCCATTTTGCAACACCATGCCATACCCTGTGGATGGTGCTTGATTGGAGCCAATTTCCTCTTACAACAGGACAATGACACAAAGCACAGCTCCAAACTATGCAAGAACCATTTAGGGGAAGTAGCAGTAAGCTGGCATTCTGTTTAAAATGGAGAGGCCAGCACAGTCACCGGATCTCAACCCTATTGAGCTGTTGTGGGAGCAGCTTGACTGTATGATAAGTAAAAAGTGCCCATCATTTCCTATTAATGTTGCTATATTTCCTATTCAAACTTATTTCATGTATGTTTGCATCGAAAACACGGACATTTCTAAGTGATCCCAAACTTGCTCAATCCTGATTAGTTAAGATTTCACAAAAATATGAAAGAAACCAACCAAATCATCAAAAACAACCAATTTGAAAAGAATCACAAAACACCCAAACAGCTATTTTTACATCGTATATAAATCCCCTAAATGGATTGTATCATAATTTTTACGTTAACATTTATACTTCCTGCCAAACAAGGTTTTCAAGATTTTCTGCTGTATGACGTAACATGCATGTATACTGGTGTAACCCAATTTCTGAAAATAACCTCCAAAGTATATGTCATATTGGACTCAATCACTGTTTTTGTATGTTAATATTATGGTTAAAATATGGGCCTGTAACTACAGATTATCGGGTGGCAACGTAGTTTCATGTGAATGAGCTGAACCATGTCATTACATAGCAGTTCCTTTACAAGTTCCTATGCAAGTATAATGTTGTTGCTACACTTATTACAGTGTAGTTGCCAATTCATGTTACAGCAGAAGAACCATTTGGCAAAACTTATGGCCAGCGGATTGGCCACATGACCTGTAGGATTTGGAGGGGTGTTTGAGTGTCATGCTTATCTCCTCTCATACTGTGTATTCCCATCCACTGTACAAGATAGGGGTTCACCGTAAACAATATTGAGGTTTGTGAACCAACGGATTCAATAGTTCTTAATACTGCTAATAGGTAGCTATAATAAGCCTGGGAACACTTATTAGGGGTCTAAGCAGAAATGAAAAAGATTATAAAGGCCTATTTACTGTCATCCACAGTTGCTAAATAAAGCCTTCAGCGTCTATTTGTCAAATAGTTTCTGGTCAATTATCACATTTTTTGTAGTTAATTAAGCAACTAACTGTTGGAGAAAAGTAACACCTTTGAGCCAAAACAATGTTCTGTGTAAATTGACCTAAATCCCACCAGTAGAATAGTTTTCATTGTGAACCCCTCATAAATGTCTTGGGGTCTCTGTCAGGACATTGTTAGCCGGTTAAGCTGTGCTTTTGTTCACTGCAGAGCTGACGTTGCCCTTGTTTTGTTCCTGTGCTCCATCATTTAACCCTCCCTCGGCGTAGCTGCATGCTGTCTGCATCAAAAACAACCAAAACAACATGGACCCTAAAACAACAATGTTTAGACGGTGTTGGGTGAGAAGCCGAGGTCACTTTAGGGTCTCTGCGTCACATCAGTACAAGTACAGGGCGTCACTAGGCCATCTAGGGCTCAATGAGAGTTAACAGAATGTAAATATGTTATTGAACATGTTATGTTTTTGTATTCTGCTGTTACGTTTTCTTCTGCTGTAAACCAATGGGAGAAAAGGTTCATGCAACATTGAAAACTGTGGGCCTTCACATAACACACTCATACTATAATCGCGGGATGTTTCGGAGTAGTAATTTGGATAGATAGAGCTGATTACCTCAAGCAAGCCTGGGAATACCCTCCTGCATTTAATATTTATGTACCAATAATTGGAAAGTAAATCTTGCTGAAAGTGTCAAAACCAGTTCTAATAACTGTTAGACAAGAGCAGTTGATATAAGCTACATTTAAGGTGACAATGTGCCCTGGTCACAAGCTGTACATTAAACAGGAGACATATGGCCATTCATCTTCTACTTGCTCCCTAGTTGGATTGACCCTTTAGAAAGAATGGTTCAATAGAGTGCTTTAAGTGACCCCTGGTGGTTTCAAGAGTGAATTACTGTCAGTTTACGCCTTTTGGGATTCATTCATCACTAGCGCCCTCTCTTGAAGCATCTCAAAAAGAAGCACCTCTCTTGAAGCATCTTTTCTTCCAACGCACATTGGTATTTTCCTACAATAAGGTTTGCAAGGAGTCATGGATAACAAAATGGATACACTGCTGT
Source organism: Esox lucius (assembly GCF_011004845.1). Lineage (NCBI taxonomy): Eukaryota > Metazoa > Chordata > Actinopteri > Esociformes > Esocidae > Esox > Esox lucius. The sequence continues at coordinate 7,607,396 of NC_047581.1, read as the reverse complement.
TTTCTCTGTTTTGTATTACTAGTTTCTACTATATTTTTTGACATATGTTTTTGTAAAATGCTACACTTGTGAAGGGAAAGATAGTGTGCTGTATCAACATATGACTGCATTTGACAAATATACTTTAATTTGAAATGATTTTGGATCACGGATCCCTTTAGCATGCTGCTCATCCCCAACAAGATGGGGACATATAACAAGCACAGTTCAACTTCTCCAAAATATTCTAGCGAACGTAACAAATACCATATACATTTTAACCTAGGTCAGGTTTATGTAAAGCCACCGAACAACAGTGATTTACGTTTAAATGCTGGTTGTCAAGCCAACAAAAAGCAGAATGTACTCCTTAAATCTTGGCCTTAACGGTAGACTATAATTAAGTTGTGTGCCTTGAAATATTCCACATAGATGCTTTCCTTCCAAAGTTGTCTTCACAAAAGAAATGTTTTTCAGATTTTAGAAATGTACATACATTTTTCAAATTTTCGTTGTGACTTAAAATAACATTCAGTGTAAGAGGGTAAAAATGATACGACAAGTGATTTACTTGAATAAAACTGTATATTTTACAGATCTTTGTACACTTTAATTACAAAACTGTATGGTACTACATTTTTTAAATCAGTTTTTGGTCAGAGAATATTTAATCGTCTTGTGTGCAATTATCATGTATTTACAAAGTCTCATGTTAGTGATTTCTCAAGGAAAGCAACCAAATAACAACTCCAAAACGTTCATACACTCTCAACATAAGACATGGCTTAAAGATAAATATATTAGTAAATAAATATTCAGAGAACATATTTCCATTTATGAAATGTGCTGCTATACAGATACAGAAATATACAGATTGATTTCTAGCCTTTTTAAACATTTGTAAAATGATAATGACAGAGAAAATTATATTCTTAAAAAAATTAAAAAATATTATTTTTTTGTACACATTTTCTTTTTATACAATCTTCTTAAGTGCTACAAACAAACAAAAAATTAAATAGTGACTCTTGTACCCCAAAATGTTAATTTGCAATACATATCTATATGCAAAGGCAAGATTAGATTCTCAACATCTTCCATTGATTAGGGATCTGTGTTAGCATATAAATATGGTTATTTCAAAACGATTGCCTCTGTGTACAGAATGGGTACATTTCATAGAAACAGTAGAACACAGTCTGTAAAAAAACAAACAGAAAGAAACCATGAATAAACAAGGTCAATATTGTTTTTGAGCATGATGTGTGTTTTGTTAATTAATAAAAGAAAATAAAGACTGAATTAGATACACTTTTTTGTAACTGTTGTACAATAGCACCTAGCCACAGTATAAAAGGGATCTCTTCTGAATTATACTATTTTTCCTTTGGCCTTTAGAGACACACAATTGTCATGTAGAACCATTCATGTAAGAGCTATTTCAAAACAAAATAGTCTTATAGAACCATTTCTCTTAGAGCTCTTTTAAAACAAAATAGTCTTATGGAATATTTACCTTAGAGCTCTTTTTGGACACAATAGTAAAACCATTTCTGTAGGAGTATACATTTTGACAAGGCTAGATGTGTAACTAGTAAAATACAAGAGCTTCTTCTAGAAATGATATAAAACCAATCCTTTAAACATTTCCAAATGTCTTTCTAAGAACGCAGAGTAACCCTGTCACTAAGTGGACCTCTATTTAACTAAAAAGTGACACAGTCCTGCCTGAAATAGTAAGGATGGCTCGCTGGCCTAAGGCTTAGTGTTGGTCTGGTGCGTGTTCTAAAAGGCACAATGTTCTGAACACTGCAGATAGAAATGTGAAATGCAGAACAAGCAGTACAGTAACATCTCTATTATGTAAAACAAACAGAGTCTACGTTTCTGTCTGCACTGTTCTAGAATGTTGCGCCCCAATAAGTGAGGATACCATCAACAGAGAAAGAGCTGTGATCTAGTTTGTGTAGCTTAGTTCGTCTTTTCCGTGAGAGTGTGTGTCTGACTAGGACCCTGGAACTCCTCCAACTAGCAAAGATCCCATTCGTCACCCTACCCCCTAAAAATAAAACAAATAAAAATAGACCGTGTTTTATGTTTTGGTATTCTTCCATAACATTTCATCTGAGTTGGTGGTATGATGAAGCTTGTTATCCAAGCTGTAAAACTATTTTCCTTCTTAAAAAAATATTATTATAATGAAGGAAAACAACGCCAAATCTCACAAACACGGTTAGTTTATTTCCTAATGGGCCCTGTGATCCGGGCTGGGCCTGGCTGGCACCAATGGCATAGGATTGTATCCTACATGTTACGCTGTGCCCCTGCCACGCTAACCACTGTTAGAACCAAACCACTGTGAACTTTTACCCTGATGCTGTGGCCTCATACTCTATCTCAGCCTGCGCAAACTGCTGGCGAAGCGCCTCGTGGCCATGGTGTGGGTCGAGTTGCTGGTGGCCACAGGAATGAACTGGATATGTCTGGATACGCCAGGTATATCTTTTTCAGTAGAAATCCACACAGTTACCAATCTAGGGTGATAACATTTCGAGCTCGGCTCGCGAGCAAAGGTTTAGAACAAGGCAACCGAGGGTCTGTTGACTGACTGAACAACTGACTGGCTGGCTAGGCACCAAAGAGGTTGTTTTTTAATTCCATTTCCTTAGGTTCCACACCCCCTTATACTCCCAGCCCCTCGTTTGTAGGCGTACTGTTTACCAAAGCATTGTTTGTAGTTAAGTTCTGCGGGTGAAACAGGGCCCTGGACTCTTCCTCTTGGTTGGGGTAGGTTTTACTTCTGAACTGTCCCGAGGAAAAGTAGCCCCCCTCGCCTGGCTCCGCCTGCCCCCAAATCCCTGGCCATGCCTCTCCCCCCTGCCCCTCCCCTACAGCAAGGCTGGCTGGCAGTAGGCCGCCCTGAGTCTTTGCCCCCGAGCCCAACTCACAGTCGGTGTCCTCATGAATTATTGGTATTCTCTGGCTGAGCTCGCCGCAGCAGGCCGGTCCCGAGAACGCATCCGAGTCAGTGGGGTGGTGCGTGTTATACTGCACGTTCACGGCAAAGTCCTCGCTGTAGCGCCCTCCGGTGGCCCGGTGGATGTTCATCTCCTTGTAGAAACAGCAGGGCAGCCCCTCGTAGCCCCCCTGCTCCGACGGGCCAGGCAGGCGCTCCCCGGGGCTGTAAAAGTTCTGCTGCGGCTGGGTGGTAGAGCTCTGCTGATGGCTCTCTGACCCCCTGTGACAGCCGACCCCCGAGGAGGCCAGAGGCCCCGCCCTCTCCAAGTCCTGTTGCCCCGGCTGCCCGCGGCACTCCGCATTGGGTTGGAGACCCCCCACCTCAAAACAGCAGCTACACGTCCCTCCCCCTCCCCCCGGGCCGTGCTCCCCGAAGATCCGCCCCCCCTTTCCCGTGTCCGTGCCGCCCTCCTGAGGGCTGGCTGAGGTAGTGCTAGTGGTGCCGGCCTCCCCAGGCTGTTCCGACGAAACGCCATCGCTGCCACTGGCCTCGGGGCTGCGTCCGGAGACCTGGTCCCCGGGGACAAACCCTGAGGGCCCCGACGGGGCCGGGGTTAGGGAGTCCTCCGCGGTGGAGGGGCATGCGGCCGAGGCCCCCGATGAGGCGTGCCCCGGCTCCCCCTGCGAGCCCCGGCACGGGCTCTTACTGCGGTAGACGTAGGGGTCATAGTCGGAGCTCAGGGAGCTGCGGAAGGTGGAGCACGAGCCGTACACGCCCTGGTTGCTGACCTCGGTGCAGTCCAGCATGGAATCACTGGACGAACAGTGGCACTGGCCGGAACTGCTACTGCTGCTGTCGCTGCCCGGGCAGTCTGCCAGATAGCCGCTGCACACTGACCGGTGGCCGTGGTAGCATCCGAGGCCAGACGGCCCGCCGCCCGCCTCGCCCCCGGCTGCCCTGGAACCCGGGGCCATGTGGATCACGGTGGGGTAGAGCAGGCCCCCCTGGAAGGCCCGGCTGTGGTGGGCCTTGTGGGGGCCGGTAGGCCCGGCCGCCCCCCCGGCCCCCTGGGCCAGCTCGCCTTGCTGGGGGAAAGTCAGGCCCTGGAAGTAGTAGTGTTGGTACATGGTCTCGTACTGGGAGTAGCAGGCAGCCCGCGAGTAGTTGCGCCCGTGGAACTTGGGTCTCTTGAAGGCCCCGTGGTGGGGGGCCGGCGCCTGGTGCTGGGGGTAGGTGGGGGGGTTGAGGCCCAGACAGTGGTGGGGGTTGAGGGAGTGGTCCAGGTGAACGGCGGCGGCGTGGGGGTGGTAGCCCCGGAGGAAGGCCCCGGCGTGGGTGGACTGCGGAGGGAAGAGGCCCTGGGGGTCCGGGTGCTGGTCTACAGTGAGCACCGTGATGGGGTTGCCGTGGGGGTCCATGGAGGTGCGGGTGGGGTAGGCCGTCACCTGCCCGGTACGCTGCACCCTGCCTGGGTAGTGAACAGGCAGGACAACCCTCTGCTGGCGGCCGTGGAGGGGGTTGCCTGGGTCCATGCACAGAGGGCCCTGGTTCCCCTTCTTTTGCTCTGAGAAGAAGGGAGAGTTTGGTTATCTTACAAAGGTAATTAGTTACAGTCTATGTAAACTTCATTACTTTTAACTGTTCCTTGTGGTATATTGAAAGTTTATTTGCATAAAGGAAAAAGTACGCCGGCCGACACGTGTCAAATGGTACACATTTTCCCCATGCGGGTTGCTGCCTTTAACCAGGGTGCTTAGAGAATCAGGGGTCTTTTGGATTCTCACCAATGATGTTGTGTCTGCAGTGAGGACAGGTATGGTGCTGGAGGAGCCAGGGGTCCACACATTTCTTATGGAACCTGTGGGCACAGGGGATGACCCGCAGCTCCTGTCAAAGGGAGAAGACAGGGAGGGGAGCAAGGGAGGTGGAGGAAGAAGGGAGGTTGGGGAGTTGAGGTTAGCGCAGGCAAACGCCATCGTTGTGGTTTAACAGGTGATTGGCCAACAGGCAAGTAGCGTTCACTTCCGCAGGGTGCTCGCGCACAGCGCCTAGTGCTAGCGTCGCAGAACAACCTTAAAGATCAATCCCAAAGACACTTGCCATGCCGGGACAAAGCCAGGGAGCAACACCGGGGTGGCCATGTTGTCAGCCCGAATCTGATGGAGCCTTTCAACCAGTTTCTGCTTGGTCTAACAACATGTCTGTGGGTAGTTAGTTATGGACAGTTCTAATTGTCAAGACAATTGTAGACTATTAGAACTCTTGGGGCCTTGTTACTGTGTACAGGCACGTTGTTAGACAGAGCCAGCCTTCAGACAGGACAAAGGGTCTCCAGGACCCAGTCACACAAAGGCACGCTGGTACTCAGTTCTCGTACACAGAACACTTTCTCAGTCTCTCTCTCTCCTTTTCTCTCTGCTTTTTCCCTCTTCCTCTCTCATTGTGCCCCTGTCTCTCTCCCCCACCTCCTCTCCCTTTTCCTCCCCTCCCGCTCTGTGCCTCCTGTCATGAGTCATCTCCTCTTCAGAGTCTCTCCCATCATTTGTGTTTTACTTCACTGCTCCAAAAACATGCTTTGATGCCATTCTCCCTTTCATGTCACCACTTCCTCGCCGCCATCCGGTACTGCCACTGCATTTTCTTATCCCCTGCTTTATCGAGACGACACATAACCACATAAAGACACTCTGACTGGGACTGGCTGGGTACTGCAGGATCCTCGGGCACTGGGGTTGGGCGCCTGATGGCTACCGAGCGATGGGTCATAATGAGCAAAGCATTTGCTGTTAATCTTCAAAGGCCCCACTCATATTTCTACGGTGACTTCAGATGCAAAATCAGATGAAATCTATTTGTTGACCACCGCTATCTGCCTAGAGATAACCGGTTTAAAATACCACTATCTGAAGACAAAGAACGGAACTAGCATGCACCTGAAGACCAGTCAGTCCCTTACCTCTCCGTCAATGTACTTCTCCAGGCAGATGGCGCAGTCGGAGGTGGAGCTACTGCTCAGCGAATCGGATGCCCCACAGCTGCTTTCACGCTGACCTTTGATCTTGGCTTTGAACTTCCTCGTCTCCATCTTTTCCAGGGCCTGGATGGCCATCCTGTTCATAGAACTCTGGAAAAGGGAAAGACAGAAATTCTAAGATTTACAGGGTTTACCCGGGGGGGGGGGGGGGAGAACTAAAGCTCATATTCAGACAGGGTGAACAATATCCAGTAAATAAAAGGTCATTGTTTCTAATCCCTGAGGTGAAAAGGTACAAACAAAATCTGTGATCATGCCCTTATGCAAGGCACTTAACCACAATTGCTCCTGTTGCTTAGGAGTGCCTGCTAATTGACTAAAATGTAAATGTAGGTTTATCGCATATTGAATGCTATGGGACATTACTGTGTTTGTGTGTGGGCTACACTCTACAAATAGATGGTTATGTGCTCAGAACAGTGTCCTTGGCCCGCCTTTCTGAACTGAAAGGACTTTGAGTAATGTGTGGTAATCTACCTCCCCCAGTGACAACTGCCATTTTAATTGCTGCCTTGAGGAAATCGACGTCTGCTCATCAGCGACCTCGCTCGTCGGGAATGCACGGAGCAACAGAAAGACGCTGCGCACACCAGGGCGAGCACGTGCGCACAGAATGCACTGTGAGTCAGATCTCCAAGCGTCGGTTAATGTGGCGAAGCGCAGGGCCCGTCTGTCTCTGTACGTGTGTGCGTGTGTGTCACTTTGCGTATCGTCACCTGGCTTCTCCTCTGTTTTAACTTGATCTTGATGAGCAGTATGAGGCAAACCAACGACACCACCACGAAGAAGGCCAGGAAGATGCCCATGTCGAAGTACTCCGTAGGCTGCTATAAGGCAAAGAGGAGACAGAATGTTAAAGAAGACCGACACGCTGAGAAGAGAGCAACTACGGTCCATTCCATTCACGCCTCAAAAGTACCCCACACGCCAGCCACACATCGCTTCACTCAGCCCCTCGAGACCGGGGATTCAGCACCCTTCTAGATTTGCGCCCGTCTTCCTGTTTCCAACAACGTTTTGAGTGTGACACAATTCTGTTTTATAAAGCTAAGAATAATCTAAAAATAAGCGCGCTTGCACAGCAAAGAATAGAGAAGCAGAACCGCTGGTACCATCTGGTGATAAACTGACTGTGTGGAAATGGCAGTTTGATATAATTAAGAGGACAGACAGATTCAGGCATACAGTCAGAATAGAGGGTTAGATCTCTCAGTATGAAATTCTTCCCGTGTCTTTAACTAGCTGTGGGGCTATTCTGAGTAGATTGCTTTGTGAAATGAGTGCTAGTACACAAACAAAAGCAAACACACACACACACACACACACACACACAACACAAGTCTCTCTGTAGTAGGTCTGGTGTGGCTTGGAGTCTCTTACCCTTGGCGGTCGGTGCTGTATACGGGCGCGGGCCATTTTCTGCTTGTTGACTATGTTCATCAGCTTTACAGCATCTGCCCCCTTCACATAAACCACTGGCCTCTTGAGTGGGTCCTCAGATACCTGGTTCAGCTGTGTCCGAGGGAAACACACACACACACACACACAATCTGTCAGCTGTGTAGGGGAGCACACCCACATGTGGCTAGCCAGCTTCCACATTTTACCCACGTCAAATCGACCTTCAGCATGGAGGACAAGAACAGTAGGAAATGTGCCGTCGGGCAATCTCTAGTTAGCTGAGAAAATATTACACAGGTGAGACAGAGAGAGAGACAGACAGATGATAAAACTGAGGCCGTTCTCAAATGGCAGGACAAATGGATGGAGGGAAGACGGAGGCCTGTCAGAGTCTGTCCGCCACCGCCTCTCCCTCCCTGTAGACCTAGTATGTCATTTGCCAAAGCCCAGGGGAAATACCAGCGAAGTTTACTTTTTCAATTTCACCCCCTGTCGTTGTGTTACAGACTGAAATATGCTCTCTCCGGGTTAGAAGTATAGAGTACTGCAATTTCCCACGTCTGCCTCGGCTCGCGTGAATCTCGACCCTCAAAACAGCCAACGCTGCTTGCGTTGATTTCAAGGTGCGGACGGAGAACAAAGTGCACTTTAAAAGGTCAAGACGCTCAACCACTCCTGTCAAATGGAACTACAGTTGAGTGCTTCACTGTCCTCCAGAATGGGGTGCATTTACATCAGCGTTACAAGCCTTAGTATTAGCTTTAAACTTAGTAGACAGGTTGCCTGAACCGAGTGCTAAAAAACGGGCCAAAAACATTAGCCTCCTTTCACGATTCCACCCGTTGAACGTTCCCTATTCCCCACTCATCCTCGGTGCCCCTCAGCCTTAGTGGGTCGCGACTATGCCGGCTGGGAGGCTGCAACTGGAAGCCGTCTAGGGGGAATGTAACCCTGCGGGCCACGCTGCCTTTCATGTGGTCCCTTAGCGAGCCTTTTTTTTCTCAGCGAAGATTCTAACGCTACTGCTTGCGGCCTGAACGCAGCGAAACCTGCATGTCCGGGCTTGGTGTCGTGGCCCCTGGCTTCTGGAATACCACAGTAGAATTCTCCTCTCGAACAACGCCGCTGGTCACACCACACCAGCGGAGGGCTCACCCCGAAAGAGACACGAAGTAGCTCAGGTGGAACGGCAGCAGGAGAGAGAACGAGAGAGCAAGCAAGAGAGAAGAAAGGCAAAAGAAGGAAGGAGAAGAGAGAGAAAGCCAGGATTAACCCTCAAGAGTTCTCCTAAAATGGCACCCTACACCTCGGATAGTGTGAACTTTTGTCCAGTACACCGCAGGGAATCATGTGAATTTTGGGAAGCCTCGTTAGACAAGACTCAAAGCCACTGGTGGGTTCAATGAGCCAGTTTCATGAGACGGAAACAAAGGCTGTTGTTGGGCAAACACACAGCCTGCTTGTAACAGCGGGGTCCATCTCAGTCGGTTCAGGCAGTTCCCTGAAGGTCAAGCGAAGAATTTGGAATTTCCGAAACATTTGAAAGAAGGGAAACTTTTAGCCTTAAACAAAACCTAGAAGCTAAGTTATCAAATTCCAAGAGGCAGATTTGAAGTATGTGTGTTCACGTGCACATGCGTGTGTGGGGCGTATCCTGACCTGATCGATGGCATCAGGGTTTTCGGACACATCAAAGATGACAGCAGTCGCCCCTCTCTGAACCGCACGCTTCGCCTGCAGGAAAAAAGGAGAAAAATCGGAATCCTTAGACATGGATAACACAACCGAGAAGATAAAACATTGTTACTCTTTCCTTAACTTTTATCATAAACAACATATTGAACTCAGAACACAGAAATTAGTATCCAGAAAGTCTTGCTACTGAAAATTTCAGTTGCTATATAAGGTTGATCACTGCTGTCAGATTTCACTTTCACTCCGAGCCACTAGAGGGGGTTGAAAGACTTCCAATGTCCTGGTTGTACCAGCAGAGAGACACACAGACAGACAGACAGGCAAAGAGGGGGAAACAGAGAGAATGACAGAGAGAGAGAACAGAGAGAGAACAGAAAGAGAGATCGGTCTCTCCCTGAAATCTATTTGATCATACATGATATACAGTACCAAGAGACCAGCATTCAGTGGTGTAACTACATCATCATAAGCCCCAGCGCAATTTGGGACCCTAGTCAAAATGTGCTTTAGAACCTGTGTTCAGGTAACAGAGCCCAGGGTTCGCAATGCAAAGTCGCAGGCACAATGTGCAATGTTATTAATTACAGAGACTGGTGTGTAACAGCATGCAAGCCGTTGTCTACAAATATCAAGGGGGCCCATCAAGCAAGTCCCTGACTACAAATATCAAGGGGGCCCATCAAGCAAGTCCCTGACTACAAATATCAAGGGGGCCCATCAAGCAAGTCCCTGACTACAAATATCAAGGGGGCCCATCAAGCAAGTCCCTGACTACAAATATCAAGGGGGCCCAGTATGCAAGACCCTGTTTGCAAACATCTAGGAGGGCCCATTTAAATCTTGACATTCAGTCAATGTGTGCCCCATAGTCATGGGACCCCTAAACATTTGGTTGCATCCTAACTGCCTATATAGGGAAGTGCTTAACAGAAGGGCCCTCAGAAAGGACTATGGTACCATTCAGGGCACTACAGGGGAGCGACATCTGATTGATATTACACTGAATAGCGCAATCTGATTCATACTGTATATAGACTACACACAGCATCTCGTGTTACAATCCCATAAGTACAGCACGATGACAAGCACCATTAAAGTTGGTGACAGACAGTTATGAACGCCGTAATTCAACGTCAGGGTTCTTCATTCTAATACCAACTGTTCTCAGAGATACTTTAAGGTGAAGGGTAGAGAGAGGGGATTAGCAGAACTGTCAGACGAGGTCTTTTGATGGGGTTTCTGTTCAAGGCCAGAGATAAGGGGAAACTGTGGATTCAGCAAAACCAAGAATATCTCTTTGCTGAATCCAAATTGACTTCCCCTCAGTTAGGGGGACTTTTTTCCTAAATCTCATGATAAAAGGGCAATCCGCAGATGGGACAAACCATTTTGGACTTGTACATTTAGTTCCTTTCTATGATTCTAGAAGAGTACAACATAAATGCCACAATAACTTAGTTCAACACAGCAAATGTAAACCATCATGATATAGACATAAAATATAGTCACTCTTTTCACCTCTAGCTGTGTCTCAGTATTTGAGAGAGAACAAACACATTTCTCCAGCCCCATCCTTTAGCTTTGAACAGAAAAACAGTGGCGGGGAGTTGAGTTGTTAATGTTTCAACTGCTGATTGGCCGTTTAACTACTTTCCCTAACCGACATATTCTGTCGGAGCTCAGTTGATTCATGGTGCCCTATTTAGTAGTGTTTTGAAGTCTGAACTATGTGATCTAAAATAGCGCAGTCAGGATCACATCCTGGCATTATCACGGAGGCCGGCTGGTTCCCTGCCAGATAGCAGACATCCAGCGCTCTTCATTTAACTAGGGGAGGGCAACCAGATCAAAGGGACAGGGCTGTGCCTCACTTCTGCTCTGTTGTCGAGTGGCTGTAAAGTGTCATAGCTGAGCTCTAGTCTAGAGACACGAGAAAGAGAGAAAACTGGAGAGAGAGAGAGAGAGAGAGACAGAGAGCTGGAGAGAGATAGAAAAAGGCTCAGCTACTTTCGCAACAAGCCATGCTAAATTTAGGTAGTGTTCAGTAATGTGTGGTATCATTGAGCAACTCGAACAAAACAAAAAACTGTTGTTGGCTTTTCCAATCTACACTTTTGCCCAAACAAGACAAAGGCAGAGAATGTGCTGCGAACGCCAACGGGGTTTAGATCTATTGATATTTGAAAGATTTAAAGATTACAGGCCGTCCAACGTTAAATCGACGTTAAATCGAGTGTCCGAGTGAGCATCTGAGTATTCGGACACGCTGCTCATCCTCCCCGCGTCCATGTGTTTGTGTGTGTGTGAGCCATAAAATGTACTAATGACGTCCTGTGTTTAAAGATAAATGTTAATTTGCCTATTGAGTCCAGGGCAGAAGGGTGAGGCCAACGGCCCAAGGTCTACCCCAAATAGTTCTTCAAATAGTTGAGGAACCATTTAAAAATGGGTTCTTTCAAGGACATCGTGAAATTATAGGAGGGACTTATAAGAGTTCCCCCAGAGTTTCAGTGTGAAGAACCCCTAAAGCACCCTTTAAACCAGGGGTGGGCAATATTTTTCACTGGGGGGACACACTGAAAATGCCAGAGAGCATCGTGGGCCAGATAACTTTTTTAACCAACATGCCTAAATAACACACAACACAGCTAACTCTGTAAACTTGCATATTATATGTATGCATATTTATTTTCCATGCAACACCGTTTTCATAAATTGAACTTAATTCACTCTAACAATATTATTATTTTTTTTTTTCTGTTAACAACTGTTATTATGGCAGGCAAAGGCCTAAAAAAAATCTATTTCTAGGGTTATTACACATACTTGCCTTAAAACTTAACTTTCGACTCAACAGAGTAAGCTACATTACATAAGGTATAGTATATAACAGGTATATAGGTATAATAGTTATTAGGGCAGACATAAGTCTATGAAATCACTTTTCTTAGGCTCATTTCCAGAGATCGCTAGCCATTATTGCGTATAGTACGTACAAATGATAACTTCCGCGCGTGGATTGTGGTGCTGGTCCCTACGTATCATAGCAACGCAAATACTTTTTTTCAGCTTAAAGGTAATTTAAACAGACTGCTTTAAACCAAGACCAATTTGTTTCTGGTCAAAGGTAGAGCACTATAAAGGGAATAGGGGGTCTTTCGGGAGGTCAAACATAGTGTGTCTGATCCCTTCCTCTCTATTTCGTCATGTGTTTATCTGAACAGGCCTGGCTGACTGGCGTTCCTCCAAGTCCGGCCACATTCACCTCTGTGTTAACTGGAGGAGGTGTAAGGTGAACTCGCACTCTGAGTGTGTATGTTTGTGGACAGGGATGATTGATTCACTAATGCTCCACTGAAGAGCAACAAGAAAGCAGTGCTCTACGCGTGGAATGCGGAGATCAACAATGGGGTTAAATACTACACTGTTGTCTACGGCAACGGCCGCTTAATAGAAGCAAACGCGTTTCTTCTTTTCCCAACCGCATTCAAGCGATTGGATTTGATAAGAGCAACGTGTCTTATTTTTGTTCTTTTGAGCCTTTCCTTCTCACCCAGTTGTATCTCTCCACTACCAGACTCCGGCTGCAGTCCATTTAATTCAGCCGCTTTGATGTTAGCTATCCACGTTAATAATTAATAGCTCTTGGTAAGACGCTTTGAGAAGAAAGAGATCCCGGCTAAAGAATCTCTATTTGGGCAGGCGATGCAATGTAGGGGCTTGTCTGCCTGACCACAACAAAAATGTACCTACAGGCAAGCTCCTTCTCTTTTAACCTGACGCGCACACGCACACTCGCGCGCACACGTTGAAAGGAAGAAGAAAGGATGGGGTCGTTTACATCTCCAACAAACTATTTCCTCCGAGCGGAGCAGAAAGGAGCAGCAGTGTGGGCTTGTCCCTTTGAAGAGAGAAAAGCCGTCACACTACTTAACAGCTGCATATTTCTCGTCACACTGTAACATAGGCGTCCTGCTCTTTCACACTTGGTTCGAGGGTTGTTTTTATGAAGGAAACAAATAACATGGTGTGGTGTTGCACATGGTAAAAACAAGAAGAACGCGTTGTACAGGAAAACAAGAATAAATAAATAACCCCATATTGTCGACATAGTTCACTAGTTGCGAACAGAGACACGTGATTCTTACTGGGACCAAGCCAACGACTTTAAGCTCGAGCTGCAGCCCAACCGCTGTCTCAACAGACTCCACATTGGCTCCGAGCATGAGAAAGAGAGGTACAATCCAAACTAAGTGGCCAGAAACCGCAGCCTACAGCGCGGAGAAGACTCGAGCCTCGCGTCTAGACACAGCGAGTGAGAAGCGGGCTATGTTTAGAACGGCCAAGCACTTTTGCCAGCTTGTAAGGTTTAGGGGAAAGATTTCCCCTGTGCTGTTATGGAAAGGTTCTCTCAGGGAAGGCACTCTGCGAAAAACACTCAGTCTAACTGCCGTACACCCTAACGACCGTAATCTGTTCAGCTTCTCTCTGTCCGGATCGCGCGGTGCATGAACCCGTGCCCGAGAGCGCGTCCGTTAATACACCTGTAGCCTGTGTACTGAGATATTTACAAGAGAGCCACTCTCCCTTTCTCGCTCTCCCCATTTCCCCGCTCCTCTCGTTTTTCTTCGCGCTTTCTCTCCCGCTCTGCTCTCCCTCTTTCTCACTCTGCACCCCCTCCCCCCACTGTCCCTCTCCTCAGTGCTATAATTAAGTGAATTAGGTCTTCAGAAGGCTCTCCTCTGCACTGCTATTATATAGTAATTTCATGTAGCCTCCTGGCTTCTCCTCCTTTTATTAAAAGATAAAGGCATACTTTTCTCCCATGGATTTTCTTATATGTGGTCGGCTTCTTTCCCCCACATCTTTCTCTTTGGAGTGTGTGCCAGGGCATTATTGACATACTGCTAAAATAAAATGAAACGTTTCAGCCGGCGACGTCGCCATGTAACTGGTGATTAAAAGCTAAGCATTCTGGAGAGGAAATGAACATTCATGTGAAACATTTTTCCCATGAAGCCTTGTTCTCTGAATGATTCTTCACCCAATGCACGCTGTGATGTTTGTCAAGGGCATTCAAACTAAATAACTACTAAACACTAATTTAACTATAAAATGACACAGAAACTTAGCAAACTATGTATACACCCAACAGAAGACAAAACGATCCTCAAACACAAAGTAATTTGTGTTACCACAATAATTTAACTCAGAAAAACTGTGTGAGTTGGTTTAGGCTACTAGTTTGGCGAGGAGCTTCAATGGCACACTTGACTTATGTTTACTTTCAAAGCCACAGTCCCACAAAGGCAGAGTAAAATCCAAATAGCCCTACTCACCTCAATACTTACGCCGTTGATTAAACCTGCCCTGCTAAATCACTGCAAAGTCATTCTCTTTTACGAAGCACATCAAAAGCCCCAATTGCTGCCGCAAGACCCCTCTCCTTAAGTCCTTGACTGTCTCCCAAATCTTCCCCTATACGCCTGGTCAAAATGAGGGCACTATATAGGGACCAGGGTGGCACTTGGGAGACAGGCCTTGTGTAAACCAGCAGTTTACTGAATGTAAATACGAACATGAGATCACTTGAACCACTCTGGGAGCCACGGCGACAACCATTCATAACCCTGTCCCCGACATGAGGTACACCGAGAAGAACTTTGTTCTTTCTATCTCTCCTTCCTTCCTTTAGCTCCATCTCTTCCGTCCTTCCTTCCATTTGTCCTTCCTTTCGTATTTGGAGTATTTACTGATCTTAAACAAACTCGAAGGAGTTGGTCGATGTTCAGTAATGTTTTAGTCTATTTTGTCTATTTGAAACAAATCAGTGATCACTTCAATTTACAAACATGTGTTGTGAAAAGGGGCTCTGCCTCTTGAAAGGAATCTAACATGCACAGGCTAGCGGCTAGGCCCAGACAGACTCCTATATTGTGACCCAGTTTGGTGAGGAACCATTCCCCTGATCACTGTATTCCTGGCAGAAAAAGACAGATGAGAAAGAGACACACATGGAAGAAAGAGAGGGAGGGAGAGAGAAAGACAAGAGAGACACAGAGGGAGACTGAGAATGGCAGAGAGGGATAGAGAGACAGAGAGAGAAAGGGACAAAGGAAGAGAGCAACATGGAGAGAATGGCAGAAAGAGACAAAAGGAGACAGAGAAAGGGTGAAATAGATGGCCAGTGTTGCTGTAGGCAGAGGAGCCATGTCACCGAGTTGTACCACCCTGCTGCCTAGATGAATCTGTGACAGTCCAGTCGGAGATGTGACGCGTCACGGCTAAAATCATTAGGTAGCGTACAGACCTAAACGGACTGAATCCAACTGTTTTTCCTGTACCTGAACGTAACTACTCAAAAATCACTTGCGTTCTCCATTGCGTATAGTTGTTTTTAATGTTTTTTTTCTTTTTACTATGGTAATGAATTACTTCTTTCGTCTGCATAGTCCAACTGGAAGTGAGTCAAAGAGGCGATTCCTGCTTGACTAACAACAACATCCTCAGTAAAGATTCTGGTAAATAAGCCTGACAAATTACCAATTACAGTACGTGGTTTCTTGTCCTCTGTTGGGGAGGTGGGCTATGCCTGATGTCCTCAGAAAAATATTGCTAGAGCCTAGGTGCTACAGGTAAGTGCTATGCTATGTACTGCTAGGTGCTAACGCTAAGTGCTAACACCGTCCAAAGTCCATCTGGTTGTTTTGCTAATCTAGATGCTATCACCACCGACAGCCTACCTGTCCCCACCTGCAAATTTTGACCCCATAGTCATCTAACTATATGTAAATATAGTGATAAATGATGTAGCCTCAAAAGGTAATCAAAAGGTAATGTTGTCATAATCTCTACGAGCAACAGCCAGAAGATTAGCATCAGAGCTCGGCTCCTTGCTTGATCTTTACCTAGGTTATGACTTCAAATGCAGTTTTTCCTAGTCACTGTCCTTCATCATCGAAAAAAGGCTTGCCTTTTAGAATTTTAGACTTGGTATGTTTATATGCAATTGTAATAAGCTAATGCTAATGTAATAAGGCTATAAAAATAAATTTGACTGATTGATAGTTGCTACTGCATGATACTATTGACAGTTATTGGTCAAGATCTATACTAACAGCAGGTTCCAAATCTAGGTGCCCCATTCTCCCACTCGCATTCCTCTACAACCACTTCCGACTACTTCTGAAGTACTCTGGGAGCTAATAGAGGTCCTACCATTCATTCTCAGTCCCAATCTCTCTCCCAAACCTCTTTTCCCTACACTTCTCCCTCTCTCTCTCTCTCTCTCTTCTCCCCTGCTAAACCTTACCTCTCCTCTCCCCCTCCCTATCTCTCCTGAGACCTCTCTCGGTTGCCCCGGTCTCTCCCCTCTCTTTTCCTGTTTCTCTGCTTTAGCGCTCAATGCGGGGTGGCAATTCAGCCGGCATTGCGTAACCCAAATTATACAATTGAGTTGTACTGTGAGTATGCATGCAGGTGCCTGAATGCCTGTGTGTGTCTGTCTGCATATATGCACTAAGTGAGTGTGTGTTTGAGAGGAGGCACCTCAGCTTAGGGCTAACCAGAGCGGTGTGACTTGGCAAAGCCCATTTTGGCCTGCAGTACTGCTGGAGATTGCTTTTTTTTTATCAGACAGACAACAGACTAGAGAAGTATAGAATATAAGCACACAGAAACATACACACTCACACACACTAGACTCTACCCAAACAATCACACATATTTACACTCCAACATGCAAAACCACACACGAACACCTACATCACATACAAAAATCCACTCATTTTAAATGCACACTGTTTTTATTACCCATCTGCATCTAGACCTATGTACGTTCACTTGGTAATGTAAATCATCCTGTAAATAGCCAGGTTTATATTGACTTGTATCTCTTGTTCACTATACTGTTGGAAAAGGGCCCCTCAACAAAGCATTTCACTGTCAGTCTGTTGTTTAGGTAGCAATGTTTTCAAAAATATGTATCAAGTCTCTTGCAGTTTCTACCTTTCAACATCTCTCCCTGCCGGCTCTATTAGCCACTCACAGCTGTGCCTTGTGTGTGTGTGTGTGTGTGTGTGTGTGTGTGTGTGCACGTGAGTGTGTGTGTATGCGTGCATGAGTGAGTGTGTTCTCTGCCCTGTGGAGACCAAAACGGCCATGGAATGGACAACCGCTAATTAAATATCCTCCACTTTTCCCTCGACTTGCTCCCTCAGGTTTTCTTTTCATACCGATTTACTTTTCCAGCCTTTGTGATCCACAGGAAAATAAGCAACCCGACTGCTTAAAGGGGAGTCGAACTCCGGAATGCTGCTGCCTTCCTGACCAACCAATCAACCAAAAAAAACTCACCAACCAACCTACCAAGAAACTACTAAACTAGCAAACTGAAGAAGTACTGCCAAAAAAAAACTATAGGGAACACAAGGTAAGAGAATTATTGATTTATAGAAGTTCTAAAAATACTGTCTGCCTCATGTCTCCAGGGAGATACCTCAGCGCTGCATTTATTATTGACGAAAATGTACTTCCGCGTCGGGCTGACACTGCGCTAAAACAAGGGAATCACATGATTAAACACTGGGACTATACCAACATGAAGATAACACAAGAGCAGCGCAGCTTCGTGTGACCTCAGTACAACAAGCTTCTCTCAAAAGCGTAATCCTCGCCACTCTCAAAACCCATTGGAGGATGATGTCAGAGGGGGTGGGTCCTCTGGCATCCTCATCCATATGTTTTTTGATAGAGACGGAGGAGGTGAGGAGAATCAAATGAAATAAGGCCCAGGACTGCATGAGATCAGAGGGACTATGCATTATCACAGGGCATTAAATCTTCAACGTGTCCCCCAGTGTCACTGTGTACAGTCTAGCTAGCACAGTAACACCCATTTGCTGTGTCTCATAGTAACGGAGAATGAAACCATTTTTAAGTGTGTCTGAGGCCTCTGCTTTGGTACATATGATTTATGAATAGATCTTTTTTTTTTTTATAAACCCTGTCACAACCATTCATATCATCCTAGGATCTCATCCAAACTAACCAACAGCGGCCATCTTTGTCTACCTGCAGTGTTTGGCCCATAGGGCTCCTCAGTTCCCTGCTCTCCCTTTCCTTCCCCACGCCCCTTCGCTCCCCATAATCCCTCTACCTCTCTCCCTCCGAAGCCACGCCCACCACGGAAGCCTCTTCAATGAGCCCCAGTAAGAGTGATAAACCTCCCTCTCTGCTGGCAGCCCCTTCAGAGGAGTAACAATAACTTGATGTAACTTAGCCCTCACCCTCCCTAAACCTCCCCCAAACCCCCCTCTCCTTAGTTACAGGCTCACATAAAAGAACTCCCAGTCAGTCTTTCATAGGCTCTCTGTGTCTCCATGGCTCCTGCCAGGTGTGTCTCACGCGCACAGGCACACAAACACACAGGCGTGCGCACACCACCACCACCTTCAACCAGTGTTTTTTCTCTTCAATTTTTCAAGGGCTCTTCCTCCATTAGCTCTACCTCTCAGGGCATAGTTAGCTCCAGTGGCATATATCTCTTTCTCTCTAGCGTTTCGGTACGTGCGGGCGCACACAGACACTACAAACACACACACACTGGAAGGCTAACCAAATCCCAACTCTCTGTGAAGCATAATAGCAGGATTAAACCTCTGGACGTTCTCTCACACAGACAGAAAGAGGATATATACCCCCCCCCCCCACATCTCTGACCATGGAGAGGATTGAGAATGTGTGCGTGTGAAGCAGAGAGAGGCCCTTGGCTGCATGGGGCCCAGATCTGGCGCGTTGGGCCTCTGGCCCAAGGCAGCTTAGGCTCCTCAAAGAGACCTGGGCTGTCTTACACACAAAGCAGCATTGCATGGAGAAACTGTCGCACGGACTGAGAAACACGCACACAGCCTTAGTTTAGCTAGGGGAGGACTGGGAGGCAGAATAAAAGACAGTTTTTGGTGTGGCAGCCATGTCCAATCATATCCAATGTTCTGATCGTTTCAAGCACTTTAGATTTTGCTGGAAACAACCCAGAAGATCCCAGGCGATAAAGGTTGGCAAGTTGAAGAAAACGAACAACCATTTTCAACCACATGCATGACTTCGGGAGGGTCGAATAATTCATCCCAAACGAACCAAAAGACTCCCTCTTCCTGCTAAACAGAGGTACTCAGCCCACTTTTCCCTCCCTTCCATTTCCCCTCCCCTCTCTCATTCCCTCCCAGCTCTCTCTCTCTCTCTCTCTCTCTTTTCTCCTGCTCCCTCTCTTTGGTCTTAAGTTTCCGGGGCCCCTTTATTCTGCTCTTTAAATAGGGGCCCCGACCAGGGCTGTGAAGTGTAATAATGGTCATTTTGCCTCTCCATTCAGCAGAGGGTAATTCCACCCAGGGACGGCTCACTTTGAGCCGCATCACACAAGAAGCTTCCCAGTGACCATGGCAACGCGCTCAGTGGGATCCCGGAGGCCGTGAAGCAGTGATTTGGGGAGGGGGGGGGGTGTACGCTGGGGTGTTAGGGCGTCCGGGGTTGCTGGGCCATGCAGAGGAGGAACAAATAAATGCCATCCGAAATTGAGAGAAGAAAGAGAGGAAAGAAGAGAGACAGGGAAAGAAACATAAAGAGATAGAAAGACAGAGAGAGTGAAATCAAGAGAGACTGTGTGAGGGATGGAGAGTGAGAGAGACCCAGGCTGGGTGTAAAGAGAGGGTGTGAGAGAGACCCAGGCTGGGTGTAAAGAGAGAGTGAGAGAGAGATCCAGGCTGGGTGTAAAGAGAGAGTGAGAGAGAGACCCAGGCTGGGTGTAAAGAGAGAGTGAGAGAGAGACCCAGGCTGGGTGTAAAGAGAGAATGAGAGAGAGACCCAGGCTGGGTGTAAAGAGAGAGTGAGAGAGAGACCCAGGATGGGTGTAAAGAGAGAGTGAGAGAGAGACCCAGGATGGGTGTAAAGAGAGAGTGAGAGAGAGACCCAGGATGGGTGTAAAGAGAGAGTGAGAGAGAGACCCAGGATGGGTGTAAAGAGAGAGTGAGAGAGAGACCCAGGCTGGGTGTAAAGAGAGAACCTCCCAGTGAGCGACACCCCACCAGGAAGAGAAGCCAAGATAATATCAGCAAGTTGAGGCATACACAAACATGAAAGGAGAGCCCAAGAGGCAGGCCTCCCTCATGGTTCAGGCAACTCTACGCTTCGCAGGGACCCCGCCCCCACGCCCCTCACTCCGGAAGTGCTTGTGTGATGTGGGGTGGAGGGAGGGAACCGGGGTGGCATGTGTTTCGTTGTTGAAGAAGTCTACAGATGACCTGATACTCATTGATCCAAAAGAAAGGATCCGTAGCCTGCTGTCCAAGGAAATTCACAGGGAATTTCTTCCTCAGTGGCCCTCTGATCGTGTCTTTCAGGGTGGCATCTAACGGCTCTACTGCTTCAAATCCACCTGACTGACATTAATATGTTGTGTTGTTCACAGGTTCATACGCCCTGAAAAGAAATAGGCCCTTAACTCCACTTGGAGCAAAGCACTCCTCCCTCTGATCTGAGAGAAAATGGTCCCATCGACCCTCTGTCTACTCCTTTTAGAAAGCAGCGCTCCATAAACGCTGTGCAGTTATCCTGCAAGAAATACAGTTGCCGCTGTGTCTCAAAACACAAAGGCCGTTATAGATAATCAATCCCTATTATATTCCATCAATCTGGGAAAGAACTGGGCAAAACCACATGGCCATCGAAACATCTTGCTCTCCCTACTTGAATAAGAACAGGAGAAAGGATGAGATAGAAAAAGAAAAATAGGGACAGTGAGAGACAGAACGAGAGACAAAGCGCACCAAAACTCTGGGTCCTTGGATTCTTCCTCTACAGAGAGGTAAATACAGTCTGCGCTTACATAACCCACACACACACCAGTTTTTAGGAGACATTTTCATCCATCAATATTCTTGCCCATAACAGACATCAAATCACCTACAGTACAGAACATCACAACATGAAAGGTCCAAAACAGCCCTGTAGAACAACACAGCACTGCAAGGTCTGACGTGGCTCAGTTTCAGCACTGCCCCAAAAGTGCCAGGGCGGCAGGTTCACTTCCACTACTGGAAAGGTCTAGAAATGTATGGAATCAGTACCGTAAGTGTCGGCTACCTGACTAAAATGGTGTCCGAAAATAGTACCATTTCAATGACACCCTGGGGCCCACTAGATAGTGAGGCAGACCCACAGACAGGGAGACACAGAGAGAAAGACAGACAGAGACACCTTGCCCAGGTCAGCTGGAGGGCATGGTGTCCTGGGTTTACACAGCCAGAGGTGGGAAGAACGGTTAACCTAACACAGGCCCGGGGCCAGACTGTGTGTGTGTCCAGCCGCCTCACACTCATCCGTCTGTCTGTTGCCATCATTCCCTTTCATGCAGGTCTTCCTCTCTCTCTCTTTCTCTCCACACAAACACACACTCCCTCTTTTTCCACACTTACACCAGCTCGCTCTCCCTCGCCACACACACACACAATCTCTCCACATCCACACACTCTTCCACTCTCTCGCTCTCTGGCTGAGATGCCAGACATGGTAACCATCCAAATGCCACTTAGCAGCAGTAAGAAGATGCAGCTGTTTGCTGAGCTCCATGTGGCCTGAGCCAACTGGCCCGTATTTGAGCGGGGTGGAGAGAGAGACAGACAGGGTAGGTGTTGCTTGCCAGGCACCCAACACACACTATTCAGAATCCCTACCAGGGTTATTCAAATACCATCCGGTCTAACGCATCGCCGGGGTTGCAAAGGTCCGGTAGGATATCGGCCTGGTAACATTAGATTTATACACGTTATGCCACACAGTGAAAGAAAACCATTGCGGTTTCCTTGCATTCCTTGCATTTGCACACGCTGTCTTATGTGTTGGGAGTGGAATCCAATAAGGTTTATGTACAATTTAGCCACTTTCAGTTCTCGATTTTTCCATATTTTTGTCCCAACATTTTCATGCATTTTGGCAAACTTTCGTTTACTTTAATCAAGAAACACACATGCCTACATCATAATGGCTGAAAGGCAATGCATTCCAGATTACGAAATAACCTTGTCAACACCCAGACCTAAGCGTAGGCCAGACCTAAGGCCACAAAACAAAGAGTTGATGCTGAAAAATCTACAAATGTGAGTTAAAGCTGTTTCTGCATGAAGAGTGGGCCAAAATTCCCTCACAGTGAGACTGGTCAACAACTACAGGAAATGTTTGGTTGCAGTTACTACACATACCAACTTATTAAATGTTAGGGGGCAATTATATTTTTACAGGGGTCTTGCATAACTTTGTTAATTAAGTATGTAGACCTGGCTTTGTTCATTCAGGTTCCCTTTATTTTATAATCGGATTCATTTGAAGATCTAAAGCATTCAGTGACAAAACTAAGCGAAAACAGTTTGCGTGCGCGCGGTGAGAGAACATGCTGCAACGGGAATATCAGACTGCCTCATTCCCAGACATGAAACCCCTCTCGACCCATCCAACACCTCCTCGCCCCTGAAACAACCCCTCCTTCCTCTTCCCGTGTAGGGGGTGATGTCATGCCACTGGATGGAGGGGTAAGGACGGGAGGATGAAAGGGAGAGCGGGAAAGCCTTCATACCGGTCTGGGCCCAAGAGGCCGTTGACGCGGCAACATGAAAGGGGGAGGTATCACGCTGGCATGGCGACAAAAGAGCAGAGCAGAGCCACCAAAGCCCGGGCATGATTACATGTTCCACAGAAGACGCCAAACATCCCACTGAGAGACAGACCAAACCAGAGACAGACAGGGAGAAAGACAGTCAGACAGAGATAAACAGAGAACGAGATGGACAGAGAAAAAGACAGAGGGACAGAGTAACAAAAAGAAAGAGAAAAAGAAAGTGAGAGGGAGAGAACTAGTAGAGGAGGGGGGGACTACCAGGAAGTTGTTTCCACAGTAAGGACAGCTAAGACAGAAATACACCACCCAAACAAAGACACTGTACAACAGTGTACTAACAGAACATGATAATGTCTGGATAGGCACTAAGTCAACTTCCTGGGCTTCAACTCACTCCCCCAATAATACATACAGACTCCGCTTCTAAAGAGTGCTGAACCCTAACAGAAAATAAGACGCAGAAGTAGAAAAAAGTTTGCGGCCAAACTGAAAAGGAATTGTTTCAGGAAAAGTGGTTACCTGTGAACTGCTACGGAAACAACAGTCCAATGCTGGCATGCAGCTAGCCTGCAACCTAATCTTACCACACCGCCTTGTTTCCCAATCGGCCACGGGGCTCTGCTATGCGCACGGCATGCACAAGGGCGGTGGGGTGGAGGGTGGGGGGCTGGGGGGGTTGGGTCATAGGCCAACAGCCCTGGGACTCTCATGGGAACCAGACAGGAAGAGCCGGAAAAAACTGTGTACATATACATGACACGGTCCTCCCGCTCTGCTTCGCCAGGCTAGCATTAACCCTCACCACCCCCACGCCCCCCAATCTTACTAGCTTGTACCGCCTGGCTGGCTTTCTTTCTTGAGCAGGAGAGGGAAAAAGACAAAGCCTTATTTACAACAGATAGTATTACAAAAAGCTTTGACGCAAATGGGATATTCAGGGAGCCCGGCACGGCTTCGGCTGAGATTTAGATAACAGCCTCCAATAGCCAATCGCAGTCCAGACAGGGGGCAGGCTTAGCGTGGTGGCATAGAAGGACGGGGGTGGTGGTGGGGGGGGGGGGGGTATGTAGGCCGGGTCGGGGCCTAGCGAGGACATCGGTCTGCGGGCACTGGGGCAGTTGGGGGGGCATGAAATCTGGCGAGGGCACCCGGGGGCCGTCTGGTCTGTTGTCGAGTTGGCCAGTCTGGGTCTGGAAACACTGCAGGCCCCCAGCTGTGCCCGGGCCAACGCGGGCTGGGTCTGGTCTGTCAAGATGGGCCGACGTGACAATACAGAGTCCCCCCCCCGAACCCCCCGGCACGCACACACACACTCCTCTCTCACCACTAATTATAGACCAGCAGAGTCCCACTGTCCCCTCAAAACAACCTGGGGAGAAGGGCCAAACAAGACAACCAAAAATCATCCTCAATCGCCGTGATCACAACGCTACGTCCGCTACGGATGATCTGGCCGTCTCAGGACAAGACAAACCTATCGTCCCGTGTGTCCTATTCACAGCGTCCTTCCAGTGTTTTCGTGGGCTTTCCTTACGGCACTGCCATTGGCTTAGTTTCTGGATCAGGGGCGTGGCGTGCTCCCCACCATCCTGCTGCAAGCGTTGAGTGCGAACCGGCGCCTCCGGAGAAAGCGCCTCATCCATTAACATGCCTTTATGGCTGCGAGGAGTTCTCCTTCAATTATAAATGGCTGCCCTCTTTCTATCACGCAGAAGGGAACACCAGACGTGCATTGGATGAATGAAACGATAGCCTCCCCCTTCGTCCCTCAGGGACCAGTTCTATGTTCTATTAGGAAGGACACTTCATTAAAACCATGATAAAACCCTACTCCGGACTTCAGACTGGTGGATCGGTTTGAGATGGGGAGGGGCCGGGGAGGGTGACTTAGGTCCTCTCTTCTTCTCCGAACGAAGGAGGGTGAAGAGGAGAAGTGACAAATCCCATCCAAAAAAAACATCCCACCGTGAACGAATGGTTCCCTTGACAACAAGGCGTTCAGAGATAACTAATGCTGACAATGTTTTAATTACATTGGAGAACACAGGGTGTCTCCACCTCCCCGGCTCACCGTCTGTCTCTGTGTCTCTATTCGTCTCACTGTCCGTCTCTGTGTCTCTATCGGTCTCACTGTCCGTCTCTGTGTCTCTATCGATCTCACTGTCTGTCTCCATGTGTCTCTATCGGTCTCACTGTCTGTTTCCATATGTCTCTATCGGTCTCACTGTCTGTCTCTGTGTCTCTATCGGTCTCACTGTCTGTATCGCTGTCAATATCGATCTCACTGTCTGTCTCTGTGTCTCTATCGGTCTCACTGTCTGGCTCCAAGTGTCTCTATCGGTCTCACTGTCTGTCTTAGTGTCTCTATTTGTCTCACTGTCTGTCTCCATGTGTCTCTATCGTTCTCACTGTCTGTCTCCATGTGTCTCTATCGTTCTCACTGTCTGTCTCCATGTGTCTCTATCGGCCTCACTGTCTGTCTCCATGTGTCTCTATCGGTCTCACTGTCTGTCTCCATGTGTCTCTATCGGCCTCACTGTCTGTCTCCATGTGTCTCTATCGGTCTCACCGTCTGTCTCTGTGTCTCTATTCGTCTCACTGTCCGTCTCTGTGTCTCTATCGGTCTCACTGTCCGTCTCTGTGTCTCTATCGATCTCACTGTCTGTCTCCATGTGTCTCTATCGGTCTCACTGTCTGTTTCCATATGTCTCTATCGGTCTCACTGTCTGTCTCTGTGTCTCTATCGGTCTCACTGTCTGTATCGCTGTCAATATCGATCTCACTGTCTGTCTCTGTGTCTCTATCGGTCTCACTGTCTGGCTCCAAGTGTCTCTATCGGTCTCACTGTCTGTCTTAGTGTCTCTATTTGTCTCACTGTCTGTCTCCATGTGTCTCTATCGTTCTCACTGTCTGTCTCCATGTGTCTCTATCGTTCTCACTGTCTGTCTCCATGTGTCTCTATCGGCCTCACTGTCTGTCTCCATGTGTCTCTATCGGTCTCACTGTCTGTCTCCATGTGTCTCTATCGGTCTCACTGTCTGTCTCCATGTGTCTCTATCGGTCTCACTGTCTGTCTCCATGTGTCTCTATCGGTCTCACTGTCTGTCTCTGTGTCTCTATCTGTCTCACTGTCTTCCCCTGTGTGTGTTTCTCAGTCCACAAGTCTGTCTCTGTTTCTCTCAGCCCTCCTGTCGGTCTGTCACTTTCCATTTTCTATATCCCTCTAACTGTCTCATTGCCTCGGTCTCTATCTGTCTCTGTCTCGATTTGCTGCTGTCAATCAGTCTATATTTCTTTTGGCCTCTCGCTGTCTTGATCTGTTGCCGTGGTTCTCTCTCTTTGTCCCCCTCTGTCCATCTCAGAAGCAGGATAGATAGACAGACAGATAGAGGTGTCTGGTTGAATATCAGGTCTGTGGAGGTGTTTGGCGGTGTGTTTTACCTTCCCCAGTACAGTGAGGCAGCTGGGGTCCAGCTCAGGCTGCTCCAGCTTCACCACCCCCACCCAGCCGTACTCGTACTGGTCCTCCTCATCGTTATTGTTGCACAGCCCGAGCGGGTGCATCTGGAAATGGGGGGGCAGAAACAAAGGACATTGGGTTAACACCTGCCACTTGTAAAACAGTGCACCTGTGCAAGAGGAATTGCTGAGTTGTCAAATCAGTCGATTATTTTCATGGAGTTGATTGTCAGTTACTGCGTGAGGTGCAAGTTAGTGAAAGATGAAGGTTTTTGTGCGTTTGTGGGGTCGGGCTCCATGTTATTTGAGCGCGATTAATACACTGCACCTAGGAGCTGAGCACAAGCACCAAGACAGCCAGACCATATACTCATACAGTAAGTGACTTTAATTGGAAAAAGTAAATAACTTCCACATCACTGCACATTACTTAATTGGGTCCTCGATTATCTTAAATGCCGCTAAATCACCCTGGGGCTTTAACGCTCCAGCCGCCCAGAGCGTAGAAATTGAATGACTAGAAGGAAAACCCATCCCGCCCTTCAGACTGTAAAAACACTGAGGTCAAACGTATTGTGTCTAGGCCCAAGTCGCTCTGGATACATTTCTGTTCAGTGGACATACGACATAGGCATTAAACATATGTGAAGGCCATGTCTGTTCTATGTCATTGTGTTTCTATGTCCCGGGGCAGAGAGAGCATGTCTGCGGAATAGATCAGCCCAGAGGAATAAGCGTTGGAGAGTAGATGTGACAGAGGCTGACTGTGTGCGCGTACGAGCGTACACACTAGGCATGCCTGTGTAATTACAGTCTAATGTCTTATGATGCGTTCAACTCAGAAAGCTCTTTAGCTACTTCCTATATTCCCTATGTAGCGCACAAGTTTTGTCCAGAACCAGAAGGGAATACAGTACCATTTGGGAACCCTGCCTATGCCAGAAAACTGTGGAGAATCACCACAGAAGTCAGGGGTTTTCTTCATTTCACTAGTTCAGTTTCTTCCCAGCTGTCTGGTTTGGTGGCCTAATGAGATATTTCACCATCAAACAGATCCCACAATGTGAACTCAAAAAAGTTAAAAACACAAACCACCCAAAAAATAAATAAACAACACAGAATTAAAGGAAACTACTTAAAGGATTCTGACTTCAAGGAGCCAAATTACTATTACCCAGAATGATTTGAGTATTGCATCAGTTTTTCCATTTGTGATGACACTGACTTCTGCAGAGTGTTCTGAAGGTGATAATAATTATTCTCCTTATATGAGTTACTCTGGATAAGAGCATTTGATAAATGACTACACTCAGATCGGAAACCTAACATTTTTTTTCTTTCACAACTAGAAGCAGCTTTCTCTGATGTGGGTCCTCATCCTGGCCTTGCTCATCAGAATTAAAAGTCCAGGCAGACAGGTAGACATTGACCTTATTTTAAGGTCATGTGGTCGGCCATTACACTAACATGAATCCGACAATCACAAAAAAGGTATAAAAAAGCCAGAGCTAAAAATCAACAGAGAAGGCAATATCACTTTCAGATGACCCAAAATCTATTTTAACCCCTTTAAAAACTAGAGGTGGAGAACTGGGGTCCTTAATTTAAGGAAGCCCCACCCCCCACCGTGACCTGTGACCAATAATAACCCAGCATTAGGAGCTTAGTGGCACCTAGTAGAGCCCTGTGGCCCCCCACACTGGTGCCCACCACCCTCAGGGTCCGAGGATGACCCCAGATACCTTCTCCCTCCCTCCTCTGACCCTTGACCTATGACCTTTACCATCACTTCATCACTTTTGGGGCAAGAGCTGCCTTACTGGTTGGGGTTAAGCAGGCGGAGGGACCTTTGAAAGGGTATATTCCAGAGAGTGGGATTGTTACTCCATCGTAGTATGGCCAGGGGTCAGCCCATTGACCCTGAGGGATTTTGGAGGGGTGGGTTTGTGTGTGTGTGTGGAGTGGGGGGTTGGAGTTGGGCGGTTAAAAGCTAATAGCCCAACATGGCCGTTGCGTCATCGGAATGGAATGCTGACAAAAGTGTGCCTCTTCAGTTCACTCTTTCTAACTTTCCTGAAGGAGGTCATGTGATGAGAGACGCTGGATTCTTAACACAAATCACTCTCATCTCTATGTCTTTCTCCCTCTGTCCATCCACTATTCAGTTTTTTCTTTCTCTCTTTCCCTTCATCTCTCCATCCATCCCACCATCCCCCAGACATTTATGTGCACATACATACACACACTGAATGGTAGAAATGCAAACACACACTGTGTATGACAAAAACACATTCCTGTAGCTACATGTACACAGACACACACACACACAGTATGTTAGTGTTGTATTTCAGGTAACTTAAAGTTCAAAGCAGAGAGGGCCTTCAGGCTGCATCTTCAGAGGAACACGTCTCTGAGTAGAACAGCAGCTAGCCACATTGTTACTAGGAAACAGGACAAGAAATAGGTGTTCCGGACGGGTCAACAAAGAAAGAGAGAAGGATAAAGAGAGAAACAGAGAGACAGAAAGAGAGGGGGAAAAACAGACTAAAAAGAAGAAACAGAGAGCGAGAAACAGAGAGACAGGGAGAGATAAAATGTAAAATACTGTGTCACTTTGGACACATCATCTTTGGTATTCACTGAGCATTCTCTATTCCCTGGGTCTCTGCTGTGAGCAAGAAGCCGAGCAGTGTGGAAAGACTCAGCCTTCCATCCTAGCACAGATGGCTGCATGGTAGATGGGTGGGTAGCAAGATATGACTGTTGGTAGGAGTAGAGAAAACCCAGGTCCTTCTACACAACACGGTTGGTATGGAGTGGGGCGACAGAGAGACGGCCCTATGTTCTGCATGGCTGCGTAATGCAGGCAAAAACTTAAACTTGTCAGTGAACTTAAATCAACCGGATAAAGATTCCTTCATCTTCGCCTAGGTGTTCCTGCGTTGGACAAGGTGGGTGAAGGCTACGGGACTTGGAAAGTTAATTTATGAACAGGGAAAGGGAGGGAGAGATATGAGGGGAGGGAGAGTGTGGGAGAAGGAGCGGTGGGGGAGGGAATGATCCCTGGCAAAAGCCCTCCCTCCCAGGCCCAGAGTCTGGAACACTGTTCCATTGTTTTGCTCCTCCTCTGCCAGCGCTCCCAAGGACCTTCTGTTGTGTTGGTTGTACTTCAGAGACCAGACATCGCTGGTCACCATTACCTCAGTGTGGGCCACCGCTCCAATTTTAAAAAAGACCTCCTTGGTTGTAAAAGGACGTTCGGGTGGACAGAGACTGAACTACAGATGTAGAGGGGCGTGTTCAGGTGGACAGAGACAACTACGGATGTAGAGGGGCGTGTTCGGGTGGACAGAGACTGAACTACGGATGTAGAGGGGCGTGTTCAGGTGGACAGAGACTGAACTACGGATGTAGAGGGGCGTGTTCGGGTGGATAGAGACAACTACGGATGTAGAGGGGCGTGTTTGGGTGGACAGAGACTGAACTACGGATGTAGAGGGGCGTGTTGGGGTGGATAGAGACAAATACGGATTTAGAGGGGCGTGTTCGGGTGGACAGAGACAACTACGGATGTAGAGGGGCGTGTTCGGGTGGACAGAGACTGAACTACGGATGTAGAGGGGCGTGTTCAGGAGGACAGAGACTGAACTACGGATGTAGAGGGGCGTGTTCGGGTGGATAGAGACAACTACGGATTTAGAGGGGCGTGTTCCGGTGGACAGAGACTGAACTACGGATGTAGAGGGGTGTGTTCAGGTGGACAGAGACAACTATGGATGTAGAGGGGCGTGTTCGGGTGGACATAGACTGAACTACGGATGTAGAGGGGCGTGTTCAGGTGGACAGAGACTGAACTACAGATGTAGAGGGGCGTGTTCGGGTGGACAGAGACAACTACGGATGTAGAGGGACGTTCAGGTGGACAGAAATTGAACTACGGATGTAGGGGGGCGTGTTCGGGTGGACAGAGACAACTACGGATGTAGAGGGGCGTGTTCGGGTGGACAGAGACAACTACGGATGTAGAGGGGCGTGTTCGGGTGGACAGAGACAACTACGGATATAGAGGGGCGTGTTCGGGTGGACAGAGACAACTACGGATATAGAAGGGCGTGTTCAGGTGGACAGAGACAACTACGGATATAGAGGGGCGTGTTCGGGTGGACAGAGACAACTACGGATGTAGAGGGGCGTGTTCGGGTGGACAGAGAGAACTACGGATGTAGAGGGGTGTGTTCGGGTGGACAGAGACAACTACGGATGTTGAGGGGCATGTTCGGGTGGACAGAGACAACTACGGATGTTGAGGGGCGTGTTTGGCTGCACAGAGACTGAACTACGGATGTAGAGGGGCATGTTCGGCTGCACACGTGCGGTCCGAAAACAACGGAGCGTGTCATGCACTGCGGCGGCCAATGCCCAGCGGGGGCCCCACAGCCAGGCACCGGGACACTCCACTGGTCCACTCTGCTGCGCTCCTCTCCTCCCCTTTGTTCCACTCTTTTGATCTCCTCTCCTCACCCCCCACCCCCCACCGCCTCCAGTCTCATCTCTCCTCCTCTAGAGGGCGTCTCAGTGTCTGCCCTGCACCCGCCCCTAGGGAAGACAGTCATTCACATGGGTATCACCTTACAGAGCCGACACTCTTAATGAAATCATGGCACTGATCTGAACCCCCACCCCCAGGGTCCCACCACAGCCAACCAAAAAAAAACAAAAAACGAACGACTGGTCTTTTTTTACTAGGCGCTTAATGGACTGAAACGGGGAGGGGCTTCCTGAACTCGGCCAATGAGAAGCCCTAGTAAGAGAAACGCTAGCGGTGGGGTTGAGCTTCCCGAACTAATGTTCACACACTTCAACCAGTGTGGGACACTATGGGATGATGTTGAGCCGTTGTCTAAGATGATGTTGAGCCGTTGTCTGGGATGACGTCAAGCCGTTGTATGGGATGATGTCGAGCCGTTGTCTGGGATGATGTCGAGCCATTGTATGGGATGATGTCGAGCCATTGTCTGGGATGATGTCGAGCCGGTGTCTGTAGCAAGTTGTTATTCAAATCTCAGGCTTATGGTTTGACAGGTGAATTATGCCTGTTAGCATATTCTTTATCTTTACTGTTTTTTTTAAAGTGTTTCACATAGTAGATATAACATTACGTGCAAACTCAGTCTAAATACTAATGATATTTCACATATGCAAATTTTATGCTACATATACTAATGTTATATATACCAACCAGGTCAAGCGGCTGACCATTGAAAGCATTGTTTTGGCTTTTTCATCTGGGGACTGCATCTGTGTGACTCGCCTGGTACGATATTCAACTGCATCATGGATTGAGTTTGAGGAGATGATGACAGAGGAAGCCAGGATAGACTCTCTCCCTCTACACGATTTGTGTGGTACGATTCGTGTCGTAATGGTTTCGAAACAGGGCCTCATAGGAGTCTTTCTAGTCCTCCTCTCTAAGGAAATCGAAATGAGAGTCACATCATCCATTCCATTCTTCACTGTCGGAGACACAATGCCCCTTTGATCATCCGATGACAACAACCCCCACCCCCCAAGATCTGCCCCTCTAGCCCTTGCTTT
This sequence comes from Esox lucius, assembly GCF_011004845.1. Taxonomy (NCBI): domain Eukaryota; kingdom Metazoa; phylum Chordata; class Actinopteri; order Esociformes; family Esocidae; genus Esox; species Esox lucius. The sequence continues at coordinate 7,575,608 of NC_047581.1, read as the reverse complement.
TCAACATTGCCCTGGCGCCCCCGGTTACATCCCTACGCCTCCCCCCTTCTCTCCAAAACTCCCAGAATTCACCTCTCACCTGGTTTTGTGGCGCAGCGTTACATACCTCCTGGCCTGAAATAACATGACAGAGTATGAAGTGAGGAACTGCAGTAGGAGGAGAGCAGAAGGAGGAAGAACAGAAGCAGGAGGAGAAGCAGGAGGAGGCGCGCCATAAATAAAAACATATCTACCGTGGCTCTGACACATTCTTCTTCCATACATCGCAGGCACTTTCGGTACCGTCATACCCCAACCAAATGCAGCATCTGCACTTAAAGTGGACGGGTGGCCGCAGTTTTGGTGTGAATTGTTCAAAGGAGTCCCTTGTGCAAAGTGCTGCACGGATTGCTAAACTCATTTTTGAAAGTGAAAAAGTCTCTGCGTGACTCCGTTTACCGTGGAATCGCCCAGAGAAACACACTCCGGGACGTCAACTTCAAAAGAGTAGGCAGATTTGAGGAAGACGATGATTCCTCAGCTAAAATAGCAAGTGGGCAAGGGAGAGAGTAAGCAAGGGAGCAAATGAGAAAGCTACCGAAGTGGGGGCGGGGGGGGGGGTTTACACAAGGATAATACAAAATGTGGTCCTTGAGGTGGAGCTTTGCACACTAACAGGCTAAAACCGTCGGAAATGAGCCACTGTTTCATTCTCTAATCCCTGAATGAAAATTAAATATAGTTAGGCCCCAGAAAACCATGTTTTCGACAATGTGAAATAGCCAAAACCAAGTCCACTGCCATGTCACAGAGACTCCTGGCACACGGACAGCATCCCAAACCAATATAGGCTTATTGTCTGACTGACTGAGGAAATAAAACCTATTGCTTCCTCCATGGCCAGAAAGAGAATGCTCTAGGCTTAGGGACACATCACTCCCTTTGTCTCCGGTCTAAAGTAATGCACTAGATTAGGAATAGGGTGTAGGGCACATGGAAGATGTGACTATCCATCCTCTGTGGGGTCAGGGACAACTGGATATTCCTGTTTAGTAGGGACAATGGTAAGAGAGAGCTTCTGACTCCATGTTAGCTCCTCCACAGCTACTGGACTGGCTAAACAGAGTAAAAGGAAACCTGCCCTAAACACATAGACATGCCATACCACATAGCCATGCCACATTTGATGCCTGAACAAACCCAAACCCTATGCAATCAACACTGAGCTACCCCAAACACAGAGCTGAACTACCCCAAACACCATGCCATACCAAAGACTGAGCTACCCCAAACACAGAGCTGAACTACCCTAAACACCATGCCATACCAAAGACTGAGCTACCCCAAACACAGAGCTGAACTACCACAAACACTATGCCATACCAAAGACTGAGCTACCCCAAACACCATGCCATACCAAACCCAGTGTCACCACAGAAACGCTTTTACGTGTAGTGTGCCATCACAAACAGTGCAATCCCAGACTAAGCCTTTAAAAGACCATGATCGAAAGAAGAATCAACATTAAAGAATCCTGGCAAAAACAACCATCAAATGAGAGACAATCACAAATCTGTGCCATCAATTGCAGTGCCATCACCTAGTAGGTTTCCCTAGACTAATGTGGTCAAGCTCAATGATTAACCTCACCAGAACGGTTGCTTTAGGTTTCTTTCCTTGTTTTGGAAAGAAGAGCTGCCACTGGGAACCAAGCCGGGACTTTCCTTTCCCCGACCCACCTTGGTTGGGCTATAGGTGTGTGTGTGTGTAAAAGGGAGTGTTAGTGAGTGTGTGATAGAGTGTGTGTGTTTTTGTAGACCTGAGTTATTGAAAGAGTAAGAGACAAAGAGAGAGAAAGGATGGATGGATGTGTGTGTGTAGGTGTGTGTGCCCGTGCCCGTTGAGAACTGAGCAACACAACCTCTCAAGGGATGACACCAGTAGTGGTGACGCTAAGAGCGCGTCATTTCTACCCAAAAGCCGCCAGCCTCCGTGACTCAATGAGCCCACTTCACCAACCTCAGAGTCTATTCAGTCATTTTGGGGATATTCAAGCAGCTATTACTGCAACCGCTGTCATTTGCCTAACCAATATCTCTCCTCTGAAATTCTGTGACCGTCACAGCCCTCATTACAGCCTGTCGTGATCCTAAGGAATTACAACACATATGTCATCAGACGGCTCACACAGGGTGTGTGTGAGCCGTCTTTAGGGTGTGTGTGTGTGTGTGTGTGTGTGTGTGTGTGTGCACGTGTACATAGGGGACTATGAGTCTACGAGAGAAAGCCCACGCACCCAAGAGAACCACACTGGCATAAACCAGCCCTGCTTCTCATAGCGTTGTGAAGTCACAGTTCATCATAGTGAATCAATTGAATCGCTCAACACTGAGTGAAAGCCAAAGCCTGATGTTTTCGTAGGAAAGAGCCTGACAGGTCTGCATCATGTTTTTACAAATACAGACACAGTGAAACTGTGAAAGCAGAGTATATGAACTTTGTCTAATCATTCCACACACATTCCTAATCGTTAGTATGGAGAACGCAAGCGATCTTTCCAGTACAGACCGGACCTGATACAAGAATGGGGACCTTGTTATTAGTATTTAAGTGTTTTCCCAAACAACTAATACCCAGGGGCCACCAGGGGGTCAGCACCTACTACTGAATGACAGTCAGGAACACAATAGTACATCAACCTCAAAGTCTGAATGATCAGCACTAATACATAGAAATATCTGACTGTGTCTTTTCCACATTAGCATTTACATTTCATGAGTGTTGCTCATACAGTCAATTCATAGGAAGCTCCTAACCTGAGAGGTTGAAAATGAATTAGATCAGTGTGTTTGGTAGATGGAATTCATGACCAACGCTTTAACATTTGTACCACACGTGCACCCTGTTATCGTCCCGGCCTGAGTTGTGTCGTATTTCTCCGGGGAACATCAACGGTGGTTTCCCATGCCGACGAAACCCTTTAAATTGATAAAGAGTGATGAAGACAGACTCAGATATAAAGACAGATACAAAAAGACAGAGGAACAGAGAGACTGAGATCCCATTACAGAAGTAGAAGCTAGGCGGAGCTACAGGCGACCCCCCCCCCCCCCCCCCCCCCCCCCGTAACCTTATCTCAGTAAAGGATCCCACTTCTCAAATAAAGAAGACTTCCTCCTTTTTGTCTGCTTCTGTCCACAGATGAGGGGGGACGGCGCTTATAGCCTGATCAACTTTATACCGTTCCTGAGAACTCTGTAGGCCATTGTTCAGTCACTGGAGACATTTAAAGTGTGTGTCCCTGTGTGTTTGTGTGTAGAAGAGTGAGTCAGAGAGAGTATGCTGGCGTGAATTAAGGAATCCAGCTCCTGATTGGGCCGCCTTGCTTCTTGAGCTAAGCGGAGTCGGTGCCACTGGGTCCCTGAATGGTCTAATGATCAAATCCCAACCCCCAGGGACACAGATAAGTAAAGTGCCCTGCGTTGGTCGCCGTCTTACGGATAAGACATTAAACAGGTGTCCTGACTCTGTGCGGTCGCTAGCAGTCCCGTGGCGCTTAGCGTAAGTGTAGGGGTGTTTACCACATTATCCTGGCTACATTCCCATGTTGGCCACCTTATCGTCCGACTCCTTCCTAATCGGACTGTATCACGCGGGAGGTCCTGATACGCACTTACGGACGTTTCTCCACGAATGAAATAGATACTTGCGTTCTCTGAAGGTCCGCAGCCACAATTATACTAATGGGTTTTCAGTCAGGACACACGTGCACGCTCGCACCCACGCACACACACCTACACGTACACACACACACACACACACACACACACACACACACACACCTCTAGCTGGCAAGGCCGCGAGATAAACCGTGCTGTGTTACGAGCCAAACACTTCGCCATCCCAACCTCCACACGTCTCCATTCTCTCCACCAACCTCACTAAACACCACCTTCACCCTCACGACCGTCATACAACCACGATCATAGCAACGGGGAAGGCAAACAGGTGTGGTGTTTTGAGTGTGTGTGGTGGGAGAGGGGGTGTCAGTAGAGGACATCTAATATCTTGTCAATATTTGGATATGTGGCGCAGGGCTCTGTGGCTGACAGCTTTAACATTGGGAGAGAGGCCTCGCTGGTCACTCTATTAGCTTAGCAGGGCTGGACGTCATTGTGGTGGGTGTGTGTGTGTGTGTGTGTCCACATGTGCTCCAAAATCCCTCCACTTTCAAGCTCTTCAGTGGTCAAACGGGGGAGTGACGCGAACAAAGGTCAGGCCAGCAAAGGTCATGGGTCAAAGTTGTGTCGGATGGCACCATTTCAGGGAGTAGCAAGGACACGTAGGCCCACACCGGCACGCACGCACACACACACGCACGCACCTCCTAGAGAGCAGCAGAGACTCAATGCATGTTCAGAGAAATAGTGTGACTGTGACGCTGACAGGTGGGCGAGCTGAGTGCTTGTCAATTATTCACAACCTCAAGGTGTTTCAGTGACTTCGTTAACGTATCTTACATACCGAATTGCTTGCACAAACAATGGAGGATATTAATATATATATACTAACGTTTTGAAGCTAAGAGCCCTTGATAGAAACCCAACTGGAACTCTGGAACCAGACGTTGTTAAAACATGCTACCGGCACTGCCACCTCGGTTATATAACAGGCTGAAGCCGTGGTTAAGCCCGGCATCACTTTTCACAATCGTTCGGATTTCTCCTTCTGCTGCAACTCCGACAACAGGCGTCTGTTCGCCATGGTGAGAAAAACACAATAGTGTCACCCAAGTCATGATTCCCGGGCCGCAAACCGCCGTGAAATGTCCCGGCAGTGGTACATACCCAAGCTGCCACATGCCATTGTCTGAACGTCTATCTGGGAGAAAAGAGGGGAGCACACAGCGGGGCTAAAAGTGGACCGGGGGTGGATCGCGGTCATCAACACCTAGCCATCGCGTGGCCTTTGAAGTGGCTGTAGGCCTTTGATGCCCTGGCCGTTTCGGTCGAGAGGGAGGGGGATGGGGGAGGAATCTGCGGCGCTCTGCTCACCCCTCCTCTTGGAAAGCCCCCAGAGTTGTGGAATGCCGAGCGCGAAGCGGGCAGAGCTACGGCTGCTGGTCGACCAGCACACCAACCGGGACAGAGCCTGCTGGAATAGGATTAAAGCAGACAGCAGGCTTGCGATCAGGCAGGCCTCCCCCTCTCTCCTGTTCAGTGACTCTCGCTCTCTCTCGTTCACTGAGTCTCTCTCCCGTTCAGTGACTCTCTCACTCTAGCTCTCTCGTTCACTGACTGCCTCTCTCGTTCACAGAATTTTTCGCCGTCTCCCATTTTCTTGTGAACTTACGTCATGTTAATTTGCAATTTCGTTCACAAAACTCTCCCACTCTCTCTTTCCCTCCCTCTCCCACTCTCGCTTGATCACAGAGTTAATAGAGAGTTTCAATTACCTTTTCCCCCCTTTTTCTTGCGTACTGGTGGTCAAGATGACTAGTACATTGGGGTCCGGACAGAGTCAGCGAACGAGAGCAACCAATCAGAGAGAGCTAAACTGGTCAGATAGAGACTGTGTGTAGAATGTAATATTGCTACAGGAGCTGGTCCCACAGTGATAAAATATGGTCTCATCTTTGTATGTCTGCCATTACAGCACCGTTCCAGTATGGGCAGCAACGTAGAGGTAATTAGTTGGCTGATTAATCGGCCGGAGTTGACCATCATCATCAGGTGGGTTGGACACATGAAGTTGGGATTCCCACTCAGCTGACTCCATTAAAATGGTGTAGCATAGGCCTTAATTGCCATTTTGCAATTTAAAGCAAGTTTATTCCCATGCATGTCCTCTAACCATCTCTAGGACTGGGTTTGTAGATTTAAAGCATGTTTTTTCCCCATTCATGTCCTCTAACCATCTCTAGGACTGGGTTTGTAGATTTAAAGCATGTTTTTTCCCCATTCATGTCCTCTAACCATCTCTAGGACTGGGTTTGTAGAATAGAGAGCAAATCCATGAAGTATTTTAAGAAGTGCTTCACGCATCAGGGGTCTGCTTCCCTTCTCCTCTGTCAACTTTCACTCTTCTATATAGAAATGGAATGTTCAAAACCTCCCACGTTGCACCAAGCTGACCACCACATTCTGGGTTCAAGCATTGACTGTGCCGCTAGCTGAGTGGCAGGTAAACCCTGTCGGTTATTGTCCAGCATTACCGGGGGAAGGGGCGGCATCGTCAGCAGGGATTTTCCGATTTCAATGCTCTCTTGCAACTACCTCAGACGGGCTCAGGCCCCTACGAAGCTAATTGAGATGGTCAGGGAAATGAAAGGGCCCCTCGGCGTGGGAAAAAGCATACAGGGCTTGGTACACCCTCCAATGAGCAAGGCTTGCCGCCATCTTCAACTCCATTGGGGATTGTTGCAATGACAAAAGTTGCGTTCAAAAGAAATAAACAAAATCAGAAACAGCCCTCGTTTAACCAAACAATTGCACTCAAGCTTGTCATTTTCGCTATCAAAACAACAATTCACCAGCTTCAACGGACGACTTTTAACCTATAACAAGATTCCATTCAAGGGCAGTCAATCTTACGTGACATTTCAATATTTACGAGAGACAGAGAGAGAGGAGAGAGAGAATTGCAACATGTGAGCCGAGATCAAAGCGCTTCGTCTGTCCTTCATCAAACGCCACAGAAGCCCAACCCGACCCGATGACTGAGATACCAGACATACCAGTCCCTGCACCGCTTTAGGCATGCGTCTCAAATGGCCACCTATTTGCTCAATAGTGCACTCCTTTTAACCACAGGGTTCTCATAGAAAGTCGAGCACTACATTGGGTTGTGGCGTGGGAGAGGCTGCCTGGAAGACTAAAACCACCTGCTAATCATTAATTCCCTTCTGACATCAGTGTCCCGTGTTAAATGAATCAATCACATGTGGCGTCTTTGCGTTCCCAATCACGCCAGTCCAGTTGCCTATCAATGTGTGTGTGTGTGTGTGCCTGCCTGCCTATCTGTGGCAACCTCATGGTCTGCACAGGCTGTTCCGAGTTGATTAGCAGAAGTTGATCCGGAGTTGACTACTCCACAGACGAGCAAGAAAGCCACAGATAACCACAGTTAAAGGTCAAACCATTGGATCCTTTATGACACTCCCCCACCCCAACAGTCTTTCCACATCTCTTTGCCTCTAGAGACGGAGCAGCGCAGACAGTGAGTGACCTTCTCCACAACAACTGCCCAAACACCATCAGGGCAGCAGTGCACTTATCGACCACTAGGTCTTCCGCAGAGGCTAGGCTGAATATGAAATCCAGTCAATTGCGGAGGTACACTGGAATGACAAAAACGTCTAACCGGGTATGGTAATTTTGGGAATCCTTCCGGAACCGGCACAGAAGTGGAATCAAACCCACCCAGGGTTAGGAGAAGTGCTGGACTCAGACTTGTGCATGAAGCCAACCGCAATAACCGGAGGGACATATTTTTGGATGCTTGTATCTTTCGATGCCAGTACTTATCATGAGGTCCCAGGAGATATTGGATATTAAGGTGGCGTTACTCGAGTGGTAGGGCAAGGCGGTGCTGAGGACCTGGCTCTGATGTTTACAGAGGCGGGGCAAACCAAGCTGCCAGTTTATGATGTAGCGCTAAGTGGCTTCCACTGGCAGTGAGAGCCTTCGGGGAAATCGTGATTTTAACCTAATCAGTGCGAACACAATGTGTCCTCACACACACACACACACACACACACACAACAGAGCATGTGCTCATGTGCTGGCCGGGCAACGGTCAAGATTAAATGTTTGCCAAAATGTTTTGCACATCCTCCGAGCCCTGTTTTTAATCCAGGCACGGCCAGGGGTTGCTCTTGTTCAGTCCCACACAGCTCTGGTTTCCCCTGAGGTGGGTTGGGAAGGGGGGGGGGTTCAAGGTGAGGCAGATGGAGAGAGGAAAGGGAGGGGAAAGAAGAGGTTGGCGGTATTAGTGCTGGCCTCAGGTTGCGCCCGCCTCACTTTTGTTGTCTTTAGGAAACCCCAACTGGTGCTCACACTACACCGAGAGGATGCGCTCGCCAACTTCACTTCCGGGTCACACGGTTGAGGTCGAGCCAACCCTCCTGGGAGGAAGAGGGTTCTGGGGTGAGGTAGGGATCTTGCTCTTTCGCAAATGGCAGCAGGCCAAAGCCCATTGGCGGAGCTATCACCTTTCAAGACAACCCGGCAAGGGAAACGGTTAGGAGGCAGTCGGGTCAGGAGAGGCCTGATCCATCATCCGAGAGGCAGGCACAACGGCAGGCGCTCCAACTCCGTTTAACGATATTCCTGAGGAAATGAGAAATTGAACAAACAAGACCCAAGCCATTTCCTGGGAAGAACGTGGAGAGATTGAGAGAGAGGGATGGGGTGAGACAGAGAGATTTACAGAGAGGGACGGTGTGAGAAAAAGATCACGGGAGAGAGGGACGGGGTGAGAAAAAAGATCACAGGAGAGAGGGACAGGGTGAGAGAGAGATCACAGGAGAGAGGGAGGAGGTGAGAGAGAGAGCAAGAGAGAGGGATGGGGTGAGAGGGAGCGAGAGAGGGACAGAGTGAGAGAGATAGCGAGAGAGAGGGAGGGGGTGAGAGAGAGCGAGAGAGGGAGGGGGTGAGAGAGAGCGAGAGAGGGAGGGGGTGAGAGAGAGGGAGAGAGAGGGAGGGGGTGAGAGAGAGCGAGAGAGAGGGAGGGGATGAGAGAGAGCGAGAGAGAGGGAGGGGATGAGAGAGAGCGAGAGAGAGAGAGGGAGGGGGTGAGAGAGAGCGAGAGAGAGAGAGGGAGGGGGTGAGAGAGAGAGCGAGAATGCGGGAGAGAGACAGAGAAAAAGGAAGCCAAGAGAGACATAGCCGGGACCCTTTCAGGTCTCTGGTTCTATTCCTTGGGGGAAGAACCTTGGACGACACGCACAGGAGCACCGGAAGGCATTTGGAAGCACTTCAAACTCGACTTCTGTCTCCTTGCCATGGATTGAGGGAATAGGAGAGGACCGGAGTGACTGTGTGTGTGTCTGTTGCATTAAAAAAATACAAAAACTCAGCCATGACTTGGCATGTGTAACGTCCCAGACAGCAAACAGAGGAAGACAACTCATCGCAGCCAAACAAATATCAACCAGAACACACCGCAAACACCTAGAAGTGCCATGTGCTGCTATGATGCTGTAGTTCCTCTCAGTGTGTGTTTACTGGGGTTTCAGATTTTCCAGGATTCCCAACATGCCCTCTAACCCGAGGACAGAGGAGCCCCTTTACAACAGAACTGGAACTTCCAACCAACGTCATGTTTCACAACCCAACTTCAAAAGACAGTAAAGCCCAGTGCCAATTCTACGATTCAAGTACTCTCTGGTGGACAGATTAAACAGCGAGAATCTGTCAAGGCCCAGAAAAAGTTATGTGATTTCAAGCAGCAGCAGTTCTTGGTTTTGGGTTTTTGCCATCGATTATTTGGCCAAATCAAAATTGGGCACAAGGAGCTTAAACTAGGACGCAGATACCTGTGTGCTGAATTTAAAACATTTCCAACCAATTCCTCAACTTATGCCATTACATAAAAACTATATATACTTTTTTTTCAGCCACGACAAACATGCATAAAGACTATATATACTTTTTTTTTCAGCCACGACAAACAAGGCATCGTTGAAACAAACTATATGTACCTAAGACACCATTTTTTTCTCTATTTCTCAAGAGATGTGATGATTTATGAAGGGGCAAATCTCCAACATGGTTGATGAGACAGAAACTACATGCAGATGAAGCAAATGGGGAGAGAGGTTTACCGCTGAACAGAAGCCATGGATCTATCAGCTTTCAGATGAAAGACATGTCCAAAATGGAACTCTGTTCCCTATATGGACCCTGGTTGGTAGCACCAAACTGGTAATAGGGGATGCATCTGGAGCACAACCTGAGAGCCTCTCTCCTCAACGATCAGGTTAGACTAGTCCTCCATTCACCGCTATACTGATACCTCCCCAGAGGAGAAAAAAAGGAGTGAGGGAGCGAAGGTGAGATAGGAAGAAAAAGGGGGAAAGAGAGAGGGAGAGAAAGAGGGAATGAGAGAGAGAAATCCTATCTGAGAGATTAACTGGCAGCACCCAGCCGGGTGTGTCTGTCTCTGTGTGTGTTGTGTATGTGTGTTTGTGTGATGTGTGTGTGCATGTGCTGGATTCACAGACTCCCTCCCTCGCCCCTATCTTACCCACTCGTCTCTTCTGAAGCAAAGCACGTTCCGTCCCAATCGACACTCTATTCCCTATACTGGGCACTACTTCTGACCGGCCGCCACCGGGACTTTGTAGGGAATAGGGTGCCGTTTGGAATGGGGCCCATGTCTTTGATACTTGACTAGGAGGAATCTGGAGGCGTTGCAGGTTTCTTTTGTACTTAGCGCTTGCTGCGCTGCACAGAGAATCTGTGTGTGTGTGTGTGTGCCAAGGCAGGGATTTCTTTCTTTTCTTCTTTTCTTTAGCCCTCTTCTATTCCCTCCTTCCCCCCTCCCTCTTTCATCTCCATCCTTAACCCACCCCCCCATCTCAAGCACAAAACCACTGAATCAGAAACTGTACTTCCTTTCATTTTGAGTGTCAAACTTTCTTTTACTCCAAGGCCTGACATTAGTGAACGTCCAGCTCCGAAAGCCCAGCATGACCCTACGACCCTGCAGTAGTGTGGTGCTCGGCGCGGCCATATTTGCGGGGATGACCAAAGAGGCACTTCCAAAAAGGGGTTTTGGGAGGTGGGCAGCGTGCAGGGGAAAGGGGAGGGCCAGGGGGATATTTCGGACGATGGGGACGGCGTAGATTTGACTCCACTTGGAGAGTTTCTTAAACCCATTACATCAGCTTTTTCCTGCTTCATGGACTCCGAGGCCTTGGCCTTTGTGAGGGGAGCGAATGACCTAAGCTGACAATCTGAAGGGGTTGTGGTTGATTGGTCAGGGAGAAATAAAAAGGACATTCCCCAAGCACGCTAACGCTGTGGAACATCCTGGCTATTTAGTATGAGCACCTTCCTTTTTCAGACAATAAAATGTTCTGACTAAATGAACCTGAAATGACATTCTTGAGGATGACCCAGGAAAACTCTATTTCTGAGTAAGGTGGACCTTATGCATGGGTTTCTCACTGTTTGTGTTCTCTTGCCAATTCCTTATGCAGTCATCCTGCCAAACAGCTTGACAATGACAACGAAGTAAGCCTTTCACACAAACAGACATTCCACACACAGACCTTCCACACAAACAGACCTTCCACACAAACAGACCTTCCACACAAACAGACCTTCCGCCAGTCGAGTAACAAGCCTTCCACACGAACAGACCTTCCACACAAACAGACCTTCCGCCAGTCAAGTAACAAGCCTTCCACACAAACAGACCTTCCGCCAGTCGAGTAACAAGCCTTCCACACGAACAGACCTTCCACACAAACAGACCTTCCACCAGTCTGGTAACAAGCCTTCCACACAAACAGACCTTCTGCCAGTCGAGTAACAAGCCTTCCACACGAACAGACCTTCCACACAAACAGACCTTCCACCAGTCTAGTAACTGATCGTCCAGACAAACAGACCTTCCACACAAACAGACCTTCCACCAGTCTAGTAACAAGCCTTTCACACACACAGACCTTCCACCCAAACAGACCTTCCACCAGTCTAGTAACAAGCCTTTCACACACACAGACCTTCCACCAGTCGAGTAACAAGCCTTCCACACAAACAGACCTTCCACACAAACAGACCTTCCACACAAACAGACCTTCTACCAGTCTAGTAACAACAGGCAGCCTCAGTTTCAACACCAGATTAACAAAAAAGACCCCTTACACCTTAAAAACGTGTTCCCCGCTAATGCTGGCATTTGCAGCCACGCTGACGAGTTAAAAAAAAACATTTTTTACTTGGAGTTGAAGACACAAGGGATTTCAAATAAGAAATGGATCAAAAGAGAGAAAAGCAAGTAAAGACAGAGAGGGAGCTTAAATGTCTTGAGGCCAGTGTCCAAATCTCAGCACGGCATTGTGGCAACGTTTATTTGAGAATGCTCTGCCTCAGGAGAGACTATTTGATCTGTGTCACATGGCTGTGGGAGAGAGCAAGGGAGCTCTGCTGGTGCCAGAAAAACTGATGGTCACTAAGCAGACAGTTTCAAAAGACCCTGCGAGACTCAACGCTACCACTCTCTCTCCCCTACTGTGATCAAAAGTACACTTTACAGAGAGGAGAGATGGAGAGAAAGCGGGAGAGGGTGCGTATACCAGAGAAAGAGAGATGGAAATAAAATGAGACAGAGAGCTTTTCATATCATATGAAAGAAACAAACCAACCCCACAAGCCAGCCACCAGCATTAAACACAAAACACCCAACAGAAAAGCAGGGAAAGAGAAAGTGAAAGAAAGAGAAAAAATGAAAGAGGGGGAAAAAGTAAGATGAAAGAAAGGGAGAGAGAGAAAGAAAGAAAGAAAGAAAGAGAGAGAGAGAGAGAAGACGAGAAAGAAAGGGTCCATGGGTAAACAGTGAGGGGTAAGGCGTTGGGACAAAAGGGCCCAGCGTTGCCTTGGAGATGGGAACCCGCGACCCAAACAATGACCACACCAAGGCCCGACGGGGAGGGCCACAGCCAAGGCCGCAGTCGGGGGAGACCAGACCCCAGCAGAGGTAAGGTATGGTCCCCCAGCCTCCCTGGAGAACCATAAACAGGGGTCAGAGGCTGGACAAAGGCTGGAACGGAACAGCCCTGCCCCGGAAAGCAGCTGGAGTGCTGGGCCTGCCTACCCACCTGCCCTGAGGAGAATACGCTTTGAGGGAAGAAGCGCTGAGAAGGGGAGTGAAGGAGTGAGTGTGCTCACAAAATCATCCTTTTTTAGAACGCACCAGACTCTGACACTTTTCAACGTTTTAGCCACTGTAGACTTCCAAACCATACTCTCCCTCTCCACAACTATGCAAACACACGTCGATAAAGGAGGGGAAAGGGCTGGTTGGTGGTCAAACAAACACTGTTCTTGGAACTATGCCGAGGGAAGTCGTTGTGCAGCCTTGCAGTAAAGAGACCTCTTCAACCTTTTTGTTGGCCCGATAAAAAAACAACAACTAGAAATCAGCTTTAAACAACTACCACAACCCACTGGGTTTTTCCATCACATCGAAGTTCGCCCTGTGTGGTGCTAACTTCTACTCCACATGGTTATGCAAAGCGCGTAAGAAAGATTTTTAGAATTTGGCCTTAGTGAAAGCGAATAAATCATTCTATGGCAGTGAACTTACATACTAAACCATTTTCATCTTTTGATTTAAGCTAATTTAGATAGTGGGAGGTGTGGCACCTAATGGAGATGCATTTTTAAATTTTTTTTCCATGACATCCATTCCAGCGTGAAAATTGCTCTCTAGAGAAGACTGTGTCGCACAGTGCACACCAAATGAAGTGGAAACAGAGCTGCACTTCCTAACCTACCAAATGTATGACCACATTAGCCACGCATATTTCCCACAGATTACGGAGACTCAAGAAAAGTGGGAAAACAAATCAAAAGATAACTTTCCGTTGACCCGTTGCCATGAGAAAAGGGCAACCAGTAGAGCAAACAACACTGTGTACAGAATGGAAATGTATCGGTTTATTTTTCTCCCCCTTTGCCATTCATACTTAAACTATTTGCATATTGTTAGAACCTTGTACACAGATAATCATGAAACATTTAAAGTGCTCTATACTAGAGAAATGTGATTATGCATAGTTTTTACATGGTTCTGTGTTCATGGCTTACTTTGAATTAGAGATAGAGAGACTAAGACAGCTGGCTATACAGACTATAGGCCATTATTTCAATCAACCACCCTATATGCAGTGTGTGTGTATGTGTTTTTGTGTGTGTGTGGTAAAACGCATATTTTCAGATGAACATGAGAACAGGTCAGGTCATGGAATAGAGAGAGACAAAAGAGACATGGTTCATGGTCTTAATATTCTCTTTTCAAGTGTTTTGGATTTTTAGGACATCCAATATTTTGCACAATTGGCCATCAATTTCTTTTTTGAAAAACAGTGTCAAAAACCAACAAAACTTTAAAACAAAAACACACCAAATCCATGCAAACAGATGGCATATTGTTTGGATCAGGTAAAATGCCTCTATATGTGCTGGTTTACAAGTGTTATCAACTTGTCTGTTCAAAATCTCTCTGTGGCCTAGAGCAGTCCAGCAGTCCGAGTTGCTGCCTCCAGACACACGGACCCACACACGCACGCTCGCACTGATGCAGCATGAATCCATTTGAAGCCAGCACGCTGCTTTTTCAGCAAACACCCTTGTCTCCATCGCTCCCCACCGTCTAGGTCAATAAAGCATTTAAATGTCTAAAAAACATCGTACAAACAAATTAAACAAACCAAACATCAGGGCACACCAAATGCATGCAGACGTCCTGTCCAAGGAACCGGGGGAACAGCCAAGTCTAAACACATCTCCGCCCGACAGAACTGCTCTGACCAACTGAATGTTTCGTTCCTTAGCTCCGACAGTAAACAGTCTCCATGTGGGCAAGCAAGAGGAGAGAAAAGTCTACTTTTATTGGCGTGGAAATAATTCCATTACCATACAGTCTCCCCCCATAAAAGGCAATGTGTTCTTTTGATCGAGCTGTGTGATGGGACAGTCCCGGCCTGTGCCCGCCGCCCAGGGGGCTAGGCCACTCCACACACCAGAATTCTTCCTAACATTAGTTTAGCAGCAGGGCGAACGAAGAGCAACGCACAAACGCATTATTGTTCCATCTCTCTCCTCTCTCTGTGCCACACTGCACTGCCGGAGTCAAGAGCCGCCTGACAGAGTTAGGAAGAGAGACGGGGAGAAACAGTGATGGGAAAAGGAGAGTTAAACGTCCGTCCTATTCAACATACGAACACTGGCTCTTATGACCCACTGTGGCCGTTTGCTATTGGCCAGATAGTTTCTAAAGTCTGCTCGCTTCACAGTGCCATTTGCCTGTTGGCGAGCGGTAGGTGACGCTTTCTTACTGCCCTCTCCCCTCGCCACGATGTAGCCAATCTAACATGCATTGCTCCAACTAAAATACCCGGTAGAAAAAAGAAAGACCCTCCCTCCACTTTTTGCACATTACATAGGGAATAGGCCATTTGTGGCGCAAGCCTTTTTCCCCGACGAGGACATTTGAGAAAGTTGGCTGCAACTTGGGTTATCTGCTCTGAGAGTTCATGACTCCAGGGATCCACAGTTATTTAATTTGTTTTTTATTTGAAACAAGGAACCACTTAGCAGGCTGTAGACTCTGGGGCATATTGGCCCGGCTTCTGACAGAAAAGAAAGACCTTCCACTTCACTGTTGCTCCATGTCCTTTTTCCCCCAAAGCACTTTGAAAATAGGGACAGGATGGCGTAGACAACAGACACAGCCTGCTAACCTTAGTTTGAGATGAGAAAGGAGAAGGAAGCATGCGGTCGCAGTATGCCACGCAAATTAAGAGTGGATGCAACCATAACCTGAATTTAATTTTATGTTTTAGAGAATACTATTATTAAAAGTTGTACAAAACAAAACATTGTTTAAAAAACAGGTATAGTGCATGTTAATAATGACGACATAGCTATACAAAAAATAAATAATGTCAGTAAAATCGTATAGACCAAAAATCTTATATCATGATGTAAGCTTTGGGCCATATCACCGAGCCCTGGTGTTATAACTTACAAGGAAATAATTGCAATATAGGCAGATTTTTGGCCTTATCCCCAAGCCTTAACTAGAAAGGAAAAGTCTCCTCATAAGTGTCTCATATAAGCCTTATTATGATCACCATCGGCCATCTGAACTGACCTGTTCGGTGCCAACACAGAAGCCCACACTAAAAGTTAGAAATTTGTCAGATGGAAGAAGTTTCCGCGATGCAGCGAAGACTACAGCGAAGACCTCATGCAGGCACTTATCTGAACCGCTGTTGTTTCACTGTAGCCACACCGATGAACGGCTACGGCAAGATAAAGTGGCCAGCAGGTGGTCTTTGAAAAACAGCAGAATACTGCAGGGGTCAGAGGTTCAAGGTCAGGCCCAGCTGCTGGAGCGGAAAACCTCAGATCCTCACGATGCCTAATTTCTGACGCCGCTCAAGGATGCCTTGTAGATGAATACTAAATGCTGAGCATTGTGAATATCAATGAGGGCTCATATCTTGTATGCAACCCAAGCTCAGACACTCTACATAGTATTTGCATTCGAACTACAAGCTAGGAAGCCTTGGTCATATTCATTACACCACATCATAGCAAAACGTCACACAACAAAAGCGCTGTTTCATACTGGAAATGCTCAGATAATCATGTACCTGTTTCAGTCCACTATTTCCCATTTGGTCCTTAATGAACACTAACCCGGATGGAGGCAAACCGCGGCTGTCTGGACAGATTACTGAACAGCCACGCTCTTCATTTATTTTTCCTTAAGGGCCCCTGAGTGGTGTCGTGGTTCAAGTTGCTCTGCAGTAACAGCTGAGGTCAGGTGTTTGAATTCTGCTCCGTGGCATATCGACAGGGCCTGGGGTCCAGCATACCGACAGGGCCTGGGGTCCAGCAGACCGTCAGAGCCTGGGGTCCAGCAGACCGACAGGGCCTGGGGTCCAGCAGACCGACAGGGCCTGGGGTCCAGCAGACCGACAGGGCCTGGGGTCCAGCAGACCGACAGGGCCTGGGGTCCAGCAGACCGACAGGGCCTGGGGTCCAGCAGACCGACAGGGCCTGGGGTCCAGCAAACCGACAGGGCCTGGGGTCCAGCATACCGACAGGGCCTGGGGTCCAGCATACCGACAGGGCCTGGGGTCCAGCATACCGACAGGGCCTGGGGTCAAGTATTCTTAGCACTTAAAATAAATCATCTTTCTATCAGTCATTGGGAAATAAGAATATGTACTGCTCAACTCCCTCCAATAGGACTGATGGCTTCACCTCAATTCAGAACTAAAGAAAGTTAAGAAACATTTAAGAACTCAGGGCCAAAGGAATCCCTTGACTTGGCTCTGTTGCTGACCTGTGAGTGAATGAGAGAACGAAAGAGAGCAAAGAGAGACAGACACAGCATCTTCCTCCCCCTCTACCCGAGTGGCTAACAGGTTTTCCTTGTTTTATTAATATTTTAAAACGGAAAGAGGCCGGGTCGCCACAAAACAGCGTTTGAATTCCCAGCGGCGGGCATTAGCTGACATGTCCGCAGCAGGTTACACAACCCAGTGAGCACCGCTCTGCATTTACCTTGCCATTTGCACTGAGCTGCGCTGGAGACTTGATGAAACTGCTTCTGACGGCCACAACGGTTCCCTTCCCCCTGCTCAAACTGTCTGTTTGCACTTGACTAGGTTAACATGACAGCATGGTTGGTTGAGATTGGGTGATGTATCCTTAGGGAGGTCTGTCTGCTCTCAGCCTCCCTCCATCTTTCTCTCCCTCCGATCTCCCTCCCCCCATTCCTCCAGGGCTACAGGTACTGTCGGATTTAGTTCCAGCTGAACAACTGAGCTGATTGATTGTTTTAGTAGTTGCCTAAATCAAATCAAATGTTTTTCTTTCCCCACGCTAGGTTTGATAACGACCGGTGTCGGCTAATGGTGAGACGTTTACTTCGGGAACCTTTTCTCAAGAAAGTCCAAAAATCCTGACCTTCAACCAAAACAATGTAGGTGTCTAACATTACTCTGTGTTTAGTATCAAAGGGGCAAAGTATCTTAGACCCACCGACAACTATGAACCAACAGACCCGAGATCATGACACAGATTGGTACGTTGCAATCCAAGAAACTGCTTGGTTCCAAAATTGTTATGGTATTTGGTGCTTAAAAAAACTGTTATATTGTAACGGCTAATATCATCCATGTTTCAACACGGCCCATTCCGAAAACGAGGTGCAACAGCCTACGTAAGACCCAGACAAACACGCCACTCACCACCAAAAACCCATGCTCACACCCTCTTCATCCCTGGCACTTCCCACCAAACAGCTGTGGCCCATGCTAATGATGCCATCATTCCACTCCACTTGAGATTCAGACTAAAGACCCATTCAGGACACAGGCCTAAAATCAGCTGGGTGTGTGTGCGGCATCTGCCTGGCAGCGCGGTGGGTTAAACATTTCCCCCTGAAATTGGCCGGCGCTGTCGTGTACCTGGCATGTCACAACAGCAGAAGTACAAACAGAGTGTCTTTTGTAGTCAAGGCACCGGGACCAGCACGCAGACTCCCGCCAGCCCCTAGCGAAGTCAAACCCCCTCCCCGCCCCTATGAGCGCCACTACACGTCCGCCCCAGATCCCTGGCCATAGAAATAGTCATCCTAGAACCGACATCCCTGTTTAACTCCGTTGATGGTCGGGCGGACGTGGAAGGATATGAGCCGCGTTGTGAGGACCCGTTAACAGGATTCCATTTCTATGGTGTTCCCGGGGCCCACGGTGCTCCAGCCCTGCCCAGACCGGCCCGCCTGGCTGTCAACACTGCCACAGAGGCCTCTATTCATCCTGGGAAAAGACAAAGCCCAAAGTGTACAGCAGCCATGCTTGGTATCCCTGGCATTCTGATAGCCACCAGCGATATCATTTTAGGCTTTTGTGTGTCCGTGCTTTGGTTCCCTCTCTCTTCGACCGCTTTCTTCACGGACCCCTGCCATCACTTCTTCTCATCCGCTCTCGTTTGCCCTTCCCCTTCTCCGTTCCATCTGACATAGTCACATATTCCAAGGTGTGGTTCGAGGAGGAGGAAGAGGAATGCCTCAGTCGGCGTCTTCTTCAATTTGGCGTCTTTCCTGTGGTGCGCCACCCGCGCTGAGAGTGCTATCTGGCCCGCACACATGCCCCTCTTGGTTAGCCCTCCTCTGGACACTGGAACCCAACAGTGGACAAACATCCAACTGTTAGATAGCATCAGCATCCCCCCCCCACCCACCTCCCACCAATCCTCTCCAACTGTACGCTATGTGTGCCGGCCACTGATAAATAAGGTGGAGATCAGAGGAAACACAAGCTGTGATGATCAACATCTTGCTGTCTGAATAGCACTGAGGTGCCAGGAAGATGCGAAGAAGAGGAGGGGGAGAGGGAAAAAGAGTTAAAAAGAGAGTTAGAGATTGATGAGTAGAGAGAGAGAGAAAGAGGGAGAGAGAACAAGATGGAGAGAGACAAGATGGAGAGAAAGAAATACTAGGGGTCAAGATCTAGAGGAAGAGTGTTTGAGAGAGAGGAAGATGGAGTGAGGGGGGCAGGGAAATGCATAGACGGAAAGCTGAAGCAGAGAGTACAGTGGAGTGAGAGAATGAGCATTTGGAGGACAGCGAATCGAAGAAGGATCAAAGAAGGATTGAAAAAGGATGAAAGAAGGAGCAAAGAAGGGGGGAATGGGACAGCTTCTTGGCGTCTGAGTTGCCCCAGGAAAAAAGTAGACTGGGACATAAAGAAAACAGAACAATTAAAAATGTAAAGCTCTGAGAGTCAAAGGAGATAATATTCCAGAATGGACATTCCACTTCTATCTAGACTTGCTAATACTTGAAATATGGATATGCATTAGGGACTGTAGACTAGCTACTGTATATACATGCTGCACTTCACCTAAACCACATCATTTGTTTCTTCTTTGTCACTATTCATTCAGTTAAAATGCCTCATTCCAAAGGGGTGGAATGGTGACTCTAAGATTCCGGTGGACTTCCCTACTACAGAGGGGAATGTTGATAAATCTACACTAGCGCTGCACCATTTTGACAAGTTGGAGTTGAGACTGGAAGGGACAGGTGCCATTGATACCCTGGTGGCCTCCACAGTCCAAGGGACGTATGCTTGCCATCATGCATCCCATAGAGCTGTGGTTTCCTCTTACAAGATGGACGCCACACTAGGGGATAAACTGGATCAGGCTGAGTGCCATGTCGTGGTGGGGTGGTGAAAGAACATATCATAGAAAGTGGCCCACGCCACACACCACAGACTAATCTGGTAGAAATGTTTCCGAGCAGATATGGCATTGGGTGTCGGTCTTCATGTTATATTTCGATTCAACAACGCTGTTTATTATGAAGGGGCCACAACTTATTTTCAATGTGTAAGACGAAGAACACGACAAACATGGACAATAAAACATACACCTAATACAGACAAACATAGCATGTGGCTCAGCGACAAAGAAAGCACCCTGTTAATCCAATCCAACAGTTGTCTGTTCTGGTCCCTCTGAAAGTCACCCCTGACAGAACGCTCCGGAGATGTCTCAAATGGCACCCTATTCCATATTTAGTGGACTACTTTTGACCAAAGGCCACAGGGAAAAGGGTGCCAATGAAACATACCTGACAAGGCTAGCCTGTAGCGCCCAGCCAATCATCAAGCTCCGGAATCTCCCGGCTCTTTGGTCTCTACATACCGGCCCCCCGGATATCCTTTAGTTAAGGAGGCCCCTAAGCTAGCGCCATGTGTTCTCTGAGCTAGGGGCCGGATGGGGGGGAGATTGGGGGGTCGTCCGGAACACTGGTGATGCTTAAAAAGCTTTGGGGGTGACATCAGCATCACACTGAGACGTGTGAGTGTCTGCTAACATAAAAGATGAGGCTATTGAAAGGCAAGGCCTTGTGGAAACCAATAATTTTGCTGTTACTAGATCTCTGAAACTCCTAGACCTCTGAAGCTGTGTGTGTGTGTGTGTATGTGTGTGTGTGTGTTCGTTCCTCTGGGTTGTGTGTGCAGTTGCTCCCGCAGTAAGCTCCTGGATCTGTGAATCTATTCTGTGAATGGCTTTTGTTGCTCACTTATACACATACGCTCACGCACGAATGTAGGATGAGGGTGCTCAGGTTGCTACTTCCCTCCTGGTATTGGCCTTGCTATTGTCTAATTATTCCAGTAAACATTTACACAGCATGTGTGGTCTCCCCTCCCTCTGAATTCACCCGCCGCAGCCCAGGGACAACTCTAAAATATATGTGCGCGTGCGTTCTGACATCATCTTCCCATTCGCTACTATGTTTTTTAATCCGAGCGCGAAGGTATGACATCTTGAAAGTATAAATGGCATAAGTTTACCATTGTGTTTCAAAAGACTATGTTTGAAAATCGGAAAACAACTCATATTTGTAATGAGCCAGCACTTTCTCCTTTAGATTCCTTAAAAAGCTTTTTTTCTTGCGTTGTTGCCATGGGTGACCATTCTAACTACACAAAGTAGGTATTATGTCTGCTACTCACCATGGGCAATGGGCAGACATGTAGCTCGCCACTACTCACCCAAATCATCAGTCCATAAGCTGAGATAATACAAATCTGTCTGACCTAAATCGAGTACATAGGCTTTGTTTAATGTCATAAAAATGACCCCAGACAACTAAAGTGTACATAGATAGGACCTCACCTAATGTAGACAGATTTCAACCCCCAGAAAAAAAGAGTGACTGACTCAACTGTGGAATTCATTCAAATCAAAACACTAGCATGCAGCGACAGAGAGCTACACTGCTAAGCCTGAGAACCCAGATGGCAGGCAAATCTCTAAAGCCATCGATACCAAATCCACCAGTGTGTTGTTTTGGCCAGCGCTATATACCCACAGCCTGATAGTAGATGCTTGTTTTGGCCAGTCATCCCACCTCAGACCCCACCTAGCATCCAGCCTCTGTCAATTCAGCTACAGCGCCAAACAGATGTCAGTTTGGTTTGTCTAACCACCGCGCACTGTACCGTGGGCCCTTCCAAGTGAATGTGATGTGATAAGGCCGGCGACAGAGTCCCGAACCTTATCACATCACTCCGGGGATGAGAAACCGACGTAGTCCACGTCTCCGCTCTGACTGAACTGGTTGAGTCCAACATGATGCTCAATTCCTGACCAGCTCCGGTCAGAAAAAAGTGGAAAAGATAGGAAAAGTGTGACCTTTGGGAGGTGGATACCCTCTTTTTAGCTGTCAATTAAGTTGACAGAATAACAGAGAGGTCACGGACTCAGTCAATATTCAGGGCATCTAGGGTTGAAAAGGTTGATCTGCGCAACAAAGGCATCTTTAGAACATCTTCATGTCAAGACCTGTTTGATAAAAGCAAAATCATACTACATAACACACTTTCTTAGAAAAGAGAGAGAAAAGATCCTTTCAATCTAAGCACGATCGGGACAAAACACACATCTCAGAAATGAAAAAGATGAGCAATTGAGAGGAAAGAAGCAGAGAAAGAGAAAAAAGCTGTGAGAATGAGAAAGAAGGAGAAAGAGACAGAGAGAAAGAAGTCCTTTAACGTCTTGCTGAGGCCAGTGTCCAAATCTCAGCATGGCATTGTGGCAACGTTTATTTGGAAATGCTCTGCCTCAGGAGAGACTGCTTGATCTGTGTCACATGGCTGTGAGAAGGGGGATGATACACACTAGGTCATTTATTCTGTTCTCTCAATCTATTTGACCATTATTTTATCTCTCGCTTTTAGCATCCCAGTTAGCATCTCTGTTGGCATCCCAGAGGCATTGAACTTTCTCTTACATAAATCATGTTCATCTATGAAGTGTGCACTGTAAAGCTTGAATCCAGGGGCAACAGATTGACTTCTGCGATTCATTTTTGCATAACTGATGTCACATTCATAGGTCGCCTTCCTGTAATAACATAGCCTACATTTAGTGTGGAAATGTACTACCTTTAGTTGTACTGCCTTTATTTAAGACGAAAAACTTTCTCTGACACTGACAGAAACAAACAGTGAAAATACAGAGGGATAGATGACACTAGATAAAGGAATCGGGAAATTTTTCCCTGAAGAGACATCAGAGAGACAGATATAAACGATTGGAGACTGCTGTGATTGTCGTGACCTTCCTGTCCATACACACTGAGCTCCAGGCGTGCATACAGAGACAGGCAATCAGTGGTCAGTGGATACAATCAAGGCTGCATAGAGGAAAATATCACAGCCATTACCAAATAACTGGGGTCAGTACCCGTGGGAATCGTTTTGTTGTCTCTAGTCCCCTTTTCTCCCTCTTACTGTTCCCTCACTCGATCAATCACCCACTCTGACTTGAAACAAAAGCTTCTCTCAATACGGTCAATTGAATCACAGTGATCCTTATGGAAAAATGCGCTTATTCTTACGCAGGTCTGAGTGCTACTCAAGTTTGGGGATTCCAGAACTAGATGGTCATTTTATGACCTGGTGTCATGCTCCACATATTGTGGGAAAGGCGGTAGGTCTATTTTTTCAATAGCAACTACTCACAATTCCATGGCTCATAACATCCATGGGAGTTACACAGCATTTGGCAAGAGCAAGGAGTTTGGCTAGCCAGGCAAACCTGATCCTAGACCAGCTCTACTCGTCTGAGACGCTATGTGAACACAGGCCCTGGACACAAAGGTTACAAAGAAGGCTTCGAACTCTGCGTGAACTCTGAACAGAAAAGTAACAGAGGTTTTACAGCATGTCGACATCAAAAGGGACTGCGAGACACACTATCTGGAAACACAAAGAAAGGAGCTTTAGACTTCAATCAATAGCATGTAAATAACCCAAGTGAACCACATCAACAACGCAAAGGCTCTGTTATTCCAGTGCACTGTAAACAAGGGAGGCACTTCTCAAATGGAGTACTGATTCCCTACTTGGAGCACTTCTTTTAGCCTGGGAGCTTAGTCTAACGGTGGGTACTGTGTAGGCAAAAGGGCGTCATTTGGGGCGAGTGTCCAACTGTCACGGGAGCTGTCAATGAGTTATCTGTCTGGTGATCTTGGCAGCATTTCTGAAAGGGTCTACAGTCACACTAAAAAAGCCTGTACCGTCAGACACAGCAACACAAGAATGTGAACACACCGGCAAACACTAAAACATCCAGACGCACAAACAGGAAAACACAAACACACACAAACACAGGCAAAACCGAACACACAGGCAAACTAACACACACCAAGCAGGCCTTGCATTAACTTAACAAAGAACGTAGCTGAATGTGTTCCCACCGTAGAGCACTCTGGGAACGCCCATTGGATAGAACTCTTTGTTAAATAAAATAAAAACCATTCTGTAAGATCCTCCAACTGTCTCACCAGGTCCCAGGCTTTCATTATTTACCTGTCTGGATTTCACTTATTAGATGAGAAAAGCATTGAAGTATGCTTTTCAAGTATAGACTTGAACTGAGATTCCTGTTCTATCCATTCTATTTCTATGCTGCCCACCCTATCTGGTAGCCGAAATCCAAATTTAAATGAAAACAGACCCAGAGCTTTTGCAGTGATCACCTCAGTTCAAAACCCAAACTAAAACGTCAGGTATTTAAAGCCTGTTTCGGACAGAGAACATCTAAGGCTAAAAATATCCACAGCCCTCCTCCCCCTCAAATGTTGTTGGGCCTCAAACGAAATTTCGCCACTCACCAGAAGTATTTCCCCCTCTGCTTGAGCAGCAGGCAGAGTGAACACCTACACCTTTATTTTGTAGGGGAGAGGAGCGGATGAATTTAGCCCTGGGCTTGACATTACATCATCGTGTGGTTTCTCAGCAGGGCGGAGCGGCATATCAGGGGCCGGCATTACTCACAGAACTCCTTTGAAGAGCTAAGCCTGGCTTCTCACTACCTCGCTCCCTCGTCCTCTATATTACGATGCGCCTTTCTCTACATCTTTTGGTCGCACTCTCCCCCTCTTATGCCTCCCTCTCTCTCTCTATGTCATTTATTCTGTATTCTGTGTCGTTCTCTCTCACTCACTTTCTTCTGTTGGTTCATTTATCTCCCCTTCTCTCACTCCCTCTCTCCCTCAGAGCGGCAGGTCCTTTGATGTTAGTCCTGTGAGATGTGTTGCGCGTCGCGGGTTGCCAGCCCTCCCCTCCCTGCCGAGCCCGGCCTGATACTATCTGCTCCGACGGCACATTCATGTGGTTCATGCCGTCAGCACAGTACAACTGTAGTAGCAGTTTGCCCTATCAACCTGCCGAAGGCCCTGCCCAGTTCAGGGTCCAAAAACTGGAAAGGATTGCAGGCGGTGCGAAAAGAATTTTCTCACAAAAGCAGGGCTTATTTCTCCGGATGATTAGCCCTATTCCTCACTACTAAGTCATGAGCTCCTATGAGGAGTTGGTCTAGGAGGAGTAGTTGATGGGGGACAGGAGATGATGCATCATGCTCATGTACACCGGGAGACAAAGGGCAACTGCTCTTCTTCGTCGGGAAAACAAATTAGCCTGAGCTTCCAGCCAACCCTACCCAGCCTGCTCCAACCAGCCAGCCCCAATCCATCATATTTCAGACCCCACTGTGGAGGAGCCTCTCTGGCTGGCTGGGCCTCATTACCGGGACGGCCAGCAACCTCCAGCCCAGAAAACATGCTCCTGTATGAGGGCAGCGAGAGGCTGGCGGGGCTGTATGGTGGAGGTCAGGGATTCCACCTCAGCCAAATTATCCCAGACAAGCTATTTTTCTCCATCGGCAGCCTTGTAAATTACCCGTCCCAGGGTAATGTCTGTTGGTAATCCATTTGAAGAAACCGTGGAGCTGGCAGACAGAGGAATGGCCAGGCGTTGCCAGAAGAAATGTCCCTGTTGTGGTTTACTGTGTAGTAAGCCCCAATAACACTAAGGAGACGTGTGTGTCTAGGGAAGGTCGGAGGCGCCAAAACCAATGATGTCTTTCACGGAATGATAGCGATATAAAGCTAATAAGCCTTGAACACTGAGAAAGCATCAGGGGGACATCCTTTAGCCAAACTGGCTTGCTATAATGCAGCATTATTAAACGATTGAGATATGGGTTTCACAGAAGCTGTAATAATGCATTTCCGAAGCAGGGGAGCGGGGATTTACACAGATCGGAGGCGGTGATGAAAAAGGCTGAGGTGAATTCTACAACGGTGTGGTCTACCCTAAGAGAGAGGCCTGTAAGACAGGTGTTCTCAAATCGAGAACACTGGACACATTCATGACGAAGCTCCTCAAACCCAGGCACGTGCACCGTGTGTCTTGCATTGTGTGTTGTACTGTGTGTTGTACTGTGTGTTGTACTGTGTGTTGCATTGTGTGTTGTACTGTGTGTTGTACTGTGTGTTGTACTGTGTGTTGCATTGTGTGTTGTACTGTGTGTCGTACTGTGTGTCGTACTGTGTGTTGCATTGTGTGTTGTACTGTGTGTTGCATTGTGTGTTGTACTGTGTGTTGTACTGTGTGTTGCATTGTGTGTTGTACTGTGTGTTGCATTGTGTGTTGTACTGTGTGTTGTACTGTGTGTTGTACTGTGTGTTGCATTGTGTGTTGTACTGTGTGTTGTACTGTGTGTTGTACTGTGTGTTGTACTGTGTGTTGCATTGTGTGTTGTACTGTGTGTTGTACTGTGTGCTGCATTGTGTGTTGTACTGTGTGCTCACAAAACCAGCAAACATGTGTTTGTGCATGGAGTGAGTCAGCCAGAGCGCAGTGTAAAAGGACTCGAGGCCACGCAGGCACCTAGCTACCTTCCAATCATCCCAATCTATCTGTGAATAGAAGCGCAACCAAAGGGGGCTTGGAGTTTTATACCCTCCTCTGTTGGTCAGCACATTCCAGGTTTGACAACAACGCCCGCCTCTGCCCGGACCAGCGACAGGGGAGAGTGCGCATTGTCACCACATAAACCTAATCCTAGCCCCCACATTGACCTGGGTCCTTTTGTTTTCCAGTTGGTCTAAAAGGGATGGAAATGCTGGCCCACCAAGGTCAGGCGTTGACCTGGCCCATATCAAAATGGCAGCCATCAAAGAGGGGTCTTCAATCGTGAGGTTGTTTCAGAAGTTCGAGCAGCACCCCCCCCCCCTCCCCCGATCAGCGTAACTCAGACTGAGAAACACATTTTTAAATATCACAAAAGCAGGGGTGCTCCGAGATGCACACATATTTGCATTTTTATTGTCAACGCAGCAAGATTGGTTGTCACTGTTGATTATTTAGCTCTTATGACTGTGTTATTCGCATGAGCGTCTCCAATCCAGATGGCGTATCCAAAAGCGGAACGCTATCAATTTACTGTGGCTAATTCGTTGGTCTCTAAATCACAGCGCATTTCTCCTTCTTCACACCACCTGGCCCAGGCATAAACAGCTCCTCATCACAGAACTAGGACCAATAATTGATCGGATTTCAAGAAAATTGGAACGCAGAAAATTAGAGACCACTAACCAGTGGAGTACTGGGTAGGCTACAGAGAGGGTGAATGCCTGAGAGAGAGCGAGAGTGTAAGAAAATGTGTGTGTGACAGAGGGAGAGAGGGAGAGTGAAAGCGAGAGATAGAGAAGCTGGAGATGCCTGGTAATCTCTCAGAGGAACATCAATCTTTCTTTCTCCCCCTCAATCACTCTAACTCAGACAAACTGTAAAGTAACATAGCTGCTGGGGCTGCCAGTACCAACATGCACGTTTGCACAAAAACACACACACACACACAAACAGAAAGAAAAAGGTTAACAGAGAAAGTAAGAGAGACAGAGAGAGTGCGTGTGTCGGCAGATGAAAGACAGAAAGACAGGTAACAGCGCACCAAATAGGAAATGAGCTGTTGGACTGATTTAGAATGTCATAACACCTCTGACACCCATCACAGGCTCGCTGTGCATTGGGAAAGACCCTGATGCAATGTACAGATGAGTGATAGTTTGTAGTGGCACAAGTTGGTTGTGACGGAAAAGCTACCATAGAGCCTAGTTCCTCGTCTCCTTCCCTCTCTTTCTCTCTGTGCGTCAACTCCCAGTCATATACATGTGTATACGCTCTACAGAACCTGACACATTTTTCTGCCAGGCTCAAATGAGGATTAGACAGCAAGGAAAAGACGAACACCAAAGAGAGAGAGGGAGATAGAGAGAGAAGGAGAGAAAGGCAGGGAGATAGAGTGAGAGAGATAGAGAGTATGAGGGAACAAGAGAGATGGAGAACTGAGGAAAAACAGTTTAGTCTGGTCTATTCCAAAGACGACGGAGAAAAAAGTCAACCTCAAATTACTTTGGCTGGGACTTGAAAGAGGAGCGAGGACGCGGTCAAAGACGATAGCACTTAAAATACAGCTGCCGCCCGCCAAACCAATAAATGGAAAAAAGTAGGCAAGCTGGGCACCAGTAACCTTTTAAACCCTCCACACGGCACTTGTACGCAGGCCACTATTGCTTGGCTGCAGGCGGGCATGGGCTAGGCGGGGCGGTGGGTGGCGCTGGCCTGGGAGGGGTCCTGTTCCGGGTACCTCCGGTCTTGTCTCGGGCTGGCCCATTTTGGTCTCCTCTCTTGGGGTTTCCAGCTTGTGGCCTCGCAAGGGACAGAGAGGAAGGGAAACAGAGAAAGAGAGAGAAAGAGTGTGCGTGTGCAAGAGAGCCGCCTGGATCCCTCGACCATACCAAGCTGTCATTATAGTCTAAATGCAGCGGGACATAACTCCTGCCTGCCTGTCCCGCTCGCTTTCTCTGAGACGAAAGGAGCGGTGGTGTAGCCAGGCTGCAGCATATAAGCTGAGGACTGGGATCAGGGGTCGGCTCCGTTGCCAAGTGGCTGGATTGCCGGGACGGTAACCCAAAGGTTGTGTTTGAGTCCCTCCACCGACTAGGCATTAAGCCTTTCTGCAAGGCATTTGACCGTAACTTCCCCCGCAGGTTGCTCTGGATAAGAGCATCTGCTTAATTACTACAATATAAATGTCTGACTTACTATGAGCAGTCGTTCTGCTCTGCTTCTACGAACGTCACCAGTCATAACAAAGCTACCACATAGATTGTCCTCTTCTAAAGAAAGGACTCCAAGGAAATTCCACAGAACTACCCTACTAGAGACAAGGGTACAAAACCTACTACTTTAAACAAAGGTCTTTTAGAGGCTTGGCTGGCTCGCTTTCCTGTCACTTCATTTTAATAGGAAGTGTGGATGATTCAGAAAAGGAAGTGAGACAACAAGTCACAATCTTTCTGGTTCACATCTGAGGAGCCCATTTGTCCCATCTGGGACCGGCAGCTTCTGCCATTAACACTGCATCAGACTCTGCCTCGTCCCAGTCCCTGCCTCAGTCCTGCCTCAGCTAGGTCCTTATGCATGCCGCTAACATCCCAGCCCCTCTGCAGGGAAATCAGAGGCAGATGTGTGCTCTGCTCCGGCCATCAGATGAGATGGGATGCTGGCAGCTTCCCTTCGCTGGGCAGGAGGAACAGGGAGTCAACACAATGGAAGGGATGAGAAGGAAATTCAACCTCCTCCACACCAAGGACGGAGAAACCAATGGTCACACTAGTAACAGCGATTATAATGCATTACGATGCAGCTCGGTTAATGCATAGTCATTTTTGTCATAAGCATGTATGACCCTGTCAATAATATTTGAATATCATTTCGGAATTAAGTGTAGGTTTTCTCTTCATGCTACTGTACTTGTTGGTTGATACTGTGATGTTTACCACGGCTCTCTATCAACATATGTGTTTTTCTACCCTGTTACTTTCCCCAATTTCATGATATCCAAATTGTGATTAAGATCCTGCTTCATCACAGAAACTCCTAGGAGATTCGAGACAGTGGATGTTAAGATGTTCCTCCAAAGGTTATCCAACGCTGTTCCTGTTTGTATCACGCTGCTCAACCATGAAGATTATGCTGGAATCCCTAGACACCGGAATGGGTCTTGACTGACCCCAAGCCGCCCCAAGGCCTCACTAGAGTGCGACAAGGCAAGTAAAACCTATTTGATTGGTAACCCCCAAAACCGAGAGCCCTGGCCTGACCCACGAGCAGGATTCAAACTCCGGTTTCACAATGATGCAGCAAACTCCAAGGCAGCCATTATGTGTTCTGTCTTTGAACCCAAACCATCCGTCCAATCACACAACACAAATGTATTTGCGTTTTCATGCTAAATTGGTCGGGGAGGGAGTCGAATTCAGATCCATTGTGGAAATATAACGTAGTACAGGCGTGGCTTTCAGCCAGAGCAATCAGTCTGGGTAGCCAGGCAACTTGACGAGCACAGTCCATGGAGAACAGGGTGCTGTGTGTGCAGCAGCTCAGGTGTCAATGACGGATGACACCATCTGTGTCAACATGGGTTGGCACGGTGATCCTCAACCTCCGACACCCAGATCAGGTGGTACCGCCAGGGCCTGGCGTCACAGTCTTTACCAGTGCCAACATTGCAGTGCGATCGGAGGCGTTGAAACGACACGCTACCTGTTGTTTATACCGGACCGGGGCGTGCGGTTATATGTTTAGCGTTTTTATACTCACATTTATGCCACCGCTTATAGAGGGACTTGGAGTTAAGCTGACACACTGACACTCTACTCTCACAACACAGACGACGACAGTTAAGATGGCCGTTGCGAATTAGTCAAAACCACAAAGCGCCCCAAAAAATGATAATGATACAACAATGCCACAGAGATGTTGCAGTGCATTGTAGATCGCTGACTGGCTAAAGCACTTCACCCCAGTATTTTTTACATTTACTGAGTGACACTAAATATTACAATTCTACGTTCCACTTTCTAAAAGTAGGCAGGCTGTCAAAGGGTAGTCTGGAATGGTTTGCCTGCAGAAAGAATACCCACATGCAGTTTGGACTCCCCTCGAGGAGAAAGTGATTAAAAGAGACATTGATTACCTCCCTATTATGTAGTTAAATTGTAGGCAATCAGGGACCTGGGAAATGGCCTCGCTGGCTGAGAGAGAGGGAAGCTGAGCGTTTCGGGTTCTGGCGTCTTGTCCAAATCGAGTCATCTCACTTCCCACTTAGCGGTGCGGAGCAAGTAGCAAATTGACTTAATTTATTATTTTTGGCCCTGCCGCACATGCCGCCCCCCCATCCCCAGTCCGCGGGCCAAGCTCAGAGGGCTGTTCGCTTTGGAGTGCGGGGGAGAGAACGTGGAGGTGGCGGTTCGTACACCTCTTTGCTCAGGAACCGCGCCAGGCCCCCCATCCCCCTTTCAAAGCTCTGCCCACTGAAGTCTGGAAGACCACTGTACATAAGCGGTAGAGCTAACCTCCCTGGGGCCTACTCAAACAGCTGGGGCTCACTGCCGAGGCCTGCCATGCCTGCCCTGGCCGACTGTTCCTTGGAAACCACCAGTCAGATACAGACGCCGCCGGGCCAAGTCGATGCCACCGTTTACACCAACGTGGGGATGGCCTAAGGCCCAAAACAAAGACAGCCTGTGGATGGGGTCAGCAGAAAGGCTAGAGAGAGGGGCGGTGTGGGAAATGCTGCAAATGTTTTGCCGGTATACTTGTATCAAGTCTTACAGTGAGGTTATAACTCCATTATAATGCATTAGACGTGTTGTCAATTGTGATTTTAAAAATAAATCAGGCCTGAGGAATAGAAAGAATGCCCCCATTTGACACACTGTGAGAGGACATAGCCAGTTACTAATGCATTATAACAATCACTTTTGAAATTCCATTACTGTACAGTTTCAAAAACGCAGTAATAAAAGATGCAATTTCTCTTACAGAGGGAACAAAAACGTGGACGTGGTAATTTTGTCCATCCTGGAAAAAGGGTCCACCATCTTTACATGGAAGCGGAAAGGTTACGAGCTTCCATGGAGTGGTCAGAAAACTATGTTTGCAAAGAAAGCAACCCTAAATAGATGTGGCTTTCAATGTAAAGCTGAGGTCCCACATTTCAGTGTGGTTAGCAAGCAAAGCCAAAATGGCCAACAAACGCTATATGTGAAGCAATGGTATCCATTTCTGGGGGAAATACTTCCATCCTGACAGTCCCTCAAAACGTTCTATGTTCATAGCAAAAAATGACAAATGTTTGCTATTTGCAGTAACATATGTGAGTTCACACTCACAAGTATACACACAAAGCACACATTTAAGTTCAAATCAGGAATGTGAATTTTGTGGCCATGTTCTGTAAATACACAATTTCTGTAAGAATGCGTCAATAAATGAGTAATAGACATCGCTTACAGATTCCTCAGAAAATCCTAACAAGTACCAGGGCAAACAACACGTTTTTTAACATTTAAGTTAGAAGACGAAAGTAACCCTTAAGTCATCTTCGAAATCAGGGATTTTCTACCAAATAAAGGCCATGTGTAGCCTTCTTCGGCTACTGTAGTGGTGTTAAACAAGACAAGAAGGACAGCAGGCTCACACTATTAAACTGCTCCTAGTTCAATGTTTAACATGTTTCAAAACAAACCTTATGAAGAAAGTAAATAGTATTTATAAGAAGTTTATCTTGTTTTCTGTATTTAAAAAAACATCAAGAAAAAACGTTAACTTTATTCCATAATTACAAAACAGTAATTGTCCCCTCCCACTTTGAACACTGACCAGAGAATGAGGGTCTCAGTACATTCTTTACCCAGTGGGGTTTTAGGCCAACGGGTCGACATTGACAAATCTCCCCAGCGCTAGCCTGTTCAAACTTCAAGTCACAGCACGTTCACCAGTTAACTTCTCCAGGCCAAAAAGCTCAAAAGCAGGACCGACAGTAATAGACCACATTGTCCCCGGTTTCATGTAGGCTACAGCGGGGTTAGAGGGGGCCGTGGCGTGGGCCGTCCACAAGGCTGCAGCTTGGACAGCAATCAAAGGATTTTGTACACTTGCCCGATGGCGCTTACGGGAAATGATTACGCACATGTTTAGTGAAGTAGGACTGTAGAACGGCCCTACAAAAAATAACTAACAAGTTGGTAAACTAGAATCTATCCATGCGATTACATTACGCTCAAAGTTCTACACGAGAAATCGCCCAGTTTCAGTTTGTTCAAGTATTTTACGTTTTTAATCATTACAAAATATCCGCATACAATCACTAGTCTAGGTCTACTTCTAAGGACTAAGTGAGTGCAATATTGATTCGATGTAGCACAACTTAACATCAAGAGCTGCGACAGTGGGAGCTTGAGCTTGTTTGTTGAAACTTAATTATAGAAGTCAATTAGGAAGAAAAAAAAAACTTTCCACAAACGAATTAATTCGGAAATGAACTATAGCCTATACTGATTTATCAAATTGTGTTTATTATTAAGCAGAACATTTCTTAAGCTCCAGAACACAGAACTTTTCATATGGCTTTGTGATCAACTATGTATCTAACTCTGATCAGGTCACTTAGAACCACTTGTAAACTATGATTTTCCAGTGATGGTTTACATGTGCAGTAGATTTAAAAGGGATAGGCTTATCGGAGGAAAGTTGCTCAGAAGATATGCGGTGAATCTAAAACGATATCCAGAAAAGTACCTGCAATGTACATGTTTCACTGGATAAGTTCCACAAGATAGAAGCCATCTTGTAATCACATATGCTACCAACCAGGCTAGAACCATCCTAGACACACTACACACCACACACACACAGAGCAACCCAACTCACTCACCCCCGCCCCCCTCTAAAAAGTTTTAGAGTAAACTCAGTAGAACAACACAGTAGAATGAAAGCCCAGGCTCGATCGAAAAGCAAACATCCGTGGCAACACTGTGGACATGTCATTCCCACAAGTGAATGGAGTTTTACATACTTGAACGATCTCGCCCTCCGCACTGATAGTGGCTCCTGCCTTTGAGAATCGTCCTTGCAACCCGGTCGTGTATGTGGTATAATCTCCATTTGGACTTGACTCAAACAGCACTACTTCCACAAAAGCCGTATCCTTGGCGAAAACCGTTCCAAGAGAAGTGGTGACCACGAAGATCACCAATACTACCGAATCGGCTACACAATCTAACCTTCTCCTTGGTAAAATCATCATCTTGCCGGTTGGATATGCGCCGATCGGAACATAATTTCCAAGGGTGATTAGGTGATGGTGCTGAAATGCTGGAAATCGAATTGGAAGCTATATCGATGCGTCAAAAAAAAGAGCGCCGTGTTTTCGCAATTGTGCAACAAAACCGTGCGTTGGCCGAGCGTGTTTATTTCACCATTGCAGCCTTGTCAATTACGTTACTTGCTTGCTAACGCTCCCTCTCTTTCTCTCTTCCTCCCTCTCTCACTCGCTCACTCCCCCTCTGCCCCCCCCCCCCCCCCCCCCAAGCTCTACAAAGCGGATCTCCTTTGATCTCCAAACACGTGATTTTTTATTTTTTTTTCTCCCAAAAGGGTTATCCCCACCCACCAATCTTCCTTACCCTCTACTTTCCACTCCCCACTCTCGAGTGCCAGCACTCTGTTAAGGACGCACGGCGCATTCACCGTTAACACTTGGGGTTAGGAGCTCATAGGTCGAGAAGTAGGCTATACCTTGAATTAAAACCACCCATTCTAACAAACGTGGAACAATAATGTTGAGAAATCCTAATACAGATCTAGTTTAGCTATGGACATTTGATTATTTATCCAATATAGCTAAACTGTGTATAAAACAAACGTGTTTGGTTGTCTCTTTTTGAAGGAGGGATACGCTTAGGTTCGAAGCCCTTCAAAATAGGAACGACCTTAAAACAAACATAGCCTTTTCAAAACACTTCATTATTTTACCCGGCTAATTTTTCAATCTCCCTTCAGATATGTTTGCCTCAGCTATCTATCTGTATCACCAGACATTAATGATAACTTTTCTAAAGTAATCCTCTAGTTGCCAGTTGTTTTTTTGAGAAGAATGCATAATGCCTAAAGCATGTATTGGTGTAAGTCTTTAGAAATAAAAATCTTAGTATTCACTATAGTTACACATTTAATTAAAAAGGCCCATTATAAATGGCTTATGAATAATTAATAAATACTGTTTTATGAAGTATTCATAAAAAGTTTTCTACATTTTTTCAGGCACATTTTAACATGCTTGTAGTGTAGACTGACAACATTTAAATTGTTCTGGTATTATTAACATAATATGCCATACAAGTTGTCAAATGCCCATGTCACTGTTTTGTTTATCTGAATTCCTCTCATCTTCAAACGGATCTTACCCTCATTTTCAAGATGGAGGCATGACAGGCTAATTGCACATAATTTCAGTAATTCTTAGAAACAGCTGTCACAGGTGTTTAAAGCATCACACGTTATTTTCATTTAGCAATGAAAATACATAATCACTGGCTTTGGCACAGGAGAGAATGATGCAAACATTATATGGGATTTCAGCAATATGAACAAAATGAGGATAACCAATATGCATATTAAGTATTATACAAAAATAGACCAACATAAATATGTTGTATTTTGTCAACAATCAACCAGCCTGACAGATTGAATTAAAGAGTATATTGTAAAATTAATTTTTCACCAGACAGTTATATCATTGTGGATCATATAATGGAGCTGCGTTAGGTTAGAGGATAAGTAATCGTTCAATGCCATGTCTTGAATCCTTTATCTAAGGTTTGTGTGTGTGTGTGTGTGTATGTGCATGTGAGAGAAAGAGTTTGTTTGTGTACTGTGTGGAGCTTGGCAGTGCCTGGCTGCTGGAGATACAGCCTGGGTCACCCGTTCAGTCCACTTTTTCCTATTGTGAGGGATCATGTAGGTCTCTGGTCAAATGTAGTGCACTAAAAAGAAGATAAAGTGCCATTTGGAACACAGTCTTTGACTGAGGAAGGGAGTTTTGTTTCGAAAAAGGACAAATATTTTTTTCAACGCATTAAACAAAACAGCTTCATAGAAAACTTGTCACATAAAGATCTTGGTGTTCCATTAAATAAGCCAATTTAATTCAGTGAGATTTAAGGCTTTAAGTATCCACTACTATCTTGTAAACAGCTTTTTGATCATTGCCCGATTTCTCATTTCCAGCTTCAAGTGTTACAAGGGCTTTTTCATCAAGTTGTATGACGTGAGAATACAACACTGCGAAATGTACTTAATAATAAGCTGCCCTGATTATCCACACCCATCCACAGTGCTAGATGTATACATTTATTTCTCAAATATTTCAGCTAAGAAACAGGGTGATTATGAGAACCAAATGCATGAGAGAGTGAGAGGCCTTTTTAGGTCAAGAATGCAGCAGCCTTCGGAAAAGCTGCTTGATGGTCAACATGTGTTTTGATCCAACGGCGGCGATGCAGAGGAAGCAAATGAATTCAAAGGAGTTGAAGCTAGCTAGCTGAATAATAAGATGTTTTTCTTCCTCTTACGCTGCAAGCATGACAATTATTTACAGATCCCATTTTGCCTGATGGTGATGTCACCAGAGAAGTCCACATGTGGCATCTATCTGTCCTGTAACACATAAGGACACATATCCACTCCCACACACACTCTCACACACACACAGACAGAGAGAAACAAAAATACACACACATTTATTTCTCCATTCTTGTGGGGACCAGAAAAACATACCCTTAATCCTAACCCTAAATGTACCCTAAATAACCTAACGTGCATGTCAAATCTCAGTCTAGCCCTAACACCATGCACTAACCCATAATGCCTGAAATTAACCCGATTCCAACAATAACCCCAATCCTAAATTTGCACTAAACCTTTGTGGGGATCATTCGGTCAGATGGCTTACTATCTTGGTGGGTTCCCCAAATGTGTTGTTAGATTTTAATAACACACACAAACACACACACGTACACATTGTATTTATTTTTTAATTATTCAGATCATTTGGAAATGCAAACAATGTAAACTAAATGTAAATGAATGGTAAACAAATGAACCAACACAACATAGATTGAAAAGCTGGCAAGGTAACTTTAGTCGACTGTCATTTACCTTTCAGGCAGGTACATTTCTCTGACAATGAATCCTTTGTAACTAACCTGCCAGCTAGGTCATTGATGCCCAAAACAACTTCGAAATCTCTATTCTATTATGTCAGAGCTTTGAAGACGACTGTAACACACAAGATCCGACTAGTAAAAATAGTTTTGAATGGTCAACCAACTCAGAGTTCCAAATTGAAAACGTAGGCAATATCTTAGATCTGTGACCTTCTGACCTAAAGATCACTGACATATGACATTAGACAATGACCAGTATGCAAATATACCATTCTGTTGTTGGGGTCCGACAACACCAATCCGACCAAGATTTTTTTGTTTTTATAACATGATATATGACACGATAATCTTCTCATCAAACCCTTCAACAAATAATGGCAGACTCAACATACTAAAAATTTTAGCAAATTTGTAAATGTCTGTGAAAAATCTTCAAAATTTCAAAACACTAAAAGGTTAAAAAAGGAACTATTTGCAATGCGGAAGTTAGTTTTATAATGAAATTTCATTTAATTTGCTAATTTTACAAATCACTTTGGTAATATTTATTTTGAAATGTATGGTAAACATTAATGATGAAACGTTTTTGGAATCAAGTCCAAAAACGGTTGTCATGAAGTTAGGGTGCAATAGTACTTGCAGGCTGTCTACTCTATTTATGATTTTTGTCTCACAAAATACTTTTTCAGATGCATACAAATTAAGAAATTCAAGTTAATAATACCTTGCAAGAAGTTGTACAGTGTTTTCCGCTTGGTGCCGAAGACATGTATAGAGTCTACACTAGAGTAAGTTGTGTATATAGAAATAACATGAAAGATGAATAAATCTAGGTATGTATGGCTGACAACACATGTTCAGCAACAACCTGGAAGAAATATGGGATAACAGCCATTGCTTAGGAACAGTCCAACAGATCTTTCTATTTTCCAGCTCACGGGTATGATCTGGAAAACGTTCACGTACTGGATCAGTTGGTTTAACAGCTACGCTAACCTGCAGCCCCAGATACAAGATACAGTATATCATGCTATCAGACAGGTATATACATAAGGATCTGGAGAAAAACACTTCTAAAAGGCTACATTTTCTGTTCAACATCTACAAGTGCACTTGGAATAATGTAAACTCTAGCAAATTCTTAGATAGTTATGGAAGCAATGATTGATCATCCATGAGTTTAAAATAATATCCCAGATCAACCCTTTAATTCCAGAGGGCAAAGATTGAAGTTATTTAAGTCATGAAGCATATCCTAAAGCGTACCCCCACATATTAAACATGAAATAACATTTGTTTGATGGGTACACAGTTTGCAAGCAAGAAGTATTAGGCTACCGACAGTTTTTTACATAGATTGTCATATAGATATGTATTCTTCACTTCAACACTATTGAAAATTAAAGTGAACTTTCATCAAATGGCACTAAAAGATTATCAACAGAAATCTGTTTTCACAGTGCAGAAAAAATAAGTATACCCTTAGCTTAAATATTTCAGCCTCTTTGGCTGAAATAACTTCATGTAGGCTGAAATAACTTCTCTGTCGTTTGATGGCCTTTCCTACGTGCACAGCCCACTTCAAGTACCTCCATTGCATTTTGATAGGATTTAGATCTGGGTGTTGATTATGCCATTCCACAACCCTCTATTTGTTCTTTTTAAGCTATTCTATTGTAGTGTTGCTTCTGTGTTTTGGATCATTGTCCTGTCGCAAGATCCATGTTCGGCCAAACAACTCCACCTTTGAATCATCTGTCCAGAGCACATTGTTCCAGTAGTTTTGGACTTTTCCTAGGAGTTTTCTGGCAAAAGTCAGTCATGTCTTGATGTTCTTTTTTGAGAGATAAGCCACTTCCTTCCTAACCTCCCAAGTAGGCCACATTTGTGCAGTCTCTTTCTGAAGGTTGACTCATGCACTTCAACACTGATTGTGGCAAGAGATGCCTGTAGTTACCTTGATGTTCCCCTTAGAGACTTTTATGAACATATTTATGTCAGATCTTGGACTGAATTTGGCAGGATGACTTGTTGTATGTTGATTGCCAGTGGTTTGGACTATTCACCATTCATACATGATTCATTGTGGAATGATGTACTATGAATTGTTTGGTTTTGTAACCACTCCCAGAATCATCAGCATCAGTAATCGTTCTTCTTAGGGCCTCAGTTTTTATGATATTATGTTAGTCATAATTAACTTAAAAAAACTGATCCACACAAGCCATTTAACAGCTAAATTGGAGAACTAGTTACCTGGCCCAATTTTACTTCTGAACATAGCAAGCTAAAATCATTTTAGAAACCAGATAGAATATGTCAGCTAATAAACAAGCAGTTAAACCTGTAAATTGTTATAAGTTAACTATTGAATCTGCTTTATCACAACACGCATATACACTCACCTAAAGGATTATTAGGAACACCATACTAATACTGTGTTTGACCCCCTTTCACCTTCAGAACTGCATTAATTCTATGTGGCATTGATTAAACTAGGTGCTGAAAGCATTCTTTAGAAATGTTGGCCCATATTGATAGGATAGCATCTTGCAGTTGATGGAGATTTGTGGGATGCACATCCAGGGCACGAAGCTCCCGTTCCACCACATCCCAAAGATGCTCTATTGGGTTGAGATCTCGTGACTATGGGGGCCATTTCAGTACAGTGAACTCATTGTCATGTTCAATAAACCAATTTGAAATGATTCAAGCTTTGTGACATGATGCATTATCCTGCTGGAAGGAGCCATCAGAGGATGAGTACATGGTGGTCATAAAGGGATGGACATGGTCAGAAACAATGCTCAGGTAGGCTGTGGCATTTAAACGATTCCCAAATCACTAAGGGGCCTAAAGTGTGCCAAGAAAACATCCCCCACACCATTACACCACCACCACCAGCCTGCACAGTGGTAACAAGGCATGATGGATCCATGTTCTCATTCTGTTCATGCCAAATTCTGACTCTACCATCTGAATGTCTCAAAAGAAATTGAGACTCATCAGACCAGGCAACATTCTTCCAGTCTTCAACTGTCCAATTTTGGTGAGCTCGTGCAAATTGTAGCCTCTTTTTCCAATTTGTAGTGGAGATGAGTGGTACCTGGTGGGGTTTTCTGCTGTTGTAGCCCATCCGCCTCAAGGTTGTGCGTGTTGTGGCTTCACAAATGCTTTGCTGCATACCTCGGTTGTAACAAGTGGTTATTTCAGTCAAAGTTGCTCTTCTATCAGCTTGAATCAGTCGGCCCATTCTCCTCTGACCTCTAGCATCAACAGGGCATTTTCACCCACAGGACTGCCGCATACTGGATGTTTTTCCCTTTTCAGGAGATTGTCTTGACCAGGACCACACCCCTAAATGCATGGAAGCAACTGTCATGTGATTGGTTGATTAGATAATTGCATTAATGAGAAATTTAACAGGTGTTCCTAATAATCCTTTAGGTGAGTGTATATTCAAAATGTTCCTTCTCTGACACTGCAAGTTATGCTGTCCACTCTTGCTTATTTGATAATGTAAAGGAGACAATATCTCATCTAGTGAAAATAAATCACATTATTGACAGAAAGTGGCTTTTAACCTTTTTATAATATACATTTTAAATTGCACACCAATTTATTCGATTTTGGTGGTGGCACGCTGTATGCCATTAAAATGATCAGCTGTCATGCCATTTGTGGAAGATAGGATTTTATTTCTGTGTAATTGGAAGGTTAACTTCAATTTAGGCTTTAATATCATATCATGACACAGAGAAAACACTGATGTTATGTCATAAAAAGGATGTTATTTGCACTTTCAAATATTATTTTGAAGGAATTTAGAAATGTAATGTATGCAAATTTCACTATTTATGAACTAAATCAATTCAAAACAATTTTGTTTTCAGAATACTGTTATTTACTGCATTAAATTATCTTTTAACTAAATATTATCGCTGGACGCAAGAATAATCTCAATTGTCCATAAACATTCACAAGCCAATCTTATCTCAAATTTGGGAAATAAGTGGTTTTCTTCTCTTTACTCCTTCAAGGGTAATTGTTGTAAATTTTATTAGATAATGATATTATCATTAACAGATGACAACATTATCAATATCAAACCAATAATGAGGGGAACCAACACTACTACTCAGTTGTGGGTTGAGGTTTTAATATCAAGCCTGCCCTCTGCTGGTTTGTAAAATATAAATATAACACATAAGAATAAGAGCCCTTGTTTGAATCCCAATCATTACTGCTTTGTTCACTAACTTAAAATCTTTGGATTTGTGTTTGAAAGGGACTCAGTGTTTCAATATATATCAGAAAAATCACTGAAGGAAGGTGAATAAGTTTGCTTCAGGATAATGGGAAGATTACTGAGACACAGCCCTTAACAAATTCCCTAGGAAGTTAATCTGCACAAATAGTTTAAAGCAATATAGTGTGGCCTAGTGTGGAGCAGCTGTCTGAGACACTCCACCAGTGGACATGCACTGCTGCAACATGGGTTTAAAACAGGCCCACGGCTCTTTCAACAAGACCTAGAAAATATAACTGAAATAGAACTTTAATTAGAATCAATAATTATTTACTTTGAATTTATTCAGGAGTGTTTTCCTCTGATTAACACACAAGAAGACCACAATGTCAAAGTGAAAAATAAAAACTATAAATTGTTCTAAATTATTTAAAACTATAAAACCAAAAATTATTGAATGCATATGGTCACCCCCATCATATAACCCACCTGAATGAGCTGTGGTGCAACCATTTGTCTCTAGAAG
Organism: Esox lucius; assembly: GCF_011004845.1. NCBI lineage: Eukaryota > Metazoa > Chordata > Actinopteri > Esociformes > Esocidae > Esox > Esox lucius. The sequence continues at coordinate 7,534,155 of NC_047581.1, read as the reverse complement.
TCACATCATTTGTTGAGTGGAGTCCATCTCTGTGCATTCACGTTCCACATGATTTCAATCTAAATTGGTTAGTACAATTCATAACAAAACCAACATGATGACAAAGGAGCATTCAAAGGAAATCTGGAAAAGATTCTTCAAAGCACCAATCAAGGTAGGATACAACAAAATTTTCAAGTCATCGAAAATCCTCCAGAGCACAGCAAAGCCCATTATTAACATAAGGAGAGGTGCCCTCAAAAACTGAGTATGCAGGCGAGTAGGACACTAGTCGGAGAGGCCACCAAGAGGCCTTTGGCAACTTGTAAAGATCAGCCTAGAAAACTAGTAAAGATTGAGTGTGAAATGAATGCAGAAAAGTACTGAGAAAACCTGCTAGAGTCTGCAAAAGACCTGGAAGAAAATTAATCCATAGGACAATGACCCCAAACATACAGCCAAAGAGACCTTTCTTAAAAACAAAAAGGTCACTGTCTTGAGTGGCCTAGTCAAAGCCCAGATCTCAGTAAAATGGAGAATATACACTCACCTAAAGGATTATTAGGAACACCTGTTCAATTTCTCATTAATGCAATTATCTAATCAACCAATCACATGGCAGTTGCTTCAATGCATTTAGGGGTGTGGTCCTGGTCAAGACAATCTCCTGAACTCCAAACTGAATGTCAGAATGGGAAAGAAAGGTGATTTAAGCAATTTTGAGCGTGGCATGGTTGTTGTTGCCAGACGGGCCGGTCTGAGTATTTCACAATCTGCTCAGTTACTGGGATTTTCACGCACAACCATTTCTAGGGTTTACAAAGAATGGTGTGAAAAGGGAAAAACATCCAGTATGCGGCAGTCCTGTGGGCGAAAATGCCTTGTTGATGCTAGAGGTCAGAGGAGAATGGGCCGACTGATTCAAGCTGATAGAAGAGCAACTTTGACTGAAATAACCACTTGTTACAACTGAGGTATGCAGCAAAGCATTTGTGAAGCCAAAACACGCACAACCTTGAGGAGGATGGGTTACAACAGCAGAAGACCCCACCGGGTACCACTCATCTCCACTACAAATAGGAAAAAGAGGCTACAATTTGCACAAGCTCACCAAAATTGGACAGTTGAAGACTGGAAGAATGTTGCCTGGTCTGATGAGTCTCGATTTCTTTTGAGACATTCAGATGGTAGAGTCAGAATTTGGCATAAACAGATTGAGAACATGGATCCATCATGCCTTGTTTCCACTGTGCAGGCTGGTGGTGCTGGTGTAATGGTGTGGGGGATATTTTCTTGGCACACTTTAGGCCCCTTAGTGCCAATTGGGCATTGTTTAAATGCCACAGCCTACCTGAGCATTGTTTCTGACCATGTCCATCCCTTTATGACCACCGTGTACCCATCCTCTGATGGCTCCTTCCAGCAGGATAATTCATCATGTCACAAAGCTTGAATCATTTCAAATTGGTTTCTTGAACATGACAATGAGTTCACTGTACTGAAATGGCCCCCATAGTCACCAGATCTCAACCCAATAGAGCATCTTTGGGATGTGGTGGAACTGGAGCTTCGTGCCCTGGATGTGCATCCCACAAATCTCCATCAACTGCAAGATGCTATCCTATCAATATGGGCCAACATTTCTAAAGAATGCTTTCAGCACCTAGTTTAATCAATGCCACATAGAATTAATGCAGTTCTGAAGGTGAAAGGGGGTCAAACACAGTATTAGTGTTCCTAATAATCCTTTAGGTGAGTGTATGGAAAGAGTAAAAAATTGCTGTTCATCAAAGTTCCCCATCCATCATGATGGAGCATGACCAATTTTGCAAAGAAGAATTGAGAAAGATTGTTGTGTCCAGATTCTCAGAACTGGTAGATCCTAATTGACTCATGGCCGTAATTGCTGCCAAAGGTACATTGGCCTAGAAATGAAGTAAAGGGTGAATACTCATGCAATCAATTACTTTATTTTTGTTATTTGTAAGTTATTTACAACCCCATTTCCAAAAAAGTTGGGACGCTGCGTAAAATGCAAATGAATAACAAATTGCAATCTGCCAATAATTTAATCACTATTTTTACCTGAAAATAGAACAAAGACAACATAACAAATGTTGAACCAGAGAAATGTTATTGTTTTTAGAAAAAGATATGCCCATGTTGAATTTGTTGCCAACAACACGTTTCAAAAAGTTGACAGGGGCATATTTATTATTGTGTTGCATCTCCTTTTCTTTCAACAATTCTCTGTATGTGTTTGGGAACTGAGGAAACCATTTGCTGTAGTTTTGAAAGTGAAATGTTTATCCATACTTGCTTGATATAGGATTTCAGCTGCTCAACATTTCGGGGTCTCCTTTGTCATATTATTATTTGTTTCATAATGAGCCATACTTTTCAATGGGTGACAGGTCTGAACTTTTTCACTACGAAGCCATGCTGTTGTAATACATGCAAAATGTGGTTTAGCATTGTCTTGCTAAAATAAGCAAGGCCTTCCCTGAAAAAGACATTGTCTGGATGGCAGCATATGTTGCTCCAAAACTTGTATATAGTGTTCAGCATTAATGGTGCCTTCACAGATGGTCAAGTCACCCATGCCATGTGCACTAATGCACCCCCATACCATCACAGATGTTGGGTTATGAACTATGCACTGATAACAAGCTGGATGGTCCCTTTCCTTTTTAAGCCTGGAGGATGTGGCGTCCATGATTCCCAAAAATAATTTCAAACCTTGATTCGTCAGACCACAGGACAGTTTTCCACTTCGACTCAGCCCATGTTAAATTAGCTCAGGCACTGAAAAGGCAGAAGTGTTTCTGGATCTTGTTTCTATATGGTTTCTTCCTGGCATGGTAGAGTATTAACTTGCATTTGTGGATGCAGCGACATACTGTGTTCAAAGACAGTGGTTTTCGGATATGTTCCTGAGCCCATGCAGTGATGTCCACTACAGAATTGTATCTGTTTTTAAGGCAGCACCGCCTGAGGGCCTGAAGTTCACGACCATCCAATTTTGGTTTTCGCCCTTGTTCCTTGCATACACAGATTTTTCCAGATTCTCTGTAACTTCTAATGATATCATATATTTTAGATGATGAGATCCCCAAACTCTTTGCAATTTTACGTTGAGGAACGTTATTCTTAAATTGTTGCACTATTTCAGTTTTTTACAGAGTTGTAAACCCCTCCCCATCTTTACTCCTGAAAGACTCATCCTCTGTGGGATGCATTTATTGTGTTACTGATTTGTTGCCAATTGACCTAATTAGTTGTGAGATGTTCCTCCAGGTTTATTTTTATTAGCAAAACTCAACTTTTCCAGTCATTTGTTTCCACTGTCCCATATTTTTTGGAACGTGTTGCTGGCATAAAACTTTAAGTGGGCATATAATTTCCAAGAAAAAATAAAATGTCTCAGTTTTAACATTTGATATGTTGTCTTTGTACCATTTTATTGAACATAACTTTTAAATGATTTGCACATCATTGCATTCTGTTTTTCTTAAAATTTTACACAGCGTGCAATCTTTTTCGGAACCAGGGTTGTAAGATAACGGTATGAAAAGACACAGTTACATCAGAAGATTGTTTTATGGAGACTTGTGTTTTTACAGAAAAAGCTCAAACCTGCCTGTTCTATACTTCCATTCAAAATGTAACATTGTTCTCTGAGAATCCACTGGTCAGTATCATATTAGCAATATAAAGATGTACTCACCCTCAAACTCAACTCTGAACCTTGAGGCCAGTTCCGACCCCGTTTGTTCACTGCAACCCTCTAATCAGGGACTTATTTAGACCCGGGATACCATGTGCGTGCGAATAATGATGAGGTTGAACAGAAAACTAGCCGGCTCTGGACATTGTAAGGTAACAGCTGAATTCATCTAATGTACTGTGTATTATGCCTATTTAATGTAATTAGTCAGATGTGCCTTTGCTTCCGTGCAGGTCCTGGCATGGTTTGAACACTGCTTCCCTGCAGGAGACCAGGGTCTCATATCTGCTCTAAATCATTCTAGACAAGCCTATCTGCGGGTAGCTACTGAAATTCAAAATGAGTGGCACCTTGAGGAACATAACATAAATGACACCAGCTTATGGTTGCTTAAGCACCATTTATCCTATAGGATTTCAATATATCACATAGCACACTTGAAACAGTAGTCCAAGCTAACCATAATCCAATAGATATGTCAACAGATGTCCAAACTTAAAGCTGTAACTCAAAATCCAGGGGGGGAGGACATCCTAGAGTTGATTTGTTGTGTCATGTCCCCTCATTATCTCCAAGCCTATAGCTGGATTGACTTCAGAGCAGAAAGTTAAGTTCATGAGTCGCGGGGTGTACAGACTTTCATTCCAGGACAGTTCTTAATTAGTTTAATCAGGTGTTTTGTTGCTGGGCTGGACGTAATGGTTACCAAGTTGCAGAGCTGCCAATTTTACTGAAAATCTTGAAAGTTACTACCAGAAATCTGGTAAATGATGTTAACATGAAATTATGTTACGTAATAAGAAAAATAACATGATACATTTTTACTTACTTTTAGAATATCAAATGTTTTTGAAATTATCTATGATTTAAACATTTTACGATGAGAAAAAAATACAAAATGTTTGGATAAAATTGTGTAAAGGTTTTTTCTGGTAAATTGGTTGGCTTCAATCTTATGGTCTATGCTCTAGGAACAAATAGGCATCATTAATTTTGTTTTTAAAAAGTACAAATTGTAAGTACAACTATATCATATAATACCAAAATCACAAAGATTCTGTATACAGTACTGTGCAAAAGGTTTAAGCACCTGAAAGTCAAATTAAAGTCATTTATTTGGATAGTGTTTATTTGCAAAAAATTATATTTTATATATATATATATTTTATATATAATCACATTGTATGATTTTAAATAATGAATTAGCATTTTATTGCATGACATAAGTATTTGATCACCTACCAACCAGTAAGAATTCCGGTTCTCACAGACCTGTTAGTTTTTCTTTAAGAAGCCCTCCTTTTCTCCACTCATTACCTGTATTAACTGCACCTGTTTGAACTCGTTACCTGTATAAAAGACACCTGTCCACACATTCAATCAAACAGACGCCAACCTCTCCACAATGGCCAAGACCAGAGAGCTGTTTAAGGACATCAGGGATAAAATTGTAGACATGCACAAGGATGGGATGGGCTACAGGACAATAGGCAAGCAGCTTGGTGAGAAGGCAACAACTGTTGGCGCAATTCTTAGAAAATGGAAGAAGTTCAAGATAACGCTCAATCTGCCCTCGGTCTGGGGCTCCATGCAAGATCTCACCTCATGGGGCATCAATGATCATGAGGAAGGTAAGGGATCAGCCCAGAACTACACGGCAGGACCTGATCAATGACCTGAAGAGAGCTGGGACCACAGTCTCAAAGAAAACCATTAGTAATGAAGAGTACATATGATAAAAAATACAGACTTCTACATGCTTTGTAAGTGGGAAAACCTGCAAAATCGGCAGTATCAAATACTTGTTCACCCCACTGTATATCTAATGCTCTGTAAATTGTTTTGTAACCTTCTCCTGACTGATATCTTTCAAAAATGAGATCCTTCTGATGCTTTGGAAGCTCTCTGCAGACCATTGCTTTTGCCCTGAGATGCAACTAAGAAAATGTCAGTAAAATCTTACTAGAACAGCTGAACTTTATTTGTGATTAATCAGAGTCACTTTAAATGATGGCAGGTGTGTAATGATAATGTTCTGTTTAACATGAGTTGGAATGTGATTGGTTAATTCTGAACACATCCACATCCCCAGTTATGAGAGCGTGTGCACACTCATGCAACTAGGTTATTGTAAGGTTTTTATTTTTCCTTTTTCCCCCTTGAAGATTTCAGTTTGTTTTTCAATTGAATTGTTCACAATATTGGTCACATTAAAAGTGGAAAAAGTTCTGAAATGATTTATATCTTTGTCTCATTCTTATACATCACAAACACCTGCCATTTTAAAAGGGTTGTGTAGTCTTTTTATATCCACTGTGTATATATTATTATTAAAAACACTTAAATTGCCTTTGTTTGACTTCCAGGTGCCTAAGACTTCTGTACAGGACTGTATGTTAAATGATGGCTGGCTATGCAACCCTCACTGGAACAAATGCCTGCAAAGCCAATTAGTTGTTTCCAACTGTGTGTTTGTGCTGTTTGTGATGACTGGGGTGGGGCATACACACTCATCTCTGAAGAGGATGGACAAGATTCCGATAACTCTCGCTTTGACTGGAACTAAAGGAGCTATAGTAGCCAACCTTTAGTTGCAGAACCTCATATAGGTTGACAGAAATGTTTAACATATCAAAACCCATAAGATCTTGGCAAAACGCATTTCTTATCAACAATTTATTTCATAACAAGAAAGTAAAAGTAGGCAAGTTCTGCCAGGCCGCAAGTAGAAGTTATTGTGGAGAACTAGGGAGGGGGTTTGAAAAAGAAATATTTATGGGCCAATGCCAGCTTTGTTATGAGAAGTGACCATATACTGTTGCTGTGATAATCCATAACCTATTGTATGGAACACCATTTGCGAATGGTGTAAACCGATTACTGATGTCTAATTAAAAGCTATACAGTAGTCTACGCATAATTAAAACAATGTTAAGTAGTTATTTTGAATTTTCGTAATAATTTGGTTTCAGGAAACTATTTTCAGTTTTCCTTTTAAAATAGTTAAAAAACAGATTAAAAGTCTAATTGTCTGTATCCAACTCTAAGAACCTCGGGGAAGGGAAAAACATGAATGCTACTGGTTTGTAAATCAACATATATTCGCATAGTTAACTTATTTCTTCACAAATTTCAGTCAAGCGGATTAGTTTGAAACTGCTCTTCTAGGATGAGACAGCCGTTTTGGCTTACTATATGTAGCTACTGAAGTTTGTAGCTGGTGACGTTTTAGTTTATCCTCAACTAACCCTAATTTGTTTTGTCCCTGGCTGGATTTGATACCCAGTCTCCTGTGTGGTAGGCTGCATCTCTAACCACTACACAGTCAGTCAGGTTCCGTCTGTCAGAAAAAATAGGCTTAATTAAATAAAACCATTGTTTTTTGTGAAGTCACACTCAGTGACAAAAACACTTGTGAGTGAAGATTGCATATCAACCTTTAATTGGTTTCAATATTATTAACTTTTCTGTCAGTCTGAAGTTCTGCAACTTGGAAGATATGATAACTCTAGTGTTGTAGAATTTTAGAGTTACTGGAACCTGCTATCTGGAGCCGAGGGAGCAGGTTCCAGTCCCGCCTGTCCCCATCATTACAACAAGCACAAACACAGTTGGAAACGACTAATTGTTGGTGCTATTAATTGAGTGTTTGCTCTGGCAGTGAAAAGCAGGGGAAGGGTCTGGGTGGCCAGCACCCCCACATCTTTTCTCCTCCTCTCTGCCTCCCTCCCACTCTCCATCTTTCCTGGATTATATTGGCAGTCTTGGATGAGATGAAATATCTTTAATTCCTCAACCAGTACTGGCACAAGTTGGCTGGCTCTTCTATACGTCTCAGCGTGTCTCAAAGCGGTAAGGGAATCTCCATGCATGGTTAAATCTTTTTTCATTTAAAACAACAACAATACATTTCACCAAAGCTCCATGGAATTGGTCTAGCCTTTGACAGGGGAAAGTTGGATGCCAGTTGATCACAGGGTGGGGAGGACAGGTCCCTAGCTCAGCTTCCACTGTTCCCGCATACACGCGAACCAAACCTCAGGTAAGACGTATCCTGGCTGAGCTGTTGATTTGCAGGCTGCCTGTCCTGCCAGTCCTTTGTGATTTGTGGGTTCTGTGATCTGACGGACCGTTTTCCCTTGCATAATTGGTGTTCTCCCCCCTGCGGTTAAACACTCAGCCAAGTGAAGAACACAGCAGTGCAGGAGGCCTGGGAGCATGTTGAGGGAGAGGGAGGAGATGGAGAGAGGGAGGAGATGGAGAGAGGAGATGGAGAGAGGGCGAAGAGGGAGGAGATGTAGAAAGAGAGGAGATGGGGAGAGAGGAAGAAAGAAAATTAGGACTTTGGGAGAGAGGTAGGAGATATGGAGAGCTGGAGTAAATATGGATAGCTGGAGATGGTGGAGAGAGGGTGGAGCAAAGGGGGGGGGGTGAGGACAGAGGGAAGAGATGTAGAGATGAATGAAAAGGAGAGAGAAGAGATGAGAGGAAGGAGATGGAGTAAGGATACAAGGTGTGAAAGGAGAGCGTGAATGGAGAGGAAGACAGGGTTGAGACCGAGTTAAAGGAAGAAGGACAGAGTGAGAGAAAGATGGGAGACGGGTATGAGTGGAGAGGAAGAGGGGTGTGAGAGATGTTGAAGGACAGACAATGTCCCAGACTGTATGCTTTCTCATGCACTGAGTTCCTCAGGGTTTTCCACCTTTCCCCTTTCGTTCCCAGGCTCATTTCCAAATCCCCTTTCCTCGGAACATGTCACTACCTGTCACACTCCTTCACGCTGCAGTTCTTTGAACTTTACTGCTGAACATTTATGTGCTCAGGCATTGATCTGCTTCTTCAAGCTTCATTTTTTTCAAAGGACTTTGATTGATCCAGGTTGACCAGACTGTTCCACACAGCAATACACATTACTTACAGCTCGACTGTTAGGAAATATGCCTGTTTAGTTCTGTTGTTGGATGAAGTTTGTCTTTTAACAAGATGCACTGGCATCGACCGATCGCCACCAACCAGCCAGAATGATCAGGCTTACTCTCTGCTGTTCTTTTTTTGAGGGTCTTATTTGTTTATTGGCTCGTGTATATTTTTAGCAGCAGAGTTGAGGTGCAGTGCAGTGCTTGTGTGCGTGTGTCTATGTGAGCGCATATGACTACTTAATTGTCAGAATATCACTTACTAATATTAATGAATCATTGAGAGGAACAATTATTACTGTGAAGACAATTTAAATGACTTCTTTCACTCCATTCCCCCCTGAGTCCATACCTGTCCCTGCAAGCCTTAAAAGGTGCATGTGCCCCACCTTAGAAGGACAGAAACACACTCGGAGAGGCCCTGTTGCTCAGAGGCTCTGGTGTGTGTGTGTGTTCACTATGGAATTAGGGCCTATTGAAATAATTCTCCCTAATCTACACTTCAAAGTCAGCATTCGCCCTGGGGCAGATCTGTCTAAGGGGCGGGACAACGGAGACTGAGGCGGTGTCAGTGCTTCTCAACACTTCAAAACCTCAACTATTCTGCTTGGAACCATTTGAAAAGTGAAATTAAATAACAAATCAGCGCCATAGGTAATTATTATGAAAAGGAAAAAGTTAATAGTAAATGTTTTACCTATACTGTTGTTATTTTTCCCACGTCCAATGAAATTACCACAATTTTACTATAATACCATAACAATACCAACATCAACATTAACAACAATAAAAAAATTATAAGTCTGACAGTCATTTGTCATCAAAGACATTGCTATTGATGGGGGGGGGTTCGACTGTCCTCCAGTCTAGACAATTTCGGAGTATGGCACGAAAGCAAACACTATCAGTGAGATCAAAGCAGTGTCTTTCTTTCTTCTGTCCCCCCTTTCTCCTTCTTATCTTTCCCCTCTCCTATCTCTCTCCTATCTCTCTCCCTCTATTATTGCTCTCTCCTGGCTATCTTCTGTCTCTCTCCCTCTCTGTAGCCATTTTGGTCTAAAGTGGCAGCAACAATACTACACAAGAGGTTGAGTTACTATTTATACACAAGAGTCCGTGGAGCGTGCAGCCTACAATTCTCACATCACTGCATCGCTCTGAGGGTCCAAACCAGGCCTTCTCTTCCACCTTCTCTCTTTCTCTCAATTGGCCCTTTGTTGGCGTAGTGCTGACGTTATGTTTTTAATGAAGAAAAGAGATGATGAGGTAGGCAGGGTTTCTATTCAGAGAGCAACTCTGCACTGTATTATTGCATAATGCAATTAAGGGGCGCTTTACCCCCAACTGGAGGGGGCTTCTTTCCTCTTGACGGAGCATGCTGACTGTTGGCTCTGGGAAAAGTAGGGGACTCCAAGGCTACATCCGAAATGGTTTTGTATTCCCTATTTCCTTAAGGGCCCTTGTCAAATGCACTGCACTTTTATAAGTGGCTGTGCACAGGCAATATGATGCAACTGGGCCTGCAGTTTGTTGCACATTAGAGATTTTGTCAGCTTTTAACTCTGCTCTGTCCCTTTGAAGAGTACAGTTGCAGGAAAAAATCTCAGAACTGGTAGACACTGGTAGTGGAGGTGGGGGCAATTCTTTAATTTCTTGTAATTTTTAGAGATGAAACCCGAATTAAAAAAAATAATAAAAATAAACATCATCTGCTTTCTGAAATAAACAATAAAATTTAAGACAATTTTGAAGTTCTAAAAAAACAAGGCGAAACACAAAAATGCTGAGTAGACTCAGAGATCAAACATACATTCAGATTAATCAATTTCTGGAATTAGGGTTGGCTACTTTTGTCTAAAGGTAACAAATGATGTTGGGTACAGTGCGCATTGTATTGACTTACATGCAGTAATTCATACTGAAACTGTTGCCTGTAATAATATCCTGGATGCCAGAGGCGTTGCTAGGATCACAATACATTTGGGTCTTAGACACCCCCCACCCCCCTGGGACAGAAATTACAGGGTTAATGTACATGAAAAAAATATTGCTGTACATGCTAGCAGCCTACACGTCTACATTAATATAATGCACAATTGGAATTATAGACGAATAGATCAGGGGAAATGTTTTTATTATAATTTATTTTGGTAAATATGAGAGCTATAGCCTCAGACGCCCAGGCCTAATGATGCCACTGCTGGGCGCTATAATGAACCTCCACTTAATGTGGCAGCCTCAGTCATATGACGCTGCCGTAGTCAAGGAGCATTAGTAGTGTCAGCTAAAGAATCTGCTTACTGATACTTAGCGAGAGCCATGACCAATTTTAATACACAGATTTCATTCTCAGCTTCTTTCTTCTCAGTTTTATGCTTAAACAGTTGAGCCTATTTTTGTAACCAGAGACACCGTAAATATGGACACAATATTCACATTTCAGGTTAATACCATTTATCTGTAACTATAATATGTATTTCTTATAGATCCTGATCAAAGTTGGGATTGATACCACTAACAACAAAAATATAGTCAACAAGTAAGGGCAGTTTACAATTTTTCAGTAAGTACTCACCAGAGGTGGGGGACTCGAGTCACATGACTTGACTCGAGTCTGACTCGAGTCACAATTTTCAGGACTTGTGACTTGCTTGATTAAAGTATGAAAATGACTTGACTTGACTTTGACTTGAGAACAAGTTACTTGAGACTTGACTTGAAGTGGAAGACTCGACAATGACTTGAACTTATAATAAACAAACAGCAATACAATTATTTTATATGTTGTGACATCAGCACCACTAATCAGCGTATGTGCCTTTAACGCTGCACAATTCAAACCGCGCCAAACATGGCAGACAGTAACGTTAGTCGAGCTCCACAAATAGTATCGTTTGGATACAAGGACTTTGAACTGGACCGTGTGAATAAAAAAAGATTTGCCAGATGCAAAATATGCAACAACGTCAAATATCATTCGTTATTTTAAGAACCACAAGGACAGGTAAGAAAGTAATCTCTTTATATTCAGTTTCACTAAGATCTATAACGATTAAGTTACTAATGTAATGAATTAATCTTTTGTTTGTCATAATTTGGCCTTGGTTGCATATTATGTTTGTTTTTTTCATGTTAGAAATGTGACCATTATCATTACTGAATACGTCTGGTAAATAGGGAATTTGACTATAACGGTGGCAACTTTTAATGTTGATGGGCATCTTAAAATGAGCGGGCATGTATATTATTACACGTAGGCTATAATGTCTGTATTAAATGTGGGCATTTTTAAGTGTTTGTGGACTGCGTGTGGAAACTAAAAAGAATTGTGCTTACAGCATAACAGTTAACTTTACTGCATGAAAGGCTAACATGGAGGCGCCGATGTGATTGCTAGCACCTAAACATTTCGAAGAGTTTTTTTTTACTCATACAGACAAGAATAATTACAGCGTAATTACATATTAGGCCGTTTTTCAGTCACAATAATTAGTTTATAAGGTTGTTATTATTATCCCTTATTACATGGATTGGCTGAATTCCAGTGCAGCATGCGTGTTATTTCTTGATAACAAACCGTTGCCATGAAAAACAGCGCGTTGCTATGGACGCAGCAGGATTCTAACTAGAGACGGAACGGACTATTTTCTTTAGAGGAAGCAATACAATCGTTTTTAAATCAATAAATTCCTTTTGAAATCAATATTTTGTGTCAAATTATAGATTTATTTGGTAGGTAGCCATGTAATAAGCGGGATAAGGTATAGCGAGGGGGTTGTTATAGCGAATACAACCACTTCAGGCTGATTCAAGATCCCTCCGCTTCGTCCCCCCAAAAAATTGTACCGCGGAGGAGAACAATATTTGATTTTGAAAACGAGCTTCGCACCAAGCGCACGTCAGAAACAGAGGACAGTGTGTGTGTGTGTTCATCTCTTTAGTACTGTGACTTGACTTGAAACTTATAAGGACTCGACTTGACTTGCTTAGGGTGAACCCTTGACTTGACTTGCTTGATTTATCTGAACTGTGACTTGAGACTTGACTCGAGACTTGATGGTTAAGACTTGAGACTTGCTTGGACTTGACCATGTGTGACTTGTCCCCATCTCTGGTACTCACGTATTCAGAAAACCTAATGTACAGTATCTCCCGCTGTAGATAGACATTAACTTTTATCTGTATATATTTATTTTCATTTTTAGGTTTCTTTCAGCCATGCCAAGGCCAAATGATGAAAGAGTAGTGAAGAGGCCTGCATGTTGCCTTTTATCCATGCAGTTAACCCCATCTTTATCAAGGCATGTTGTAGATATAGTGCTATGAACTTGTGTAAAGCCTGACTGTTTTTTAGAACACATTTCATTGCTAAGAAAAATCTAAGCTAAGAATATACAGTATCAGTTTTCACATGATTTGGTCCCCTTTTTCACCCTCCCCAATATTCCTGGTATTATATACTCTGTGTCTTTGCAGCAACTCCCAACAAGCTCAAGAGAGTTAAAGATCATAGTATGTCTTCCTTCTAGGCATCCACACCATTCTGTTTTGTTTTTTTCCCAAACATTAATCTGGAAGGGTGTGATGAAAAAAGAAAATCCTTGCTGATGTTGCCACCCCTAACGTAGTCATTGCCTTATGGGAGATGATTCCACAATCACAAAAATGTATAAAGTATAACTGGCCAAATGAATTGAATGAAATTGGGGTTAAAAGAATGCTCTTTTATGGACTATGGACCTCCTAGTGCAAACCACTAATTAATGAATCTTTCAGGTCTATGTGGGGGAGGGGTTTGGTTAGCCTGGGAATCTACAGAATTAGGATTTAAGTCTGGGATGACTAATCTGAAATAAAAGTGATTAATTGGACAGTTACAATATTACAGTAAGTGTTAATGCTGGTCCTAAAAACTGAAAATGCCCTTATGAGCCAGTGTTTATGGAATGGATAAAATTATTAATTAAACAATATGGGATTAAATTATGTTAGCAAAGATGGTGGAGGAAAATTATACAAACCCCAAAAGGCTACAGGAATGATTCTTATCCTCCCAGAGAGAATAAGTAATACACAAAAATCTGCGCTATGAAATATCTTGCCATAAAAAAAATATTTTAATGTTTTGTGTTTACAAAATTAGTTCTCACATAAGACATACATGACTGAAAACGTCTCTTATTCAGTTCTAAGTTGTGATGTCAAGGTCAAAACTTGCTCAGGCAGGGAAGCAGTGGAATTTGTGCAGTTTTCTGCATAGACAGAGATCAAACATTAAAATAACCTTAGTTTCACTTTCTTATTCCAAGATCAACATTTCTCTTTATAGGGTGATTTGCAGTAAACCTCCTCTTGGAAGCTGCTTTGCATTACAAAATTTGCAAAATGTCTACGTTGAAGTGGAGGGCCGATCTGCTTCCTATCAGGGTTCAGGTTGAGTTTATTTCCAATGAAAAAGAGTGACAAGGGTGAGTAGGGGCAAAACAATTATGTTTAATTGAAACTACAGCTGTGGTGGTTAAAGAAAGATGAAGGAATTTATCCAGAGACAACCAGAAAGAATAATTCTTATTGTGTGAAATAATTGGATAGGCTCAGTGGCTATTAAAAGCATTCACCCCTCTTGGACCTTTCCACATTTTACTATGTTATATCATGAAATCACAATGGATTTTCTTCCACTGGTCAATATACTAAGTTCATAAAATCTACTAATTGTTCTATAACCCGTTTCCAAAAAAGTTGTGACACTGTGTAAACAGAATGCAATGATGTGCAAATCATTTAAACCCTATAATCGATAGAAAATAGCGCAAAGACAACATATCAAATGTCGAAACTGAGAAATGTTATTGTTTCATGAAAAATATGTGCCCACTTTGAATTTGATGCCAGCAACATGTTACAAAGAAGTTGGGACAGGGGCAACAAAAGACTGGAAAAATTGTGTAATGCTACAAAAAACTAAATTAGGTTAATTGGCAACAGGTCAGTAACATGATTGGGTATTAAAACAACATTCCAGAGAGGATGAGTCTTTCAGAAATTAATATGGGGAGGGGTTCACCACTCTGTGAAAAACTGCAGGGGAAGTAGTGCAACAATTTAAGAATAATCTTTCTCAATGTAAAACTGCTAAATAACGGTACATAATATAATTCAACGATTCAGAGAATCCGGAGAAATCTCTATACACAAGGTACAAGGCCGAAAACCACTGTTGGATTGCCGTTCTATTCTGGCCCTCAGACAGCCCTGCATTAAAGCTTCCGAAAACCATTGTCTATGAACATACTAATTCCGCGTGATGATTGGAGGATCTGACGATCTGTCAAACTGCATCTCCTTTTGACTGACAGCGGTCTGTACTATAAGAAGTCACTGAAGCTATTTCGCGCTCAGTCCCATCACGGATTCCTCAAGTGTATTCAAAAGACAAACTGCTGCAATATTTCTTGATATTTGTTTGGTGAAATTGCTAGCCAATTTGCATCATACATTTCACACAATTATAGGCTACACCACAACCCCTTGTTTCAGTTTTACAAAGTTAAATATTTTTTTTTTAGATTACAGTAGTAGGCTAGGCTAGCGTCGTACGCGGGTGAAACTGCGCATGATGGCAGACAGTGCTAATATTGTCGACCTGATTTTAGTGAAGCCATTAATAGTAAATTAAATTAATTAGTAAAATTATATTTGTAAAAAAAATAAAATAATTAACTTTGGAACAGAACAATATGTGTTATTGTCTGGGGTCCAAAAGACCTCAAAGACCCCCAGGGTCACTACAAATGAAGACCATCAGAGGATTATAATGTAGGCCAAAAATGAGCTTCCCCTCTTTGAAAGACCAGCAGCCGTCACTGTTCAAAAGGCAGCATCCATGATGCTATGGGGGTGCAGTTCAAAAGCCAGCATCCATAATGGTATGGGGGTGCAGTTCAAAAGCCAACATCCATGATGGTATGGGGTTGCAGTTCAAAAGACAACATCTGTGATGGTATGGGGGTGCAGTCCAAAAGCCAGCATCCATGATGGTATGGGGGTGCAGTTCAAAAGCCAATATCCGTGATGGTATGGGGTGCAGTTCAAAAGCCAACATCTGTGATGGTATGAGGGTGCAGTTCAAAAGCCAGCATCCGTGATGGTATGGGGGTGCATTAGGGCACATGGCATGGGTGACGTGCACATCTGTGAAGGCACCATTAATGCTAAACAATATATACAGGTTTTGGAGCAACATATATGGCCATCCAGATGATCTTTTTCAGGGAAGGCCTTGCTTATTTCAGCAAGACAATTCCAAACCACATTTTGCACATATGACAACAGCATGGATACGTAGTAAAAGAGTCTTTGTGCTTAAATTGGCCTGCCTACAGTCATTGAAAAAATATGTCGAAGACCCCGAACTGTTGAGTAGCTGAAATCCTATACCAATCCTATATCTAAACGTGTCTACCTCGGGAACCTCATTTCTGCTATCCCTGAAGTTCATTTGCACATGCCACCTTGAACCTTCAATTTGCCTGCACATTAAAATTGGAATTGTGCTTGCATTTTTCAGTTGTTACATGTACCATAGGCAGAAATCCGGGGAAGGACATGGGGGACATGACCCCCCCCCCCCCCCATCTTGGGGAAAACTATGATTTGTCCACCCCAATATATAAATGTAAACATAAATATGTAATTTCAATAATAGTAATGAGACGCAATAAAAGTACTTGTGCTCATTATAGACACATTTAAGTTAAAATAATTGCGACACCCCTCACAGTGGTTTGATCCACTGCCCCCCAGCCCTCAGCATTGGCACATTGTGCAGGTACAGTGCATGTGTGGGAATCTCACAGTGTCGTTGGTGGTTAACTTTCAGTCAGTAGTTCAAACAAAGGATATGACAGACATTTCTTTACTTCTGCTACTCAGTACAATAAAAAAAACATTTCTAACGGTCACCAGCCTTCATTTTCTATGCATTGAATTACAGGTCACTCGTTATGTTATCTAGCGGTTAGCCGACGTTTGCTGGCAAGCTACAGTAACATCAACCAGCTTTTGCAGCTGTTTGAATTCTAGTCAATGAGAAAAGCTTGCAGTGTAGTGTTCCTTAGATGGCAAGGTGATAGTGTTCGTGACTACCATCTGAAATGCACGTAGCTAACCTGGGCTAATCCAGTAAAAAAAATATATATGTACACAATAGCTGAATATTTGCAGAGTTACAGTAGGAAGCAAACCGATGGTGTAAACTACAACAGTATTACAGAACTATTTTTGGTGTCCCGCTCAAAAATTGCTCTTGAGAATATGTTACGTAATTGTCCCCCAAAACTTGATATTAGATTTTCACCCCTGACATGTACATGTCTACATCAGGAACCTTGTGGCTGCTATCCCTGCATTTCAGTTGCATATACTGCCTTACATCTCCAACCTGCTCGATTGCAGTCAGAATTGCCATTTTGCAGTCAGAATAGCCATTTGCCTCATCGCACAACTATTAATTTCCCACATCTACATACATGTACTTAGTACTTGCATATTTTCGACCCTCCCCTATTAGTCTCCATTGCTCTTTTAGAATTGCCATTTGCCCTGTATTTGCCTTCATTGCACAACTATACATTCCACTTGTAACATACACTATACTTAATACCTGTACATTTCCTGCCCTCTTTTATTTGCACTTCAGGTTAGATGCCAACTGCATTTAGTTGTACTATACTCACGCTGTTCAGTTATAATATAGTTGAATATAATCTAATCAAGCAAGAATGGGAATACATTTCACTTTCAAAACTACAGCAATTGGTTTCCTCAGTTCCCAAACGCTTACAGAGTATTGTTAAAAGAGGTGTTGTAACACAGTGGTAAACATGCGCCTGTACCAACTTTTTTGAAACCTGTTGCTGCATTAAAAACAAATGGGCACGTATTTTTTCCAAAAACAATAACATTTCTCATTTTCAACATTTGATATGTTGTTCAATTAAATATAGAGACAAATGATGCCTAAAACAGCATTCTGTTTTATTTTGCATTTTACACAGAATCCCAAATTTTCTGGAAATGGGGTTGTACATCTCTCTCTGGGAGCCATCACCTTATCGTGGTGGAGAGGTTTGTGTGTTCCTATGAACCTGAGGGCTGTGTTGTCCGGGCCTTAGTGCTCCTGGTAGGGTTTCCAAGGGCAAAGTGGTCTCAGGGGAGGAGCCAGACTAAAAATGGTTCAAAATACCCCTATGTACAAACGAGAAAGAGGAGTTACCCTGCCCTGAGGAAGCCCGGGGCCTGAGGAAGGCTCGCCGGCGAGCGCCTGGTGGCCGGGTTTGCCGCGGAGCCCGGTCGGGCATAGCCTGAAAAAGCAACGTGGCATCCCCCTCTCCATCCTCACCACTCATGGGAGGAACCGCTGGGGTTGGGTGCGCTGCCATATGGGTGGCAGTGAAGGCCAGGGGCCTCGACAGACCAGACCTGGGCGGCAGGGGCTGGCTCTGGGGACGTGGAACGTCACCTCTCTGTGGGGGAAGGAGCCGAAACCTGTGAGGGAGGTGGAGCGCAATCAGTTAGATCTGGTGGGGCTTACATCCACACACAGTCTTGGTTCTGGAACTGTACTCCTGAATAGGGGATGGACTTTATTCTTCTCTGGAGTTGCCCAGGGTGTGAGGCGCCGGGCGGAAGTTGGGATACTCACAAGCCCCTGGCTGAGTGCCGCTATGTTGGAGTTTACCCCAGTGGATGAGAGGGTCACCTCCCTACGCTTACGGGTTGTGGGGGGGGGTCTCTGACTGATGTTTGTGCATATGCCCCGAACAGCAGTTCGGAGTACTTGGCCTTCTTGGAGACCCTGAATGGAGTCCTGTATGGGGCTCTAGTAGGGGATTCCATAATTCTGCTGGGGGACTTCAACGCACACGTGGGCAATGATGGAGACACCTGGAGAGGCGTGATAGGGAGGAACGGCCTCCCTGATCTGAACTCGAGTGGTCGTTTGTTATTAGAGCTCTGTGCTAGTCATGGATTGCTCATAAGTGTATGTAGTACCAGAGCACCCTAGGCCGAAGGTCGATGATTGATTTTGGGTTTTGGGATTGTGTCATTGGATCTGAAACTGCATGTTTGGACACTCGGGTAAAGAGATGGGCGAAGCTGTCAACCGATCACCATCTGGTGGTGAGTTGGGTCAGGGGGTGGGGGAAGACTCTGGACAGAACGGGAAAACCCAAACGAGTAGTGCGGGTGAACTGGGAATGTCTGGAGGAGGCCCCGTCCGAAAGATCTTCAACTCACACCTTCGGCTGAGCTTTTCTGGCATCCCTGTGGAGGTTGTGGGCATTGAACCTGAGTGGTCGATGTTCAAAGCCTCCATTGCCGAAAGCTGCGGCAGGGAGCTGTGGTCTAAAGGTCTTAGGTGCATCAAGGGGCGGTAACCCTTGAACACCCTGGGGGACACTGGTGGTCAGGGAAGCCGTCCGACTGAAGGAGGCCTTCTGGGATATGTTATCCTGGAGGACTCCGGAGACGGTTGCAGTGTACCGACAGACCCGAAGGGCTGTGACCTCTGCTGCGAAAGAGGCAAAACAGCGGGTGTGGGAGGAGTTTGGGGAAGGCATGGAGAAGGACTTTCGGTCGGCACCAAGGTGTTTCTGGAAAACCGTCCGCCACATCAAGGAGGGGAAAACGGGGAACTATCCAAGCTGTGTACAGTAAGGACGGGACACTGTTGACCTCAAATGAGGAGGTAATTGGGAGATGGAAGGAACACTTTGAGGAACTCCTAAATCCCACTAACACGCCCTCTATAGTGGAGGCAGAGCTGGAGGCTGATGGGGAAGCATCGTCAATCTCCATGGCAGAAGTCCCTGAGGTAGTCAAACAACTCCACAGTGGCAAAGCTCCGGGGATTGACGAGATCCGTCCAGAAATGTTGAAAGCTTTGGGTGTGGAGGGGATGTCTTGGATGACACGCCTCTTCAACATTACATAGGAGTCGGGGAAAGTGCCTAAGGAGTGGCGGACCGGGGTGGTGGTTCCCCTGTTCAAAAAGGGGGACCTGAGGGTGTGTGCCAATTACAGGGGTATCACACTTCTCAGCTTCCCTGGGAAAGTCTACTCAAAGGTACTGGAAAGGAGGGTTCGGCAGATAGTCGAACCTCAGATTGAAGAGGAACAATGCAGATTCCGTCCTGGTCGGAACAACCGACCAGCTCTTTACTCTTGCAAGGATCCTGGAGGGGACCTGGGAATATGCCCATCCAGTCTACATGTGTTTTGTGGAATCTGGAGAAGGCGTATGACCGGGATATTGTGGGAGCTGCTGCGGGAGTATGGGGTGAGGAGGTCCCTTCTGAGGGCTATCCAATCCCAGTATGTCCAAAGTGAGAGCTGTGTTTGGGTTCTCGGTAGTCAGACTCATTCCAGGTGGGGGTTGGCCTCCGCCAGGGCTGCGCTTTGTCACCAATCCTGTTTGTAACTTTTATGGACAGGATATCGAGGCGTAGTCTGGATGGGGAGGGATTGCAGTTTGGTGGGCTGGGGATCTCATCGCTGCTTTTTGCGGATGATGTGGTCCTGATGGCATCATCGGTCTGTGACCTTCAGCACTTACTGGACCGGTTCGCAGCTGAGTGCGAAGCGGTTGGGATGAGGATTAGTACCTCTAAATCTGAGGCCATGGTTCTCAGCAGGAAACCGATGGAGTGCCTCCACTGGGTAGGGAATGAGGTGTTACCCCAAGTAAAGGAGTTCAAGTATCTCGGGGTCTTGTTCGCGAGTGAGGGGACAATGGAGCGGGAGATTGGCCGGAGCAGTGGGGGCGGTATTGCATTCGCTTTACCGCACCGTTGTGACGAAAAGAGAGCTGAGCCGGAAGGCAAAGCTCTCGATATACCGGTCAATTTTCGTTCCTACCCTCACCTATGGTCATGAAGGTTGGGTCATGACCGAAAGAACAAGATCGCAAGTACAAGCGGCTGAAATGGGTTGTCTCAGAAGGGTGGCAGGCTTCTCCCTTAGGGATAGGGTGAGAAGCTCAGCCATCCGTGAGGAACTCGGAGTAGAGCCGCTGCTCCTTTGCATCGAAAGGAGCCAGTTGAGGTGTTTCGGGCATCTGGTAAGGGAGGTGTTCAAATTGAAATAAAGCTCATTTAAATCTGCTGTAAACTTGTACAAACTTTTCTGAACATGTTTATGTTTGAGAGTGGCTCTATCTCCATTGGTTTAACAAATATTCTATTCATTATTTTATGTAATTATCGACTTGGTGTGTTCCAGGGTCATTTCTGCTAAGGTTCAGCAAAGGCGGATGTCTAATTATTATCAGTATATACACCAATCAGCCATAACATTATGACCACTGACAGGTAAAGTGAATAACACTGATAATCTCGTTATCCTGGCACCTGTCAGTGGGTGGGATATATTAGGCAGCAAGAGAACATTCTGTCCTCAAAGTTGATGCGCTAGAAGCAGGAAAAATGGAAAGCGTAAAGATCTGAGCGACTTTGACAAGGGCCAAATTGTGATGCCTAGAGGACTGGGTCAGAGCATCTCCAAGACTGCAGCGCTTCTGGGGTGTTCCCGATCTGCAGTGGTCAGTACCTATCAAAAGTGGTCAAAGCAAGAAAAAGCGGTGAACAGGCAACAGGTTCAGGGTCAACTCTCATTGATACACGTGAGGAGTGAAGGCTGGCCAGTGTGGTCCAATCCAACAGACGAGCTACTGTAGCACAAACTGCTGAAAAAGTAAATGCTGGTACTGATAGAAAGGTGTCAGAACACACAGTGCATCGCAGTTTGTTGCGTATGGGGCTGCATAGGCATGCTTTGGGCAATGTTCTGCTGGGAAACCTTGGGTCCTGCCATTCATGTGGATGTTACTTTGACACGTACCACCTACCTAAGCATTGTTGCAGACCATGTGCACCCTTTCATTGCAACAGTATTCCCTGATGGCACTGGCCTCTTTCAGCAGGATAATGTGCCCTGCCACAAAGCAAAAATGGTTTAGGAATGTTGACTTGACCTCCAACGTCCCCAGATCTTAATCTAAGCATCTGTGAGATGTGCTGGAAAAACAGGTCCAGTCCATGGAGGACCCACCTCACAACTTACAGGACTTAAAGGATCTGCTGCTAACATCTTGGAGCCAGATACCACAGCACACTTTCAGAGGTCTAAGAAGTCCATGCCTCGACAGGTCTGGGCTGTTTTGGTGGCAAAAGGGGAACCTACACAATATTAGGCAGGTGGTCATAATGATATGGCTGATCTGTGTAACTTTCAGATTCAGAACCATCTTGTGTTCCATTGTGATTGAAGTGTAGTCTCACAGTTGACCAAAAGAGGGTAGTATGATTCAACTCTTCACCTGGGGAAAAATCCCCCCTAATCTCACTGAAAGTATTTCCGAGGTTTTACAGTAGTTAGTCCTTATTTTGAAGGCAGGAAACAATATAGGATGGTTAAAGCACAAAGGAGGCCTTTATTTGTAAAACCAACTAGACACATTCGGCTTGACATAGCAAAACAGATTTCCATCTCTGGGTTGTGCATCCTTTTGCTAAGAGCTCCTTACCATTGGTTGATCACTGGATCCTAAATGGCACCTTGTTCCCTATATAGTACACCAAAGGGTCAAAAGGGGCGCGGTATATACAAAGCAGGATGAATTAGGAATTAATAAATTTTTCTAAAATCACCAGAAAAAGAAATTGAAATATTGCAGTGTCCATTTTTGTTTCTTTCCAAAGTACAATTCATGTTATTTCCCCATTGTTTGTGGTGGGACATTCTTAGGTTTAAAACCCCAGTCAGAAATACCCAAGACATACTGTCTGACACTGGGCCTTGCCTTAAGCTGGTCAGAGTTAAGCATTCTCAATGCAATAAAATCCAGGGCTGTACTCATGAAAGGTCCAGGATCGGCCATTAAGATCC
Source organism: Esox lucius (assembly GCF_011004845.1). NCBI lineage: Eukaryota > Metazoa > Chordata > Actinopteri > Esociformes > Esocidae > Esox > Esox lucius. Next base: position 7,511,583 of record NC_047581.1, on the reverse strand, counting down.
TTAGGAATTACATTTTATGGAGATTAGGTTGCTGATTCTAGACCAACAATGTTTCTTCTCACAGTTTAAATCCAGAGTGGATGGCCACCACTCCCCCTGTGAGGTTGTGATAGCGGACTGAAAAAAATCCTGCGTCCTCAATCATTCCTTTGAAAGTCTCCTGTAAAAGTGAGAGGAGAGAAACTGTTCAGTAATTATTCAATAAGAATAAGATACAGCTAGAAACTGTTCAGTAATAATTTAATAAGAATAAGATACAGCTAAACGTAGATTTACAAACTTAGTTTAATCAATAAAAAAAAAAAGGAACAAGTCCTAATTCAACAAATGAAAATTGGCCAGTATTTTTACGATATCAAAAAGTTGCAGAGAATAAGCCAGATTTAATAATGTTTCCATAAATCTGCCCAAATAGGTGCTGAAGGGACGACTGAATCAGTCAAACCTGGTCTGGGAATTTCCTGATGCTCTCCACTAGGTACTGATAGGACTTCCAGTCACCAGCGATCACCTCCCCCAGAACTGGAATCACCTGGAAACTGTAGGCATTGTAGAGCTGGGACAAGAGTGGGTTGGCCACCTTACTGAACTCCAGACAAATGAACCTTCCTCCTGGCTTCAGCACCCGGAAAGCCTCCTGTAGGGCCTGTTTGGGAATAAGAGTGGAAAACATTTGATGTAAAACACCATTCCACCCTGCTACATTAATTTTGTTTGATTTCTGGTGAACTTTCAGGCAATTACCTAAAGACAGCTATGACTATGATTTACATAGTCCTGGAATGCATGGCCAGCTAAAACAGACTAAGACCTAGCATTTGGTTTTGCTGGGCTAATATGGAGTAAGAAAACCTTTAATTACCAAGTCTATGTGTGTGACGTTACGGATGCCGAAAGCAACGGTGTAGACATCAAATTGGTCATCATCGAAGGGCAGCTCCTCAGCATTACCTACAACCCACGACAGGCCTGTAACACACACACACGCACACACGCACACACGCACACACCTTAATTGACCGGGTTAAAAATAATATAAAATGCACACTAAACTTTGAGTGCTAACTAAAAGCAGAGTGGACAAACCTCTTAACAACAGTCCCTATACTTTTCCAATGATAATAAGGTGAAATATTTCGAAATACATATTAGAAAAACTATTGAGGGGACTACTAAAGGACTGAGTGGTCATCCTGTAGTACAAAGTGATTGACACAAATTCAGAAGAAGTAACAATGTGATAATAAAGTGATAAAAGAAACGTCACCTCACATGTAATTTAGGCTAATGTTATCCCAATCCTGGTCCCGTAATCACCCTACCAATTATTTCATTTGAATCAGGCTTGTCAATGCTTGGGCAAAAACATGCATCCCTTGGGGCAAGACCGGGAAACACTGACTTAGGCAGTCAAAAGAGAGAGACCGACAGAGAAAGCCAGTAAGGAAAAAGTTCAGCAACACCAAACCTCCCTACCACTAGTGAGGCCCATGCGGTCTGCTTTCTGCTGGCCCACTTTGAGCATCTCCTTGTTGATGTCGCAGACTATGGCTCTGGACCGACGGGGTTCCACCTCCTCCTGACCGGGGGCTGCATAGCTGGTAGAGATCTCCTGCCACGAGGGCGTCTGGTTGGCTTGGGCCACTCGCCGCGCAACACGCTCCTCCTGTGACCTCACATAGTCCAGGAACCTGAACGAAATGTCACCTGGGCAAGCACAGCGGAGGGATATTTCAATGGACACCCAAACGGTAAGGGTTTGTAAACGTGTGAGATGTGAACCGAACAAGGGCTTTACATTGTGACTTGTGAGTTACTTCCTGGAAAACAGCAAGTAACATACTGTTTTCAAGCTGTTTACATCCAATATTAACAAATAGGAATGTTCCAAATCTAGTGTAGTACATGGGCTGAACTAATTACAGGGGTGCTATTCATAATCAACTCCTCTACATAAAGACCACTGCTAATAACACTGAATGAGGTTGCACGCACGCGCATACCAGTTCCTCCAGCTACATCCAGTAGTCGCATGCCCGGCTGTGGGTTCATAACATGGAGAAGCATATCCTTCCAGAGTCGGTGGACCCCAAGACTCATAGCATCATTCATCAGGTCATACTTCTGAGCCACACTCTCAAACACCTTGTACACTGAAGAAACACATACAGGCAAAGGTTGTTATGGAGATGTAATTTAACAAGAGGTGTATATGACTAAACTTACCACAATTTGATGTGCCACATATTACACCTGCATCGGCCTATGCGCGGCTGAGCGTGGTATTGCTACTGGTAGTAAGAGGGTGGGGGGGGCGTGTTGGCTACCCACGCTGATCGTTATAGGACAATGTGAACGACCCGTTTTGAAGTGGTGCAGCAGTCAGTAACACATGAAAATGGGTTGACATAACAATTTGATGTACATTTGCATAACGTATGTACGAACAAAAGTTTGACACTCGACTGAATCGGAGTGTCAGAAGAACGTTACCTCTCTCTGTCTTTTCTCCTTCAGGAACGGTCTCGAAGCCAAAATGAGTAGTTTTGTTCTCTGCATTGTCGCTGAAACAACGGCACGCTGATAGATTTAAAGGGCAACTTGATCTGACTATTTGACAAGACACGCTACAGTTTATGTTTCGAGAATAGTCACGAACCATTCTCCGAACAAGAAACCTAATGGAGGCCGCCATATTGAATCTGAATTTCATATGTCAACTGGACGCCTAACAACACGTCATATCTAAACGACCGTGATATCTGTAGTTCGCTTGTTTTCAATTGTGTAGTTTCCTTGTCAGTAGTTTATCAAGAGAATTATGTTAAATACAGTTTATTCATGTTTGTAGAATACATTTTATTCAAATTTTTTAAATCTCAATTGAGTTACATATTTTCAAATTGATTTACCCTATTGTGATGCCATTTCCACGGTTCAGTGTTTACCCATTATAATGTTTAATAATTCATACAGTTTCATGTATTATATACACACGTTATGTTTAACTGACCTTGTGGGGAGCCCATACATTATTCTCTTTACCTTAACCTAACCTTAACCCCCAAAACCTAATTCATTATATTCAACCACTAAGCCTAAATCTGAGCCTAACCTCAACTGACCCTAAGCTGAAAATGTTTTTTTTTACTCATGGGCACCAGGAAAATGGCCCAATAGGTTAACATTTTCCTTGTTTTATGTGTAGTCAGACATGTACACACTATCCTACTTGTGGTTTTATAACCATCCCACTCCAGTTTCCGACTGAAAAGTGGCAGGTCCTGCCTGTTCATCGATTGGGACCAAACCCTTTCTCTATTCCATGGTAACCAGACACCTGGGTCCATTGTCTCCATTGTTGGGTTAATTAGAGGCTAGATCTCAGGTTTGAAGGAGATGCTGGCAACAGTCTTTTCTCATGGCCCCTGCTACTGTGTAGTGGACAGGAAGAATAGAAGACCAGTCCATGGACATCCCAATGGGATGGTGGAAAGACACTGGCTCTGTGCAGAGAGAGGAGGGACAGGATTCCTTCTATGTGACTGTGTCACACATGGAGAGAGGAGTTGGTAGAGTCCTTGGTGTAATGTTACAGCCTAACAAAACGCTGGCAGCAACAGCAGACCAGGTGAGCAAAACGAGCATTTGGGACCACTATGTGTGGTGAGTGTGTGATAGCGATGATCCCCATGTCTTTCCTAAGTCCTCTAATTCACAGAGCAAGTCTCTCCCATTCATTCTTTATGAGGGGTCAGTGTCTCGCTAGGCTGTCTTCATTCTTTGTTCTTGTAGATGAACTATAGCTATAAGCTTGAAGAGTGCAGCACTGTAGGCAATCACTAGAGGGGGTAAGAGGACAGCATTTCAAAGTACACAACCTGTCACACAGGCTCTTATGTAAAAATATTCTCTGCATAATTGAACATCATACTAACTTTAAAAAATGTCTGTCTCACTTCAATCAGTGTCATTGATTTTATGATCTCCTTTAAACATATCTAAAGTAGTTATTGGTTCTAAATGTGTGTCTTTTAAGATTCAAATGATGCAGCGTCATTCCAAGACTCCTAAATGTGATTCGTTTTTTATGTGCCGTTTTATTTTATAATCTACGAGTCCCGTTGAGTTAGGTTAACCAGGGCCTCTTGCCCTCTGTCATTCAGCACAGTTGAAGAAAAAAAATACCTCTTTGATGCCTATAGCTACACACTAACCCGCATGAATGTTTCAGATTATAGCGTACCCGTTCATGTTTTACTCTTCATGCGGTTCCAATTGAAACTCTGACCTCACACCCGAACAAATCTCCAGGTTGCATGACCGACCTCCGTCCGCACAGAACAGAGGCAATGGTTCACACATGGTGTCCCCTAAAATATACCTGGGTTCAATTGAGTTTGAAACCATTCAAATACTTTGAGTGTTTCCTTTAGCCTGGGCTACTAGACGAGCAGGCATTGCTTGATTTTCACTTACTCTGTTGGTTGTAATGCAACATGCTTGCTCAAGGAACCACTGCTAAAGTGTTAGAAAGGACTTTGTGTAGTATCTGAACCCCAGTGTGGTCCGAACACCCACAGCTGCATCCGCTGAGGTATAGATAAGGGGAGGGGATGAGAGGGGAGAAGAAAGGGGATGGGAGAGAGATGTTGGGGTATGAGAGAACTGAATTTAGAGACAGACGGGAATATAGAGAGAATTTAATACAGCGTCAAAGGGGAAAATAGAGTGACCTGGGAGAGAGAAAAAGGGTGCAATAGAGAAATACTGGCACTATTCAGATACCTGATAAGCATTATGTTGCACAGTGAAGTATGTAATATTTTCTTCTCTAACACTGTATGGGAATATCAATATTATGCATTTATCTAGAATGTGTAGGAATTGTAAATATGAAGTCAATAAATTCACACTGGACAGAGAAATAAGAAACATGCATACAGTATTTATTTATTTATTTATCAGGATGACACATTAAATAAAACTACAAAGGTACTTCACTGATACAAAAGATAGAATATATCCCATTCAAATACAAAATAACAATAATTTACTGTATAAATTAAAATTTCACTATTTTATTTACAATGCTCATGGAAAGAAATGTTTTGTATTTTCCCAAAATCCCCTTTTGTCAATATCACATAAGTTTGGTCATCTTTATTCTGATGGCCAGAAAATCATGGGGGTGTACTATTTAGTATTACCAAATGTAAAGAAAGCAGAGGGGACAGATTCCATTACTATTACACTCTAACGTGGAATTGTCCGCTTGACCGGGAAGAAGAGTATGTATTATTCATCAGGCTATCCAAGCAGATTTGACCTTGCTAGATTTAAACTGTCGGGCTTGGTTCATTTCTATTTGATTTGACAAGGACTCCTCTGTCTGATCTTCCCTATACAAACACACATGCTTCTTTCTCTCTTTCAAACACCCAGAAACACAATCTTACGCACATGCTATCTCTGCCTGTCACGTGTGCGAGCACACAGAAACAAACAAACACACACACACACACACACACACACACACACACACAGATATATGATTCCCTTTCTCTTTCTCCCTCTAAGCATGAACTGCTCTTAACATCACCGACCCAAGGGAATGTGGCCTTTCTTGTCCTGCGATAATTAACTTGAGGAATAGATAAGCAGACTGACAAAAAACAACATCAGTCAACCGGCAGACAAACATGACCGGGGAGATGAACGTTCCCTTCATTGCGAGGCAAGGCACTCTTATTAAGCCACACCTACAGTAAATCCTAAACCTCATTCCAATGTGACACCGTCTGCATTCCAAATGGCTCCCTAGAAGTGCACCACATTTTGTTCGGCATCCATAGAGCTCTGGGCAAAAAGAGTGTACAACTTATATTTGGGAACGGGGTGCCATTTTGCATATTAACTATTCTGCATATTAACTGTAACTGGTTGCGAGGGATCTCAATGTCAAGTTTTCCGTTTGCATATTTCCCAATATCAATTGTGAAAGGTTTTCGTTCCGGAGCGTATAAGAGACATTCTGGTTTTAAGTACTTTTCATCTATTAGCTCACAAGTTGAGGCAAAACTAAGTGCATTGATGTTTTGAATTAGCTTTCATTGTGTTTGTGACTGTTGGGGAAATGCAAACTTAGAAGTGCTTGAGCAACACAAATATCTTCATCATAATTCAACCTAAAAGTCCCAGGGGCGCAGTAATGTGCTGTGACCTTTGACGTAACGCCAAAGGTCACGGAAACACATGGGACTGGCCTGCTGTCTGCTCACCCAGCGGACACTCAGCGAGCCGGTTTATTCATTCATCCCACATGCTTTGGCCAGCTTGACGCGAGTTGTGTGAGGCATTTCTCAGGGTCCGACAAGCCTTCTGAATGGGGGAATTAATCTGCTGCAGAAGACCAAAGAAAAGAAGAAAAAAAAGACGCCCCGACCTCGAAGCTAAGTGGCGGTTGATGAGTAAGTACATAAACGACCCTGATGCATTTCACCATTGGTTCGCAGGGACAGCAAATGAAAGAGCAGGACACACGCCATCATCATCATCCCACCCGTTGAATTACACAATATACAGCTCCACTTACTCCTCCTTGTAATCACACGGCAACACAACGAGAACAATATGCTCAGCAATGTCCGAGAAGACTACGCATAAGAACATATACTGCAGAAGAGAAGGGGGGGCGGGGGGAATTAAAGCAAACATCAAAGGTCTCGCCCACGCTGCTGTAATTCCCATAGCCGTGGTCTGTCATCGAGTGGACAGGGAACACAAGCAATGGACTTAGGCAAGGAGCAGAGGTGGAGTAGGGATACATGAGAAAAGCCTAGCAGCCGGGTTGAACATTCCCAAGGCACTTAAAGACAGGGTTCCTATTCCCCGTAGTTTGGACTTTATCAGTACTATGGGAAAGGTTTTGTCTGACCCCATGTGGAACCATTGAACAATCCTTTTTAGGTTCCAGGTAGAACCCCTGTAGGTTCCCACATAGAAAGCCTCTGTAGGGTTTCTACCTGGAACCTAAAAAGGGATATTTATAGGGTTCCCCCCATAAGGACGACCCCCCCGCCCCCCAAATAACCCTTGGGGAACCCTTTTTTTCTAAGTGTATGTGAATGCGGTGCCATCTGGGGCAGTCAAACCAGACAGATAACAACCCGGCGCTGAGCGGCGAAGGAGAGAGAGAGAGAGAACCTCTGAAGGCTTCAAAGACTCTTTCTAAATGGCGGTTGGTTAATGACAACCCTCCTTCTCCCCTCCCCTACTCCCCCCATCCACCCCCAGGGCCACGGGAGAGACTTCTGATCCCTCTTCCCTCCGGGGGCCGCGTGGGTGAGACAGAGGCAGCGAGCGTCCCCCCCAAATTCTCCACGGCCTCTCTGTGTCCTTTGACGGATTTGGTTATTCGTTTTTTGCCAGGGCGTGTCGCAGCGTGCCAAGGATCCGCGGCACCCTTCTCTGTGACTTCTTGCCATCCATTGTGCAGAGGTGGATCACCTCAGCGCTCCAGCCTCTCTGAGACAAAAAGCCACCGGGTGGCCAACATAACAAAAAACATTTGCAGGTAACTCAAAGATTTCTGACAGGCTGACTGTTCCCTAACTGAGGATATTCCATAGTGGTATTAATAGTAATACACAAGTGCTGTTGGCCATTTTGTGCCTGACCGGGGCACAGTTACAGTGGAAGACCTGCATTCTGGAGGAGTCCTGTGGAAACTGGTTGCTTTGGCCGCGATCAACCCTTGTCTGTAGAGTGGGACTCCTTTCAGACATCCATGGAGGGATGATGGAAGTGGATCCATGAGGAGATGAGTGGCCTAAATCTTCTACCTCGCGCTGTACATCTGCCCTGCTCTTCTCTCCCGCCGTGTACACAGCAGACGAAGACAGCCCTGTCCGGCTCCTCTCCGGGAGATATAGCCCTCGGGCCATTTGGTAGTAATCACTCAGTGAGTCAGCGGATCAGTCATTAGTTAGCATGTTAGCTTTGTAGCTCAGTGCCCCCATAGCGTCTCATTGGGTTAGAGGGGCTAGCTCCGTGGCTAGCTCCGGTAAAGGCAGGCCTTGGCACAGGGTGCAGCAGCGGTAGCGGTAGGGGACCGGGCTGCAGTTGGCTAGTTGCCCACCAGGGGGCTGAGGTCTCCGTGGTGGTTCTTTAGCTTCTTCTTGAAGAGGGAGATGGTTGAGGGGCGGTAAAGGATGATCCAAGGCTCAGACGCTGCGCTCTGGCCGCCACAGCTCTCCGAACCGCTAATGGTCGGGATGTTGGGAGATCTGAAGGAGAGATTAAAAAGGGACAGCAATAGATATGGCGCTGGAGTCAATTTGGCGTGAACTATACTTTGGTACTTTCGAAGTGTTGGTACAATACAACGCCATGCCTTTGTCAGTGACTGACAGCGAATGAGGGAAAATGAAATACTTACTTGACGGTGACGTGCAGCAGTAGTTTAGCCACCATTGCTATGACCGTCAGGGTCAGGAGAGCAGCCAGGGCATATATGGTCCACACTGTCAACAGATAAACACACCATTTAAATCAGGCAACGAATAAGAACACTAAACAGATGGAAAAGTACCAGAGACACTCTGACAGTTAGGTATGGAGACACACGTGGTATTCTGATCATGAGCTGATAAAAGGCACGTTTCACATTTCTGGGGAAATTTGTTTGCACAATAGAAAACAGTAGAAAGGGACTGTTGGTTACAAATGAGATACCGCAAATGTAAACTCAGCTTGCAAATAAATGTGCATTACCACTTATTCTCCCACGTAAACTGACTGAGAACACACCCCCATTTTTCAACCGGGGGAACATTTACTGGGAGGAGTTGGAATGAATGAGCCAATTAATGAACGAGCTGGGGATGATTAGGCGGCCCAGACGGTACGAGTTGCAGATTTTGCCAGTACACCAAGTTAACACGATTTTTATGGAAACGGCCAAGGTTTCTTTGCAATATGATGACCACAACACAGGATGTGTCCTAGGAGAATAAAAGGATGATTATACCTGAGAAAGAGAAAAAGGATGATGAAATTTAGACACTACAGGTTGACAGGATAGTTCAGTAGGATATTAGTATCAATATGTATTATAGGTTGACTGGATAGTTCAGTAGGATATTAGTATCAATATGTATTACAGGTTGACAGGATAGTTCAGTAGGATATTAGTATCAATATGTATTATAGGTTGACTGGATAGTTCAGTAGGATATTAGTATCAATATGTATTACAGGTTGACTGGATAGTTCAGTAGGATATTAGTATCAATATGTATTACAGGTTGACAGGATAGTTCAGTAGGATATTAGTATCAATATGTATTACAGGTTGACAGGATAGTTCAGTAGGATATTAGTATCAATATGTATTATAGGTTGACTGGATAGTCCAGTAGGATATTAGTATCAATATGTATTACAGGTTGACAGGATAGTTCAGTAGGATATTAGTATCAATATGTATTACAGGTTGACTGGATAGTTCAGTAGGATATTAGTATCAATATGTATTACAGGTTGACAGGATAGTTCAGTAGGATATTAGTATCAATATGTATTACAGGTTGACAGGATAGTTCAGTAGGATATTAGTATCAATATGTATTACAGGTTGACAGGATAGTTCAGTAGGATATTAGTATCAATATGTATTACAGGTTGACAGGATAGTTCAGTAGGATATTAGTATCAATATGTATTACAGGTTGACAGGATAGTTCAGTAGGATATTAGTATCAATATGTATTATAGGTTGACCGGATAGTCCAGTAGGATATTAGTATCAATATGTATTACAGGTTGACTGGATAGTTCAGTAGGATATTAGTATCAATATGTATTACAGGTTGACAGGATAGTTCAGTAGGATGTTAGTATCAATATGTATTATAGGTTGACCGGATAGTCCAGTAGGATATTAGTATCAATATGTATTACAGGTTGACAGGATAGTTCAGTAGGATATTAGTATCAATATGTATTACAGGTTGACAGGATAGTTCAGTAGGATGTTAGTATCAATATGTATTACAGGTTGACAGGATAGTTCAGTAGGATGTTAGTATCAATATGTATTACAGGTTGACAGGATAGTTCAGTAGGATATTAGTATCAATATGTATTACAGGTTGACAGGATAGTTCAGTAGGATGTTAGTATCAATATGTATTACAGGTTGACAGGATAGTTCAGTAGGATATTAGTATCAATATGTATTACAGGTTGACAGGATAGTTCAGTAGGATATTAGTATCAATATGTATTACAGGTTGACAGGATAGTTCAGTAGGATATTAGTATCAATATGTATTACAGGTTGACAGGATAGTTCAGTAGGATATTAGTATCAATATGTATTACAGGTTGACAGGATAGTTCAGTAGGATGTTAGTATCAATATGTATTACAGGTTGACAGGATAGTTCAGTAGGATGTTGGTTTCTACATACTAGAGGTGTGTCCGTTGGTTCCTTTGGGTCCGGCCCACTGACCTGGCACGTTGTGGTCCGGTTTACCAGGACTGGATGTTATCACGTAGACGATCTGCGAGGAACGGCCATTTCCATTCCCGTTGGACTTCTCTGTTACATCATTGAGCTGCGGCTTCGCTGTGCTAGTGTCCTCTTTCTCCTCTTCCTCACCTACAGGCCTGGTGTCCAGACCTCTCAGCGCTGGAACAACAATAACGATAAGGAACAACAAACGTTAGAATGTTTCACCGCCTCTCTTGTGGTGTGCCAGGGTGCTTGTTTCCCCAACCTGGAGTACTTGGTTTTCTTCATGTCATAAAAATACTTTCAAGTCTAAATTGGCAAGGATGTGTCTGAGTTCTTATTAGAGGAAAAAAAAGAGAGTTTTTCTTCACCCTTTGCCTGACTCTTTAGTAAGAGTTAAAGGCTTTTTACTCACATAACTCAACCTGACTACGATGTTCCCACATGTTCTCCATTTACCAATAAAATGCTGCTTCAAATCTCGGTTCGGCCAAAAATTCCTGAGACGTCATCTGAGAGCGTTTATCCTCATCTAAGGAGAAAATTAACATTGTAGCAGTCTGTACTGGGTAGATGTGCTAGCATTCTGGTTGGTATTTACATTCATCCTGCTTCGCCTCAAGGGAGATATCTCTCTCTCTCTCTCTCGTTTTCTCCATTTCTCTCCCATTTTCTCTCCCATTTATTTCCCTATACCCCCATCTCCCCCTTTCTCTCCTCCCAGAAAACCGATTGCTTTACCTGACCTTTTCTTAAAACAGGTTTCATAATATTGTATATTATTTATTTTCCCAACAACCTCTATTTCAGTTACGTGGTCTGAAACAAGTGAAGTCAGGAGTGAGACATAACCAGGAGCAAATTGGTGGCCAGTCTGGGTCACAGGCTCTAACCTGACAATATTGAACAAAACAAGAGGAGAATTACAGAGTGTGTGTGTGTTTGTTTGGACTGTGTGTGTGTACCTAAAGGCCTTGTAGGTTCTTAGTTTTAATGTCAACCGTATTAACAAACTCATAGCTGTGTGGTGTGCAGACGCCTTAAGAAAATAGAATTGAAACATTTCCTGTTCCTCACTCAAAACCTTCCTTTTTTACTATTTTGGAAAGGTGCAGTGGTCTCTTACATTTTTCAGGAGCTGTATGTTATTGACATGTACGAAAACCTGTGACAAAAAAACATCCCGCCTTACTGGCAAAGGATCGTTAACAACACGTTCTATGCTTAACATGCTAGGAAGAGAGCGCCCTTAAATGGTGTGTATACACTGCAAAAAACATGTCTTATCAGGTATATTTATCTTGTTTTCAGGTTAAAAATCAAACCATCCTTAAAATAAGGTACATTTATCTTAACAAGCTAAAGTTGTATTAGATAATACCGTTTGATTTTAGAATATATCCCTTGAATATCAAGTAATTTGTCTTGTACCATTGGCTAATTATTTCACTTTTTTTTTTTGCAGTGTGCCGGTGAGTTCCTAGAAAAAACGAAACTTTTCAGTATGCAACACCGATCTCCGTCGGGAGCTTTGAGGTATTGGCTAGCAAATGAGAAGAGAAAAGGTTCGCCACCCGCCCAGCAGCGCTAGGAACCTCGCCAGTCTGTCTCACTCTCTTTACACACTTGCGCGTGTATATTTACGTGCATGCTCCTATCCCGGAGCCACAGCCCATTTGCCTGGTTAATTTAACCGTGGCCGGGTGGTGCGGTTGCTATGCAAAACCCGGCCGTGGAAGCAGGATGTCAGGCTGCACCTGTTCATGCAAATTATGGCTCCTGGGGAGAAATGAATTGCTGTGGTTTCAGTGTGTGTGTGTGTTTGTGTTAGTGTGTGGGATTCGCTGAGCTGCGACTGAAATGCTTCAAGGCGAGCCAAGGGCGATAGAGGTCTGGAAAAGCTTGTTATCGCTCATATTTACTACAACAACTTTTTGTACAATTTTTCCAATTGTTATGACAATCTCTAAACAGTCTGGGCCAACGTTTTGGTTGGGTAATATGCCATTATAACCCTCTAACTAAAGTGAGTGATTGTTTCAATAGCATTAACTCTAACATCACTACAAGCATTTTGACTAGTAAAGTTATACATGTGAGTTCTTTACCTACACAATGTTTACAGGTCTCTTACTTTGTGTGTGTGTGTGTGTGTGTGTGTGTGGTTGTGTGTGTTGTGTGCGGTGTGCTGGTGGTGTTTGTGGGTGTTTATGTGCAAACCCACCTTGGTATGTGACAGCAAAGCCTTGAGCCTGGTTAGTTCCATCTGAGTAAAAGTAAAGGATGACAAAGTCTCCAGTGACGTTAACCAGATCTCTGGGTGGGTTGCGGCCATCGAACCTCGCCACCACCTGGTTGGTAAAGCCATCCAGCAGTTCAACCATGTCCTTCTGGTCCGAGATGTCGAAGAAGGTGAAGTTGAACAAGATCATGGAGGCTCCCGGAACCTGGTAACAACAAAAGCAGAAATAATTAACACAACTTTATTATTTCTTAGTTTTTCTAAATGAAGATGTCAGACAGGACGATAAAGCAACAAGGAAAAACATTTGAAACAATGTAACTGTATATAGCGAAACAGAGAGTGTAGGTTAGAAACCAAACCACATATACCTGGATGGTCCAGTAGCAGACCCTTCCAGCTTGGTACTTGTCAGGGAAGTCAGGGGAGTAGACAACCCCAGAGGGGGCAGAGTAGTTACCCCCACACGCCCCCACTCGAGCTGGAGGACAGAAACAGGGAAATATATTCAATTGATAACTCTTCAGTTATTTCCATTTGATTTACATGCAAGCTTTTATTTCCCTTGTTATTTCCCTTATTACATTTCAGTCATTTAGCAAACGCTCTTATCCAAAGCGTCTTACAGGAACAATTAGGCCAAAATGCCTTCCTAAACGGCACTATTTTCATTTGTATAAGTCAGTGGGATCTGAACTAGTGACCTTTCGGTTACTGACGTAATCATCGAACCAATCGGTTGTCTGGCATCTGTCAAACTAACCCCATCGACTTTTATGTGTCCATAGAAACATCCAGAAAACCACAAACAGTAAATACACAGTCTCAGTGAGCCACAGACTGGAATGAAGTGTTTTCAACACAGTGGAAAGAAGAGACTATATTGAACAAGGCGTATTTCATCATTGTTACAATTCTGTTGACAAAGGCTTTGAAATCTGTATTTCATTATGTGGCAGTCTGCCATTAACCTGAGAGAATCTATCATGTGTCCTTTTGCCAAAATCAGCAAACCATCTCAAGACAACAAAGGACGCGAGAACATTCTCTTTGTGTTACTCTTCCAACTTCTGAAGTGAAGTCTTTTACTTCTTTCAAAAGTTGGTCCTTGTAGATCCATTATTGTATGTGGGGAAATTGACGATTGCCAGTTTTCTGAAGCGTCTTCTTCCTTCCCCTCACACCAGTACATTTCCGTTGAGTACAAACAACTACTTTTTCAAGTGAAGCTTGATTATCGGGCACCAAGGAAGTGTTGGTGCTAAGGCTCCAGTACAGTTGTCTTTAATGGACCACATAATGGCAGATCTACTTACTGTCGAAGACGATCACCCAACCATCACCTCCACAGGGCTGGGTGTGGTCACCGAAACAAACGTGGTTGCATTCCATGCTGGGCGCCTCACCATGGCGACGCAGGTCCAGGTCATTGCCACAGAAACAGGCATAACCTGACTCCATCCCAGCCAGCTATAGAACAGGGAGAGACATGCAAATCAGTCCTTTGTACAAATAACTTTTATTTGTTTTGGACTTGTTTGACTCTTCAAAAGAGGACCAGACCTTTCGCATGGTCCTCAAAACAAACCCTTTCACATGAGAGCAAAGGAAAAAACACCACCTCAACCACCTTATGAGATTTAATGGCCGCACTTGATCAGAGATGCTATTATATTATCAAATTGGAATAGCTTGAAAATGGTTTCATACTAAAAATAATATATGTTCATTACCAAACTAAGTACAATCAGACGTTTGATGATAATTTGGTTCGTATTTTAGGGGAAATTAAGTATCCAGACACTCTTCACATGTACCAAATGGAAGCATATTCCCCAAACTGTGCACTTGCTCAACATAAGGGAAGGCTGGCATTCAGGACACAGCCCAACTCTGTCGGCAGTAATTAAAGGCTGCCTGCGAGTACCGTCTAAACATCAAAGCCCTCTCAGAGGAAGGTCAAAATAAAGCAGTCTGAAACAGTGTCGCCGTCAGACCTCTTTGTCAGAACACCAGCAAACATTTCCTTAAACCATGTTGTGGCAAGACATATCAGAATGAGAAACCAAATAAAAATACAGGTCCTAAATTACAGCCCATTCCCTTAATAGTTCACTACTTTTCAGCAATATAGAGTTTAAATGGACTACTAGGCTGCCTTTTTGGGAGCCCAAAACTATTCAAACGTCTCGACCTTCCTTTCACAATTGAGATCTAAACCAGCCATGCTCAGTTTAGAGGCAGCCCACTGACTAAGAGCTCCCATTGTCTCCAATTCAAAGACCGTTGTGTCATTTTCTTCCCATAAATGTATTCATACGAAGGTGCCGCATCACTTCCCTTCCCTTGGAACGTTTTCTCATTAGGCTGGAATTTATGGAACAAGGCTCCTCTGCCTGCCCACCCGACCAATGTGAGTGACGGCGTCCTCGCTCCGTGTTTATCGGACGAAAAAAGCAGTCAATGGGAGAGGAGGGAACGCCGACGTGAATTCCTCGGGTGACAGACCAGAAAGCGGTGGGCTGTGGCATCTGAATCACTGGCTGTTTTCCAAAATGGCTCCCGGTTCCTTATATGCCCTGGTCAAAAGTAGTGCACTATATAGCTAATAGGGTGTCATTTGGGTTTCACCACTGACTGAGTGACTGACTAATGGTCTGGTTAAGGTGGTTTATTATAGTGAAGTCAGATGGAGTCAAGGGACAATGCGTTTTAATTTATTTTTTAAAAGACAATCAAAGTGGTGAGAGACGTTGTGCCGTCAGGCTGTCAGTTCCAAGGAGTGGTGACACACACACACACACACACACACAAACAGGCGCACAACAGAGAGCACAGGGAGAGGGACTGACTGTCACTGCTCATCAGTGAAGACACCAGACAGGATCCGATAGTGGTACCAGACGCAGTGCCAGCCGGATGTAGTCACACAGAACCGAAACACCTGGCACCGTTTGTACTCATGGTCAATGCCCAAGATGATAGAAGGCCAAAGAGCATACATTAACAACTGTCTTGGACGATTTAACGTCTAATGCCACACTAGATAAAGAGTGTCTCAAACCGACTGCCATTTTCCCCATCAGAGGTAATTATTCGCAGACGAAACTGTGGTTAGGGAGTTCAGATGTCACAGTGTTTTGCTGAACCAATCTTGAATGGCATCCTATTCCCTATATAGCTCATTAAAGCGGGAGTCAGCAGAAACAAATTTAAAAAAGCTATTTCCACACCCGTTTTTGTAAAATTCTAAAATTCATGACAGCTGCTGTGGATGCAAGGGCCGACCAGCCACGCTAAAAAAGAACAGAAATGTGTTTTGTAAATCAAACAAGCTGATATATTTGGTTTTGAGTGAAACTAAGCCAACAAGGCATTTGGATTAGTGCAACTGTGAAACTAAGCTCACAAGGCGTGTTATATCCTTAAAGAATCTGTTGATAAATATAGGTTATTTACAAAATCAATGAATAAAGTTATTTATAGGTCCCTAGATGTATGAGGCAACTCCAAATGACTTTAAGTGATGAAACATTTTGTGAATTTCTTTTTTTGTGATACTGTTTCATGTATTTTTTAATGTATTTTCATGTACGTACTTTAATCGACCAGACAGTGGAAAAGAGAGGAGTATTGGTGCTGAAAGGGCAGTGGGCTGGACTCAAGCTCCTGCTGCAGAATGTGTGCCTGAGGTGGCGTCTCAGACCACTAGACCAATCAAGGCCACAAATTCATGGAATTTCAATTAATTCCCTGTTTTTCTTTTCTGGAAAATATGGTGCATTACCTTTGAATAGGGTAGGGTAGGAAATATGGTGTAATTTGGAAGAAACTGTCTCTGTGCTGTCTTACCTTGTATTTCTGTTTGCGGCAAAAACCAATGCAGTTCTGGATGGTGAGCTTGTTCGAAGTCTCACTGCTCCCCGTCAAGGTGGGCGGATCGCCACTGTCCTTAAAACAGCCCAGGTTCCCTGGCACTGGTGAAAGAACAGAGAAAAGGGCAGAGTTTAGCCATGTGGTACTTCAAACATTCACTACATTTCCCAAGATGCATCTTTAAAGATTGAGCGTGAGTTCTGAGAGAATTGGACAGCCTGACCATATTGCTTTTACTAGTCCAAATGATCCCAGAGAGATCCTTTAAATAATCTCCAGGGCACCATACAAACTACTAGGTTGAAGGACTCATAGAGCAGTGGTCTCTGGAAACCAGACTTCTTATGAACTACCAGATTTTTTGAACTGGTGTCAAATAAGAGATAGAGAGTTGCTGAACATGCAAGTTTAGCTCTTTAAGTAATAACATAATACTCCAATTCCCAAGAGCCATCTATGTCTCATAAAATGGGTGTCAACCCAAGACAAGGAACACAGTCCCTGATAGGCAGTCCTGGGTTGTACCTCTTGAATAATTAGGTCCTTATTCACTTGGTCTGTCCTGAGGCCCTATTGAAAGGTTTTATAAATTAACACTTCTTCACCTCTGGCAGTTTGGGCTCCATAATAGACATGTACACACACGCACAGACAGTCAGGCGTGTGCACACACAAACAAACACATACGCACACACACACACACACATACACACTGGGACCGCCATGAAACACAATGAGCTGCATGGAGCGGTGCGAAAAAAAAACGTCATCTCCCCGGAATTTTCTGGCTGGCTCAGATTGAGATTGTTTTGTTAATTGTCAACAGGCAAAAACTTGGGCTTGGAAGAAAGCCGGAGAGACGTGAGGGCTGGGGTAGGTATGGGGTCTGAGCCACAGCGAGGAGGTGCTGGAATCTAGAGTATGTGCATTGTCTAGGTTGAGCTGGGTTCATTTGGATGACAGGTGATAGGGCAAAGGATCATAACACTGGAAGTATCACTGCCATGGGGCTAATGCCTGCAAGTCTCTGTGTGTGTGTGAAACCGGCAGGAAGAGTGTGCACTTTCAAAAACTATGCTACAACACTGGCATGCGCGCACACGTGTGTCTGGTTGTGAGTGTGCATCTATCTGTGAAGTTACAATAGACAGAAACAGAGATATATCAGTGGGCGGAAGACTTCATACACTCCGGTAGTGGAGGAGGCCTTCTGAGACAGAGATAAAATAAGAGCCAAAAGATATTGTGTGTCTAGCACTGGAATTCACAGGACTAAACACTAGAGAGAGCCTGATTTGGGATGGCCTTGGGGAGGTTGGGGGGTTGCGGTTGTAAGGAAAAACACTAGATAACTAACTTTCTTTTCTCTCTTCTCTAGACCCACCCCAATCCACTGTAAGTTCATTAGACAGTGTGTGTAATAAAATGCTAAACTGTAGACATTGTGAATAATATTAGAACTCATGTTCCAAGATTAACAAACTCACCCGCAAGCCTGGGATAACATATCCGAAATAATACAGATTCCTTTGTGTCATTAGAATTCCAATTGTTTTACTTTCATTTCACTTCTATGTTCTGGGGCTATAATAGATTAAAGAGAACAAAAGTTAAACTCCACATCAAACTTGTTTCTGTTTCGAGAGAAAGAGGGAGAGAAAGAATGAGAGACGGGGACAGTTGTTCTATCAGGACTAGTTTGAAAGCCAAGCCGATGATATAACACTTTTAATACAACCTAAGGTGCCAAGCTCCAAGTAAGCTAATTCAACAGCAAATATCTGAGGCGTTTATCACACACACACCTGACAGCTGAATGAGATTGTGTAAACCTTAGTCCCTTTCCAATGAAAGGAGAGAATCAAAGATGTAACCTTAAGCCAATCTAGCTTATTGTTTATAGCTTATCGCTTATGACATTAAACTCTTCCTGACATAATAAAGAGGTACTAGTCTAGTTCTAAAGAGTTTGGAGAGTTCCAGAACAGACATGTTGTCTGTTCTGGAAAATAATCCCTCTGAAATCAGGTTACACAATTACAATGGTCTGGGAAATATTAATCATCTTGCAGCGTTTCTGCATTAATTAACATTTGTTTTGTTAAATATGTATTGAAATACAAGAAAAGGTTTTCAAAATGCATTTGTTAAAAAATGCAGCCATTTATTGAACTTTGTTATATACTCTATATTTATATAATTGGCAGAGGTGGTAAAAGAGGTCATTGGGAGAGAATGCTTTTACAATATGTTGTTTGGAGACTTTCATGTTTGTCAACTTCAACATTGTCACCAATCAACTACATCACAATTAAAGATGCAACCCGGGATTTCTGGCCATTAGAAGTAAAAGTGGAGATTTCAAGCCAAAATGGACCCGAAAACTGTAGACCAGTGATGTTCAAATCAGGCCCTCCAAGCCAGTTGCACATCATTTCTTCATTGCAACCCCCTAATTATGGACTTATTTAGACCTGGGACACCAGGTGGGGGCAATTAATGATGAGGTAGAACAGGAGGCTGATTAGGGGGTTGCAACAGAAAAATGGAGTGGATCTGGCTTTAAGGGACATATTTGAAAACCCTAACCCTATTGCTGTAGGCAATATCACGTATTTGCTGATATACACCGTGTCATCAAAATCACTTTCAAACTCTGACTTCCATGGCCTACGGAGATATAATAGTGATCCGACTTAAAGATTATGCACATTCCCTACAAACAACAAAAGTCCTAGCTCTGTTACCAAACTATTGTGTACGTTAGTATTTTCTCCTAAAAGATAGAAAGCACATTGTGGGCATGCCACAATACATAAACCTGCGGGATTTGAAAAAAATCTGCCTCGAGTTCCACTGAGATTTCTTGAAGATGGTGTCACTGCGGCTTGCTTCCTATTGGTCTCTTCACCGCATCTATGGACATCGTGTCAGCACACGCGTTTAAGACTTCAAACCAGGGCTTGTGTTTTGTTTCTTCGGGACACATTCTATACCTCGAGAACCGGAGAGAGAGACAAACAGCCAGAGAGAAGTAGGGAGGGGATCACACCGAGGACCACACACGTGTGCTCACAGTCCCGCTGCCTGCCTCAGCGGTGCCAATGTAAACGCTTTGGCTGACACCATGGCTTGTCTACGTAAACAGCAGCAGCCACAGATGCATCGATGTTTGCGTAAGGATGAAACACAAGCAGGGCAAGGTTTTCTGGGAATACCAGAAGAGGTTTAAAGGCCAGCGCTGAACACTCACTATCCATGAGTGCTTCCCAAATGGCACCACATTCTCTATGTAGTGCGCTACTTTTGACCAGGCGTCATGTGGAAAGTTTTCTCTTTGGACCGCTCTTCCGCCCCACGCCACTCGCCCACATTTATAGACCACAGTCATATAACACGGTTGACCGAAGGGCCACGACAAGATGAAAAGAGTGCGGACGGACAAATAGTATGGGAGAAACAAAGAGCGATGTAGAAAGACAGAGAAAAGGAAACACTCTGCGTTTGAGTGGAAGAGGAAACTGACAACATGTCCTCTCTATAAATCAGCCCGTCTGCCTTTTCTTTACGGCCACGTCAAAGCCCTCTAACTTTATCAGCAGATGAATACCCCCGTCTGGCTCATTTAGCGCACTTGGACGCAGCGGAGCGGCAGACTGAAGGACTCTATGTCAACCTTCCTCCACAGAGTTAACGCTAAAGCGGCCAGGTAGGCAGCAGAGACCACTTCAACAAGGCTTTCAAACAGCAGGCAAAGGAACTTCAGCGGGTCTCCAAGTTCCCTTCGACTAGAAGATCGCAGGCTACCGTCAATTCATCTGTCTTAGTCCTCCTGTCATCTTAGAGGCAACAGCTGGATGTGGATCGGCGGGGCAGCCAGGGGCGTATAGTGGGTGTTATTGGCCCCGTATATCTGCGTTCTCGGTTGCTCGGAGCTTGTCTGGAAATGGAGACGACAATGAAAGGCGGCTTCTCCGCCGACGTCTTTCAGCCACCTCTTTCTGCCAGCGTCCGCAAATAACGGCCCAATGGCTTAAGCGTCAGGGAAAAGCCCTGAGCGGAGCGTTGTTCATTAGCTACATCTGCTGCACAGACTCGGGCCGAGCAACAAGTGCAACATCTCTGCATGTGATGAAATAAATACCCACATGGGCGTACGTGGTCACACTTCAAAGAAGTCAGTGGAATTTGATTTAACAAGCTGTTGGGGAGAGAGAGACACAGGAGGGCGGAGGGGGGGTTAGAGGAAACAGAGAGAGAAAGAGAGGAAAGGGGAAAGAGGAGAGAAACAGACAGAGAGAGGGAGAGGAAAAAGCAGAGAGAAACTATATTTACAAAGGAAGACAACTGCAGCCAGATAGGACCAGACCAGACTGAAGGAGGGGGGAGACACAAGGACACACACAGAGACAAGCGCACAGACACACATACAGGAGGGCCTCCATAAACTGAATCGTCACAACTGTCTATGAATAAATCAGTTACCACAGCAGAAGACACATTTGAAACAAAAGCAGACAAAACAAGAAAAACAAACGTCAGAGTGTGCCTGTCTGCAACAGGATGAGACGGCTCATGAGAAGAGGCAGACACAATAACACCTAGGCCACACCTAAACACATGACAGTGGGGAGAGAGAAAGAGAGACACAGCATGATAACAAACACAACAACATCAGAGACAGCCACCAGCAGCAGGCTTTGGCAACACACTGCACTTGGCAGCCGTGGCGGCTGACTGAGTCTGTTTGTGTGCCTTCAGTCTCTCTCTATCTCTCCCGACCCACTGTGTTATTAAAGATGGGTAATTACAGACATAAATTGCGATGACATCTGGAGGGAGAGAGAGGAAGAGAGTCTCTCTCTTCAACAAACCATGTACTCTCAACCCCACACGTCACGCCCAGAACTTCAGAGATACTTACACAAAAGATGAGAGGAAGACATAAGCGAGAGACTGGGAAGGAAAGAGGGGGAAAGAAAGACAGCGGGATTGACAAAGGATGAGAAAGAGAGAAAATTTAGCTAAACAGAAAAAAAGTAGAGCAATATATAAAAAAAAGGAAAAGCAGAACTAGAAGAAGACAATGACAAATGAACTACCTAACAACCTGCAGGACTTATTCACAAACGAGCACTTTACAGATCCCAAGTATTGACTTGTCAACACATCAGTGTAAATGAGTCAACGGTCAGCGGTTCTGTGTCAGCCAAAAGAATGAGCAGCGGTCTTTCGCTGAAACACAAGTTCAGGGGTCACTATAACTCCTGATGAGGGTCAGCCCTCCCACACAGACCATAAATGATATCTGCCATCTCAAATGTCATTGTGTGGGCCAGTGCAGGCAGACAGCGTAAGGTCCCTTTAGCTTCTTAGCTAACGCTGTGGGTCCCTTCACATCTAACTACATTCCTCTGTGATGCCATGAAGGGAGAAGCTCATAGCACTTCCTGTTGGGAACACTGGAACGTTGTGAGGTCACAGGGAAAGCAGGAGCCTTTAAAGCACATTGTTCACAGTGTGGTAATTCAAGATGTTCAACAGGGCCGGGCCTTTAACTACTTTAATGTGTATGGATATGTGTTTCAGTGCCCTGCAACATCACAGGAAGGTATTCTGAGGCTTGGAAAGGATCCCAGAGGCCCATAAACGATGTTACCTCACCTCCACATTGTCAACACCCTAACAACTCTGACACACACACACACACACACACACTTGACACCAGCACTGACAACGTTTCTCACTTTATCTTTCTATCACAACTCATCGTGGAATGCTAGGACAATGCTCTTAACGTGGTATATTAGCAGTAAACATCTGACATATATTATTATAGGCTTAAAACAAAGAAATAAACACCTGTACCATGTCAAATATAGAGCTGACAATTTCATTAAACTTCAAGTTTGAAACTCAATATTATACCTACAGATAAAAGAGAAGGGATATAACAAAATCCCTAGTTAGCTTATTGAAATATTCACTAAGGTGGGTATGCAGAGATAAGGAGCCAATCAATTCTCCTCACAAGAACTTCCCCAGCATTTTGTAACCATGTTCCCTGAAGACACCTTATACCAATATGTTTGCATTGACTTCCATTCATGACAAGACCTATGCATTCACTAGTGGATTATTGTTCAGGTTTTGATGTAAGGCCTGCCAGCAGCTAAAAATGTATCACTCTGTGGCAGAGGGAAGAGAGACTAATACATATTTTAACTAGTGATATGGCATGCTGATCACCAGGGATATATAAACCAGAAATATTTATATATTATAAAGTGTTGTGTTAAATTAATGTTTCATAATGATGCCCATTGGGGCACTGTTTTTGTCTGTAATGGCTGGTATGAGACATCTGCTCACTTTGTTAGGCATATGTTGACAAGATGCTGGGAAATAAAAAAAAGTATTTTTATACAATGTAATTTTTGGACTAAACCTAATAAATTTCAACTCTATTTCTGACATAGTACAGATGTCCTCATTGTCTTCAGCCTATACTTATGCGTGATGTGTACACTCACCTAAAGGATTATTAGGAACACCTGTTAAATTTCTCATTAATGCAATTATCTAATCAACCAATCACATGGCAGTTGCTTCAATGCATTTAGGGGTGTGGTCCTGGTCAAGACAATCTCCTGAACTCCAAACTGAATGTCAGAATAGGAAAGAAAGGTGATTTAAGCAATTTTGAGCGTGGCATGGTTGTTGGTGCCAGACGGGCCGGTCTGAGTATTTCACAATCTCCTCAGTTACTGGGATTTTCACGCACAACCATTTCTAGGGTTTACAAAGAATGGTGTTAAAAGGGAAAAACATCCAGTATGCGACAGTCCTGTGGGCGAAAATGCCCTGTTGATGCTAGAGGTCAACGGAGAATGGGCCGACTGATTCAAGCTGATAGAAGAGCAACTTTGACTGAAATAACCACTCGTTACAACCGAGGTATGCAGCAAAGCATTTGTGAAGCCACAACACGCACAACCTTGAGGAGGATGGGCTACAACAGCAGAAGACCCCACCGGGTACCACTCATCTCCACTACAAATAGGAAAAAGAGGCTACAATTTGCACGAGCTCAGCAAAATTGGACAGTTGAAGACTGGAAGAATGTTGCCTGGTCTGATGAGTCTCGATTTCTGTTGAGCTATTCAGATGGTAGAGTCAGAATATGGCGTAAACAGAATGAGAACATGGATCCATCATGCCTTGTTACCACTGTGCAGGCTGGTGGTGCTGGTGTAATGGTGTGGGGGATGTTTTCTTGGCACACTTTAGGCCCCTTAGTGCCAATTGGGCATGGTTTAAATGCCATGGCCTACCTGAGCATTGTTTCTGACCATGTCCATCCCTTTATGACCACCATGTACCCATCCTCTGATGGCTACTTCCAGCAGGATAATGAACCATGTCACAAAGCTTGAATCATTTCAAATTGGTTTCTTGAACATGACAATGAGTTCACTGTACTGAAATGGCCCCCACAGTCACCAGATAGACCCAACCCAATAGAGCATCTTTGGGATGTGGTGGAACGGGAGCTTCGTGCCCTGGATGTGCATCCCACAAATCTCCATCAACTGTAAGATGCTATCCTATCAATATGGACCAACATTTCTAAAGAATGCTTTCAGCACCTTGTTGAATCAATGCCACGTAGAATTAAGGCAGTTCTGAAGGCGAAAGGGGGTCACAGTATTAGTATGGTGTTCCTAATAATCCTTTAGGTGAGTGTATATGTTTGCTTGAAACTGTTAAGTGACTGTATGGTGACTTTGTTTCAATCACTGCATTAAGATTACATAAATTTGTCCAAATAGCAAAAGGGCAGTCATTTCTATACAGTTAGTGGATGATAAACCCTCAAAATTGACAGATTGCTCTTTAACCTGTTGCTGGAAACAGAGCCCAAGGCAGGCCACTACCTCAATCTCACCCTTGCCAGACGGAGCTGCTCTTCCTTCAGGGAAAGGGCTGTCCACTCCAAGTCCTCTCCATTACGGTTGACAACATCATAGTGTCAACCTCCAAAAAGTGTATAACACTTTGGCATGACACGTTAACTTGTCGTTTTCCACAGACATCAAAGCGAGGACTCGCTCCTGCAGGTTCATGCTCTGCAACATTTTGATCTTAATTCACACAGCTTGGTCCAATTTCTCCCATGTCACCCCACTCTTCAACACACTCCACTGGCTTCCAGATTAAGCTTGCTTCCGCTATATGAGGAAATTGTACCTGTCTCTCTTTCCATATCACTTTACTACCCTTCATTAGTCTGCATGTCTATATTCAGACTACATAGACAAAATACAGCCAAGTCTTATTAAGGTCAGAATAGCTCTGTTTACTCCAGCATTAAGTTTAAATCTAATCATTGATCTTTTTTTTTTTTTTACTCAAGCATTCAGTGCTGAGTAATTAACCAAACTGTCAGTTTTTGAAAAACTATTAAATCCCAAACCGAACAAATTGCAAATCAATTTGGATTCCATTTCCAACCACAGCTTGAAAACATTATAGCTCTTTTACGTGATTGATATATCTATTTGAAAGAATATATCTACTTTGAAAACTATAAAAATATTTAAGTCAGTTAGTTCTGGGTTGTATTAGGCACCAGGCTACAGCACTAGCTAGCCACCTACTGCTAGTGTAGCTAAATTGATGAAGGGAGGACAGAGATAACATCACAGGGTCTGGCAAGGCGGTAATAAACTGCTTAGCAGAAATTTGATTATAATAATAATAATAATACTTTGAATTTGTATAGCGCTTTTCTAGGTACTCAAAGCACTTCACAGGGTGAGCGAGCATACAGAATACAATCACTTTAATAGGTGCAAAATAAAGAAATATGTGGTTAAAAACTAGGGAATTGTGAGATGGAGGGAAGGCAATAGAAGGGGTTCATTGCCGAACGCAAGTATGAAGAGATGGGTTTTGGGGGCCTGTTTGAAGGATAGCAGGGAGTTTGCCTGACGGATCTGGTTGGGGAGGGCGTTCCAGAGTTGGGGTGCAGCAACTGAAAAGGCCACTGTCGCCCCAGGTCCAGAGCTTGGTCCTGGTGGTTTTAAGAGTGGTTGTGTCCGCAGACCTGAGGCATTGGGTAGGGCGGACGAGGAGGTCGGAGTGGTAGGGAAGGGCCAGGTTATTTATGACTTTGTAGGTGGTGAGTAGTAATTTAAAATGAATCCTATATTTGACCGGGAGCCAATAGAGATTGTAGAGAACAGGGGTGATGTGGTCTCAGTGATGGGTGGTGGTCAGCGGGCAGCAGTTCTGGACATATTGAAGTTTATTGAGGACTTTGTTGGGTGAATGGTAGAGGATACAGCAATCAAGTCTGGAAGTTATGAGGGCATGGATGAGTGTTTCAGCAGTGGTAGAAGACAGGGAGGGCCAAATGCGGACAATGTTCTTGAGGTGGAAGAACGTCATTTTAGTCACTTGGTGGACGTGATGTAGGAACGAGAGGGTGGGGTCAAGGATGATACCTATGTTGCGGACCTGTGAGGAGGAGGTGAGGGAGCTTGGGCCAATTATGAGGATTTCAGATTTATTGCAGTTAAGTGTGAGCAAGTTCAGTTGCATCCATGATTTAAATGTCTGCAAGGCAGGTGGTGAGGGGGGAGAGGGTGGCTGAGGTGAAGGTTTGGAGGATTGGTGAAGTTGAGTGTCATTGGCATAGCAGAGAAACTGGAGGCCTTGACAGCGCGGAGGATCTGTCCACGAGGAAGGATGTAGATGAAGAGGAGGGGACCGAGCACTGAGCCCTGGGGGACACCATGGGTGACTGGGACGGTGGAGGATTTGCAGATGTTTATGGAAATGTATTGATGCCTGAGATAAGAGTTACTCCTGGAGAGGGCGGTGCCAGTTATGCCAAGGGAGTATTGATGGCGTTTGAGGAGGATGGAGTGGTTGATGGTGTCAAAGGCATACAAGGAGGATGGAGTGGTTCATGGTGTCAAAGGCATGTGAGGAGGATGGAGTGGTTGATGGTGTCAAAGGCATGCGAGAAGGATGGAGTGGTTGATGGTGTCAAAGGCATACAAGGAGGAAGGAGTGGTTGATGGTGTCAAAGCATGCGAGGAGGAAGGAGTGGTTGATGGTGTCAAAGGCATACAAGGAGGATGGAGTGGTTGATGGTGTCAAAGGTGGCGCTCTGGTGGAGGAGGATGAGGATGGTGATGAAGCCAGAGTCAGCAGAGAGAAGTATGTGATTGGTGATTTTCAGTAGGATGGTTTCTGTGCTGTGTTTGGAGCAGAAGCCAGACTGGAAAGGTTCATAGAGGTTATTGGAGTCAAGGTGGGATTTGAGTTGCTTAAGGATTTTGGACAGAAAAGAGATGTTGGAGATGGTCCGTTAGTTGTTAGGGGTGTCAGGGTCAAGTCCAGGTTTTTTTAGTATCAGGGTGACAACAGTAAGCTTGAGGGTGGGGGGACGAGGCCATTGGACAGGGAGGAATTAATTACATTGGTGATGAGAGGGGAGAGTGTGGGGAGGCATGCCTTGATTAGAAAGGAGGGGATCAAGGGCAAAATTTGAGGACTTGATGCTGGTGACTATGGGGGATAGTTCAATTTCAGTGATTTCAGTGAAGGATGAAAATGAGTGGCTTGGAAGTAATAATAATAATACAAACAATTTATATAGCACTTTTCAAAGACCCTTTACAATACATACATAACAAACAGCTACAGAGGAGACAAACAATGAGCAATGAGACAAACGGTAGCTAACAAAACAAAAAGGGGGGGTGGGTCAAACAACATAGGGCAGGGGCTAGGGATAGGCTTGTCTGAACAGATGAGACTTGACGTGGTGGATGAAGATGGCAACAGATTTAGAGCCACAGATGAATTGTGGAAGTGCATTCCAAAGTCTTGTAGCAGCCTTTGAAAAAGCCCTGTCTCCAAAGCTACGCAGCTTGGATCAAGGAATGATAAGGAGGCCAGCAGTGGCAGAGCGGAGTGACCTGGAGGAATGGTATTGGGGAATAAGGTCCGAGAGATAGGGTGGAGCAAGTTGGTGGAGGGCTTTATATGTGAGAAGAAGAATTTTGAAGTCAATGCGTTTAGAGATTGGGGGCCAGTGGAGTTCTTGTAGGATTGGGGTGATGTGCTGCCAGGATTTGGAGTGTGTGAGAAGTCTGGCAGCTGAATTTTTAACTAGTTGTAGTTTATGTGGCTTTAATTTTAAGAATTAAAGCCAGAAAGGAGAGAATTGCAATAGTCAAGACGGGCAGAAATGAATGCATGTACTAGTGTTTCAGCGGCAGTGCGGGACAGGGAAGACTGTAACCTGGCAACATTGCGAAGGTGGAAGAATGAGGTCTGTTTTATGTGTTGTTGGAAGCTGTAGTGGGGGGTTCAGGGTGGTGGAAGAGGAAGCAGCCAGCTGACTGTGTATAATGTCAACTTTGGTTTGGAAAAATCATAACTAACTGACTGAGCCATCAAATAAAACAGTTATATACACATGAAACATTGAGATGTGGATGAATGACGTAGGCTACTGTTTAATGGGCATATCAAAACGAAACTGAACCGACCTCAAGAAGCACTAATCGCTCAGCGCTACCAGCATGTTATGCCGTAAGTCCCCTAGGGAAATGACATGTACAAACATTTTAGTTTTGCTCATTAAAGAGGAGGAAGGGTGATTCCTTCTTAATGTCTTTATATGTCTGTGTGCTTTATACTTCATCCATGGCTTTAAATCGCCATAAACTCAGACTGCTGCAAACGAGGCAATGCAAAAAGGCTTTCATAGAACGCACACATTATGTTTGTGTGTGTGTGTGTGTGTGTGTATGTGAGCCATAAAACACAGTGCGGTAAAAGGCAGTTATTGTTGGTTATGGCAGTGCAAGACAATAGGCAGCAGATTGTAAAACAGATTATTTTTATTTTACCCAGACTGCCTCACTTAACTACTTCTCAGGGAAATTGGTGTCCTCCCTTCTGCGGAAGATGGGAGAGATTTTTGGGGGCAGAGAAAATAAGGGTGTGTGCTTGTGGGTGTCGCCTGGGCTGTGTTAAAACAGATAGACAAGGCAGATAGATGAGGCAGGGAGATCAATGCGTTAGCCTGAGAGGTTATGGGAGAATGACTAAGCAGCTAATTAAAGGACAAGAACACAACACGACTGCTTGGAATGAATAATTAGAGGGCTTTCCGTGTGACTGACTGAACAGGAAACAACAGAGTGCAGGGAAGAGGGCCTCCGTGCCGTGCTCACACAGAGCAAGCTCATGGAGAGACACGGGGCATACAGTATATGTACATGTATCATACAATGCAGACAGCCCAGCGGCTTGTGTAAAATAGCATGTGATAAGACACACGTCATGCCAGACGGTTCAGACTATTTAGCATATTACAATGATTCTTGTCTCTTTCGATATGCTTTGAAGGGATCGTCCCATTTGGCCTTAGGAGAAGATCCAGCCAGGAGATAGAGGATGACAGCTGAAACAGCAAACCAAACAGTACATAACAGGATGCCATTTCTGACTTCATTATCAACGGACATCTGGCCTCTCTGACCTGAGCATTCCCTAGCTTGCAGCTTCATTTATCAATGAGGATCAAATGGTTGGTCTCCTACACAGTGTACCAGCAATCCCAAAACCTTCATAGTTTTTTGATGTACTTTCCCTGGACTTGGTTCAGCTCTGCGGATTCCAGTTTAAGTGGGTGACATGGTATTCCGCTTTTCTTAGATGATGGATTAGTTGCTATACATTTTTTGGGGTTATAGTCTCCTGTATTTTTTTTTGCAAGGCTTTTATTTTCGGTACAAACCAGAAGGAGACAGGTAAGGTGGAGACAGAAAAGTGAAGGGAAGAGATGGTATTGAAGCCTGCTCCCTGACTGGGAGATGTTTATACAGCGATATATGGGAGCGTTACCAAGGCTTTGCACAGAATATGTTTCAATGCAAAGCATCTATTTTATGTCTGTGGAACAAATAATTGTTGAAATCCATTAATTTAAATCAGTAGTGTAGACAGTAGAGAGAGACAGATAGAGGGTGGAGAGAGAGACAGATAGAGGGTGGAGAGAGAGACAGAGAGAGGGTGGAGAGAGAGACAGAGAGAGGGTGGAGAGAGACAGCTAGAGGGTGGATAGAGAGACAGAGAGAGGGTGGAGAGAGAGACAGCTAGAGGGTGGAGAGAGAGACAGAGAGAGGGTGGAGAGAGAGACAGAGAGAGGGTGGAGAGAGAGACAGCTAGAGGGTGGATAGAGAGACAGAGAGAGGGTGGAGAGAGAGACAGCTACAGGGTGGAGAGAGAGACAGAGAGCCAGTAATTCATCAAATGACTCCCTCTGTTTTTTGTCAAGTCCCCCTCCTCCATAGACATCTTATCAGCCAGTCTGTACCTGTGTGCAAGTAGCCCCCTGCAGGGGAAAGGTTGGTGGAGCTATGAGGTCACAGGTCATGGAAACACAACAAAGAGTTGACTCAGATGGCGACCATGAGAGAATGGCTGACAGACAGGTGTCAAGGCTGAGATACAGATGAGTCATACACACACAGTCACGAATGTAAACACACACACACACACAAATGCAAGCATGCAAAGACGCATGAACGCACACACCCCTTCAGGGAACCACTTCAGTGAAGTTGCGACAGAATGATGACCACAAAAACACAGCTTGAAAGTCTGAGCAGGTGTGTCTGCCAGTGTGTGTGTGCAGAAACATACAACACTTACTGAGCAGTAATTTATAATAATATAATTGGTATTTTAGTCTAGGTAATTAGACAACAATAAGAAATCATACCAGCCTTACAACAGCATATTATTACAGCATTTTAATAATAATAGCGTCATAATACATAATAGCCGCATCCTAATGCAATACAGCAGTATTATAATGCATAGTAACAGTAGCATAATGTATTATAAAAACATCATAAAGAATTATAAGTGCACCATGACTACATTGTAATATATTATAGCAGCATCATAATGCATTATAATAGCATGAAAACACATTATAACGGCATCATTGTCCATTACAAGCCAACGTGACAATCAGTTTATGTATTACATCAGTCCACTGTAGCGAGGGGATACATAGAGTAAGCTCCTTATGCTACTGAACCACACGGGTCTCAGTTTCGCCCTACAATAGTGCTGTTGAGCTAAATGAACAATGGACCCTGTGGTCTCTTGGACCTGGAACGGCTAATAAGTTACACCTGAATGGAGGGAGAGTTCTCCATCTCAGGTGTCCGGTGCTACCGAGGGAAGATAAGCTGATATGACTTTACCTGAACAGTTTAAACCTCTACGTACAGATCTAGGATCAGCATTGCATTAACAAATCCAATTCTTAACCATTTATGGTGAGAAACCTAAACTGAACTCTGAATAGCTTCTAGGGGCAACTTGTCTCCACAGCAGCATGTTTTTCACTTATAGCTCTGGAAAACATTAAGAGACAACTGCACCTTTTCCTTTCCAAAAAATTTGAAAAGGAAGGTTTTGAATGAGGAACAGAAGGGTTAAAATTCAGAGACCACTGCAAATGTAATGCTTCTGTATCCTTTTCAACTTTTTTGGAAAGGAAAGAAAAAGGTGCAGTGGTCTCTTCATTTTCTCCGGAGCTGTATAGTGGCACAAATCTCGATCCCAGACACTCCCATCCAAAATCGCAGAAGGCCTGGTAGAAAAATCTTTTGTGTCTTCAGGATTTTGTAATTCAACTGAGGGCTGGACTTTTGTTTTGCAATGTACAATTGTGGGTCAAATTCAAAACAGGAGTTATTAAAACATTAATAGGTTTCAAAGTAAATGTTTTTCTTTTTTTTACTCCCATGAAAAATATTTCATTTTATACTTAAACCTACCAAGGCTCTCGGTCTGCCCATCCCTGCTTTCAAGTGTGACAATAAATCAATGGACCATGTCGTAGGAAAAAACGTGGTAAGGGCATTTGGAAGTCCCTCTGATAACAGAACAAGTGCACCAGGCAGCTTTAGGCTTCACCCATGTCACCCTCAATCAATCACTGAGACACAACCTTCAGCGACTGTGTTCTTTGAACTTCAACACCAAGCAAAGATTTATCTGTCTGATCAAGGTCTCTGTGTAGACTGAAATTGATCTACAACCTTTTAAAAACGTAATTTAAAGCAAACAATATTTTTGCAGGTGCAACTTATGCACAAAGTCTGACCTTTATGCTTTCATTGATCACAAACTACAATCTGAAAAGACTTGCCTTTGAACCTCACCTACAGAATTGAATTACCATATGCCCTAAGAATATGCTTGACACTTCAACTGCACTGAAGAACAATCTGTAGCTCTTCTCACACA
This sequence comes from Esox lucius, assembly GCF_011004845.1. Classification (NCBI taxonomy): domain Eukaryota; kingdom Metazoa; phylum Chordata; class Actinopteri; order Esociformes; family Esocidae; genus Esox; species Esox lucius. Next base: position 7,479,588 of record NC_047581.1, on the reverse strand, counting down.
TGGGTTATGCTTGACAGTAGGCCTGGGTTTAATGATAGTGTGGATGTTTATGACGTTAAGGGATTATCAAACCAGACCAACAAACACACCATTCCTTTCTTCGAACCAAAAATGTAAACATTCTGTAAAGAACAAAGTGTACTACCGCGAAGACATAGATACAGTGTCTGAAAGCTGGAATTTAACACAGAGCCTGTTTTTCCTTGGTCATAAGGATAGTTGTTGAGAGGAGCTCTTCGCCTCGCTGACTTCAAAGTCTCCAACTTTCTTTCTATTTTTTTGCAGCGAAGGCTTTAGACTACAGTGTGTGTTGTGCGTGCTGTTTGTGTGTGTGTGTTGCTCCAGATCTGCAGTGCCCTGAGCCTTTCTCAACCTGCTGGAATAGAGTGGGTTGATGCTCATCAAGTAAAGTCAGCCTGGAAGCTTTTAAGACTGGAATGTTCTGCAACTGGATGAACCCTGAGCTGAAGTGTTCTCAGAAGCTGTGACATAATCTGCAGTAAAATGTTCTTTAACTTGCATCTGCTCAAAGGGTGGGTGGGTGATATTGAGTTGAGTTCGATAACTTGAAAATGTTTGCAAAAAAAACAAACGTGTATATTAGGCCCAATGTTTGACAGAATTGTTTCTGCTATGAGCATGCACCTTTTTTGCCAGCAACATTTCTTTTAGACCTTTTAGATCCCAAAGTTACTGTGAATAGCACATTTAAAAAAGACTTAAATGTCAATGATTGAATGTTACTGATTAAACTACTTGTCATCATTACATTTCCGGGAGCAGATGATTGGTTGGTAGATTATGCTGTGCTCTCTCCCAGTCTTTGTATTTGCTAAAGGTCAAGGTTCGCTCTTTGGTCCACCAGACTTCGCGCATTTAGGCTCAAGAGTCTGGAAAAGAGATTGACATAGAAATCGATGTGCCCCTCTCTCACTTCTACTGCCTCCATCTCTCCCGCTTTCTCCCTTATCATCTTTCTCTTCCTCCAACTCTCTCTTTCTCCCTCCATCTCTTGCTGTCTTCCTGCCTGTGTCCCTCTCCCTTCATCCGCTGACCTGTTTCACACAAGTGTCAAGTTATCCACAAGCGTCTGGACCAGCCTGATCCCCCACCTGGCTCTTTGTGTCCGAGCGGGGTGGTCCAACCCACCTACTCATCCACCTATTCCCTCTGGTTGGACTAAGAGCTTAGCCGAATCCTTATCTCAGGGAAATTGAGGCCAGCCTTTGTTGTAGTGCAGATCTGTCTGCCAGGCCATTATCGCTCTGCTCCCTTTCTGCCTCCCTGGATGCCTTTTTTGTCCGTGCGGTCTTCCAGTCTGGACCGGTGCTGCCCGCCTAGTTTGTAACCCATCCCTGTTCCATGTGCGTTTCACTTTTGCCTGCTTCAAGCTTCGCCCATATCAAATGTCGCTCAACACGCACCCTTCCTGCTCCCTTATTCTCCCTGGTATTATAGTACATAGATAACCACTCACTATTTGTGAAAAGACAGATAATTGAGAGAGAGAGACAGAGGAGCCTTAAGCAAGTCATTTACAATGAAGATGGAAAAAGTGTCTGTTCCTTTCTGAAGGAGATGTCTCCGCCTGCGGGGAAACCAGCAGAGAGAGAGAGAGAGAGTTCTAGAAGTTCTAGCAGTCGTCTCATCTCATTGTCAAAGCATGGTCGCAGCATGGTGCGGTCTGTCTGTCTGCCTCTGTCTGCCTGCCCTGCCTTCACCTCCAGCCATGCCTGTTCTCTGTGTTCTTGGCAGCTGCCAAATGAACGAAATAACACACTGCCGAGCACAATCTTACAAACAAAGAGTGCCTATGGTGTTTCCAAAAAAATGTCACAACCTGTCTGTGTTTAAGTTGATCTGCATTTAGTTTTGGATGATCTGCATGTTGTTTTCATTGATCTGCATGTTGTTTCAGTTGGTCTGTATGTTGTTTTGGGTGATCTGCATGTTTTGATTGGTCTGTAGGTTTTGGTTGGTCTGCATGTTTTGGCTGGTCTGCGTGTTGTTTTCGTTGATCTGCATGTTGTTTTTGTGGATCTGCATGTTGTTTTCGTTGATCTGCATGTTGTTTCAGTTGGTCTGTATGTTGTTTTGGGTGATCTGCATGTTTTGGTTGGTCTGTAGGTTTTGGTTGGTCTGTAGGATTTGGTTGGTCCGCATGTTTTGGCTGGTCTGCATGTTGTTTTGTCTGTGTGACAGTTTGTTTCTGTCTGTACCCGCCTGGATTGGTCAACCAGTCTTCCCACTTGTAAGCTGTCGTCTGGGGTCGCACCACACTGGTGAGGAAGTGCGACGCGGCCACACCCTGTTGATATTATTAGTACCAGACTAGGGTCACTTAAATCAAGGAACGTCTAGGCTTCTAGTGATCTTAAAAAGTTGTTTGTTGAGGCTCCGTAACAGCATAATATATCAAGTCAAGAAAGGCATGTGAAAGTCTAAAACGGGTTCCAGTAGCAGTGATTGCACCGTGTAACAAATTAAAAAAATGGTTTTGTTCCTGGGTAGTAAGTGTTATCTCCCAATTGCTTATGCCTCAGAAGTATAGAAAATGATTCCCCACAAACTTTGCTTTTGTGTCCAGGATCTGCATGTTGTTTAAAAATTTACCTATTTTCCAGAATATTCCAGATACATGAAGTGTTGAGTAAACTTGGAGTAACCTCTAGAACCTTCTAGAACTTTCCAGTGATATGAATAGTAGTATAAATACTGGATTACAACAGCATCAACACTATGCTGGATGCCTTGAAGTATGATGAGTGTGGCTGGGAGGTCATAGGAGACTTAAAATTGTGGAATTCCTGATGAGTCTCCAAGGCGCTTTTACCAAGTTTGCCTGCTATCTTTGCCTTTGGGACAGCAGGTTGGTGTCCACAGGCGGGACTGGCCACAGTGGACCGAGTTCTCTGTGGAGAGGAACAACTTCAAGTGAGAGCCACTGGTGGACCCCCGGAAGGTGCTGATCCCACCACTGCATATCAAATTGGGCCTTATGAAACAATTAGACAGAGCTCTAGATCGAACATGGGAGCATACTCAGAGTAGCAAGGCGAGTACTTCCACCAGGATATACTGGACTTTGAATGCTGCCACAACGGACAGTATAATGAGAACATGATGGGAATCTAGACATGGGGTCTGATTCGTGAAAGTGATTCACAGTATAATCGTATATCTCGAAAAACCATTCACTTCTAAATCTTTTGTAGTAATTTTTGTATTACTTAATATGAGTACATGTTAATTTGGATTCATATGTTGTTTATTTTCTGACTTTATGTGAACAAAAATACTGAAATGTGCCTGTTTTCTCATTGGAAATAGGTGCATTTCAAAATATCACTGTCCTGGTCACAAAAGCAAAGTTTGTGGGGAATAATAGTGATTTTCTATACTTTTCAAGCATAAGTGATTACAAAATAACACTTACTACCCAGGAACAAAAATGTTGTGTGTTCAGGTCATCTCCAAATTGTGATTCAGTTGATAGGCCTAGTCTCTCTCTCTCTCTCTGTTCCTCCCAGCAATCAGGTAATGGCTAATAGCAGCAGTTCCTATGCCAAGACCTTAATTAGGGGGAGGGAGGAGGGTATGCTGTATGTGATAATGAGACTGTTCTAGGGTGATGGAATTAAAGACAGACAGAGGCACCTCTGCTAGGTCCTGGCCAAGCCAGCAGAGAACGTATGAACACATCAACACACACACGCGCACACACTGCTGAGTTCTGACAGCTAATGAAGATAGATCACTGACAGCAGTGTAAACAAACACACAGACACACACACTGAGTTCTGACAGCTAATAAAGATAGAAAACTGAAAGCAGTGTACACACACACACACACACAACCACACACACAACCACACAGAAGAATACACACAACATTGGTTACAGTAGGTAACTAGAACTTTCCCATCAAGAAATTTCCAAAATATTGCTGTGATGCATAATTATGTATTAAACACCTCCAATCAATAGATAATTATGTTGGCAGACTGAAAAAAAACACCCCAAATAGTGTTTTACGGTGGAATTTTCTTAATGTATACTTAATCCTCTCCTTAATACCTAACACCTTACCTTAACCATTCCTGTACAGAGGGCATGCTAATCTTCCCTGTATCGTTCATAATCATCTCTGTATGGAGGCTATGCTAACCTTCCCTGTATCTTTAATAACCATCCCTGTACACACAACATATACACGTCTGAGTCAACCGTGATATTACAATGAACACACACACACATCATGCCCACTTAAAGTAAACACAATGTGACTAACTAATTGACTGACAGTTCATATCGAACAGGCAGGTCTGGACACAGCAGAGCTGTTGATGCGAGGCAATTAGGGAACATTCTTCAGGATGATAATAGCTCAGTGAAACCTGGATGACAACCTACAGATCCCTTATCTTAATTTGATCAAGCTGTTGTTGCTGGAATTTTCCTATAGAGCTTGAAGAGCAACCTTCGGGTGTATTCAAGGTTTAACAGGAATCTACACTTCAGACCGGTGGAACATGTATCAACCCCATGTGAGATTTTTACTACTGTGGGGAAATGGCTCAAATCAAGACATAGCATCTGGTGACATGTCTTAAAAACGATCTATCCGTCCAAAAGAGTGACGAAGCGAGCGACATGGAGATTAACGGATGATCATGAAAGGAAAAAGGCCTCTGGGTGTCATTTCAGCCAGGGTGGAATACAGGGTGTTGACTCCTGACACACACACACACACACGTTCATGAACGCACGCACACACTCAGACAAACACACAAGCGCACGCAACCGCTCACACACCAATGCAAGAAGACACACACACACAGACACAGAGACACTTACTGCGACAAGTGGGGATATCGCAGTATCTCCAGTAGATTCCATCCTCATGGTCTGCAATGTAACACCACGGCTGAACGTCACCGTCAGGATTCCTGAAGAGGACGATGAAGAGTGATGAAGAGGAGGGGAAAAGAGAGACAGGGAGAGAGACATAGATAGACGTTAATGACCGGAGAGTGAATGCTGAATAGCATTTCAGTTGGCTGTCTGCTGTGCCTTTTCTCTTTTTTCGTTTCATTGTATGGTTTTGTGGTGCCAAGGATGTTCTGCGTTCAGCACCTCCGCTAGGTGCTAATGTAGATAGCTGCTCTGCTTGTTCAGTTCGGCTGCGTTCTGACATGGCTTGACCATTTATGTCCAGCAGAACCTAAATCAGGCAGTCAACTGTCAGACAGACCGAGAGAAAGAAGATGGACAGCAGAGGCACATACACACACAGACACACAGACACACACAGACAGACACACACAGACACACACACAGACACACACAGACACACACAGACATACACACAGACACACACACTGGGTAGACAGAGACAGTCAGAGGCCTGGAGGAACATAGGGTCTTTGTTCTGGCTGAAACAGAGAGATAGACTCCTGTCCCCGAGAGAGCACAGCCTTTTGTGAAAAGGGGCCAGGGCCCTTTGAACCTCCGCACTGCTCTTTTAGCCCTTCAAACGTAACAGCCAGACCCCCCCCCCCCAAGCACCAGTTGGCCCCCTGCGGCTCATTGGCTGTTTTGGTTTCACTAAAACCAGGGTTGGGAAGGTGGGATTGGGGATGAAGTGGAGCACATCTAGACTTGGCTTTAGAGCAGGTGCTGGTTTCTATGCACTGTGATTTACTGCTGCCAAGTGGATTATGTTGTTCTACAATGGCCTTGAGTCCTCATTTCTGATAGGAGTAGGGAGAATTCTAGAGTGTGCATTATTTCCCTATGATGCACTGTATATCCGTACAGTAGAATTTCATAGCTTTACATTTTATTCTTTGACCTGATTTTGCAAATGTCAAATTTAAAACATTACTGGCATCAGTGAATTACACATTTATATTACCAAACTAACTTTGGTTAGCTCAGCTGGCTAGTTTGGTTACCAAGGTAAGTGTAGCTAGCTGGTAAACTGTCCAGCTACATCAGTGAATTATGTCACATTTATGGTGGATTTATATGTAAAATTAAAGCGATGCAATGGAAAGGAAAGGATTATCTCAGGGGTTTATGCACTCTCTGGAAAATTATATAACTTTGTGAAAGTTTAGTTCTACTCTACTAATGGAACATAGAAACACACTTCCATGTTGTGCATACGTTTTGCTTTAATTATCTTTTACCTATATTGAAATACTCCACTAAAGTAAACTTGCATAAAGGGTTCATGTAGAGTGTGTAAAGGGTTTATAAGAAGTTAATAGACTGTTTATTACATAATGAGTGACTAGGGACACTCAGAAGCAGATATCTGGATGTGGAACCTTTTTACGCAACGGTTCACAGGGCAACGAGAAAAAAACAACATCCCGGGTCAATAGAGGGGAGGCTTGTCTTTAAAAGCCACCACTGTTGTCTTTTTCACAGCTATGACTGTAATTGCCGGGACCCTATTCTGTTCTTTTCTTTAAATCTTCATTGTTGCCGGTTGAAAAAAACCCTGAGGCCTGAGCTATCCCGTTTCAGCCCTATTGTGTTGGGAATTCTGAAGGGCGTTTCCCTTTCCTTTCTTATCCTATCAAAAACACTTTCCAGGGTCTCTTCCTCTCTTTTCACAGTGCAGGAAGACGTTTTATTGAGCATGATGTGGTTTTAGGTAAGGTGGGTTATTTTATTTTCTTAAAAGGAGGACATACTATGTTTTCTGTCCTCCCTGGCAGAAAACAACCCCTCTTCTCCTACTATGTGCTTGTTAGCCCAATGTCAGTACGTTCCCTATCATAGAACAGTGCACTAGGTGGGTGATAGGGGCCGTCGAGCATTCAGCCTCTATTTATGATTAGATTACAAATCATTATTCTCTTTGTAGTATCTTGTACACTTCCTGGTATCTGAAACCCAGAAGTAAATCAAAGACAAGTCATTTGCATGATGTCCCTCTAGTCCAAATGGGTAGTCTGCCATGCACAAGCAAAACAGCACTTGTTTTCCACACTGATTGGCACAGTTGATGTTCACAGTACACCAGAATTTTTTACTTGAAGGGGATGACACTTGTTTGGTTGGAGCGGGGGGGGGGGGGGGGTGATTAATGCGTGTGATTCAATGATGGGGGACAATGATGGGGGCCTGTGAAGCTCAGATGTTAAGAGCATGGTGCTTGTGACAACAGAGTTGTGGGTTCTATTTCCGCAAACAGCCATCATAAGAACATATGAAAATCTATTCACTCACCAAGTCGCACTGAATAAATGTGTCTGTAATGTCAATGTAATGAATACTTGAAGTAGTACCAAACTTACTGCTTTGCCCTTGACTTACTTCAATTCACACACGCACACACACACACACACACTATACCCATGGATGCATGCACAAATAAACACTAATTAGACCTGTCAAACTCTTGCAGCACTTCCTGATGAGGTTATCCATTGCCTATAGTGAGTCATCAAATTCTCTTAATTATTTCTCTGCTAATTACACCCTCAGGAAGACATCGTCCTGAACACACACACCTAGACATATTTACTTGTTTTAGACACAAACACACACACTTTGGTGAAAAAATCTGCTTTCCCTCTGCCCTTCTGGCCTTGAGGGCCCGTGATAGGAGTGCAGAAGTAGGGAGCAGCTCCTTTCATGTAATACAGTAACCAGTGGAAATGCATCCATGGGAGAGTGGTGAATGAATGGCTAAAACCACATGAAAGAGGAAAGGCATTATCCCCAGCCCTGACGTGCGGTGGGGGGAGGCGATGCGGAGGATGGAGAGAACAGGTGGAGGACAGACTGTGGCAGGGAAAGAGAATCCATCACTTAAACATGTTAGTGTTTAAAAAAGCACTGCTGCCTAAATGATGCACTGGCTCCGATACATTAGCTTTAGCGGTGTGTGGCTACGGTGTGTGGGTACGTTGTCTGAGGGGGAGCTTATATCAGAGAACAGAGAAAAACAGATGTTCCCCTGCTGGCCGCTGTTCAAAACACTTCGGTTATAATAACCGTTTTCCAAGTACCGCTAGTCATAAAATGTATGCTAAACCTGAACATTTTTGGCATGGCGAAGCAATAAAACTCTCCAAATCTTCAACAGAGGGGAGAAAAATACCTGCAGTTCTGTGGATCGTCGAGCCAGGCTTAATATAGCATACGTTTCTGTGTGAGGCGGTTGGTTCACCCAGGAATCCCACTTTTAGCAATAACCAGCCAGCAACTAGAATCTGGTCCAAACAATATTTTTATGTGTCCTATATTTTTCAACTATTAACCAAGACAAACATAAGGGACTGCAGGTTACCTAGGGGTAGTAACATCTGAACAGTAACCAAAAGGTTGCTAGATCGAATCCCTGAGCCAACAAGGTGAAAGATCAACCTGTCAGTTAACCCTAATTGCTCCCAGACCATTGCTGTAAATTAAAAAGAGTTCTCAGTCAAATGTTTTTATCTTGAGCTAAAAGTTATTTAGGAAAAGTGTATTCAGATATATTGAGATACTTTCACTAAAAACTGAAGTCCTTCAACTTTGTGCTGGCATACAGATAGACTAAACCACTGCATGAAATCATTGGGACAGCAAAATATTTTGTCTCTACATGTGACGACTCCACCTTCCTGCACACCCCTCCCTGGGGTGTCGCGCTTCAGTAGGTCGACGTCATCGGCCTACTAGCTGCCCCCGTCCCATTTTCTCCATGTCTGGTTCTTGTTTTTCTTTGGATCACGCAGCACACACCAGACACACATTATCCGCTATCTGTATATATACTCCTTCAGTTCTGGGTTTGGTGTCCTATGTTGATTTGCTGTACATTCCATTATCTATGTGCTGCGTCACATCAGAAGAGACTTACTGTGCTACATTCTCCTGTCATTTTGGGGCATTTTTCGCTGTTTTTACTTTTGATCCAAGAGCCGGGCTCATTAAAATTCTCTCCACCTGCGTTTGGGTCTTCCTTTTGGAACATTACACTACACTCTAAAAGTAAAAAAAATCTAACAATTATGAAAACCTTTTGTAAGCTTTTATTAAAGGGAGATGTGTGTACATACTGGTTTCACCATCTGGTTCGCCCTATTTCAGGACATAAAAGTATTGGGACAATTGGCTTGAGATGTGTTGCAATCGACATTTACGTTGTCAGTGTGCAAGTGATGTGTGCCTTCACCTGTCCACCTGAGCACTATGCTGTCACAACATTCCCAGGCATTCCCTGTGTCAGTCAGGGAACCTTCTGAAACGCGTTGTGTACGGTGGACTCTCACAATGTCTCCATACCTGTCAAGTCTCCACGGAGGGACATCAGCACTCTTAACCTTTAATGTGGCTTTGGTCTCCCTTTCAGGGATTAATGTGACATTTCCTTCTGCTCTGTCTCATCCCACTCCTCCCTGTTTTCATTGGGCTGTTTTATGGCGGGCCGTAAAGATGAAATGTGAATGCTATTAGACCCCCTCTCTGCACAGCGCCTCACAGAGCCACAGACCCCTTTCAAGGAAATCAGGATGGTCGAAAGCCAACGATGGGATGGCAACAGGCAGGGTTTTATGATCCTTCCCTCGCTCCACGTGAGCCCCATCCACCTGCTTCTCATGTCCAGGTCCCGCCAACACATATTTTTTATAGTCTATTTATAGTCTTTAAAAAACACACACCTCACTCACCCCTTCTACATCTGATCTGTGCAGCGATGTCTGTTAGAGTGAAGGCACGCTGAGCGATACCTGGTCCTCGATCACCACCTGCGCTCAGCTCCGGGCTTCCACTGGTTCATTGGCTCCGGGCTTGCACTGGCCTTAAGATACTGTCGTTAACCCCCCCACCCCCAGACTCAACACCTCATTCCATCTCTCCCTCTCGTTCTCCATCCCTTTCTCTCTCCCCGTCTGGGTCTAACAACCAGTGGAGAAACTCAAAAGCCAGCTGAGGCCCTTTAAAACTCATTTCCAACACCTGCTCTGTGAATGGAGGGAAAGAGAGAGGTAGGGAGAAATAAAAGCATAAAGGTGGAGACAAAAGATGATGGAAATTGAATGGAAAAAAAAAATTTAAGGAGAGAAAAGGGAGAGAGAAGATGACTGAAGGAGACAAGGTGGATTCACTCTGTAGAGGGAAAGCAGTTGGCTGGTGAAGAGGCAGAAAACTGTAGAAAGAGGGAGGTAGAAAGAAAGAGAGAAATAGAGGAAGACAAAAAGAGAGTGAATATGAATTTCTATTGAAATATGCCCAGAATTTAAATTAGGTATTTTGCAATCCAAATGCTTCCGTCCAAGCTCTTATGTCTAGTCCGATCTGGCTAGACATTTACATGGAGCCCAGTCAACCAACTCTGGGATGAAACCTAAATGGAATAAACTAAAGAGCATTCGTAGGGATTCTAAGAATCCCCCCCCCCGACACACACACACGCAACAAAAGAGTGAGAATGTGTGCATAATGTTTGCAGTTATTGATTGTTTATTTAATTGCTTTGACAATTTAACCAATAAAGCCCATTCAACTGAAATTGAATTGGGAGAGTTAAAGAGAGAGAAAAAGAAACAGAGAGAAATCAGTCTTACCTTGTCCTCTCCCCCTCTCTCCTTTTTTCCTCAGCCCTGTTCAATGAAATGCCAGCGAGGATAAGGCACGGCAATAACAAAAGAGTCTGTGACTGTGACTGAGCCACTCGTAAATGCCATTGATTATCTATTCACTCTGAATTGTAGCCTCTCCAGTCTACATACAAACTGCTGAGGAGAGACTCCCCAACAGAAAGAGAGTGAAACAGAGAGACGTTTTCAGATTTTCTTAATTATTACACATTTCTGCTTTGCACTTCCTTCTGCAATGCAAACAAATGTTTACCATGCCAATAAAATCTTTGGAAGGCCGCAAAGAGAGAAAAAAAAATGATAAGACACAGAAAACAAGTAAGAGAGACCGACAAAAAAGAGAGACTGAGAAAAGTCAGAGGGAGAAATAAACCCAACTCAGACAATCTGGCTTGACCAAATTATAACCAAACAAAAAGAAAACTATGTTCACTATTGGGAAAACATTACAACATCTCAAAGTAAACTTCAATGCTATTTGGCTGTAAACAGACTGTACACAGTGGCCGACTATCTGACCACTGTGACTGATAGAAAAAGGGCAAAGAAATGTACTGACTCAGCGAGCATAGCCTGGCCATAGAGATTGGTTGTCATAGACTCTCCAACAGAGGGGAGAGTCTATGACAGTGCCCCCCCCCCCTCAACCCCCCCCCCCCTACACACACACACACAAAGAAAATACTGTTGTCAAAGGCAAAGATTTTCAGCCGCAATGCCAGACGTCATGTTTGGTAAAAAAGAAGCACCGCCTTTGAATAGAAGAACCTCATACCAAACCTAGAACATGGAGGTGGTGGCATTATGGTTTGGGGCTGCATTGCTGCCTCAGGGCCTACATGCCATCATTGAGTCTACCATGACATCCATATTGCACAAGAGAATGTGAGGCCATTATCCTTAATCCTTAAAGCTGAAACTGAACAGAACGTGAACAGAACTTGCCACAGGACAATGCTCCAAACACAAAAGCAAAGCTAATGTACAACAAAATGGCTCAAAAATAAGAAATGGAGGGTTATGGAATGGAGTGCAAGTCCAGATCTCATTCCTATCAAAATGCTGTGGGGGAATTTGATGTGGGCTGTGCATGAAAGAAAGCCCCTGAGCATGACACAGTTGAAACAGTACTGTAAAGAAGAGTGGGCAAAAATTCCTCCCAGTTGACGTAGGTGACTGATAGGCAGTAACAGGAAATGTCTATATTAGGTTATTTCATCCAAAAAGGCAAACACCAGCTACTGAACCTAGCAGTGTACTTATTTTCTTGCACTATAAAATTGCATTTCTGTGGATTTTTAAGTATAGCCTTTTAGTGTCATTTGTTGAATTAAACTACAAAACCGATTCCAAAAAAGTTGGGTCACTGTACAAATTGTGAGTAAAAAAGGAATGGAATAATTTACAAATCTCATAAACGTATATTTAATTCACAATAGAATATAGATAACATATCGAATGTTGAAAGTGAGACATTTTGTAATGTCATGCCAAATATTGGCTCATTTTGGATTTCATGAGAGCTACACATTCCAAAAAAGTTGGGACAGGTTGGGACTGGAGGATCAATTTGCAACTTATTATGTCAATTGGCAACATTATTGGGTATAAAAAGAGCCTCTCAGAGTGGCAGTGTCTCTCAGAAGTCAAGATGGGCAGAGGATCACCAATTCCCTCAATGCTGCGGTGAAAAATAGTGGAGCAATATCAGAAAGGAGTTTCTCAGAGAAAAATTGCAAAGAGTTTGAAGTTATCATCATCTACAGTGCATAATATCATCCAAAGATTCAGAGAATCTGGAACAATCTCTGTGTGTAAGGGTCAAGGCTGGAAAACCATACTGGATGCCCGTGATCTTCGGGCCCTCAGACGGCACTGCATCACATACAGGAATGATACTGTAATGGAAATCACAACATGGGCTCAGGAATACTTCCAGAAAACATTGTTGTTGAACACAATCCACGTGCCATTCGCCGTTGCCGGCTAAAACTCTATAGGTCAAAAAAGAAGCCCTATCTAAACAGGATCCAGAAGTGCAGGCGTTTTCTCTGGGCCAAGCATAATTTAAAATGGACTGTGGCAAAGTGGAAAAGTGTTCTGTGGTCAGACAAATCAAAATTTGAAGTTCATTTTGGAAAACTGGGACGCCATGTCATCCGGACTAAAGAGGACAAGGACAACCCAAGTTGTTATCAGCGCTCACTTCAAAAGCCTGCATCTCTGATGGTATGGGGTTGCATGAATGCATATGGCATGGGCAGCCTACACATCTGGAAAGGCACCATCAATGCTGACAGTTATATCCAAGTTCTAGAACAACATATGCTCCCATCCAGACGTCGTCTCTTTCAGGGAAGACCTTGCATTTTACAACATGACAATGCCAGACCACATACTGCATCAATTACAATGTCATGGCTGCATAGAAGAAGGATGCCAGCCTGTAGTCCAGATCTTTCACCCATAGAAAACATTTGGAGGAATAAAGAGGAAGACCTAAGACAGTTGAGCAACTAGAAGCCTGTATTAGACAAGAATGGGACATTCCTATTCATAAACTTGAGCAACTTGTCTCCTCAGTCCCCAGACGTTTGCAGTCTGTTATAAAAAGAAGAGGGGATGCCACACAGTGGTAAACATGGCCTTTTTCCCAAATTTTTTGAGATGTGTTGATGCCATGAAATTTAAAATCAACTTATTTTTCCCTTAAAGTGATACATTTTCTCAGTTTAAACATTTGATATGTCATCTATGTTGTATTCTGAATAAAATATTGAAATTTGAAACTTCCACATCATTGCATTCTGTTTTTGTTCACAATTGTACAGTGTCCCAACTTTTTTGGAATCAGGTTTGTATATTTATCTGTTAATATTGCTGAAGTGAAGGTAACATATCCATATGCCCAAATATGTAAAAAAAAGAAGTAGAAAAAAAGAGACAACTTTCCTGGGGGTGTACATTCTTTTCACATTACTAAATTAATAGAATGTGTGTATATTACTCTATTATACATCATGATCAATATGTTTTGCTGCCAGTGGTCTGAGCAATTTGTTCTTATACATACTGTACTCTTTAACAATGTAAATACACTAACTTTTAAAGTCATTATGGTTTACTGGACTGACTTCAAAACATAAAGACAGGCAGAGAGAAACATAGAGAGTAAGAGAGACAGAGAGAAACATAGAGATAGAGAGTAAGAAAGAGAGACAGAGAGAAACAGTGATAGAGAGTAAGAAAGAGAGACAGAGAGAAACAGTGATAGAGAGTAAATAAGAGAGACAGAGAGAAACAGTGATAGAGAGTAAGTAAGAGAGACAGAGAGAAACAGTGATAGAGAGTAAGAAAGAGAGACAGAGAGAAACAGTGATAGAGAGTAAGAAAGAGAGACAGAGAGAAACAGTGATAGAGAGTAAGAAAGAGAGACAGAGAGAAACAGTGATAGAGAGTAAGTAAGAGAGAGGTGTTAGATTTAGTGCAGAACAAAAATGTATCCCACAGACAACTAAAATAAGAGTACTCAATTGTCCATTTTCCTCGCAGATGGTAGATGTGTGTATTTCGCTTAAAACTCAATGACATTTATGAAGTGGTGAGTTGTCAATAGCATGAATCATAAATCGTTTATTGTGCTAGGATCACACAAAAGGCCAGTCTCCAAAAAATAAAGATGTCCTTTTATACATTTGTTGTCAGTACTAATATAATCTTAATGTGCGGTGGAAAGCCTTTCACCATTCTCTCTGTGTGCCTCCCAAATGGCATACAGTGCACTCTGGTCCCTCACCAGGGCACTATGAAGGGGACAGGGTGCCGGTTGGAACTCATGCTCTACTGGCCCACTCATAAATCGGCAGAATCCCAATCCAAGTAGAGCAATAACAAATCTATCCCTGGCCACTTCAAAGCATTGTTGCTATATTACTTTATGGCGATGACTTAGACTAAGGAAATGTTTTAAAGGGCTTTTAAGTGGTGGGATTATTATTAATTTTTTTATTTCTACACCATTTATGTCACTTAGCAACTTATTGGATCAATGGCTATGACTCAGGAAATGTTTAAGTGGGCTCTCTAAAGTGGGGAAACCTTGTTTATTTTCCTTCCCCAGTTACACAAGATTAATTCTTGTTTAAAAACCTCCAAGTTACAGCGGTCTCTACAGTAGATTAAAAGGCATATAATACAACACAATTAAAATATTGTACAATTTCTGATGTGAATGCTTGCTACAGTGGATCAAGGCGTCTACTTGATAGCTTACGTGAGTGTTGTATTTGAGTACAGCTGACAGAAATGTCAACGTACAAGGCAACGTACAATGTACAGTAGATTTACAGACCTATCATGTGATAAAAAAAATGTTTAAGTTAGAGGTTTTCCAGTATGAGTGTTGTATGTAAGTGTTTCTGACAGGGATGGAGGGAGTTGTGTTTTCCAGACAGCCCGGACAGTGTCGTGTCCTCCCAGCGCTCCCAGGATTAGCGGGATGGGGGGGCCCTGCCTGTACAAACTCTTCAAACGTGGCTAGCTTCCCGGGATGACAAGGATAAAAGGACAGCCCGGGAACCGGCGTGAAATTTTCTGAGGTGAATGTCTGGGGCAAGGCGGGAAACACACAAATGCTCACGCACGTACATGCAAGTGACATTGCGCACACACACAGATACACACATCTCTCATCTTCTAAATGTGCACTTTTTGAGATAACAGTAACAGTCAAGGCTAAGAGGCTATGCTAACATTGGCAGCAGGTAGCCAAGCAGAGCATTTAGCCAGTTACTGCACATGGCTGCAGGTTTAAATCCCAGAGCCAAAAAGCTATCTCTTGGTTTACCATTGATTCAGTGTGAAGATGAAATACACATAGTGGTTAACTGAACACAAGGTTCAATAGAAATTTTACTTTTAACCCAACCTCTAGATCACAGAGGTGCTGGGGGCTGCCACACTGGGACCCAGGTGAGCATTTAGGGTTAACGGCCTTGCCCAAGTTCAGAACAATAGACTTTCTCCTCCAGCTCTGGGAATCAATCCAGCAACCTTTTGATAACTTGTCAGATTTTCTAACTGCTAAGCCATCTGCTGCAGTTAACCCTAATTGAACCAGGGTCACAGTCCATAATGTCAAGTCCCTCGGCAGTGACCCCACTCTCTGACGGTTGTCTCTGTAAAATATGTCTTATACGTAAAAAGACCCACTTCCAATTCACACCAAAACCCTTGTTTAACACTTCTACAACACCGGGCTTGAAGAGCACAAATATACGCACACCAAATTCGATCTTTTTGAAAGCCTCCAGAGGGGGTCTCACCTGCAGTAGTTGTGGCTGCCCAGACCCCCCTCTTCGTTGGGGTACTTCAGGGTGTTGTAGGGGTGCTGGAATGTCTCGTTCCAGAAGAGGCAAGGCTTGCCCCCAAGGAGGCTAGTCTGGTTCTGGCAACCCCGGTAGTCCTCTCCATTAGCTGTGTAACATTCTAGACAGAGGGTGAGATGGAGAGAGAAAATGATTAAACAATATGTTTGGCTCTAAGAGAGAGAAAGAAAAATGGCAGATTCTTTCAGGCAGGTTTTCACATGATCTATAGTGATTAACTCCTGAATGGGAACTGAGATAAATAGGCACTGATTTATGTTTTAAATAAATAGTAGGGCACCACAATTAATCGAAATAGCGATATTGATATAATACCCAAATCGCCAAATGATGCGGTTTTCAGCTCCAAAGAATGTGCTTCACGCATGCATCGTACGTCCATAATTGTTTTTCTTGCAGGTGCAGTAGATATTTTTTTAGATTACTTAAATACCTGGACTAATTCTGTTTAAATTCTTGATGGTTTTTCAATGTTAGTTTGAGTTAACACAGCAACAGCTAGCGAAGATGTCTGCTTAAATTTAGCGAGTGGCACCAAGATATATTGTCCCACATACACAACAGCATGATTATTAAAAGTTTCGACTTCAATGTCAGTGCCTACAAACAAACTTAATATGGGAGTTTAAATACCTCAAGGTTGAGAAATGTTGCCTAAACAGCTATGGCAACGGCACAAACAGGAAACGCTGCAAATGCCATTGCATTAAATGAGAAGTTAAATGAATAATTCAACACAGGCTGCACCTTCAAATTAGTAATAAGTGTAAAATAGAAAACACTGAGCTTTAACTGGATTTGTTTTCAGTTTAATAGCACATTATGCAGGCTATAATCAAAAATTTTAAGTGAGATTTTTTATGCTGTTTACACCCATGTTTGAAAATCGCAAATCATAACCATAATTGCAATATTTGTCAAAGAAATCGCGATTCAATATGTTATCCAAATCTAATACACTACAATTGTGAAACATGGAATATGTGTGCTCTTTGCCCAGTTCTGGCATTTCAACGAAGGTTGAGTGTGTTAGCTGGCTAACATGAGATCAATCACACAAGACTGTTCCAATGAATGCCTCCTCCAAAGCTACACAAGGGTTTGAGAGAACCCACCACGATACATAAAGTACAGTAAAACAGGCATGGTTCAAATCTTTGGAAAACTCGACAATAACCATATGGAGACAGGGGGTAGGGAGGGAGGGAGGGAGAGAGAGAGAGAGAAAGAGAGCGAGAGAAAGGCAGAGATTGGAAATGGCATGGTTCAGCTAACATCTCATCTCCACTCTGGGCCAAGTAGAGTATATTTTTCTAAGACAGAAGAAAGAAAAACCAAATAAACAGAACTAAGGCTGGTGGGAGTCTGATGAGCCCTAATAGCTCAGTGTCTCCCTGGGGCTGTGACAGAGGGAGGAAGGGAGGGGGAATGGTCTGCCTGACTGGCCCGTTTAAACAATGAAATTACATCTTAAACCCTCCACAGTTTGTCACAGGAACGTCCAGCACAATTCTCTGTGGATTAAAGATTTCTGTCAGCTGTTGGCTTTTCAGTCTACCCTGCATGCAGTGACATCCATTTACCCTGAGAGAGATTGCAATAATGTCTTCTCTTGTGGAGCTGAGTGTAGAGCTCCACAGACCCAACGCGAAGTGGGCTTGCGTACAGTAGCGTGTCTGCGGTCCCTAACTCTGGTCCGTAACTCTGGTGCGTAACTATGGTGCGTAACAATGGTGCGTAACTCTGGTCCTTAACTCTGGTCCGTAACGCTGGTCCGTAACTCTGGTCACCGCTGGATGTGTGTTCGTTGGCAGACCTAAAGGAGTCTTTGAGTCATATTGCTCCATATTGGTCTGGCTGATAAGGCCAAGTTTCAACTGAACATAGCAAAAATAGAACCAAAGCAAAAATCCAATTGCTTTTGGTCATCCTATTATCCGTCCATGAGGTGGTTTTTCACTCAATACACCATTTTTCAGTTCCACAGAAAGTAGCAGGAGGAAAGAAAAACAAATAATATCTTGTCACATACCGCGCTAATAAACGTCATTTCTATTCTTGCTGGAGAAAAAAGATGTGTCGACGCATCAAAGCTGGAGAGGGCTCCGGTTGCTTTCAGTGTCACGTAAAAGTGGCTTTTAATAAAAGCTGATTAGGGTATGCGCCATTGTTCGGTCAGCCCGATCCATCAACGGTATGACAGCCAGACAGATCCAACAGAAGCCAAGGGGTGTAGGGTTTCTGTAATTATGATACCGTTCCATTGTATGCTAACTGTATATGGCTCCTCTCCTCCTCTTAATTAAGTCTACCAGTGTCTAGAGGCGTCTCAGTTTCACCCGGGCATTAAGAGTCTACCCCGAGTCTAGGAGAAACAGAAAATCGCTTCATAACAGTCGCAATCAATCTTAATATCATTAGGAGACGTCTCACGGCCGCAGACGTGAAAGAACCCCCGTGTGCTTAGTATGGAGAAACAATCACGGGTTAAATGCTAGTGTTACACAGCATCTCCACGGCAGGCGAATTGTTCATACACAGATACAAAGCAATGATTCTTAAACTGGGGTCCTTCGCGCTGGGGTCGTTAGGTTTAGAATGCATAATAGAATGCAAATAATCATAATCAACAACACTGTCAAACATGTACAACATGGGCCTTGGTATCCACAGGACCAATTGCACAATTCTATACTGTAATTCGAAACAAATGTTTTTTAGGCCGTAAAATTCACTGTAATTTCAATCCGGAGTTGCTACACACCCTCTGTTGTTGTCATTTCAACTGCTTATTCACACTTCAACTGTGTTTATTTGTGTGCGTGCAAGCCTGTCGCAGAATGCCCAGTGACCAGTGGAGTATTTGCCGGCCAGTGCCAAAGCATTCATGAGTCATTTTCAAGGGTGCCCCGTTCTCCACTGAGGTCGTCTCGGAGACTGCGCTGCCCAGGAAGTGTTGAGGCAGAGGCTTGCATGACAAACGGGCCCTGTGTCTGTCCTTCAAACTGGGACTCCTTCACACACACAGATCCACACACATGCAGACCACCACACACGTGATTAAAATGAAATATGTCGCCTGCTTTGCAAAACAATGGGGAAAGGACAGGAACTCAATGTGACTCTTATTTGGATAACTTGGTGGGAGCTGACTATTTTTGTGTTTGGTATGAGAGCTTTGGGTTTTTCCTGCTGCTGCTGGCAGTTCTGTCCCCTCGGTGGCAAGGCTGGCTAACCCTTCCAGTACCAGTTGGTAAATATGGCAGCGTTTTCCTGGCGGCCGGCACCGGGGGCTTGATGTGGTCTGGAGCCACCATTTGCCTGCGGTGGGGATGGGAAGCAGCAGGTCTGCCGGGACTCAGAGATAAGTAAGGCCATCGTAAAGATGAATGGAGCGTTTTGAAAGGCCTGCAGAGCAGAGATGGAAAGCGCTGCGCACAAGTCCTTCAAAAGAAAAGTCCTGCAGTGGGCAATGAACAGGAGGGGAGATCAAAAATCTGCAACCCGATGTCCCCGATATCCCCCAGGGTATTGTACCCTATTCGCTGTCCACTACTTTTCACCAGGGCCCATAAAAAGAAGTGCATCACATCAGGGAGTAGGAAACCAGTTAGGACACATTTCAGATACGTCCTGGGCCCTCTGATTGGTGACTACCTAATAACCTCTCCTTCCTTTGCCTGTCAACATGTGAACGTTCCACTCGAGTCACATGACTAGGGCCTTTCTTGTGGTCTCTTCACAGCCTGATGGGAAACAGAACCAGAGACCGTGGCCTGCATGAAAGACAGATACTGAGAGAGAGAGAGAGAGAGAGAGAGAGAGAGAAAGAGAGGGGGGAGAAATAAACTATTGTAAAATACATGCAAGACCCTCAAATAGAAAAATCCGGGAAGAGGGAGTCAGAGAAGAGGAGGACTTGCCACAAACCCAAACCGATAAAGCCCTGCTCTCCCAGAATACCACACAAACCCAGGAAACAAGAGCAGAGTCTTAAAAGGGAAAGATGGGGAGGATAATTCGCTGAGAGCTAATCGCCCTGTTATTAGATTTGTCAGGATCTGCGGGCTAATTACTTCCATACTGAGACTTCAAATAGCGCTCGTTGCGAGCGGTGGAGCAAGGAAGAGGGCAAGAGGAAGAGACTGAGGAAGAGAGCAAAAGGCGGACAGAAAGAAAGAGAGGAACAGAAAAATTGAGGGGGGGGTGCTCTTGGTCATGTGATCTTACCGGGGAATTGGCAAGCGGAAAAGCAAAGAGTGTTGCTCTGTGGAGCTCTGGCAGGCAACTCTACCACTACAGAGGGGCATGAGCCGGGATGAAACTCTGGAGCTGGCTCGTCACAAGGCCCCAGGTTCTAACTTTGATCAAGGGAGCTTTTTGAATCATCTCTTAATCTCTATCCACCTATCCCTCTGTCTTTCTATCTATCACTCAGTTAGCAGGAAGCACAGAAGGAAACCTATAAGGACAGACTGTTAGTATTGGTAACGTATAGCCAGCATTACAATATGTTCTATGTCCCGAGCTACGGCTACCATGCTACCAACATTGATCTAGAAGTTTTCAGCACTTCAGAAGACACTGAAAACAAGCAAAGCAAAAAACGTTCAGGCATTTTTATTCATTAGCATGCACAATGCCGTGTATCCTTATGGTTACTACGTTGCAGTGGCAACAAACCGTGCATCTACTTTCAATTTCAGCGCTTTTAAAACTATTCTGAAACGATGGCTATTAGGTATAAGCTGGTTAGCTACACAAACCCAGTGCCGAAAACACTGCATCCATGAAACGCTGGCTAAAAAATGAACACGTTCAGTAACTGTGTACAAAACAACATTCCCCTGGATACCGGGTGTGTATACACATCAAACCTCTGCCTGCATCTGGGCATCTGTTCCATTTAGTTAACTGCTGTTAGCTGCTGGTAGCCATTACCAATATGGTGCTTATTACTGTGGCAACCAGCGATGCCCGGGGGTGCGGATTGGGTCTGGCGCAGAAGGGCCAGGACCAGCTGTGGGCTAGAGATCCAATCTGAAGGGCTGACTGCGGAGGCGAGGTGGCCCTGGGTGTAAATAGCTCGCCTCTCCGCGCCAAAGTCAGCCATTTGCACATCAAACTGGTGTCACTTCAGAAGAAGTAGTATCAGGGCAGACTAACGCAGGAAGGGCTCCGGGTTCCATTCTTTTCCAAGCGCTGATGCGTTTTTACAGAGGAGCTGTAAAAGTGCTTCCAATCAAGGTGCAATGTGTAGTGTCATACTACTGGGTTTTAGTGGTGTAGCCTTTATGTAAAGAAACAATCTTTCCACTTTTAAAGGTCAACGAAAGGGCATGCGAATCATATTAGGTCTGTGCTGCTGCCAAGTGGGCCCTATTCTGTAGGGGAGTAACTCTACACTTATCCTTACCGGTCGGCACAGGTCGTTCGGTACGGTACGCATTGTGATCCGAATGAATATAGTCTAGTTTTAACCACACATGTTACTTTTTTGTGTGAGAAACTAACATTCTAAACGGGTTTCCCCCAGAGACGGATCTTGGAGCAAAAGTAGCCTAGAACATGTAATTTCGCTTGCCGGTGGTGGGCAACAGCCAATCAGAAAAGGTATGTCTGGTACACTTTTCCGCTGGTTCCCTTTACAACTGTTCCTACTGTACAATCTTTCCTATAGCAAAATGGACGAAAATGTTATAATTTTTTATCATTGGTTGGGAATACTATTAATAAGGTGGAAACATTTCATTTGGTATTATAAAGCTACGTCGTCATCGAATACACAAACATTACATAACCAGCTCGACACTAGTAGCTACAGACAGTAGCCACTACATCGCCTATAGAGCAATTCCATTTTTTATTAACCTAAATAAATTGTGTATCATATTACTACGATGTAGCTGTACTGGCTAGCTAGCTACAAGAGCTAGTAAATGTGATCTCCCGGTATTGATAAACACAACAAAATGTACATGCCCACAAGCGGCTATGAGCAAACCAAGCAAAAAAGCCAAAAGGCAGATGGACACCCTGAGTTAAGACGCGTTTCCACCAGAAATACCAGACTAGCCCTCTAGTTAGACTACGCTCTCTACAGCTAGCAACCAGGAACCCTAGGTTAACGTTAACAAGGCCGAGAATAATGTTTAACTCTGAGTTAGCGCTTTTTTGGAAAAGGTAATTATGTTTCATATAATTTCGTAACTTCCTTTTCTATCACATTCTGATCAATGATTAATTGCAAAATGCTGTGATTGTTTTTTTTTATAGAAATAATCCTGCATGCTTTAACTACAGCGGCAATTGAAAAAGTCTATAACTTGGTTATAAATTAAAAGAAATGTTATGTTTTGTCCTTTTCAACTGCGCCGAAATCGTACCAAACCGTGACTTAAAATGTTCGGTACGTACCGAACCGTGACTTAAAATGTTCGGTACGTACCGAACCGTGACACCCCTACTATTCTCGCATGAGCGATGCCCCGTCACTACCCAACGTCTCCTTTGAGGTTGAAAATAGGCTAGACATTCAAATCTAAAACTATCCATACGTACACACACGCAAGCGACCCAGCATCTCCCCAACACAGCCACAGAGTCTGGAGTCCTTGCCAAAAGGGGTGCCTGTAAAACCTGTCTGCTTCTCGTTGTAGTTGGGTTTGCATGTCTGGGTACTGACATGCCCCCTATTATAACCCTGTGCCCACCCCGTCATGCAAAGACACCAACGTAGCCTTTAGTTATTTTTTCTGCCATCAGAGCCACATACACGCACACACACCCGCACTGCCAATTTCTTTTTCTTCAAATCTAAATAAAATAAAGCTGAGAAATTAAAGTTGCCTGAGGCTAATATTTTGGCTTTCAATTGAAGTGGTTGACCGATGTTAGATAATTTATCAGAAAATCTATCAAAGGGGATAAAACATAAACTATTCTAACAAGCTGTACATTCATTTGGCATGATGTCTGGCCGACCACAGCCGTTCTGATGGCGGCTTGATTCGGGGTCTGGCTGGATCCAAACGGGCAAACTGCATCCTGATTCTACACACTTGTACAAAAGTGTGCAGTTCCACCGTCCGCGAGCCATGGTAGAAAGTGTGCAAGTAGCCTAGGTGCTCCAACGGACTGCCGCTGCTGCCGTCGGCGTGGATTCGAATGCGGCTCACTGCTCTTTTTGCGAAAACGCTCTCATTTATCTTTGCCCACACTGTCAAATAAAGCGTAAACGTTTCCCGAAGAAAACATTTTCGTAATCAAAGAAAACAGAAAATGTTTCATTGGTGGAGGGATGACGCACTGAACCACACAACTGGATGACACAATGCCCAGGACGAGGCCCTCTACAGAGAAGTGGACCTGAAAGGAAGGACTTGACACCCGTCAACCCAGAGCTAGGTATGCCTAGGTGACATGGGGGAGGATGGGTGTCACGTTCAATTACCTCCCCCCTTGCAATGCTACTCCCATTCAGTTTCCCCGTTTCATCTGGAGTCCCTCTGCTCCGGCCATCTGCTGTCTAATTGACGAAGAGTAAGAGGCATATTCGCGCACACGAAGGTGCGCATACTAAAGTGTGCACTCACACACACACCCACGAACGCTCACAAACACGCACACACACTTCACCTCTGCCTGCCTTTCCCCATTACTGTATCTGAGCCATCCTTTCTGTGATTGATCCTCCATGTCTCTGGCCTTTAGAGACTCAATGCAAGGGTTAGCAGGTTAAACAAATAGTGATGGGGAAATGTCCCTCCCGCCACACCGTCCCGCATACTCAGCACACACCACCACTGAACTCACTCTAAACCAACTGTGACACTAAAGTAAACAATGTGGAAAGGGAAAGAGAGCATGAGGCGAGTGGGGGACAGAGAGGGTGAGAGAGTGCGAGAGAGAGCGAGGGAGCCTCAGCAAAGCAGCTCTGCGCGTTCCAAGGTACACAATTAGGGGGTTTGGGATGAATCCATCTGAAATCGTAAACCAAACCGTAAATTAGGTGGATGCACGGAGAGCAAAGACAGGATGAAAGAGAGAGAGAGCGAGAGAGAGAGAGCAGCAGTCAAGAGAAAGAGAAAAACACAGAGACGAGAGAGACTTGAGAGAGACAATACTTCACAGAATGTGCCAAAAAGTAACAGCAGAAGAGAAGGAGGAAAGGGAGGGGCTGTATACGATCTTTCATTGTTAGTTCAAAGCCCTAATTTTCACCATGTTGTGAGATTCTCCAGTAAAGTAACACATGATTTACTTTACATTTCCTATTGTTATGTAAGGCCCCTTCGAGGTCATGAAATGAACAGCGAGACAGCTAGCTAGCCCACGCCAGGCAGGCCTGAGCACGGAGCTACCAATCCTATTCCAGATTAGCTTGGCGGCGCGGCTGTATTCTGGGCCCCTATACGAGCAGACAACCAACCAGTCGGCTTACTGAGAAAACTGAGGGATTTGTTTGTCTTATGCTGGTAAAGGGACATAAAGACGCAGTCGCACACACACACGGTGTATGTGTGTTCTTTCTTTCATGATCTGGGCCAGGCTAGCTGTGCAAGTTCATAGGATTTGATACACTACATGACGGCCCAGGGTTGCTAAAGTCAGTTCAAGCAACGCATGAGGGTATTATTTTCCACTTAGTTAAATAACAGAAAAGAACAAGAGTCAAAGTGTCCCAACATCAACTACCACGTAAATGCGGCTGACAAGCACTGACAGAAAGAGAATCTGTCTGCTAGCCATGGTGCTACTTGACTTTCTGTCCTCTCTTTGTTTCCTTCGCTCCTATTGCCTTTCCTTCTCCACTATATTCTTCCTACATCCCGTTCTCTCTCCTCTCCTCCCACATGTCTCTCCTTCTTTCATCACTGTTAGAAAGGATGTGTGCAATTTTTATCAGCCAGGGAGAGGCAATACTATTCTGGAGGACACAGACTGTATTGTTTCAACTTCCCAATGGTAGGGATTGTGTCATTTATTAACTCTCACCCACTACTGTGAGGGAAATGTGTATATGTGTGTGTGTATGTGTGTACGTGTGCACATGTGCTTCTTCCTTTGCCAGTGATATTGTCCCAAAGGATGTCTTCCCACTGTGCGTACCAGTCAAATGAATTTAGGACAGCCAGTGTGTTCCAGACATTCAAAGGATGCAATCAAATATATAATATATATAAAGTCAGCCTGTGATTTCTACAGTCCAGTAAACTAATGTGGCTTCTTCATTTCCTGGAATTCTGAACAAAAATAATGTGTGGAAAAGAAAAGGAATGCTTGCCAAGTTAATCTTCAGACAATAACTGTTACTGTGATAATCTATATTGATGGATTGTATCAATCTCAATCAGATCTAGGCCTTGTATTTTTTATAAATTATTACACTTTTTTTATCAGCTTTTGCCTCCCTTCCCCAATTTTGTCACATCCAACTGTATTGTCAAAGTAAAAAAACAGGTCCCATCTTACTGCGATGAGTCCCAACAAATCTAGGAGAGTTGCTGCACTTTTGCCTTCTTTCACACACCTTGTTGAACCAGGTCACCCATGGGTCAACACATGAAGGCACACTCGCTCACCTGACGACTTCAGTTAGAATGGCAGGAGCCCGAACCGCCATGGCACGATAAGATCAGGAATTCCCTGCTGATGAGGCTGTCGCTCTACCCAGGTGACGTTGGCCGATTTGCATCACCCTTGGATAGTGGCACAGTCAACACTTGAACCTAAGAAGTCAGCACTCTCTTCTAGCTCTAGCGATTCAAAGATAATCCCAAGACCACTCTGTAACTTTCTAAACAAAGCTTCATTTGTACACCACTTTATCAAAGTATTGGCCACAATAGCAAATATGCCTCACAAATGGAGAGAGAGAGATGTCAATATGTCCATTGTTACGTCAACTGCATGTTATAGAGAGTGCTAATCGCTGGACACACGTGTCCCTGAAAAATCTCAGAACCATTGCCCCACCCCAAACCACATGTAATTAACATACCAGAGACACGCCGGCAAACCGGAGCATAAACAGGACGATAAAAAACAGGTGTGTTTCAAAACTAAGACCCTACTCACATCTTTTCTGTATCTCGTTTCTCCCCCCGCCTCCCTGCGTAATTACAGGGCTTGGGGAAGATGGGGCCAGACCAGGAGGGTAAATAGATGGCCTGAACTGGGGTGACTCTAGTGTGAACTCCATTAGAAATGCACTCCAAAACCAACCCTATATTCAATTGTTACAGAGAACTGAGCAATTGATCTTCCTTCCAGGTACTCGTTTTGCCTAGGTAACATTTAGATCTACGAAAGAGATTATTAATCAACACTTATAGAAATTAATTAAAATGTAGCATTGGTGTTTTAATGTAACCACGCCAAAGTCCGAATATTTTGTTGTCAGAAGTTTGACAGTTTGAAAACATGCAAGAAAGTGGTAGGAAGATCCTTCCAGTGACACCAGCTTGGTATTCTGGGAATCAGTGATTGGAACTTCTCCAAGAACTCAGCAGTCGGCCGCCACCATGGAAGAATATCAAATCCGCTTGTGATTTCTGAAGCCAGTAGGCTTACTTTGGAATAATTGTTCTCTAAATAAGATCAAAAGTGCCGGCTGGAAATTTGACTTCATTTGATCAAAATGTCTGAGGAAGGCTATGAGCAATGTGTTTTGATTAGTCGAGTTGTAATTGAAGTAGACTAACATTTGATTTGGTTCACCCTTTGGGCAGATGACATTACATAGAATAGTTTTAAAACTGCCAGTCTTTCCAGTGCTACGGTTCTAAAACGATGACGGTTGTTTTCACGGGCACGGAATAAGCCTAGTCCTGAACTAAACATATTTCTGGTCTACTCTAATTCCACAAAACCGACCCTGACTGTTCCTTTCTCAACATTTTTAAAATGTTTCTCAAGCACAATAGTTCTAGAACCATGTTCCTAGCTCCAAAAGTTGAACACATGTTGCCGAACATCATAGTCTGAAAACTTTTGTGAGCAGTGGGTCCATGTGTGGAACACAAACATGTTAGAGAACATCTGCATCCAATGACTGTTTTCTAGCAGTATGGAGGTCCTTAAAAGAGTACATCAGAAAAGGCCCTGCAATGTTTGTTGCTTCTATCTTGGTAGACTACAGATTGTAGTCTTGGCTAAGTCCCTTGTTAGCCTGATTTCATACACTTTTAATGCGATTGAATCTGAGAGAAACAAGATGAGAGAAACGTTTGTAGTGTGTGTCAACATCTCATTGTATCTTTCCTTCTCACCCCTTTATCTGATATGTTCCTTTAAAACATTCTCAAAAAGGGTCCACAACAGATCACGTTCATTTTGAAAAATCTAATCAAAAGATCAAAAAATAGACAATACGTCACATGAAACAAGAGACAGTGATCATCGTGAGCAATTTAACCCACGCGTGTGCATTTTATGGTGGTGTGGAAAAAGAAACCGCATGTCTCCGGTCAAAGGAAGAGAGAGAGGGGGCATCCCAGCCCAATCCTTGATATAGAAGATCGGTTCCAGGGATCTACTGAGGGCCGGTGGATCTGGTTTCATGGCACCGACCGTGTGTGACCTCCGCCTGGTCGCTCGAATGGTGTATTGAACACGCTGGGATTGTGCCACGCAAACAATCGTCATGGGACACACACTCAAGCCCAAGCAAGTTGTTGTCCACAGGGGCTGCATCCAAAACTGCACCCTATCCCCTTCACAGTACACTCCTTTTGACCAGGCTCTGATCAAAGTGAGTGCACTACATCAGCAGTAGGGGAGGCAAACAGCTAATCCAGTCAGGATTGGGTTTCAAATCCATTGAGTTTTGAGTCATTTTCGAAGAGATTCGAAGCGCTGCAATGGGATATCCCTCAGTCGCGGCTAAACGGCTAAGAAGGGTAAGGGTTAGCTCGTAAAGCGTAGGTCACCATGATCTTCATGAGGGTCTCCGAAGTTTAATGACTTACGTGAGTTGTTGGGACTGCGGAGTTCACTCCACCCCCCCGGATCCACTTAGCTATGGACACGTTCTGCCTTGTCCGCCTAGCTGACTCACCTTTTCAGTTCTGTGTGTAAAAGGTCTTCTCTGCGTGCACACTGGAGGCTACGAGACCCCTGGGGCTCCCTAGGCCACACCTGCTCAGTACACCTCCCTCTACAGCCCACTTTGCAGAATCTACACCCTGTCCAGACATCCGGTCTTGTTAACACCCATGTCCTGTCCCGACTTATCACTGTCCACTTAGCCCTGTTGTCCTATTGGCTAGTTCTGTCTGTGGCTGTTTCCCGCATCAACCGAAGGGGAAAGGCAACAATCTGTCTCGTTGGCCGAAAAATTCCTGCCAAGTACAGGCCCCTGGACCCATAGAAATGACTCTCCATTTACTGAGGGAGTCTGGGATATCCTTTGACTGGTGCGTTTGTTTAAAGGGGCTGAGACTGTCATTCCTCCGGAGTCTCAAATGGCACCCTTTTCCCAGTGTACACTGCTGTTGACCATTCAGGATGCAGACCATCTCAGTGGTCACTGACCCAAGGCCAAACACAACCCTCATATAAAAAGATGAAAGGTCACAGGACAGGTCATGTTCTACACACATACACATATACACATGCACACACACGCACACACACACACCCAAACACAGGTCATGCCCAGTCCCAAACACAGTAGTAATTATATCTGCTGTCATGATAGCTACGGCCCTCCAAACAGGAACTGTATGTGACACCACAAAACTACACGGTTGACATTCGGATTCAGCCTTCTGATTATTTTTGAACACCCTACCAATCTCCAGCGGATGATGTTGGAATACTGTTTTGTGTTTCTACGGACAGAAACAAAAACAGTTCCTTAATAACACAACTTTATGGGATCATAATTAATAGCTTCCTAAAAGAGGAAGCGAGCAAAGCAAACACAATTGGTGTTGAGGTTTTACTGGGAGCGTAGAACCGTGTCTCACATAACTAACCGTGTCTTTCTGTCCGAAATAAGACACAAGGAATATTTAGCGTAAGCCTACGCTATACTAACAGGGATTTATCACAGCACAGACTTAGAATAGCCATGTTTATTATTTTCATATCAGCGGGCCCACAGCTCGCCACAAAGTACATTTAGATGTGAATGTATTATTTTAATCCAAAAGCAGAGGCACGAAAACTCATTTCATATTTCATTATATCATTTCATATGCACCCAAACACATTTCCCCCCTTGGGGCTTTCACACAAAAGGTACTTTAAAAATCTAATTGCATTTCAATAATGAAAAAAAAAGATGTTGTAAAGATTTGATAGAAATCTCCAAGAACAGGGTGCAGCAACGTCTGCTTTTAACCTGCGTCTTGAAGACAGTCCATCTACACTCCATTTAAAGCATATAAAGGCCACCCTATTCCATACAAAGTGTACTACATTTGCCCAAGCCCTATATGATTCTGGTTGAACACAGTTCACTATTCGGAGAATAGAAGTGCCTTTTGGATCACAGTCAGAAAGCGGTCCGGTGGGGGCTTGCCTGGGATCGACAAGGTCAGGGTTAGAGGTCAAGGTACAAGCAGAGAGACCTGTCTGAAATGAGTGTTCATGCACCATAGCATCCGTGAACAGAAAAGTGAGGTTGGAGGTTGGAGAGACAGAAAGGTGGGGAGACAGAAAACGAGAGAGAAAGAAACAGAGAGAGTGAGAAAGAAAATGAAACGAGTGGATCTTGGCATCTGTTACCGACAACAATATGGACAACATTCTGAAGGAAGGGACGGTACATTAAACTGGACACATCCAAGCCAGTTCACCAGACATCCCCAACCGAGTTTGACATTTGACAAAAAAAAGACCTGGGAAAAGTCTAAGTAGGTTGCTGGCGTAAAAAGAACATGCTCCTTTCCACCTAAACATTGTTTATGTCCTCCAGCCTTGGAGTGGTGGTGCATTGGACACACAAACACCCACACGCACGCGTGCAGTGTTGAAGCAGGCAGATGCTTGACAGCTTAATTCTACGTTGTCTACGAGGGAGAGGAGAGCTGCCTTTCTGTGTCAGGACAGACCGAGCAACACAGCGGAGTTGACACCACCTTGTTTGGGGCCATTTCTCACAACACACTTTACATAACTATCACAGCTGTCATGTCCAATCTACTCACTTCCTTGTGGCGAAGAGAGAGAGAGAGAGTGAGACAAGCTGTCCCCCTTCGCCTCCTCCCACTTTACCGCAGCGTCTCTGACTTTTTTTGGCACGAGACGGGGCCTTTGGCACAGAGAGCGAAAGAGGCGAGGGGAGAGGGACAGTTCGCTTTGATTCCTAGTCCACATGTCTGAGAATCCGCCTTACTGACACGGGACAGGACAGGGCCAGGGGGACAGAGGATTGGCTTGTTTTGCCTCCTGGTTAACTAATCTGAGGCTCTGATGGAGGGAGAGAGAGAGAGAGACAGGATCTCTGCCTTTCTGACAATGGGGACAGGGCTGCTCGGCAACCCAGGACAGGTTGCAGAAATCCAGTGTGGTCCCCGGACAGGTGTTTATTTGCATTTAAGTTGAGGGAGGGAGTGAAGGAGGGAGTGGTGAAAGAGGGGAGAGCGACAGAAACAGATGAGGGAGAGACGCGGACTGAGGAAAGGAGCATACGATCGAGCATTAAACATTTCTTTTTATTGAATCATTTTTTCTTCTCTTGATTATTGTTGATTATTGTTCTTCTGTTGACAAGATTGATTAGTGTTACTTTAAAGATGTTATATTAAAAATTAATAATTATTCCCAGTGTGTGTGAATAGGTCTTGGTAACGTGTGCATTGATACGTCATGCCAATAGTGCAAACTAAATTGAATGAGAAACAGACAAAAAACGGCAGATACAGATGGACTGACCAATAGAATAAATGAGACAGAGAGATGGAGATAGACAGACAGAAAGAAACAACTCAAGTGTTGGATGAGGAGCCAAAAAACACCTCTTGACCAGGCTCTGTAATCAATTATTTCAATTATTATTTGGACCAGTACGATGCCCTGGGATATGCTGCCATGGCAACCGCAAACCCAGAGATGGACAGATACTTTTTTTTAACACTAACTGGCTGAGATCGTAATCACAGTCTCAACCGTTGTGTTTATAATGAGTCTCTGCCCAAGTCTGGGTCTGTGGTTGCCATGGTTGCCCATCCCTGGGCGTCGGCCGTAACTTGACCTCGACAGGGGCACCACCCAAGGGGTCAACAGGAAGTATAGCTGCTAGGCCAGCGGCTGGACACAAAGCCACACCAAGCAGACCAGAGTTAGTTTCTTCTTCTGTTTCCTGCTTCCAGCCAAACTCAACTCACTTTGAGCCAAGTAAATTGGAGTCTTGTTCTGAACCACTTCTGCAGACATCGCAAGCCAGGACATGTGGAGGGCAGGCAAATAGGAAGCGCTCTCTCTATCACTTTCTTCCTTTCTGCTCTCCCGTCTCCCCCTCCTCCGTTTCTGTATCTCTCCATCTCTTTCCACTTCTGTACGCCTCATCTCTCTCTACTTTCATTATCTCTCATTCTGTCTCACCCTTACTACAATATCCACTGTCTTTGTATCTTTCCTCTCTTCATTCTCCCTCTCTCTATTCCTCCATCTCTAGACTTGGCACTATGACTTCTAAACTCACAGAATATCCCAGTTACTTTTGATGCCCATCCCGCTGTGTCAGCGCTGGGTGCCAGACCCGGCCAACCTCTCCTGGCATTCCGTCCGAGGTTTACGAGGGTAGCGCATGAACCGGAATACGCCACTGATTATACAGGGTAGGGAGGGAAGAGGAAAAGAGACAAAAACCACTCCGTTCAGTGGTTCCCGTCTGGGGAAGAGGTTTCCAGTGCAAGGTCCGGACGAAAGGACCACATGGGCCACATCTGAAGCCGCCGACCCGCTAACCCACCCCAGGGCTAGGTTAGCAGGAGACGGGGAGGCTTGATTACCAGCGGCCCGGTGCCCACATCTGTTTCCATCCATGGCTCCAATCTCTGCTTCTAACTCCACCCCCCCCTCCCCCCCCATCAACACAAAATCATCCTCGGAGTGGCTCCTCCCCTTCCAGCTTCAACAATGCCTGTTCACCTGTGAGCCGGGTTAAAAAGCAGAAATACTTCCTGTATCGAAGGACGCCACCGTGACTCTGTGTGAATCCACAGTGCGGTCATTGGGGTGGGGGGGGGGGATAGAAAGCGGCTTTAACAAGACACAAACCCTGAGTTGTGGGGGATGAGGGCAGCACCTGGTTATACAGTGTCCAGAGGACTTAGGGTCATGGTCGATGCTGTGTCCGTAAACCCCCACTCACGCACAACCTCAGCCCAAAAAAACGTACACGCTATCACAAAGTCCATTTGTCTGCCTCAATTCAGACAAATTGATAACAGTGGCTCACAGTCCGTGGAGTGCGGACACGGCTCCCGGGTGGGGTCGGTCGGTCGGCGCTGGACAGTTTATGTGACGTCCAATAACAAGAGGAAGTAAACCTACCTGTTTGTATCTGGCTCAAGCTGTTCCTGGATAGACCTCAAACCACTGATAACAAAAACAACCCTGTGTGACCCGGACAGGAGAGATGTAATGCCAGAGACAGCAGCTTCAATCCACCCACATGTAAAATGAATGGTCACAAGGCAGTCGTTTCAAATTAAACCGGCTGCTTAATGGCATATGTTACATTATTATCACAACACACGTCATGTATGCTCCACACCTTACACATACTGACACTAATCCAGATTCCAGTATTTGATATGGTTTTCTTCATCTAAATCCAGTTTATGTTAGAAGGCCATGCTATTGCTAAATACGCAACATGTCAGATCAGTTGACGGCAAACCTCCACGCTCACTGAAAGGCGAACACTCCCCCTTAACATGTCACATTAGCCCAGCCTTTACAAGTCAGATCCTGCATGGCGTCTACATCACTGGAGACTTCTTGGGAAGCCCACCCCACAAGATGAAGAACGGCCAAACCTAATCCTCTCGGCTGTTCCATCATTTCCAACTCGATTTAAATGGTGCCCTTATCTGATATTTCCGCCTGCCTGGATATTCACATCGTGTTTCCAACAGGGGAAGGGTTTCCGACAGTTCTGTTTCCTTCAATTTTTTCACCCGATACTCCCCCCTTTCACCAACTGTCACACCCCGCACCCGATTCACCCTCCACCCCCGCCCACATCAGAATCAGGCCGCTGCGGTAGGACTGATGATCCTCAGCTCTGTAGGCAAATATTTTCACTAACGCAATTGGAAAACATTTCGGCTGATCCCCGGGGGGGAATTCAGTGCGCGGTGTGCAGTTTGTTTTTGGTATTGTTTTTCTTGGTAATAGAAGCTGGGTTGGATTCGCCCTCAGCACAGAGTTACGCCCCCAGTGCTGCTATTACCATCGTGTTAGCAATGTACAGGTACTTATCCATCAAACCAGGCATCCATGAACCAATCTGGCGAAACAGAATTCACTTAGGTCTAAATAAAAAAGGTAATATAATAGGATATGAACAGAAACAAATAATGTAATGTAACTCAGGTGATGGCTGACACATAAAACCAGTGTGTGTCCACATTTGATTCAACGGTTGTATTTGAGAGGATGTAGTGTACACTGCAGAACAGCGCTGCGGGCCAAAAAAGCAACCGTTTCCAAAACGTTAAGGCTGTCAAATCCCCCGAAACACATATGCTGACAACAGAATAACAACAGTGGTTTAACTGACGCTGTCTTGTTCAATGCCCCCCATCGCCCCCCCCCACACACACACACGCACACACACACGCACACCAAAAGCAAAGTAGGTATTTCGGTATAGACTCAATTACACATTTGCTTAGATATGCAATAACTTCCATTTGTGTCTCGCTGGCTGCCAAGCAAACACTCTCTCCGTCTTAGCTGGGCCCAACCTCAACAGTTTGGAGGGAGGTTGTGTGGGAGTCCAAGCAGCTTAGCCTGTTCATAACACCCTCAGACACACTCAGTTGGTGGAACCCTATTCCCTTTAAAGTGCACTACTTTTTAACAGGGCCCAATTGGCTCTGATGTATTTCTTGAATAGTGCAAGAAATGCAGTATAAGGAATATAAAATAGACAAACATTTGGGATAGGAGTATTATGAAGAGAAGGTATAGATCGCTACCAACTCAATAAGTCTGTGGTGCACAGTAAAGGTAGAGACTATCCTATCTGTTCTGTAGAGAATACAAGATATGAAAGAACAATTGAGTTAAACAGAAATTCAATTTGAAAGAGTGGCACAGTGGGAAACTGTGTGTGTTTGTGTGTGGGTGTGTGTTTGTGCATGTGAGTGTGTGAGCGTGAGAGATCCTGGTTTTACTAGACATGTGGGGACCAGAAAAGGGTAAAACCCTGTGGGGACCTGTGGGGACCTGTCAAAACAAATTGAAGGTTTGTTTTGACAGGTCCCCACTAGGACAAATGTGATTTCAGGCTTAGGAGTTAAGTTTAGGGAAAAACAAGTGTGATTTCAAGCTTAGGAGTTACGTTTATAGGAAAACCTATAATTGGGCATTCTCTTAGAATTGGGATTACTTTTATGTTATGGCATTACTGATTAGGGTATGAAATTAGATGATATAGTCAATATTTTAATGTATAAATAAGATGATAGTCAATATCTGCAGAGGCTTAACAGTATAACCTATAGTTTACTACTGGAGGCCAGAATATTGTGTTTTTCTCCACTGCAGGGCAAAGAGGGGGAATACCATAGCTTTAAATACATTGTTAATACATAGGGACAC
This sequence comes from Esox lucius, assembly GCF_011004845.1. Taxonomy (NCBI): domain Eukaryota; kingdom Metazoa; phylum Chordata; class Actinopteri; order Esociformes; family Esocidae; genus Esox; species Esox lucius. The sequence continues at coordinate 7,444,805 of NC_047581.1, read as the reverse complement.
ATGGCAGCACTTACGCACATAGCCCAGATGGCCAAACCTCTCATTGGAATCAAAGGGTATAATTAAGAAAGAAAAAATTAAAAAGGAAAGCACAAGGAGTTGCTGTTTAGACATGAAACACAACACAAATTACAGCACCAGAAGATTGGGTTATGTGGTCGTCATTATAAAATACATTTAAATTAAACCAATTCTTAATTTTTCTGTGAAAATGGGGGTTCATTTTGAAACGGGATTCACTTCGATGGGATGTGTGCAATTTAGGAAGTTTCCCCACAGTGTTTTGATTTCAGCCTGAATAAAAGATCTGTTGGGGCTGGCATGTTGGATGATATCTAGATCGCCTGAATGCACTGCATGAAAGGTTTCAAGTTCATATCCTGGAAGTCAACCCACCGGACTAAACACGTATTACATTATTACCTAATTATATTGGTTTATATATATATATATATATATATATATATATATATATATATATATATATATATATATATATATATATATATATATATATATATATATGAATGATTTGTAGGCTTTTATAATCGAACAAATTCAAATAGCCTAATGAAGTATGCGGTGGGCAATAAGAATGCCCATCTTAGAATAGCCTTTATTCGTAAGACAACGGACTTATGAATAATTATTTACGGTAATTATTTCTTTCTGAATTCAACCAGTGACAGTGCCTTTTCTGCATCAGCTACGAATTACTATAGAAGGTTAAAAACTTGCAAGTAGCCTAATAATAGAGTTAAAAACATCCCATGAACATAATAACAAGTCTGGGACCGCGTAGACATACGGTCGTGTAGCCTAATATTATCTATTCTGTTACAGCACATTTTAGATTATTCACATGCATAAAAGCTGCGTTTCATAAGTTCAACGCATTGAATTCAAAAATTATATTCAGAAATTATACTTGCGATTAATTTCACATCAATAGCAGTCTTTCCATTGAGCTGCTTGCGAGGATCTTATGCTGAACCTCAATCAACGTACTCAAAGAAGCCTAATAAGTTTGAAAGGCTTATTTTGGTCTAGCCGATGTGTTGGATAAAGACATGCTACATGAGAGAAGAACCAACAGCAGAAAAAGTTTACGACTTACCAGTGTCGAACTGTCTGGAAGTGGTTAAGGAGAGAAACCGAACTATTAGAAGGATAGCGGTGATTGTCAAAAATGAATCCATCGCTCAAGTCTTGAGACACAGAGAGAGAGAGAGAGAGAGCGCGACTTGTCTTGGATAGGTTGCAGTCGTGTTGCGAACGGAGCGGGCAGTGTTCGCAGCTTCGGACGCAGGTGAACTGTGGTCCTGAACTCAGCCTGATGCGGACTGATGCGTTGAGTCGTTTTGTGTGGAGGTGTCGTTCCAAGTCTGTGAAATGAACTCCAAGGCAGGCAGGTCTAAAACACACTAGGAGACACGAGAGAGATAGTAGAAAGCAAGCAGGGGATCCTATTTCGAATCATGTGACAGGAAATCGTGGCAATGCATTCAACCTGCAGCATTGGGCACGGAGAGAGGGAGAGAGATCAGAGTCACTGGGGTTTTCATGTCAGCGTGGTATTAAACGCCTCAGTGAAATAATAACACATTAGGTCTGCTTATAAACGGCACATGGTAAAATCCTACTGGTTTTATTGATTTATAAAACCGAGTGTTTGGTAATGATACATGGTTTCTCAAGTAGCCTAAACATTTAAACAGGGAATGACGATGACACGTTTAGAATTGCCTACATAAGAGGCTGAGTTAAATTCTGCAAGAGAAACTGGAGTAATGAACAACCTTCTTGTGACAGAGACGTCTGAATCGCCAACGATCACTGGTCAATTGCAGAAAACGTTTTATTACAATAATGACTGCTAAAACCTGGTACTGAGTCACCCTCAGAGTTGACAAGGGTGAACCATAACACGGTAAATAATTATTCTACATTTTGAGACAAAGGGGAACGTACAATCGATTTTCTTACAATTTGTTGTATTGAAAACAAATATGATGTTTACACAGTTGATTATATCCAATACACGTTTGGTTCTAGGCTACTTGAGGCGGGAAACGTGCAGATATAGAATAAATTATTTTTTTTTTAAACAAAATAAAAACGAAGAATTAAGGTGTAACATAATCAGCCATACATTTCTATTCAACGCCTCTTGTAATTCATACGCCTTTAATCCGTTATCATGACCAGATACGATGTAGAATTGTACTGCAGAACATAGGCTCTGGTAATTCTGCTTGGCCTTCTCGCACCCGCTCGTACCTCTTCTTCAATTGTTTGTGCAGAACAGCGCCCTCGTGTGTTAATCTAGAGATAAATATAATCACTATTAGGATGTTTTCAATGTAATTAGCTCTGTGGGACAGGCGCGCACAAAAGAAGGAAGCACGCACGCACACACGCGCGCACAGACACAAACACACAGAAAGTAAAGGTCGGGACCTAAAATAGAATCTTAATTATGATCTCACCTCCTCAACTGAATGATTGTTGCCAGAGACCACAGGGCCGGTTGGCTAGTTGGTTGGTTTGGTTTGGGAGGGTACGTTATTGCGCTGGGAAAGTAATCATTCCGGCTGACGCGTGCCCTTCAGAGACATTTAAGTAACAAAGTAGTCTGAAGCGGCTTAATGGACACAATACGGCCACACTGCCTATTAATAAGATCCACTAGAGTATTTACTTAAAATAGTGGATTCTTCTTTTAAGTCAATACTTATAAGGCTAAAAAACGACTTCAATTGTTATACTCCTTGTAATTTATACTATAAAATACTTTTAATAAAATTTCTGTTACTTCCATTACTCATTTTTTTGAAAATACAAAATAGCCACACACTCTAGAATCTAGCTCCCACGCAATAATTTATTACCAACACTTCCTCACAGTATCATGTCAAACACTGCAGGTCACATGCTTTCATGTGGTTAAATAGGACACATGCAGGTGCTTGTAATAAATACCAGGATTGTCATTAATATATTGGTCAATTCTGAAGTAACACAATAAACAGAAGAGAATGTAAGAATGAAGGGCATACACTCGTAAAGGTGACCTGCAATAGGCCACATTAAATACAGACAATGTTACTGACATAGCAGCTAGAAAAAAATCACAGGTGGCATATGGTAAAACTTTACATTGAGTCCTGAAGGAGCAGCAGTCTTAAGACTGAAGATTCAAGCAGCCTCTCTTTTTATTAATACATAGTCCAGATTCCTTCCTCTCCTAGTGTGGGTGACGTGGTTCATTTTAGGAAAGTGGGCAGCCACTGGGTACATCCACGACCATTGCTCCTAAGTTTCCTCTGTCCGTACTGTAGTGCAGAATAATGAAGCGGTACATGCATCTCTCTGAATCACATGTTACTCTTCTCAATCCCTCATCTCTCTCTCTTTTTCATATTTTTGACACTTTATTAACATTTATATGATTATAGAAAGGATGCCGAAAGGTCAGGGATACACACTATACGGGTTGGAGTGGAGGATTGAATCCCAGTCTCTGGTGAGGAACTCACAGATCCCCAGTCTCAGAACCTCTCTATCTTCTGTTCTATATTCTCCTCACCTTTCTTCTACTCTCTTTTCTTCCCTTCATTTCTCCCCTCTATCGCACTCTCCTCTCCCCTCCTCCTGTCCTTCTCTCTGTGTTAGGATCACACAATACTCCTTCTCCTCTTCTCCTGTCTGTGTTAGGATCACACAATACTCCTTCTCCTCTTCTCCTGTCTGTGTTAGGATCACACAATATTACTTCTCCTCTTCTCCTGTCTGTACATGCTGCCTGGTTGCATTCCTTGTGGTCTACTGAAGTTACAGAACCTCAGCTCTTTGTCTTTCATCCTGCACTCTGCTGATGAAACACAGTATGCACTTCATGCATGCATACATGAAGTTTGCACTTTAGGATTCGTTGGGGTGGGTTCATGACTCCTATCTACAAATGATCTGGAGTGGTGTATGGTGATCATAGCGTGGATGTTTCAGTGAAGTGTATATCTCAGATTTTTTTTTGTCTAGGGCAGAGATTAATTGAAACCAACCATAGCAATGCGGTGACTTTATTTACAATATTTGTAAAGAGAGCAAGTGCGTGAATATTGCAAAATGGGTTTGAATAAATTGAGCCCTGTATATTAGTGTGTGTCTACAGGTCAGTCCTGACTCAGCAGAGGGGAACTGTGCATACCACCAACATCCAAATGTCTGATGCAAATGCAAATACTATGTCATGTTTTTATTTCATGTTGGCTAAACATCAGAAATGTCTTGTTTGATTAGCCGTTTCATGTTTCAATTTAGAGAGAGAGATAGCGAGGAGTAGATAAAGAGACAGAGCCAGAAGTTTTAAAAGTGCCCCCCCAATCTTTTGATTCAACTTGTATTTATAGGTGGTCTTAGCAACAACGTGACAGAGAAAAGAATTACAAGCTCACACATATTTCTTTGCAGTTTGGCTAACACAAAAATGCTTGTGTTCTCCCCACTCCACCCTTGACTTGACTGCTTCATGTTTGACTCCACTTATAGCCGTCAGGGAATTTCCAACTATAAACGCCTTTCTTGAGTCACCAAATTAATTAAATCAATTATAAAACCGTCCAGTCGTTACCTTTCTAATTCCCTTTCTAATACCACAGTGTGCCAACATGCTTAACTACACACACCGCCAGGCCATCTGGTTGTTGTCTGCCGAGTGGGGTGAGTGTGTTTTACGCCCCAACCCCATTAAGACTGTTGGAAGCCTCACAGCTCCTCCTCAGTCAATAATGTCCGTCATTAGAGGTGAGACGCGTCGTGGTGTCATGTCTTAGTGCCCCCCACCCTCCCCACCCCAGTGAAGTGGGGTCCTAACTGACAAATGATCCCCTCCAGGAAAATCTCTTCACCCTACCCCGCCCACCCTATCCTTCACGGGCCCCCCCCCTCCCATAGGCCCTTAAGCCTTGCCCTCGTTCAAAGCAAAGAGATAAAAAGGTAGAATTTACAAACCGTAGCCACCTGCACGTAACCAGTGTCACCCCTCCCTCCTCGCACACGCGCATACACACGTACGCGCACACAAACACACACATGCCCAGTCTCACACACACAAAGCGGTCATCCATCTCCCTCTGTACCTCCATGGTCTCTAATTAGCAATGGGGTGACACCCTTTGGAACGCCTGGTTATTATAACGCTGTCTGCTTTACCTCAGAGAGAGGGGAAGAGAGGAAGAAATAGAAAGAAAAAAGAAAAAAGAGAAAAAGAAAGGGGGAAAAGGCTGAAAGCGAGAGAGGGGCATCTAAAGAGACAGATTAGAGGTAACTTACAGAACTGTTTGTGATTGATGCAACCATGCATCTAGACTGACTGCTGACATCATGGATGGTCTTACAGAGTCCTCAGGTAGACAAAACCAGAACACTATTACATGTTTGGCTTTATTTCCAGTTCTCTTATGTCTCTCCTCACCAAAGTCAGTGCTCTCACCTCTCTGATTTCAAAGATATAATGCTGATGAAGGGCATGAACTTCTTTGGCAGCTTGTGAATACAATGGCAATATATCGACCTTTCCCAAAATGACAGCATAACCAGTGCCACATGTATGAATGTAACAAGTTCCAAAGTAATTTTTCAACGTGAAGTACCGTAAGCCCAGTCCATTTGCTCCGCTCGGCCTACACAGATGTAGGTCAATCTCCTGCCACCCCCAGTGGAAAGGGTAAGTGTCAGTGAGACATCTGACTAGCTGCGTGTTGTTTTTAATGGACCACTACTTGAGCGGATCGACAAAAACCTTTCACTGACTTTGCTCTGAAAGTCTGTCTGTGGCTTCAAACACTTACAGTAATTAGCTTTGCTTTTTACCTTCAGGTTAATTACCTTGTCTGGCCCGAGGGAAGTATTTCCTTCTGGTCTTCCCTGACACTTTCTCTTGTCATCGCTGTTGTCATCGTCATCATCGTCCCCGCTTACCATTATGCTATTTTTAGTAGAGACAGGATGCGTCTCACTGGGATGCCAGAAAAAGAACACGGCTGTGCAGAGGCGTACTTCTCCTCTGATGACCTAGCCCCCGTTCCAATCTGTGGAAACGACACAGAGAGAGATGTCCCTCCAGGCCCAGAGGTTTCAGTGGCTGAACATCTGACTGCTTCCACGGGAAACTGGTCAGCTGGCAGGAGAGGGAGAGAGAGAGAGCTATAAATGACAGAATGATGAAAGAGAGATGAAGGGCGGTGGGGAGAGAGAGACCGTGATAAGAGGTGTGATAACACTTTCCACACCACTAATCCTCTCCGATGCAACCAGGGAAGAGGCAATGGATCTGTCCTGTATGACATCATGTTCCCTCAATTATGCACTCCCTCTGACCCCTCTTGTTTAGTAAACCTGCTCTTCACTTCGCAAACAACCACATGACTGTTGACCTGAAACACTGGGTTGGAATGATCACTTGTAAGATAGTAACCATGTTAAGTGTACTGTTCTGCTGAGTTATAAGGATTAGTGACGGGTCATTCACAAATGAATGGCTCTTTATGGTGAATGTCAGGAACCAAATCTTATTGATGAAATGGCCCTTTTTGATTGGCTCCATAATTCTCCTAATTTTAGCATGAACAATGCATTGCAGAATCAGTTAATAGTGGGGATAGTGCACCATTGTGTTCCAGCACATTTGTCCTGTTTGGGTACATAAGAAAAAAAAAAATCAAAATTTGAACACTTGATTTGTGTTAAAAACTTGACTTTTGCTTATATTTATCACATATATAAATAGGTTATATTTTATCATTTAAGGATTTTATCAAATTGTTAGATCATTTTATGATCAAAACATTTGATAAAATATAGCTATATATTGTTTTTTTGGTTGTTTTTAGAATTTTTTAAGAAAATATATTTCGGGGCCAAATAAACTTGCTCTGTTATGTGAATAGTTGGCTCTCCAAAAACACTTGGATTGCTCATAACTAACAAGGATTATGAAAAGATTTTGTATTTTTGAAGAAATAGGACAGTTCTTGAATCTTACAAAACGTATATTTTTATTTAAGCCTCAAGGGTCTGCATGGCCTACAAAAGGTGATTGTTTCCATGCTACCATCTTGAGTTCATTCAGAATGCTTTTTATTAAGCAGGGGAGGTTTTAACTGCATGGGTTTGCTTATAAGTGTGAACAAATCAATAAAATCTGTAAAATCCTATATTCTGTATATTCTAAATGTATTCTAAATGTATGCATTCTAAAAGGTAACTCAATCTAGTGTCAGCTATACTGTGAATAAACTTTAAACGTGCATGTGCATGTGTGTTCATGAATGTCTGTGGGAAAAACTGAGAACATATCCTGGTTCCGCCACTATACCTTGCTTTTCCAAGCTTTCCAAACGTCCATGTTTTTCCATCAATACCGCAAACATCTTCCAATGAGCGTTCTTTCATTTGGCGCCTTTAGAGAATGCAACGTTTCCTTGCACCGCAACACACCACATGAGCAGAGTAAATAGCACTTGATGAGAAACATACTTGTTCTGCCTCCTAAATAGCAGCTGAGTGCAGTACATAGGGAATAGGGTCTGATTAAGGACAGAGTATGCTCATCTCGGTTTGGTCACAATGTATACAGAAACACCAGAGAGAACAGATGAATGCTTCACATTGATGCTGCTTCATATTTCATCACAGCAGCTCTTCATTAAGCCTTTCTATGAAGAGTACAGACACTGTAAAATGTCAGGTAAAATGTAAACTGCTCAACAGTTTTGGGGTCTTATATGTTCCGTAATGCGCCAAATATTTTCAATGGGTGACAGGTTTGGACTGCAGGCAGGCCAGTTTAGCACCCAGACTATTTTACTATGGAGCCATGCTGTTGTAATACGTACAGAATGTGGTTTGGCATTGTCTTGCTGATACAGGCCGGACCTTCCCTGAAAAATACGTTGTCTGGATGGCAGCATATGTTGCTCCAAAACCTGTATATATTGTTCAGCATTAATGGTGCCTTCACAGATGTGCAAGTCACCCATGCCATGTGCACTAATGCACCCCCGTACTATCACAGATGCTGGCTTTTTAACTATGCGCTGGTAACAAGCCAGATGGTCCCTCTCCACTTTAGCCCAGAGGATGCGGCGTCCATGATTCCCAAAAATAATTTCTAATTTTGATTTGTCAGACCACAGGACAGTTTTCCACTTCGCCTCAATCCATCTAAAATGAGCAGTGATGTCCACTACAGATTGCAGTGATGATTGCAATCTGATTGCAGTGCCGCCTGATGGCCCAAAGATCATGGCCATCCAATATCGGTTTTCGGCCTTGTCCCACGCATACACAGATTTCTCTGTATTGTAGATGATGAGATCCCCAAAGTCTTTGCCATTTTACATTGAGAAACGTTATACTTAAACTGTTGCACTATTTGCAGTCCCATGCACAAATGTAGTCTTTCACAGAGGTGGGAACCCCTCTCCATCTTTACTTCTGAAAGACTCATCCTCTCTGGGATGCTCTTTTAATACCCAATCATGTTACTGACCTGTTGCCAATTAACCTAATTAGTTGTGGGATGTTCCACCATATTTTATAGCATTACACAACTTTTCCAGTCTTTTGTTGCCTGTCCCTGCTTTTTGAAATGTGTTTCTGGCATCAAATTCAATGTGGGCATATATTTTTCAAGAAACAATAAGGTTTCTCAGTTACAACATTTGATATGTTGTCTTTGTACTATTTTCTATTGAAAATAGGGTATAAATGATTTGCACATCATTATATTTGGTTTTTCTTAACATTTTACACAGCATCCCAACTTTTGTGGAAACAGGGTTTTAGTTAACAAACACAAAAGGAAAACTGTGTCCCTTCAGAAACCTCAAACAAAAGGACGTTATAAATGATACGGTGTTCCCAATATTGTGGACTTTTTGAACAGGACCAGGCAACATGAGGGGAATAAATTATCATTTAATACAGATGTATTCTCTTTTGCTTGGAAAGGACACCAAAATGTGAATTTAATGATAACAATCCAATTTAATGTCCACTGAAAACTAAGCGTATCATTTTCTTATTATGTCTTTTTTTTTTTTTTACCTTGGTTTACTTTGAAATGTGTTATAAGCAAAGGCCTTCATTTCTGGCCAAACAGAAAATGAACGCCTTGTCTTTAAAAACACCAGAAAAGGTATTAAAAAATGTAATTTAGAAACACAATAAGTTTGAAGTAACCAACTGAACTAATATAACATTGATATTACATTTTGAAAAAAAAATTTGCCTTGATATTTCCTAGCATATTGTAATTCAGTTAAAACATATTACAAAGATATTTTCTAATTTCTCTCCCATAGTTAGAGGTAGCATAACGAGTAAGAGTAGACACTAGCATTATATTGTGTTCTGCTCTAAATGTGTTATTAAGTTAAAAAAAATCTATAATAGAATGACTGCAATTTAATTGTCTAAATTAAAAATAGTACAATTTGATCACCTGCTACTGTCTTTACATAGTGACTGGTATTCTGAATCAATACAGTCAAATGAATCAATCAGATCAGATCATAAAATATATTTGAATCTTTTTAATCACAGATTCTTGGAAATAGTCTTTTTGTCCAACTGTTGAATTCCATGTCTATATTGTTTAACGTAACAGTAAGTAACCTTGTTTATTGTTTCCAACCATAACCAAATTATACAGTCCACAGAAAATAATAGCATAGGCCAATTTAGGTTGCAATGAAGAACAGAAATACAAAAGTTCTCTAATTCACCATGCATGTTTGGTGAATTTTAAGTTAAGGCGAATGCACATCTTTTCACATCTTAGGCTGCAATGAACAACAGCAATAAAAACATTTGTGTCTCATTCACACTGTGCATGTTGGGTTTCTCTTAAGAAGCATGCATACCTCTCCACATTTTATGCTCCTTGCGGCCTATATTTGACCTTAAAGACAGCTAATTTTAAAGGCAGTTATTGTTGGCCCACTTTGTTGGGTTTTGTCTTTCTGTGGTGATCTGTCACATCTTAAAAAAGATACTCTCAGAGGGGAAGTTGCCACAAGACATACTATATTGTGAAATGTGCGGATTCTCCACCATTCAAGTGGGTCTGGTTCTCCGGGTAGCAGTGGTTCCTCCATATATGAGTGCATCTCAGTATTGGTGTCAATAATAAATAATCAGCCCTGTTTTTTATCTAAGGTCCAGGAGTGTTGCCACCATCAGCAGTGGGTTGGTTGTTAGAGGGCAAAACCTCCTCACTGTTCCCAAGCACAGTAACTCAACCATCCCCATATCAGGCCTCTGGAATGAGGCTGCTTTCTGCCATGATGTTCCCATCCTCCAGAGTTAACATAACTGATACATAACACAGACAGTGGAAATGAGGATAAAGCATGTGGTAAGAGTATGTTCATGGGACAGAAATATCAATTATGATAATATCAATTCATTATTTCTAGTATTATATTCTCCCTAACGCTCGGCGCTCACTTTAACCGTTTCCTCAAAAGGGCTCAGCACAACTGGCTCCTCAGCGATGATCTTTTATTTGTCAGTTGTCAAGGTTTCCAATGCGGTTCTGCCCGAAGCCAGAGTGGTGATGATTGCATCCTTCGTGTCACAGCAATTCCAACGTGTGGGAACATCTTGCTTTGCACGCAGCTCTGGCATTCCCATCTGTGTCGCTGACTGGCAGCCAGGCTTTCTGTTGCCAATTGTACTTTCGTTTAACGGTTCAATGATGGACTTCCTTTGTCAAAGGCTGAGTGGTCTGAAGGCAGAACGTGAACAGTATGTGAAGAACAGCGGACACGCCTCCACCCTGCAAGCCTTACTGCTGCAACAATGTTGCTCGCATCATCCCTTACTACTCTCACCAGTTTGCCTGTGATGCCCCACTCTCATGTGATGTGTTTCAGCTCGATTTTATGCTGTATGTCTCTAATTTGAAGGGTGAAATCCATTCTTGGTGCTCGATGTCCAGCAGTCAGTGATGATGCAGCTGGAACATTCTTTATGTTTTCCTCCAAACATAATCTAGTATCCTCATAACATAATCTTAGAACAGGGGTGCGTGGCAGAGTTCTCCTAACTCCAAGGATGTAGGAAGGCTCTATTGCTTTGCTGTAGACCCTGAATCCTTTGTTTTCCACAACAAATAATGGCAAAAAAATAAAGTGCTATCATTTTGGCAAGTTGTTCATTTAGCTTTTTGTGTCTTGTTGGACCCATTAGCCTTTCAGCAAAACTACTGTAACATGTTTCCTGCAGAGCCTCAAGCAATCTTACCACTGGAAAACCACATGTTTTTTAACTAACTGAAGTTATAGTTGTAACTGTAGTTGAACCTGTAACTGAGGTTGATATTGCATCTGTATTTGTGGTCGTGGCTGTGATGGAGGCTACTATTGTGGCTGGAGCTGAAGTAGACCTAGCATCATTAGCATCTGCTGTGTCATCCTCACTTTTCAAATCTTCCATCCTCACAGTTGGGTGTTTGGACCTGAAATGACAGTGGAGATTAGATGTTGATCCTCCACAGGTTGAAAAATAGATTTCCTGTAGCAAGTTGTGCACTAGACAACATTTTAATAGATTTTTGCATTAGCGCTACTTCGTTGCTGTCACTTATTTTGCCTTTTTTCTTCTTCTACTGGCTGCACATACTGTACATCTTATGCCATTCACTTATATATCAATAATTATGTTTGACTATATTGAAAATGTTAACTGAGATACTTTCTGAGGGTTAATAGGTAATATGTTTATGTCTCATTAGGTGGGCTTAAATGACAGACATTTAAAACATGCTTCTAATCATTTATAGGTGATAGTTTAATGTTTCATCATTAATGTAATCTGAGCTGAATTGCTTTGAAAATGGAATTGAAAATGAAGAGGTAATTTTATTCATATTCATATTTGCTTTCACAATTATTCTGTGTGATTCCCTTCGTCGTTTAGAGCAGTGATTCAGTAAACTCAGCTCACTGAAAAGATTTGTTAAAAAAAAAAAAATTGTTCACGATTCACACACCATTGTCTTCGCATCCAGTGGCGTACAGTATTTTGAGATAATTGTGAAAACAGTCTGGACAACCCCTCCCACTCTCTTTCCCTCTCCTTGTCTCTTTCAATGTGCATATCTCTCTCTTTCCCTCTCCTTGTCTCTTTCAATGTGCATATCTCTCTCTTTCCCTCTCCTTTTCCGTCACTCTCCCCGATTTTTGACAACAATCCACAAGCCCTCCTATGGGTTGAGCGTATGGGTTGAGCGTTATTAAAGTTAAATATATTGACAGTTTATTAGGGTGTTGCTGTTGGATACAGTACATGGGCAGTTAAACCAGTGAGTTTTAAGCCATAACCAAACCGTAACCCTTTACAATGATGAGACAATCTATAGGGAGGACCTGACAGTGTGGTGCCAGGACAACATCTGTCCCTCAATTCCAACCCTACCAGATATGGTCACTGGCCTGCCTATTCGACGTATAGGCCACAAGGCACACTTTCTGGCTGGTTGGAATGCAACAAAATGGGGTTGCTGTCTAACCCTAACCCAAACCTACCTCCATTCAGCCCTTGCGACACAAAATGCATTATTTTATCTATGTCGTAAGCTTGCAGAAGCCGTAAGACGGAGGAAAAGCCGTCAGAGACCCAGTGACATCGGATCACCCAACAGGAAGAGCCGTCAGAGACCCAGTGACATCGGATCACCCAACAGGAAGAGCCGTTAGAGACCCAGTGACATCGGATCACCCAACAAGAAGAGCCGTTAGAGACCCAGTGACATCGGATCACCCAACAAGAAGAGCCGTTAGAGAACCAGTGACATCGGATCACCCAACAAGAAGAGCCATCAGAGATGTATAGCAATAGCTTTTTGTCAGGTTCCATTTTTTCTATTTTCCATTTATTTTCCACTTTCTTAAAATGTGGAGACTTTTTTTCTGGCAGTCGAGCTCAAGCATACAATTATAGAACGACTGCACATTGTCGGATCCAGCCTGCGCAGCAAAACACATTGAGACCACGAACATACAAGACTCAACATCACTGGTGTTACATATTGTCAGTATGAATAATAGCAAGGGAAAAGCTACCCATTGGGTTCTGAGAGGCCTGAGAGGAGGTGCCAATGGATGGGGAGAGTGGTTGATTTAGCTCCTCCTGAAAGACAATAATGCAACTGACCAAAGCTTTGTTCTCTTGAAGCTTCATTTTCATTCAGTAGATGTATGGCTGGAAATACCAGCTCATGACAATTTGCCATACATAGCGTAGTATTAGCCTATGTTAGTCACTGAAATAGACTTAAAAGGGAGGAAATGGGTCAACCTGGATGGCTCACATGGTCTCCTCACCCAAGTCCTCCTAAACAAAATGAAAGAGAAAACCTGTTCAAATTGTGCCAATATGTCAGCATTGATGAATCCACATTACTCATGAATGATTTCCACACTTACAGTATCTCACAAAAGTGAATACACCCCTCAAACTTTAATAAATATTTGATTATGTCTGATCATGTGACACTGGAGAAATGACACTTTGCTGCAATGTAAAGTGTACAGCTTGTATAACAGTGTAAATTTGCTGTCCCCTCAAAATAACTCAACACACAACCATTAATGTGTAAACCGCTGGCAACAAAAGTGAGTACACCCCTAAGTGAAAATGTCCAAATTGGGCAAGTTTCGTCCAAGTTTAGGTCGGGAACTGAAGATTCAAAAAGAAATGACACTTTGATGACATTTTGATAGATAATGAATTATGGTTTCGGCCTACCCACGTCTTAAGGCACCACACCACGGTCTTTGCCTATGCGTATATATTGGGATGATGAGCATTCAGAAGTCTTTTGATCACATTTGAAAGTGCATCATGAAAAAAGACACTGAGAACCTCTCTTTCCAAAATCCTCCCATCCAGCTAATTAGCGTCTCCAGTTCAGCCAGGAAACCCAAGTGGTAATTGGTCAGCAAAGCATCAGCTGATGCAGGATCACTCTTATCACATGTCAGATTGCAACCTATATAACCATGCACCTGGGTAAGGCGACAGCCTTCCCATCCAAGCGTCACCGGTTCGAAACACAGGTCAAACATTTTGTAAAAAAATCTTCTTTCATAGCGTTTGTAAATATCATACGTTTGTCTGGCGTTCGAATGTTATTTTATGTTTTAATAGCGCTCGTAACATTTGATATGTTGTAATAGAGTTCGTAAGATATGTTACGTATAAATAATTTCGTTATGTATCATACGTTTTGGTGGCGCATTGTAATGTAACCTAACGTAACGTCACATATCATACGAAATCGGGTGCCATGGATTTTCGTAAAATAGTCTACGTTCCTGAGACCAGGTTGATCAGGTACTCACTCAGTCGGTTGCTGAGCTTGTACTAGCATTCAGGGCGGCTCATTGCCATGGGAATTGCTTAAATAATAACAAGGTATGTTATTGTGTTAGGAGCGTATACACGATCATGTTATGGCAATGAGTTACCCTAAAGGAGCAGAACCTAACGCCAAGACTTGCATGTATAGGGCAGTACATAAGTTCTCAAAAACATGGTTAAACTCATACTCATACTCATTAAACTCATTTTCTGTCCGAATCGTATTTATATGTGACTATTGTCGAATATAAATATATTGTATATTTCGTCTAGTCTCGTTTTTGTCAACTAAAATGAAATGTATTTTTCATTTATTCTGTTTAGTCAGTAGTAGTCTCGTCAACTGCCACTGAAAAATAGTTCACTATTTATGTTGACGAATATTTGGTACTAAAGAATGTGCAGGATACTAAATAAATAAAGGTATAACATCACATTTTCAAGCCATTTCTAACAATAGGAAAAGTGGTAATAATTTAGAGTAAAGCTCTAGAGTAGAATAGACCATTATAATGGCATTGCTGATCTGGAGCACAAGATTTACAAGCTATATTCAACAATAGAATAACAGTTAAGCACTGTGACGGAATGAAAAATGCTGATGTTAAAAACAGAGTAAGTAGAATATTTGGTACCAGGTAATGTGCAATATCAAGTTATCAGAGGTATGAAATAGTATTTCCAAGCTATTATTAATAGAATAACAGTTAAGCACACTGATGGAATGAAAGTAGAATTTTGGTACTAGTTAATGTGCAATATCAAATAACAGGTATGAAATAGGATTTACAAACTGTAATAGAATCGTTAAGCACTGACAAAATGAAATAAGCCAATACTAAAGTTAAAATACACACAAAAAAAGTAATTTCCACAGTGAACAGGGTGGATTTGGTGAGTGTAGTCTGGTACTTCTGGCTTCTTGATGTTACTGACTGCAGGATAAAGAAAGTGTTCCAGTTCAGTGATGCTGGGGTGTCAGTAGTCAGCCTAGGTTTAAGGGGTCAGCTGTGGGTCCCTCTCAGCTGTGCTGTGCCTTTTTCTGCCTTCATGGTCAGATGCTCCTTTCAGGTAACGCCCCTACAGGGGTTCCCAGAATAAAAGAATAAAGTAGTCAGTCCTGGTCCCTCAAATACTAAACTATGACATTTATATCTAGGTCTACTACATGTACAGGCATTAAACTAAGAACCACAGGTGTTGTTTGCAAGTTGTACCTGATTGCCCAGTGAGAGCAAACGTCTTCAACATTGTTCCTACTTGCTTCACCTGCTCTTGAAGTGAGCCTCTGTCATCTGAAGCTACAAAATGAAAGACATATGGTAATTCTGAACCTACATTACACACAAAAAAGTAAAATTTAAGAAAGAGTGCATGTTCTCACCTGCTTGTGCATTGCAATCCCTCAGGGCTTGGTTCTCCTCCCTCAGAGCTTGGTTTTCATTCTGGAGTCTCTGGAAATCTATATAAAAAAAAATAAAAAACTACTAAAGGAAATATTTTCAATACTGTTAAAACACTGGACAATAAGACATAGGCCTAGAATATACCTTCATAGCTGAAAACTTTGTGCTGTACACGAGATGCCAGGGGCATCCAAGGGCCAATAACAAAGCGATGACTTTCTCCTATTGATAATCATTGACGTAAAAATATGTTTGAAGTAATTGCATACATTTAATGAATTGGACTTAAATGTAAAACTTAGTTTAGCGCAACGTATTACATACCTCCAGCGTTTTCACCCATATGCTGCCAGGGTAAATTTGCTGCTGGGGGTGTAAAGCTTAGTACTTGACGAGCTGGGGGAACAAACATAACAGCTTTAATTCCACTGCAGAGATTGCATATTCAGTAATGAAACAATAATTGAACAGTGCAAAGCTAATGGAATGTACAACACACCTCGACACCTTTTATCCAGAAAGTCAAGTTCCCAAATGAAAAACAGATTATGGATAAAATGATTCTAATCTTAAATAGAAGCAATAGTTTCCAAGACAAAAAACGTCACAAATAACATCACTTACTTGTACTCAAACTCTTGGCTCTGTGAAGTGGAGTCTGGATTACTGGGGAGAAACCTGGTTCTGAGAAAGAGGGAACAGAAATTTGAAAATCTAACAAAGTGTATAGTTTAGGGGGGGGGGGGGCATTATCAGCCAAATGTAGAACAGTGAAATTGTTAAAAATAAAATGTATTCATTGAGTGTTGTGATTCAAGTGAACACAGACTTTTCCTCAAACATAAAAAGTACAGCAGTTCAGAGAATTAGAAATCACAATCGCCTAAATCCAGTAAAGTTGCAACACAGCACAAAACTTGCTAGCCACAGTGTGTACTGTAAAAAAGGCAAAACAGCATGTGCTAGCTAACTCTAGCCACTCTAGCTACTGGACTAGTAGCATACTTGTTCAGGCAAACAAAATAATTTAAACAACATATATACATCGTTATATCTAAAATATCTAAAAGTTAAACTTAGTCTTCCTAGATGTAAAGCTTTTGCTACCTACTATAGCTCGTACATTTTTTCCATGTACTAGCAACATTGCTTAAACAAGGCTACTTTAGCTAGTTAGGCAAGAACAAAGATGACTACACATTTTAAATATATAAACTAAAAACAATGGAAACATAATATTTCGTTACACAAAAAGGAAACATGTAAGATTTGTTATGTAGGCTACCTCATGTGTTTACATTACCTGGCAGTTAAAACGCATGGTCTCTCAACAAGCGGAGTTTTAAGAGACCTCTGTAAATTGAACACTTCTGTTCCTCACTCAAAACTTTTCTTTTCAACTTTTTTGGAAATGAAATAAAAAGATGCAGATGTCTCAATTTTTTCCAGAGCTGTACATTTGCACTGCATTTAAAGTACTATCCTGTGTCTTCCTACATTAGACCATAGCATTAGACCATTTTGTACTCTTACATTAATAAGTGATTGAAAACCATTTCAAATGGATTTGTTTGTTATTGTGAAAAGTACAGTCATTTTATGCATTATGCTATGCATGACACTGGCTATTTATATATTATTAAGGGAATTTAACTGTTATAAAAAGTAAATTGCCACTTATACCATGTGTTTGTATTGCATTTTGTTTAGAACAGGTTCCAGGTAAGATGGCTGTCAAATTCTGATTTATAGGGGCTCTATGACATCAGCCCATGTACTGTTCTATTATCTCTGATCCTGACATTATCAAGGTGCATTCTTCTGGGAACAAATATGGAGCACAAGCCATTATACAAAAACTCAGCCTGTGTTGCGGAACATGCCCCTTTTAAACAAACGTGCATATACTCCAATTAAGTTAACACCGAATCAACTGACACACACTGTAATCACAGTCGTTGTACCGTTTAACTCCAATTCAGGCAATCAGAGTTTGTTAAACTCCCTCCGTAGTACAGGCCTCAGGTGGCTTTGTCTTTTGCATTTCTTCTCCATAATGATTCATTCATCTCACTCATCTTTAGTCCAAGTCATGTAATTTCTGTGTAAATTGCAGACCAGACTTTTGTTCCCACCCCATCTTGCTCGGAAACTATATTTGTTCTTATACTTGAATCTCTCTTATCATTACCAACATTCTAGGTATGCTGGTATGGGACCTTTATTATGGTACCTCTATGTCTGGCTGTATGCTGATGAATCAGTTCTATCATGTTCCTTCATCTAACCCTACCACTAACCAAACCCCATGTGTTGGGCAGCCAGCTCATAAAGCATTTTGTTGTTATCTTATTTCGACTCCTGTCTCAGAAAACGCTAAGGAGATTTCATCTGATGGTTTCTGCAAACAAAAATATTTGCATCTCAGTATTTGAACTCTTCTACCGAAGTTTGGTTTGTTTACAACATCAGTACTTGCATCTAGACCTGATGTGTTAGCCACTTCAGAACCTTTGCTTATGTAATCTGCTAATTACTCAAGATCTCCATTCCTGACTATATTACTTTCAGTCAGGATATATCTGCCAAGTGTGGTAGGTTAGCTATTTATTGTAAATCTGCAATGATCTGTTATTCTATCAAGATCTATGCCCAAACAGTTTGAACTATTTCTTAAAAAAAATGCAATTCTTCAGATACATGACTCTCATTGTTGCTGACTGCTATAAACCTTCATTAGCTCCTAGGTTTGCCATGGTTACTCTGTGAGCATATCGGCCCTCATCTGTACAGTGAATCAAATATGAGGGCCTGCAATCTAGACCACTGGATGTTTCAGTGGATGCTCCTTATGGTTCGATTCTCGTGCCAATCTTATTCTCTGTATACATCAGCATCGTTGCTTTTGCTGCCTGTCATTCTCTCATTCACCTTTTTGGAGACCTGGACCTTCCTTCAACACAGCTTCAATGACATTCCAGACACCTCTTCTTGATCACCAATTAATCCTCCATTCTAGTAAAGCTAAATGCCAGCTCTTAACTGATCCTACCCACCCTACAAACATCTTCACACTGAACAGAGACGATTTAGGGTATGTTGATACAAGTATGTATCAACATACTTACATACCTCAACTTTAAAATCAGATCAAGAATGGATTTCATATTTTGCAGCAAAACATCCTTCACCCACACTGCAAAACATACTCTCGTAAAACGGACCGTCCTACCAGTCCTAGGCTTCGGTGATGTAATTTACAGGGTTGACACTAATATTTACATCAGTGAATTAGATGTATAGTAGCTAATCACAACATCATAAGCTTTGTCACCCCTACAACACTCACCACTGTGCTCTTTACGCTCGGCTAAACTGGCCTTCGCTGCATACACGACTCCAGACTCATTGGTACCAGCTTATCTCCAAGTCTCTCTGTAAATTCTCACCTCAGCTCACTCCTCGATATCTCTCCACCCACTCAAAATCTGCACATC
This sequence comes from Esox lucius, assembly GCF_011004845.1. Lineage (NCBI taxonomy): Eukaryota > Metazoa > Chordata > Actinopteri > Esociformes > Esocidae > Esox > Esox lucius. The sequence goes on along the minus strand of NC_047581.1, from coordinate 7,425,469 downwards.
AACAGATACATTGCAGTAGTGTTTCCTAAAGGCAATGCCTCCTTTGGCTATCATTCTTTTTCAGTTTTCTGCAGTCGATGACTGGAATGACACACTGATCACAAAACTTGACACATTCATCACTCCTTATTCCTGTCTGAGCTGCTCTCTGATGGCTGTACTTGCTAAGCACCTTCATCTGTATATACAGTATACGTACAGTATATATTCATATGGTGAACACCTACATGTCAGAATAAACTGTATGTATTTTTAGTGTCACCACATATGGTTTAATTTATTTCTTTGTATACACAGTATGTATCACCGCACATTTTGTGAGGATTATAACTACTATGTGTAACTTTGTGTTATCTTGCACTGTCATTGTCCAGGTCGACATTGTATGTGTCAGGAACACACGGGCAGGGGAGGAGACAAGCACAGAGCGCTATGTTTAAGAACAATCCAAATCCAGAACCCAAAAACATAGACAAATAGGCAATAGGTCAGTACACAGGCAGGTCAGATCAGGCAGAGGTACAGAAGGACTCAGAGGATCTCTGGATGCGACTAGAGGACCAGGAGAGGCGTATCAATGACCTGGCCCCTCTCATTATGAGGGCCATAGCCTCCTGCGAGGGGGCTGCCAGCTGGCCACTTTGGTCCTCCGCCCGGAGGCCTCCCAATTTTTTTGTGGGGGAGCTATGGGGGCAGCCGCCACGGAGGGTCAAGAAGGGGCCCGGTGGTGTCTCTGAGCCAGCCCCACACGGGGTCCTTGGTGCTGCCCTGGGGGTAGCACGCTCGCCAGCGCTGATGTTCCACTCCCTGCCTGACATCATGCCCCGTCCGGCTCCGGAGCCGCCGCCTGCCTGGGGTACTGCGAGGTTCAGTTTGGTTCCTTTTCGTTTTTTTGGTTCTGTTTTTGGATGTAGCTTCTTTTGTTTTGTTTTTATCTTTTGTTTTTGAATGTAGCCTGACCTTTTTGTTCTGATTGTGTACACCCGTTTGTTGTTGAGACCTCGTTAGCTCCCTATTTGGTTTGCCCTCTTCTGTTAACCCTTGATGAGTCATGTTTTTTGTGCCTTTACCTGCCACCTGTCTTTGTTTAACCTGCCTGCCTGTTTACCTGCCTCAGTTACCCCATTAAAAAAAGTTGGTTACCTGGCATAGATAAAGGTGGAAAAACAATAAATGTTAAATGTGATTTTTACATGATTAACCTGACTGAATTTATACCTAACCTCAACCCTTAAAATAGCCCTTAACTTTTAAACTCTAAATCTAAATCTTATTTTAGCTAATCAGAATTAAAAGCTAAGCCTCCTTTTGCAAGTTTAACAGTGAATAAGCTTTCATCCTTGTTCATTTGCCTCTCAGTTGAACACATCAACCATTTATCTCACATGCTTATCTCCTACTCAAAAACATCAGATTTTGATGGAATTCTTAATAATTTCCAGCTAATCTACAATTCCAGTTAGTAAAAATATATGATATTTAACCAGAAAGGCATTAACAGTTATTTTTATTCTTCTTCTTCAGATAAATCATCCATTGTTGTGTGCTTAAATAATGTTGGTTACAAGATCGTATTCAAGGTGAAAACATTTAATTCATGATTTGTCTTGCTTTTAGCCTTTACATAAACATATTATTGTTGTCAGTAGATTTATTTCAGTTTATTATTTTCAGTTATCTGCTGCCAACAACTAGAATGCTTTGTACAGTGGGATTAGTACAGTAAAGAAAAGTAGAGTAGAACAAAGTATAGGTCTGTACATTACAGATTAGTACAGTAGAGTTGGGCAAAGTATAGGTCTGTACATTACAGATTAGTACAGTAACCAGTTTATTTTTTCAATATCAGCTTATTCGCTATTCTTTCAGCAAACATTTGTATATCTTCATCCAGAGTAGATAGAGTCAACTAAAGTATTGGCCCCCTTCATGATATTGGAGGGATCTTGGACCACTCCTCCATGTAGCACAATTCAAAATACTTGATAGTCTTAGATTTGATCTACCAAAATTTAGATTTTAAAAGTATTGGCACACTACAATACTTCATGATGTCTTCCCTGGAGTGGCACACTACAATACTTCATGATGCCTCCCCTGGAGTGGCACACTACAATACTTCATGATGTCTTCCCTGGAGTGGCACACTACAATACTTCATGATGTCTTCCCTGGAGTGGCACACTACAATACTTCATGATGCCTCCCCTGGAGTGGCACACTACAATACTTCATGATGTCTTCCCTGGGGAGGCACACTACAATACTTCATGATGTCTTTCCTGGAGTGGCACACTACAATACTTCATGATGTCTTTCCTGGGGAGGCACACTACAATACTTCATGATGTCTTTCCTGGGGAGGCACACTACAATACTTCATGATGTCTTCCCTGGTGTGGCACACTACAATACTTCATGATGTCTTTCCTGGGGAGGCACACTACAATACTTCATGATGTCTTCCCTGGGGAGGCACACTACAATACATCATGATGCCTCCCCTGGAGTGGCACACTACAATACTTCATGATGTCTTCCCTGGGGAGGCACACTACAATACTTCATGATGTCTTTCCTGGAGTGGCACACTACAATACTTCATGATGTCTTCCCTGGTGTGGCACACTACAATACTTCATGATGTCTTTCCTGGGGAGGCACACTACAATACTTCATGATGCCTCCCCTGGAGTGGCACACTACAATACTTCATGATGTCTTCCCTGGGGAGGCACACTACAATACATCATGATGCCTCCCCTGGAGTGGCACACTACAATACTTCATGATGCCTCCCCTGGTGTGGCACACTACAATACTTCATGATGTCTTTCCTGGAGTGGCACACTACAATACTTCATGATGCCTCCCCTGGAGTGGCACACTACAATACTTCATGATGCCTCCCCTGGAGTGGCACACTCTTGGAGGGATCTTGGACCACTCCTCTGTTTGTAGCACAATTCAAGATACTTGATAGTCTTAGGTTTGATCTAGCAGACCACCTTCTTAAATTCCGACCACAGGTTGGCCTATTATAAAGATGGCCTATTGTAAAACATTGAGTTTCTGGTCCTGCAACCATTTCTGTGTTGATTTTGATGTATGTTTGGATTCATTGTCTTGTTGAAAGATCCATCCAAGGCCAAGTCTCAATCTTCTGGCAAAGGCAGTCAGATGTGGGCTAAAATATCCTGATACTTAGTGAAATTCATTAAGCCATCAATCTTAACAAGAGCAAAACAGCCCCAAAGCAGCAATGATCTGCCAACTTATTGTACTGTGAGTATCAGGTGCTTTTCCTTGTATACAGTACCCTTTTGTTGCCAAACATGCCAATGGTGTTTATGGCCAAAAAGTAAATTTTTTGTCTCATCTGATCACAACACATAATGCTTAGTAATGTTCAGGTGATGCAATTTGTGGGTTCTGAAACTATGATTCTATGGATTCTTTCTTGCCTCCCTCACCATCTTTGTCTTGTGGATGGGCAATGTTCAAACCATTCCCTTCTTGGCAAATTCATAACTGTTCCAAACTTCTGAAACTCGTTGAATAATGCTCTGACTGTGCATAGTGGTATTTTTAACTGGTTATGTATTTTTTATATACCTGTTCTGTGTATCTGCGTCCTTTCAGCTGACAGCTCTTTGTTTGTAACCATGTTGATGACGAGACAAAGGGATTTATGTGTGTGTGACCTCATATTTACACCCCAGGGAAAAATGAAACAGCAGGTGAAAGGCATCAGTACAGTTCCTGGAGACTGAGACCAACTGAAAAGCATAGATTTTCATTACAGAAGCCACTTCATTTAATTTGATTTTAAATATTCTTTAGCAGTGCCAATAGTTTTGAAACCTACAGTATGTTTTACAGAACAAATCATACTGCTCAATAACATTTTTGTTTGAGAAATGAATGTGTTGACATCAAAATATGTCTCCCCCCTATGTTTGAGCCAAAATATGACTAATTGCTTGGGATGTTTATTTTTTGCAATAATTTCAGATTTTCATGAAGAGTTCCAATACTTCTCGAGTTGTTTATATATAACAGTGCTTTGCAAAGTGTTGTAAAATAAAAAACAATGAATGTTTGATCAGCATTCTGTTCCAAAATGTAATATCTACAAAGAAGTCTTTGTGTATAGAGTCATAGGGTTTGTTTAACTTAGCAATCAATGGTTTTAGTTTTTTATACATTCTAAGGTGAAAAATGGTAGTCTCAGTGTTATTCTGTTACCGTGGAATTGCCCTCTAGCAAACCTAGAAAATGGAGTTTGTTTTTTAGAAGGTTTTGGATTTCAGCAGAAGACAGGTCCTAGGTCTACCCCCTGAGCATTGCAACTTGCTGCACTGTGATAATGTGCCACGGATGTTTGGCACAACTCCCACCAACCGCACTGCCCACTCCCAATTACCAAACTAATCTAGTCAGGGAGAAGTATTTCAGCTATGTCTTCTACTGTCAACCGATTCAGTGCATGGTGGTTAGTTCTATCATAAATCACATTAAAAGGCAGTAATGTTCCACTGGAGTGCAGTTGTGCAACTCTAGTTTGTGTCAGATTGCTTCTAAGGGGCATACCATATTATTGGTATATTTTTTTTACTTAAACTGCATTTGAGGTGACTTATTTTACAGAACTGCCATCACCAGACCTGGCTTTTGACACCTTAGCCCCTGATGATTTTTCCTTAGCCCAAGGGTGTTTTCAGGGCTGTTTTTTGCTAAGCCCCTAGTGTATTGCCGCTGTGAAGACATTTTGCACTGTGAGCCTTTTCGTAGCTGTGACTGCAATCCATCTATGCATTGAAGGTAGGCCACGAGCCAACGAATCAAACAAAAACAAAATCTAACCCCAGTGTGGCACAGCAAATTAATGCAGAGAGTCAGGCGGGGGAAATTTGGGTGGTTGGTCAGACGCGAGTTAGTCAGACGAGGGTTACTCAGACGGGGGGATAGTGAAACAGGGTTTAGTCAGATGAGGGTTCGTGAGACAGGGTTTAGTCAGATGAGGGTTAGTGAGACAGGGTTTAGTCAGACGAGGGTTAGTGAGACAGGGTTTAGTCAGACGAGGGTTAGTGAGACAGGGTTTAGTCAGACGAGGGTTAGTGAGACAGGGTTTAGTCAGACGAGGGTTAGTGAGACAGGGTTTAGTCAGACGAGGGTTAGTGAGACAGGGTTTAGTCAGACGAGGCTTAGTGAGACAGGGTTTAGTCAGACAGGGGGTGCGCTTTGCTTCAGTCATGTTTGCATAGTTGATGGATGTGTAGCCTCAGCACACGTTTCAGCTAAAGGCTTACGGGTTGATCACAATCAGACCAGCATGGTGAGACGTGCCAATCTTCGACCATCCCGTGCCTGCTGTGGAGCTGCTGAGAAGACAAGGCCATAATCGTGACATCCCAAAAGGGGGAAGGGGAAAAAAGGGTTCTATTTGTTTTAATACTGATGCTGTAGCGATTGTGGGTGGTGTCTGTCAAGCCGCATCTGTTTCTGGCCCACTGGATTTGAGAACAGACGACTGTATTAATAGTAATGAGTGCTTAACCTCAGGTCTAAATCTGACTCATAGAAGCCAGAGTTTATAATAAAAGTGAGGGGGACCGGGGTGGGGGGGGGCAGAGCAGATGTTCCAGTGAACTCAACCACATAGGGAGCTATGCCTGGGATCCCCCACCTCCTCTCCTGTCGTGTTCAAACCGCACTAGTGATGGGAAATTTCCCCACAGACTTCACAAAGCACACAGCTCACGGATATCATAAAGAACAAGGACGACTGATTTAGACAAGGGAGTGGAGGCTACTGAATAGTCGAGTCAATTAATCATTTCAGACAGACTGTAGACATCCTATACTTTCATTCCCTTTTTTTTCATAGTGGATGAAAATGGGACTTCACAGACACTCACACATACACACACAAAAACAAGCAACAACCATCAACCATATAAAAGTGCTTTGCGAAGTGTTGACAAAATACCAAAACCCACACTAGCTCCAAATCAAAAAAAGTGCATATAATGTATACTGCTTTACTTGGCACGTTAAAAAAAAAACAGACAAAGGGAGATGGGGAGGGATTGCAAATCTACCCGAACATCTACAGCAGTCTGAATGTGTTGTTTGAAGTTTCTATTCCTTCACTGATGTGACTCTGACTGTGGCATAGCGTGGTTAGTTAATCAGGTCATTAAAGGTAATGGTTAGCCGCAGATTCCAACCCTTTATCTCTGCTAGCAGGAACAAAGTTCAGGCAGATTTGGAGGATTCTGAGGTCCTGGGGTGGATTTGACGTGAAATTTCCCCTCTCCAGTGAAAAAACAGTAAGATATAAAACAACCTCAGAACCTCAGAAGCAGTTAGTATGAGAAAAGAGGACAGCTGGGCAAATGTGTCATTAAACATGGATCAGGAGAGATGAAACAGCACGGCTAATATTCTCCACACTGCAGGACTAAAGTAGTGTTAACTGAATTGGATTTCATTCGATTCACGCCACAAACAGAAACAGTTGGATAAATTGCAGAAGAGAAAACAGCTCTGTTATGGGTCAATTGAGATAATAGTCTAAAGGCTTTCACAGTCACTCAAATACATGTCAATTTCATCATTATATCCCAATGTTACTATAAAAGTATTTTAAACTGATTCTTAACCAGTTTTTTCCATTAATCAGTGGTGGCCATGTAGATCTAATGTTTCCAGTTTTATACACATTGTCTTAGCAGTCAATAAAATTATGACAATAAAAAATTATAATGAATATTACATTTCAGGGATGAAGTAAACTCTGTGTATTCAGGGAAAATTAATGATCAAAGCATCCATCTCAGTATCTTTAACTTGATAATCGCTAACCTTGGCATTAACTCAAAAAGTAGTGTTCAAAAGGGCAATCTGTCCTGCCTCAGTGAAATGCAACAGTTGAGCGGTTGCAAAAAAAAAGCTCTTGTTTGTCTTGGCAGAATGGCACAATGCAGAGCCTAGAGATCACACACACATACACACAAACAGATGGAGGATCTGAAGAGAATCTGATATGACTTAATTGAATTAAGTTGGCATGGTTGCATGTGAACTTTAAAGTGAACTATGTGAACCAAGGAGCAGCGATGCAGGTCATCGCAGAGAGGTGTGTCCTGAAGCTATTAGCTTGGTACTTTAAAACAAGCAGAAAAAAGACTGTTTTAAACAACACTACCACAACCTCCCATGCGTTGACAAGGTTTTCTAGCATACAGCTTTGAAATACCACAGTTATGTTGGCTTATTTACCTAAACTTCCCCAAAACAATATATGGGGAGGCTGCTAATAGTCTTTTAACCTTGTCAAACAGCCTAATTTGTATTCTTAAAAGAATGTGTATCTCAGTTTGTAGATCATGGGGTTATTTCCAATAGAGGACCAGCACAAAAATATATACTGTAAACCAAACTGGATGAGGGTGTTTGCTAAATTATATGACAAATCCTACCACAGTAATAACAGTTGCATACATAAGATCTTTCCATTTTTCTCCACACTATGATCATTCCATTCTTCTTGATCCGATGTGACTTTTTTGATTTCTGAAACCTGAATTACCTGCATACCTCCAAAAATACAGTCTGATCTTCATCAGTCATAGCAATAGATAAACACAGTCAAACAGACTTTTAACATATTTACATCATTGATCACATTGGTCAAACTTACATTGGCTAGGTAAAGTATGTGAAACATTTTTGGAAAATGGCTGGTGAACCATGACACAGCATTTCAATAGGGCTGTGGTCAGTACTCTGACTTGGCCATTCTAAGATGCAAATGTTCTTTTGTATAAGCCATTCAGATTTGCTTTTGTGTTTATGATCACTGTCACCCAACCTCTTTTCAGCTTCTGATATTTTCCTGTAAAATGCCCTGATACACGTTTGAATTCTTTGTTGCAACAATGATAGAGACACTGGAAACCAATATTGGGCTACGTGGACATGTTCTAGCCTGGTTTAAATCTTATTTATCTGAAAGATATCAGTTTGTTAGTGTGGATGGCATATCCTCTGACAAGTCAAAGGTATGCTTTGGAGTTCCTCAAGGCTCGGTTCTGGGCCCATTATTGTTCTCACTATACATGCTCCCTCTGGGCGATGTAATCCGAAATCACAATATTAACTTTCACTGTTATGCTGATGACACACAGTTATATATTTCAATGAAGCATGGAGAAGCCCCTAAATTAGCTATTTTGGAAGCATGCGTTTCAGATATTAGGAAGTGGATGACAGAGAATTTCTTGCTCTTAAACTCAAATAAAACAGAAATGCTCCTTTTAGGACCCAAAAAACAAAGAGCGTTGTTAGCAGATCTCACTGTGAACCTCGACGGCTGCATGGTCGTATCCCAAAAAACTGTAAAAAACCTTGGCGTTACCCTTGACCCTGACCTCTCCTTTGAAGAACATATAAAATATGTCTCAAGAGTTACTTATTTTCATCTTCGAAACATTGCAAAAATTAGAAACTTTCTATCAAAATCTGATGCAGAAAAATTAATCCATGCTTTCGTTACTTCTAGATTAGATTACTGCAATGCTCTTCTTTCTGGTTATCCAGACAAATTAATAAATAAACTTCAATTAGTGCTGCACACGGCTGCTAGAATCCTAACTAGAACAAAAAAATTTGAACACATTACTCCTGTCCTGGCGTCCTTACATTGGCTGCCTGTTAGGGTTAGGGCTGATTTTAAGGTTTTACTCTTAACCTATAAATCAATACATTGACTTGCTCCTACTTACCTTGCTGAAATGATCCAGCCATACATACCTACACGTGACCTTAGATCGCAAGATGCAGGCCTTTTAATTGTACCTAGAATTTCTAAACAAACAGTTGGCGGCAGGGCCTTTTCTCATAGAGCTCCACTCCTGTGTAATGATCTGCCAATTAAGGTTAGAAATGCAAACTCAGTGCAAACTTTCAAGTGTCTACTAAAAACTCATCTCTACAGCACGGTTTATAATTAGATGTAGCCTGGCCCGGGGGCGTGAAGGTGACCAGAAGGCTTGATACTGTCCACCCTTGCTGTCTTGCCAGGTGGGCTCTCGTCGCCACTGGGATGCCCTCCCTCCAATGCCTTTCGAGGGAAGAGTCACTGGCTTGTTGTTGATTCTCTGTTGCGCACTTGTGCAATTGGGCTGTACGCCGCTAGCAATACTCGGCCCTCATTCAGGGGGGTTGCGGTTGGTGGGTGTCCCTTTGGTTGATGCCTGGCAATGTGGTTGGATTGATTTCCTGCCTGTTGGGCCCTGTCCGGGGCCTCCCCCGGGTATGGCCACAGTGTCACCGGACCCCTCCGTCTCAGTTCCAAGGTGTTACGCTGCTATATTATTGTGCTGGGGGATATAAGGGATGTACTACTAACTTTACTCAGTTTCCTCCAGTTTTAAATTTTAGAAGGAGATGCGGTCCTGGTCCACACCTGCGGATTACCTGGTTTGGGGGACCCGTTGCTGTCCCTGTCCACCTGGTCATACTTCTGACCTAGTCTAAAATCAAATAGTCTCTGGATTTAGCCCAGAGAAATGTATTTATTATTCCAATTGGACTCTTAATATCTCACCCGGCACAGCCAGAAGAGGACTGGTAACCCCTCTGAGCCTGGGTCCTCTCTAGGTTTCTTCCTAAAATTCGACCTTCTTAGGGAGTTTTTCCTAGCCACTGAAATTCAACATTACTGTTGTTTGCTCCTTGGGGTTTAAGGCCGGGTGTCTCTGTAAAGCACTTTGTGACAACTGCTGTTGTAAAAAGGGCTTTATAAATACATTTGATTGATTGATTGCAAGCCTCAGGGCAACAAAGCAGCCCCAAACCATGATGCTCTCTAGACTGAGGGAGAAACACAGGGAACGAGGCACTGTGGTTGTGTTCAGAGTTTTTATTAACAAAAAATGTATTAACAAAAAGAGGAGGGTGACAGGAGGATGTGAGGGAGAAATCAATACCAAATGGCAAACCCAGCAGTGTAGACTCATAGGCAGCCTTCCGGTGGGGGTTTGGGAGCAGGTGCTGGCTATCGTATCTTTGGTGACCCCTGCACCACCATCTACTGGCGATTTTCTTCCATCTCCATATTACTTGCTTCTGGTCGGGGCGCCGAGCTGGGAGCCCTCAAATACCTCCTCAGACAAGGTTCCAATAGGAGGCAGGTGTGTAGAGATGGGGCTAGCCCAGCTGGTACCTTCTGGAAGCTACTAACTTTTTCTGTTGGAGATGTTGGTGCGACACAGATTTGTGGGGTGTGGGTGTGTTTATGCCACCATTATTCTCAGTTGGGATGAGGTTTTGATGTTGGTATGCAGTATTCTTCCTTCTACAAGCATTAAGTTGTGCCCTTCCTTCCACAAAGTAAGAATAAATCTTGTCTGTTCATAGAACATTCTTCGTGTAGTGTTTGCAGGTGTGTATCCAGGTGTTTTTTGGCAAACCTGAGACGGGCAGACGTTTTAAAATACATAGTTCTCTTAATTTAGAATACTTCCTCCACTCAGATAATAATCTTGAAAAGTTGCCCAATTAGCAGATCCAAACACCAAAAGAACTGTTAAGTGCAGAGCCTGAAGTCTAAGATCATGTATTGCATGTAACTACAGCCACAGAGTTCTAAAGTTGGCACTAACCATTGTACAAATCTGCAAGAGTGTAACTGCTAAAATCATGTAAAGTAATGACCAAGGATATTTAAATGTCCTCAGTTTTTTAAATGATGATTATCTTTGATGCAGGCTGGGACTTATGAGGGAGGGTTTGGCAACAGTGATTAACAACTCATATCAAGGTGCATACTTATTAGGCAGCTTCATGACCTCAGGTAAAATGGGCCAAAAAATGTATTTAACTGACACAGAAAAATCATTAATTGTAAAAATGCCTTTCAGACGGATGCAACACTATTGAGGTGTGACCACTGGACACTCAAACATTTTGTTGTGAATACTCAACTGGAGTGCAAAAAATGCATGGAGAAGAAAAGACGCAAATTAACTGCAAAAGACTTGAAAAGAATTAAACGTGAAGCTACCAGCAACTCTTTATCCTTCAGTGCCATCATATTCCAGAACTGCAACCTACCTGGCGTGTCCAGAAGTACAAGGTGTCTAGTGCTCAGAGACAAGGCCAAAGTCAAGAAGGCTGAAACAAGACCACCACTGGATTAAGATTTGAAAAGTATTGTACAGATTGGGCAAAGAAATACCTGAAGACAGATTTTTCAAAGGTCTTACGGACAGATGAAATGAGAGTGTCTCTTGACATACCAGATGAATCGGCCCGTGGCTGGATCACTAATAGACACAGGGCACCCACTTCAGTCAAGTGCCAGCCAGGTCGAGGAGGGGTACTGGGATGGGCTGCTATCATTAAGGATGAGGTAGTTAGACTTTTTTGGTTTGAAGATGGACTGAAACTCAACTGGCAAACCTACTGCCAGTTTCTGGAAGATATTTTCTTTATGCAGTGGTACAGGAAGATGTCCTCAGCATTCAAGAAGGCCATGATATTCATGCAGGACAATGCTCCATCACATGCATCCAAGTACTCCACTGCTTGGCTAGCAAGCCAGGGCCTCCAAGATGCCTGAATAATGACCTGGCCCCCTTCCTCTCCTGAGTTAAAATCTATTGAGAATTTGTGGGCCATTCTCAAACGTGAGATTTACAATCAGGGAAGACAATACACCTCTTTGAACAGCATTTGGGAGGCTGTGGTTGCTGATTTGGCGAAAGTTGATCGTGAACAGATCAAGAAACTGACAGATTGCATGGATGGGAGGCTCATGGCAGTTATTGAAAAGAAGGGTGGTTATATTGGTCTCTGAATATTTTTGAAAGAAACATTTTATAATTGTCATTTTGTGTTACTTATTTGTTACACTTACTTTAGAAATTGAGAATAAACATGTGAGTTGGGAGAAATTATTCTTTGCCTAAGAATTCTGCAATTACAAGTCAAACTAATATAAAGGTGAAAACAAAAATATTTGCCAGACCGCGTAAGCGGTCCCGTGAAGAAGAGCGAATGTCTCTGACTGACTGACTGACTGACCCTTGTTAAATAGCATGGTGGTTAGAGAAGTAGAATGTGAACTATAGGTCCTGAGTTCGTATCTCCTCACAGGCGATGTGTATATTAATTATTCCGTATAGATGAAAACTTTGATGGCTAAAACTGTTAGTATCTACATTATGGTAAACCTGAAATAAAACAGTTTACTATTATTATTAATATTGCGACTGTTTCTGGTGGATTTTCGAAGAACGCATCCGTGCATGAGTTTTGGGTCAGGATAGACAAACACATTTTCTGGCTTAACAACGTAGTTATGATATATTAAGCCTTAACTGAAACTGTATACGGTTAATTGCGACTGTTTCTGGCATGGAATAGTTAATCTTCAGTCTCGCTACCATTTGCTAAATTCTTATGATTATTCCTAAGAAGTTAGTACATACTAGTAAGCCTATTTAACACAATCCTCAGTGCAGTCTAGGACAGGTGAAACTTGTAATGCCGTGGCGTAGTTAAAGACAGTGTCTCTCATGTGGAAGACCTATGTTCTAATCTATTGAGAGCAACAACATTTATTAATTATTTCTGGTAAATTCCACGATTCTGTCGTCTTTTCACTTAATGAAAAAGTTAGTTATCGTCGCCTTTATTGATAGTTATTGTATAAATGTAATTCACGAATGAAAGAAAAAAGTATGTTGTTTTGCCATGAAAGAAAAAAAAACATGAAATGAAATAGCTTTGGCAGACTCGCTAGCAATTGCTCAATTCTTATGACTATTCCAGTAAGTAGTAGATATCGGTAAAGCTTATTACTGGCTAATACACTGTTAAAACAGCCAGTGGCAAACGCAATACATAGCCGCTATTTGTGTTAGAGGTAAACTTAGTAAGAAACGTTAATCAGTTTAACTGTATCAATTTCATTCACGAATGGCCAATCAACTATTAAAACGGCCTGTGGCAAAATATTTGTTCAGGATAGAGACCAGAGGCTATACTGACCTAAGCTATACTGACTGGCTTTACATTTTATTTAATTAATGGTTAATTAGCTAGCTAATGGCTGAAGTAATTTCTGCTTCTACAAAAACAAAATACAGCTTAGCCAGCTTTCAACTGACTTTAAGGATCAATGATTAAGATGGCTCTGGACTAAACAGAGGTTATTCTCTTCACTCCATAAGTTAGAAGGTATAATGGAGGGTCTGGCTGTTGGGGACAGCACTGTAAATCGCATTTCAGACATCAAAAATCTATATATTTTTCAATTGGCGTATGCTTGGCTGGTTTACCAACTGACAATGGCGTAGGTGTGCTTTTTGCTTAGCTGGAATACCTGGCTGGACTCGGGGCAATGTGTTAGATAGTGTATGTAAATCTTTGATAGACAAAATCTTAAGATAAGTTACGTCAGGGTACAGATCAGTTTGTAGGGGCAGTGGTGAGGGTAGCGAGACGTATAGAGTGGCTGTTTGGAAGGGTGTTGTGGTTACTGAGGGTACACCGACAGAGACACCTGACCGTCACAATTTCAAAACCAAGGCGTGCTGATTTTGTCGTTGTTTTCTAACCTTAACCCTAACATAACCATTCTCATTTTGTAACCTTAACCCAAACCCTTAACCCATGTACTGTGATGCCTAACCTTAACCCTAACCTGACCCTAACCTTAAATTAATTTTGTAATATGTCATACATTATTGTAAAGGTACGATCGATTTTAGCATTGAGATGTGTTTTGAAATATTGCACTTATGTGATATGAATATTGCATAAAGTCAATATTGAAATGATGTTCTTTTTTTCCACCCCAATTTGCAATGCTGCTCCGGGTTCATTGCAGAAACTCACAGCGGACCTAGGACAGTCAATGTTGTGATGTGTGTCCTTCAAAGCAAATCCAAATGCCCTTCTGGTACATATCACGCTTCTCGCTCAACCAGGAAGTTCAGACCGAGAATCCTTACGGCAGGAAAACATTCTCAGACCTCCTGCCTTCATTGTGCTAACAGGAACCCAAGCTGTCACAAGGAGTCGCTAGAGCATGAGGATGCCAGGCAATTACAGTGCCCTTCACAAGATCCCTTTTACATTTTACCCATTTTTGTTTCTCCCTTCCCAATTTCATTATGTCCAATTCCTGATTATGGCTTTGCCCCGGCACTGCAACGCCACCAAAGTTTTAGGATGGTCAAAGATCAAAGGAGGTACGATGAGATTCTCTGGCCGCCGTGACGCAGCAGTACGAAGCACCTACTTGGACAACTGCATGGAGGCAATTTGCTGTGCACTGAATTATTTGCACAGCCCTAGTGCCAACAAGTTGGCATCCATCTATACAGCCTTTTTCAAGCTGTCCCTGTGTCATGCTGTATTTCCCACTTGCTTGAAAGAAACCACCATCATCGTAGTGACTAAGAAAACAGTGGTGACAGGTTCTAATGAATGTCACTGCGTCACTCTCACCCCATCATCACAGAGTGCTTTGTGAGGCTTGTCATGGCACACATCAAAGGCAGTCCACTAAGATCACAGAACCCTATCCGGTTTGCCTGGCAACAACCACTGTTATTCACATAGCCCCAACACATCTTGCGGAGGAGGAACACTTATATGACAATCTTGTTTATTGACTAAAGTTTAGCATTCAGCAATATTGTTCCCTCTAAACTTGTCACCAAGCTCAGTGCTAATAAATAGACTTTCTGACTGGCGGAACCCCAGGCTATGATCGAGACACCTGCCTCCTGTTCACGGACTCTTCACACCCAGGGTGTGTCCAAAGCTCAGCTTTGCCCCCTGTCCACCATTAACGTTGTGGCTCAGCACGACGCGACAGTTGTAGGTCTGATGACCAACAGCAACGACACGGAGGTAAGTGATTTGGGGTCACAGTGCCAGGAAAACAACCTCCCCTTCGAAACGTCAGCAAAACAAAGGAGACGTCTGTTGACTTTAGGAAGAAGAGGAGGAAACACGCCCCAATCCACATCAACAGGGCTGCTGTACAGAGATTCAGCAGTTTAAAGTTCCACAACATTCACATAGCCAAAAACCTGTCATAGACTATGAATGCTACCAATGCTGCCAAGAGGCAGCAGTGCCTCTATTCCCTGAGGTGAAAACAGAAATCTGGCATGCACCCCAGGTCCTGAACAAATACTATCCCTGCCCCATTGAGACCATCCTCACTGGACAACTTAGAGAAACCCTAAGAGGGGATAACTAGAGACAGTATGTGTATGGCTGAGAAAACTTTTATTAAAGAGAGACTGTTTGAAAACGATAAAGAAGGCTTGTTTATGCCTCAAGCTAACATAATCTTTTGTCCTGATTTCATCCCCACTTTGACTGGGCTCAAATTCTCGTAATCATTACATATGATAGTTACAAAAAAGTTTAATCTATCCACTGTTTCTACATTGTGACCATTCCTCCCTGAATGCAAATTAGTAAACAGATAATACACAAAGTATTTCTGAAAGAAACATATTGATCGTTTTATGGTGCCAAATGATTTTAGAGTGTGGGATAATGACAAATTAAATGGTTTCAATCTACAGAACCGTCTATACTTAATATACCCGGCTACAATGTGTGCCTAAATACCTCCAGAGGTTGTCAGGAAGATCATAATGGTTCTTTCTATCGTCTACACCTTGTCAAAATCCTGTTTATAAATTAAGTTGAGGCCTTGTTTAAGAAGTTCTGTGGCATATTGTATGCTAAATAGTAAAACAGCAAATATAGTAAATAGCAACATTTAATAGAAACATTTAAGTAGAAACTAAATAGAAACATTTAAGTGACATTCTCAGATATACTGTACAATAGTTACATAAATTAATATATATATTTTTTTAAATGTCTAATTGTTAGCAAAACACTTCTTGTGTTATCTTCTCTTTATATCTGTCACCATAATCTTCAAAAATGCTCTTGTGATGTGTAATACATTCTCTTAACTGGACAGAAAACCAGACACCAACAATAAATTAGTGGCATTCGAGTGTTGGCACTGGAGAAAATGAGTGCTGACAGCCTGAAGAATGTTGATATAAAGATACTGTGAATGTATGGTGCTACGACATATATAATTTATGATCAATCCTGTTTATGGCTGCCAGCGTGGCCACTGTATATTTTCTTATAATTCACCTGTCTTGTGGAATGGTAAAGCTTTGTGATTTTTAGGAGTGAAATAAACGCTTGTTGTAGTTTCATACAGAAATGTTTTGTGAATGTGATTTAGTCTACCTTTTATCATTAAGTGTTTGCAGAATATTCCTAAATAACACTTTTAATAAATTATTTATTATGTGTTCGTAAGTGTACATACCCTGGCAGACATTGTGACATTTTGGCATTGATTTTGAAAATATGACTGATCATGCAAAAAAAATGTATTTTATTTAAGGATAGTGATATGAATATGAAGCCATCTATTATCACATAATTGTTCGGCTCCTTTTTAAATCATAATTATAAGAGAATTCACACAAATGGCACTGATCAAAGGTTTACATACCCTTGAATGATTGGCCTTGTTACAGACACACAAGGTGACACACACAGGTGAAAATGGCAATTAAAGGTGGATTTTATAATTGCAATTAGTGTATAAATAATCAATGAGTTTGTTAGCTCTCACGTGGATGCACTGAGCAGGCTAGATACTGAGCCATGGGGAGCAGAGCAGAACAGAACAGAACTGTCAAATGAGCTGCGTAACAAGGTACTTGTTAAACAAGGAACAAGGAACTTTATAAATATAGAAAATGATATAAAAAGATATCCAAAGCCTTGCAAATACTAGTCAGTACTGT
This sequence comes from Esox lucius, assembly GCF_011004845.1. Classification (NCBI taxonomy): domain Eukaryota; kingdom Metazoa; phylum Chordata; class Actinopteri; order Esociformes; family Esocidae; genus Esox; species Esox lucius. The sequence continues at coordinate 7,408,580 of NC_047581.1, read as the reverse complement.
TCAATCACTTATTAAGAAGTGTAAAATTCGGGGATCTCTTGATACCAAGCCAAGGTCAGGTAGACCAAGGAAGATTTCAGCCAAAACTGCCAGAAGAATTGTTCGGGATACAATGAAAAACCCACTTCAGGAGAAATTCAGGCTGGTCTGTAAAAAGAAGGTGTGGTTGTTTCAAGGAGCACAATATGATGACACTTGAACAAAAAATTTGCTGCATGGTCGAGTTGCCAAAAAGAAACCATTACTGTGCCAATGCCACAAAGCCTGGCTACAATATGCCTGACAACACCTTGACACGCCTCACAGCTTCTGGCAATTTGGAGTGACGAGACCAAAATGGAGCTTTATGGTCCCAACCATAAGCGCTTTGTTTGGACAGGGGTCAATAAAGCCTATAGTGAACAGAATACCATCCCCAATGGTGGTGGCTCACTGATATTTTGGGGGTAGGTGAGCTCTAAAGGCACGGGGACTCTGGTGAAAATTGATGGCAAGATGAATGCAGTATGTTATCAGAAAATACTGGCAGACAATTTGCATTCTTCTGCACGAAAGGTGCGCATGGGACGCTCTTGGACTTTCCAGCATGACAAAGACACTAAGCACAAGGCCATGTTGACACTCCAGTGGTTACAGCAGAAAAAGGTCAAGGTTCTGGAGTTGCCATCACAGTCTCCTGACCTTAATATCATCAAGCCACTCTTGGGAGATCTCAAACTTGCGGTTCATGCAAGATGACCAAAGACGTTGCATGACCTGGAGGCATTTTGCCAAGACAAATGGGCAGCCATACCACCTGCAAGAATTTGGGGCCTCAAAGACAACTATTACAAACAACTGCACACTGTCATTGATGCTTAAGGTGTCAATACACAGTATGAAGAAGTAAGGGTATGCCGACTTCTGAACAGGGGTCAGTTATTATTTTTTTATGAACGTGAATCCCATACGTTTTGCATGCTCACTAAAATTTTCTTTACAAATGTTACTTATATTACCAATTCTCCAAGGGTATGCAAACTTTTGAACACAACTGTAAATCCTCCATTATTTTCCATGTCTGTTATCTTTTTCATTCTCTCATTTCTCCCTCTCTCTGCTCACCCTGTTTTGCATTTAAAAAATTTGAAATCAGGAAAATCGCTTCCCTCCACCCAGTTTCTCTTCTTGTGTTTATGACAACACAAAGTCTCCAAGTAGCCTGCAGTGAATTTATATTTGGGTAAGTCAAGCAGGCGAACGTCTTACAGCCCTGGCTCCATGCCCTTCCGCAGGCTTTCCAGCGGAAGTTAGTGCCCTGTTTCCATAGCGCCAGCTGATTGGTTCAGTCTTTAATGGTTTCCTCTGCTTTCCACATCACAAATGGCATCCTATTTATTTAATAGTCCACTACTTTTGACCAGAGCCCAATAGGGCCTATGGGCCACGGTAAGGAGTAGTGCACTGAATCGGAGTAACATCAATAAGGGCGTATAAAGGCGGGTGGGCGGGCACACAAGCAGGGTTCTGCTCTCTCTCTTTCTGTTAGCCTCATCTGCGGTGCAGTTAAAGAGAGGTATCTGCCTTTTCTGTGGCCTGGGCAGATGACGTGCTTCATTATAAAAAGAACTGACTCAAATAAAAAATGAGAGCCGGCCATAAACTTTGCCACTGGTGTGTGGATTAGGGCAGGTTGACGGATAGTGGTGGGTAGGGTTTCGGCGTATGAAGTTGGACTAGAAAGTCAGACCGAGTTGCGAATGCCAAACGTAGTCAGGGCTGTATTCTGTGAGGACAAGCCTCTTCAAGCTGAGCGGGCCACGTGGCAGAACACTGCGCCGCAGCCGCCCTAGCGCTCTTTGACAAATAACTATGATGAGGATGTTTTTCGCTCAGGCACAGGAGCACCTCCGATACAGACAAGAGGAACAGAAGTTCAAGCGGCAGAACATCTGAGGGGCCGGTCCCCGGCTCAAATGAGCTCCTGTCATAGTTATGGCAATAACCAAAAGTCAGCGCTAAACACATTTGGGATGAGACTGGAGCAGTGGGGTTATAGCAGGGTTAAATTAGAACACTTTGATTGAAGCAATCTACTCTGGGCTTATATTGCAAGCCCACAGTAGCCTAGTGTAGCCTAATGTTTGGGTGAGTAAAACCATCAAGAGAACCGGGAACAATGTGCACCTGCAAAGCTGCACCACCAGACTTGAAACAACACAAAAAAACTCACTAAAAACAGAAGCTTTGGCCAAAACCACAACATAGGGCCTTTTGCCTAATCTGCTGGTTTAAAGGAGGATAAAACAGGAGTTTTGAAGCAGGGGAAAACTCCCAGTAAGAGAAACAGGCTTGGACAGAGCAGAGCAGCGAGCATTTATTTGCGTTTGAATTTGATTCGGCTAATTATGAGGAGTGGGAGTTAAGACATGCGTAAACACTCCGCTTCGGAAAAGAACAGGCCCCCGCTGAGATGAAACAAACACACACACACATTAATCAGTTTGAGTCTCGGAACAGTGCCGGCCGTAGCAGTGTGCTCCATTGCTTTTCTTGTAAGCAGCAACTGACACATGAAAGCAGCAACATTCACAGTTAGGAGATTACAAAATCAGTCAGTCTGAGTGATATAGAGACCTCCAATATAGGAAACCTGTCAAGTTTAGTTAAAATGAACTGAGATAAGTTGTCTTTTGAATTCTTGAGAATATCAAGTGTTGTGTGTGTTTATAATGTATGTGCATGTATTCTCTATAGATGGTTGGTGTGAGAGCTGCTTGGTTCGTCTACAGCTCAGTATCTGGGTTCAGGTTTAAGTTTCAGGCCTAATGACAGTCAGACTGTCTTTATCCGTTCCCCAACAGCGGCCTTCCAGTACGGCCTCTCTCCAGTGCACTTCAGTTCCTCTGGTTCCCGTAATAGAAGCAACATTGCACATCTGGTAGCTATGGACCACAGCTCTCTTCACCAGCCATCACACAATATGAAAGAGTCAACATTAACTGGGGACAGGTTATTTCCTTTAGCCCCCCCTCCAAAAGAACACATACGCAAACACAGATGCCCCCCCCCACCCCAACAGTATCTTCTTATCTTAGTGAGAGATCAGTGCTGGGGGAACTTGTACTTCTGCTTCTGTCCCTTAACCTGGGATGTGCTTTGAAGAAGGGAAAGTTACCAAGGTTTAAAGTGTTAAAGAGGGTTAAAGAGGGAGTAATGTGAGACCAGAAGTCATCTGACCGGGGGTAACCAGGGGTAAAGTGAGACCAGCGGTCATCTGACCGGGGGTAACCAGGGGTAAAGTGAAACAAGTGGTCATTCAACCGGAGGCGCCAAGTGTCCACTGGGTCTCAGAGAAACACTGACCTGCTGGAGAGTGAGCTGAAGACAGCAATATTTTCTTTGTAATGTTTTAAATATACAGACGGGTGACAAATTAAAGGAAAAAGCTGAATTAATGAGTGGAGGGACATAATGAATCAAGATGCTTCCAAACTGGTTTACTGCATAATTAAGCAATTAACAACATATCGTGCTCCATGGCCTGCTCTGAACCCAGCTGAACACCTATGGGAGATTTTGGACCGACGATGTTAGACAGCGCTCTCCAGCACCATCATCAAAACACCAAACATTATTTGGAAGAACTGTGTTCCCTTCCTCTAGTAGAGATCCAGATGCTCATGGAATCTATGTCAAGATGCATTGAAGCTGTTCTAAGCAGCGCTGTCCAGCATGCTCCCCACATGCATCAATGAGCCTCTTTTCCTTCCTTGGACCACTTTTGATAGGTACTGACCACTGCAGACCGGGAACACCCCACAAGGGCTGCAGTTTTGGAGATGCTCTGACCCAGTCGTCTGGCCATCACAATTTGGCCCTTGTCAAAGCCACTCAGATCCTTACGCTTGCCCATTTTGCCTGCTTCTAACACATCAACTTTGAGGACAGAAAGGTCACTTGCTGCCTAATATATCCCACCCACTGACAGGTGCCATATTAACGAGATTATCAGCGTTATTCACTTCAACTGTCAGTGGTCATAATGTTATGACTGATTGGTGTAAACACACACACACACCAACATACAGAACATTTCGTAGGCCATTTTTCCCTAACTTTGAATCACGGCCTTGCCTCAACACAGTAACTCAGCAGGTTTGGGTGGATTGAAGACCAAAACAAGTCATACAACACACATCTCACAGGCCATTCTACTTATTCACACATAATACACAAGCATAGGTCATTTCTTGCACACACGCAGAGGTAGATGTTGTCCAACAACCACAAGTGAGCTTGCAGGAGGCCAGCCAACCACAAGGAAACACTTGAGTGCAATGGGACAAGGCAGCCCTGTCCAATATCCCATGTAATCTGGGAGGCACTGAGACAATTTGCTCTAGATCACAGCCTACTTTCACAATTGTATATGTTTTTCCTTCATTAAAGATGGAAAAAGCATGAGCGCTGCATTAGTGCAATTGGCAAAACCATTGATGAAATGTTCTTGTGAATGCTTTTTTTCAAACCAATGAATTAAATTAACAAATAATCAAAGCCCACTGGTGAGCTACAGAACTGGCAAAAGCCGTTCAACCTTAAAATGATCAAGAGATTATTTTAACTCCACACTCCATATAAGAATATTGATAGAAATGGAACCAAGGAAGTGTGATTTGGTAAAGGGAGTTGTACATAGATGCTATCATAAAGTATTTACATATCGATTCCAGCAAAATGAACAACACTTAGTCCAAACTCCAGAAGGAGTGAAAAAATCGTGCAGGTCTGCCATTGAAGCTTTCATTTACAGACCGTTATTTCTATCAGTTAAAACAATTCATCATCCTTATTCCAATGTAAAAAAAAAACAATGTCAACATTTAATTAAACGTGCATCTACACATATTGATGTCTGCCTGAGGATGAATTAGTGGTGGGTTCATTCAAAATTCATCAGGTCCAGAGATAGACAGTAGAGGGACATCAACTTTGTTCAAAAATCACCTTTGCTTCCATTCTGTTCTGTCTTGTTCTGAAGTAAAGAATAGAGGACAAAATGGGTTAACATGCAGTGGATGAAAAACATCTAATTAATTGTAAATGCAGCTTTTGTTCATGTAAAGGCTGAAATCAAGACAAATCATGTCTTGATTTTGTAATCCTACTTTCAGATGCTTAAAAAGAACATTTAAGTAAAGTACAACAGATAATAATGACAATTAAAACACTGTCAATGCCTTGGTTACATGTGCACACCACCAACTAATACTTTATGAAAGCATCTTTTGCTTGGATTACAGAAGTCAGTTTGGAAAGGTCTCCATCAACCTAACACACCAGGAATCTGTTATTTTATCTCACTTTTTGCAGAATAGTTCAAGCTGAATCAAACTGTTAGGGTATCTCCTGTTCACTGCCTTCTTTAGGTCAGTTTAGAGATGATCTATAGGATTGAGTTCCAGGCTTAGACCAGAGCCATTCCAGGACAATGATTTTCCTTTTTGCAAGCCATTCCTAGGTTGATTTGGCACAGCCACTATCCTACTGAGAAGCAGCCCCATGGCATTATGCTGCCACTATCATGCTTGACAGTAGGTATGGTGAAATTTGGGTGCTGAGCCATGTTAGCATTGCGGCAATATATATTTAGCAATTAAGGCCAAATCATTTTTATCATAACACATGTTCCCACATGGTTTTGGAAAATAGGCTTGTATATTGTTGTTTTATTGTGAAAAATGGCTTTGGTCTTGCTACCCTATCCCAGAGCACATTATGAGAACCATGCTGTGCAGGATGTGCGCCCAGTTCCTGACAGAAAAGTCTGCAGCTCCTGAAGGGAAAGTATATTTCACGATAAGCCATTCTTTACTTTTCGCCCAGTCTGGAGTTAGCATCAGTAGCTTCATCCAAATTCAATGAAACTGTCACACCTGGTTAGCAAAAGCTGCATTGCATTGCATGCGGAAACTAACTTGAAAACCTTTCTAAATTAACTCGTCTGTCACAATAGCAGCAGCTTTTTTGATTGCATACTGCCAAAGTAGCTGCTGGAATTTGCTGGAACTATTTTCCCTGACCACAGCATCTGTTGCTCAGTGAAGATGTCATCAGAAAAAAAGAAAAATAACTACATGGGAGCCAGACACCATTATTAATAGGATATTTTATTCCGCAGAGTTTAGAATTGTGGAGATGCGGTAAAGAGGTTTTTAGAATCCACACAAACATAATGGACATTTTATAGAAATGTATGGGGGAAATATGACTTAGGGTAAAGATCATGAATCTCCTCAATGCCCCAAGCTTACATTTAGTCTACTGTTGGTAACTATGTGTATTTCACACTATGTTGAGCTGGTATGAAACAGATGCATATATATGCAAATATATGTTCATGTTACTGTCACTAATCCATTGCTTTGCAGCTGTAAATGTATTTTACTACAACCATTGATTTCTCCACGTCACCTGCACTAACAGGTATTGGAGTTAACCATGGCAACTTGATCAACCTGAAAAATACAATTTCTATCGTCCTGCTTTCCTTTTGGGGCAGGATATTTGCTCATATATTGGACTGCAAATTAGCTAACTTGCAAGCTAGCAAACTGCAAATAGTGTTTTGTTGGAACTGAAGTTATTTTGCCAGATTAGATAAAAAATGTGAGAACTATTTAGAGAACCATATTAATACTATTTGAGAAATAAAACTGACAGGTTAATATAGGAAGTATCAGGGCAGTAGAAAATAAGAAGAGTAGGAAAGAATGGCTTATTGTGAAGACAACAAGGGCCTTCAGACGCCCAAATAAGGTTTTAGGTCGAACAATCCCTTTAAGGTTGTTGGCCTCCTGGTAGCCTACCCGATAAGTGTCAGCTTACTATGGCATCAATTTTAGAGGGACGTCATGGTCTTGGCCATGTCCTTGTGGGGCCATCCTTCCGCCACTCCTTAATAATAGTCTTTGCAGTGTTCCATGATACATGTACAGCATTTCAAAGTTATTTTATATATAGTACCTCTCCTGATCTGAACCTATCAATAATAACATCATGCAGATCTTTTGTTAGCTCCTTGTGTATGCTACCAAGAGACCTTCACGGAAATCCTACAGGAACAGCTGATTATACTTACGGCAAATCGGATTTGGAATATGATTGGTTAAATATGAACACAACCCCTATAAAAAGGATGTGCACACGTATGGGCTTTGGATTCTTGTTGTTTATTTTGTATTTTTCCAACAAATAATCATTATTTTTCATAAATTAAAGATTTTGTTGCAAGATCTTATTAAACTTATAATAAAAAGTTCTGGCATGATTTGTCTTGATGAAACAAAGTGTGTAGACATTTGAAATCCACTGTAAATGTATATACAGTACACGTACATATGAAAGACTATAGGGAGATCCAGTCTCATTCTTTCATGTGTCATGCAGTGGTAGGAGGAGGACCTGTTGAGGCCTGCTGGGTAACCCTAGATCTTAGCTGGAAAGTACCCCGGTGTCTGGAGCACAGGGTTAGGGTTGAGGCTAAGGTTCGGGAGAGGTGGGGAGTCGGGGATGCCCGGAGCCGCTAAGACCCATAGAGTCTCAACAAAGCATCAGAAGGAAATAGCTCAATTTTGTCAAGACAACCTTCTAGTCCCAAGCTCACAAAATGTGTGTAGAAGCGAGGGAGGTGTGATGGTGTGCTGAATGCTGAGCATGTAGAAATGTATTTGGGGTACTTTCCCATGCGTTGTTATACCACAGCAAGCGACAACACGAATTGTCTGAAGACAGTTCTGTGGTTAGAGGGCTGGGCCTGTACCCGACAGGTCGCTGGTTTAAATCCTGGAATTGACGACGTGAAAAAACATAGTTGTCGCTATGCTCTTGAGCAAGGCATTTAACCCCAACTGCTCCAGTAAATTGCTCTGGATGAGAGCATCCATTAAACTACTAAAATTTACAGAAGTACGTCCCTACCCATTTTGTTAGTTTTAGCAATCGCACACTGCTTTTGTGTACAAACCCGATTCCAAAAAAGTTGGGACACTGTACAAATTGTGTGTAAAAAAGGAATGGAATAATTTACAAATCTCATAAACTTATACTTAATTCACAATAGAACATAGATAACATATCGAATGTTGTAAGTGAGACATTTTGTAATGTCATGCCAAATATTGGCTCATTTTGGATTTCATGAGAGCTACACATTCCAAAAAAGTTGGGACAGGTTGGGACTGGAGGATCAATTTGCAACTTATTATGTCAATTGGCAACATTATTGGGTATAAAAAGAGCCTCTCAGAGTGGCAGTGTCTCTCAGAATTCAAGATGGGCAGAGGATCACCAATTCCCCCAATGCTGCGGCAAAAAATAGTGGAGCAATATCAGAAAGGAGTTTCTCAAAGAGTTTGAAGTTATCATCATCTACAGTGCATAATATCATCCAAAGATTCAGAGAACAATCTCTGTGCGTAAGGGTCAAGGCCGGAAAACCATACTGGATGCCCGTGATCTTCGGGCCCTCAGACGGCACTGCATCACATACAGGAATGATACTGTAAAGGAAATCACAACATGGGCTCAGGAATTCTTCCAGAAAACATTGTCGGTGAACACAATCCACCGTTGCCATTCGCCTTTGCCGGCTAAAACTCTATAGGTCAAAAAAGAAGCCGTATCTAAACAGGATCCAGAAGCGCAGGCGTTTTCTCTGGGCCAAGCATAATTTAAAATGGACTGTGGCAAAGTGGAAAAGTGTTCTGTGGTCAGACAAATCAAAATTTGAAGTTCATTTTGGAAAACAGGGAAACTGTCATGCGGACTAAAGAGGACAAGGACAACCCAAGTTGTTATCAGAGCTCAGTTCAGAAGCCTGCATCTCTGATGGTATGGGGTTGCATCAGTGCGTGTGGCATGGGCAGCCTACACATCTGGAAAGGCACCATCAATGCTGACAGTTAAGTTCTAGAACAACATATGCTCCCATCCAGACGTCGTCTCTTTCAGGGAAGGCCTTGCATTTTCCAACATTACAATGCCAGACCACATACTGCATCAATTACAATGTCATGGCTGCAAAGAAGAAGGATCCGGGTACTGAAATGGCCAGCCTGCAGTCCAGATCTTTCACCCATAGAAAACATTTGGTGCATCATAAAGAGGAAGGTGCGACAAAGAAGACCTAAGACAGTTAAGCAACTAGAAGCCTGTATTAGACAAGAATGGGACAACATTCCTATTCATAAACTTGAGCAACTTGTCTCCTCAGTCCCCAGACGTTTGTAGTCTGTTATAATATAATGTGTTTATGCCATGAAATTTCAAATCAACTTATTTTTCCCTTAAAGTGATACATTTTCTCAGTTTAAACATTTGATATGTCATCTATGTTGTATTCTAAATAAAATATAGAAATTTGAAACTTCCACATCATTGCATTCTGTTTTTATTCGCAATTGTACAGTGTCCCAACTTTTTTGGAATCGGGTTTGTATCCTGGTCATGTTAGCACGTCTGTATCGCCATAACCACTCACGTGCGCCGTGTGTGTGTGTGTGTGTGTGAGTGCATCCATGCGTGCGTGCATGCGTGAGGGTGTGTGAGATCAGCTTTTGGTACAACACCTCCCAGCCACACAGGTGCACAGCTTTGACATATTCTCCAATTACATTCCCTTCCTCCTCAGACTAGGTGATCGTCAACGCCAGCCCCCCCCCCCCCCCCCCAGAGTTTTTGCCATAACAGGTTGAAACAATAGTCATTTCTCTACCCAGAGAACTGAGGCTGAAAGGCCCCCAGAGTGCACCTGGCAGCTTGACACGCATGCTGCTCACTTCCACAGGCGAGCAATTGTGGGGGAAGCCCTCTTGAAGTGAGGACATAAAATAAGATAAAAAACAGGCCTGTAATTTGGTTAGCTAGTGGGTCGGGGAGCTAGTGCTGGCTTCTCTTCTCAGAGCATTCTAAAGGACGGGTTTACCCACAGGGTGTTGAGTCCCAATGGCAACCTACTCCTTGTGCATTCCTGGTTATAAGCAGTGCACTACATAAGGGATAAGGTGAATTTGAGGAGGCATCCATGGTCTGTCCTCATCTGAGGAGATAATGTATAATTTCATTAGATCAGAGGGGTTTTGTGTGTGTTTTATGAGGGGGGGCTCAGAGGCAGACATAAACCATGCAGGTGAGATCAATGGTAATCATGAATCATCGTTTTCTTTGTTCGTTCGGATTAAATGAAGACATCCTAGGGCCATTATTAACGACCTACCTTATCTATTTTATCTCTTATGTCTGCCTATAACATCTGTGTCAAATTCTATATATAATACTCTTCAGGGTTGGAAATGAAGACCGTAAAGATCCTATAACTCAATGATAGGATCAAGACATTTAAGAGGGGGAACTCACCGACAAGGTATCACGGCATGATATCACATTTATTTTCATCTAGTTTATTACATATTTATTTATTTATCACATCGTGTCACTGATAAAATGTTTCATGTAATCTACGGATACCGAAGACAATAAATGGAGGTTGACAAACCAGGCCTATCTGATTAAGTAACCTTGCCTTCGGACCGGTACGCGTTCTAGTTTTTGGTAACAGCCATCTGCAGATGTAAGATCTACAGCAAGAAAAGAACGCTGCAGCAAAAGGAAATAATGTGGATAAAATAACATTTAAAAGAGTCCAGTATTAATATTATTCTAATAATAATACATTTTTGTAAAAGTTGATATCTGAAAATGTAATCAAAAGGAAATTACACTTTGTGGGGCGATTAACTGAAGAGCCGACATCTGTAACCATACAGTGGTGTATTGGTGTTAACAGCCAAAACATAAGCCAAAAGGCTTTATTTCAGTGGAATACTATGATCTTGAGAGGCACAGACAGCCACAGGTTTGATACCCAATCTGTTAAATAATATGCTAGTTTAAATACACATTTTTGGTAGCGTGGACACGATGTGTGTGTGTGACAGAGAGAGCATACCAACCTGTTCTGTTTCCTGTAGTGTAGGCTGATCATTACCCACATAGTGATCAGGGTAGCAATGGAGAACACGGTACCCAACACTAGTCCCAGGAGGTTTTCTGTCAAAGACACACAAACGGTTACTGTTTAACACTCCCCTTAAAGCGCGGTTGTTCAAACTCTGACGGCTGATAGGCTGGAAGCCGTGATATAGGAGACCGTATGCCACGGGTATGGCAACGGTTATATTGTGTTGGTGACCAGTTCAGAATAGCAGTCCGGGGTTTGTGCTGTTCGGACAATACAGCACAGCTAAGCGATTGCTTATTTAGACGACATAACGCAATTGTAGCACGTCTCTCCAACACAAAGACATTTAACTGAAATATTGAACAGCTGGTCACACAGATCTCCCGGTGTACATATACAGGGTCATCCCAGCATTATCATTGGTATAAGGAAGGCAGAAGGGAACAAGTCAACAACAAAATAAGATAAAGGGAGCGAACACACATGCTGGTGTTGTACCAGAAGCTCATACACATGCTGGTTTTGCTGTATACACAGACACACAAACACACACACACACACAGTCATAGTGTCCCCCCTGAAGTTTTCCAATGAATCTCTCTATATCAGGGGGTAGACAGTGCCGCTACCAGCAGTCCCAAAGCCTGGGGCACGGGTAAACAGTCAGCCCAGATAAGAGGCCAGCCTGTGGGATTGTAAGCTAGGGGCCCATGGGGACTGGTGGTCAGTCACGTCTAACATTCCTCTGATCCTGCTTCACTCCCTCAGGCGGATCATTACTCCTCCAATCCTCCCTCTTGATCTCATCGCACGGCGCAAGGGAACAACGCATTAGTGGTCCGACTGGACCATCTGATTACCCCAGAGGGGGACACGTTCGCTACACAACCAGTGGGGATTCCAGTCATACAGTTCAGTTATATTTCATACGATTCGTCCTGTTTGAATCACTTATTCAATAAATTAAATCATTCATTTTGATCATATTACTTACTGCTAAAGCACTTGGTTTGGTTTTTCAACAGATAGATATATAGATATATTAACATGTAGACTTTTTAAAAATAACAAAACCTTTTTTCATTATAATTATTTAGAGAATATAATGACCATTACGCAGTTGTGAGAAAATATTTTAGCTTCTGACATAACCAGCAGCCTAATTGCACACCAGTGATTAACTTTTTTCTTATCTTTAAGAAAAGTGAACCAGTCCTCTAAATCAGAAAGAAACTGCGCATCATCACAGACATACAGTCCCTACAGGATAACGTTGAGTTTACAGGACACCATTTGGCTTCACACTTTTAGACTTCATGTATGGTTGTAGGTGTTGGTTACCATATTATTAGACATATTAAACCTTAATACGTTTACTGTGATTGGTTAAACAAAGTTACAAAACACACATAACCAATTGGATTTTCTTATTCATCTCCCAAGACGCATATTGAAAGGAGCCTTTCATTGAAGAAAAGTAACTTTGTGGTATTATCACATAAGATTTCACTTGAACTTCGAGTCTCAAAGTAGAGAAAACAATAATCAATTGGATGAGAATGAACACAAAGCTCTGCAACAGTATATTCTGTGAATATAAATGATACTGAGAGAAAAGCAGCGATATAAACCAATAAACTAAGCTCCCTTATATAATTCTAACATCAAACTGCAATACGCACGCAAACAGGCATGCACACTCACACACACACACACACACACACACACTCACACACACACACACACACACACACACACACACACAAATCCCTAAAGCTTAACTGGTATCAGGGTTGCTGACATTTCTTTGAGCCTTAGATGAGTTTTTTGGCAGAGATGATATCATCTAAGTAATGCTCTGCTCCGTTTTTCATCAAATGCAACTTTTTGCCTCTCATCAGAATTAGTGACAGGAATAATATCCAATGTGTGGAAGTCACGTCACACAAACCACAACATCAATTTGGAGAGAGTAAAGGAAAAACTTTTCCCGCACCATTCTCCCCCCCAACGGAGTCTTCGCTTCTTGGCACTCAGTGCCTTTCTCTCTTTCTCACTCGCCCACCAACCAACACAGGAGTTCATTTGGGATGCAGGTATAAACACCCCCCCCCCACACACACACACACACGTGCGCGCACACACACACATTCTGAAATCGATAGTGCTAATAAGGCGTTGTTTACAGCTAGCATCTATGGGGGCTCTTAGAAGGACCAGTGGCAGGCTGATAAAAGCCTGAGAGGCTGTGGGCTGAAGAGCACATTACATCACACTGGACCGAATCAGTGGAACCCAGATCAAAGGAACATGAGTGGTGTCAAAGGGTTGCGTCCCAAATGGTGCCCTATTCCCTACGGGCCCTGGTCAACAGCAGCACAAGGGCCATTTGTGACTCCAACCAAAGGAATTCTTTCCCTTTCCATTACGTTGCCTTCAAGTCAAGGAGAATGACCTTCAAGTGTATCTCTAAGCGTTCTGTTCCCAGACAGTGGGTGTCGATAAGGAGAGAGGAAAACACCTTTAACGTGGAGGCTGGGGGGGTGAAATAAATGGGGCCCCTCTTCATTGCCCCCCCGCCTGAGCACTCACTCTCTTTCGACACCAGGATCGTCTTTCTTCTTCGGTGTCCTCTATCTCTCATTCTCCTTTATCTCTATCTGTCTCCCTCACTCCACCCTTCCTCGATTCTCCTCTTCGTATTAGCATGCTCCCTTTCGCCTCGTTTTCTCTGTCTCCCCCTTGTCCTCTTGCCTCCCTCACTTCTCCCTCTTTCTTTCACTCTCTCTCACTCTCTATCTCTGAGGAGATAAGCAATGTTGTCAACTTCCAGCTCCTCCTAACTGGTCTCTATCCAGAGAAAGCTCCTTCCAGAGAGACAGACAAAAAAAACTGAGAGAAATATTTCCAGAGACATGGCAGGTAAGAGGGTCAGGACAACCCAAGTTGAACAGACGTTCTCTCATTCATAGTTTGACCATAGTCAGAGCCTGCAAGTGGCTATAGGATGATAAAATACCATGCTAGCTTAGTGTGACAGTCTTTGAGCTAACATTTGCCTGCCAAATATGTGAAATGAGGTGAAATCTACAATATGGAAATGATGGGTTGTACTGTATACCAGGACAATTTCTACACAGCATCTGAAAGCTTCTAGAAGCTTCCGCCATTGTGGGTTGATTTTAAGTTCAGAGTACTTTAGATTTGGGAGGAGGTCTTAACTGTCAAAATCTATGGAGAAATACTGGATATACATTTTGGGGAAAGATATAAATAATATAAAGCCTAAATAATACTGGATATACATTTTGGGGAAAGATATAAATAATATAAAGCATAAATAATACCTCCTCCGCACAAACGCACATGCACACTTTTCTCAGCTTGGCTCTGATCCCGCACACAAGCTCCCCCAGGTCTTTGTGACAGCAAGACCGAGAAATAGTCGCAAAAGAATATGAAATAAAAGCAACGGGAGTCAAGATAAAGGAATCAGAAAACAGGCGAGGAATATTGAAGGCTCTTTTTAATCACAAAAGCCTGTTAACTCTGAAGTACCAGGATAGGTATCTGGTTTATTCACGAGTATCTTCATTCAAAAACAGTGGGGAACAGCCACTGGTTTAAATGTCTCTGACTATGGCGGCCTTTCAACAGCTCTCCCTCTCTCTCTCGCTCCCTCCCTCTACCTCTCTCTCTCCCTCTCTTTTGCCCTTTCTTTCTCTCTCGCACTTTCTGCACTGTCCCCTGTTCCCACAAGGACTCGGGAAATAAAAACGAGGGGGACCTTAATTCATTGTTTTCTCTCCACTGCCTATTTCAGTCAGCGTCACTCTACCTCTCTGTCTCTCTTCTTTCTTTCTTGCTGTCACCTCTCCTTTGATCATCCTTTCTTCTCTTCCTCCTCTCTATGAACTCTTAAAGTCAAACCCTGCCATTATCCCAGACACCAGCTGCGTAGCAGCAAGCACCTGGCTGGTCCGTTGACAGTTACAGTTAGAGTATTGGTGTTAAACTCAGTGCCGTTGGTGACTGGCCACCTAATCAACGTCCTGTTGGCTCATCCATCCATAATTCATTTCACATGAAACGTTTCAAATAATGTACAGTACTATATAAAATGCATGCAGTCGCCCAAGCGTGACATCGCTCTGGATAAGAAAGGATTTTATTTGTACGCATCTATTCCTCCATCTGCAATGGCATTGTTTTGCCAGAGAGCCCAAGAATGACTCAGCCCAGCTCCAACAAACAGTTATAACGCTTGAACTTCATTATTTCTCCCAGGCTCTTTCTAAAGTTATGAAGATCAAAAACATTCCAGTGACTTTTTGTCTTTAAGAAAACCTCCCCTGCCTCCTCATGACTATCTTCTCCCACCAGATAACATTAAAACTGATCATCAGGCTTGGCCCAAATGGCCCTGTATACGCTACTTAGCCCACTACTATTAATCAGAGCCCAATTGGCCTGGTGCACTTCCTAGGGAATATGGCGCTGTTAAGGACCATTCCGAATTCACCATCCATTACGCCCTCATAAAACCTTACAAAGTAACTTAAACGGACAGCTAAAAGCACACTGCAAGGCAAATTGTCGGTGAATGATATTAAATTATAATTAGGGACTGGCAATGTTCCAGTGCTGGTGAGAAGGAACATCCAGCTACAGTATATAATCTGCTTTGACAGAAGAAACCTGGGCGCCGCCTCTCAAGTCACTATTGTCATTATTGGAGCCAGGCTCCAAAGAGTATTTTACATTTTCTAAACATATATTCACATGATTTGCTTCAATAAAATACAGCCAAGACTTTTCCATGTGATACAGAATAGTGCTTGAGTCTCAGTAGTACAACCACCATTACCTAATTACTCCTACTGCTGAGTGTCGTTTGAATGTTTACCCTCGTCTTTAAGCGCTGGCGTGACTCACACAGGGTGAGCAGGAGTACACACAGATGCAGCTTTCCCGGTCTGTACGCCCCGTTTTGATCTTCAAAACTTGTCCAGTGTTTACGGTACGGCTAGCAGTCACATCGGATGCATCCCAAACCACGCCTATTTCCCTTTAAAGGTCACGGCGTTTGACCAGGGCCCATAGGGAGCGCGTCTCTCTCTCTCTGTGAGCGTGTGCGTGGGGCATGCGTGTTTGGACCATGCTCTTAAAGTGGCCGGATGACATCCGAATGGCCCACCAGGCAGCGTGTTGGGAAACCAACCTTAAAACAGTGTTTCGTGGAGACAACTCTACAATGATAACGAACGACGCTCTCACTTCTCATGTGCTTCCAGACCGGATCGTGGACCATCATGACTCTGGTGCAGAACACCTAACGAGGGCCAGGTGTTGTTCCATGACCCCAAAAAACTGGTTATGATGTCCCCCCCGTGTCTATTGTACACTTGATTCATTAATGAAAACAAGACGGCCTGGCCTCAAGTAAACAGCACGCCAGGGTGAACAGAGAGAATTGTAATTATAGGACGAATAAATCTGGAGTGCTGGTCTGGTTAGAAATACATTTTAAAACGTAACATCAGTGATTTTATTACTTTCAGTAATGTCCTGACAAGTTAATTCAAGAATAAATGAAAAAACAATGCCTGAATTACATTATCATTCTAATAGGAACAAATCTGTTTAGGCTCTATTCTGTCCAGCTGTGATCCAGTATTTATGTCCTTTTGGCCAGAGAAAGATCAGATAGCTATCAAAAGAAAGTCTATGTTAATGAAAAGAGGATGGAGGTAAATAGAGAAGGGAATAATGAGATAGAAGACGGATACCTCCATCTGAGTTTGGAGAGATGAGGGAAGGAAACAAGTGCATGTGGTTTGCTTCTCCAATGGAAATTATCCAGGAAAACACTGACATCTGTTGGTGACAACCGAACACTACAACAGACAAGGGAAAATGCTTGGCAAAGGCCGCCGTACCCCTGTTAGCTATTAAAACCCAATGTGGAAACACAGGTGGTTCTCATTCAAGAGCAGAGAGACAGAGAGATAAAGAGTTAGAGAGGAGAAAGAGAAATAAAGAAAGAGGTGACAGCGAGAGAGAAAGAGAGAGAAAGTGAGAGAGACCAGGGCCAAAGCCAAACCATGGTTCTAATGGAGTAATGGGATAATGGTAAGGCCTCTAGCTGAGAACACAAACCACAGTTACTGGAACTGTGAGTTTAAGTCAGGGTAATGTGCTTTTCAAATTCCCTCTGTCACAGGTTCTTATTCAGGACAGTCACTGCAAATGGTTTTTTATATTTACAGAAGCATGTTATCTGAACCACACCCTAGGAATCACGGAGCAAATGGTACCAAGTAGGCCTTACTAGCATGGGTCAATGGTGGATGTAAAATATGGTTATGGCAATTAGTTACGTTAGGGCAAGGGTTTAAGATAAGTATTGAAGGAAAGGCTTGGCGGTTACAAAGGAAAGGTTAGGCGGTAGAACGCATGTTGTACACAAAGTAAGTCAGCTCAATTCCTATATCAAACTAATTACATTGTAAACCAGTTCTTAACAGTAATAAGGAACCTTGGGGGTTTGTAGTATGTGGCCAATTAATATTGGTTAAACTAGAACTAAAGTCTTCTGTAATTGGTCTCATGCTCCAGTTACGTGTTAAGAGATTACGGTATATTGGAATCAGAATGAAAAGCTCCACCTTCACTTTTAGAAAATTCTTTATGAGACAAATCTCCCCTCCCATTCTTAGATTCAAAAGATGCTAACACCTGCGAATTTGGGATTTGTCCAAGGCACCGGAAGTGACGCTGCTCGTAATCTCACACACAAACTGTTATTTTAAAAGAAACGTTGGTACTGTTTATGTTTACATAGTTGGTCCATGAGAAATAAATGGCCAATATACCGTGGTTAAGGGTTCTGCGTTGTTTCATGCTTAAGAGCAGCCTTTCGCTGGGTTATATAGATAATTCACCACACTGGTGTGTTACTGCTGAAGAAGCGTTGAATGTCGGTCCTGCATACAGTACACTAGCATAGATAAACAGAGACTTAACCTTTGACATACACAGATAGTGGGTAAATGGGCTATGTGGCTTAGTTGGTAAAGCATAGTACTATGACAGGGTTGTGGGTTCAATTCCTGCAGGGGACCAGGATAAAACTGTGCACTCCTTTAAGATGTCTTGTCTAAGACTGTCTGCTTAAATACTCAGACTTCTACATAAAAAACACACATTTCTAAAGATCTTTGGGATGTCAGTTTTTGAAAAACATCTATGCCGGTCTTATTGTTTGTTTTTATTCAAAAAAGCACACATACAGCACACCTTTTTGTGTGCTAAAAGAGATTTGTTTCTACAGGTCAATAGGAAGGGATTTACCAGATAGGCAGTAGGTTTCATCTCCGCTCCACTCTCCACTGGGCAGGCATGTTCGTTCAGTAGAACCAAAGAGACCGTAGCCACTCTTACAGGAAAAACTCACTATCGCCCCCTCTAGGTATCGCGTCCCTTCCTTTTCACCGTTCCTTGGAGTGGCCAGCCAATCACAGGACACCACTAAAAGACAAAATGATGTTATTTACTAATAAATACATCAATATATTCAAGATTTTGCTCCAGAAATCTATTGGTTGTAGGTGTCAATGCACCATTCTTATAATTCATGTAGTCTTCATTTAGAACAGACTGGTGCAAAGTACATTCATTAACATACATAAATACAATCTGTACAAGTCACGGCTCATTACTGAACACTTTAGAGAAAAATGTGTCCCTGCATCAATCAATGCAAAAAGTAAAAAATATGAGCACAAGGCTAAATTGTGCTCCTTGTATTGAAGTGTTGGGTTAATGAGTGGACAAATGAACAGTTTGAATGTTAATGTCACTGTCCAATGGTAGTTTGTGTAATAGTGACATACCAGGCAGCAGGTCATGCAGGAGGGCCTCGTGACTCTGGAAGGACATCAAGGTGGAGTTGCCCACAGCCAGACTACGGGTGATCAAGGTGTCGTACTTGCAGAACAGGGCCCCCTCACCTATAAATTAGCAGGTTGCATTATATTATTTTTCTACTGCACAAAAGGTCAGACCGAAAATTAACCCTTCCCTTCAGGGAGCAATCATGGTTAACTGTCTTGCTCAAGAACAGTTACATACACTGTCCAAAAAAATTAAAAGAACACTTAAAATCACACATCAGGTCTCTATGAACGAAACAGTATATTAAAATCTTTAATTTGTTGAGAACAAAATGACGTAACAACGGTCAATGGAAACCAAAATCACCAACTGATTGAGGGCTGGATTCAAACTCTCACTGAAAATCAAAGTAAACAATTGAAATCACAGGCTGTTCCAACATGAGTGAATTTCATCACGGCAACTCATAATGTGACTCAGTAGTGTGCATGGCCACATGCCTGTATGCACTCCAACAATGTCTGGGCATGCTCCTGATGAGACAGCGGATGGTGTCCTGGGGGATCTCCTCCCAGAACTGGATCAGTGCATCAGTGAGCTCCTCGACAGTCAGTGGCGCCACTTGGTGGTACCGGATGCACAGATACTGCACGTAACATCAGAGGTTCCCAAATGGATTCAGGTCTGGGGAACATGAGGGCCAGTCAATGGCATCAATGTCTTCGTCATCCAGGAACAGCCTACACACTCTGACCACATGAGGCCGGGCATTCTCCTGCATCAGGAGGAACCCAGGGCCCACTGCACCAGCATAACGATGGGTCTGTGGATTTCATCCTGGTACCTAACAACAGTCAGGGTGCCATTGGATAGCATATGCCTCCCCAGACCATCACTGACCCACCGCTAAACCGCTCATGCTGGGTGATGTTGCAGGAAGCATAACATTCACCACAGCGTCTCCAGACTCTTCCACATCTGTCACATGTGCTCAGTGTGGACCTGCTCTCCTCTGTGAAGAGAACAGGGCGCCAATGACAGACCTGCCAATTC
This sequence comes from Esox lucius, assembly GCF_011004845.1. NCBI lineage: Eukaryota > Metazoa > Chordata > Actinopteri > Esociformes > Esocidae > Esox > Esox lucius. Next base: position 7,388,629 of record NC_047581.1, on the reverse strand, counting down.
TGGTGTTCTCTGGCGAATACCAATCAAGCTGCATGGTACTGGGCTGTGAGCTCATGTCCCTTAGTTTTTATGAGCAATGTATTTAAATTGCCGGGTCTAGGGTTGGATTTAGCAACCTTTCAGACAATGGTCAGATGCTCTAACCGCTAGGCTTTCTGTCGCCAAAAAGAAATTTCAATACAGGGCATTGAAAAAATGCATTTAAATGTGCTTAAAGCGTATGCTACTTTTGTTTAAATGTGGTTGACTGTCATGAAATGTAAACAGTGGTTAGTTCCAAAAAAGTACTGTTTCCTCTGGGAATAGGGCACTGCTTGATTATACCTGGATTTTACCAAAGCCTTTAAGATTGGAAAGCAACCAGAGGTTAGTGTTTTGTACACCAACGTTGTCTCTGGTTCCAATCCTTTCTGACTTGACTCTTTTTATGATTTTCTCTTGTATTTACACTACCGTTCAAAAGTTTGGGGTCACTTAGAAATGTCCTTGTTTTTTAAAGAACTTGTTTTGTTCAGAAATAGAGTGTAGACATTGCTAATGCCAGCATCCCGGAGGTCAACATCCCAGGGGTCACCTCTTCACTGTTGATGTTGAGACTGGTGTTTGGCGGGTACTATTTAATGAAGCTGCAAGAGGACCTGTGAGGCGTCTGACATGTTTTTGACCTCCCAGTTTCCATTCCGGTTAGAGACAGTTTGCGCTGTTCTATGAAGGGAGTACTACACATCGTTGTACAAGATCTTCAGTTTCTTGGCACTTTCTCACATGGAATAGTGGTCATTTCTCAGAACAAGAATAGACTGACATGTTTCAAAAGACAGTTCTTTGTTTATGGCCACTTTGTTTCTGGCCCACAAAGGCTAATTCTCCAGATACTGATCTAGTCTGAAGAAGGCCAGTTTTATTGCTTCTTTAATCAACACAACAGTTTTCAGCGGTGCTAACATAATCAAAAAAGGGTGTTCTAAAGATCAGTCACTCTTTTAAAATGATTAACATGGATTAGGAAACATGCCATTGGAACACATTGGATGCCATTGGACTGATTATTGTTGATAAAGGAGCGTCTGTACACCTACAGTGGATATAAAAAGTATACACACCCCTGTTAAAATGCCAGGTTCTTGTGATGTAAAAGAATGAGACAAAACTTTTTCCACATTTAATGTGACATTTAACGTGAACAATTCAATTGAAAAACAAACTGAAATCTTTGAGGAAAAAAAACCTGGTTGTATAAGTGTGCTTGGGAACTGGGGATGTGGCTGTGTTCAGAGTTAACCAATCACATTCAAACTCATGTTTAACAGAAGTCATTACATACCTGCCATCATTTAAAATGACTCTGATTAATCACAAATAAAGTTCAGCAGTTCAGGATTTTCCTGACATTTTCTTAGTTGCATCTCAGAGCAAAAGCCATAGTCCACAGAGAGCTTCCAAAGCATCAGAGGGATCTCATTATTGAAAGATATCAGTCAGGAGAAGGTTACAAAATAATTTCCAAACCATTAGATATACCATGGAACACAGTGAAGACTGTCATCATCAAGTGGAGAAAATATGGCACAACAGAGACATTACCAAGAACTGGACGTCCCTCCAAAATTGATGAAAAGACGAGAAGAAAACTGGTCAGGGAGGCTTCCAAGAGGCCTACAGCAACATTAAAGGAACTGCAGGAATTTCTGGCAAGTACGGGCTGTGTGCTACATGTGACAACAATCTCCCATATTCTTCATATGAATGGGCTATTGGGAGGGTGGCAAGACGGAAGGCTTTTCTTACAAAGAAAAACATCCAAGCCTGGTTGAAGTTTGCAAAAACAAACATCAAGTCTCCCAAAAGCACGTGAGAAAATGTGTTATGGTCTGATGAAACCAAGGTTTAACTTTCTGGCCATAATTCCAAAAACAACACTGCTTTGGCACAAAATCAACAAAAACATCACCCAAAGAACACCATACCCACAGTGAAGCATGGTGGAGGCAGCAACATGCTTTGGGGCGGTTTTGCAAAGAAGAGTGGGCAAATATTGCCACGTCAAAATGTGCCATGCTAACAGACTCCTACCCAAAAAGACTGAGTGCTGTAATAAAATCAAAGGTGCTCCAAAAAAGTATTAGTTTAAGGGTGTGCACACTTAGGCAACCTGGTCATTTTGAGTTTTTATTTTTCCCCCTGAAAGATTTCAGTTTGTCTTTCAATTAAATTGTTCATTTTATAGGTCACATTAAATGTGGAAAAAGTTCTGACGTGATTTATCTTCTTTTACGTCACAAGAACCTGGCATTTTAACAGGGGTGGGTAGACTTTTTATATCCACTGTACGTAGATATTCCACAGAAAATCCATCATTTCCAGCTACAATAGTCATTTACAAAATTAGCAATGTCTACACTGTATTTCTAATCAATGTAATGTTATTTAAATGGACAACAAATTTGCATTTCTTTCCAAAACAAGGACACTTCTAAGTGACCCCACTTTTGAAAGGTATAAAAAAACACTTATTGAGAGAAAGCGCTCCCTCACCGAAGCACATGTTCAGCATATCCAGCACCAAGGGATCCCTGGGGTCTTCCACCACAGAGAAGGCCGGGACGAAGCCTGGGTCATGTTTCACATAGTAGTACGTGTCCAACAGATGCTTACTGTCGTAGGTGAACAGAGACGTCTCATTGGATGTTTTCCCTGTGCAGGAGACATAACAGCTGATGATCTAAGACCGATGGCCATATTCATTAATCTAATTAGTTATGCAGATCTAACACCAGGAGACATATTTATAAACCCCTATCACAGTAGGAGCACTGTTCTGACGTTCAGATAAGACAGTGAGGGGGACATACCAATCCAAATCCAGCCGTGTCAGAGTAGGACTACTGATCTAGGATCAGGTTTGCCGTGTACTGTTAATCTTAAATGCCATATTAATCCTGGATCATTACTCCTACAAGTCTCTAAGGCTCAGAATGTCATCTGGTGCTTACTTGGTTTGAATTACAAAGACGCCCTGTTTTTAAACAACGGCACAGGTGCAGGATCATGACCTGCCATTCATTTACAAAAGTCATCTCAGAAATGTAGTTTCTACAGTCAAAGGGACTTAAAAGGAAACAACAAAGAAACGCTTCCCATATGTTCTTTGTATAAAACACTAATTTAAAACTATTACAATGGAAAATATTTCATGCTTTGTAATGGATGGACAACACAACCCTATTGTGAAAGCTAGTACTAGATGAAACCATGGATCCTCATGACAATTTTCATAAAAGCCTACATTTAAACTGCAATATTGCATAGTGTAATATCTTTTATACTGTATGTATATAAATGCAGCCACATTACACTGATGGCTCAATGAAAGTTGTAAACTCTCACAACAGGTTTCAATCAAAGGCCATTTTTTAGTTCCAAATAGCATGTGTTTGCTGCCAGTTCACTGCCAGTGCCCATAGGAAACACCAGATAAAGCATCACAGCATGAGAAACATCCACAGCATCTGAGAATCCCAGGGCTGAAGCGCTGCCCGTTCCTCCTTGTCTCAGAAAGCAGCCACGTGGATCAATACCGTGGTCTTTGCCTAAGCCCAGAACAGCCGGTCCACCACCGGGCTCCTGCAAGCCATGATGTCCCTCCCTCACTCCATGTGCTCAAGGCCTGTCATCTATTGAAGCCCTTCAGTAGATTTTTAACTTTAAACAGGTGGTTTGAAGAAGGCAGCGCCAAATGTTCCACTCTTCCCAGAGGAGAGCTAGGTCAGAACTAAGAGGGACTGTTGTTCGCCATCCTAGATGTGCCTACTTTTATTAATCTCATAATCCACAATAATTTGACCTATTTGTGCTGTAGAAATATATATAGGATCTTTACGGTGATGCTAAAAACCAAGCAAAAATAACCAGCATACATCTGCAGTTAATGTTTTAAGTTAATGTTTCAAATCATATTTTTTACTAAATAAATCTGAGGGAAACCCATAGAAACTTTCTCGGTGGTCTATGAGTTTGCATTGATTTCTAATCTCCTTATACTCACTTTAGACACTCACGGTCTCGTTCGGTGAGGCAGGAGGAGGAGACAAGTGTTATTGTTTAGAGGCAGGAACCCACACAGTGCCCCTTTAAAGGGATTTTTCTCTCCAAATTAGAAAATAACATAATTACTTCCTTACTCTGTAAGCTAGGCAGTCTATAGACATGGTATGATGACAGATATGCCTGCTTTGGGTTTGTTAACCTGGACACTGTTTTCAATGATACCTTTATAAATATGTATCTCCTCAAGCATTATGGCATGACACCAACAAGGGACATTAAGGAAAAGGAAAGAAAACAAGGAGGTCAGAAGGAAAACACTATGCAAGCATGAACTCACATCCAGCTCCAAAGTTAAATATATCCTCAGGACTGGCTTTATCAGGAGAGACGACCTCATCCATGCTGGTCAGTAGGTCATCCGAAGGATCAGAGTTCATCTGTCCCAGCAGACCCTGTGTGAGGTTGGCATAGTCTGAGGGGAGCAACACAGTGAGGGCAATTGCACCTCCCTCTCGCCCCCTCACCTCTACCCCTACCCCCGAGGAGAACATGACGGTCACGTTCTGGGTTGTTGGGGAGTAAAGGAAAACACCTAAAATAGAGATGTTTATGTGTTGGTTTGGGCGCCAGAAACATTCAATGTAATCCCTGAACACCTGAAGCGTTTTGCTCCAGATGATTAAGCCCACATACTGTAGTTACATTGCAGTTACCCTGAAAACACTATGAAAGGTGTATTGAAGTTGAATGTACGTATGGTATGGTCTGACCACAAGTCAAAGAACAATGCAGTATCTCACCATGCAGGTCCATCCATGTCTGTTCTGTGAAGGAAAGTACCTGCTGGTTCCTCAACACCTCTAGATGGCCCTGCTGCTGAACCTGGCGCACCTCTATGACATCAGAGGTATTCTCCCTCATAGCCACGGCTGATAGTCTAGTAGCCTTGGCTAAGGTACCTGAGGGAATCAGAAATACCACATGTTAACACGCGTTAAAGTAACACACGATTATCATAACATAACCTTACATAACAAAATGAAAATGTATCATAACATATCATTACTTATCAAAGGTACTGTGCCAGCAGGGGATTACTTAAACATCATGCTCATCATGGTGGTATCCATATATATTACATAAGGGACCTACAAATTTCAAATGAGGAGGATTTCTCTGAAAAGTATAGGCCAAGGCTTCGGTTCTCAACTTCAAGTCTCGGGACCCAAAGTACAGCTGGTTTTCATTCTAGAAATGATTCAGATGTGGGATATTGGGAGAACGCAATTAACTATTAGGGAGAATTAAAATAAAAACAACCTGGGTCCTTAGGCTCAGAGTTGAGAAACACTGGGCTTCAGTACCAGAGAAAGCTTATTAACATGAAACTGTCTGGAATGCTTCATTGCCTTTGCTGTCGGCCTGAAGTGTGGACCCATAATAACATATCCTACTGGAAGGGATTACATTTCAAACACATAGCATAGAACCTTAAATATACAGAAGATATCATCTGAAATGACAGCTCTTGGCAGCAGCAACCCCAATCCAGATGTTCAACTAATCTGTCAAAAAGACTGAGCTGAATACCACTAAAATCTGTCCGTGTTCATTGATCTGGCTACAGCTGTGCTTTATGTTAAGTAAAGGGTTTGGAGAAGCTCCTAACCGACTCAGTTTAGTACGAGCTTCGCATCAGTAGCTCAGGTGAACCCAGATTGACCTCTGGAGAGTCTGGGTGAGAACAAGAGGAAACAGAAGAAATAAGCACTCTTTTTATACCGCCAAAATATTTGACTCCCACCAAGGAAGACCGCTTCCCTCTGTTGTTGCATAAAATAGAAGCATGTGTGAACACCTACATTTTTTTTTCAACCAACAAATCTATCGCAGAATTATTATCTTCCTATTGCCGGAAACCCTCAGCAGCCTAACAACGAGATCCTGAAACAGAGACAGATCAAGGGAGAGACAAAAAGAGAGACAGATCTAGGGAGAGAGACAAAAAGTCAGAGACAGACAGGTAGCTAGCATAGCCACCTGGGGTGAAAGAGGCTACACTCCAGACAGACAAATGTTTCCATGGCAGAGGACAAACTCACCGTTCTCTAGCATCACCTGCTCTGTTCGGCCCTGAACAATCAGCCCTCTTTCCGGGGACTGGACCAAATAGTACTCTCCTTTCCCATTGAAGGTGTAGCTCAGGCCGTCAAACGTTACAAAATGGGGGTCCCCCAGGACAGCACCTAAGAGGGCACTTTTGGTCATTGAAGGGATAAAGCGGCAAATGATTCAACATGACACCTGTAGCACATGACATCTACTAGATTTACACACAGACTAAACATGTATCCGTTACAACCACTACATTTTAAATGTACCAAATTTAGCATTAGCACTTATGCAGAGCAACTTGCAGTAGTGAATGTGTACACTTTCATACACTTTAGTACTGGCCCCCACTGGGAAAACCCCCTGGGGTTTTAAAGCTCCATGCCCTACCAACTGAATTCCATTGTACCTGTTGCTACCTATACAGCATTCTATCATATCCCTATTACCTTGAAAGGGACTAATCTGGAGGCTCTAAATGTTAGAACTGAAAATTAATGATTTATACATTGATTTGTATTGAATACAGAGTCATGAAGCCTCAAAACCATGTTCCAAGTGTAATTTTCCTCACATCCTTAGCTCTTACATTGAATTCCAGAATGGTAGCTTTTCTTCAGGCCCCATCCTTCAGATTTTAACAGCAGAATGCTTTGTTACTGTTGTAACAGCAGACACCTACTTTAAATCTTACTGAAGTAAAAATGTTTCAAGAGAGACCTGTCCCATTCAGTTTCCTTCCATTCTTTTCTAAACAGCCTGGGGTTCCTCACCAGCTCTTGGTGGATTGTAGGCTCCACAGCCACTGGAGGGTCTGTGGCGGAAGTAGATGTGACAGTTGTCCGACCACAGACAGCAGTAGTAGAAGGTCAGGACGTCATACTTCCAGTGGGAGAGGCCAGGGATCCGAGGGGGGGATCCGTAAGGAGGAGAGCCCCAGTCGTGGGCCCGATCTGGGGTGCTGCCTCCAATCGAGTCTCCTGTCAGAACCTGGGCCCCTGTGTGGTCATAGCAACACTGCTGACCAGCTCCGAACTTTGGGCTGCGGGTGGGAAAATTGTCTGTTAATGAAATATTTGGGAGTTTGCTACTGTTTGTGCCGTAGATCGATTAAAGACTTAGATAAGACTTCATAAAGCACTTGCAGTATTTAAAAAAAAATCTAAATAAGGCATTAGATTTAATATGTGTGCAATAAAATATACATGACACACATGAGCTGACATATCAATATCTCAAAGTTACAAAATGTATTTTGAGTGGCACATAATGCTGTTGACAGAGGAGAGAGAGTAGAGTGCGCTGAAAAGGCACTGGGACGGATTGAAACCCATGCTAGTTGTATATGTTCAATGGAGGCAGTGGCTTAGAAAGCAGGGTAAACATTCACTGATACAGTATGAGTCATAGTCCCCTTAAAAGTGTCTATTTGCATCCTTACAACATGAATTGCTTATATATGGGATTTTAGAACCACTTTAAATAAGGTCTGTGTTTCGTGTAGGTTTACACCACCTCTGTGTTTTGATAACCCTGTAAATATCTATAAATTTACCTCTATCAATATTGTCTACATATAAGTAAAGGCATTTATGTAGACAAACGTCACCTTGTCTGGAAGTGCTTTACATGGTAATAGAAACGCACACCAGCGTAAGCCTAAACAAAACACATACCTTATATGATGTGATACATTCCTCATGGGATAAATGAATGGTGAAATCCGAAAACAACAAGAGGCACATTTTGCCGCTAGGTTTTATGGGGGTCATGACACTGACTATTTCAGTCTATGGTCCACCATTGCAACACAGGTTTTTGTCACATAAAACACAAATTGCTCAAATCTGCAGAATCACCCCAAGGTTGACACAAAAATTGCCTGTCGTCCCACCTGGCTTGTATGGCTCGGACACAGTGGACAGCACCCGGGTGGTAGGTGCAAACGCTTCCCTTCTCAATGTCACAGCCGTAGTCAGTCTGAAACAACAGAGACATTTACAACCGTAGTCAGTCTGAAACAACAGAGACATTTACAACCGTAGTCAGTCCGAAACATTAGAGACATTAACAACCGTAGTCAGTCCGAAACATTAGAGACATTAACAACCGTAGTCAGTCTGAAACATTAGAGACATTTACAACCGTAGTCAGTCTGAAACAACAGAGACATTTACAACCGTAGTCAGTCTGAAACAACAGAGACATTTACAACAGGAGTCAGTCTGAAACAACAGAGACATTTACAACCGTAGTCAGTCTGAAACAACAGAGACATTTACAACCGTAGTCAGTCCGAAACATTAGAGACATTAACAACCGTAGTCAGTCCGAAACATTAGAGACATTAACAACCGTAGTCAGTCTGAAACATTAGAGACATTTACAACCGTAGTCAGTCTGAAACAACAGAGACATTTACAACCGTAGTCAGTCTGAAACAACAGAGACATTTACAACAGGAGTCAGTCTGAAACAACAGAGACATTTACAACCGTAGTCAGTCTGAAACAACAGAGACATTTACAACCGTAGTCAGTCTGAAACAAAAGAGACATTTACAACCGTAGTCAGTCTGAAACATTAGAGACATTTAAAACCGTAGTCAGTCTGAAACAACAGAGACATTTACAACCGTAGTCAGTCTGAAACAACAGAGACATTTAAAACCGTAGTCAGTCTGAAACAACAGAGACATTTACAACCAGAGTCAGTCTGAAACAACAGAGACATTTACAACCGTAGTCAGTCTGAAACATTAGAGACATTTACAACCGTAGTCAGTCTGAAACAACAGAGACATTTAAAACCGTAGTCAGTCTGAAACAACAGAGACATTTACAACCGTAGTCAGTCTGAAACAACAGAGACATTTACAACCGTAGTCAGTCTGAAACAACAGAGACATTTACAACCGTAGTCAGTCTGAAACATTAGAGACATTTAAAACCGTAGTCAGTCTGAAACAACAGAGTCATTTAAAACCATAGTCAGTCTGAAACAACAGAGTCATTTACAACCAGAGTCAGTCTGAAACAACAGAGTCATTTAAAACCGTAGTCAGTCTGAAACAAAAGAGACATTTAAAACCGTAGTCAGTCTGAAACAACAGAGACATTTAAAACCGTAGTCAGTCTGAAACAACAGAGACATTTAAAACCGTAGTCAGTCTGAAACAAAAGAGACATTTAAAACCATAGTCAGTCTGAAACATCAGAGACATTTACAACCGTAGTCAGTCTGAAACAACAGAGACATTTACAACCATAGTCAGTCTGAAACAACAGAGACATTTACAACCGTAGTCAGTCTGAAACAACAGAGTCATTTACAACCGTAGTCAGTCTGAAACATCAGAGACATTTACAACCGTAGTCAGTCTGAAACAACAGAGACATTTACAACCAGAGTCAGTCTGAAACAACAGAGGCATTTAAAACCGTAGTCAGTCTGAAACAACAGAGACATTTAAAACCATAGTCAGTCTGAAACAAAAGAGACATTTAAAACCGTAGTCAGTCTGAAACAACAGAGACATTTAAATCCGTAGTCAGTCTGAAACAAAAGAGACATTTAAAACCGTAGTCAGTCTGAAACATCAGAGACATTTACAACCGTAGTCAGTCTGAAACATCAGAGACATTCCCTTGGTGTCTTTCCCACAATGGAGAAATACAATAATGGACCACCAAATTAGGTTGAAGCTGCTCATTTTTAGAGATGGTAATTAACATATAACAAAATCCTTACATGGAACCTGCCAGTGTCCGCGCGGGCCTGTGCCAAGGTACAGGGACAGTCCACAATCTCTTCCAGGAAGTTGGGGAGGTTTTTCTCCTGGGCATCCCAGGACAGACACCGGTCCAGGGCCCAGCCTGCTGAATCCTGCCTGAAGGTCTCCTCGAGATGCCAGGCCAGGGCGTGGGCCCCACTCCATACAGCCTGAACATTCCTGGATACATTTACATGGTTAATATACAGTGGTTTATCCATGCACATTCACAGCATGTACATTAACAAGTGTAAAATTAGCTAGTGTGTTGTTATAGTTATTCAGTCAAGACTGCTGTCTGAATAAGCTGCCGGGCCAGGGCATGACTCCAATTTACACAGCCCTGATGTTTACCGAGCCCGGGATGGATGTATGATGTTAAAATAACATTTATTGAAGCAAAGAGGCCCTTAGGAGAGTAGTATATGGCCAATATAAACTGCCTTTCAGTCTATTAACATTAGGGTTTAAACCACCAGATTAAAAATACACTATATACTCTTGAATCGTTTTACAATCTGCAAGGTCCAGCTGGATGTTTGGCAGCATATTTAGAATTGGATTTCTATGGGTCTATTTACATGGGCCTCTTTTGCATAAAAAGCATATATTAAAAGCTATCCCAATCAAGTCCTTGACTACTGTGATGGCAATTTCAAAAGTCCAAACAATTTACGAAAATGGTAGGTAAGACAGAGGAAAACTCAATTGCACAACAAACAGTTTAATTCTTGCAAGGAGAGAGTACACAGGTTACAAAGTAACGGTGAATAATCTCTAAATTAATACAGGACAATCAACAGTATTTAAAGGGAAAAACTGTCCCAACTCAACAGGAGACATTCCCTTTGTTCTATCACTACCTATGCTTCGCACAAAGGACAGGCTGTCCTTCCCCCCATGGGTAACCTCTTCAATTCTAAGAGTTCCAACCGAATCCGGACAGACAATGGGATGCCCTGATGAGTTATACAGATGCTCAGATTAATGAGTATCCCTTTCATCTGCTGACACCAGTCAATGATGCCCCCTAGGCAAATACCAGATCCCCCACTCCCACATTTCTTTTCTAATTTGAACAAAGAATAAATTTTTAGAGAAATTTCTCTGACATTACCATTAGGACTGCACCCCTAATCCCAGAACAAGCTAATCAGGTCCAACCAATAAAAGATATTCAGGACCAGGTGTAGTGGGCCAGAGCAAAACATCAAGTGTTCATATTCCATACCTGGCTCCCTCTGAGTAATTACTGGAGCTCACTCGGACGCTGCCCATCTCCCAGTCAGAGTATGGTTTCTGCGAAGGCTTGGGGGTGAAGCTGAAACTGCCACTGTTGACCACGCCTCTATCCAAAGAGTACAGGTAGGTCCATTCTGCCCTCAGGGGGGCTGACGCCTCCTCCCCCGTAGCAACAGTAGTAGTGGTATTGACCTCATTATACCCCCACAGTTCTATGTTGACTGTCTCTGCTCCAACCAAAGAAGGGTTCCATGTCATCCTCAGTGTTCCAGTGGCATTCGGTGTGCCATAGTATTGCCACTGTGTTGAATTCACCAACGTCACCTTAAATGCAGCATCCATTTTACTGGGATGGACTAGCATGAAGAGATTAGAGAATGTGTTAAAAATGCTTGAAGTTGCAACTGTGTAAGGAAATTGTAAAGAAGAAAAATTTATATTTGAAAACGCTAAATTCTTCAGTGGAAGGGCCGTATAATGTTAAAGTAACGATATAATTTATTTATCCTTATCTAATCTTGATTAAAATGTTGGCAATTCAATAAACGTTTGATTGTGGTATACATTGGATCCTTTAGAGGACCGCAATCTTGTTTACGGTCAAACATGAGTTCTTACCGGACAGGAATTCTCCAGACCTGTTGTAGGTCTGTCCATCCGTGGAAACCTCGAACGGAACCCACCCACTCTGAAACAGTAAGGGAGAGACACAGTAACCCTGGCCTTCTCCGTCAGTAAAACCCACTGTCTCAATCTCACCCCTGAACCTGTAACACAAACAGAACCGACTCATGTCCAGCAGGTAAGGATGAGGTCACCCATGGTAAGGTCAGTTTAAGGTTGGTCCTAATGGTTCTCATTTGGCATTGGTGGGTAAGCTGTTAACAAAGTAAATAAACTGGTGTCATTCAAGACGTTCCCTTGAGCTTTTACTGCAGTGTGATGAAAGAGTCCAGGGTTAACCATAGTATATCTCAAAATCAGTCATGTGTTACAAAGGTCATTACAACTAGACATGCATGCATTTTTGTTGTGTGTGTGTGTTCATGACCATATACTAAATTGTTCAAGACCACATATATTTTCTACAGGACCCCTTAGAATTAGGGTATGAATTAGGATTGGGGTTAGTTTTATCATTACGGTTATGTTTAGGAGTTTTGGTTAGGTTAAGATTTGGGGAAAAGATTAGGGAGTACTTCTTGAGTCTCCAAAAGGATAGTGCTACCTAAAATGTCTGTGTGTGTGTGGACATGTTTGTGTGTGTGTGCTCTACCTGCAGGTTAGCTGCTCTTGTTTGCTGGAGTAGAAACTGGCATTGAGGATAGAGAAGACTGTTCCCCCCATCATGGTTCCCGAGTAGGGGGAGATCTGGATACAGGACTCTCTGTAGTCTCCACAGCAGCTCAGTAAAGACTCACATGCAGCACGGCAAGAGCACATTTCAAATGTTTCACCACAACGTCCATTACATGACTGACCTGAAGAAAGAAGTGATTCTGAGATAAAACTATGAAACATAGACACATGGTACCATTACATTTTTTCGAACACCAGTTTAATGAAACAGGCATGGGGATCTTGAACCCTAAAACATTTGGCCCAAATTGCTACATTCTATAGACTAAGTGCCACAAGGCACAGAAGTCCGTTCCTCCACTAATAAACCAGGGAGACCATTTTTTTTCTTCTGACGTATCTATACAAATATATACAAGACAAGAGGTGGAAAAGTGTAACATATCTCTCGTTCTACTTGTCTTTGAGTTTGAGAAAGACAGTTTACTCTGCTTTCCTGGATTACTAATAACTATATATATATGTATACATAATTATGAGAACTTACCATTTATATCAGAAATGTATAGAAGTATAAGTCCTGAAAGCAAAATACTGTCTCTCCACATAGTTGACATTGACAGTTTCTTCCGTTGCTTTTTCTGTTGCTGTTCTGGTTGTAGTGCAAATATCTTTCTGGTAACGCATGCAGACAATTTTAATGTCACTGACACACAACACTGAAACGTTCGTAGATTTTATAGAATAGTGTATAAGTCCTTGAGAATAATGTATTCGATTTTAGAGAATACAACTTTAACGTTGAGTAAATATGAGTCATAGTCAAATAGATTTAAATGCTCGGTGTCTGTTCTGTTCCGCTAGCACCAGGACACTATATTGGCCGCACGAACGCGGAATTTGTTTTTCAAAATGAAAGCGCTCATATCAATGCATTGCAATTGCCTTTGTTATAATATAGTAAATTATTACAAAAGGCAATTTTCCTGGTGTTTGAATGAAATGCTAAGTGTAATTATTGGGAAATAATATATATAAAACATTTGTTAATAAAAAAAAAAGAAAGAAACCAAAGCATGATATTGAATTCTATGTCAGATATTTAAAGTATTTTGCTTAAAACGTTTGTTTCAAATATTTTGTTATTTTCCCAAATAATTGCAATGCTTCAAAATACCATGACAAAGGCCTTTGTTTTCGGCTCACTACCTATAATGAATTTAGCACCTTGCAATACACTGAACTTAACGCTTTTATTTTTGAAGGTTCACTCATTACCATAGGACAGTTATCTGAAGGGTTGCACGCGTGCGTAAAACGCATTTATACTAACTGTAGCGCTAACAGGCTAACCAAACTGGCTACCAACATGTATTGAAATTGTTTATTTGAACAGTTTCTCTAGACCTGTTTGTTTAGATACTATTTATATTAAATGTCATTGAGACTAATCTCTTCTATATGTAACGTTACGCCATGGATGTTTCGTGTCTGATAATGTCGGCAAATTCTATAACTACAGTTAGCTAGCCGCAAGCTTGCTTGCGCTTCGGACAGCTAACAAGTCTAGTCACAAGATTCACAGTGGCATTCATCATTTGTAACCAGCTTACTTACAAAATGTATATTTTGTACACAATTATTGCTTCATTGCTTTGTTATTTGATTTTGAAATGGAGTAAAAAAATGAGATATTGTACGGATGTGAAAAGACTGGATGGCAAAACAGTTCTCATCACTGGTAAGGCAAGTAGCAAATACATGAATTGCATAATAGGACCCCGCTCAAGCATGGGTTTAATATAAATATTGTAATTAACAATCGTAACATTTATAAAAACGAACTCTGACAGCTTTTCGTGCATATTCTTATTGCAGTGTAGATAATGTAATTTTTATGTAGTCAATACATTGATTATACTAATCTATTTTGTGTTATCCACTCATCTCCTTTAGAAATGTGGTCATGCGAAATAGAAAGAATAGAAAAAAAAAGAAAAACATAAATTAAACCCCCCAGAAAATTGCAATGTATGTCAAAGCAACAGGTTACACATAAATCACTAGTATACATTTTCAGTCAGTATTGGCACAATCAATCTCAGCAGAGCAAACTTGGATTAGAAACGTGTACTGTATATCTGGAACTCCTAACTAATTTGTTTGTATATTCTACATCACTATGAACATTTCATTATATTATTAGGCATACTAAATAAATAGAAATGCAGTTAGGAAACTCACCTTCCCTATTTAGGTAACCGTTGTTGATATGCTATTGCAAATTCAAAGATTATCACAGTATTTTGATTGGCTGGAGCTTATTTGACATTATTGTCTTAAGTCTGCCTCATTGGACTTCATAGCTTTGTCATCGATTTTATAATAATTAATACCAGTCCATTTTCTCATTCTTCCCACGTTCTATCCAAGGTGGCAATGCTGGCATTGGCAAAGAGACGGCCGTTGCGTTGGCAATGCGCGGCGCCCGCGTAATCATAGCATGCCGTGACGTGGACAAAGCTGAGAAGGCGGTGAGGGAGATTAAGGTCAGGGGTCACAACGTCAACGTGCTTCACATGGAGCTCGACCTGGCCAACATGCGCTCCATACGAGACTTCACTAAGATCTTCTTAGAGAGAGAGAAGAGGCTGGACATCCTCATTAACAATGCAGGTGATGCTGAACTACATTTTGTTGTCCTAGTACTCGTCTTGTACCGAGAAATGGCAATAAAGTTGAATCTCATCTCAGGTGATCATTCCTGTGGTTTTCTAAATTCCCGTGGTTTTCTAAAGTTAAATTCCTCAAAGGCCTATTCACATTGCTTGCAGGAAGAAAGCAGTTTGATGCAACAGTCTTTGATTAGGAACAGTGGTTTCTATCTGGGGTTGTTCTTGTCTCCATTAGGACTTGTTTCTAGGGTTTCAGGCTTTGCCCTTCTGGCTGTACATTCACAAGATATTACAAAATCCCTGTGCTCAGCTATCAATGTTACCAATAATACCCCCCTTTACAGAAAAATGGAACCCCATTGAGAAGGCATCATTAGAAAATGTAATGCATATTATTTACTCTCGTTTTCTTCACCCAGGCATGCCCAGCGTGCTGGATTGGACCGACGACAACTTCAGCATGTGTTTCGGAGTGAACCATCTGGGTCACTTCCTGTTGACCAACCTCCTGCTGGGCCGTCTGAAGGAGTCGGCCCCCAGCCGCGTGGTGACCCTCACCTGCTCCAGCTACAAGTACCAGAAGTTAGACTTCCAGGACCTTAACTACAACCTTCTGCCTTTCTTCACCTACTGCCGCAGCAAGCTGGCCAATATCTACTTCAGCCAGGAGCTGGGGAGGATTACGGAGGGGAAAGGAGTGACCACCTACGCTGTACATCCCAGTGAGGCTCCATGCCATAGTATTTACACACTGGGGATAAGTGGAAGAAAATGGTCCACCACCTCTCTTGTTTTATTTGAATAAAAACGTAGTATAAAGAATAAACATGTACTATTCATCTCATTGTACTCCTGTGTTCCACCATCCTTCCTTCCGGTCTCCATTTCTTTTCCTCCTTCCAGGTTATGTCCAGAGTAGTTGGACATACCACTACTCCATCTTGTTCCGGATGCTGATGCAGGTCATCATGTTCATGTTCTTTGTGCCGTGTGAGATGGGCGCTCAGACCGTGGTCTACTGTGCCGTGTCGGACGAGGCCGCCAAGCACAGCGGGGGATACTTCATTGACTGTCGGCCCGCCACGCTGAGACCCTTCGCCAGAGACGCTGGTGTGGCTAAAAAACTGTGGGAGGCCAGTGAGAGGCTGGTCAAACTGGCCTGAGAAAGACTCATAGGGGTCTTTTAGCCTAAAATTTATTTTCACCAAAAACATTTAGAGTATTATAAGAATTCAGTTTTGGATTTCCAGTCCATGGTTGTTTTTCAGGTTTGTTTTAAATATAAATAGAACAAAAATAGAACAGATTCCCTCATTTTGTCGGATTCCCATGTTCCACTATTGTAATGTTTGTAAAGTTTAATTGTAAACTTTCTGTCTAATCAAGATATTAAGATTGGTGGACCAAAACCTAAATTATCAAATAAACTAAGCAAGCAATATGGTCAAACAACTTGAATGTTTCATTTATTTATTTGTATTCATTAATATATATATATATTTTTTTATATATATATATATATATTGGCCTGTCTGTTTTTTTATCATTGCAAAATGTCATTGATTTTGTGGGTTTGTGTTGGGTAATCTGACCATTAACAATTACAATATGTATGTATGTATGTTTTATTGGAAGTGGATGTGCCTAGATAATGAGAACAACAGAAACCTCTTTGTTTTTATTACCTCTGTAGGTTGCGCTTGGATAACAACAGGAATATTTACAATGACCATCTGGCATGGGGGGTTAACTTCTAGAAACATGATCTGTGCTAGGTAGAAACGCCCTTAATATATAGGCTAGCTGGCAACTAACATTACATTGAGAAGATAATGGAACGTTCACCAAATGACATCTGTGTTGCAATTTTCCAGTAAACTTGAGTGAACTTCTCCCTCGATTTGATACGGGTTCTACATTATTCGACCACTATGTAGCCGCTCATTTCTAACACTTAGGTGCCGTGACCCGGATGGTTGGAGATTTAGATGCTACCAAAAACCACTGTTTTTTGCTGGAGATTCTGAGAAAAAGCTGCGCACACCCGCAAGGGAGTCTGTCTTTGTTCCTGTTTCTCAAGAACAGCTGAATGGTTGGTGAGTCTGAAATCCACACCATTTAACGAACAAATCGAGTAATACAAGAGCACAGGTAGTGACAGGAGACCTAGTTACTCCCTGACTAGGCCACAAATTGCAATTGTGTAAAATATCTCTGGGGGGGATAAATTGGAGAGAAGACCTGGTTAGTCCCTGTCTAGGCTACGAATAAAATTGTGTAAAAATCTCCAGGGGTGTATAACTTGGAGAATTGAACTGAATTTCGTTGTCAATGCTAATTACTTTAGGCGATTATACAGTGACTTGTACAAGTAAAATATAATGTTGTCCAGTTGTACAAATACGACGGGAAGAGGAGTGCAGCCTCTGGCATGATGCGTTCATATTTAAATAGCAAGGCGCGATTAGGACACCATCATTAACGATGCATGGAGTCGAAACGAACAGAAAGAAAAATAACTTTTTCCAGCTAAACAAGATGAATTCAGAGGAAGTTGTATATGGACAGATGGAGAGTGTGGTACATACGAAGAGAGAAGACAAAGGAAAGTTAAGATGGCCGAGAAAGGACAACAGTCGAAAGGCGGGAAAGGAGACATTTGAAATGGACGAAGATTCATTCTGTTTGACCACCTGGTCTCAAGATGGAGTCTCTCTTATGGGATCCTGGAATCATGGACGATACTAGGAACTAACGTGAGCTTTCATAATCATTGATTCAGAGTTCTTAAATGTTTATTTCCTAATCGTACCTCACCATTAAATGAAGCTGGAACTTAAAGGAAACCTGATCACCTTCCTCGGTAACAGCCAAGCTTATTTAATAATAGCATCAACAAGGCATTTTCGCCCACAGGACTGCCGCATACTGGATGTTTTTCCCTTTTCACACCATTCTTTGTAAATCCTAGAAATGGTTGTGTGTGAAAATCCCAGTAACTGAGGAGATTGTGAAATACTCAGACCGCCCGTCTGGCACCAACAACCATGCCACGGTCAAAATTGCTTAAATCACCTTTCTTTCCCATTCTGACATTCAGTTTGGAGTTCAGGAGATTGTCTTGACCAGGACCACACCCCTAAATGCATTGAAGCAACTGCCATGTGATTGGTTGATTAGATAATTGCATTAATGAGAAATTGAACAGGTGTTCCTAATAATCCTTTAGGTGAGTGTATATTGTATAAGTGGCAGAATGAAGAATCCTCATGGTGATAGGCTTTGACTTTAAGGACAATACCCTGTGTCCCATGAGGACTGAATTTGAATCCAATATAGTCATAGCCTATAAAAGAGGGTAAAACAGCCAAAGCGAGTTTACTCCCCAAAATAAAAATGTGATGTATTTTAAATGCTAAATTGAGTTTGGTTAAATATTATAAATTGTTATTTATAGTTACCAATGATAACTGGGATAGTACTTGTTTTAAAACAGACGCTTAATACTTGTTAATGGAATTTAAATTCTAAAATGGTAAATTGACTAATGAACAAATAGGGTATTGTTGTAACAGTGTTTAAGGCATTGAGTGTCCTTTGGATTACTTATTGTACCTTAATTTTAGTGACGTTATACATCTGTTTTCTGTCTACATCGCCATTCTTAAGAGTTCTCTTAATTTCCACCCTAATGTTGATTTGCTGTGTAGATAATGATAATAATTTACAAACTGCAAAAATATTAGATGGGTTGGACACTAAATCTAAATCTTCAGTTAACAAAAGATGTGGGTTAAATTGAAAGGATTGTCAGAATTTCTATGTGTGGGAATTTATACTCATATACTTTAAACAAACATTTTGCCTTTTTAATGGCTCACCATATGTGGGTGGAGCTCAGAGCTTCTTTTACTAAGGGTTAAATTAAAGTGTTCAGACTGGTCTCATCTGTGGTAATTTAACCAACACAAGCACATTCGGTTTTGGGATAATCAAACATTAAGTGAAAGCTAAATATATTTTCCTCTCAATAGCTTTAATGATTTTGTGAGGGTAGAGACCTAAAGTCATCCCCCATTTTTGCTGATAGAACAATTAATAGAACCACAGATGTGGTCAAAGAAAAAGCATAAAGTTGTGATTTAGGGTTAAGCTGACCGCCCCTATTTGGAATAAAAATGAATATAACTTTGCGAATTCCCTAAAATTTAGGAGGTTAATCAAGACTCTTTATGTTTTTCATTAAGTTGTTTGGCTGTTGCCTGTAATAATGCTACATTTGTGTGCTGTAGCTATGCTAATACAATTGCCCTGGTGGTTGCAAGAGGTAAATCACTGCACACGGCTTTTTCACTCCTACAATTTAGTTTCACAGCTTATCCCCTAGGGGGCCAAACAATTTAGTTAGACGTGCCAAGAAACTACAGGATATTATAAATCCATGATTGCCATTTTCACAGACCTGTGTGATGGTACTGTGTTAAAGTCAAATTTGAGAGCTGTTTATCTATGTTAGACATGGGGGGTTAACTGGCAACTAACATTACATTTAGAAGATAATGGAATGTTCACCGAATGACATCTGTGTTGCAATCTTCCAATAACGTGAGCGAACTTCTCCCTACGGGTTCTACATCATTTGACCACTATATGAACCGCTGATATCTAACCGTGTGATTGCTGTTCTACAATGCTTGAATTCTAACACAGCTTTTTCTTTTGTTTCATTCAAGCCAAAGTCTGGAATAAGATATCTGGCAATGAATTCCTGACATCTTGTGATGTCTTGGTATTATGATAATGATAGGATTTAACTTGAACTACTTACAGGAGTCAAAGTAAAACAGGTTTTTATTCAGGAGACGAATATGTTCCAGAGCAGACTACAAAAGGTTGTAAAATAACACTTCTCTATAAATACACAAAACTCAATGACAGCCCATTCTTGTACCACAATCTCTATGTAGAAATTAGTCCCTGGGATTTTATGTACACGCAGTTTAACCACAATAGAAAACAAAATCGACTCATACACCCTCCGTTCCAGAACGATGTGATGGAAGTTCTATTGATTAGAACCCTTTTGGGAGCAGGTACAGAGACAAAATTCCCTTAGCACAATATACATTTGCATATTTATCTTGTTGAACACAATATGTTCCTTATCGCCTCCTGCCCCTGGTTGTGTGTCTTCCTCTATCCTGTCCTAAGTGTTTACCCAAATGGGCAAATTGCCCCTACTTACCCAAAGAAGGGAGGTGGAGAGAGGATAGTGTTTGTTTTACACCTGTTGGAGACAGGTCCTCCAATGAGACTGTATGGGGAAGAGGGGTGGGTTGCAATGGCCAATCAAGAGCTGAAATAAACAATGTGTTAATTATCTATCCCATGTTCTACTCCTGAACAATGTGTTAATAGTCTATCCCATGTTCTACTCCTGAACAATGTGTTAATTATCTATCCCATGTTCTACTCCTGAACAATGTGTTAATAGTCTATCCCATGTTCTACTCCTGAACAATGTGTTAATTATCTATCCCATGTTCTACTCCTGAACAATGTGTTAATTATCTATTCCATGTTCAACTCCTGAACAATGTGTTAATTATCTATCCCATGTTCTACTCCTGAACAATGTGTTAATAGTCTATTCCATGTTCTACTCCTGAACAATGTGTTAATTATTTATCCCATGTTCAACTCCTGAACAATGTGTTAATTATCTATTCCATGTTCAACTCCTGAACAATGTGTTCATTATCTATTCCATGTTCAACTCCTGAACAATGTGTTAATTATCTATTCCATGTTCAACTCCTGAACTGTCACTGTGCAATAGATGTTTCATTCTCACCCTTCTGCTACTCACCATCCTCTTTAACTCCTGGACTAAGGCCTCTATCTCCATGTCTTCAAGGACCTTTTTGCATTGACTCCTGCCCAAGCCTGTTTATATTCAGCCTGTCCTTCCTGGATTCCTCTGTTTCTCTCCATACACACTCTGCTCCTTTCCACCTCCTCATTCCACTTCCTCAGCCTCTGGTTCTCCTTCTCCATCTTCGCAGCATTTCCCTTTGCCCGCTCCTTCTCTTTCACCAGCTGCTGTCTCCACCTCTCCAGTTCTTATCCCTTCACCTCCACCTCCTCTGCCCAGGTCTTGATCTTCTCCATCTTTTCCTTGACAGCCATCCTTTCGATGCTTAGGGTCTCAAACTGTAGGCCTCTGCTCCCTCTTCCTCTTGATAAAGCTCTCTTTTTCTGCAGCCTTCTTCCTCCGTTCCGCCTGCACCTCCGTCTTTCTGCACCTTCTACTCCTCCACCACATGGCTCTTCTCATCTGTCACCTCCCTTCTTGATGTGGCTCCTTCCTCCTCCTAAAATCATTCTCCATCCTCCTCACCTCCTCCTTTTTTGGTTGGCCTAAATAAATTTTTACTCCTGTTCCATGGCTCTGATCCAAAGGACAGTCTAAAAGAATCACAAACAATTAAGTTTGGAATAGAGATGCCAATTTCATCTTTGAGTGCCAGATGGGCGTGGTTTACTGATTTAAAACAACTTCATTGGTCCATTGAGCCAGACAACCTTAATCACGAACAATGTATTTGACATCAATGTTGATAATGATATTTCATCAAATAATATAATGAAGTCATTTTTAACATTAAATTATATACACAAAATAAAAACCAGACACTTCAGAAACTGCCAGTCTTCCTGACCTCCCCTTCATTATCAAAAGCAGAAATTACACAAAGTACCGCCTTTATTTTATATGTACAAAAGGGCAAAAAATAAATAAGTTGAATAATGAACAAAGTATTCGAAGTAACAAATAAAAAATAAGATGGGGTATATATAAAGTTGTGGTCACGAGATTGCATACCCTTGCAGAAATTGTGAAATTATGGCATCCATCCATCCATCTTCTTCCGCTTATCTGGGGCCGGGTCGCGGGGGCAGCAGTCTAAGCAGGGATGCCCAGACTTCCCTCTCCCCAGACACTTCCTCTAGCTCTTCCGGGGGGACACCAAGGCGTTCCCAGGCCAGCCGGGAGACATAGTCCCTCCAGCGTGTCCTAGGTCTTCCCCGGGGTCTCCTCCCGGTGGGACGGGACCTGAACACCTTCCCAGGAAGGCGTTCCGGAGGCATCCGAAAAAGATGCCCAAGCCACCTCAGCTGACCCCTCTCGACCCCTCTCGATCTCTAAGGGATCGCCCGGCCACCCTGCGGAGAAAGCTCATTTCGGCCGCCTGTATCCGGGATCTTGTCCTTTCGGTCATGACCCAAAGCTCATGACCATAGGTGAGAGTAGGAACGTAGATTGACTGGTAAATGCCTTCTCCAAATCCACAAAACACATGTGGATTGGTTGGGCAAATTCCCATGAACCCTCCAACACCCCGTAGAGGGTATAGAGCTCGTCCAGTGTTCCACAGCCCGGACGAAAACCACACTGTTCCTCCTGAATCCGAGGTTCTACTATCGGCCGTATTCTCCTCTCCAGAACCCTGGCATAGGGTTCTGGAGAACCGGGAGGCTGAGAAGTGTGATCCCCCTATAGTTGGAACACACCCTCCGGTCCCCCTTCTTAAAAAGAGGGACCACCACCCCGGTCTGCCATCCCAGAGGCACTGTCCCCGACCGCCACGCGATGTTGCACAGGCGTGTCAACCAAGACAGCCCCACAACATCCAGAGACTTGAGGTACGACCTACGGGTCGGGGATAGGTCTCTCACTGTTGTTTGTGCCTACGGGCCGAACGGCAGTGCAGAGTACCCGACCTTCTTGGAGTCTCTGGGAGGGGTGCTGGAAAGTGCTTCGACTGGGGACTCTATTGTTCTACTGGGGGACTTCAACGCCCACGTGGGCAACGACAGTGACACCTGGAGGGGCGTGATTGGGAGGAACGGCCCCCCTGATCTGAACCCGAGTGGTGTTCAGTTATTGGACTTCTGTGCTAGTCACAGTTTGTCCATAACGAACACCATGTTCAAGCATAAGGGTGTCCATCAGTGCACATGGCACCAAGACACCCTAAGCCGCAGGTCGATGATCGACTTTGCTGTCATTTCATCTGACATGCGGCCGTATGTCCTGGACACTCGGGTGAAGAGAGGGGCGGAGTTGTCAACTGATCACCACCTGGTGGTGAGTTGGATCCGATGGCGGGGGAGGAAGCTGGACAGACTCGGCAGGCCCAAGCGTACTGTAAGGGTCTGCTGGTAACGTCTGGCCGAGTCTCCTGTCAGAGAGATCTTTAACTCCCACCTCCGGCAGAGCTTCGACTGGATCCCGAGGGAGGCTGGAGATATTGAGTTCGAGTGGACCATGTTCTCCACCGCCATTGTCGAAGCGGCCGCTCGGAGCTGTGGCCGTAAGGTCTCCGGTGCCTGTCGAGGCGGCATTCCCCGAACCCGGTGGTGGACACCGGAAGTAAGGGATGCCGTCAAGCTGAAGAAGGAGTCCTATCAGGCCTGGTTGGCTTGTGGGACTCCTGACGCAGCTGACAGGTACCGACAGGCCAAGCGTGCTGCAGCCCGGGTGGTTGTGGAGGCAAAAACTCGGGCCTGGGAGGAGTTCGGTGAGGCCATGGAGAAGGACTATCGGCTGGCCTCGAAGAGATTCTGGCAAACCATCCGGCGCCTCAGGAGAGGGAAACAGTGCCCTACCAACGCTGTTTAGAGTAGAGGTGGGCAGCTGTTGACCTCAACTGAGGATGTCGTCGGGCGGTGGAAGGAGTACTTCGAGGATCTCCTCAATCCCGCTGTCACTTCTTCCATTAAGGAAGCAGAGGATGAGGGCTCAGAGGTGGACTCAAGGCACCGGGGGTGGATGAGATCCGCCCTGAAATTATGGCATTCATTTTGAAAATATGACTGATCATTTAAAAAACTGTCCTTTATTTAAGGATAGTGATCATATGAAGCCATTCATTACCACACAGTTTTTTGGCTCCTTTTTAAATCATAATAATAACAGAAATCCCCCAAATGGCCATGACCAAAAGTTGACATACATACCCTGAATGTTTGGCCTTGTTACAGACACACAAGGTGACACACACAGCTGAAAATGTCAATTAAAGGTGAATTTCCCACACCTGTGGCTTTTTAAATTGCAATTTCTGATTCTTATTGATTCGAAGTTTATTCACAAATACCAAAAGCAATATAATAGTACAGTCGTTGCAACAAAATCACATCGGTATAATGAATAGGTCCCCCAAAGAAGCTAGAGAAGCTTATGGGTGGGGGCCCGTAATATTACAAAAGAAAGGTGGTACAATAAAAATACATGGTCACCATCAGTTACTAGGCGATGATGACAAAACTCACAAGAAAAAACGCACAAAACATACAGTACATACACATACATTCATGCTCATTACATCCCAGTAGTCCATGAGAAAGCAGTTATATATTAAATATAAGTTGATAAATAATATTTTTTTAGTTGTTTTTTGAAATTGGAGATAGAGGGCAGCACCTTAAGGTCATCATCAATCCCGTTCCAAATCTGAGGCCCCCTACATACAACACTCATACTAGTGCGCAAATATCTGCGATATTTACCAAATATTAGTGATTTAGTTCTCGTTTGGTATGTGTGCTGGGGGCTATAGATAGGAATGAGACTATTTAATCTAGAGTTCAGATTATTTACAATTTGGAAGATAAGGCAAGCATTATGATATTTATTTAGCTCAACTACTCTTAATAACTCAAATCGAAAAAATATAGGGTATGAAAAATAATTTATCTCTGACCAGGAAAGAGCCCGTATGGCTTTCTTTTGTAATTATATAAGTTTTTTAAGATAACTTATAAAGGTGTTACACCATATCACATTACAATAGTTAAGATGTGGTTCAAACAGAGTTTTGTACAACACAAGAAGAGCAGACAGAGGGAGAAAATGTCTGATCTTATAAAACAAGCCGACATACTTTGAGAGTTTGTTAACAAGATGATCAATATGACATTTAAAAGTAAGAGAATCATCAATGAGGACCCCCAGGAACTTAGTAGAAAACACTCTTTTTATCAATTGATCATTTATTTTAATCAAGCAAAGATCAGTGTTTTTAAATAGTTTTTCTTGGTCGATTTAAATAATATGTAGTTTGTTTTGCTAGTATTTAATGACAGTTTATTGCATTTAAACCAAGTGTCAACTTTGATTAATTCTAAGTTAACTATATTTTGAAGAATAATTGGGTTACTATGTGATGTAAACAAATTAGTATCGTCCGCAAAGATGATTTTATGAAATATTTTAGATGAATTTACAAAATCATTTATATATAAGATAAATAAGAGTGGCCCCAAGATAGAGCCCTTGGGGACCCCAACGGTTATAAGCTTACAAGAAGAGTTACAATCATTGACATAGACATACTGTTTTCTCTCATATAGATAACTTCTGAACCATTCTAGTGCTAAACCTCTGATACCATAATGATGCAATTTGTGCAATAAGATATCAAAATCAATGGTATCAAATGCTTTTGATAGGTCCAAGAAAATGCCAACACCACATTTCCACATTTCCCCTCTTCAATACAGTCATTAATTTGTTCGATTAGGTCAAGTATCGCCATACAGGTTGTGCTCTTTTTTCTGAAGCCGTATTGTGATGGAACAAGAATATCAAATTTGTCAAGATAGCCACTTAGTCTACTGTATACTATCTTCTCAAGTACTTTAGAAAAAGTGGGTAGAATTGATATTGGCCGGTAATTGTTCATATCGTTTTGGTCGCCCGATTTATAGATTGGAATTATCTTAGCGATTTTTGTCATTTTAGGTACATTACCAGTAGATAAAGAGAGGTTAATACAATAAGCCAGTGGCTCTACAATGATGTTCGCAATGGCCTTCATAATCTTACTAGATATTCCATCTACACCAGTAGTGTTTGAGCTCCTTAGGTCAAAAATGATCTTAAGGAGTTCAGTACTGTCTGTTGGTCTCATGAAAAATGACTGAATGTAATTTCCAGAGAGGAAATGCTTAAAGTTGACACTCTTCGGTTGACTTATATTTTTAGACAAATTTACACCCATTGAGGCAAAATGATTATTAAAACTCAGTGCCAGATCATCTTTAGCATCAACCAGATCAGGTAAAATAGTATTTTTATATCTCCTATTGAGAACTTCATTTAACACATTCCATGACCTCCTACTGTCCCCTTGTGAAGCTTTTAAGAGTTCTGTGTAATGATTTCTTTTAGTCTTTCTTATGATCTGTGTTAATTTATTTTTATAGGAAATATATTTTTCTTTATTTAAACTAGAAGGATTTTTCATGTACAATTTATAAAGCCTACTTTTACATTTAATAGATTTCAAAATTCTGTTTGTAATCCAAGGGTTCTGGAGAGTAGTGCTACATTTGACAGTATTCTCAGGGATTGTATCCTTAATGGAATCTTGAATGATCTTTATCAGACTGTCATATGCAGCATCAGGAGTCCTGCTGTCATAGACAGAGGCCCATGACTTGACCTGTAGGTTAGCAGTTAAATGCTGTAAGGATCTCTCATTAATGATTTTAGTTTTAATTATAGTTTTAATTATAGTGTCTGTGTATACATAGTCAATGAGTTTGTTAGCTCTCACATGGATTCACAGAGCAGGCTAGATACTGAACCATGGGGAGCAGAAAAGTAACTGTCAAAAGACCTGCATAACAAGGTAATGGAACTTTATAAATATGGAAAAGGATATAAAAATATATCCAAAGCCTTGCAAATGCCAGTCAATACTGTTCAATCACTTTTATGAAGTGGAAAATTCAGAGAGCTCTTTATATCAAGCCAAGGTCAGGTAGACCAAGAAAGACTTCTGCCAAAACTGCCAGAAGAATTGTTCTGGATACAAAGAAAAGCTCACAGGTAACCTCAGGAGAAATACAGGCTGCTCTGGAAAAAGGACGGTGTGGTTGTTTTAAGGAGCACAATATGACAATACTTTATAAAAAATTAGCTTCATGGTCGGGTTGCCAGAAATAAGCATTTGCTGTGCCAATGTCACAAAAACCCTGGTTACAATATTCCTGACAACAACTTGATATGCCTCACAGTTTCTGGCACACTGTAATTTGGTGTGACCAAACCAAAATAGAGCTTTATGGTCACAACCATAAGCGCTAAGTTTGGAGAGGGGTCAACTAGGCCTATAGTGAACAGAATTGTCATGGTGCGGTGAGCAGCAGCGCCACCGTGCCATGTTTTCACAAGTTCCCATATCTCACGAACACATCCCGGACTGTCACATGTTTCCAATCTTCCACACCAGGTCCCAATCTAGCTCGTTTGTATGTGTATATATGTTTCCCCTCTGCTCCCCACATTGTGGCTCATTGTTCTTGTCATGTTTGGATGTCGTGTGTGTTGCCGTTATTTTAAGTACTTGTGTCATTTCATATCGTCGTTTTTGCTGCTTTAGTCAGCCCTTTGCTTTGTGCTCGGTGTTTTGTTTATTTCTTATAATTAAAGTATCAACACCGACTACCCCTGCCTGCACCTGGTTCCTTGTCCATGCAACACTGCACTACACCACTGTTTGTGACAGAATGAGCCACCTAATCTGGAACCCGCAGGCTATGACGGAGGAGGACCACCTGTGGAATCGCCGCCTCCTCTCATGCATGCTCGGCACGTTCCTCTACCGAGACATGGAGCGGGACGCTCCCTTTACGGTGGAGCGTGTCGAGCGTGTACTCGTGGAGGCATGCAGACAACGGGCCATCACCAGCACGAAGGAGCTGCTGGCCCGGTACCCATTCCGTCTGCGGAGGGACATCTTCCCTTCGTCTGGGAAAGCACAGAAGAGGGCAAGGTGCCAACGCTCAGCCCGAGGTCCCCCCAGGAAAATTTTAGGGGGGGGCTGAGTGGGTGCCCGAGGGAAGCCCCGACGGCGCCCCCTCTATGTCCGGGGCCTCCTCGACCCCGTGCAGGCTGGCCAGGCTGTAGGCTGGCAATTAGGCGCACACCGCTTCCTGCTCCGCGGCCTTCCGCCGCCCCTGTCCCTGCGCCACGGCGCCGATTGCCCCCTGCTGCATTGGAGCAGCAGCCAGCGCCTCCTACCTGCCAGCAGCGGCAGTCAGCGCCCCCTGCTGCATTGGAGCAGCAGCCAGCGCCTCCTACCTGCCAGCAGCGGCAGGAAGCGCCCCCTGCTGCATTGGAGCAGCAGCCAGCGCCTCCTACCTGCCAGCAGCGGCAGTCAGCGCCCCCTGCTGCATTGGAGCAGCAGCCAGCGCCTCCTTCCTGCCAGTGGCAGCAGCCTGCACCGCCTGAGGCCGAGGAGGAGTGGCCTGCACCGCCTGAGGCCGAGGAGGAGTGGCCTGCACCGCCTGAGGCCGAGGAGGAGTGGCCTGCACCGCCTGAGGCCGAGGAGGAGTGGCCTGCACCGCCTGAGGCCGAGGAGGAGTGGTCTGCACCGCCTGAGCTTGCCGGGGTTTGGCTGCCACCGCCCTTTCCTGTCCCGGCCGCCCCGGCGCCCTTTCCTGTCCCGGCCGCCCCGGCGCCCCTTCCTGTCCCGGCCGCCCCGGCGCCCCTTCCTGTCCCGGCCGCCCCGGCGCCCCTTCCTGTCCCGGCCGCCCCGGCGCCCCTTCCTGTCCCGGCCGCCCCGGCGCCCCTTCCTGTCCCGGCCGCCCCGGCGCCCCTTCCTGTCCCGGCCGCCCCGGCGCCCTCTCCTGTCCCGGCCGCCCCGGCGCCCTCTCCTGTCCCGGCAGCCCTGGCCCCTCCTTCGGCTCTTCCGGCTACCGACCCACCGTCGGCTCTTCCGGCTACCGACCCACCGTCGGCTCTTCCGGCTACCGACCCACCGTCGGCTCTTCCGGCTACCGACCCACCGTCGGCTCTTCCGGCTACCGACCCACCGTCGGCTCTTCCGGCTACCGACCCTCCGTCGGCTCTTCCGGCTACCGACCCTCCTTCGGCTCTTCCGGCTACCGACCCTCCTTCGGCTCTTCCGGCTACCGACCCTCCTTCGGCTCTTCCGGCTACCGACCCTCCTTCGGCTCTTCCGGCTACCGACCCTCCGTCGGCTCTCCCGGCCTCTGACCCTCCGTCGGCTCTCCCGGCCTCTGACCCTCCGTCGGCTACCGACCCATCGTCGGCTCTCCCGGCCTCTGACCCTCTGCCGGCTACCGACCCTCCGTCGGCTCTCCCGGCCCCTGGCCCTCCGACCCTCCTTCGGCTCTTCCGGCTACCGACCCTCCTTCGGCTCTTCCGGCTACCGACCCTCCGTCGGCTCTCCCGGCCTCTGACCCTCCGTCGGCTACCGACCCATCGTCGGCTCTCCCGGCCTCTGACCCTCCGCCGGCTACCGACCCTCCGTCGGCTCTCCCGGCCCCTGGCCCTCCGCCGGCTCCTGATCTTCAGCCGGTTCTGCCTCCCCGGCCTGTCCCGACGGCTCCGCCACCCTGGTTAGTCGCGGCTGTTCCGCCCCCTCAGCGGGTTTGTGCCGATGGGGGTACTGCGCTGCCCCGCCCCCCCTCCCTTGGGCTGGGGTTTGTCTTGGCCCGTCCGGTGGCCGGGCCTTTGGGGGGGGGTACTGTCATGGTGCGGTGAGCAGCAGCGCCACCGTGCCATGTTTTCACAAGTTCCCATATCTCACGAACACATCCCGGACTGTCACATGTTTCCAATCTTCCACACCAGGTCCCAATCTAGCTCGTTTGTATGTGTATATATGTTTCCCCTCTGCTCCCCACATTGTGGCTCATTGTTCTTGTCATGTTTGGATGTCGTGTGTGTTGCCGTTATTTTAAGTACTTGTGTCATTTCATATCGTCGTTTTTGCTGCTTTAGTCAGCCCTTTGCTTTGTGTGTTTTGTGCTCGTGTTTTGTTTATTTCTTATAATTAAAGTATCAACACCGACTACCCCTGCCTGCACCTGGTTCCTTGTCCATGCAACACTGCACTACACCACTGTTTGTGACAAGAATACCAGCTGAACTGAGCTTGTGGTATTAGTTTTAAAACAGCAAAAACAACAGCAACAAAAAAGACTACCAAATTCTTATGCACATATTCCCCATTTCCATATGAATTCCCTTATTCTTTTGCATAGTGGGCATTAAGCATGCAAAGTAAAGAAAGTGCCTTTGAAAAGAATGACCATGTAACGAGGACGCGTGTGGAGGACGCGCGCCACCCCTCCCGACGTGGTGTTCGGCGCGCGTCATCGCCGGCCTTCTAGCCACGCCGCTCCTCCTCCCACGGCACTGTCATGTCTTGTTATTGCACACACCTGGTGTCCATTCCCTCATTAGGTTGCCTATATTAGTTCCCTTGTTTCTGGGTGTCTTTGTGTGGTATTGTTCTATGTTTGGTGTTTGTAATTGCAAAGCTGTGCACGCTTGTTGTTACGCGTGCCATTTTCTGTTATTTAAGAAAGAAAGAAAGAAAGAAGAGTAACTACCTCCCTGCGTTTGGCTCCCTTATTCACGCACCTCGACACACCTGTGACAGACCAGAAAAGTGCAATGTGGAGTAATAGCCGTCTCACCCGTACACATGCAAATCTATGGAACCAAAGGCCTGTTTATTGCCCTGGAACTTAAGCACAGGCAGGAGAAGACAAAATAATTCTATGTGTTAGAGACTCCTCCTGCTCTCTGCAGGCTGTCATCGACAACACAGTATAATGTTGCAGACAGGCACAAAAAACTGCACAGCCACGGATGGCTGGAGGGACAGTTTTTCACAGCCCTTAGGCAAAATCCAAAAGAAGGCTACTGCTGTGGAGCTTGGACCTGGAGATGAGGGTGGTTCACTTCGGTTGAACATAGAGAGCGTTAGGGTTGGTAGGGAGGAACAATGTCTGAGAGATAAAGACTTGTAGGTCAGAAGGAGGATCTTTTCATCATTATGTTAAGGACCTTGGAGCCAGTGTTGTCCACACTCTATGAGAGGGATCTTGCTGTGACCTGTATCACTGTTGTTGACAGGATATAAAACAAGGTCAAGTTCCATTTTTCAGAGTCCTGTGGGCATTTATTATGGCAATAAACAATAAGTACAATTAAAGAACTAGGATTTTCAAGTCCGCATGTCACTGTCCTTTATAGTAGAAGGAAGTGCTTTACATTCTGGGACATTCTGCAGACCCTCAGCTACATGAAGGATGTATTGAAAACAATAATGTGAAATATTCAGAGAAAATGTAAAAACGGAAGTTAACATGTTTTGGTATTTTACAGAAAAGGAAAGTGAGATATATAGGTTGCCTGTTTTACATTGCATTTGGATACCCCCAGGGGTTCTGAAAAACTACAAGTTTGTACAGTTTAGATTTTTAACTGTCATCTGTTTTTTTCTGTAAAACTCTGAAAATCACTCAAAAAGCCTGTATTTGGTCCCTGAATCAATGATATTGTACTTACAAAAGCCACCACTAGATGGCAGTTCTCCCTTATCTTTTGAATTGAGGATTATTTATATTTTTATGGGGTGCCTTGAATAGGGGGTGCTTTTATTTCCTTTTCGAATTTCCTACTTTTGCCCTATCTAGAAGCAGTGGAGATTGGAACAAGGATGTGTCCAGGCTTCCTCTGGATGTTTACATTCTCAGGAGACACCCCACACAACTCTGCCTCAACAGCTCCACAAAGACTGTGTGGGTGATGAAGCTCTTGATTGGCATGTTTCGATTCTTCTGGAGGTCCTTGTATATTATGTACACATTTGTCATGGCAATGTCTATAAAGTAAAGGAACAATGTCCTGTGTACATATCCTGGTCCTGTGGTGCACTGTGCAGTGTTAGATCAGCTGGTAACCCAAATCATCAAATAATCCATGTTTGTGAAAGCTTTCATTTGCTATTTGCATCAAAAAGATGCAAATAGCCCTATAGATTGTCTAGGGTTAAGGTCAGGTGAGTTTGCTAGCCAATTAAGAACAGGGATACCATGGTCCTTAAACCAGGTACTGGTAGCTTTTGCAATGTGTGCAGGTGCCAAGTCCTGTTGGAAAATGAAATCTGCATCTCCATAAAGTTGGTCAGCAGCAGGAAGCATGAAGTGCTCTAAAACTTCCTGGTAGATGGCTGCGTTGACCTTGGACCTCAGAAAACACAAAGGACCAACACCAGCAGATGAAGCACTGACTACAGCTGCAGTTCACTCTTTGTGAATCTCCCCCATATTTTTGAATTGGTTTTGTTTCACAATCCTCTCCAGGGTGCGGTTATCCCTATTGCTTGTACACTTGTTTCTACCACATCTTTTCCTTCCCTTCGCCTCTCTATTAATGTGCTTGGACACAGAGCTCTGTGAACAGCCAGTCTCTTTAGCTATGACCTTTTGTGTCTTGCCCTCCTTGTGTAAGGTGTCAATGGTCGTCTTTTGGATAGCTGTCAAGTCAGCAGTCTTCCCCATGATTGTGTTGCCTACAGAACTAGACTGAGAGACCATTTAAAGGCCTTTGCAGGTGTTTTGGGTTAATTAGCTGATTAGAGTGTGGCACCAGGTGTCTTCAATATTGAACCTTTTCACAATATTCAAATTTTCTGAGATACTGAATTTGGGGTTTTCATTAGTTGTCAGTTATAATCATCAAAATAAAAAGAAATAAACACTTGAAATCAGTCTGTGTGGAATGAATGTATAAATTATACAAGTTCCACTTTTTGAATGGAATTACTGAAATATATCAACTTTTTGATGATTTTCAAATTTTATGACTAGCACCTGTACAATGTAAATGGCCTACTCCATGCTGGAAACAACAGCTGTCTTCTGTGGAAGCCACAGATTTAATATTGTCTTTACATCACAGCCGGGGCGCCTCCAGCAGGTCATGCCCCTTAACACGCCATCGTTCTTCACATTAGAACTATACCGGCTACAATGATTAAAATTGTGGATAAAGCTTAACTAGTTAGTCCGGATAGTTGTTGACGTTTGACAACCAAATATATTAATTCTTCCTGTCAGGTAGAAACGGCTGTGACATCACGTCATTTAATTGTATCTATTAACGACAAACTCATCCACTTACATATAAACGCTGGCTATTGTCACCATATCAACATTAATCTCTGCAACATTTAACAAACACAAGTCCATAATACAGCAATCAAAAATCGGATTTCACGAGTTGGTTCAAGTCATTAAGAGAATGCAGCGCTTCTAACAGGGAAGTCCCAGCATTCGCCCACACTAACACAGACAGTTATTCTCAAACTCGCAAATGCTGCAGTTTGTAATTATCGTTGCCTGTTAAATATTTCTACCAATGTGAAGAAAACAATCTTGCGTTGATCCCCGTAGTCCAATTTCATAAGATGTTTCCCACACATAATTCTGTGCTTGTGGAAAAACTCCATACTACACGCACATGTTAAAACATGGAAGGTTAACACCCACTGGTTGTACCACTTGTCAGAACATAAAATATCAGGGGGGTTTAAAAAATTGCTTAACACTGGTGCCCTTTTGTTAAACACCAAACATCTTGCTGCTGATATAACACTTATTTATTGCCCGGGAATTTAACATTCTGGAACCCTAAGACCCCATTGTTAAACATCAAACATAACGCACCTGTTATAACACTCGTACCAGGTGTTCACCAGTCGTTGTAAAACAGAAAACATGGACACATCAATGCAGTTATACATTACAAAGTCACTGGACATACATACGTCATTCCAGAAGTCCCGCCCTAACACACGTCATACTGGACGTCCCACCCAGCAAACCGGATTTCCTGCCCCCCTGTCAAATCAATCTGGATCCTCCCCCCACAAAAGTGACACAGTATACCCTACATTTACTACTTACATTTCCCCTGTAGTCCCGCAGAGGGAGGTTCAATGTGGTCTTCCAACCAATCTGTACACTATTGGAGGAGAACATTGTGTAAAATGTCATGTTACTATGTGCCATTGTTCCCTCCAAGTTTTACAGCTTCCCCAGACAGGTGTTTGGCCTAGTAGTAGCTAGCTAGGGCAATTCTAGTGTCACCTCAACCTCCATGCTCATGGGATGAGCCCCACTGGTCTGGACCACCACCCTGGATGAAGTTCCAGACGTTGTCAAACCCTCCGTTAACAGTTGCTGAATCATCAGACTTCCAGATGAGTTGTGTCAAGAACAGAGGACAAAGGAGAAGCTGTGGTGATGAGTCCTGGTAATGAGCAATCAGAGGCCTGTCAAAACCATTGTACGGTAAGAGGTCCCCAGAACTTTCTCTTACACACACACACACAGACACAAAGAAACACCTGAAAACAAGTGAAAGGCACTGTAAGCACTTACATACATACATACATACATATTCCTATCTTAATGTGTGCAAATTGGAGGAAACAGATTTTTCAAGGGTCAGTTTGTCCTGTCTCAGACGCTGTTTATTTAAAAAAAAAAATACTTTGCCAGTCAAATGATATGCTTAGGTATCCTTGAATCTTAGAGATGCTCCTTCTAATTTCTCTGGTGTCTTGTTGAATCATAAGTGGGGACATTGAACTACATCTCAGGACTACCTGACTGAACTGCTCTTAGTTGTCTACAGTCCACCCTCCTGCTGTCACTGCCCACATCCCACCTGGTTGTCACTCATCGGATCTGGATTCTGCAAAGACTCTGCCAGAAGAGGACTGGCCACCCCTAAGCTCCTTTCTAGGTTTCTTCCTAGGTTACGAGACTACCAGGGAGTTTAGCCACTGTTACTTGCTCTTTGGGGTTTTAATCAATCAATCAATCAAATTTATTTATAAAGCCCTTTTTACAACAGCAGTTGTCACAAAGTGCTTTACAGAGACACCCGGCCTTAAACCCCAAGGAGCAAACAACAGTAGTGTTGAATTTCAGTGGCTAGGAAAAACTCCCTAAGGTCGAATTTTAGGAAGAAACCTAGAGAGGACCCAGGATTGTTGGATTAGGATGGATATTTGCATAATGTGACAGATGCTAATGTCTAGGGCTTCATGAAATAGATTTGAGTAAATAAATGTGAACAAATGGCTCCATCCTTGTCTTCTGTTCTTTATTTACAGTATGACTACATATAATAATTTATTTTCTTGTTATTAACTAATAACATGACAATTACTCCTATCTGTCAATATGTCCTAGATCAGGACTATTCAACTCTTGTTCTGGAGGACTGCACTCACCTGGTGTCTCAAGTCTGAATCAGTCTCTTATTTAGAAAAAAGACCAAAGTTAAAAGTATTTCCACCCTCAAGGAACATGGTTGAATATTCCTTTTGTAGGCAAGAGACATTCTGGCCCCACATTAAGAATATAGATTATAATATTATTGTCTGTTTTAGGAATGACTCTGCTCCTTAAACATTGATGTTCATCTGTGGGATTCCATTGGAGTACCAGTGCATATCAATTTCACACAGCAAAACTACAACTACAAATTTCCCAATCTTTTCTAGACTTTATTTGGTCTAGAATTGCTAGACATATATAGGAAGCCAAACCATATATACAGAATCTAGGCCTAAGAGCAGGATATTATACTGTTGGCAACGCAACAGTTGAAACTTAATAGCAATGGCTAAAACTCTAAGACTTATAGGTGCAATTGTTTGCACTAAAAATGGAGTCATAAAGATATTTTCTTAATTCAACTGGATTTTCCTTTTTTTCAGGTGTCAGGCTTTGGAAATGCCTGACACTGCTTTATGCCTTCAGTGTGTAAATATTCAGAAAACTGCTTTCATCAGAGTCAGCTGGTACCTTATCCTCTAATCGTTCTAATTTCTACCAATATACATTCACTAATCAATTGATCTGTTTTAAACCATGACAATAAAGTTTGGCAGATGTCATTTCAGGAATAACCAAACAATACCCTTACATTGATTTTACAAATGCCCTATTGAATTTGTACATTTTAAAATTCATTAATGGAGCAAAATTAACTTAGCAAATAAATGTCTCAACAGAATGAAACATTGAAGTTATTATCAATAGAACACAAATACATCTCTTATTAAAATGATTGCTACCCTGTTGCTGCTGCTAGGATTTATAAGACAATGACATAAATCTATAACAAAACATAGGTACATGCATGCCTTTGAGTGGTTGTGTAAAAATAGCCTTTTCAGTAGGAAAAGGAACTGAATAGGAAAATATATAACAAGATATATGAAGCTATTAACACAATAATATGTCACCAATAAATAGGTTATGTTCATCAGGGAGATGTTGAATTGTGTTAGACACTCACATAAAGGATTATTAGGAACATCATACTAATACTGTGTTTGACCCCCTTTCGCCTTCAGAACTGCCTTAATTCTACGTGGCATTGATTCAACAAGGTGCTGAAAGCATTCTTTAGAAATGTTGGCCCATATTGATAGGATAGCATCTTGCAGTTGATGGAAATTTGTGGGATGCACATCCAGGGCACGAAGCTCCTGTTCCACCACATCCCAAAGATGCTCTATTGGGTTGAGATCTGGTGACTGTGGGGGCCATTTCAGTACAGTGAACTCATTGTCATGGTCAAGAAACCAATTTGAAATGATTCAAGCTTTGTGACATGGTGCATTATTCTGCTGGAAGGAGCCATCAGAGGATGGGTACATGGTGGTCATAAAGGGATGGACATGGTCAGAAACAATGCTGAGGTAGGCCGTGGCATTTAAACCATGCCCAATTGGCACTAAGGGGCCTAAAGTGTGCCAAAAAACATCCCCCACACCATTACACAACCACCACCAGCCTGCACAGTGGTAACAAGGCATGATGGATCCATGTTCTCATTCTGTTTACGCCAAATTCTGACTCTACCATCTGAATGTCTCAACAGAAATCGAGACTCATCAGACCAGGCAACATTCTTCCAGTCTTCAACTGTCCAATATTGGTGAGCTTGTGCAAATTGGAGCCTCTTTTTCCTATTTGTAGTAGAGATGAGTGGTACCCGGTGGGGTCTTCTGCTGTTGTAGCCCATCCACCTCAAGGTTGTGCGTGTTGTGGCTTCACAAATGCTTTGCTGAATACCGCGGTTGTAACAAGTGGTTATTTCAGTCAAAGTTGCTCTTCTATCAGCTTGAATCAGTCGGCCCATTCTCCGTTGACCTCTAGCATCAACAGGGCATTTTCGCCCACAGGACTGCCGCATACTGGATGTTTTTCCCTTTTCACACCATTCTTTGTAAACCCTAGAAATGGTTGTGCGTGAAAATCCCAGTAACTGAGCTGATTGTGAAATGCTCAGACCGGCCCGTCTGGCACCAATAACCATGCCATGCTCAAAATTGCTTAAATCACCTTTCTTTCCCATTCTGACATTCAGT
Organism: Esox lucius; assembly: GCF_011004845.1. Taxonomy (NCBI): domain Eukaryota; kingdom Metazoa; phylum Chordata; class Actinopteri; order Esociformes; family Esocidae; genus Esox; species Esox lucius. The sequence continues at coordinate 7,351,190 of NC_047581.1, read as the reverse complement.
TTGGAGTTCAGGAGATTGTCTTGACCTGGACCACACCCCTAAATGCATTGAAGCAACTGTCATGTGATTGGTTGATTAGATAATTGCATTAATGATAAATTGAACAGGTGTTCCTAATAATCCTTTAGGTGAGTGTATAACTGGGTGTCATCAGCATAACAGTGAAAAAGTACATTGTGATTTCGGATTACATTGCCCAGAGGCAGCATATATAGTGAGAACAATAATGGGCCCAGATCCGAGCCTTGAGGAACACCAAAGCATACCTTTGACCTGTCAGAAGATATGCCATCCACACTAACAAACTGATATCTTTCAGATAAATAAGATTTAAACCAGACTAGAACATGTCCACTTAGCCCAATATGGGTTTCCAGTCTCTCTAAGAGAAGGGAGTGATCAATATTTTCAAAAGCAGCACTAAGATTTGGTCTGAGGCCATTAGAAGGTAATTTACCTTCACGAGTGCAGTCTCAGTACTATGATGGGATCTGAAACCTGACTGGAGCATTTCATAAATGTTATTTGTCTTCAGGAAGGCATTCAGTTGTTGGGAAACACATTTTTCTATTTTTTGAATAGAGTTTGGTACACATCCGGAGGAAAGGGAGCAATTTATTATGTTCAAGATTGGCTGACCTAGCACAGGAAATAGCTCCTTAAGTAATTTTGTTGGAATCGGGTCTAGCTGACAGTTTGTTGGTGTAGAACTCATTACAGATTTAGTGAATGTGTCGAGCGATACGGTATAAAAAAATTCACGTGTCGCCATTGAGACCTGGTCAGGGAGGTTCAGGAAATTTTTAGGACAACTGAGATTTTGAGGACCATAACTATTTAAGGAGGAGTCAGTTATTTGTTTTCTAATGGTGATGATCTTTTCATCAAAGTAGTTCATGTATTCATTAAAACTAAAGTGAAGGCCCACTTCATTTGTTGAGCTTTGCTTTTTTGTTAACTTTGCAACTGTATCGAAAATACATTTTTGATTGTTTTTGTTCACCTAAATCAGGTTGGAGAAATAAGCTGATCGAGCAGACGTGAGTGATTTTCGGTATTGTAGTGTACTGTCTATCCAGGCTAGTCTGAATACTTCCAACTTGGTGGAGCGCCACTTTCGCTCCAATTTTCTGGAGGCTTGCTTAAGTGTTCTAGTATTGTCTGTGTACCAGGGAGCAAGTTTCTTGTTGCGTATTTCTTTTGTTTTTAGTGGTGCAACCGTGTCTAATGTATTTCGCAGTGTTGAGTTTAGATCCTCGATTTGATCGTTTACAGATTGATTTACTCTTTCGTTAATGAGCGAACTTGTAAGAATATCAAGGAATTTATTTGTAGTCAGAGAATTTATATTACGGCTTTTGAAACTCATTGTTTGCGGAGCAAGTGGATTTCTAGTTTTAACAGTGAATGTAATAAGACTGTGATCCGATAATCCAGGATTTGGGGGGGAAATTATTAGATCGACAATATATATTTCTTGTGACAGGACTAAATCTAAGGTGTGATTGTGGCAATGTGTTGGACCTGAGACATGTTGGATAAAACCCATTGAGTCAATTATGGCTTCAAAGCCTTTATGAAGAGGATCATTGGACTTTTCCATATGAATATTGAAATCGCCAAAAATTTGAATACTATCTGCCATGACTACAAGGTTAGAAAATAATTCTGGAAACTCATTGAGGAACATTGTGTATGGCCCGGGGGGCCTATAAATAGTAGCTTTCATGAGTAAAACTTTAAAATAATTAAAATCAGTGATGTGTTTGAGAGTACATTTATATTTCCTGTCATAAATATTTGCAACACCCCCTCCTTTTCGGGATGCACGAGGGATATGATCACTAGTATAGCCAGGAGGAGAGGCCTCATATAAGGCAATTAATTAATCAGGCCTTAGCCACGTTTCACATAAACCAATAACAGAACTATATTTATGATCAGAGATTAATTAATTTACTGCAAATGCCTTTGGAGCAAGGGATCTAACATTTAGGAGTCCCATTTTGAGATGCAAGGTGATACAGTCATTTTTATTGATACGGTCCAGACGAAAATACTTGGAATACTTATTTCTTCATGTGTCCACTAAATCATACTGATTCAATACATCTTTAAACATCCCTGCCAAGCCTGGAAGAAACTCCTACCACCTTCTGACCCTAAAATACTGTTAGAAATCAGCCGTTTGTATAGTGGTGAAATAATCATTGCGCACACGGTCGTCAAGGGAGAGAGTAATTCAGTTATTTATTGCAGCATTTAACAGTCTATGGTTCATGATGTTACCGGCTCCATACTCAATCTTAAAAACTCAAGCTCATCTCACCTAATCTCATATCTTCTCTTCTCACTGTAATGCTGGTTACAAACTGATATACAGCTCCAGACAAAATTAAGAGACCACTGCACCTTTTTCTTTCCTTTCCAAAAAAGTCAAAAAGGGACGTTTTGAGTGATGAACAGAAGGGTTAAAATTAAGAGACCACTGCCAATTGAACGCTTCTGTTCCTCACTCAGAACTTTCCTTTTCAACTGAGGAGTTCAGTTCAGGAAAACACCGCTGGGCGGTGGAGGTGGGGGACCATCCTGACTGGGCTAAAGGTCAAAGAGTCAGTACACAGGAAGGGGGAATCATTTACATCCCCACGGTATGGATTCTGGGGTATAGTACATATGAGTGGTAATTAAGTTTACCGATGGTTTGTGTCAGACTGTCACTCTGAAGAAGAGACCCCAGAGGATCAGTGTAAATACATTGCTAATCACACTGTACCTTCTCCTAATCTCTCTCTGTTTACTAGCACAGATAGTCTGCAGTGTTTTGTGAGTGGAGATTAAGAACACAATTTTAAAGTGCAGGATAATATTATAACAGAGTTGTAAATCTGTTTTTAGTGGTAGGATGTTATATCTGATCTGTGTTGCCTAAACACTCTCCATAGGTCTATTCTGTTTATATTATTTCATCATGAAATAATACATTACCAGTTCTTAGCATTTAAGATTTATAAGAAACACAGATGTTTAAATATTCACTGTATATTATCTGTAAATGCATTGCTTATCAAAGTGTATCAAATATGACCTTTCCTGATCATTTTCAAAAAGAAAACAGAATCTACTGTAAAATAATTGTGTGAATCTACATTACTCTTTTATGACAGTCAGTTACATGTAAAAAAAAAAAAGATTGAATCAATCAATCAAATTTATTTATAAAGCCCTTTTTACAACAGCAGTTGTCACAAATTGCTTTACAGAGACACCCGGCCTTAAACCCCAAGGAGCAAACAACAGTAGTGTTGGATTTCAGTGGCTAGGAAAAACTCCCTAAGAAGGCCGAATATTAGGAAGAAACCTAGAGAGGACCCAGGCTCAGAGGGGTGACCAGTCCTCTTCTGGCTGTGCCGGGTGAGAAATTAAGAGTCCAATTGGAATAATGAATACATTTATCTGGGCTAAATCCAGAGACTATTTGATTTTAGACTAGGTCAGAAGTATGACCAGGTGGACAAGGACAGGGACAGCAACGGGCCCCCCAAACCATGTACTCCGCAGGTGTGGACCAGGACCTCATCTCCTCCTAAAATTTTAAACTGGAGGAGACTGAGAAAAGTTAGAAAGTGCATTCCTCATACCCCCCAGAACAATAATATAGCAGCGTATCCAGATCATGTTTAACTTTTTGAGCGCAAGCGATACTGTTTATTGTTGTTTGTTTTATTTTGTGTGTATGACACTCTTGCCTTAATAATACAAAACATCAATGTACAGTGTTATGTATATTACTGCTTAATTTTTTGTTTGGCTACATTTTTGCTTCAATATTTTTCTTCTTAATTCTCGTTATGTAGTTGTCGGGGGCCATGTCACAAGAATTTCATTGTGCAGGATAATGCTGTGTTCTATGGTGCCTTTGACAATAAAACCTTGAAACTTGAAACATTAGAATGGATGCATATTCACACGTTTAGTTGATGTCGGCAATTTGTGTGGTATTCACGCAATCATTTTGGAGTTGCCTTGGTGGACTAGTTTATTTTCTTTTATGTTAAATGTTGGTTAGTTTTGTTTCTTCCATCACCACTCCCCCATGAGTTTAACCTGGTCTGCTGCTCCGGCGGGAGACTGATGAGAGTAGATCACAGAGGTGACCCTGGGATATTTATTTATTTATTTGCTAATTTCTAACCACTATCATCACTTGTGTATTATCTTGTGAAAAGTGTTTTCACCAATGTGTGCATAATATAAACATTAAATGTGATATTTATTTAAAATCTGGAAATAGTTTGTCCCAAATTCCATCAAAATGTCTCTTGCCCCAACAAACGAGACAAATAGAGGCTTCCAAAGCCATTCCCCTCCCCCACCCGGGACATTCACCTTTCATTGTTCCTACTCCCCAAGTATTTACCCCTCATTAAACATGTGAAGCCATCAGTGAGGACAGTCAATGCGTGGCCTGAAGGGGCAGATTCATTTCTACAGCACCAGTTTCAACACACAGACTGGAGTTTGTTTGCCTCTTAAGCCACCCTTGACTACAATACAGACTATTCTGGATTTCATCAACATCTGCTTCAACAATGTCACCACCCATAAACTAATTGAAACCTTCCCCAACCAGAAGCCTTGGATGAACAGAGGTCCAACAACTGCTAGAATATAGTGATACGGATGGTCAAACACTTAGTTCATCATGTGGCCACAAAATCATACTTAAAACATGTTTCAAAATCCCTGCCAAGCCTGGATGACCCTCCTATCTCCTTTTTGAGGTTCAATTTGTGAACCTAGATTACTCATGAGCAGGGGTAAATTAGGGGGGAACAGGGAGGGTTTACCCCCACAATATTACAGACAGGTGAATGTGACCCTCCTGGAAAAGAGAGAAAATCATGGGATCCAGTTACCCTGACCCCCCAATGTGTATACGCCATTGCTCATGAGGTATCAAGCTAAGAGTGACCCAACTACTGAAACAATATACAGGTGCTGGTCATAAAATTTGATATAATCAAAAAGTTGATTTATTTCAGTAATTCCATTCAAAAAGTATAATGTATACATTCATTCCACACAGAATGATATATTTCAAGTGTTTATTTCTTTTAATTTTGATGATTATAACTGACAACTAATGAAAACCCCAAATTCAGTACCTCAGAAAATGTGAATATTGTGAAAAGGTTCAATATTGAAGACACCTGGTGCCACACTCTAATCAGCTAATTAACCCAAAACACCTGCAAAGGCCTTTAAATGGTCTCTCAGTCTAGTTCTGTAGGGAACACAATCATGGGGAAGACTGCTGACTTGACAGCTGTCCAAAAGACGACCATTGACACCTTGCACAAGGAGGGCAAGACACAAAAGGTCATTGCTAAAGAGGCTGGCTGTTCACAGAGGTGTCTCCAGGAAATCCTGATCTATTCAAACTGCATGTTACTCGGGGGAAACATCCAAACTTCCACTTAAGTCAGACTTTCTCTTAGTCAAGCATGACTTCATGCATTATTGTAAATGGAAGACTGTGAAAAAGTGTCATTTAGTATTAACCCACTTAGTGGATAAAAGGAAAACCATAGTCTACTTCCTCAACAGCATGTGATCAGTGCCTGCAGTTCCAACATAATTCCACTAGAGTTCACTCACGTGTTATAACATACAGGACAACCAGCTGATAAGGAGTAGATTTGTCTAATGCCACTTTTCCAATGCAGATTTTTTCTGGTTCCAATCATGAAATTATTAGGGTTGGATATGCATATACATATAACATATGACAGGTACATTTCCAGGACTTCTTTTTCTACCATTTATTCTTGACAGCAAAAGCACTCCTAGAAAAATGTGAAGCTCCCTATCTGGTAATGAAAGGATCACTCCTATGTCTAGACAGATGTATACAGGTGACAAATAAAAAAAAAAAACTGAATAAATGAGGGGAGGAAGATAACTAACGCAGATGCTTCCATACAAGTGTACTACATTATACAATTACACAATCCTGTCTTGCTCTGTGTCATGGATAGAAATGCTGATCAGCCCTGTAGACCATTTTGGATCAAGCTGGGAAGAGGAAAGGATCTACATTATTTAAAAAAGGTTTAATATTGGGTCTCTTCCATGATTACAATGCCCCCATTTAAAGGGCACAAAGTGGTTATTGAATGACTTGATGACGAAATTGATGTGAATCATATCCTATGGCCTTCACAGTAACCAGAACTCAACCCAACTGAACACTAATGGGAGATTCTGGAGCTACCTGTTAGACAGCGTATGGTATATAGGGCCTCAATGTAATAGGCATTGGTAAGGCTTGGGTCACATGATCATAAAGTGTTGTGGTGTGGGTGTATGTGGTTATCTGATAAAGGCCTAGAGAATAACGAACATGAATTTCAGGTCTTAATTCCTCACAAGGAAAGAACATCAAATTGTTTTGAACTTGCTGTGTTAAAGAGTGCTTGTTTGTCCTATCTTTCTTGTGATAAAACAATAGTTGAGTTGTCCCTAATCTCTCTCAGTGTAATGATCTGACCAGTATGAAATATTTGGACAAAAGGCAGCAGCTCCCTGACATCCCAGAGAGGAACACAGAGCATGACATAGTTCTGGGTTCTGAGGGGTTCAGTTCAGGAAAACACAGCTGGGAGGTGAAGATCCTCCTGTCTCCAGTATAGATTTGAATTACCGCGGTTCTCCTCTCATAATAACTCTCTTCTGTGTACCCGGTCTGAGCTCAGCAATACCTCATGGCTCTGATACCAAAGGACAAGATATGAAATTTGAAAAGTTACACATTTGACTGACCTTCTATTATATGGTGAAAGAGTCCAAAATCCAAATGATTGGATTTCATCATGAACAAATCGAATACAACCCAAAAACAACAGCACCACCTACAGTTCAAACTCAGGTGCTGTTGACAAATGAAAGAAGTTAAGACACAGAAAGTAAATGTTTGAATTTGCTGAACAGACCTCATAAGGGTGTAAACATTACTGAGACATCTTAGGATCAACTGGAATAATAATAGCTTTTATTATACTTATTTTTGTCATTTACAGAGATATTTGTATTGAGACTTTCTTCACACAGTTTTTTATGTTTTTTAAAGGACTCAAGGATACTACCTGCATTGTTACAGGAAATGGCAGAGAGAGCACTCCTTAATAATTTCCTCCCCTGTTATATTTGTTCAGAGACTTTCAGAGAGCCTGTTTCTCTTGTCTGTCACCACAGCTTCTGTTCCAGCTGTCTGGACAATTTCTGGAGTCAAGCCAAAAACAAGAACTGTCCGGTTTGTAAAAGGAGATCTTCTAAGAATGATCCAGGAATTAACTTTTCTTTGAAGGCTCTAGCTGACTCATATGTAGGCAGAGAGAAAGAAGAAGAATCAGAGGAAAAGACAGAAGAAAGTAAAAGGACTGTATTTCCAAATGACAACAGAGAGTTGGTATGTACAAAACATAAAGAGGAACCTAAATGGTTCTGTGAGGTGGAGCAGGGAGCTGTATGTCATGTCTGTGAGTTTCCTGCACATCAGAGACACAAAGTGATTCCCATTCAACAGGCAGTGAAAGATCTGAAAGAAAAGTTGGCTTCAGATTTAGAGTCACTAAACAACAAACAAGAAAAATGTAAAAACATTCAAAAGAAGTACAATGAAATAGTACAATTCTCCAAGAAACAGCTGGTATTCACAGAGGAAAAGATCAGAAGAGAATTTGAGAAGCTTCACCAATTCCTGAAAGAAAGAGGAGGCTAGACTGGCTGCACTGAGGGAGGAAGAGAAGAAGGAGGAGATGATCACCAGAGAGATTAAGAACATTCAGGACCAGATCAGTTCTCTCACTGAAAGTATCACAGCTGTGAAACAGGAACTCTTGAAAGACGAAGTGCCTTTTCTCCAGAGCTACAAAGCGACCCCAGACAAGCCTTAAAGCCCAGTACAAACTACCAGATCCACAGCTGGTCTCAGGAGCACTGATAGACGTGGCCAAACACCTGGGCAACCTGCAGTTCAGAGTCTGGGAGAAGATGCAGGGGATCATTAAATACACTCCTGTGATTCTGGACCCCAACACTGCTAACCCCTGGCTCTCTCTGTCTGATGATCTGACCAGTGTGAAATATTTAGACCAAGGGCAGCAACTTCCTGACAACCCAGGGAGGAACACAAAGTATGCCATAGTTCTATGTTCTGAGGGGTTCAGTTCAGGAAAACACAGCTGGGAGGTGAAGGTGGGGGACCATCCTGATTGGAATATAGGTGTGGTCAAAGAGTCAGTCAACAGGAAGGAAGAGTTATTTATAACCCCACAGTAAGGGGTCTGGGCTATAGTGCATAGGAGTGGTAAGTTTACCAATGGATTGTGTCAGACTATCACTCTGAAGAAGAGACCCCAGAGGATCAGAGTTCATCTGGACTATGACAGAGGGGAGGTGTCCTTCTACGACCCTGAAGACATGACACACATCTACACTCATAAAGATTCATTTACTGAGAAACTGTTGCCATACTTTAGTATTGGAGTAGCTGGTGATGCCATCCACCATGATATACAGATCTACCATTCAGAAGTATCTTTGTCAGTGAGGTGATTTTATTGAGGTGTGTGTGCGTGCATATGTGTAAGGGTGGTATATCAATCTATCCCTAATCCTTTATCTCTCATCGCATTCTCTTATCACAAAAAGTTGTGATGCTGAATAAAATGAAAATATAAACTGAATGCAATGATGTGCAAATGATTTAATCCCTATAATTATTAGAAAATAGTACAAAGATCAAATGTTGAAACTGTATTGATGAAGTATTATTGTTTCTTGAAAAATAAAATACCCAATTTGAATCAGATTCATGCAATACGTTTTAAAAAAGCTGGGACAGGGGAAACAAAAGACTGCAAAAGATGTGTATTGCTAAAAAAAAAAACTGGTGGAACATCTCATAACTAATTAGGTTGGCAACATTGGCGACATTTCAGTAACATGACGGGGTATAAAAATCCCAGAGAGGATGAGTCTTACAGAAGTAAAGATAGGGAGGGGTATGTGCAAATAGTGCAACAATTTAAGAATTGTTTCTCAATGTAAAATTGCAAAGGGTGGTGCGGCAGTACATAATGGGCTGGTGTCGTTTGGGGGAGTTAATCGGCATGGGGATATTCTTGTGCCACTAGGTTCCAGCAACGTCTCTGGCAGGGCGGGTCCCACTGACCTGGCCATGCACAAACCAATGTGAGCAAGCGTTTCCTCCAACGTGCTGGCTCACATTGACTTCCTGGTAAAGGGAAGGGGGGTAAAAAAGCAGACTGGCTAATTGGACAGGTTTTGGAGGAGGCCTGTTGTGATCTACGACTCTCCCGACTCCGCAGGGACAGTTTTAGCGGTGGCACAAGGTCATAAAGTGGGATTGGGAGAAAAAAACGATTTGCCAACGGTTTGGTGATCTTATCATATACGCGACATAATTTCATTCAAAGATTCAGAGAATCTGGAGAAATCTCTGTACGCAAGGGACAAGGCCATCATCATCATCTTCTTCCGCTTCATCCGGGGCCGGGTCGCGGGGGCAGCAGTCTAAGCAGAGATGCCCAGACTTCCCTCTCCCCAGACACTTCCTCCAGCTCTTCCGGGGGGACACCGAGGCGTTCCCAGACCAGCCGGGAGACATAGTCCCTCCAGCGTGTCCTAGGTCTTCCCCGGGGTCTCCTCCCGGTGGGACAGGCCCGGAACACCTTCCGAAACAGATGCCCAAGCCACCTCAGCTGACCCCTATCGATGTGGAGGAGCAGCGGCTCTACTCTGAGCTCCTTCCGAGTGACCGAGCTTCTCACCCTATCTCTAAGGGATCGCCCAGCCACCCTGCGGAGAAAATTCATTTCGGCCGCCTGTATCCAGGATCTTGTCCTTTCGGTCATGACCCAAAGCTCATGACCATAGGTGAGAGTAGGAACGTAGATTGACCGGTAAATTGAGAGCTTCGCCTTGCGGCTCAGCTCTTTCTTCACCACGACAGACCGATACATCGACCGCATTACTGCAGAAGCTGCACCGATCCGTCTGTCAATCTCCCGTTCCATCCTTCCCTCACTCGTGAACAAGACCCCTAGAGGTGGGCACCAACCTGAGGTGGGCAAGCCACCCTTTTCCGACTGAGGACCATGGCCTCGGATTTGGAGGTACTGATTCTCATCCCCACCGCTTCACACTCGGCTGCAAACCGTCCCAGTGCATGCTGAAGGTCCTGGTTTGAAGGGGCCAACACGACAACATCATCCGCAAAGAGCAGAGACGAAATCGTGTGGTCCCCAAACCTGACACCCTCCGGCCCCTGGCTGCGCCTAGAACTTCTGTCCATAAAAATTATGAACAGAACCGGCGACAAAGGGCAGCCCTGCCGGAGTCCAACATGCACTGGGAACAAGTCTGACTTACTGCCGGCAATGCAGACCAAGCTCCTGCTTCGGTCGTACAGGGACCTGACAGCCCTTAGCAAAGGACCCAGGACCCCATATTCCCAAAGCACTCTCCACAGGATGCCGGGAGGGACACAGTCGAATGCCTTCTCCAAATCCACATAACACATGTGGATTGGTTGAGCAAACTCCAATGAACCCTCCAAGACCCCGTAGAGGGTATAGAGCTGGTCCAGTGTTCCACGGCCCGGACGAAAACCACACTGTTCCTCCTGAATCCAAGGTTCTACTATCGGCCGTATTCTCTTCTCCAGAACCCTGGCATAGACTTTCCTGGGGAGGCTGAGAAGTGTGATCCCCCTATAGTTGGAACACACCCTCCGGTCCCCCTTCTTAAAAAGAGGGACCACCACCCCGGTCTGCCATCCCAGAGGCAGTGTCCCCGACCGCCACGCAATGTTGCACAGGCGTGTCAACCAAGACAGCCCCACAACATCCAGAGACTTGAGGTACGACCTACGGGTCGGGGATAGGTCTCTCACTGTTGTTTGTGCCTACGGGCCGAACGGCAGTGCAGAGTACCCGACCTTCTTGGAGTCTCTGGGAGGGGTGCTGGAAAGTGCTCCGACTGGGGACTCTATTGTTCTACTGGGGGACTTCAACGCCCACGTGGGCAACGACAGTGACACCTGGAGGGGCGTGATTGGGAGGAACGGCCCCCCTGATCTGAACCCGAGTGGTGTTCAGTTATTGGACTTCTGTGCTAGTCACAGTTTGTCCATAACGAACACCATGTTCAAGCATAAGGGTGTCCATCAGTACATGTGGCACCAGGACACCCTAGGCCGCAGGTCGATGATCGACTTTGTTGTCGTCTCATCTGACCTGCGGCCGTATGTCTTGGACACTCGGGTGAAGAGAGGGGCGGAGCTGTCAACTGATCACCACCTGGTGGTGAGTTGGATCCGATGGCGGGGGAGGAAGCTGGACAGACTCGGCAGGCCCAAGCGTACTGTAAGGGTCTGCTGGGAACGTCTGGCCGAGTCTCCTGTCAGAGAGATCTTTAACTCCCACCTCCGGCAGAGCTTCGACTGGATCCCGAGGGAGGTTGGAGATACTGAGTCCGAGAGGACCATGTTCTCCACCACCATTGTCGAAGCGGCCGCTCGGAGCTGTGGCCGTAAGGTCTCCGGTGCTTGTCGAGGCAGCAATCCCCTAACCCGGTGGTGGACACCGGAAGTAAGGGATGCCGTCAAGCTGAAGAAGGAGTCCTATCAGGCCTGGTTGGCTTGTGGGACTCCTGAGGCGGCTGACGGTTACCGACAGGCCAAGCGGACTGCAGCCCGGGTGGTCGTGGAAAGACCACTTCTTTGGTCTTTCCCCTGATCAGCTACACCTGAGAAGGGAGACATTTGAGTAGAGGGCAGGGGTGAGTCATAGGTATCCACCCGTTTTCATTAACTGTGTGTTGTTTCCCAAGAGATGTGAATCTATCAATACTATTTCTAATGAGTGTCAGTGTGCCATTTACTAATGAGTGTTCTATCACAAGTCTGTTATCTTTCCACCATTGTTACCATAAGTGTGCTCAGATTGCAGAGTTAACAGTTTCTCACCCTGCTATAACCCCGGTGTGTTGCTCTTAGGTGCGGCCTAATAGGGGTTGAGTGTGCTTTCATTGTGAATAAACTTTGGCAGTATGGAAACCTTGTGTGTGTCACTCATTTGACAGACCTGTTTAACTTGTCCCGAGGACATCTCACAGAACAATAAGGGCCGTTGTACAGTGTACACAGGTTTTAAAAAAATGTGGAAAGCAACAAGGAAAAATACATTTTGAAGAATAATCTCAAACAGCAATAGGACAGTCAGCAAATTACTAGGGGTTGTTCTGAACTGGATCCTGGGCTATACTGGGCTATAGTGGTGAGTTTACCAATGGATTGTGTCAGACTGTCACTCTGAACAAGAGACCCCAGAAGATCAGAGGTGTCCTTCTACGACCCTGAAGAAATGACACACCTATACTCATAAAGATTCATTTACAGAAATGTGTCTTATCCTGTATCGGTCAGAAAGAGATGGAGCACAAGCTTTTGGTCCTTTCTCCAATGATTTGGCCCAGGACTTCTACTAGAATAAAATGGGAAACAGAAAACACCACAACATTGGGTAACAATACAACCAAAACGAAAGCTTAGCTCCTATCAGAGCCTTTCTGCACTGTTCTGTAATTTGCCTAACATGCCGGGTGGGGCTACTGTTGGGTCACAGGTAACTCCCTACTCCGGAACTGGCACATAATAGAGACTCTCTCTCCTGTTCACGAGCACCAATAATCTGCATTGTTTTGAGAGTGGGGACTAAGATCACAAGAAGTTTGTACAGAGAGAAATGAGGGGCTGAAGTGTAGGATAATATTATAACAAAGTAATACATCTGTTTTTAGTGGGAGGATATCATATCTGATCGGTTTTGCTTAAAAACCCACCAGAGGCCTATTCTGTTTATACCATGTCCTCATAATTCTACATTATCAGCTCTTAGCATTTAAGAATTATTAGAAACACAGATGTTTAAATATAACCTTGCTTCCAAAAAAATTGGGACTGTGTAAAATGCTTGGGCCTGCCGAGTACTGTTAGGGCCTGCTGGGAACGTCTGGCCGAGTCTCCTGTCAGAGAGATCTTTAACTCCCACCTCCGGCAGAGTTTCGACTGGATCCCGAGGGAGGTTGGAGATATTGAGTCCGAGTGGACCATGTTCTCCACCGCCATTGTCGAAGCAGCCGCTCAGAGCTGTGGCCGTAAGGTTTCCGATGCCTGTCGAGGCGGCAATCCCCGAACCCGGTGGTGGACACCGGAAGTAAGGGATGCCGTCAAGCTGAAGAAGGAGTCCTATCAGGCCTGGTTGGCTTGTGGGACTCCTGAGGCAGCTGACGGGTACCGACAGGCCAAGCGGACTGCAGCCCGGGTGGTTGTGGAGGCAAAAACTCGGGCCTGGGAGGAGTTCGGTGAGGCCATGGAGAAGGACTATCGGCTGGCCTCGAAGAGATTCTGGCAAACTGTCCGGCGCCTCAGGAGAGGGAAACAGTGCCCTACCAACGCTGTTTACAGTAGAGGTGGGCAGCTGTTGACCTCAACTGTGGATGTCGTCGGGCGGTGGAAGGAGTACTTCGAGGATCTCCTCAATCCCGCCGTCACATCTTCCATTGAGGAAGCAGAGGGTGAGGGCTCAGAGGTGGACTCGTCCATCACCCGGGCTGAAGTCACTGAGGTGGTCAAGAAACTCCTAGATGGCAAGGCACCGGGGGTAGATGAGATCCGCCCTGAGTACCTCAAAGGACAAGGCCGAAAACCAATATTAGATGTCCATGATCATCAGGCCCTCAGACATTACTGCATTCAAAACAGACATGATTCTGTAATGGAAATCACTACATGGGTTTAGGAACACTTCCAAAAACCGTTGTCTGTGAACACAGTATGTCGCTGCATCCACAAATGCAAGTTAAAGTTGAAAACACATATAAACAAGATCCAGAACCGCCGCTGCCTTCTCTGGGCCCTAACTCATTTAAGATGGACTGAGGGGAAGTGGAAAACTGTCTTGTGGTCACTGCATCCTCCAGACTGAAGAACATAGGTGACACTGCATCCTCCAGTCTGAAGAGCATCGGTGACACTGCATCCTCCGGACTGAATAGCATTGGTGTCACTGCATCCTCCAGACTGAAGATCATAGGTGACACTGCATCCTCCGGACTGAAGATCATCGGTGACACTGCATCCACCGGACTGAAGAGAATCGGTGACACTGCATCCTCCGGACTGAAGAGCATCGGTGACACTGCATCCACCGGACTGAAGATTATCGGTGACACTGCATCCTCCGGACTGAAGAGCATCGGTGACACTGCATCCACCGGACTGAAGATTATTGGTGACACTGCATCCTCCGGACTGAAGAGCATCGGTGACACTGCATCCTCCGGACTGAAGAGCATCGTCCATTTAAAAGCCAGTATCTGTGATGGTATGGTGGTACATTGGGCACATGGCATGGGTGACTAGCACATCTTTGAAGGCACCATTAATGTTAATATTATACACTGTGTGCACATTTTTTGGAGAGTATTCTGATTGTATCATTATTTCTATACACATTTTCCAACTCCAAACATATAAACTTGAATGCTCATTGAATTTAGTCATTTTCAGGTGATACATATTTGTGTAATGAGGGAGGGTGTGGTGAAAGTTAATTACACCTTATATCAAGGTGTGCAGAATTATTAGGCAGCTTCATGACCTCAAGTAAAACAGGCCAAAAAGTTATTTAACTGACACTATCAAGCAAGCAAATTTATTTACACTCATCTAAAGGATTATTAGGAACACCATACTAATACTGTGTTTGACCCTCTTTCGCCTTCAGAACTGCCTTAATTCTACGTGGCATTGATTCAACAAGGTGCTGAAAGCATTCTTTAGAAATGTTGGCCCATATTGATAGGATAGCATCCTATCAATGCCCACATCCACCGCACAAAGCCATCTGAATGTCTCAACAGAAATCGACACTCATCAGACCAGGCAACATTCTTCCAGTCTTTCATCTGTCCAATTTTGGTGAGCTCGTGCAAATTGTAGCCTCTTTTCTCTATTTGTAGTGGAGATGAGTGGTACCTGGTGGGGTCTTCTGCTGTTGTAGCCCATCCGCCTCAAGGTTGTGCGTGTTGTGGCTTCACAAATGCTTTGTTGCATACCTCAGTTGTAACAAGTGGTTATTTCAGTCAAAGTTGCTCTTCTATCAGCTTGAATCAGTCGGCCCATTCTCCTCTGACCTCTAGCATCAACAAGGCATTTTCGCCCACAGGACTGCCGCATACTGGATGTTTTTCCCTTTTCACACCATTCTTTGTAAACCCTAGAAATGGTTGTGTGTGAAAATCCCAGTAACTGAGTAGATTGTGAAATACTCAGACCGGCCCGTCTGGCACCAACAACCATGCCATGCTCAAAATTGCTTAAATCACCTTTCTTTCCAATTCTGACATTCAGTTTGGAGTTCAGGAGATTGTCTTGACCAGGACCACACCCCTAAATGCATTGAAGCAACTGCCATGTGATTGGTTGATTAGATAATTGCATTAATGAGAAATTGAACAGGTGTTCCTAATAATCCTTTAGGTGAGTGTATATAGCACAATTTATACATTGAAGCAAATATATGAAAGTACAGTAACATAAAAACAAATACTGAAATGAAAACATCAAAACAAATGAAAACATCATAATAAAAAAATACAATAAGAAAACATAAAGATTAAAAATGGGATAAAAACATAGGAAGCTATAAGGCTAAACAGTGGGGTTAGGTTTAAGTGCTCAGTCATAGGCACATGAAAAGAGAAATGTTTTTAACCTGGAATTAAAAATGTATACGTTTGGGGCACGTCTAAGATCTTCTGGTAGTTTATTCCAGTTGTGTACAGCATAAGTGCTAAACATAGTTTCTCCATGTTTAGTTTGGACTCTGGGCTCTACTAGCTGACCTGTGTTCATGGATCTAAGAGCCCTGCTCGGTTTATATTCTTCAAACACATCAGAAATGTATTCGGGTCCTAAACCATTCAGAGATTTATAAATTAAAAGCATCACTTTGTAGTCAGTGTCACTTTGTATCAGAACACCAAGATTAGGCACTTGATCCCTTGTTTTAAGGTGCCTGTGAATCCAGCTCTTTATTAATACTTGTTGGCAAACACAATAATATTTTATCTTGGTTTAATTGTAGACAATTTCGGTTCAACCTGGCATTTATGTGCTCTATACAGTGACACAGAGAGTATATTGAGCTGTTGTCACAAGGTTTGAGAGCTATATATATTTGAGTATCATCGGCAGAGCTGTGGTAGTTAATGTTGTTGTTTTGTAGAATTTGGCCCAGAGGTAGCATATAGAGATTGAAAAGAAGCAGTCCAAGAACTGATCCATGTGGAACTCCGCATGTCATAGCCACCCTTGATTACCAATGGTGACAAAGTAACTCCAGCCATCTAGATAAGATCTGAAACAATCAAGGACTGTCCCGGAGAGTCCTACCCAATTTTCCAGCCTATCTATAAGTGTTCTATGATCTACTGTGTCAAATGCTGCACTGAGATTAACCAGAACTGTTTTTTTAGAAAAAACTGTATTCAGCCGCATATCATTTAAAACTTTAATCAGGGCCGTTTCAGAACTGTAGTGAGGTCGGAATCCTGACTGAATTTTGTCTAAGAGACCGCTTGAGGTCACAAAATTGCTGAGTTGATTGAAAGTCAAAAGTTGTAAAATGCCTTTCAGACGGATGCAACACTCTTAAAATTGCTGAACTATTGATGCGTCCCAGTTGACTACTCACAATCAAATGTTTTGTTGCGAATAGCCAACCTCAGTGCAAAAAATGCATGGAGAGGAAAAGACACATTAACTGCAAAAGACGGTCAAGCCACCAGGAACCCATTATCCTCCAATGTCATCATATTCCAGAACTGCAACCTACCTGGAGTGTCCAGAAGTACAAGGTGTCAAGTTCTCAGAGACATGGCCAAGGTCAAGAAGGCTTAACCCTTTGGCGCGTACGATCACACCGGTGTGATCAATCTAGAGTGGTCCCTGAAGCGTACGATCACACTGGTGTGATTAGAACGTCATATTTAGAACGCACCATTAGCACGCCTGGCTTGTAAAACTCCACTATTATTTACTCACATTTAGCTCAAACAGTGTTTATAACTTTATTTCCTGATTGTAATTGTTTCAAGACCATACTATGATATTAACCAGGTAGAAAGCATTCAAATCGGGACAAGAAGTGTTACTTACGTACCAACAGACAGCCAACACTAATACACAAAAACAAATTATATTAGCGACTACTACCGATCAAAACCATTGCAAAAACTTTCTAGAAGTTACATTCCCCGTTGTATGCATTTTATATAGTTTATTCATTTTCACTGCACTGAATAACTGGTCACGATTTGTTAGCTAGCGGGCAGCTGATGTTTGCTAGCGGTTAGCTGACATTTTCTAGCTAGCTACAGTAATAAATCAACCAACTTTTGCAGCTCTTAGAATTCCAGTCAACGAGAGAAGCTTGCAATGCAATGCATGTAGTGTTCCTTACCTAGCAAGGTGACTGTTCAAATGCTGGCGTGAGTTCAAATGCTGGAGAGTACTGAAGTCACGTGCAAAAAAACTCATGCTGGGGGGTCGGTAAGGAATATTTGAAACTCACGCGTGAAAAGGTTAAAGAAGACCACCACGGAATAAGATTCACAAGTTGAAGCGTATAGATTGGGCAAAGAAATACCTGAAGACAGATTTTTCAAAGCTTTTATGGACAGATGAAATGAGAGTAACTCTTGATGGACCAGATTGATGGGCCCGTGGCTGGATCACTAATGGACACAACACCACTTTGAGTCAGGCACCAGCAAGGTGGAGGAGGGATACTGGTATGGGCTGCTATTATTAAGGATGAGGTTGTTGGACCTTTTTGGGTTGAAGGTGGACTGAAACTGAACTCCCAAACCTACTGCCAGTTTTTTTAAGATGGTTTCTTGAAGCAGTGGCACAGGAAGATGACCTCAGCATTCAAGAAGGTCATGATCTTCATGCAGGACAATGCTCCGTCACATGCATCCAAGTACTAAGCCAACTTCCAGAAGCCTTTATTTCTAAAGACTGATGCTAGGCGTTAGGGTTTGGGGGCGGTGCTTTCCCAAGCCCAAGTAGGAAATCTCTGACCTATTGCGTTTGCTAAACAAGCTTGCAGGCCTTTTTAGAAACATGGTACAGCTCCATGAAGCTTGAATTTTTTGCATTGAAGTGGGCTGTTACAGAGAAATTCAGATAATACTTGTTAGGAGCTCCTTGTACAGTATGTACTGATAACCCATTGCTTCTGTAAGTGCTATTTAAATAAGACTAAATTAGGGGCCTCCCAACTGGCTTCAACTGATCTTACTCTAATGTACTGCCCGGGGGTATGTGAAGGCTGTATGTGAAGGCTGGGCCACTAGTGGAGGTGGGGTTGAGCGAAGCTGAGGAGCAGGTGAGAAAAGTTTCATATGTGCAAGGGGAGATTTCTGCTTTTCCAGGATGTTCGCCGGGTGACCTGATCATAGTGCAGAAACAGAATCCAGTCATCAGACGTTCCTGACACACTGGGAGAAGGCTACAGCCTCAAGATTAAGCCACAGGTGGAGGAAGGAGATGCATCAGCAGGTGCTGCCATAGTGTTTCCAGAAAAAGGATCCTGGTTAGCATGACAACCATGGGCACCAAGGGGTGGAGCGCACCTTACAACTTCTACAGTCTCGATTCTATTAGCGGGGCATGTCCAAGGACATGGAGAGATGGTGCCGAGAGTGGAAGCAGTGTATCTTAGCTAAAGCGGTTCAACCAAAAGTCAAACCCTTTATAGAGAGCCTTCAGGCCTCTCATCCACATGAAGTTTTCGCTAGTTTCACTGTGTTAAAGCCAGCTAGTGATGTGAGGGAGAACTTTCTTGTTATAACTGATGTATTTTCAAAGTACACACAAGCGTTTCCAACTAAGGATCAGTGGGCCAGCACTGTGGCAGACCTTTTGGTTAAGCACTGGTTTCATTCGTTTGGGCCCCCTAGTCAGATTCATTCAGACCAGGGGTGAAACTATGAGAGCAATCTGATCAAACAACTCTGTCAGCTGTACGATATACAGAAAAGTCACACCAGCCCCTATCGTCTTCAGGACAACGCGCAGTGTGAGCGCTTCAGCCGGACCCTCCACGACCATGTATAACCATGTGCAGCAGCGACTAACTGCAAAGAGGAACCTCCAGGATCTGTGCTATCAAAGTGAGTGATCCACCACTGCAGGACTGAGAAATGGTTTGTACCAGGAATCATTCAGTCCGAGGACAAGATCCAGGACAAATGGGACCCAACACCTTATCAGGATGTATAATGCCCAGAGGGCAAGGGAGTGGTGTATGGTATTGCCACGTGAGGACAAGAGGGGCTGATCCAGCAGGTGCACCAAAAGGAACTGAAAAGTATCCAAGCAGGTGGTCAACGAGAGGAAGGGGACCAGAATAGTGAATCCATGGAGGGGGTGGATGAAGAGGATCATAAAGGATGTGACTTTGAGCCTACAGGAGTTGGAACTGGGACAAGTGAACCTCGATAATGTTTGTAACTGACGAATGTTTGTAACTTTGCCAGTGTCAGGGAGACGTGGCTGGGAGAGACAGTGGATTGAGGGAGCTGGGAACGAGTATAACTCACCAGTGTAGGAAGGTATAGGATTTTAACTGTGTTTAAATGAAGTTGGTATTAAAATGTAAGGTTTGAAGGTGTTGTTGTTTTGAAACGAATTAGGAGAAGTTTTTTGGGGGGTTTATTTCTGTCTAGTCCACTTGAACAGCTGTGTGGTAATTCAGGCAAAATATCTGGGGTTGCCTTGGCGGGTGGACTTGTTTCTTTTTCTCTACATGTTAAATGTTTAGTTTCTTTGGTATTTTGTTTGTCACCACTTCTTTGGTCTTTCCCCTGATCAGCTACACCTGAGAAGGGGGACAGTTGTGTAGAGGGAAGGGGTGAGTCATAGGTATCCACCCGTTTTCATTAACTGTGTGTTGTTTCCCAAGAGATGTGAATCTATCAATACTATTTCTAATGAGTGTCAGTGTGCCATTTACTAATGAGTGTTCTATCACAAGTCTGTTATCTTTCCACCATTGTTACCATAAGTGTGCTCAGATTGCAGAGTTAACAGTTTCTCACCCTGCTATAACCCCGGTGTGTTGCTCTTAGGTGCGGCCTAATAGGGGTTGAGTGTGCTTTCATTGTGAATAAACTTTGGCAGTATGGAAACCTTGTGTGTGTCACTCATTTGACAGACCTGTTTAACTTGTTCCGAGGACATCTCACAGAACAAAAAGGGGCGTTGTACAGTGTACACAGGTTTTAAAAAAATGTGGAAAGCAACAAGGAAAAATACATTTTGAAGAATAATCTCAAACAGCAATAGCAGTTGATTATTTCAAGGTACTCATCTCACAGGACAGTCAGCAAATTACTATGGGTTGTTCTGGATTGGATCCTGGGCTATACTGGGCTATAGTGGTGAGTTTACCAATGGATTGTGTCAGACTGTCACTCTGAACAAGAGACCACAGAAGATCAGAGGTGTCCTTCAACGACCCTGAAGAAATTACACACCTACACTCATAAAGATTAATTTAGAGAAATTTGTCTTATCCTGTATCGGTCAGAAAGAGATGGAGCACAAGCTTTTGGTCCTTTCTCCAATGATATGGCCCAGGACTTCCACTAGAATAAAATGGGAAACAGAAAACACCCACACATTGGGTAACAATACAACCAAAACGAAAGCTTAGCTCCTATCAGAGCCTTTCTGCACTGTTCTGTAATTTGCCTAACACGCCGGGTGGGGCTACTGTTGGGTCACAGGTCACTCCCTACTCCGGAACTGGCACATAATATAGACTCTCTCTCCTGATGCCTGTTCTGAACATTATGAAGAGACGCCATATTCTCCTCATCTCTCTCTCTGTTCACGAGCACCAATAATCTGCCTTGTTTTGAGAGTGGGGACTAAGATCACAAGAAGTTTATACAGAGAGAAATGAGGGCCTGAAGTGTAGGATAATATTATAACAAAGTAATACATCTGTTTTTAGTGGGATGATATCATATCTGATCGGTTTTGCTTAAAACCCGGCCAGAGGCCTATTCTGTTTATACCATGTTCTCATGATTCTACATTATCAGCTCTTATCATTTAAGAATGATTAGAAACACAGATGTTTAAATATAACCTTTTTCCAAAAAATGTGGGACTGTGTAAAATGCTAATAAAAACAGAAGGCAATGATATGCAAATCATTTCACCCTATAATTAATAAAAAATAGTACAAATGTTACAAAGAAAAGTTGAAACTGAGAAATGTTATTGTTTTTGGAAAAATACATGCCCATTTTGAATTTGATGTCAGCAACACATTTCTAAAAAGTTGTGACCGGGTCATGTTTACCACTGTGTTGTATCACCTTTTCTTAACAACACTCTGTAACCGTTTGGGAACTGAGGAGACCAACTTCTGTAGTTTTGAAAGTGAAATGTTTTCTTAAACTTGCTTGATATAGGATTTCAGTTGCTCAACAGTTTGGGGTCTTTGTCATATTTTTCATTACAAAACGCGCCAAATGTTTTCAATGGGTGACAAGTCTGAACTGCAGGCAGGCCAGTTTAGCACCCAGACTCTTTTACTATGGAGCCATGCTGTTGTGCAATTATTATTTGTCAGACCACAGGACAGTTTTCAATTTCACCTCAGTTAAATGAGCTCAGGCACAGAGAAGGAGGCAGCAGTTCTGGATCTTGTTTATATATGGTTTCTTCTTTGCATGGTTGAGTTGCATTTGTGGATGCAGACAACACAGACAACGGTATTTGGAAATGTTTGTGAGCCCACGCAGTGATGTCCACTACATAATCATGTCTGTAATGCAATGCTGTCTGAGGGTCAGAAGATGATGGCCATCTAATAATGGTTTTCGGCCTTGTCCGTTCTCCAGATTCACTGAATTTTTTAAAGATATTATGTACACGTAGATGAGATCCCCAAACACTTTGCTATTTTACAATGTTATTCTTAAATTATGCACTATTTGCCTCCCCGTCTTTACCTCTGAAAGACTCATCCTCTCTGGGATGCTTTTTATACCCAATCATATTACTGACCTGTTGCCAATTAACCTAATTAGTTGTGAGATGTTCCACCAGGCTAATGTTTTTAGCATTAAATAACTTTTCCAATCTTTTGTTGTCCCAACTTTTTTGAAACATATTGTTGGCATCAAATTCAATGTGGGCATATGCTTTTCAAGAAACAATAAAATTTCTCAGTTTCAACATTTGATATGTTGTGTTTGTACAGGTATAATATTCTATTGAAAATAGGGTTTTAAATGGTTTGCACATCATTGCATTCTGTTTTACAAAGTGTCCCAACATTTTTAGATTGTCTTGTTTTATTTTAGTCCCATGGTATAAAGATGCATTTCTGAAGACTCAGTGAACTATCATTTGTATCTCTTAATAATGACAAACCCAAGCAAAAAGTTTTTTTTTATCAATTTGATAAACAGTTTTACTGTTTAATTTCTGAGCTAATGTTTGACAAAAGCATGACAAAGTTTGTGGGACATACAGTGGGGCAAAAAAGTATTTAGTCAGCCACCAATTGTGCAAGTTCTCCCACTTAAAAAGATGAGAGAGACCTGTAATTTCCATCATAGGTACACTTCAGCTATGAGAGACAAAATGAGAAGAAAAAAAATCCAGAAAATCACATTGTAGGATTTTAAATGAATTCATTGGTAAATTCCTTGGTAAAATAAGTATTTGGTCACCTACAAACAAGCAAGATTTCTGGCTCTAACAGACCTGTAACTTCTTCTTTAAGAGGCTCCTCTATCCTCCATTCATTACCTGTATTAATGGCACATGTTTGAACTTGTTATCAGTATAAAAGACACCTGTCCACAACCTCAAATAGTCACACTCCAAACTCCACTATGACCAAGACCAAAGAGCTGTCAAAGGACACCAGAAACAAAATTGTAGACCTGCACCAGGCTGGGAAGACTGAATCTGCAATAGGTAAGCAGCTTGGTGTGAAGAAATCAACTGTGGGAGCAATTGTAAGAAAATGGAAGACATACAAGACCACTGATAATCTCCCTCGATCCGGGGCTCCACGCAAGATCTCACTCCCCGTGGGGTCAAAATGATCACAAGAACGGTGAGCAAAAATCCCAGAACCACACAGGGGGACCTAGTGAATAACCTGCAGAGAGCTGGGACCAAAGTAACAAAGGCTACCATCAGTAACACACTACACCGCCAGGGATTCAAATCCTGCAGTGCCAGACGTGTCCCCCTGCTTAAGCCAGGAAACATGTCCAGGCCCGTCTGAGGTTTGCTAGAGAGCATTTGGAGGGTCCAGAAGAGGATTGGGAGAATGTCATATGGTCAGATGAAACCAAAATAGAACTTTTTGGTAAAAACTCAACTCGTCGTGTTTGGAGGAGAAAGAATGCTGAGTTGCATCCAAAGAACATCATACCTACTGTGAAGCATGGGGGTGGAAACATCATGCTTTGGGGCTGTTTTTCTGCAAAGGGACCAGGACGACTGATTCGTGTAAAGGAAAGAATGAATGGGGCCATGTATCGTGAGATTTTAAGTGAAAACCTCCTTCCATCAGCAAGGGCATTGAAGATGAAACATGGCTGGGTCTTTCAGCATGACAATGATCCCAAACACACCGGCCGGGCAACGAAGGAGTGGCTTCGTAAGAAGCATTTCAAGAAGCATTTTGCCCCACTCTATATATACATCTTGTACCTATGATGAAAATTACAGGCCTTTCTCATCTTTTTAAGTTGGATAACTTGCACAATTGGTGGTTGACTAAATACTTGTTTGCCCCACTGTATATATACATCTTGTCTACCTAATGAGATGACATTAGAGCTAATTCATTGAAATTAAAATAACAACAAATAAAGGTTTGGCTAGCTTTTCTTTGTTATTCGAAGAATCAACTTTGGAACCACAAGTGAATTGTGTACCATCAATTACTAATAAAGGACATATAAAGAATCATTACATATACTGTCGATTCCTTTCCAGAACAAATGTAAGATGAATAAAGAACAATGTAGTACAAGGAATCCAAAGAACTGTTGTTGTATATTTTAGAACCATTACATATAGGTTACATCTAGAACTGATATGAGAACCATGAATAACCATTTTAATGATGTCTCCGAAGCACTATTATTGGATATATCAACAACCATTATGTAGGTTCAATTCTGGACAGATATAAGATCCACAAAGGACCGTTGTTAGTGAAGTCTCCAAAGAACCAATGTGAGATAAGATGAGGAGCATACAAATTAAGGTCTACTTAACCAATATGGGATCTTAGAAGAACCCGTTACAAATGGGTCTGCTAGGATCCAACATGGGACCTCTGAAACCAATATAATTAATGATTGATTCTTTATGTACTGCCATGAAGAAACATAAATGGTTCCTTCTACAACCATTTAATGTTAGTTCCAAGTTACACTATATGGTTCTCTTGACCCAACACTGACAGAGAAGCTTGTTTATACCACACTTCGGACACATTCCACACTTTGATAATTTGTAACAGTAATCCTGTGTTATCATCCTGAGCTAGACTCCATAACTCTGAAGAAGACATATATACAATAGACTCTTGTAGTTCATATTTTAACAAAAGACAATAGAGGTGAAGGTAAAGTTTTGGGGAAACATTGAACATTTTTTATCGATTAATGCTGAACAACTTGGAGCAAATCTGCCAAGATGAATAGGCTGAAATCATTCTGGACTACTGTGTGCAAAACAGACTGTTAAAGCTGTAATGGCTTTGAAAGGTGGTTCTACCACATCTTAATGTGTAGTGGTTGAATACTGACTCAAGCATCCTATTTCAGTATTTTATTTTACTTACAAGTATTTCTCAACAACAAACCAATTTACAATAATAGATTCAGAGTCAGTGTTTACAAACAGAACAACATTTGTAAAGTTTTAGAATTGTTCAGGGGTTTGAATACTTTCGCAAAGGCACTGCAGTAATGAAACATTTCTGTGAGATTGTGTTCTCAGTCAACATACCTCATAAAACAAGTGTACAATATTTAATTAAAAAAAAATATTGCACCCATTGGTTATTGTCAATCTCTTACTTGATTATATGTATTTGCAATCTTTAAGTCTTTGTCCACAATCAAGTGCAGTCGTCTGTTGTTGATGTCTCTGTATTAATCAGAGACAGTTGTGGTGTTGTTACTCTCAACTTCAGTCGTTGTAACATCAGGGTTGTATCTGTACTTGTATCCGTAGGGCCGTAGATGGTAGGTGAAGTAATCCAGCATGTACATCTGTACAGGATAGATATAGTGGAATGACACAGCATGATCTGAACAACATTCTGGGCCCTGGGGGAAAGAACAATTGTCTTATTGAGTATATAATGAAACCTGTCAAGAACATGATCAAGCAGAAACTACAAAGCCATGAGTAAATATTTGCTAGTCAATCTGTATGTTCATAATCCACTGTGAATGCCAAACCCTAAGCACCAATGACACCTCTCTCATATACACATGATTAGAAGAGCATTACACGTTGCTCTGAAACTAATGGTAACATGATTTATTGAGTAAGAGTACAGGTGATTAGGTTTAGGCTACACTTACTTCTCTGGGTTTGTAGTGGTCATATATGAGATACCAGGGCCGTTTCCTAGGTTGCTGTTTGATCAGGTACTTGTCTGGTGGGTAGGGGTGAAACGTCTGTCTTCCCTTCACATCTCTCGAGTCCCCGGGCTCTACATTCATGGTCTCCATACACTTCCCCAGAGCCATGTCTTCTATGGTGGAGAAATGGGTACATTTCCCTTTGTCAAATCCTTCAATAAATCGTTTGAGGGCTTCTTTACTGAGAACATAGCCAGCTCCACCACTCATGTAACCCTGATGTACGAATGGGGCAAACCTTCGCCCAAAATACACAGGCTTCTTTGGGTCTTGTTTGGACAAGATGTGGCGGAGGTTTTCAATAACCACAAACGTGTCATCGTCGGCTTTGAGAAACCAGTCGTAGTCATTTTGGTGGTGTTGGTAGATGTACTGGAAGGCCCTGATTGTCTTCCAGTAAAGCTGGTCTCGTCCCTCAGAGACGTTGAGTCCCACTGTGGGGAAATCTGTCTCCACTGAGCTCATGTACAAGATCTTGTTACATCGTTTGGCCCAAGTTGCCCGAATGTGTTTGGCTCTAGACTCCAGGTTTCTGGGTCCAGTCATGATCCAACATAGTACTCGAACATTCTGGGACAGAGTGCTTTCATTCTTGTCTGGATGAGAACATTTGAACATCAATAATGGAACATTCATCATTTTCATTACATCATCTTAGCAAGAGAAAACCTTAATGTATGGTTTAAATAAAAAATCATACATTTAGCATTAAGTTCAATAAAAATACTAAATAAAATGTTAGTTACCTACCAAACAGAATGTTTTTTGGTGAACTGGTATGACCCAGAGGAAAAAAAGCTGGTTCTGCTGTACTGGGGTCAGAGTACACAATGTAATGCATGTACAGAAATCCTACACACAGCCCAGTCACAAAGAACACATGAGAACGTGTGATTCCCATCCCCATCTTTCAGACCAAACCCTATGAGAAAAGATGGGAAAGATAAAATACATGTTTATGTCCAGTCTGACAAGATAAAAACATGCAGTACCTCTCACAATTATTAATCTTGGACTTCTCCACATTAAATTAACACTCTATTAGCTGTTTTAGCCACTTAACACTAGAAAGTCCATTGTGCACAGTCCTGTGAACAAAAAGTGAACAAAACAATCTAAAAATTATTCAAAATGTATTACAAATACAAAACAGAAAACAATTGATTGTATAAGCACTTATTGCATGGGTACCTTTGATGCACACCATCTTTCATTCCTTTCATAAATTTACGCAAAACAAAATGCCAAGCAAACGCACAATTGAAAGTGGTGGAACAAGGGAACCGTTTCTCAAACATAACTAAGTTATTTGGGAAGTCATTTCTGAAAATGTGTGAATGGAATTGTGGAAATAATACAGACACACAATTTTCAATGTCATTGTTCCTTCCACTGTGAATTCATCCTACTTGTCCAACTGTCCTATATTGTAGATGTTAAAGTACAAATAAGACCACAGCAACTTTTTCACTTAAAGTACAGATCTTCTAAGATGCAGATAATTTTCCTAAACCAATTTCATTGGAATTATGCAATCCCAGTTCTTATCCAAGTATTAACCACCCAACTATTTCTGCCGACAGGCACTTTCCAGCGAGAGCTTGTGGACGCACAACCTCCCAATGTAGTGGCGCTTTAGAGGGGGATTGGCATTATACATTGGTTTTAAGTACCTTTTACAGGCTATTAACCATGTAACGGAATCTCACTCAATGTATTTTCTGTCTTGTATTTCCAGGGCTGTTTCTGTCAGCACTGTCCCGGCTCAATGTGGCACTGGATGCACAGGACACCTACTAGGTGGTACTGTCACAGTTCAAGGAAGGCATGACATGAGGCGCAGAGCGAGAGAAGGGTAACATTCTTTTAATGTTTTTTGTAAAACAAAACAACAAAAGCGCTGGCAAACCGCAAACTGCGGCACAACACAACTGGCACAAACAATTATCCACACCAGGTGTGGAAACTGCTGGACTTAAATAGAGTCCCTAATTAGAGGCAACGACGGGCAGCTGCCTCTTATTGGGGACAATCAAAAATACCAGCACAGAGATGCCTAAAGGCATAGAAATGCCAAGAGGCCTCCAGCCAGGTCAGCATAGGCGGCGGGGTTGGGAGACCGACCCCCCCCCCCCCCCCCCCATTCTGAGGAAAACTATGATTTGTCCTCCCAATTTGTCTCCGCCCAAAATATCACTGTAAACATGTCATTTCAATAAAATGAATAAGACGCAATGAAGTCACTTGTGCTGATTATAGACACTTTACACCGTGTTTTTAAGTTTCAAAAGATTGCGATCCTCTGCCCTTTTCCTCAATGATTTGATCCACTGCCCACCCATCAGAAATTGACAGTCGTTGGTGGCTGACTTTCAGTAAGTAGTTGAAAAGGATGTTAGATATTTATTCATTTCTACCACTCAATACAATGATAAAACACATTTCTAACCGTCACCTTCCTTCATTTTCGTCAACATTGAATTACAGTTCACACTTTATGTTGGTTAGCAGTTAGCTGATGTTTGCTAGCAAGCTAATGTAACATCAACCAGTGTTTGCAGCTGTTTGAATATGAGTCAATGAGAGATGCTTGCCTTGCAATGTATGTAGTCTTCCTAATCTGGCAAGATAACTGTGTCCCTGTCAACCATCTGAAAGGCACTCAATGCACGTAACTAACATGATGTTAATCCAATCAGTTAGTTTTATGTTGGTTTATTTTAGGTTGTTCACACACACAGTAACGAGAAAACCGATGGTGCAAACTGAAACAGTAGGACAGCACTACTTTTGATGTCCCCCTCAAGAATTGCTCTTGAGAAAATGTCATGCCATTGTCCCCTCTACAATTGTTACACCATGGTTCCTATATAACTGAAGGTTTACCTAGCTTAGATTTCCAAGTTCTTCATTGGTCTTGTACTAAGTGTGACACTCTGATTGCAAGCATAATAAATGGGAGCATATAAGTTGAACCATTTTTACCTTGTGACTAAAGGTCAGCTTGAATCTTTTTGGCATTTCATCAAGGTGCTTTCTCCACCATTCGAGCAGTCCTTTACAACATAACATGTTTTGCTGGTTGAGGGTCAGACTGATTCTCAGCTTCAAACATTCTGTCAGGCTGCCAACCTTATCCATTCCTGGTAGCCTGAAACAATTTCACATTAATACTAGAGACCTACTTGTGGACGATCAACATAATTCGATTTTGCTTTAGTTTGTGTTTCTGTCATCAGCATTATATGGTTATCTGTGATGTCTCTAAATATGGATGATTTAAGGTTGTCTTTAAATCAGTGCATATCACATTGATTTGATGTCAGCAATACATTTCAAAAAAGCTGGGACAGTGGCATCGAAAGACTGGAAAGGTTGTGTAATGCTAAAAAAGCCTGGTGGAACATCTCACAATATATTAGGTTAATCGGCAACATGCAAGTAACATCTGTGCTGGCAAATAGTACAACAATTTGAGATAAAAATATGTTAACCTAAAATTGCAAAGACTTCGGGGATCTGATCATCTGCGGTACATAATATAATTAAAAGATTCAGAGAATCCAGGGAGAGATCTCTGTTCAAAAGGGACAAGGCCGAAAACCAATACCGGATGTCTGTGATCTTCGGGCCCTCAGATGGCACTGCATTAAAAACAGACAATTCTGTAGTGAACATCACTGGATGGGCTCAGGAACACCTCCAAAAAAGATTGCCTGTAAACACAGTACATCGCAGCATCCACAAATGCAAGTTAAAACTCTAGCATGCAAAGAAGAAACCAAATATAAATAAGATCCAGAAACACTGCTATCTTCTCTGGGCCCTAGCTCATTCAAGATGGACTGAGACTTAGTGGAAAACTGTCCTGTGGTCTGAAAAATCTTAATCTGAAATTATTTTTGGGAATCACGCCCCATCCTTCGGACTAAAGAGGAGAGGGATCATCCGGCTTGTTATCAGCCCACAGTGCAAAAGCCAGCATCTGTGATGGTACAGGGGTGCATTAGTGCACATGGCATGGGTGACTTGCACATCTCTGAAGGAACCATTAATGCTGAACAATATATACTGGAGTTGGAGCAACATATGCTGCCATCCAGACAAAGTCTTTTTCAAGGAAGGTCTCACTTATTTCGGCAACACAATGCCAAAACACATTCTGCACGTATTACTACAGCATGGCTCCATAGTAAAAGAGCTTGGGTGCTAAACTGGCCTGTTTTCAGTCCAGACCTCTCACCAATTGAAAACATTTGGCGCATTATAAGTGTAAAATACGACAAAGGAGGCCCCGAACTTTTGAGCAGCTGAAATCCTATATCAAGCAAGAATGTCAAAACTACAGCAATTGGTCTCCTCAATAACACACTCAACACATACAGAGTGTTGTTAAGAAGAGGTGATGCAACAGAGTGGTAAACATGCCCCTGTCCCAACTTTTTTCAAACGTGTTGTTGGCATCAAATTCAAAATGGGCATGTATTCTTCCAAAACAAATAACGTTTCTCAGTTTCAACATTTGATATGTTGTCTTTGCACTATTGTCAATTAAATATAGTGATTAAATAATGTGCACATTATTGCAAACTGGTTATCTTTGCAAGTGTCCCAACATGGAAACGGGGTTGACATGATGGGTGGATCATGGAGTGTTACACTTAGCCTCTGTGGTTGTCTGTCATGAGGAATGCAAGTGGCCAAAATTGTGAAATTAGGGTGTGGCTCCAAGCAGTTTAGCTGTGAACAGAGGTGGAGATAAAGGTTTGTGTCATTTACATTGGTGAGTGACAATAAGAATGAAACTGATTCTATACGGTCTGAGGGATTTATTGTGCTCAACCAATACAGCAACGCCCTTTTTAATCATCATCATGATTCACCACTCACATGCCATCCCTCCCCCTCCAAAAATTTACATTTTACCCCTTGACAGTGACAGGTTTTAAAGAGTACAATTTGCAGAGGCACTTCCAGAGCAAGCATGCAGCGAAATACAAAAACTGTCAACCGATGCTACAATTCAACAAGTCCAAGCGCAGATGCAGCCTCACTGATGTGCCCTAAAAATGTATTTCTTGGCTCTGGGCTGACCCCAAGCACGTAGTACAAAAAATATACTGTATGAAGTTAGATGACTGCAATTTTACCAACATTTGGCCAGAAGAGGACTGGTCACCCCTCTGAGCCTGGGTCCTCTCTAGGTTTCTTCCTAAAATTCGACCTTCTTAGGGAGTTTTTCCTAGCCACTGAAATTCAACACTACTGTTGTTTGCTCCTTGGGGTTTAAGGCCGGGTGTGTCCGTAAAGCACTTTGTGAGAACTGCTGTTGTAAAAAGGGCTTTATAAATACATTTGATTGATTGATTTGCTTTGAGTGAAAATCTTCAGAAGTGATTTCATAGACTTATGTCTGCCCTAATAACTATTATACCTATATAACTGTTATACACTATACCTTATGTAATGTAGCTCACTCTGTTGATTTGAAAGTTACGTTTTGAGAAGCTATGTTTGGAGAGGGTTCAACAAGGCCTATATTGGACAGAATACCATCCCCACTGTGAAGCATGGTGGTGGCTCACTGATGAGCTTTAAAGGCACACCCATTTTCATTTGAGCACAACTGTATGTGTCGTATGTGGGTGATTAGGACTTTAATTTATACCATGCCTGCAACCTCTCTCCACGTTCCCCCCTTGCCATTCTGTTCCTTGTCGTCCACTTTGTAAGTCCTTGGGCTAAGTCCATCTGCACTAATCCGTCGGCTCCCAGGCACCTGCCACTCCGCAATCACCGTCACGTAGTATTCCAGCCCATGGCTAAGTGTCAGTTTGTACAGCCCACCACCCACACAAACTTACAACATACATGACAGGCATGGTATAAATTGCAGTTCTAATCACCCACATACGATATATGCACAGGCAAATACCGTGGGTTGGTGCCTGGAGATATGGATATACCCTAATTTGTTAACTATCAAAACATTTTTGAATCTTCTATTCTCCCCTCATTCTTACCTTTCAAACTGATATTTCCATCCATATGAATTAAACTCCTCGAACAATAAGGCATGTGCAACATGTGTTTTCCACTGGCTCATTACATTTCACTAATTTCATGCTTTCATTATGTGCACAATGCTGCACTTAAAATGTTAATAAATAGGTCTAATTGTAGGTAAAATCAACATTGTAAGTCAAACATTATGATATGTCCCATTAGCCTTATTTGATATGGTGATATGTTTAGACTACTATAGGTTAATGAGTAAATATCTGTGATTGGTAAATTTGACAATAACTATACACAACTGTTATTCAAATGATATGAATGTGACTAAAACTGAAAGTTATTTTAGTATAATATCATGTGATCGATGACATCCAAAGCTTCATTTGACCAAGTTCTTTTCAAACCGGACCACAATACCCTACAGTGCACAAATGACCTAATACCGAATCAACACGTCTGATACTGTGGCGCAACCGTACTATTCCAGACTGATGTTTACATGGTTACAGTTTGATCCTACCTGTTTCAGGTAAAATGATTTTGTTGAATGCAAAATGTCAGCCTCTCTTCCATTATTCCATTATTCATTAATCCTTACCACCTTGCTACACTACTCCCTTTGTACTACCGGAGTCTGACACTGCCTTGCTAAGTCCGATAATGGACGCTTTCAGTTGTTACAGGTACCTGTCTACCTCGGGAAACTCACTGCTCCTATCCCTGCATTTCAGGTGCACGTGCACCTTGCACATTCTGTTTGCCTTCATTGCACATCAAGCGTTGCTATCGTACTTGCATTTGTACACACACAACTATTATCACTTGTAACATTACACTATACTTAATAATTGTAAATGTTCTACCCTCCTCTATTTGACTTAATTGCACATTTAGTATTGCCATTTGTGCTGCATGTGCCTTCATTGCACATCTATACATTCCACTTATACATTCCACGTAATATTTTATTTACTTAATACTTGTACATTATCTGCCCTGTCTTATTTGCACTTCTGGTTAGATGCTAACTGCATTTCGTTGTACTGTACTTGTACTTATTCAATTACAATAAAGTTGAATCTAATCTAATCATTACTCCGTATGCACCGATAATGACTGAGGTAAGGGCTGGTTGCCACGATTCCCACAAAAATGTGTACCGCTCTGCGCTAAATACAACATTTCTAAATAAACATGTGACGTTACATGTTGTACAACAGATGTCTGTGCTGTGCATTGTGTTGGAAAGCTTCGAGCAATAAAGCGTTTTTGTGAAACAAGCCTCAATGGTTCAGAAAGACTCAGTTTCCCAGGCGCATTTAATAAAATAACTTGAACTATAACCAAAAGAAACACTTCAAATGAGATGGGACAAAACAACTGAAACATAAGGCATATGCCAAACAAAGACCAACAAGAACATTTAGAATAATTTTTTAAATTGTGTAATTCAAACATAATCTCTCTTCATTTTTAGATAAAATGTTGAGGCTCTAGCTAGCAGGAATTGATAGTTAGCACATAATTTCCAATCCATCTACCATGACAATTGGTCACGTATACTGGAAAAAATTGGCTTGCCTGTTCACAAAAGATTTGTCCTGGTCTTCTCGTTGAAGTATGGAGCAACATCGACTTAAACCAAAAGTGAGTTTTATAAGCAAGAGAACAAATAAAGAACCTCCTACTGTACCTGTACACAAGGAATGTTATCACACCGGTTTATTAACTGGTTTCAAAGTTCATAAATAAAGAAACCATAGACAGGACACATTCACTGGGAGAACAGAGGCCATTTAATATATGTCAGGACTCAGCCCTCCTGAGCTGTTTGTCTGTCATTACATCTCCCCGCGTACCGGTCTCCTTGTTCCCGGCACTCCATGAAGGCACCACCACTGATCCTGAGCACCTGCATCAGTCTACACACCTGGGGGGCTGATTGCCACTCTCCCTATAAATAGGAGAGTTCTGCTTTCAGTCCCTGCCGGATTATTGTACAGCCACGTAATTATTACCGTGTTCTCTACCTAATTAAGCAAGCTATTCTATTCCCCGAGTATCCTGTTTTTGTTATCTTCTGCTCACTGTGTTTTTCCTCCGTTCGTTTCCAGCCCCTTGTTCCGAGACCCGTCCTGTACCTCCCTCCCAACCACCTTTCTGCTTCCCGTATCGACCTTTGCCTGGACTGACTCCCCGCTCTGTTGACCGAACCCTGCCTGACCTTTTGACCATTCTTGCCTCCCGGACTTCGTACCACTGCTACCCACTATCAACCCTCCAACAATACATTCATACCCGCCTACGTAATTCTTACGAATCTCCACTATCATCTCCGACTACTACGATACACATCATCATTGTCCTTTTACCCCGGTGTCTGTATCTGCTTCTGGATCTTACCTCTGTCCTGAGTCCCGGGAATCATGACAATATAGGGTAGCTTGGGGTTAAACGCCTCCCTAGGTTAAACGATCCCCCACACCCGTAATTATCCACCAAACCACAAAATGATGGCAAATTTGATTTCCACACATTCCTTGGTTGCCACTATTCTTGTTCATCTAGAAAATTTAGTTGAATCATCTCAACTTAGCAAGAAATTCCACAAAAACTATCTGGACATAAGTTGATCTTAGTTTTTGTCATTTAGAAAACATTGTCATGCGTTGTGAAGAAGGTAGACTTCTAAACTGAGTTTTGATATGTCAATAGGAAAGGCTAAGTAATTATAATCTTTGGGGGAAAAATTTGAATACTTTTTTACAGCAATCCTGTTTTTTGTGTTGATCCTGTTTGGGGCTAAACACCCCCTCTCCTTTGGGGAAAAATGCCCCGGTGGGTATTTTACCCCTGAGAATATATTCGTAAAATACAACAAAATTACAACAAGAATTTGCTGAAATATAACAGAAACTCCCATTTACATAATTTGGCATTTGATTAAGATGCAATAACATAGAATCATTCTGCCCAATATAATTTTTTAAAATTAATTTGTATGATTATAGTCAATATATTCATATAAAAATCTGACCAATCAAGGCTTTTTTTTGGTCAGAAAATATAGATTTCCCTTAAGGGGGCATTTTACCCCAAGTTACCCTATACCTGAACAAAATCAAAAATAGAAAACTGGATAAAAGGACTGGGATAACAGAAAAAAACTGAAGAATAGACAGGACAAAACAATGTTACCTAAGGTAAAAACAAAGACCAACAGGGAACAATGGGGAAGCTGGATCTTAAATAGGGTTTGTGATGATGGAAAACAGGTGCTAGCAATTAATGAAGAAAACAGGTGTTTGTGGTTAAATATGGGAACGAGGGTGTTCTGGCACTGGCGCTCTGCCCTAGCAGCTGTTTTCCTTGTTTTCTGGCTGGTGCCTCACCTTTGGTGGGTGGGGTGGGGGGGGGGGGGGGGGGGGGGGGGGGGGTAGTGTCACATTCAGGCCATGGAGCCTTGCAAAAAGGTCTCCGTGAGCAACCAGAACAGCCGAGCCTGAAAACATGAACAAGGACCAGAAGGGGTCAGCTTTGCACCGGGGCTGACGAATGGACGGTGGGGACAGTGCAGGAACTCATTGGCAGCTGCCGGGCCGGGCGTCCTCTTCGTACTTCTGGATCCGCCTCCATGGGGTCCCGCGCCGGAGCCGGTACAATGTAGTTTCCTGAAGATTGCAGGCACCCCTCACAACTGACGAATCCGGTTGCTGGTATTCCTCTGCTGGGGCAGAGTGTCCCTTCTCTTGTGGATGATCAACATAATTAGATTTTGCTTTAGTTTGTGTTTCTGTTATCAGCATTATATGGTTATCTGTGATGTCTCTAAATATGGATGATTTAAGGTTGTCTTTAAATCAGTGCATATCACATTGATTTGATGTCAGCAATACATTTCAAAAAAGCTGGGACAGTGGCAACGAAAGACTGGAAAGGTTGTGTAATGCTAAAAAAGCCTGGTGGAACATCTCACAATATATTAGGTTAATCGGCAACATGTCAGTAACATCTGTGCTGGCAAATAGTACTCCCCTCATGACCAGTCAAACCGGCCACTGAACCTACTGTCGTTTGTGACCGATCTTGGCCTGCTCCAGCTCTTTTCCGCCTTATCAAAGTGTACCTGATCTTTACTTCAATCATAGGTCACATAACACTTTTATATAGTCATGACAGATATACAGTGATGTAAAAAAATCCCGAAAATCACATTGTAGGATTCTTTATGAATTTATTGGTAAATTATGGTGGAAAATAAGTATTTGGTCAATAACAAAAGTTAATCTCAACACTTTGTTATATACCCTTTGTTGGCAATGACAGAGGTCAAACGTTTTCTGTAAGTCTTCACAAGGTTTTCACACACTGTTGCTGGTATTTTGGCTCATTCCTTCATGCAGATCTCCTCTAGAGCAATGATGTTTTGGGGCTATCGCTGAGCAACATGGACTTTCAACTCCCTCCAAAGATTTTCTATGGGGTTGAGATCTGGTGACTGGCTAGGCCACTCCAGGACCTTGAAATGGTTCTTACGAAGCCACTCCTTCGTTGCCTGGGCGGTGTGTTTGGGGTCATTGTCATGCTGAAAGACCCAGCCACGTTTCATCTTCAATGCCCTTGCTTATGGAAGGAGGTTTTCACTCAAAATCTCACGATACATGGCCCCATTCATTCTTTCCTTTACACGGATCAGTCGTCCTGGTCCCTTTGCAGAAAAACAGCCCCATAGCATGATGTTTCCACCCCCATGCTTCACAGTAGGTATGGTGTTCTTTGGATGCAACTCAGCATTCTTTCTCCACCAAACACGACGAGTTGAGTTTTTACCAAAAAGTTCTATTTTGGTTTCATCTGACCATATGACATTCTCCCAATCCTCTTGTGGACCCTCCAAATGCTCTCTAGCAAACCTCAGACGGGCCTGGACATGTACTGGCTTAAGCAGGGGGACACGTCTGGCACTGCAGGATTTGAGTCCCTGGCAGCGTAGGGTGTTACTGATGGTAGCCTTTGTTACTTTGGTCCCAGCTCTCTGCAGGTCATTCACTAGGTCCCCCCGTGTGGTTCTGGGATTTTTGCTCACCGTTCTTGTGATCATTTTGACCCCACTGGGTGAGATCTTGCGTGGAGCCCCGGAACGAGGGCGATTATCAGTGGTCTTGTATGTCTTCCATTTTCTTACAATTGCTCCCACAGTTGATGTCTTCACACCAAGCTGCTTACCTATTGCAGATTCAGTCTTCCCAGCCTGGTGCAGGTCTACAATTTTGTTTCTGGTGTCCCTTGACAGCTCTATGGTCTTGGCCATAGTGGAGTTTGGAGTGTGACTGAGGTTGTGGCCAGGTGTCTTTTATACTGATAACAAGTTCAAACAGGTGCCATTAATACAGGTAATGAGTGGAGGACAGAGGAGCCTCTTAAAGAAGAAGTTACAGGTCTGTGAGAGCCACTCCTCTTCATCATCTACATCCTCCCTCTTGGTCAGATCCTCCGCCACTTTAACCTGGACTTCCACTGCTATGCCGATGACACCCAAATCTACCTCAGCACCAAATCCCCCCACAATCCTCCCCTCTCCCACATCAACTCCTGTCTGTCAGCTATTAAAACCTGGATGCAACACAACTTCCTCAAACTCAACAGCGACAAAACAGAATTTCTCCTCATAGGCTCCAAATCCACACTCAGCAAAACCAATAACCCCACTATTGTCTCCCCAACTCCGCAGGCCTGCAACCTTGGTGTTATCTTTGATTCTACCCTCTCCCTTGAGCCTCACATCCGTCAAGTCATTAAAACCTCCTTCTTTCACCTCTGCAACATCGCGAAAATCAGACCCTCTCTTACACCCCCCGCTGCTGAAAGACTCATTCACGCCTTCATCTCCTCCCGACTGGACTACTGCAACTCTCTCTCACCTCTGCCTATCCGTAGCCCCCCTCCCTTCTCATCTGTGTCTGAATCTTGTCTTGTTTTGTTTGTTTTGTTTTGTTTTGTTCTGTTTTTATAATCTACCTGCCCTGTAAAGTGACTTTGAGTCCATGAAAAGCGCTATATAAATAAAATGTATTATTATTATTATTAGAAATCTTGCTTGTTTGTAGGTGACCAAATACTTATTTTACAGAGGAATTTACCAATAAATTCATAAAAACCCTACAATGTGATTTTCTGGATTTAAGTTCCTCATTTTGTCTCTCATAGTTGAAGTGTACCTATGATGAAAATTACAGGCCTCTCTCATCTTTTTATGTGGGAGAACTTGCACAATTGGTGGCTGACTAAATACTTTTTTGCCCCACTGTAGATATATACAGCCCTGAAAAGAATTGAGGAACAGAAGTGTTCAATTTGCAGTGGTCTCTTAATTTGAATCCTTCTGTTCTTCACTCAAAACCTTCCTTTCCAACCTTTTTGGAAAGGAAAGAAAAAGGTGCAGTGGTCTCTTAATTTTTTCCGGAGCTGTATATATACAGTATCTCACAGAAGTGAGTACACCCCTTACATTTTTGTAAATATTTGATTATATATTTTCATGTGACAACACTGAAGAAAAGACACTTTGCTACAATGTAAAGCAGTGATTGTACATCTTGTATAACAGTGTAAATTTGCTGTCCCCTTTAAAA
Source organism: Esox lucius (assembly GCF_011004845.1). Lineage (NCBI taxonomy): Eukaryota > Metazoa > Chordata > Actinopteri > Esociformes > Esocidae > Esox > Esox lucius. Next base: position 7,312,674 of record NC_047581.1, on the reverse strand, counting down.
TAACTCAACACACAGCCATTAATGTCTAAATCGCTGGCAACAAAAGTAAGTACACCCCTAAGTGAAAATTTCCAAATTGGACCCGATTAGCCATTATCCCTCCCCAGTTTCATGTGACTCGTTAGTGTTACAAGGTCTCAGTGTGAACGGGGAGGTGTGTTAAATTTTGTGTTATTGTTTTCTCACTCCCTCATACTGGTCACGGGAAGTTCAACATGGCACCTCATGGCAAAGAACTCCCTGAGGATCTGAAAAAAAGAAGTGTTGCTCTACATAAAGATGGCCTAGGCAATAAGAAGATTGCCAAGACCCTGAAACTGAGCTGCAGTACAGCGGCCAAGACCATACAATGGTTTAACAGGACAGGTTCCACTCAGAAAAGGCCTCGCCATGGTCGACCAAAGAAGTTGAGTGCACGTGCTCAGCGTCATATCCAGAGGTTGTCTTTGGGAAATAGACATATGAGTGCTGCCAGCATTGCTGCAGAGGTTGAAGGGGTGGGGGGTCAGCCTGTCAGTGCTCAGACCATACGTCGCATACTGCATCAAATTGGTCTGCATGGCTGTTTTCCCAGAAGGAAGCCTCTTCTAAAGATGATGCACAAGAAATCTCGCACACAATTTGCTGAAGACAAGCAGTGTCACGGTAAGGTGAGCAGCAGCGCCACCGTTCCGTGCACCTTTGGTTTCCCAACTCATATGAACACATCCCAGACTTGTTCTGTCACGTCTTCAATCATTCACACCAGGTCCCAATTCATATCGTTTGTATATGTATAAAGGTTTCCCCTCTGCTCCCCACAGTGTGGGTCATTGTTGTTGTTGTGTTTGCTGTTGTATGTGTTGCTGGTTATTGTAAGTACCTTATACCTGTGTACTTTCATTTTTGCTGCTGAAGTCAGCCCTTTGCTTTTGTGTGTTTTTTTGTGCTGTGTTTGTTTGTTTCTTGTATGTTAAAGATTCAATACTGACTACCCCTGCCTGCACCTGGTTCCTTGCTCCCACAACACTGCACATTCATTACAAGCAGACTAAGGACATGGATTACTTGAACCATGGTCTGTGGTCTGATGAGACCAAGATTAACTTATTTGGTTCAGATGGTGTCAATCATGTGTGGCGTCAACCAGGTGAGGAGTACAAAGACAAGTGTGTCTTACCTACAGTCAAGCATGGTGGTGGGAGTGTCATGGTCTGGGGCTGCATGAGTGCTGCCGTCACTGGGGAGCTACAGTTCATTGAGGGAACCATGAATGCCAACATGTACTGTGACATACTGAAACAGAACATGATCCCCTCCCTTCAGAGACTGGGCCACAGGGCAGTATTCCAACATGATAACGACCCCAAACACACCTCCAAGACGACCACTGCCTTGCTAAAGATGCTGAGAGTATAGGTGATGGACTGGCCAAGCATGTCTCCGGACCTAAACCCTTCTGAGCATCTGTGGGGCATCTTTAAATGGAAGTTGGAGGAGTGCAAGGTCTCGAACATCAACCAGCTATGTGATGTCGTCATTCCAGTGGAAACCTGTAAAGTTCTGTTGAACTCCATGCCCAAGAGGGTTAAGGCAGTGTTGGAAAATAATGATGGCCACACAAAATATTGACACTTTGGGCCCAACTTGGACATTTTCACTTTGGAGTGTGCTCACTTTTGTTTCCAGTGGATTAGACATTAATGTCTGTGTGTTGTGTTATTTTGAGGGGACACCAAATATACACTGTTATACAAGCTGTACACTCACTACTTTACATTGTAGCAAAATGTCATTTCTTCAGTGTTGTCACATGAAAAGATATAATCAAATATTTGAATAGATTTTAGGGGTGTACTCACTTTTGTGAGATACTGTAAGTGAAAGTATAAAATCGAGTCCTTTGTCACTAACATGAAAAAACAATCCCCATTATGAATGTGTAAGAATGTATAAGTGTAAAATATGAAAGGAGCCAGGCTGAGATTCCATGACACCAGGTGATGTAGAATCCAGGTCAGGATCCGATGAGAAGAAGACAGAAAACCAGAGTCTGTGGATCCCGGACTAGCTTGCTCCACACCCAGTGGATCACATAATCTCCAGAACACATCTGAAAAGACCCCAAAATGTTGAGAAAATAAACACTATATCCTTCGGAGTAATTTAGAATTCACTCAATAACCCAACCTACCTTATTCCTTCTTTAGTCGATACACCTGGACGGGGTTCTTGTCAAAAGTCATCGTCAAACATACAGTCCTCTTACTTGTAATCACCAATTTCAACAGGGTCATCTTGGTAGGAGCATTCAGCCGATAATAGCGGCATGTTTACCTCTTTTCCATTTTTCATCATTACACCGACCCATTTCAATAACACAGTTTTCACACAGGTCAACATTATGGTACAACAACAAAACAGAAGTCCAAAAACTATGAAGATACATAACATCTGGACTAAAGTTGCTCCCCATGGTCCCAATTTATCCTGTAACCAATTTGTTGCAGAACAACCTGCATCTTTAGATGGACCAAAAGCATCCCTAATATGTTCTAGTGCTGTGATGTTCTAGTGCAGGTATCAATGTGTAACAGGCATCCCCTGTCTCTCCGTTTTTATATTAAAAAATGATTTGTGTTCTTCACAGCATTGTAGAAAGAAATCCAACTCTATCAACTCGGAGAATAACTTTTCATGATATTCAAAACCCTTACTAGGTTTTAACCAAGCAATTATTGGTATTTCTGAAAAGAAGAGAGTCTCTAGGAAGTAACCAGACATACTTTATCCTTCTACGTTGCCTATATGCTTTGCACCACATCAGCAAATACATGGGGTGTGGCACTGATTACACACAAGCTCCTGTTTTGATGGCCAGTTTCTTCCTCCAATGACATCCAATGGATTTGAAACAAGCTGGGTTGAGAGCACATGAGCCACACTTTACAGCAATTGTTGAACGATCACCTTCAGAAACACACACAGGACACACCAACATTGCGCACCACCCCAACCAAATCGTCAACCAAACTTGACTATTGCGCAGGACGCATAGCTGTCGCTACTCATGAAACCATACTCAGCATTTAAAGTTTAAAAGCAACATAGGAGACCAATTTGGACTAGAATTTTGGAAGAAATCATGGACTGTGAGTCAAGCAACTTGGTAAGTAAAGTAAGATAGATTACCCAAGACTTACAATATGTTAGCATTAGCATATTAAGCTATGTTAGGCTATGTCTAACAATAAATGCAATAAAATGCAAATTAATTACTTAAAAATCATACAAAGTGATTTTCTGGATTTCTGATTCCGTCACTCACAGTTGAAGAATACCTATAATAAAAATGACAGTCTTCTGCATGCTTTGTAAGTGGGAAAACCTGCAAAATCAGCAGTGTATAAAATACTTGTTCTCCCCAATGTAAGTATTTGATCACCTACCAACCAGTAAGAATTCCGGCTCTCACAGACCTGTTAGTTTTTCTTTAAGAAGCCCTCCTGTTCTCCACTCATTACCTGTATTAACTGCACCAGTTTGAATTTGTTACCTGTATAAAAGACACCTGTCCACACAATCAAACAGACTCCAAACTCTCCACCATGGCCAAGACCAGAGAGCTACAGGATGGGCTACAGGACAATAGGCAAGCAGCTTGGTGAGAAGGCAACAACTGTTGGCGCAATTATTAGAAAATGGAAGAAGTTCAAAATGACGGTCAATCTCCCTCGGTCTGGGGCTCCATGCAAGATCTCACCTCGTGGGGCATCAATGATCATGAGGAAGGTGAGGGATCAGCCCAGAACTACATGGCAGGACCTGGTCAATGACCTGAAGAGAGCTGGGACCACCGTCTCAAAGAAAACCATTAGTAACACATTACGCCATCATGGATTAAAATCCTGCAGCGCACGCAAGGTCCCCCTGCTCAAGCAAGCCCACCCCCACCCCACTGTGACGTCATCATCTGGCTGGCTATTTCAGAGCTTTCCCAGAAGTCGATAAGTCTCCCCCTTCTTTCTCCTATTCCCTTTTACTATTTTACTTCATACTCCTTCCAACTGTTTGCTTACAACTGAGAAAAGTATAGTACAAAAAGACACGACTGTGGGACTAATTAGAACAATCTAAATAGTGTAAATGGTGTCTAAATTGTACTGTTTCCACTTTGTGTGTTGACTGTGGGGTTTGCACATTTGATGTTAGATCAGTGTTGGCTGTTAAATTGGCCCTTATTGTAAAAGGTTTATCTATGTGTAAAGAGGCATTGGATCCGCCTTCTTGTCGTGCCTCCAGTTAGTACATTTATGTTGGGAAGCTCATTTTCCATCATGTATAACATTCCTGGGTGTGTGTAACCCTTATTTATAATCACCTTTGCATTGTGGTATGTTCTGTGTAGGTATGAACTTGAAAATTCAAGTGTCTAATTTGGCACAAAATGGCCAATCTGTAAAGGACATGCTGACCTTTGCTTTACAAATGAGTAAGTAGATCACTGAATTTTATATCAAATGGCTTGAAACTTTACCCAGACCTTCCTGACATCTAGTGGATCTAGTGGAAGTGTTTTCCTACTCCATGTTTGGCCTTCCCCACAGCAATTCACACACAATGAGGATTTTTTCTTGTTTTACAAAAAAACATGTTTTTGGTTTGTTTTATCTTCTGCCAAATCTATTTTGTTATACCTTCCTGCATTAATTCACAATTCCTACAAATTACAGAGCGTCTCCTTTCGAATGGAACAAAACATATGTTTCTGCTATATTCAGGCCATGAGCTACAAGCATTTAGATATGGGTACATCATTTTAGGCAGAAAATTACTTAACAGGTTTTTAACCATTGACATTGGGATGGTGGTCTATATAAACCTAATGAAGTGAATACCCAATCGTCTGTAGGGTAGTATTGTTGATAAAATAACCATGACAGTGCTGTAAATTGACATACTACAGCCAATGGTTCTGGTATTGTTTCCATAATTGTAGGCCATCTGCTAAGAGTTGGAATTCTCACTATACAGGGGTAACCATTATTGCTTACCATTCTTACAGAATGGGTCAGTTGTTGAAACCACATATTTCTACCAGCCAATGGGTCTGCAATTTATACTGCTGAGGCATCAAAGCCGAAAGCCTTCCACTTTGTCTATGTCGCACATGTGTATCCCCCTATTAGGTCTGAGTATCCATTAAGTCTTTATCATGGAATAAGAGAGGCTCTAGACCTACAATAGTCAGTATTGTCATTATTGTCAGTCCTATTGTCAATGACAAGAACCCTCCACAGCTCATACTTCTCTGTTGACTTCTGATTCTTCCTCTCCATTTGCGGTCCCCTCTTTCAGATCTTTTAACCTGTTGCAATGGTTCAGGTGAATCCAACATTTTTGGCCCTCCACTTTGACCGCTGTTGGTGTGCTCAAGATCACCTGGCTGTCTCCATTTGCGCTTGTAGACCTTTACAAGTACCTGATCACCTGGTTGTACAACAGTGTCCAGGTTTTCTGGTGGTGGACCATAAGATTGTCTTACTTGTGAATACACACGTCTTAAAGCAGATGATGGTAAACACATGAGAATTTATGTGGATGGTAAACACATGAGAATTTTTGTTTGATACTTAAGCTCTTGCACATCTATTTGATTGGTGTTTGCCCCCCGGAGAGTGGCAAACACAGTGTGCCGTTCTACACAACAAGGTTATCAAATCCGTGGAGGCAACCACTATCTCAAGGCTCGCCTGGCGCCATAGGCCGGAGTCGTGGTCCTGTATGCATCCTCTGGAAACTGTAGATATATTGATTGTATAAGTTATTGAACTGTTGTAAGCAATGAAGCAAAATATTAAGTGTTTGTAACATGAGCTAAAACTAAAGGTGCAAGTAGGAGAACAGGAAATCCTGTTCAAGCTGTTGCCGGGGAGAGAAAGATTTAGCATGTCTGTCTTTTGAGAAACAGGTTAACTACACACACACATAGTCTGACAGACAAGACAGGAAAACATAAAGGGCAAAGATGACGCTTGGGCTTCATTTACACATATAAGGTATAGAACATAAATTGGACCAATGGAACACTTGCTTGGCTAGCTTAACGCCTCCACTTTTAGGCGTGTTTGAAGTATAAATAATGCTGATGTGACTGTTGATCTTCGGACATTGTGGGGCGACACTCTGTCTCCAGAAGCTTCTGTAATAAACGGATGATATGGAATTGGAATTGACCTGACTCCTGGTGTGTTATTCTCCTTTCCAATAAACCAACTCGGGGAAGTGTTAGACTTCAACAAAACCCAGAACAGGTGTTCAGAGACTGCTGCTTTTTGCATGAGACACAATGTCTCTACCTCCTATATGTGCAGCACATTTGACTACTGCAAGAGCTGAGTGTGCAATGGTAAATCTGCCTAGTGATTGTGATGGAAATTCCATGTATCGACACTCGGAGTAAGGGACACAGAGACAAAGATCTCTTGGCACTTTATTAACTATTATGCACATATGAGAGACGCGTCAATCGCTTACACACACATAATCGTCTGAGGAGTCTCTAACTCAAAACATGTCCTTCAACAGTATTTATTACATAGAAAAAGGGGTGTGGTAAGATGCTGCCATCTGTCTCATGTCAATCAAACACCTTTGTTCTATCACACAAGTCAAATGCTATCTTCCCCCACCTTATCCTTCCTGCCATAATGTTTACTGTAGTGTTTACCCAAAGGGGCCAACTGACCTTACTCCCCCCAAGGACCACATTCCCGAGGAACAAAAGACTGACACTCTTCTTCTAGGCAGGAGGACATGGCCCAAATACCTGTTAATCCTCTGATATCATACAGACATGTGTGTCACAATCAAAGTAAAGATCTACATACCAGCCAATGGAAAGACAGACATTTCTCAAAACCACCTTAGTTCAAAATTTCCATAATATGATGTCCAATGCAAAGCCAGAGTGTCGTTCTCCAGTGTCTCGGTTAATAAAGGATGAGCCGTCAACAAACAGGGTTAGGTCGCTTTCAGGAAGTGCTTCAGAGTGGAGGTCTGCTCCTCTTGCCCGACTCTCCACTGCTCTAATGGCGATACAGTCGTGGGTGTCGCAATCGTCTGCCGTGGTAAGTAGCTCAGCAGGGTTGACAACCAAACATCTCTGAATGACAACATTGAGCGGCTATGAAGTTCTACTCACGGCACCCATTCTTCTTGGGGTTATCAGAGAGTTATAGGAAGTAATAAGGGCATTAACTGAGTGGGACTCATGAACCATGATTGGGTGTCCCATAATGAGAGGTGCAGACTTCTCCAGAGCACATGCTGTGGCTGCTAAGACTCCAAGTTGAGTACTATAAGATGAGATTGGCTTATGGACAGTGCCATTAGTTAATCCAACATTTGCTAATCCCTGTTTCTCAGGTAGGCCCAATGCTGGTGTGCTCTGAAGTGATGTTTTCATCTGTATAAATGCCTGTTCTGTTTCTGGAGTCAAAACAACAGACACAGTGCATTTCTCAGCTAGGCACAGGTTCCTTAGAGGTCTTGCCATTTCCGCATAGTCACAGATCCATTGGCGACAGTATCCAGTCATCCCTAGGAATGACTGCATGTCCTTGACAGTGTAATGCTTTCGGCACTACTTGGATGGCTGTGACTATCAGTCGAAAGAGCTTTTAAGCCACATGTGAGAGTGTGTCCCAGATATGTAACTTGGGGCTGGACAAATTGCAGTTTAGATTTACTGACCTTGTGAGCCTTCTCAGCCAATTGCGTCAGCAAATAGATAGACAACTGTGCAAAAGATTCTTCGCTAGGGCTGCATAATAAAAGGTCATCCACGTACTGAATCAATGTGCTCCCTCCTGGTAAATGAAGACCATTTAGATCAGCCATGACCACTCTGTTGAAGATTCTAGGGGATTCAAAATAGCCTTGATGTAAGCGGCTATATACTGTTGTCCCCTTTATCTCCTTCTGAGGAGAGTGGGTACTGCTTCTGTCGAGGGCCTATATCGCACTCTTTAAGTACATTTTTGCTGATTTGATGAGGCCCACGTCGTGACCTCCTTGTGCTCATGATCTCTCTGAGACTTCGTTGAGTATTTCTTCCCCTCTGTCAGTACCATTATGGAGGGTACGGAGAGCTCAATAATTTCAGCAACTGTGGGGATCACTTTAGTCGTAAGGATCATGTAATCACACTTGTGAGGGCCATGGTATAAGTGATTTGAGGCACACTTGTGTCTGACAGTTGGTACTATTCTTCTGACAGATTAACAGAAGCTGCTGCACCTTCTTTACTTACATATATGGCTGACACTTTTCCCATCCCTTTTCGTTCAGCCACATATTGGAATTCTTGGAATTCTGTTTGAAACTGATCGAAGTTCATTGTACAGTGTAGTCCATTCTTATGTGTCAAATTACGATTAATTGAAAGGTTCTCTATTTCAGGGCAGTTAGAACATTTTCTTTGGGGAGGGCCAAACTGTATGCTAGTGCATTATTAGTAGATGGATCAAGCTGACACATTATGAGCGGATGTGGGACCCCTGGGAAGTCACAGATCACTCCATCTGCTGTACATGAAATAGTAGCATTGAGTTTGCACAATAAGTCTCTGCCAAGAAGGTTGACTGGTGACCTTGGGGAGTAGAGAAGTGTAGCTTCAATTTGGTTGTTTCCAACTTGAATGCTTTGAGGCATGGTGAATTGAACATGTTGTACTATCCCAGAGAAACCATATGTCCGAACTGTATGATTTGTTACAGGCAGGTGTGCCCCATCTGATCCAACACAAGAATGTGTAGCACCAGTGTCAAATCAAAAAGCTGCATTATTTTCCACCAATGGTGAGCATAATTATTGGTTCTTGGATGGGACTGGTAGATGAGTGACCATCTGGTTAAATATAATTTCATCTGATGTGGGGATTGGTTCCTGCCTGTGGGTCTTCATGGGTCTTGTCAATATCCTCTAGCTTCTCTTCCTGGGGGATACCAAATGGGGCCTTGCCTGTATGGACCAGGGGCCTGTGGTTGTGGCGGTTGGTACTGTTGTTGGTAAGGTGGTTGCCATGGGTTAATAGAGCATTCGCTACGTCTGTGTCTAGACTGCTGACAGCAACAACAGACGTTGGATTGTCCATTTGGTGGTCTGCCTCTTCCTGCCTGTCTTTGTGGCTGTCCTGCATAGTTTCCTTGGGCACCCCTGTTTGCTGTTCTTCGTCCATATCTGCTGCAGGGGTGTCGGTTGGTGCAGAGGGGAGGGCTGGTGTATTAAGATGGCTGCTTGTGTTATTGCTGCTTCCTTGCGGTCTTTCTCCTCCAATTCTGCTAGTTCTTTTCTAATTAGCTTGGCCTGTGATTATTTCAGGTTTTCTGTCTTTTCCTTTTGAGCCTCTCGGAAACACTTGACAAGGTGTTTGATGTGACTTTTCTTCAGTTTCCAATCCATGGCATTGAAGCCCACTACATATTTCACTTTGGCTTGGACTGGCTGCAGCAAATTCTTCACCCAAGTGTGGGAGAACAGCAGTTGTGTAGTCCTACTGGAGTTCCATCTTTCTTTTGTCTACACCATCCAGGCTTCTTGGAGGTCCTGAATGAGTTGTTCACAGCTCATGTCATCCTTCAATGTCATATCAGTTAGCTTGGTCATGTCTTGTTGCTTAGTCCACTGATTTCTCATTGTGGCCCACAACGCATTCCTGTAGTGGTTAAATGACCCTCCATCTAATACTGTTATAGCTATACCTCCAGCTGCGAGGACAGTAGTTGCTTCTGTGCCTGCCGTTTGGGCCATTACTTGACAGATATCACAAACACATCGTGGCTGTCCTGCGGTCTGTTGCTCAAATGCGGTAATCCACTCTCCTCCCCCCTCAGAATGTTTAGGGAGGTTGTTGAGCATGGCCTGTAAGTCTCTCACTCCCCAGGGTACATGTTGAACAAATGGTGCATTAGGTGCGTTGGGGTTGGGTAGGAGTTCCATCGGGCTTGGGGGTCAGGTGCCTGTCCCTGGATTTGGTGGGACTGTCTGATGATCTTGTCAGTTGCCTGCACATTTTCATTAATACCTTACATGAGCCTGTCTCTTTTGTTTTCTAGGGCCATTCTCACATCAGGTTCCAGATGGCTGTTATGCAATAGATCCTCTATTTCTGTAATTGTTATCAGGGAATTGTCTGCTTTTTCCCAATGTCTATTCAGGTCTACAAATGGCAGAGAGCTTTGTCTGGGCACTTTAGTCCTCTTCTTTTCTTTGGTAGTCATTTTCTCTTCTATTCTTACTTGCACTGTCTCTTCAGTTTCATTACCTTAATCATCACTTTCATATATGGTTTCTCTTTGCTTGTTCTCCCTCTTGGCGTCCACATACTCTTCTTCTGTAAATTCTTGGGAGGTAGTAGGTGATAAGGGCTTCACCTTATGTTTGATGGGTGCTGCTACTGCACCAGAAGGGAATGTGACACATCCTTCTGCATATGGATCTCTTGGTGTGCTGTGGTCTGCAGCTGCAGGAAAACCTCCTGTCCCATAGGCTGTAGGCTCCATCTGAGCTGCTGTTGGACCAGTAGCTTCATTGGATGTGTCACGCTCCGAGGCAGAACACGGGAGTCAGACGAAGGAGAGTGGTTTGATTTTGTTTATTCTTTGAGGATAAGCAAGCTCAGTAGGCCAAAGCAGGCACAACACAAAACACTGGGTAAAACAGAGGTCCCGGCTATAATTGAAACGTGTCCTACAGGTAGGACTTACACAGCTCTTGGAACGTGGACAACCAAACAATAACCCATAGAACCCCAACCTCACCGACAGACAGATATACACCTACACTAATCACAGAACAAGAAACAGGTGCGTCTAGTGATGATGCACAGGGAAGGCGGTGGCTTCAGAAAGCTAGTGACGCCGACCGCAGGAGCCCCAGTGCACCAGCAGTGGGAGCCTCAGGAGAGGGAGCCGTGACAGGATGCTTCCATCTTTCCCTTGAATATCATCTGTCCTTCCAGATGCACAGTGGCACCTTCAGTCTCACTTGTTGACAGTGTGGGGTAAAATTCAGACAGGGATGGATAAATGCCTGATGTAAGCTTCGTTGCATATGGTGGCGGTGGGGTTGTTGATGGGGTAGCATCTTTTGAGGTATTTAATTTATTATCATTCTTAATTGTTCTCCAATTGTAAAGTTGGTTCTGACTTCCATATCTGAAGGAGTGTGTTGCTAGTAACAGCAGTTGTCTTGTCTCTGGTTTTCTTGTTCTGTAGTCCTCTAGTGTCTGTTGAACTGTTTTCAAGTGTGGCTTTGACAGGCTGCCAGCAGATGGCCATGGGTGTGTGATATCTTTAGTCCATTGTTCCCACTTCACACTAAGCTGTTTTAAATCTTTAGCAAAGGCAGGGTATTTATACATCAAAAGTTCTAGGGGTGTCTTGTCCTCAGTAGCCGTCCCATTCTCTTATATATTAGGCATGTTTTGGGAGGAGCTTTGAGTTCTTGGCACTTCCCCCTAGATACAATCTGGGCAGTCTCCTAGTTCAACTTCCTGTTCACTCACACACTCACTCAGTGCACAACCCTGTCCACTTAACCCATCCTGTCACAGCTATTTTTATTCTTCACCTCAGGGCTTTACACCGTGGACAATACACAGTCGTAATAAAACGGACTAACACCGTTCCACACTTTCTATCTAACCTGCTTCGATTCAATATCTAAACTCCTCTACACTCAGCCCAGAGTGGACCAGCAAAACCTATTCAATAATTATTACATACTTGATACGTACATACAAATAATAGCCGTGCAGACGATGGCTGTTAACCAAAATAATTGAAAACATAACTGTCAATTCTGTTAAATAAAGTCATTCATGATTCGCTGATCTGTTACAATCTTAGAATTTCAACAAACATTAACAACTTTCATTCTCCCTAAACAAACAATGCCAGCATTTCCACACACTCCCTGCACGCACACACACACACCCAAAACAGCCGGCCTGGACTGGGTTAGAGGATTTTTTTTTTAAGGCGCGGCCATTAGTTGCAGTTTAGTTTGCCAAACAAAGGTACTATTTGTTTTTATTTATTCATGAACATTTTTGTATTAGTAAAATATCGTAACAGTGCACCTTCTAGAAACATCAGTCATGACATAACACACAACAGGACAACATTTTGACTAACACAAACAAGCACACACACACAAAAAGACAGGTTTGCTGGCAAGAGTTCTGACGGAGAGGGGGACAAATTATAGCTGTTAAGTCCCCACATTTTTAACCACATATTTAATAAACCTAATTTATGCATATATATTTATGCATCCTTAATATATAATATAATTAATCTTCCACACATACATGCCCATGCCATCACACTGCCACCATGTTTTACAGATATGGCATTCGTTGGATTGTTAGCCGTTCCAAGCCTTCTCCATACCTTTTTCTTCCCATCATTCTGGCACAGGTTGATCTTAGTTTCATTTGTCCAAAAACTCTTGTTCCGGTACTGGGCTGACTTTTTTAGATGTTTTTTTGGCAACGTTTATTCTGGCCTTCCTATCATTGAGGCTTATGCATTGTTTGCACCTTGTAGTGAACCCTTTGTATTTGCTCTCGTGAAGTCTTCTCTTTATGTTAGACTTGGATAATGATATGCCTGCCTCCTGGAGAGTGTTCTTCACTTGGCTGGATGTTGTGAAGAGCTTTTTCTGTACAATGGGAAGGATCTTATGATCATCCACCACTGTTGTCTTCATCCACCACTTTTGTCACCACCGTTCCAGCTTTTGAGTCAATTGTGCAATTACTTTTGTTCTCTTGAAAAAGAGGTGCCTACATATTAAATAGCTGTAATTCCTAAACCAATTTGAATGTGAATACCCTCAAATTAAGGCTGAGAGACTGCACTTACAGCCCATAGCCATTATTTAGCTGTAACTTGAAGGTATTTTGGTAAACAGCCCAAATAACAAAACTTGTGTCAATGTCCAATTATTTCCTAACTGTATGTATGGTGCTGGCCATGGTGTTGTGGTCTGTGGTGGTCACTGGAGGTTTAGCACAGGACAAACTTGCATTAAATAGCAAAACATTGGGGAGGTGGTATCACTTGGGATTCGGGGTGGAAACATGGTATTTTCTTTCACTTTGTGTAACATGTTCCTTGTGCAGACGATAACTCCTCCTAGAGTCCTTTATACAGGACTTGGAATGTGCATCTGGCCATATCATATACGTCTGTAGATACACAGACGCACAAGTACAGTGTGATGAAAAGATTTTGAATAAAAAAAAAAAGAAGGCAATGAATGCATTTAAATGTATTAATGAGGAGGAGAAGTGTCCTGCATGCCTTTGATGTCTGACGGAATTAAGGTACAGGTTTAGTTTTGTATAATTATGTTACTCTTTGAGTTCGGCTTTAAAAAACAAAAACAAAAACATGAGCACTTGTAATTATAACATATATAATTACGGATTGGTAACAGGGACGTCACCAGGCCTATTTTAGGGGGGCTTTAACCAAGACCCCCAAAAACGAGGTTTAGCCCCATATCCATGATTTTCTAGTGATGTCCCTGATTGGTAATATGGACAGTACTGTTTGGAAGAGGAAATACCGTGCCATGTTAATTAAAAGGAATGTTGATGTTTATTGTTTTAGTGTCCAATTCTCTCATATTACTAACTTACAAACTTACATTGAAATTCAGTTTTGTTTGATGTTTACTGACACTCAATATCATTTGGTGACAATGATAAATATATATAAAATAAATATATATATAAAAACTTAAATACATTGCACTTGGAAAGAATTCAGACCCTTTCACATCAATTCACGTTTTATGTGTTAGAGCCTTATTCTAATACGTACTAGATTAATTTCTGGTTTTCTAAATCTATTGCAATTAATTTACGAAAAATTGAAATATCACATTGATATAAGTATTCAGACCCTTTTATATGACAAGCAATGAATCACAGACCTGGGGAACGGTACCAAAACATTTCTGCATCACTGAATGTCCCCAAGAAAAAGGTGGCCTACATTCTTAAATGGAAGAAGTTTGGAACCACCAACACACTTTTTAGAGCCAAGCTGAGCAATTGGGTGTGAAAGAACCTGTGCAGAGATGGGACAACTTTCCAAAAGGATATTCTCTGAAGCACTCCACAATTCATGCCTATTGTTGACCAGACTGAAGCCACTTTTCAGTAGGTCAAATGAAAGCCCGCTTGGAGTTTGCCAAAAGGAACCAATACCATCCCTACGATGAAGAATAATGCTGTGCGGATATATTTTTCAGCGGCAGGGACTGTGAGGGCAAAGATGAACTGGGTAAAGTAGAGACAAATTGTTTTTGAAAACCTGTTTCAGAGAACACAGTCAGCACAACGCCGCAGTGGCTTCAGAACAAATGTGTTAATGTCCTTGAGTGGCCCAGCCAAAGCCTGGACTTGAACCTAATCAAACATCTCTGGATAAACCTGAAAATGGCTGTGTGGCAATCCTCCCCATCCCACCTGGCAGAGCATTGGAGAAACTGCGGTGTAAGGAACAAAAAAAAACAAAAGAGAACCTGCTTTAGTTTCAATAGGACAATGAACCCAAGTCCAAAGCAACATTGGAGTGGCTCAAGGACAAAAAGGTGATTTGTTCTAGTGTGGCCCAGTCAAAGTCCTGTTCTTAATCTCATTGAGAATCTGCAACAGTTTGAAATCTACAGTCCACAAGCTTTGTGCAATGAGTCTAAACATCCTGGAGCAAATTTGCCATGAAGAATGGAGGGGGTTGAATACTGTTTCAATGCACTCTATTAATGAGATCTGGTACTCAGTCAACTTAACAAGTAAAACAAGGGTACACAACTATGAGTAAATATAATGGTAACATAATTTATTGAGTAAGAGTACAGGTGATTAGGTTTAGGCTACACTTACTTCTCTGGGTTTGTAGTGGTCATATATGAGATACCAGGACCGTTTCATAGGTTGCTGTTTGATCAGGTACTTGTCTGGTGGGTAGGGGTGAAACGTCTGTCTTCCCTTCACATCTCTCGAGTCCCCGGGCTCTACATTCATGGTCTCCATACACTTTCCCAGAGCCTATGTCTTCTATGGTGAGGAAATGGGTACATTTCCCTTTGTCAAATCCCTCAATAAATTTAAATTCTTTAAGAGGCTCCTCTGTCCTCCACTCATTACCTGTATTAATGGCACCTGTTTGAACTTGTTATCAGTATAAAAGACACCTGTCCACAACCTCAAACAGTCACACTCCAAACTCCCAGAACCACACGGGGGGACCTAGTGAATGACCTGCAGAGAGCTGGGACCAAAGTAACAAAGGCTACCATCTGTAACACACTACGCTGCCAGGGATTCAAATCTTGCAGTGCCAGACATGTCCCCCTGCTTAAGCATGTACATGTCCAGGCCGTCTGAGGTTTGCTAGAGAGCATTTGGAGGGTCCAGAAGAGGATTGGGATAATGTCATATGGTCAGATGAAACCAAAATAGAACTTTTTGGTAAAAACTCAACTCGTCGTGTTTGGAGGAGAAAGAATGCTGCCAAAATACCAGCAACAGTGTGTGAAAACCTTGTGAAGACTTACAGAAAACGTTTGACCTCTGTCATTGCCAACAAAGGGTATATAACAAAGTATTGAGATTAACTTTTAGTGACCAAATACTTATTTTCTACCATAATTTACCAATAAATTCATAAAAAATCCTACAATGTGATTTTCTGGATTTTCTTTTCTCATTTTGCCTCTCATGGTTGAAGTGTACCTATGATGAAAATTACAGGCCTTTCTCATCTTTTTAAGTTGGATAACTTGCACAATTGGTGGTTGACTAAATACTTGTTTGCCCCACTGTATATATACATCTTGTCTACCTAATGAGATGACATTAGAGCTAATTCATTGAAATTAAAATAACAACAAACAAAGGTTTGGCTAGCTTTTCTTTGTTATTCGAAGAATCAACTTTGGAACCACAAGTGAATTGTGTACCATCAATAACTAATAAAGGACATATAAAGAATCATTACATATACTGTCGATTCCTTTCAAGAACAGATGTAAGATTAATAAAGAACAATGTAGTACAAGGAATCCAAAGAACTGTTGTTGTATATTTTAGAACCATTACATATAGGTTACATCTAGAACTGATATGAGAACCATGAATAACCATTTTAATGATGTCTCCGAAGCACTATTATTGGAAATATCAACAACCATTATGTAGGTTCAATTCTGGACAGATATAAGATCCACAAAGGACCATTGTTAGTGAAGTCTCCAAAGAACCAATGTGAGATAAGATGAGGAGCATACAAATTAAGGTCTACTTAGAACCAATATGGGATCTTAGAAGAACCCGTTACAAATGGGTCTACTAGGATCCAACATGGGACCTCTGAAACCAATATAATTAATGATTGATTCTTTATGTACTACCATGAAGAAACATAAATTGTTCCTTCTACAACCATTTAATGTTAGTTCCAAGTTACACTATAAGGTTCTCTTGACCCAACACTGACAGAGAAGCTTGTTTATACCACACTTCGGACACATTCCACACTTTGATAATTTGTAACAGTAATCCTGTGTTATCATCCTGAGCTAGACTCCATAACTCTGAAGAAGACATAAATACAATAGACTCTTGTAGTTTTCATATTTTAACAAAAGTCAATAGAGGTGAAGGTAAAGTTTTGGGGAAACATTTAAAAAATGTTATCCATTAATGCTGAACAACCTGGAGCAAATCTGCCAAGATGAATAGGCTGAAATCATTCTGACACTGTGTGCAAAACAGACTGTTAAAGCTGTAATGGTTTTAAATGGTGGTTCTACCACATCTTAATGTGTAGTGGTTGAATACTGACTCAAGCATCTTATTTCAGTATTTTATTTTACTTACAAGTATTTCTCATCAACAAACCCATCCATCCATCCATCATCTTCCGCTTATCCGGGGCCGGGTCGCGGGGGCAGCAGTCTAAGCAGGGATGCCCAGACTTCCTTCTCCAAAGACACTTCCTCCAGCTCTTCCGGGGGGACACCGAGGCGTTCCCAGGCCAGCCGGGAGACATAGTCCCTCATAGTCCTTCCCCAGGGTCTCCTCCCGGTGGGACGGGACCGGAACACCTTCCCAGGAAGGCGTTCCGGAGGCATCCGAAACAGATGCCCAAGCCACCTCAGCTGACCCCTCTCGATGTGGAGGAGCAGCGGCTCTACTCTGAGCTCCTCCCGGGTGACCGACCTTCTCACCCTATCTCTAAGGGATCGCCCAGCCACCCTGCGGAGAAAGCTATTTTCGGCCGCCTGTATCCGGGATCTTGTCCTTTCGGTCATGACCCAAAGCTCATGACCATAGGTGAGAGTAGGAACGTAGATTGACCAGTAAATCGAGAGCTTCGCCTTGCGGCTCAGCTCTTTCTTCACCACGACAGACCGATACATCAACTGCATTACTGCAGAAGCTGCACCGATCCGTCTGTCAATCTCCCGTTCCATCCTTCCCTCACTCGTGAACAAGACCCCTAGATACTTAAACTCCTCCACTTGAGGCAGGTACTCTCCACCAACCTGAAGTGGGCAAGCCACCCTTTTCCGACTGAGGACCATGGCCTCGGATTTGGAGGTACTGATTTTCATCCCCACCGCTTCACACTCGGCTGCAAACCGTCCAAGTGCATGCTGAAGGTCCTGGCTTGAAGGGGCCAACACGACAACATCATCCGCAAAGAGCAGAGACGAAATCGTGTGGTCCCCAAACCTGACACCCTCCGGCCCCTGGCTGCGCCTAGAAATTCTGTCCATAAAAATTACGAACAGAACCGGCGACAAAGGGCAGCCCTGCCGGAGTCCAACATGCACAGGGAACAAGTCTGACTTACTGCCGGCAATGCGGACCAAGCTCCTGCTTCGGTCGTACAGGGACTTGACAGCCCTTAGCAAAGGACCCAGGACCACATATTCCCGAAGCACCCTCCACAGGATGCCGCGAGGGACACAGTCGAATGCCTTCTCCAAATCCACAAAACACATGTGGATTGGTTGGGCAAACTCCCATGAACCCTCCATCACCCAGTAGAGGGTATAGAGCTGGTCCAGTGTTCCACGGCCTGGACAAAATCACACTGTTCCTCCTGAATCCGAGGTTCTACTATCGGCCATATTCTTCCCTCCAGAACCCTGTCATAGACTTTCCCAGGGAGGCTGAGAAGTGGGATCCCCCTATAGTTGGAACACACCCTTCGGTCCCCCTTCTTAAAAAGAGGGACCACCACCCCGGTCTGCCATCCCAGAGGCACTGTCCCCGACTGCCACGCGATGTTGCACAGGCGTGTCAGCCAAGACAGCCCCACAACATCCAGAGACTTGAGGTACTCAGGGCGGATCTCATCCACCCCCGGTGCCTTGCCACCGAGGAGTTTCTTGACCACCTCTGTGACTTCAGCCCGGGTGATGGACGAGTCCACCTCTGAGCCCTCATCCTCTGCTTCCTCAATGGAAGACGTGACGGCGGGATTGAGGAGATCCTCGAAGTACTCCTTCCACCGCCCGACGACATCCCCAGTGGAGGGAAACAGTGCCCTACCATCATCAACAAACCAATTTACAATAATAGATTCAGAGTCAGTGTTTACAAACAGAACAACATTTGTAAAGTTTTAGAATTGTTCAGGGGTTTGAATACTTTCGCAAAGGCACTGCAGTAATGAAACATTTCTGTGAGATTGTGTTCTCAGTCAACATACCTCATAAAACAAGGGTACAACATTTAATTAAAAAAATATATTGCACCCATTGGTTCTTATCAATCTCTTACTTGATTATATGTATTTGCAATCTTTAAGTCTTTGTCCACAATCAAGTGCAGTCGTCTGTTGTTGATGTCTCTGTATTAATCAGAGACAGTTGTGGTGTTGTTACTCTCAACTTCAGTTGCTGTAACATCAGGGTTGTATCTGTACTTGTATCCGTAGGGCCGTAGATGGTAGGTGAAGTATTCCAGCATGTACATCTGTACAGGATAGATATAGTGGAATGACACAGCATGATCTGAACAACATTCTGGGCCCTGGGGGAAAGAACAATTGTCTTATTGAGTATATAATGAAACCTGTCAAGAACATGTTCAAGCAGAAACTACAAAGCCATGAGTAAATATTTGCTAGTCAATCTGTATGTTCATAAACCACTGTGAATGCCAAACCCTAAGCACCAATGACACCTCTCTCATATACACATGATTAGAAGGGCATTACACGTTGCTCTGAAACTAATGGTAACATGGTTTTTTGAGTAAGAGTACAGGTGATTAGGTTTAGGCTACACTTACTTCTCTGGGTTTGTAGTGGTCATATATGAGATACCAGGGCCGTTTCCTAGGTTGCTGTTTGATCAGGTACTTGTCTGGTGGGTAGGGGTGAAACGTCTGTCTTCCCTTCACATCTCTCGAGTCCCCGGGCTCTACATTCATGGTCTCCATACACTTCCCCAGAGCCATGTCTTCTATGGTGGAGAAATGGGTACATTTCCCTTTGTCAAATCCCTCAATAAATCGTTTGAGGGCTTCTTTACTGAGAACATAGCCAGCTCCACCACTCATGTAACCCTGATGCACGAATGGGGCAAACCTTCGCCCAAAATACACAGGCTTCTTTGGGTCTTGTTTGGACAAGATGTGGCGGAGGTTTTCAATAACCACAAACGTGTCATCGTCAGCTTTGAGAAACCAGTCGTAGTCATTTCGGTGGTGTTGGTAAATGTACTGGAAGGCCCTGATTGTCTTCCAGTAAAGCTGGTCTCGTCCCTCAGAGACGTTGAGTCCCACTGTGGGGAAATCTGTCTCCACTGAGCTCATGTACAAGATCTTGTTACATCGTTTGGCCCAAGTTGCCCGAATGTGTTTGGCTCTAGACTCCAGGTTTCTGGGTCCAGTCATGATCCAACATAGAACTTGAACATTCTGGGACAGAGCACTCCCATCCTCATCTGGAAGAGAACATTTCAATGCACAGTAACTAATATAATGTGTACTCATCTAGCAGATAATTTAGCAGCTGTATTCCAGAGTGTTTGATTGTGACTCCAATTAGAGTAATTATTGTTTTCCAGCACAGCTCTCTGAAACACATCCAATATAACTCCAGGTTAAAGGCAAATCTTTGTTCTTAGACTTTGGCCCTACATCATCATTGCAAGAGGAGAAGACTGTCACAGTGCAGAGGCAGGGCTCGAGGCACAGAGCTGTAGTATATAGACATTCCTTTTAGAGTTAAACGCAAAACAACAAACCAAAACCACGGTCGCAGCCAAGCCAACAAGCAAAACAATGTGGAAAAGGGCAACTGAAATAGGATCCCCAATTAGTGCCAACAGTTGGCAGCTGCCAACAAAACTAAACATAAGGATATATAGAGGGCATCTCTACAGATCGGCCCTGACAAAAACCTTAGTAACTTCATGCTTTATAAAACATTTTATTATTAATATGTAATTATAATGGAAAGTCCATAATGTAAAAGAGAATAATAACATCCAGAAATTATTCTAAATGAATTCCAAATACAAAACAGACAACTATTGATAAGGATTTACCCCATTCAGTCAATATTTGGCAGATTATTGTTGCCCATTCTAGTTTCGTCTAGTTGGATGGGGATCTTTGCTAAACAACAATTTTCAAGTCTTTCCACACATTCTAAATTGGATTTAGGTCCAGACTTTCACTGAACCACTCAAGTAAATACAAAGACTTCTCCCGGAGCCACTGTAGCATTTTGGCTGTGTGATTTGGGTAAGTGTTGTTCTGATGCATGAATCTAAGCCCTGTCTGAGGTCTTGTGCACTCTGGATTAGGGATTTCTTCATTGACCTCTCTGTATTTTGCTTTGTTCATCCTTCCCTCAATCCTGACCAGTCTACCAGTCCCTGCCACTAAGAAGAATCCCCATAGCATGATGCTGCCACCACCAAGCTTCACGGTAAGGATGGTGTCCTCACAAAGATGTGCAGTGTTAGACTTATACAAACACAGTATTTTGTCTCATTAGACCATATAATCTTCTTTCACCTGGTATTAATTATGATATAGTTTTTGAAAGGAATTTCAAAAATTAAATAACTTTGGTACCAACCAGCCACGGGTATATTTCACCTGAAATCAAGTGAAACACCCTAAGTGAACACAGGTGGACTCCATTCAAGTAATTCCATAACTTCAAAAGAAAATTAGTTGCACAACAGCTCATTCATGTTTGTCATATTAAAAGGCCTGAATCCTTGTAAATGCGGTTTTATATTTGTAATAAACTGAGAACAATTTTCCAGTTTTATTTTTCCCTTTGACATTATGTACTTTTTTTGTGGTCACTGGCAAAATGTCCTTATTATCCATTATGATTTCATGTTGTCAGTCAATAAAAAGTCAAGGTTGTGACTGCTACTGAGAGGCATGGTAGCCTTTGGATATCTTTTTAAAAATTCAATTACCTACCTGGCAGTAAGTTTTTCTGAATCCATCTGTCATAATCAACTCCACTGGTGTGACCCAGTGAGAACAAAGCTGCTTCTGCAGTGCTGGTGTTGTAGTATACAAAGTAATAAATGGACAGAAATCCTGTACACAGACCAGTCACAAAGAACATATGAGAAACGTTGATTCTCATCCCTCTCCTTCAGTCAAAACCCTGTGAGTAAAAGGAAGAAAAGTAAGATGGGGAAGATAAATTAACACTTTTAATGTACAGCAGATGAAGATAAAACATATACAGGTGCTGGTCATAAAATTAGAATATCATCAAAAAGTTGATTTATTTCAGTAATTCTATTCAATAAGTAAAACTTGATTGTGATGCCTACAGAACTAGACTGAGAGACCATTTAAAGGCCTTTGCAGGTGTTTTGGGTTAAATAGCTGATTAGAGTGTGGCACCAGGTGTCTTCAATATTGAACCTTTTCACAATATTCTAATTTTCTGAGAAACTGAATTTGGGATTTTCATTAGTTGTCAGTTATAATCATCACAATTAAAAGAATTAAACATTTGAAATATGTCATGTCATGAATGAATATAATATACAAGTTTCACATTTTGAATGGAATTACTGAAATAAATCAACTTTTTGATGATATTCTAATTTTATGACCAGCACCTGTATATAGGATATACAGTATACATGGTTCTACTCCAAATAATAAAAATGGGAGAGCCACCATGTAGACTGGCTGCTCCATTATGTATGCCTTATGGTCTATACAGAGTTGAGCCAAAATGATTGTCACCCTTGCACATCATTCATATAGCTCACACTGTCTCTAAATCACATTGAATATTTGGTCACCAATATTTTTATTCCGCTGTTAATATTACAGAACCTAATACATCATTTTAAATCAGAAAATCAACAGAAATGGAATTGACAAAATTAATGACACCCTGCAGTAGACTCATTTTGACCCAGTCTCCTTGGATCCTCCCAAATGAAACAACTAGTTAAGCAAAAAGCGGAGAACCGGTGACAAGGTCATGGGTGGCCAAGGTTCATTGATATACATGTGTCAGGACTCAGCCCTCCTGAGCTGTGTCTGTCATTACATCTCCCCAAGTACCAGTCTCCTTGTTCCCAGCACTCCACGAAGGCACCCATAATCACCACTGATCCTGAGCACCTGCACCAGTCTACACACCTGGGGGGCGGATTGCCACTCTCCCTATAAATAGGAGAGTTCTGCTTTCAGTCCCTGCCGGATTATTGTACAGCCATGTAATTATTACAGTGGTCTCTACCTAATTAAGCAAGCTATCCTATTTCCTGAGTATCTTGTTTTTGTTATCTTCTGCTCACCGTGTTTTCTCCCCCGTTCGTTTCCAGCCCCTTGTTCCGAGACCCGTCCTGTGCCTCCCTCCCAAACCACCTTTCTGCCTTCCCGTTATCGACCTTCGCCTGGACTGACTCCCCACTCTGTTAACTGAACCCTGCCTGACTATTCGACCATTCTTGCCTCCCGGACTTCGTACCTCTGCTACAATCATCATCATTGTCCTTTTACCCCGGTGTCTGTATCTGCTTCTGGATCCTACCTCTGTCCTGAGTCCCGGGAATTGTGACAACGCGGGGTGTGAAGGCTGCCCCGTGTGGTCCAATCCAACAGACGAGATACTGTAGCTCAAATTGTTGAAAAAGTCAATGCTGGTACTGATAGAAATGTGTCAGAACACAAAGTGCATCGCAGTTTGTTGGGTATGGGGCTGAGTAGCCGCAGACCAATCAGGGTGCCCATGCTGACCCCTGTCCACTGCCGAAAGCGCCTACAATGGGCACGTGAGCATTAGAACTGGACCACGGAGCAATGGAAGAAGGTGGCCTGGTCAGACGAATCACGTTTACATCACGTGGATGGCCGTAAGCATTGTTGCAGACCATCTGCACCCTTCCATGGAAAACGATATTCCCTGATGGCGTTGGCATCTTTCAGCCCTGCCACAAAGCAAAAATGGTTCAGGAATGTTTTGTGGAACACAATGAGTTCAAAGTGTTGACTTGGCCTCCAAATTCCCCAGATCTCAATCCAATCGAGCATCTGTGGGATGTGCTGGACAAACAAGTCTGATCCATGGAAGAACCACCCCGCAACTTACAGGACTTAAAGGATCTGCTGCTAATGTCTTGGTGCCAGATACCACAGCACAGCTTCAGAGGTCTAGTGTCCATGCCTCGACTGGTCAGGGCTGTTTTGGCAGCAAAAGGGGGACCTACACAATATTAGGGAGGTTGTCATAATGTTATTGCTGATTGGTGTATATTGTTATGTACTGTATAGTTTACATCATACTCTTTTTTAAAATAGCTGCTAGTTACATTGCCATGGTAATTATTGCTATACTTGCTATATCGCTAATATTCAATACTTGTAATGAATACACAGGAGGGCAGGTATGGATCCAAGCGCAGAGCGCAGCAGCTTTATTAGCTAATTTCCCAGGAGAATGCTGAACTCATGGTCCAAAGGCAGGCAATAGGTCATACCCAATAAACACAGGATGGAGAGGTGATGGCACAGGTAAGGGCAAGGCAATAACGGAGTAGAAGCTAAACAGGCAGAAACTTGTACACAACAATATCAATAAACAGTAAGCGGAAATAAACAGGCTCAGAAGAGTTGGCGAAAACAAAGAATACCTCACGAAGGCTAGGGAGAACTGAACAGAAATAAATAGGGAAATAAACCATATGCCGGTGGGGAAACAGGTGATTAGAATGAGGGTGATTGGGATCTGATGACGTTCAGGTGCATTGGAGCTTGAGGTGTGTTCATGGGCGTGGGAGCTAGGTTGCGGACGCAAGCCGGAGGAGAACGTCACAATACTTCTACCCATTATTGTTTCATATTCCCATCCATACTCTTTAAAATGACTGCCTGTTTACATTGTTATGATCCGGATATATTTGGACATTGACACAATTTTCATTATTTTGGCTCTGTATGCCACCACAATGGATTTGAAATGAAACAACCAAGAAGCAGAAATGAACTTGAACTAAATAATCTGCATATACTCAAAACCTATGTTCAATATTTAATAATGTGATCGGGAGTCATTGGTGGAGACACTGGCCTGAGAAAATGCATACAAGAAACCAAAGAACTAAAACTAAACCCATATTCAAACTTTTTAAGAACTCCAAATAGGTATTCCCATTCAGATACATTAAAGAACAATGTTCACATTCACATTAAGGAGACTCAAAGATCTGCATCAAGCTTCTTCAAATTCGAAAATATTCTATTCCTCTTGTCAGGGATGTTCATTCCAAGATATAAACTGTATAGGAGGCAAACCTGGGCGTACCTGCCCCACCAATACCCACATTAGTAGTGTTAGCCAATAGTAAACAAAAGTGGTGAACAAAAGCCAGAACAAACATGAGACACATAGACAAACACACAAGTATCCCTCCCTCCAACAGTTTAACCCGGATCCATGTCTCTTATTTCTACGGAGACAGCTGGTGAAGTCTATGCTTTTCATAGCTACAGTGCAATTCGCTTCTATTTTACATTTACATTTCTGTGGGAGCCACTGCATCCAAAGAGAAAGGTTACCTAATTTATAAACGTAATTTAGGAAATTTGATATCGTACAAGGTTGAATGCTAGATGAAAATGATAAAGAAATTGGGTATTGTGTAGGAGGTTCACAGTGTGTCTCTTCTCTATCCACATGCTAAACTGGAACTTCTCTATTTTAATAGAACTATATCTAAAAATAGTAACTAAATGAAATTAGCTCAAACTGTTTGCAAACTCTATCTATATATATGTACATATATATATATATATATATATATATATATATATATATATATTTATAAAATAAATATTATCTCCCACCCACCCAACCACTACAACAATATTGGTCTTTTAAACTTAAAAAAATGGGCTTGCCTGTTCGCAAAGGTTTTTCCTGCTGCTCTTTGATTCTGTATAATGCCACAGTGTTGAAGTAAGGAGCAATATCCGCTTAGAATACATATGGATGAGAGTGAGTTTTATCAGCAAGGAAAGATAAGGGACCTCCTACTATTGTTGTCACGTCCAGTGAGATCCAACACCCTCTCCTTTATTTGGAGTCACCTGCATGTTCTCTTGTTCCTTTAACCAAATTGAAGATGTTGCTTGGACGACAAGGCCTTCTCATATGTGACACTATCTATGGAATACTTTAACTACAGTTAAGTATGCTATCTTAACACCTGCATTTCATGACCCATTCGTCTCGCTAGCAAGTGGAAGCTGTCGTGGCTGGGGAAAATTTGCTAACATCAAGTTATTACCACGATTGAATGAGGAGCAACAAAAACAACATTCGCTACAGAAACGCTTGTTGTGGAATGTAACGAAAACTGGCTGACTTTGTTAGCATTTCATGGATGAATTATCAACGCACTCAAACTCTTCTTACTAAGCTGACACGTGAGCATCTTCCACCTTGCACTCAACACAAAGTTTGGGCTAATCGTCTATCTGGAGTGGTTTAACTTCGCACTCAAACTTGTATGAAAAGCAAACGACCACGTTTCACAGAACAAACTCAATTAGTTGTTTCCTGTTTCTGTGGATTATCCTGGGCACATTGCTAAAGACCAACAATGCATGCCATATACCTCCTGCTTCGCATTGTTCTCCTATTAATGACTTTTAATATTACCTCATTTTATACGGTTTCATTTGACCAAGTCCCTGACGATATAAATGGCTTCCATCCTGAACTCTCCTATATTGTACTTATGCATTTTTCTTGCACTGCATTCTACCAGCCAGTCATTAAATACAATTTATTTTCTTGTAATATACATTTCTGTGTTCTTGGTAAGACTGTCATGGAAAGCATTGATGTTTTAATATCAATCGGCCAATCTCATAATCATGATTCTCACTGTTCCAAAGCTGTTAGATTAAAATATCGTCTTTTAATAATTCTACTTCTTTTAATGTCAGGTAACATTAAGCCAAATCCTGGGCCTACACCCCCATGTATTAATTTACCTACTCCATCTGATTTTAAAGAACGAAATGGTCTAGGCTTCCTCCACATGAATGTTAGAAGTCTTGTGTCAAAAATGGACCTAGTCAGGGTTGGGGTGTCTACCTCAGACCCTGATGTTTTGGTTTTATCTGAGACTTGGTTGAAGAAATCTGTTTCTGATTCCGTCAAAGTAAGGGTGGTGGTGTTGCCATTTACATTAAAACCAGGTTTAATTGCAGAGTAACTAAATCTATCTCCCGTCCTAAATTATTTGAGTTTTTGTCTATTGATATTTCTTTCTCCTCCACATCACTTCTTACTGTCATTGCCTGCTATAAGCCTCCTTCTGCTGCTAAGGAGGCCTTAAATTCTCTAGCTGATGTATTAGTCGAATTACAGGATCGGGAAATTGTGCTTATGGGAGATTTGAACTGGGACTGGCTCTCGGCTAATTCTGATTGCCTGAAAAATGTCTGTAATGAGCTAAATCTTACTCAGCTTGTTTCCTCCCCTACCCGTCCTAATATAAAATTTCCAGATAAGTCAACCCTAATAGATCTAATACTCACTAACACCCCACAGAAATATAAAGGAATAGGGGTATTCTCTAATGACATTAGTGACCATTGCACCGTAGCATGTGTTAGGGACACCAAGCTCCCTAAATACAAGCCTCGCATTCTCATTAAAAGAAATTTTAAAAGATTTGTAGAACAAGCATTTTTACATGAATTAAACATCTGTGATTTTTCTAGAATTAGTCTTATACCAGATATCAATGTGGCATGGAACTATTTTTGCTCACTTTTTCTTTCGATTGCTGATAAACACGCACTCTTCACATGCTATAGAATTAAAGGGCGTGATAATCCCTGGTTCTCCAATGAACTGTCTTCTCTGATCCATGAGAGAAATGCAGTCTGGGTCTTGGCAAAGACCACAAACCTCCAATCTGACTGGACTAACTTTAGGTATTTTAGGAACAAGTGCACTTACCTTGTAAGAAAGTGCAAATCTGACTATTATCTCAAATCAATGACCACAAACCTAAATAATCCATCTAAATTTTGGAAGACAATAAAATCCCTTGAACTACCTCCCAGTGACTCGGCTCTCCCCAAGCATATAGTTAAAGATACCCAACAGATCTTTAACAAGAATGATATTGTTAATGCTTTCAATGATCATTTTATTAAGGCAGGGGATATATTTGAACAATCATATCCTGAAGAGATCTTACACCGCTATGTCTCCTCACCCCTCCAACACAATTCACCTGCTTCTCTGGTCAGTGAAGGTTTTGATTTTGAATCCATTCCCTCGTCTGCAGTGCTTAAGGCTCTTAAGGAAATTGACACTAGGAAATCAGCTGGCCCTGATGGCCTAGATCCTGCTTTATTGAAACTATCTGCACTTATCATAGTGGAACCTATTACATACATTTTTAACTTGTCCCTGTCTTCAAATGACATACCAGATGTTTGGAAATCAGCCCACGTGCTACCCCTGCTGAAAGGGGGGGACCCCTCCATTCTCGATAATTACCGGCCAATCTCTAAATTGTCTGTACTTGCAAAGGTCCTAGAGTCTTTAGTAAATACCCAACTTAAAGGCTTCCTACAAAATCATAACATACTTTGCCCAGAACAGTCAGGCTTTAGGGCTAAGCATAGTACCATTACAGCAGCTACTAAGGTGCTTGATGACATCATCTGTGACCTCGATCATAAGATGAGCTGTGCTGCCCTGTTTATTGACTTGTCAAAAGCCTTTGACACAGTTGATCACTGTATCCTGCTCAAGAGGCTCCGGGACATTGGCTTGGGGACTAAGGCAGTTGATTGGTTCAGAAACTATCTCGCCAACAGAACACAAACTGTAGTTGTCGATGGGCATAGTTCTGCCCCACTGGGGGTCCGGCAAGGTGTCCCTCAAGGGTCTATTCTTGGTCCGGTCCTGTTTACCATTTACATAAACACTATCGCCTCTGTAGCAGATAATGGCAAAATACACCTCTATGCAGACGACACCGTACTATATTGTTCTGCACCCACCCTAGCTCTAGCTTATCAATCACTACAGCAGTCTTTTAATTTATTGCAGGCCGCCTTCATTGAACTTAGACTGGTATTAAATATTGGTAAAACAAAGGTGATGCAGTTCACAAAGTCTCGCATAGTACCCGTATCAACCGCCCTAGCCATTTCCACACTGGATGGGAAGTGTGTTGAAAATGTTTCATCTTATAAATATCTTGGTCTGTGGATTGATGAAAAGCTAACCTTCAAAGTTCATATTGATAAATTAGTGAGAAAGCTGAGAGTAAAGCTTGGCTTTTATTTCTGAAATAAATCCTGTTTTACTCTTCAAGCTAGGAAGAAATTGATCAGTGCCACTTTCTTACCAGTCTTGGACTATGGGGATGTTATTTATATGCATGCTGCCTCTACCATGCTGCATGCACTTGACACAGTCTACCATGGTGCATTACGGTTTATTACTAATGCCAAGACACGCACTCATCATTGTCATCTTTATGAGGCGACTGGTTTTAGCTCTTTAGGTCTGCGTAGATGGTTCCATTGGCACATTTTTATTTATAAAGCTATCAATGGTATTTTACCCAGCTATCTTATTAGCTTGTTAACCAGGAAACATTCCATTTACAATCTCCGCTCCAATAACATTCTGACTCTGAATATCCCACGTGTAACAACTGAATTTGGTAAGACTGCTTTTAGTTATGTTGCTCCTTGGTGTTGGAATTTGCTCCAAAAAGTTTTGAAGCTTTCTGTTTTTATCCCACTTGAACATTTTAAACAATTACTTAGGCAATCCAAATCTGAACAATGCGCATGTTTTAAATAACCCCTTTATGTTATTTTTAATAATTTCATATGTTTTGTAAATTAATTTTGTTGTTGTGACTGTTTCTGTGATTCTGTGTAATTTGTGTAACTGTTGCCCCAGGGCTCCCTTGTAAAAGAGATTTGATTATCTCAATGGGACATCCCCTGGTAAAATAAAGGATAAATAAAAAAAATAAAATAAAAAATGTTCACCTATGTTCCCCATTTATAATAAACTGGGGCGATTCTAGGGTCAGAGCTTTAGGGGTGCTGAGCACCCAATGAGCCCCACTGCCACCACACACCCTCTTTTCACACAAAAACAAAAAATATGTCTATTGAAAAATAACTTTATCATTTTAACATTGGTTCAACTAACTCCAAAATCCAGAGTTTTCTTTTCTTTTTTTTTGAGACCTTTTCACCAGCTTAATTGTGAGAGTTCACACAGACAGCCCCCCTGTAACAAACACAAACCTTCTTCACTCAGCTGGTTTCCGGACCGTTAACTCCATGTGCCTCCTTTTGTATCAACAGTCATCAGATTGGTTAGATTAGATTCAACTTTATTGTCATTGAACAAAGTAACAGGTACTTGGACAACAAAATGTAATTAATCTTCTGTAAATTATTTACAAATGGCCATCTGTAACATATCTGGTTGCATGCCTGTCTGAACTTTCATAAACCAATATAAGTCATCAATAAATAATAATAAAACAGGCTTCACATCAAGAGCAAAAAAAAAAAAAAGGTAAAACCAAAAATTCCTTCTCATCCCTTATGGACTCTCCCTGTTGTTTTCCTCCTCCATTATTATGAAAAAATGTGGTGTAAAATAATGTTACAAAAAGTAAATGTAATATAGGCTACTTAATGCCAATAAATTAGTATAGGAGTATGAGTAGTTACTGTTTTG
This sequence comes from Esox lucius, assembly GCF_011004845.1. Taxonomy (NCBI): domain Eukaryota; kingdom Metazoa; phylum Chordata; class Actinopteri; order Esociformes; family Esocidae; genus Esox; species Esox lucius. The sequence goes on along the minus strand of NC_047581.1, from coordinate 7,282,342 downwards.
CTTGCCACTATTCTCTATATGTCAATTTATTGTTGTTGTTTCCTCACCTGGTACTTCCTGCATGCTCTCCCTTTCCCTTTCTCCTTCTCCATCTCCCTCTCTTTCCCTTGGCACTGACAATCAAATACAAATATATTGTAAGCAGGAGAGTTGAGGTCAGCTTGTCATGTCACAAAAATGTTATGGAGACCATTTACAGATTCTAAGGATATGATCAAAAGGCACACAGATGAGTGTCATTTTAAATGTCTTCATTATTATTATTATTGGGCTTAGAAACTTTTTTAAATCACAAATTTCTTTGTGGGTTTGAAATAAATAAAATAAATAAAAGCAGGGGACCATTGCCTAGATAATCTGATACAACAACAGATCGCTGGTTTGCATTATCTGTTACTTTCGCTTAACACTTTTCAGAAGAACAAAAAAAACAAAAAACAAGACAGAGGTCATTATGGACTGTCCCTAGTCTCTCACCTGAATCTGTCTTTTTTCTTTTAAAGAACTGTCATATGTCCATTGCTCACTGGCAGGCTGCACACACACGCACACACAGAGAGAGAGAAAGAGAGAGAGAGATAGAGAGAGAGTTCAGCCTGGTTCAGGTTAAATCCTGGTTCAGGTTAAATTTTTCGCGCTGCTGTTTTTGTTTCACGCTCTAGCAGTTAATAAACAGAACTGCATGCGTCTTGCGGAAGAACATTGTAACCGGCGCTACTTCTCTCCGTTTATGACTATGGACAAGTCACTCAGGTCCTGTGCTACTCCACAGCGGCGGCGACCCGCTGGACTAAAATAGTCCGAAAATAAACACTTATTATAGGTGTACCGTGATTCAGGATACTGACTCCAGTACTCACCGATATGTTTTCGGAATCGGAACAACTCTAGGTAAAAGGAAATAAGTGTGAGACACAGCTTTGGAGCAACTTAGTTGATTCACAACACTACATAACGGCTTCTCACTCTGCGTGTGTTTCTCGCGCTGGATGACGGTTGTGCTGAGCGGTGCAGGTACAGAGGAGAAGTAGAAGAGAAGAGGATGACACCATTTGCTAAGCGGGGATGTTTCATTTCATCCTTAACACATACATTTTAAACCACAAACTACGGAGTATGTTTTGGACGTTATTTAACCTTGTCAAAGACGAACAAAAATGTTAGAATAACTACATTTCTTACTCCAAGTTTTAGGGGTGCTGAGCTCCTTTTTAGGGGTGCTGAAGCACCCATAAAAAGGGGCTAGCCTCGCCCTTGAACTGTAGTCCATTAAAAAATAAATAATAATAATTAATAATTTACTGTATGATATTCAGTAAACTGTAGGCCATAACAATAAACTTTAGGATGTAACAATAAACTGCTGAAGTAACAATAAACATGAGGATATAACAATGAACTGTTGACCGTAAAAGTGACCCTATGTTTCCTATTCTAAAGTGTGTTCTTGTTATTAGCAAATACTCCCACAAAACACCAACATACCCATTGAAACACTTAGTTGAAGCACATCCTTCAACTATTTTGGAGTACTTATTATAACGCCAAAGGGCAATTCCACGCAAATGTCAACCTTGCTGTGAAAAATTTAAGTTATCATAAAAAAATCAAAACCCTTTCTAAGTTGTCCATTTGGATCTGTATTTTATTGTATTGATGTGCTGTCATGTAAATTTTAAGGACATTTCTGTTTATTCACCTCAGATAAGGTGTGCACAGATACTACAATTGCTTTTTTTATACAAACCTATTTCATGCTTTAAAAAGAGGGATCAAAGACTCCTTTAATTATACTTTATGTTGATAGTAAGGATTTTGCAGAAAGATGGGGGCATGACTAAGATATAAATACACTCACTTTGTTATAACTGCATTTCCCTTTACATTTATAAAGGCTATATTTAGGAAGTCACGACGCTTAAGTGCTGTGTCACGTCCGTAACGATTTAAAGAATAAGTTTAGATTGTATAATCATTATTATTACAATTAATTTGAAACTTTATGTACAAAGCCAAAATATGTCCATTCTAGTTATGATTGACAAATCATCTCACTTAATTGCTCTAAACAACCTAATTATGCGTTACGGACGTGACCGTTATGGACGCTTCACATTAAATCATGCATGATTTGACCAGCTTATATTTGTTTAATTAATTAATTCATTTATTTATTTCAAGCAATATAATGACACATTGCATTGCATTGCATCATCTTCCGCTTATCCGGGGCCGGGTCGCGGGGGCAGCAGTCTAAGCAGGGATGCCCAGACTTCCCTCTCCCCAGACACTTCCTCCAGCTCTTCCGGGGGGACACCGAGGCGTTCCCAGGCCAGCCGGGAGACATAGTCCCTCCAGCGTGTCCTAGGTCTTCCCCGGGGTCTCTTCCCGGTGGGACGGGACCGGAACACCTTCCCAGGAAGGCGTTCCGGAGGCATCCGAACAGATGCCCAAGCCACCTCAGCTGACCCCTCTCGATGTGGAGGAGCAGCGGCTCTACTCTGAGCTCCTCCCAGGGTGACCGAGCTTCTCACCCTATCTCTAAGGGATCGCCCAGCCACCCTGCGGAGAAAGCTCATTTCGGCCGCCTGTATCCGGGATCTTGTCCTTTCGGTCATGACCCAAAGCTCATGACCATAGGTGAGAGTAGGAACGTAGATTGACCGGTAAATCGAGAGCTTCGCCTTGCGGCTCAGCTCTTTCTTCACCACGACAGACGATACATCGACCGCATTACTGCAGAAGCTGCAACGATCCGTCTGTCAATCTCCCGTTCCATCCTTCCCTCACTCGTGAACAGGACCCCTAGATACTTAAACTCCTCCACTTGAGGCAGGCACTCTCCACCAACCTGAAGTGGGCAAGCCACCCTTTTCCGACTGAGAACCATGGCCTCGGATTTGGAGGTACTGATTTTCATCCCCACCGCTTCACACTCGGCTGCAAACCGTCCAAGTGCATGCTGAAGGTCCTGGCTTGAAGGGGCCAACACGACAACATCATCCGCAAAGAGCAGAGACGAAATCGTGTGGTCCCCAAACCTGACACCCTCCGGCCCCTGGCTGCGCCTAGAAATTCTGTCCATAAAAATTACGAACAGAACCGGTGACAAAGGGCAGCCCTGCCGGAGTCCAACATGCACAGGGAACAAGTCTGACTTACTGCCGGCAATGCGGACCAAGCTCCTGCTTCGGTCGTACAGGGACCTGACAGCCCTTAGCAAAGGACCCAGGACCCCATATTCCCGAAGCACCCTCCACAGGATGCCGCGAGGGACACAGTCGAATGCCTTCTCCAAATCCACAAAACACATGTGGACTGGTTGGGCAAACTCCCATGAACCCTCCATCACCCTGTAGAGGGTATAGAGCTGGTCCAGTGTTCCACGGCCTGGACGAAAACCACACTGTTCCTCCTGAATCCGAGGTTCTACTATCGGCCGTATTCTCCTCTCCAGAACCCTGGCATAGACTTTCCCGGGGAGGCTGAGAAGTGTGATCCCCCTATAGTTGGAACACACCCTCCGGTCCCCCTTCTTAAAAAGAGGGACCACCACCCCGGTCTGCCATCCCAGAGGCACTGTCCCCGACTGCCACGCGATGTTGCACAGGCGTGTCAGCCAAGACAGCCCCACAACATCCAGAGACTTGAGGTACTCAGGGCGGATCTCATCCACCCCCGGTGCCTTGCCACCGAGGAGTTTCTTAACCACCTCGGTGACTTCAGCCCGGGTGATGGACGAGTCCACCTCTGAGCCCTCATCCTCTGCTTCCTCAATGGAAGACGTGACGGCGGGATTGAGGAGATCCTCGAAGTACTCCTTCCACCGCCCGACGACATCCCCAGTTGAGGTCAACAGCTGCCCACCTCTACTGTAAACAGCGTTGGTAGGGCACTGTTTCCCTCTCCTGAGGCGCCGGATGGTTTGCCAGAATCTCTTCGAGGCCAGCCGATAGTCCTTCTCCATGGCCTCACCGAACTCCTCCCAGGCCCGAGTTTTTGCCTTCACAACCACCCGGGCTGCAGTCCGCTTGGCCTGTCGGTACCCGTCAGCTGCCTCTGGAGTCCCACAAGCCAACCAGGCCTGATAGGACTCCTTCTTCAGCTTGACAGCATCCCTTACTTCCGGTGTCCACCACCGGGTTCGGGGATTGCCGCCTCGACAGGCACCGGAGACCTTACGGCCACAGCTCCGAGCGGCCGCTTCAACAATGGCGGTGGAGAACATGGTCCACTCGGACTCAATATCTCCAGCCTCCCTCGGGATCCAGTCAAAGCTCTGCCGGAGGTGGGAGTTAAAGATCTCTCTGACAGGAGACTCGGCCAGACGTTCCCAGCAGACCCTTACAGTACGCTTGGGCCTGCCGAGTCTGTCCAGCTTCCTCCCCCGCCATCGGATCCAACTCACAACCAGGTGGTGATCAGTTGACAGCTCCGCCCCTCTCTTCACCCGAGTGTCCAAGACATACGGCCGCAGGTCAGATGAAACGACAACAAAGTCGATCATCGACCTGCGGCCTAGGGTGTCCTGGTGCCACGTGCACTGATGGACACCCTTATGCTTGAACATGGTGTTCGTTATGGACAAACTGTGACTAGCACAGAAGTCCAAGAACTGAACACCGCTCGGGTTCAGATCAGGGGGGCCGTTCCTCCCAATCACGCCCCTCCAGGTGTCACTGTCGTTGCCCACGTGGGCGTTGAAGTCCCCCAGTAGAACGATAGAGTCCCCAGTCGGAGCACTTTCCAGCACCCCTCCCAGAGACTCCAAGGAATGTTTGTGATGTCTGCTAAATTGGCAAATTACCTCCCAGGTGACATAGTAATGAAATGGGGTCACAATCTTACTAGTCAGGTTTGGAAGGATATACACTTATCAGCCAGAACATTATGATCACCTGCCTAATATTTCCCAGTAATCTAGTATCTAAAAAGCTCAGTGTGATACACAATAGCATTCAGCTAGCCAAAACTGACATTCTTGTGTAGTACAGTAAGCAGTCAGTGTCAACAGAAAAGTACAACAAAACTGATATTTGTATATGACAAACTATTTCCAGGGTTGACTGCCATGGTGAAAAAACCTTTGCCCAGTACGGCTCGCATGATGACAAAAAAACTTTGCATTTTGGTGGTATTGTCCAATTTACTGACAAAATAACTAGGTTTTGAAGCATGAATTACATGTTTTGGGCGAGTCCCATGAAACTGTGGTGATTGTGCTTATATAATAGGGAATGTTAAGACTGTTTCAAAAAATAAGTCAAAGCGATTGAGAAACTGTAACACGTCTTCAACCGGAAATGTAAAAGATTCAGTTCCATAATACTCCCACTAGAGGTCACTGTCACATGGAATAAAGTATTCCAGACTGTTCAGGTTTTGATTTGTCGAAGATCATAAAGGATTGAATTATTAATGTAGGATTCACTAGTCAGAAAGTGGTAAACTAATGTAACTGATGTGATTTTGTTTTTTGTATTAAACTTGCAGCTTGGAGCTTTAGCTCCTGTCACTGTCGTCTTTTGATTCAGTTGGTTCAATAGAGAGCGGCGTATCATGTACATTCTTATTTATCTGTAGTGATACTTGTGTTAATGCCTATAATGTAAAAGGTTAGACTCCTAAATGGAAATTAATAAAATACCATTTAAACTATTTACTGCTGCGAAAATAGTTTTTTTTACATTCACTTTAAAGTAGAATAAGCCTTTCTGATCCTTTGTCGGCTCTTCCAACCATTGTGAAGCAGACTTCACCAAGTGTTTAATTTTTCATCCACTAATAGGGAAGGTGAGCAGAGTTTAGACCCTCTGGAGACAGGTTAACCCTGCCCTCTAGGAAATGTTCCCAATAACAAAACATTCCAGAGGTAACACTACAGCAGAGGTATCTATCAAGGACAGCTGAGCTTTCTGTTCCATTTTCTGGACTGCTGGTATCCTAGTGAGTTTCAAATTGTGAATCAACCCATTTATGGAACTGTAAATTACAAAAATATAGTGAAGCCATGATATAATAAATTAATGTAATTTACTGCTCTCCTAGTATAAATACAACCATACATTTCCAGAGGACACCTACAGTTAAAGTTTAAAATTATTAATCAAATCGTGTTTATCTACAAAATTGTTCAGAATGCTGAGATATTCCACATTTGAACTTTCTCACCATTCTGTCTATCCGTTTGCATTGACTGGCTTTAGACACTTGTGGTACCACCCCCCCCCCCACCCTGAACCACCCTCAGTTAGCCAATACCCTTCCGGCCTAATCAGGTAAGGGGAATGAGACAAGTCACATTGTTTAGTCAGTCTTGTCAACGTTAGCAGAATTCTACAAAAGAAAACCTTAAAATTGCACATCTGCTTTGTTCAGTAATGTTCAAAACCTTTATTTTGAATTTAGCAACTGCTATTATATATCAACACGTCAAGTCATGAAGTACTATTAAAAAACAACTAGTGTCAACCAAAGTGCTGTACAATCAAACACAAAGGATATAGGATATCAAAAGGAAAAAACATAAAAGGCCTAAAACGTATAGCTAACAAAACATTTTCATAGGACATGAGACATCAACAGAAACCTCCTCCCCAATTGCGGACTCAAATGCTAAAGAAAAAAGAGGTCATAAGGTGGGATTTAAAAAACTTTGCTACTAGTAGAAGACCTACTATATGAAGGTAGGCTATTCCACATCTTTGGAGCAGCAACAGAAAAGTTCTCCTTTAAACTTCAATCGTGATCGTGGGGCACACAAAAGCAATTTGTTGGAAGACCTAAGGGTCCTTGAGGAAGAGTGCTGGCTAACTTCAGTTTAAATAACATCACTTGGAGACAAAGGCTTTATTACAAAGGTAATATTAGCACTCAGTTCTCATAAATACTGAGTTGTATTTGGACTGGTGCATCCTTTGCACTTTACTGACAAAAATAAATCTGTTCCAAAAGAGCTCTTGGACTGAACCTATAGGAAAAGCATGTTTCCAGGTTTAACCCTTGTGTGAGTATCATTTTAGAGGTCTGTGTAATAAGGTTCTATCTGGAACCACAAGTGTTCTTCAGGGATCTTCTAGAGGGACAGCCAAAGATCCTGTATGGAACTTTTTTCTGACTCAAGGCTCTAACAGGACAGGAAAACACGATTTGGAGCAGTCTTGGAGGAAAATCCTGGCAACTTTTGCTGTTCACTCTGAACACGACCAAAATGAGCACTGCACACATGAAGCTAAGATGTAAATCCTGACTGTGCTGCAGTTCTCTAACATTGTTTTAGTACATGGGATGTTTGTGTTGGTATCATGCACAGGCGAAACCAATGGGGTAACAAAGGGTGGCAGCTGCCACCCTACAAAAATATCTTGCCACCCTAGATGTCTGGATTGTCTGCTGTAATATATTCATATTGAATGAATAGTATTATAATTTTATCATTTAATCTTGCATTAAAGCAGCCATTTATTATAGTTTAGATATGTCTGATATTGTCTACTAGCTAATGTAATGCAATCGTCAGTATTATTGTTAAAGTTAGGGAACTAGCAAATTTGTAAACGGAGTAGCTTGCCATCATTGCCATGTAATGCTTGTCCTGATAGATAGCAAAGGGGCAATGAACAATGTTGATGTAGCTTGCTATGGATAATTAAATGGTTAATTTCATCTGTGGAGAAAGTTAAGGTTTATCTACAATAATTCTAAATTAGACATCTCTGGACGTCTATATAACATCAACAACAAGTGATGTGTGGTCATATATGATTAACATTTGTAATTACAATTTTGTTTGTATATTAATTTTCTACTCTATAACCTCAGTAGCCTATATTTACTGTTTGTTTATTATTTCAAGCAATATAAGGCATTCATTTTCAGGATGCATTGATTTATGCTTCTGTACTTGGCAGAAAAATATAAACAATGTATCCAAGTAAAATACTGCATCTTTTCCTTCAACTCACTACACTCATAGAGATTTTGCACACTCGAAAGACTCGTAACCAAACTTTGAACACAAACATAAAAGTGTAGAACGTGTATGATATTCATTAGCAAGACATTACACTGTCCATTTTCAGTAGCTGAATTTGTATAAGTGGACATAACGAACAACAGAATGATATGCCACCCTTGAAATACAACTTGCCACCCTTCTGCCACCCCATGTAAAATGTTCTAGAAACTGCACTGGATGTTTGTGTTGGTGTCGTGATGTTTGTGTTGGTGCCATGGGATGTTTGTGTTTGTGTGAGTTTGGTGTGAGAATGGTGGTGTCTATCCTACGTACATAGGACAAAAAAAAAAATGGACTGGGTTCCTGACGCCTCTGCAAGACCGGGTCCTACACAGGAGATGGTTGGATACTCGCTTCCCTTGCCCTCATTACTCCTAGCTTTCCCCCGGTAACTTTTGTTTGGTATAAGTGATAAACCTTCAACCATTCTCACTCACCCTTACTATACTGGTATGTGTTGACTTGCTGAAGATTCACACCATCATCAGAGTAATAGGGAAACCGTATAGGAGGAAAACACTGTGGCTCTGGGGTAGTCTGAGCGGTGACAGGGACTCATGTAGGGCAGGTTGTCATGTATAAGGGCAAAGATATGATTTGGTTGTCAGAATCACCTGGTATGGATGACCACCTAGGAGAGAGAGAAGTCCCGGGTTTTAACTGTTTCACCATCATATATTCTCCAGGACTTATGTTATGCCCTGGGACCTTTAAGGGTGTTATGGCTCTCAACACAAGGCTCAGTCCCTTGCAGTACGCAATCAGCTCTGTGTCCTCCAACAGAGACTCCACCTGATAGAGAGTGGGAAGTGATGTTTGAGGCAAGCCCACAGGGCAGCCCATAAGTATCTCATGCAAGTACCCCTTGCTGCAGTTGTGTTTATGGTGTATGATGAACAGCACAATGAGCAGCGCATCAGTCAATTTCAGGCCTGTGTCTTGCTCCATCTCGGCCAGTTGTGCTTTTATGACCCTGTTGTGCAATCCACCAAAACTGAGGATTGTGTGTGATATGACAATGTGGAATTTCAATTTGACACCTAGGGGATTCCCTGTCCACGTTTGTAATCAGTAACGTAATTTTTTGATTATTCAAACTCAGTAACGTAATCTGATTACTTTAGATTACTTTCATATTAAGAGGCATTAGAAAACAAATAGGAATAGCCTATATCCAATTAAAGATATCATATTGAAACTCTAACATCAATCAATGTTAGAGTTTACATAGCTGGTGTGGAATCTGAGCATTAATAATTACAATGTGAATGTACGTTCCATTGGAAGTGAATGTGCTGACATAGAGAACAACAGAAACAAATGTTTAGATTCCCTCTGTAGGTTGCGCTCTAATAACCACAGGAAAGTTTACATTGACCATTTGGCATGGGGGTTACTGTCTTGGAAACCTGATCTTTGCTAGGTAGACACAACCTTCAATGTATATATCAGCTTGTAACCAATATTACAGTGAGAAGAGTTTGAGTGAGGTGAGATTGAGGTTGTGTAAAGTAGACCAGGTCCTTAACCTCATGAACAAGACTATCTAATGCTGCAATAAATAATTGAATTATTCTCTCCCTTGACAACTGGGTATGTGATAATTATTTCAACCGCTATATGAAACGGCTGATTTCTAACACGATGCTGCCGCGACTGGATGGACAAGTTTTAACGATTCAACTGAACTTCGGCTGGAGAGCTTAGGGGCATCGATTTGCAATCGTGAGGAAGTACTTGTTTTCCCCGATTACTGGTTGCTGAGAACTGAACAGTGAGTCGTAAAACTACGGCATATAACAAACTGTCAAGATTGCAGCGTTAGTTAGTCGAACAAGCCCTATGATGACCCGACTAGGCCGTGATTTTTATCGCATGGAATCTGTCTGCGGGTGCGGACTGTCCATCTCAATATTTGCTGTATTTCGTGGGGCGTTGACCGGTGTGTTTCAGTGCTGAACTGTATTTCGTGTCGCCATAGTATGATGACACAACAATTTCCTTTTGAGGATTAGAGTGTGATACTGAATTTTTTTTGGTCCATTTGAGATCCAGGGCTATTCATAGTGGCCTAACGATGCCACTGCTTGTAACCACAGTTAGGAGGGTTCTGCATGAAGTCTATCTGGATATTTACAAACAGTCTCCATGGGATTGGAAAATGAAAGATCTCCATAGACACGCTCTTCCTTTGATCTCTTAAAAATTAACTGGGTTACCAATAATGCATTTACAACAATTGTTGAGGGAAATAAGTACAACATTGTTGGGAGGTAGATTACATTTTTTTATTAAATCAGAAAATACTCTTGAAAGGATAATTTTCAGTAATTCAGCAAGCCTTAATTTTGTAAATTCGTAAAGTAAAATTACTGTTAATGATGTTTGTCCTAATAAAACACAAATGTAGTGAAATCCTGAATGATGGTAAATATAAGCTAGCTATTAAGATAACCTACCTATTTGATGAGTTTCAGCCGCTTTCAGAAGATGGGCAGGGACTCTGTCCTGGCTTCCAGGGGAAGTTTGTTCCACCATTGCGGTGCCAAGACAGAAGAGTTTAGCCGTGAGGTTTGGGTGGCCAAAAGACTTGGCAGTGGCAGATCGGAGGGCACAAGAAGGGTGGTAGGGTTTAAGCATAGCCTGCAGGTAGGGAGGTATAGGCAAGCACAGTTGTCTTGTAACGAGTGCGAGCTTCTACCGGAAGCCAATGGAGCTTGCGGAATAGAGGGGAAAGTAGCCACCTCAGCATGTTAACTTGTGTATCCACCCACCCACCCCCACCACCTGATAAAAAAAAAAAAATGCACTTAATGTTGATTTCCCTGGCACTGATTTTGCAAAATAACAGCTTCGATCAAGGAGACTTAGTATGATTGTCAGATGTTTGTCACCTTAAGAGGAATGCACTTATTTTAAGTTGCTCTGGATAAGAGTGCCTGCTAAATTACAAAAATGTTAAATGTACTTTTAGCTACTTTTTGACTGCGCCATGATCGGTCCAGGCTGAGCTAGCAAGCCAGCATACTTTATTGGTAAAATAGTAAAAAAAATTATAACGTTATGGATAGCTGGGAACAGATATACTTGCTGTATAGCTATCTAGAAAAGCTGGTCAAGTTATCATGTTAGACAAGGTGGTTTGCTAGGTAACTGCTAGTTCTTCCACTCAACTTACTGCTTATTATCCTTGATATTATTTTGATATATCCTTGATATATATCTTTGCATAGCCTTAACGTTGACTGATGGGCCACACAGGCCTCAGTAATGCTCACAGATTTTTCTCTGTAATAATTTCAAGGGCTGTCCGAGGACCCTAAAGCTGTTCTCAGAAATCCTTCTGGCCCTGGAATGGCTGTGTACTGTTGTCCAGTCCTAAATCAAACTATACACTGAATGTAAATGATGTGTTTTCTCACATCATTTCTGCAGTCACTTTAGGAATTTTTCATGCATATGATGGTATCAGGTCTGGTCACCCTATGCTAGATAGCTTTGCACACTTCTCTTTTGAGCTAAAAAGATTTTGTGTACATCTGGGCAAGATGAGCACCATCTAAATTGTTGGTTGTATTAATTTCATGAAATTTTCCATGTATTTGGGATGGAGGGAAATGCCAAGTTGAAAATACAAAACCAATGTCAAGACACATGCTGTCATCTTGACATTATTTATCTGAAAATAGGAAATCACAAAATGTTACTAGCCCCACTGTGGACACCGAGGTCATGTCCTCTATCCTAAATATTCTTGTTAAATGCACAACCTTTGTCAAACAAACAATAAAAACTATTTTTTGTTGGTGTCATTTATTTGGAATGTGTTCCCTATGAATTAATTTGGGTTTTGATTGAGTTTTTTAAAATATTTTACAGAAATATAGAAATAATGACCATCTCTGTCACGGTTGTAGTGGTGGAGAGGAGGAACCAGGCGCAGCCAGAGTAGCACTCAATGTTGAATTGAATTTAAACAAACACAGAGCACAAAACAAACTGAAGGAAAGCAAAGGGCTGAAACAAAACGAAACACTCACAGCTTACGTGTGACATACAGAGACAATAACCGACAAGGTGAGGGGAGCAGGGGAGAAACAAACCCTTGCGGGACTATCTGGAAATGGATGTCCTGAATCCACGAAATATGAAATATCTTTAAAACAGTTTATGATAGAAAGAATCGGTTTACTTTGCTGTTTTCCTGAGATTCAGGTGAAAATAATCATGTGTATATTGCTGACATGGGAATTTCCTAGTTTTCGTCATCTTATCCCAATGCAACCAGACCCTTGTGCACCTGACCAATGGATGGGCTGATGGGTGACAGCATCTGATGCAGAATCGACCAATGGAAGGCTGTTGCTAGGCAAAATAGTTTATTTTACCCAATCAGGGGAAGATTTCTTTTATTTATTCAAGCAAATCAAAAGGTTGCGGGGTGGGACATAATGAGTTTGTATTCTCGATGTCGTAATGCCTAGTATAGGAGACAGCTGGATGCAGTACGTTAGCTTAGCTAGCGAACGCCAACGTGTCGAACAGACAAAGAAAGGATGTGTTTTCAACAGTTTTATTATTAGTATAAAATGGCAAAACGTAAAAACACTTTTACTAAATGTAGCAATAGTCCTTTATAGTTTTCAAACCGTGGATACCTGAGTTACCTGAACACAAAGGACAAATGTGAACCCAACATGCTAACTCCGGAGCGGGAGAACTGAGTCTGGTAAGTAACATCAGATTCCCTATACACTCACCTAAAGGATTATTAGGAACACCTGTTCAATTTCTCATTAATGCAATTATCTAATCAACCAATCACATGGCAGTTGCTTCAATGCATTTAGGGGTGTGGTCCTGGTCAAGACAATATCCTGAACTCCAAACTGCATGTCAGAATGGGAAAAAAAGGTGATTTAAGCAAATTTGAGCATGGCATGGTTGTTGGTGCCAGACGGGCCGGTCTGAGTATTTCACAATCTGCTCAGTTACTGGGATTTTCACGCAAAACCATTTCTAGGGTTTACAAAGAATGGTGTGAAAAGGGAAAAACATCCAGTATGCGGCAGTCCTGTGAGCGAAAATGACTTGTTGATGCTAGAGGTCAGAGGAGAATGGGCTGACTGATTCAAGCTGATAGAAGAGCAACTTTGACTGAAATAACCACTCGTTACAACCGAGGTATGCAGCAAAGCATTTGTGAAGCCACAACATGCACAACCTTGAGGCGGATGGGCTACAACAGCAGAAGACCCCACCGGGTACCACTCATCTCCACTACAAATAGGGAAAAGAGGCTACAATTTGCACGAGCTCACCAAAAGTGGACAGTTGAAGACTGGAAGAATGTTGCCTGGTCTGATGAGTCTCGATTTCTGTTGAGACATTCAGATGGTAGAGTCAGAATTTGGTGTAAACAGAATGAGAACATGGATCCATCATGCCTTGTTACCACTGTGCAGGCTGGTGGTGGTGGTGTAATGGTGTGGGGGATGTTTTCTTGGCACACTTTAGGCCCCTTAGTGCCAATTGGGCATTGTTTAAATGCCACGGACTACCTGAGCATTGTTTCTGACCTTGTCCATCCCTTTATGACCACCATATACCCATCCTCTGATGGCTACTTCCAGCAGGATAATGCACCATGTCACAAAGCTTGAATCATTTCAAATTGGTTTCTTGAACATGACAATGAGTTCACTGTACTGAAATGGCCCCACAGTCACCAGATCTCAACCCAATAGAGCATCTTTGGGATGTGGTGGAGCGGGAGCTTAGTGCCCTGGATGTGCACCCCACAAATCTCCATCAACTGCAAGATACTATCCTATCAATATGGGCCAACATTTCTAAAGAATGCTTTCAGCACCTTGTTGAATCAATGCCACGTAGAATTAAAGCAGTTCTGAAGGCGAAAGGGGGTCAAATACAGTATTAGTATGGTGTTCCTAATAATCCTTTAGGTGAGGGTATATCATGAAATAATGTAAAACAAATGTGATAATTGAAGATATTGTCTGCTTTGCGTATTTGGAATGGGAGAACTGTTCCACATGGGTGTTTGTGGTTTGGTATCGCCTAGTATCCATGAAAAATAATGGGTTTCATAAACGTATTGGACTGTATGTACATAAGGTTCATTATTTCATTGTTCTGTTCACATTTATTGTAAAACAATGCGTACTTGTGTAAGAAAAGGGTTTGCAGAAAACATTTGATTTTTCTCATGAAATTATTAGTTCATTGTGCATAATCACTCAAATACTACCTTCATAAGTACATTTATAAAAGACAATGAATGGGTCCAGGGTGAGTTCGTGAATGAATGGAAACCGAGAAAAGCGGGAGATGACAGACCCATCCGTCACTGTTACGATCTCTGTGGTGTTCACATACTTTCAAGCAGAACTGTATGTGTTGTAGCCAGTGATGGGGAGTAATGGATTATACGTAATTATTACAAAAAATCTGTAACTGTAATCCTTTACATTACCAGATAAAAAATTGTAATCAGATTAGAGATACTTTTGAAAAGATGTGTGATTACTTCTGGGATAACTTAAATTTTTTATTTAATGTATTAAAAACATAGTTATTTGCACACCTCAGTTCTTGTGTATGTGATCATCATGCACACAAATGTGGGTTTGCATAACCACTTTAGTGACCGATGCTAGTTTCTCAGATTGTGGCTGGTATAAACAGTAGGCTATGTCAATGAGAACATTATAAAATGACCCATATAAAAACAAAGTCAAGGCATTGGTGTGGTCGTCACAAAGCCCTGACCTCAATCCTGTAAAAAATTGGTGGGCAGAACTGATGCGTGTGCGAACAAGTATGCCTACAAACCTGACTCAGTTACACCAGTTCTGTCAGGAGGAATGGGACAAAACTTATTGTGGGAAGCTTGTAGAAGGCTATCTGAAACGATTTGCCCCAAGTTAAACAATGTAAAGGCAATGCTACCAAATACTGATTGAGTGTATGTAAACTTCTGACCCACTGGGAATGTGATGAATGAAATAAAAGCTGAAACAAACTATTCTCTCGACTATTATTCAGACATTTCACATTCTTTAAATTAAAACAGGGAATTTCTATGAGGATTAAATGTCAGGAATTGTGAACAACTGAATTTAAATGTATTTGGCTAAGGTGTATGTAAACTTCCGACTTCAACTCTATAAGCTCACCCACCCCATAAGCCTGTATATACAGTGGGGAGAACAAGTATTTGATACACTGCAGATTTTGCAGGTTTTCCTACTTACAAAGCATGTAGAGGTCTGTCATTTTTATCATATGTAAACGTCAACTGTGAGAGACAGAATCTAAAACAAAAATCCTGAAAATCACCATGTATGATTTTTAAATAATTAATTTGCATTTTATTGCATGACATAAGTATTTGATCACCTACCAACCAGTAAGAATTCCGGCTCTCACAGACATGTTAGTTTTTCTTTAAGAAGCCCTCCTGTTCTCCACTAATTTACCTGTATTTTCTGCACCTGTTTGAACTTGTATAAAAGACACCTGTCCACACACTCAATCAAACAGACTCCAACCTCTCCACAATGGCCAAGACCAGAGAGCTGTGTAAGGACATCAGGGATAAAATTGTGGACCTGCACAAGGCTGGGATGGGCTACAGGACAATAGGCAAGCAGCTTGGTGAGAAGGCAACAACTGTTAGAAAATGGAAGAAGTTCAAGATGACGGTCAATCACCCTCGGTCTGGGGCTCTATGCAAGATCTCACCTCGTGGGTCATCAATGATCATGAGGAAGGTGAGGGATCAGCCCAGAACTACATGGCAGGACCTGGTCAATGACCTGAAGAGAGCTGGGACCACAGTCTCAAAGAAAACCTTTAGTAACACACTACGCCGTCATGGATAAAAAATCCTGCAGCGCACGCAAGGTCCCCCTGCTCAAGCCAGCACATGTCCGGGCCCGTTTGAAGTTTGCCAATGACCATCTGGATGATCCAGAGAAGGAATGGGAGAAGGTCATGTGGTCTTATGAGACAAAAATAGAGCTTTGTGGTCAAAACTCCACTCGCCGTGTTTGGAGGAAGAAGAGGGATGAGTACAACCCCAGGAACACCATCCCAACCGTGAAGCATGAAGGTGGAAACATCATTCTTTGGGGATGCTTTTCTGCAAAGGGCACAGGACGACTGCACCGTATTGAGGGGAGGATGGATGGGGCCATGTATCGTGAGATCTTGGCCAACAACCTCCTTCCCTCAGTAAGAGCATTGAAGATGGGCATGACAACGACCTGAAACACACAACCAGGGCAACTAAGGAGTGGCTCCGTAGCCAGTCTCCAGACCTGAAACCAATAGAAAGTCTTTGGAGGGAGCTAAAAGTCCGTATTACCCATTGACAGCCCCGAAACCTGTGCTCATTAATGGAGTGCTTAAACAAGCCTACTGCATTGGCATTCTTTCTGCAGTAAATCAGCCATTTCACCCCAGATTTCACAACACCAATGCCACATCATACACAGGAAACAAAACATCAAGAATCTAGTCAGTGGCCTTCCAAGCCTGTGATGTGGCCCACAACTAATATATTCTCAGACAAATGTTGGACAATGTGCATGGCTGTGGGCTGGCACACCCTAAAGAACACACACTTCCCCAGTACATTGGGAAATATGGGTAGGAATTTAAACCACAAACCTAAAACATTCCAATTGGAGCCAGCACTGAAACAATACTGCTGTCAATCTGGTTTGGTACACATCACAGGACTCACATCTGTCAACTAAATTGTAAAAGTTCACCTACTTTGGGGCAATTCCAGCGTTATGGACGTGACATTCGCAGTCAAAACATAAAATATAAATTCTCAGAAAATGCATTTAATACCAATATATTTAAATGTCTGTTTATATGTCCATACTCCCTTAATAAAGGAGTACAGACATTAGAAAAATATCAATCTACACATGCGTTTTATATTTAATATGAGGGAAATACACATGCGTTATGGACGTGACAAAAAAAAGACGCATATATACTTTGTTGAAATTCTGTGAATTAAAATGCACAAGCCAAAATAAATAATACTAGCCGAATGGATGAGTGTCGGCTCTCTATAGAACATACATTATTTATTTTATTTTAGTTTTAAAAAATCAATTTATGAGGAAAAACGGACGTTACGGATGTGACTTCTTTCCGTTATGGACGTGGCCGTTCCGAAATCATCACTTGGCTGACGCTGGAAAACTTTAACAGAGACCTTTTTGTGTGTCTCTTTTTATTTGAAACAACAAACATCTGAGACATCAGTAAGGTAAGTCTGCACAATTAATCAAATTTAAACTGAAATCACCGTGTTATAGATTAGT
Organism: Esox lucius; assembly: GCF_011004845.1. Lineage (NCBI taxonomy): Eukaryota > Metazoa > Chordata > Actinopteri > Esociformes > Esocidae > Esox > Esox lucius. Next base: position 7,264,954 of record NC_047581.1, on the reverse strand, counting down.
TCACGCATATCTATCATGCTGCTAAACTTTAACCGGCATGTGAGCATGTTCAAAACTCAATTCGGGCATGATATTGCTTGCTTGATAATGTGTTTTTATCATCAAGGTGTTTACTTTAGACCCCGAAAGATATGGAATTGATAATGCTAAGATACATAATCATTATAAATGCAGTTTATCATATCGATATTCTCCGGAGTTAAGAGCACCGGTTTCCCCTCAGTCCCGTCAGTGAATTGAAACGCTGTCTGATTGTAACAGTGTGTTGGCCTGTGTCTATATAGAACAAACAGTCTGGAGAGCGTTTTTTTTTTTTTGCATGCAAAAAAGCAATCATGTCACAATGATCGCAATATTATGTTTTGTGTCAAACTAATCGCAATGTTTATACCCGTTTTGCGTTGTTGAATGCGCAATCGTGCTTTAAAATAGCCACATTATTGCAAAATTAGCCAATGCATTGAAATAATAATTGAAATGTTATTGTCTTAAGTCAAAATCACAATGATTACTTCATTTCATGCCACGTTTATATTGGTTTGGATGTCAGGAGGATCAAGACGATCTGTGTGAAAGAGACGCCCAAAATACTTACCAATTACTGCAAATAAAGTAGAGATTTTGTCCAGAAATCGCAGATCTACAATCACCACAAAAAATAACTGCCTTTGACCACAAAGGGCGTGCGCGGGAAAGAAAGTGAGTCATCACAGAAGGCGCGTCTCATATTTCTCTCTCTCTCTCACACACGCGCACACTCCATGGTACTAGTATTAATTGATTTCTAAAAAGTTCTGATGTACAGTAATAGAGATCAAGTTAATATATTTGTGGGGTTTTTTTAACAGTAAAATGATGAAAGACCAAGGTGAGTTTAAATAAGTTTGACTTCTTTCCACTCCATTTCAAGCAATAGATCGATTTATATTGTAAAGTTGATGAATTTATCTTTTCGTATTGATTTAATCAGAATGCTTCTTGATTCCCTTTGTTATGTGTCATTATTATGAAACATAATAATTTGTTATGGGGCCCCACCCTGGAGCCAGGCCCGGGGTTGGGGCTCGTTCGCGAGCGCCTGGTGGCCGGGCCTTTCCCCATGGGGCCCGGCCGGGCCCAGCCCGAACGAGCGACATGGGGCCGCCCTCCCGTGGGCTCACCACCCACAGGAGGGACCATAAGGGGCCGGTGCAGAGAGGATCGGGCGGCAGTCGAAGGCGGGGGCCTAGACAACCCGATCCCCGGACACGGAAACTAGCTCTAGGGACGTGGAATGTCACCTCGCTGGCGGGGAAGGAGCCTGAGATGGTGCGTGAGGTTGAGAGGTTCCGACTAGAGGTAGTCGGGATCACCTCTACGCACGGCTTGGGCTCTGGAACCACACTCCTTGAGAGAGGATGGACTCTTCACCACTCTGGAGTTGCCCATGGTGAGAGGCGGCGGGCTGGTGTGGGTTTGCTTATAGCTCCCCAGCTCTGCCGCCATGTGTTGGAGTTTACCCCGGTGAACGAGAGGGTCGTTTCCCTGCGCCTACGGGTCGGGGATAGGTCTCTCACTGTTGTTTGTGCCTACGGGCCGAACGGCAGTGCAGAGTACCCGACCTTCTTGGAGTCTCTGGGAGGGGTGCTGGAAAGTGCTCCGACTGGGGACTCTATCGTTCTACTGGGGGACTTCAACGCCCACGTGGGCAACGACAGTGACACCTGGAGGGGCGTGATTGGGAGGAACGGCCCCCCTGATCTGAACCCGAGCGGGGTTCAGTTCTTGGACTTCTGTGCTAGTCACAGTTTGTCCATAACGAACACCATGTTCAAGCATAAGGGTGTCCATCAGTGCACGTGGCACCAGGACACCCTAGGCCGCAGGTCGATGATCGACTTTGTTGTCGTTTCATCTGACCTGCGGCCGTATGTCTTGGACACTCGGGTGAAGAGAGGGGCGGAGCTGTCAACTGATCACCACCTGGTTGTGAGTTGGATCCGATGGCGGGGGAAGAAGCTGGACAGACTCGGCAGGCCCAAGCGTACTGTAAGGGTCTGCTGGGAACGTCTGGCAGAATCTCCTGTCAGAGAGATCTTTAACTCCCACCTCCGGCAGAGCTTCGACTGGATCCCGAGGGAGGCTGGAGATATTGAGTCCGAGTGGACCATGTTCTCCACCGCCATTGTCGAAGTGGCCGCTCTGAGCTGTGGCCGTAAGGTCTCCGGTGCCTGTCGAGGCGACAATCCCCGAAACCGGTGGTGGACACCGGAAGTAAGGGATGCCGTCAAGCTGAAGAAGGAGTCCTATCAGGCCTGGTTGGCTTGTGGGACTCCTGAGGCAGCTGACGGGTACCGACAGGTCAAGCGGACTGCAGCCCGGGTGGTTGTGGAGGCAAAAACTCGGGCCTGGGAGGAGTTCGGTGAGGCCATGGAGAAGGACTATCGGCTGGCCTCGAAGAGATTCTGGCAAACCATCCGGCGCCTCAGGAGAGGGAAACAGTGCCCTACCAACGCTGTTTACAGTAGAGGTGGGCAGCTGTTGACCTCAACTGGGGATGTCGTCGGGCGGTGGAAGGAGTACTTCGAGGATCTCCTCAATCCCGCCGTCACGTCTTCCATTGAGGAAGCAGAGGATGAGGGCTCAGAGGTGGACTCGTCCATCACCCGGGCTGAAGTCACCGAGGTGGTTAAGAAACTCCTCGGTGGCAAGGCACCGGGGGTGGATGAGATCCGCCCTGAGTACCTCAAGTCTCTGGATGTTGTGGGGCTGTCTTGGCTGACACGCCTGTGCAACATCGCGTGGCAGTCGGGGACAGTGCCTCTGGGATGGCAGACCGGGGTGGTGGTCCCTCTTTTTAAGAAGGGGGACCGGAGGGTGTGTTCCAACCCCAGTGGCATCACACTTCTCAGCCTCCCCGGGAAAGTCTATGCCAGGGTTCTGGAGAGGAGAATACGGCCGATAGTAGAACCTCGGATTCAGGAGGAACAGTGTGATTTTCGTCCAGGCCGTGGAACACTGGACCAGCTCTATACCCTCTACAGGGTGATGGAGGGTTCATGGGAGTTTGCCCAACCAATCCACATGTGTTTTGTGGATTTGGAGAAGGCATTCGACTGTGTCCCTCGCGGCATCCTGTGGAGGGTGCTTCGGGAATATGGGGTCCTGGGTCCCTTGCTAAGGGCTGTCAGGTCCCTGTATGACCGAAGCAGGAGCTTGGTCCGCATTGCCGGCAGTAAGTCAGACTTGTTCCCTGTGCATGTTGGACTCCGGCAGGGCTGCCCTTTGTCACCGGTTCTGTTCGTAATTTTTATGGACAGAATTTCTAGGCGCAGCCAGGGGCCGGAGGGTGTCAGGTTTGGGGACCACACGATTTCGTCTCTGCTCTTTGCGGATGATGTTGTCGTGTTGGCCCCTTCAAGCCAGGACCTTCAGCATGCACTTGGACGGTTTGCAACCGAGTGTGAAGCGGTGGGGATGAAAATCAGTACCTCCAAATCCGAGGCCATGGTCCTCAGTCGGAAAAGGGTGGCTTGCCCACTTCAGGTTGGTGGAGAGTGCCTGCCTCAAGTGGAGGAGTTTAAGTATCTAGGGGTCCTGTTCACGAGTGAGGGAAGGAAGGAACGGGAGATTGACAGACGGATCGGTGCAGCTTCTGCAGTAATGCGGTTGATGTATCGGTCTGTCGTGGTGAAGAAAGAGCTGAGCCGTAAGGCGAAGCTCTCGATTTACCGGTCAATCTACGTTCCTACTCTCACCTATGGTCATGAGCTTTGGGTCATGACCGAAAGGACAAGATCCTGGATACAGGCGGCCGAAATGAGCTTTCTCCGCAGGGTGGCTGGGCGATCCCTTAGAGATAGGGTGAGAAGCTCGGTCACCCGGGAGGAGCTCAGAGTAGAGCCGCTGCTCCTCCACATCGAGAGGGGTCAGCTGAGGTGGCTTGGGCATCTGTTTCGGGTGCCTCCGGAACGCCTTCCTGGGAAGGTGTTCCGGTCCCGTTCCACCGGGAGGAGACCCCGGGGAAGACCTAGGACACGCTGGAGGGACTATGTCTCCCGGCTGGCCTGGGAACGCCTCGGTGTCCCCCGGAAGAGCTGGAGGAAGTGTCTGGGGAGAGGGAAGTCTGGGCATCCCTGCTTAGACTGCTGCCCCCGCAACCCGGCCCCGGATAAGCGGAAGAAGATGGTCATGGTCATCACAAACATTCCATGTCATAGAAATGTATGGAATATACATGTGCAGGTGCTGGTCATAAAATTTGAATATCATCAGAAAGTTGATTTATTTAAGTAATTACATTCAAAAAGTGAAACTTGTATAATGTTTACATTCATTCCACACAGACTGATGTATTGTGTTTATTTCTTTTCATTTTTATGATTATAACTGACAACTAATGAAAAAAACAAATTCAGTATCTCAGAAAATTTGAATATTGTGAAAAGGTTCAATATTGAAGACACCTGGTGCCACACTAATCAGCTATTTAACCCAAAACACATGCAAAGGCCTTTAAATGGTCTCTCAGTCTAGTTCTGTAGGCAACACAATCATGGGGAAGACTGTTGACTTGACAGCTGTCCAAAAGACAACCATTGACACCTTGCACAAGGAGGGCAAGACACAAAAGCTCATTGCTAAAGAGGCTGGCTGTTCACAGAGCTCTGTGTCCAAGCACATTAATATATAGGCGAAGGGAAAGAAAATATGTGGTAGAAAAGTGTACAAGCAATAGGGATAAACACACCCTGGAGAGGATTGTGAAACAAATCCCATTCAAAAATGTGGGGGAGATTCACAAAGAGTGGACTGCAGCTGGAGTCAGTGCTTCAAGAACCACCACGCACAGACATATGCAAGACATGGGTTTCAGCTGTCGCATTCCTTGTGTCAAGCCACTCTTGAACAAGACACAGCGTCAGAAGCGTCTCACCTGGGCTAAAGACAAAAAGGACTGGACTGCTGCTGAGTTATGTTCTCTGATTAAAGTCAATTTTGCATTTCCTTTGGAAGTCAAGGTCCCAGGGTCTGGAAGAAGAGAGGAAAGTCACAGAATCCATGTTGCTTGAAGTCCAGTGTAGAGTTTCCACAGTCAGTGATGGTTTGGGGCGCCATGTCATCTGCTGGTTTAGGTCTACTGTGTTTTCTGAGGTCCAAGATCAACGCAGCCATCTACCAGGAAGTTTTAGAGCACTTCATGTTTCCTGCTGCTGACCAACTTCATGGAAATGCAGATTTCATTTTCCAACAGGACTTGGCACCTGCACACAGTGCCAAAGCTACCAGTACCTGGTTTAAGGACCATGGTATCCCTGTTCTTAATTGGCCAGCAAACTCGCCTGACCTTAACCCTATAGAAAATCTATGGGGTATTGTGAAGAGGAAGATACGATACGCCAGACCCAACAATGCAGAAGAGCTGAAGGCCACTATCATAGCAACCTGGGCTCTCATAACACCTGAGCAGTGCCACAGACTGATCGACTCCATGCCACGCCACATTGCTGCAGTAATTCAGGCAAAAGGAGCCCCAACTAAGTATTGAATGCTGTACATGTTTATACTTTTTAGTTGGCCAACATATCTAAAAAAAAAATGTTTGTATTGATCTTAATATTCAAATTTTCTGAGAAACTGAATTTGGGATTTTCATTAGTTGTCAGTTATAATCCTCACAATTAAAAGAAATAAACATTTGAAATATATCAGTCTGTAACACTTCTGTTGTTGTAGTGTTGGTTAAGGAACCAGGCGCAGGCAGATATCGCGTTCGTGGGTTTTAATAAACAACAAACCAAACACAAACGGAAAACCATAACTAATCTACTGAATGAAACTAAAGTGCGTGACAACCAACATTCAAACAACACTCACCAGCATACAGACAGCAACAATGACCCACAATGTGGGGAGCGGAGGGGAAACAATTAAACACATACAAACGATACAAATTGGGACCTGGTGTGAAGGATTGAAAACATGTGACAGTCCGGGATGTGTTTGTGAGATATGGGAACTTGAGAATATATGGCACGGTGGCGCTGCTGCTCACCGCACCATGACACAGTCTGTGTGTAATGAATTAATATAATATACAAGTTTCACTTTTTGAATGGAATTACTGAAATAAATCAACTTTTTAATGATATTCAAATTTTATGACCAGCACCTGGATGTCTGACAGATTTTGATAATTGAATGGATCATTTTGTATGTGATAGCTCACACAATAAAATAATCTTTAGAAGTTGCGAAGAGTAGGACAATTTCACTTACTCTGTACTTACTCTGTTGCACACATGCAATTTGCTTAAATGGATAAGAAATTAAAATCTGGTGTGAACAAGAAAATAATTGTTCAGAGATTTGAACTTAAAAAAGTAATTGTCATTCAGGAATTGAGACAAAGCGATTGAGATAAACTGTAAGTACTGTTCACTAGGTCTCCCATTTACTTAAGATGACCATAGATGTTCTCTTGCAGACTCTGGACTTGATGTCAGATCTCAGTCACATTTATGCTTTAAAATGAGCAGCAACAACAGGAGACCACTGAACCAAGTGCCAAGGTATTTGGACAATAGACAAACTCATTCCTACGCATGACCTCAATACTAAAACACCTACAAGGGCTGCCATTCTCTCCAGACAGACCTAAACTGGACTCCAAACACAAGAGACAAACCCTACAGCCTAAGCCACAGTTCACTAACTAGTTACACACCTTATGAGAAGTCTGACCATTGAGATTCCTGTCTGACTATTTATTTTTGTTGCATTGAATATGTGACACTTGGCAGGCAGCGGCGTTTGACCCTTGTCTACAGTTTGCATTGATCAACCATGCAAGTGAGTGAAGTTGTTCACTCAAATCAGGGGCCAAGGGGAAAATATTTGTAAAATGGACCGGCATTAAAGACGGCACACTCTGAAGCGGAGACCTTCAAAAATCAGAGTAAAGCAAGACTACAACAGGGGAAACAGTTCTGTCAATCCCGACCTTTACCATTATGACAAATGGCAAAAATTTGAATAAGGGGCACCAAAACCGATGCAAATTATTTTGAAAAACATTAGAGATTAACTTGGAACAGCCATGCCCCCCAATAAATATCAGAAACTTGGTCAGGTTTGACTTAACCATATGGGTGTGTGGTAACACATCATGCCAAGATTAGAACACCTACCCAAGGCCCTCAGACCAGTGGCTTTTCTAGACAATTTTACATGGGGTGGCAAGTTGTATTTCAAGGGCGGCATATCATTCCGCTGTTGGTTATGTCCACTTATACAAATTCAGCTACTGAAAGCGGACAGTGTAATGTCTTGCTAATAAATATCATACATGTTCTACACGTTGATGTTTGTGTTCAAAGTTTGCTACGAGTCTTTTGAGAATGCAAAATCTCTGAGTGTTGTGAGTTGAGGGAAATAATGCAGTATTTTACTTGGACACATTGTTTATATTATTCTGCCAACTGCAGAAGCATAAATCTATGCATCCTGAAAATGAATGCCTTATATTGCTTGAAATACACAATACACAGACACTAAATACAGGCTAATGAGGTTATAGAGTAGCAAATTAATATACTATTTTTTTTTATTACAACTGTTAATCACGTGATCACACATCACATTTTGTTGATGTTATATAGATGTCCAGAAATGTCTAATTTAGAATTATTGTAGATAAACCTCAACTTTCTCCACAGATTAAATAAACCATTTAATTGTCCATGGTAAGCTACATCAACATTGTTCATTGCCCCTTTGCTATCTATCAGGACAAGCATTAAATGGCAATGCTACTTAATCTGCAATTTTGCTAGCTCGTGAACTTTACCAATAATATTGATGATTGCATTACATTATCTAGTAGACAATATCAGGCATATCTAAACTATAATAAATGGCTGCTGCTAATGCAATATTAAACAATTACATTTTTTATTGTGTATTTAGTAAACATGTGCAGCAGTTCCTTCTTTCATTATTGCTTCAGTTGCATAGAGTACCATGGACCCACACCCAGAGTTTTCACTGGAAGGGAGGGGGAGCTGCACCATGACAGGAGAAGTACTCTGGGATTCAACCATTTTACGAGTAAGGGGGGACTCAAATATTTTGGAACGGGTTACCATAGAGATTAACAACGAAAGTAGAAAAAATATAATAACTCAATAAAACTAAATATGAATATATATTACAGCAGACACTTCTGACATTTTTGTAGGGTGGCAGCTGCCACTCCTTGCCACCTCAGTGGTTTCACCAGTGCCCCCAGAACAAACAATATGGATGCCCATTTCTCTGAGAGGGTTAAGAAAGCAATTTTCAAACAATTCTAAGCACATAATTCCATTGACCAAAAGACCTACAAATGTAGAAAATTATATACCACTGGGAAGGACCAAATTCAGGCCCTTAGCTGACCAATAAATGCTTATAGAAGTCTCCATGAATACCTAGGTAACATCAAGGGATCTACAGCCCTTTTTGCTAAAATACATTAGTCTATTGTTACACAAACTCCGCCTACATAAGAAGTCAGGAATAGAAGCTTCTGCTCACATAAAATGATCTACATAACTGCAATTTGGCAAACAACACCTGGGTAAAGACCAATACTGCTGGAACAATGGACATATGAGTCAAAAGGTAGATACGGTTAAAGCACTACTGTAAAGGACAGTAGGCAAAAATTAAGTGCACATGATGTGTCCTGCAAGAAACTATAAATATTCACAACAAAACTGATACAAGGAATTGATGAAACAGACATGTTTTTTTTCAATAATATATACAGTGTGGAGAACAAGTATTTACAAGTATTACACTGCCAACAGCAGTTGTCACAAAGTGTCTTACAGAGAGCAAACGACAGTAGTGTTGAATTTCAGTGGCTAGGAAAAACTCCCTAAGAAGGCCGAATTTTAGGAGGAAACCTAGAGAGGACCCAGGCTCAGAGGGGTGACCAGTTCTCTTCTGGCTGTGCCGGGTGAGATATTAAGAGTCTAGTTGGAATAATTAATACATTTCTCTGGGCTAAATCCAGAGGCTATTTGATTTTAGACTAGGTCAGAAGTATGACCATGTGGACAAGGACTGGGACAGCAACCAGGAAATCCGCAGGTGTGGACCAGGACCTCATCTCCTTCTAAAATGTAAAACTGGAGGAAACTGAGAAAAGTTAGAGGTGCATTCCTCAAATCCCCCAGCACAATAATATAGCAGCGTAACACCTTGGAACTGAAACGGGGAGGCCCCGAACAGGGCCCAACAGGCAGGAAATCAATCCACCCACATTGCCAGGCATCAACCAAAGGGACACCCACCAACCGCAACCCCCCTGAATGAGGGGCGAGTATTGCCAGCAGCGTACAGCCCAATTGCACAAATGCGCAACAGAGAGTCAACAACAAGCCAGTGACTCTTCCCCCGAAAGGCATTGGAGGGAGGGCATCCCAGTGGCGATGAGAGCCCACCTGGCAAGACAGCAAGGGTGGACAGTATCAAGCCTACTGGTCACCTTCACGCCCCCGGGCCAGGGTACACCTAATTATAAACCATGCTGTAGAGATTAGTTTTTAGTAGACACTTGAAAGTTTGCACTGAGTTTGCATTTCTAACCTTAATTGGCAGATCATTCCACAGTAGTGGAGCTTTATGAGAAAAGGCCCTGCCTCCAGCTGTTTGTTTAGAAATTCTAGGTACAATTAAAATGCCTGCATCTTGCGATCGTAAGTTACGTGTAGGTATGTATGACTGGATCATTTCAGCAAGGTGAGTAGGAGCAAGTCCATGTATTGATTTATAGGTTAAGAGTAAAACCTTAAAATCAGCCCTAACCCTAACAGGCAGCCAGTGTAAGTACGCTACGACAGGAGTAATGTGTTAAAAATGTTTTGTTCTAGTAGCCGTGTGCAGCACTAATTGAAGTTTATTTATTAATTTGTCTGGATAACCAGAGAGCATTGCAGTAATCTAGTCTAGAAGTAACGAAAGCATGGATTAATTTTTCTGCATCAGTTTTTGATAGAAAGTTTCTAATTTTTTGCCATGTTTCGAAGATGAGAATAAGCAACTCTTAAGACATATTTTATATGTTCTTCAAAGGAGAGGTCAGGGTCAAGTGTAACGCCATGGTTTTTTAAAGTTTTTTGGGATACGACCATGCAGCTGTTGAGGTTCACAGTGAGATCTGCTAACAATGCTCTTTGTTTTTTGGGTCCTAAAACGAGCATTTCTGTTTTCCTTGAGATTAAGAGCAAGAAATTCTCTGTCATCCAATTTCTAATATCTGAAACGCATGCTTCCAAAGTAGCTAATTTAGGGGCTTCTCCATGCTTCATTAAAATACATAACTGTGTCATCAGCATAACAATGAAAGATTACATTGTGATTTCAGATTACATTGCCCAGAGGGAGCATATATAGTGAGAACAATAATAGGCCTAGAACCGAGCCTTGAGGAACACCAAAGCATACCTTTGACTTGTCAGAGGATATGCCATCCACACTAACAAACTGATATCTTTCAGATAAATAAGATTTAAACCAGGCTAGAACATGTCCACGTAGCCCAATATGGGTTTCCAGTCTCTCTAAGAGAAGGGAGTGATCAAGCAGCACTAAGGTCAAGAAGCAACAGGACAGATGCAGTGCACTCTCAGTACTATGATGGGATCTGAAACCGGACTGGAGTATTTCATAAATGTTATTTGTCTTTAGGAAGGCATTCAGTTGTTGGGAAACACATTTTTCTAAGATTTTTGAGAGGAACAGGAGGTTCGATATTGGCCTATAATTGTTTAATATGTCAGGATCCAGATTATAATTTTTTAGAAGAGGCTTAATTTCCACAATTTTTAGTGAGTTTGGTACGCATCCGGAGGAAAGGGAGCAATTTATTATGTTCAGCATTGGCTGACCTAGCACAGGAAATAGGGTAATTTTGTTGGAATCGGGTCTAGCTGAGAGTTTGTGGGTTTAGAACTCATTACAAGTTTAGTAACTGTGTTGAGCGATACGGTATCAAAAAATTCAAGTGTCCCCATTGACACCTGGTCAGGGAGGTTCAGGACATTTAGGACAACTGAGATTTTGAGGACCATAACTATTTTAGGAGAAGTCAGTTATTTGTTTTCTAATGGTGATGATCTTATAGTACAGCTTTTGAAACTCATTGTTTGTGGAGCAAGTGGATTTCTTGTTTCAACAGTAAATGTAATAAGACAGTGATCCGATAATCCAGGATTTTGGGGGTAAATTATTAGATCTACAATATCTATTTCTCGTGAAAGGACTAAATCTAAGGTGTGATTGTGGCAATGTGTTGAACCAGAGACATGTTGGATGAAACCCATTGAGTCAATTATGGCTTCAAAGTCTTTTTGAAGAGGACCATTGGACTTTTCCATATGAATATTGAAATCGCCAAAAATTTGAATACTATCTGCCATGACTACAAGGTTAGACAAGAATTCTGGAAACTCATTGAGGAACATTGTGTATGGCCCGGGGGGCCTATGAATAGTAGCTATGTAAAAGGATTTATGGGCCTGGTTAACTTTCATGAGTAAAACTTCAAAAGAATGAAACTCAGTGATATGTTTGAGAGTAAATTTATATTAAATACATAAATATTAGCAACACCCCCTCCTTTTCGGGACGCACGAGGGATATGATCACTAGTATAACCAGGAGGAGAGGCCTCATTTAAGGCAGTGAATTAATTAGGCTTTTGCCACGTTTCACATAAACCAATAACATCTAGTTTATGATCAGAGATTAATTCATTAACTGCAACTGCCTTTGGAGCAAGGGATCTAACATTTAGGAGTCCCATTTTGAGATGCGAAGTGATAGTCATTTTTATTTTTATTTGTGACCGAGGTGGAGGAAGGCTTTATCTTAATAAGGTTGTTTTTGTTAGCACTACCTTGTTTAACTTTTCTCAGCCTGGAATGAGTCACAGTGGCAATAGGTAAAGCTGTACTAACTACTCTGGCTATGCTATTTAGTTACACACTACGCCGTCATGGATTAAAATCCTGCAGCGCACGCAAGGTCCCCCTGCTCATGTCCAGGCCCATCTGAAGTTTGCCAATGACCATCTGGATGATCCAAAGGATGAATGGGAGAAGGTCATGTGGTCTGATGAGACAAAAATAGAGCCTTTTGGTCTAAACTCCACTCGCCGTGTTTGGAGGAAGAAGGATGGGTACAACCCCAAGAACACCATCCCAACTGTGAAGCATGGAGGTGGAAACATCAGGTTTCTGCACCAAATATTAAGTTCTGCTTTTCTGATGTATCAAATTCTTATGTCATGCAATGAAATTCAAACTAATTACTTAAATCATACAATGTGATTTTCTGTTTTAGATTCCATCACACACAGTTGAAGTGTACCTATGATAAAAATTACTGACTTCTACATGCTTTGTAAGTGTGAAAACCTGCAACATCGGCAGGTTATCAAACACTTGTTCTCCCCACTGTATAATACCATGATATATCAGTAGAACTACACTACTTAAAAAATGTCCACGCATCTGCCATATTTTAGTGGGTCTTGAGACAACCACATGCAAATGTGAACATAGAACATATAGTTTATGATTGTGAGGGCAATTAACAAAGGAAACATACAGAAATACTGTCATGTACACCAGCTTTTAAGTTAAAACTAAACCAAAACACGATGTAACTTCTCTGAAGGATCATAAGCCAATATGCAGCAGAGGTTGTGGGATCCACAAGGCTTGGAATCACAAAGCAGAGTGCTTGTTGCCACAATTTTCCGCTCACACCCTAATTCCTTATCATATGTTGCATCTTCATTCCATAAAATTTAAGGCAGTGCTATGTCACAGCTAGCTATACAGTATTTAAAATAAAATTAACCACTGTTTCCTATTATTGTTTTGGCAAAGATGCCGCCATAGTAGATCACCTAAGTGTACTTTGTGAAGTGGCTAAATTAAACGTTGTACCTACAGCTCTTAGACAAGCCAGGGGAGAAGGACACTGAAAACAAGGGAGATTACCTCAAACACACTCAGTGCTGGAGATTACCCGAGACATGAAAAACAAGTTAATGTTTAAAGGAATAGTTTGTCCTAGATTTATATTTGGGTGAAATAACACATACCTTGAGTTTTTCAAAACAATCCATTATTCGACTCCCAGCCTGGAATTACAATGCAAGTGAAACCCTACTCCAAAACATTCCTAAATAAGCCTAGAGATGTTGTTGATCTCAAAGAACATGTCAATGCTGTATTTGTACGTCTATATTTCACAACTTTTCAATAACAGCTCCAATAGAAAGTATTTTCCTAATCAGACCCACCAACATGGAGGAAGGACAATGTAAGTAGTCTTCTCAGCTATTAAAATCAGGAATCATTTTGAAAATCTCTTACCAAACTCAAGCTAATGCAACTGGAGTAACCATAGCAACAGGATTTTTTCCCAACTTTTTAAAAACAGCTGAAATATAAAGTACTTTCTGAACAAGACACATGGAGGAACTCAAATAGAGATATACCTCTCAGCTATTTAAATAAAAATTAAATGTGAAAATATCCCTTACCAAACTCATGATATTGTATCCACAGTAACCATAGCAACCCAATTCTTAACAATATTTCCCAAACAAATGCAGTTTAACCTATTTTCCCAGCAAGATAGAGGAAAGGTACAATTGTTAAATATTCCTCTTCTTGTCAGAAATAAAAACTAAAATATCTCTAACCAGATTTTTTCCTACTTTTCCAGATACACAAATACGGCTTAACCTAAAAGTATCCGAAAAAACTATGATCATATTCCTTACCAAACTGGAGTTACTGTAACTGAAGTAACCAGTTGCAGTAACCATAGCAACAAGTTTTTTTTGCAATATTTCCTGAACAGCTGCTGTTTAACCTACTTTCCCAGCAAAATAGACAAGAACTACAATAATAAAAAAATTCTATATTCCTCTACTTCCCAGTTATTTAAATCAGAAACAGTCACAAAAGTCACTTACCAAGAATCAGGAAAAAATTTGGTACATTCTTTTTCTAGCTTTGCACGACTTCAGCCATGGCCTTAGGAGACTGTTTCGAATCGTCCTCACCGTGCACTTATATCATCCTATGGTTGTTGAGTGACATTCAAAGGAATGTCGAATGACGGTCATCTTGGTCAGTCATTTTTGCCCTCTGCCAGTCTGTAGCTTTGTTGTCCCCAATGTCTGTTGCTTGATCTTGTTATTATGAACCGCCGTTTTTGAAATTTGCAGGATGAAAGCAACATGACACTCTCTGTAACCCTCTGACAGTAAATCCCGAATTGAACCCTTCTTTTCCTCACTCAAAGCTTTTCTTTTCAACTCTTATTTTTTAAATCAAATTACCTTTGAGGTACTATGTGATGGTAATTTCATCGAACTCATTAATAAGGAAGTACAGAGACGAAATACTCTTGGCACAATTTAACAGTTTTATTATTATTTGCAAATAAGAGAGACGCGTCAACTGCTTACACACATAATTGTCTGAGGAGTCTCTAACTCCATACATGAACAATCCGTATTTATTTCAAATGTTTGAATGGGTGTGTTAGGTTTTTGCCCATCTGTCTTGTGTAACATTTACCCCCCACCTTATCCTTCTCAACTCCTGAGGAGACACAATGTCTGGTTAATCAACAGAGACACTAAAGGGTTATACAGATTTATGAGTACCCCTCTAATCCACCAGTGCCGGTCAGGGATGTCTCTTATTCAAACACCAGACCCCTCTCGGTATCTTTAACTAGTAACTCATTCATACATGTATAGGACCAAGAATACATCAGTTCAAAATGTCCATAACAACTACTACTGTTTTTGCCATCCAAATGGTCCTATTGCAAGAGGATAGTGATGACCACAACAGTGGTTTTTATACCTTTCCTTGTTAAATTGGATTTTGCTCAGATAATCACCTAATCAGTACCTCATTAAGTAAATTGGGGTGTGCCTGTGTTGGAATTTAACAGACACTGGAATGGAATGTACAGATGATGATTTAAGAAAAATTAAGAGTGGTCTCTTAATTTTTTCCAGAGCTGTATGCAGTTTAGTTTTGACTTGACAAAGAAAATGTTGTCCATTCTATCAGTCTTTATTTGAAGAATATTAAGTTACACTTAAACACTGTCATTCCTACTTCCAAAAACGTTTTTTAACTGTTCCCTTTATTTTACCTTTATTTTCAGTTGATTTTTCATTTATACAAAATATTATTTGTTCATCTCGGTTTAATAAATAGTGTGAATCTGAATACGGCATTTCTCCATAAATCAAAAGGTGACATTGAAGAAAGATTGGAGAAAATAGGAGACAATTAAATTTTTTATTTCTGTCATTTTATTGGTAACATCTTAATACATTTCTTTAAGTTAGAGAAAGACATGTAGCACATTAGAGAACAGAGCAATTATCAGAAGAATCAGTGAAATATTGGATAAATATATTCTACAGAAGAAACCCAAACTAACAAAAAGAGACAGATTCTCTTATATAAAGACCCAACTGTAAATAAATGATAGAATAAGGTTTTTAAACAGAGAGACTAGGAAAATAGTTAAATAAATACTAGAGATACTAGTTCAGTGTTGTCAGTGCAGGTGGTCCAGTCAAGTTGGATGCACTTTGTATTTATGTTATTTAAAATGTTTCCCGCAAAAAGAATAGTTATTTCCTCCAAATGATATTGGAACTGATAACTAATGGGTGGCTTCTTAGAGAGTTACTTCAGCAGCCACGGTGCTGTACAATCTTGGATAGACCCACCCCTCATCATCTTGTAGTACTTTATAAAACGTGAGAGTGACCCCTAGTGGAACATTGATAGAACTGCAAGCATTTACATCCTGTTGAGGACAAATTTAAGCAGTTTCCCTGTATGTGGCAAATTCTAACTTCTACTTAAGACACATTTTCATTTAGTCTCTCATTTACAGTAATGCATGACCAAGAGATTGTCTGACTTCAATGGAATTTTGGATGTTCCCTCTCAGTAACACACAAGTTGAATTGAGCAGGAGTTCCTGGATGTGTTTATGGCTGAGAGGTTTTCCACACTCCACTCTCTACTGCACCACAATATCAAGCCACTCTGCACTGACAACACTGAGCCCAATATAAAAGCATGCTATAGAATCATCGTTACATGTTTATCATCATCCACATTATAATCATCAATATCATAGTCAGCCTCATCATAATCATCCATCTTCGATATAGGCCAATCTATCATCTCGAGACAAAAATAGTTTTATGCACTTAAAAAGCTCCGAAAATAGATAGAGAAAGGTTTAGTATACCAGCATTCAGTAGAAAATAAAAACAAGAAAAAAATAAGTGTCCTGTTGACTGTCATGCAAAGAAATGCCAGCTAAGATGCCAGTTAATAGCGCTTTTATGTTAGTGTACACTACCCCCTTTTATATTCATTTGCTAGTAAACACACTAAAAAGAACATGAGAACAACATCTTTGTACATGCTTCTTTTTCATCTTTTTGGTGGGAGGGGTTGTGTGGCTGGGGTCATTGGTTGGGTCACTCTTAGCTTGATCACTCAATGAGCACTTTGTGCGTCACAAGTTGAACCCCTCCTCGTTCAATTGTGGAAACACTCCTTGACTCACAGTGCAACAGAAGGTAACTGAACAAGCACATGAGTTGTACAGAGGGACAACTGAATATAACACAGAAGAAAAAGCACAATAAAATGTCAATTAAAATAAATAAATAAATAAATAATCAAATAAAGATAAACCTGAGGACAAACTGCCTGACTGACCAATGAGATGCGGTCGCTAAAAAACATCTGGCCAATAGCGACGAGACACCTCCGAAGGCAGCCAATCACAGGCAGATAAAACAACTATGGCAATAGGACGGTATCATGAAAAATCTTCACACCACTTTGTTAATGAGAAACAGTCCTATGCTGATTGTTCTCCAAAAAGCCACACACCCTCACTGCTATCTATTCCTACAGTATTTCAATCAATCTGTCCATCTTTAAACCCTCGCACAACTAACAAGTAGAAGCACAAGTCAACACTCAGTTGTAACATGAGTAAGAATGATATTACAAATGTCAAAATATAATATACATAAAAAGATAATTAAACCATAAGTAAAGCAAGTCCCGGACTGAAGGCAGAGGACTTTTAGGGCCCCTGAAATAAAGCCTTCTTCTGCTAATATCTCTCTCCCAACATATTTCGGAAATCTCCCTCATGTCAAATACCAACATAGGGGCTCTCCCACACACTCGAGGCTCTCTGTCAGACCTCAGCCACTTCTCTCTGCTTTAAAATGAGCAGCACTAACTAGAGACCACAGGACAGAGAGCAGGACACAGAGAAGTGAGCAAGACACAGGGCAGATTGCAGGACACAGGGCAGAGAGCAAGACACAGGGCAAAGAGTCAGGGTGTCTGGACAGTAAACACTCATTCATACATATACACATGACCTCAATACTTAAACATGTACAGACGCCCACATCTATCCGGACAGACATAATGTAGTCTTCTAACTGCCTGCCTATTAGAACTACATAAAGCCCCCTAAAAATATTGAACAGGCATCAGTGAGGACAACCCTATGCAAGGCTCTCAATGCAGGACCTCAGTAGTAATGCAGTTTCCAGGTTTTATAAAGGTTCAGAGTGCAACGGGCACGAGTGAAGCGTAAAAGAAAGGACAGTAGCAAATTGTAATGCAATATGGCTTTATAAGTGTGTAAGGCCTCAACGCTGCTAACTTAAGGTTATACAAAGCATCACCGTACAGAAAAATGAGGCAGGAAAGGATCTGCTGCTGTTTTAAAACTGTTAGAAGACTGTGAAACAGTTAAAAGATAAGTAGTGATTCTGATATGTATGGACACTAAAGCATAATACTGCTGTGGTATCATTTATTTTCTTGTTCTATAGCGGCAGTAAGTGGAGGCCTCATTTGCAGTGCGTGCAATACAGTGCAGTGTATTGTCAAGTTGTGTGTTGATTCTACAATACCTACTCAAACCAGTAGGAGCACTAGGGAGCGCAGAGCTTTCATGAACACCAACGGCCAAAACCAAAGAGAACCTGTGGGTCCATCCTCTGAGATATAGTAATAAACACAAAAAGGCAAAAATGATACATGTGAATTAAATAAAAACCTCTGTTACTGTTCAATGTCCTTGTTTCGGGAATATACACTTATTGTGACCGGGCACGGATGGCACCAAACCAAGCCAACAACGATTGTAGCTATTCATCCTGAAATGCTAAAAATTCTAATTAGTTGATCAAACCTGCCACCTATGAACACACACACACACACACACACACAAACAAACTTGCACGCACAAAAACATACACACTATTTAAAATGTACACACTTGCTTCCCCACACCACATCAAACACACCCCTCCAAAAATGTTTTTTTCCCCTAAACTTAGCTTTGGCCTAGTATAATAGAATAGAATACATAGAAGAAGCTTATACAAAAACTGCCAATACCATTTTGTTACTTATAGCCACAATAAAAAAACAGCCACTGTAAATATTGAAAAACATCATGCTTCCTTAAAAAGATTGAGAAAAAAAAAAAAAACTATTTCCTTTAACTCTAGAAACCACTGGCATCAATAATTTTAATTATACAAATTACATATACAATTTAAAATGTGTAATTGTAATAATAATAAGGTTAATAATGATAATAATAGATTTTACTTAAAACTTTACATACTGTATTTTCTGTGCAGTGTTACACAACACAAGTGGAGATTCACAAGAGGAAGAAGAGGAGACATCATGTGACAAAAGAGGAAGAGTGAAATGCATACTGAGGCCAAGAAAACACTACAACACCCCTCTCAACACACCCCTCTCAACACACCCCTCGAAGCACTCTCTAACCACGGTCCAATATTCTTTATAGTTGTGGCAACAGTAGGGCTGGAGAAGTTGGGGTTTGTGGAAGGGGGGCGTGAGTTGTCCGTGGTTCAGGATTGAGGGGGAAAGGAAGCTGTTGTCAGGTTGTTGTTGTTGGCAAGACTATAGATTGTTGTTGGATGCTGGGTTGATGAGATGGATGTCAGTGGGTGCAGTGACGGGTGGCGACAGATAGAGCGTGGTAGTCGTAAAGAAGAGGTGCATGCTGAGAATCCAGTGAAGGAGGGGTCTTGTGCAGCAGACTCAGAGCCATCTGACACGGGACTTGTTCTCCCCCTCCCTCCATTCCTCCCCCTTTCTCTCTCCAGCAGAGCACTCCTGTTAGACGTGGCCGTTAAATTTTCCTCCTGAAACACAGAAGGAGATACAATCTGACACTTCCGTTGCATGTTAAAGCACCTTTATAAGTAGCAGAAATTAAACTGAATTGATTCCAACACTGCCAGAACAAAATTATAATTAAATTTGACCCCATGACCCCAAGTCGACCCATGGCCCAACTAGCAGCATACACTAACCAGCCACTTTATTAGTTAATCTGCTTGTTAACGGAAATAAGCAAACAACAAATCATGTGGCCGCAACGCAAAATATATATAGCATGCAGACATGTTCAAAAGGTTTGGCTGTTGTACGATCAAATCTTAGAATGGGGACAACATGTGATCTAAGGACTTGTTCACAATACTGCTGAGAAACTTGATACGGTTCCAAGAAAACTGTCTTAAAAACTCCTGGGGGTCGCTATCTCGGAAGGTGGTGTCTTGAGCTATCGATATCTGCAAGTTTACACAGTAAAATAATCTAGCGTCCTGAGCATTCTCCAATGTGTCTTGGAAAATGTAGCGTAATGTAAACAAGCCCTAATTGACTTTGGCTGTGGTATGACTATTGGTGCCAGATGTGGTGTTCCCAGCATCTCAGAAACAGCCAGAAAACTCCTAGGATTTTCATAAACTCCAAACACTGGAGTTAACAGAAAAGGGTGAAATCAATAAAACACAACACCCCTTGTTGATGACAAGTCAAAGGACTAATTCAAGCCGAGAGAAAGGCCATGAATACTCAACAATTGTGTGCAGAAGGGCATCTCTAAATGCACGACGCACTGAAACTTAAACGCGATACCAGATACAGCGGGGAAAGTATTTGATACAATGCCAATTTTTCTCCCTCGGTCTGGGGCTCTATGCAAGATCTCACCTTGTGAGGCATCAATGATCATGAGAAAGGTGAGGGATCAGCCCAGAACTACATGGCAGGACCTGGTCAATGACCTGAAGAGAGCTGGGACCACAGTCTCAAAGAAAACCATTAGTAAGACACTACGCCATCATGGATTAAAATCCTTCAGCGCATGCAAGGTCCCCCTGCTCAAGCCAGTGCATGTCCGGGCCCGTTTGAAGTTTGCCAATGACCATCTGGATGATCCAGAGAAGGAATGGGAGAAGGTCATGTGGTCTGATGAGACAAAAATAGAGCTTTTTGGTCTAAACTCCACTCGCCGTGTTTGGAGGAAGAAGAAGGATGAGTACAACCCCAAGAACACCATCCCAACCGTGAAGCATGGAGGTGGAAACATCATTCTTTGGGGATGCTTTTCTGCAAAGGGCACAGGACGACTGCACCATATTGAGGGGAGGATGGATGGGGCCATGTATCGCAAGATCTTCCCTCAGTAAGAGCATTGAAGATGAGTCGTGGCTGGGTCTTCCAGCATGACAACGACCCGAAACACACAGCTAGGGCAACTAAGGAGTGGCTCCGTAAGAAGCATCTCAAGGTCCTGGAGTGGCCTAGCCAGTCTCCAGACCTGAACCCAATAGAAAATCTTTGGAGGGAGCTGAAAGTCCATATTGCCCAGCGACAGCCCTGAAACCTGAAGGATCTGGAGAAGGTCTGTATGGAGGAGTGGGCCAAAATCCCTGCTGCAGTGTGTGCAAACCTGGTCAAGAACTACAGGAAACCTATGATCTCTGTAATTGCAAACAAAGGTTTCTGTATCAAATATTATGTTCTGCAATAAAATGCAAATTAATTACTTAAAAATCATACAATGTGGCAAGCAGGGGCCGGAGGGTGTCAGGTTTGGGGACCACATGATTCTGTCTCTGCTCTTTGCGGATGATGTTGTCGCGTTGGCCCCTTCAAACCAGGACCTTCAGCATGCACTGGGACGGCTTGCAGCCAAGTGTGAAGTGGTTGGGATGAAAATCAGTACCTCCAAATCCGAGGCCATGGTCCTCAGTCGGAAAAGGGTGGCTTGCCCACTTCAGGTTGGTGGAGAGTTCTTGCCTCAAGTGCTGATTTTAAGTATCTAGGGGTCTTGTTCACGAGTGAGGGAAGGATGGAACGGGAGATCGACAGACTGATTGGTGCAGCTTCTGCAGTTATGCGGTTGATGTATCGGTCTGTTGTGGTGAAGAAAGAGCTGAGCCGCAAGGCGAAGCTCTCGATTTACCGGTCAATCTACGTTCCTACTCTCACCTATGGTCATGAGCTTTGGGTCATGACCGAAAGGACAAGATCCTGGATACAGGCGGCCGAAATGAGCTTTCTCCGCAAGGTGGCTGGGCGATCCCTTAGAGATATGGTGAGAAGCTCGGTCACCCGGGAGGAGCTCAGAGTAGAGCCGCTGCTCCTCCACATCGAGAGGGGTCAGCTGAGGTGGCTTGGGCATCTGTTCCGGATGCCTCCTGAACGCCTTCCTGGGAAGGTGTTCTGGGCCCGTCCCACCGGGAGGAGACCCCGGGGAAGACCTAGGACATGCTGGAGGAACTATGTCTCCCGGCTGGCCTGGGAACGCCTCGGTGTCCCCCCGGAAGAGCTGGAGGAAGTGTCTAGGGAGAGGGAAGTCTGGGCATCTCTGCTTAGACTGTGGCCCCCGCGACCCGGCCCCGGATAAGCGGAAGAAAATGGATGGACAATGTGGTTTTCTGGATTTTTGTTTTAGATTCCGTCACTCACAGTTGAAGAGTACCTATGATAAAAGTTACAGACTTCTACATGCTTTCTAAAAATCTACCTGCAAAATCGGCAGTGTATCAAATACTTGTTCTGCTCACTGTCGGTGTACCTAACTGCAGTGAGTCTGATTTGGTCCTGATAGCTTGTGCAACTGGGCAAGGACAGTGGACAGGACATTTAAAGCATTTCTGGATTATTTTATTTACCTTGGGTTTTAGTTTGGTTTTGAATATTAACTTTCTTTTAGTTGCCAAAATGCAAGAGTTATTTTCCCTTGACAAATACGCGCCAGTATCCACTGTGCTGATATGCAGGATATACGATACACTATTTAACAAAACTCTCCAGCTGTTACAATATGGCTTCTTACTATAAAAGTCACTGGTACTTGTAGCCAGGTTAGCCACTGACAATGGTTTAGAGCTTCAGCCAGAAGGAGCCTACAAAAGGCTTGCATTATAGACCAGGGATTGGCAAGTAGGCTTGGCCTCAGGCCAAATGTTATCTTTAGCCAATATCTGAGCTAATTAGTAGCCGACACTACAAATTGTTGAAACACATATTGGTACATAATAACGTCAATGAAACTAAGTTAATCATTTCAATGTGAATACACTCACAAAATCACCAATGTAGGCCTATAATCATGTATTTAATGGAATATGTTGTGGGGATATAGGCCCATTTCTCTGTGTGTTCATGTCCAAATAACCCAAAACCATTAGCTTGTTCTTTGGACATTAGATGTGGCAATTCTGGGTAAGAAATATGTGAAGGTGCCTCACACTTTCATAAATGTTACAGGCCTAGCTCCTGTCCAGTATCTGGAGCTCAGGTTATAACATTGAGCAAATTGTCTGTATATATTTTATACCCACAGAAGATGGCCTTGATCTGACTGAACGTTTCTGCACTGAGTCGGCCTATGGCACATGTTACAGACTGTTTGGAGGCTTATGGCTGGGATGAGAGAGGGTCGTTAGGCAAAGTGCAAGTTGCACAATACCCAGGGTTACTGCTGAGTATATCCAGGCAGGTTACACTTATGCAGAGGAGTACATATATTTATTACTGGATGTCCTTGTGAATCCAATCCACAATCTTGGCTTTCTCCAAAGTATTTTTGTTTTTCCATGCATTGACATTCATTGGAATTCATATACATAACTGTGAATTAACGTTGTACACAAGACATTAAGATTTATTTGCACATACCTCACTGGAGAGGGGCGGCGGGGGCTCCCGAGCAATGGAAATGGACGTTCTGCCACTTGGAGTCCCGGCGGTGCCATACCCTAGTCTCCTCTGATTGGCTCGAACGTGGATGGCCCTGGCCATCGACGAACTGGGTGAGGCGGATGTAGGCTATGCAGGCGGCATCCTCGCCAATCAGGTGGACGTGGGGGTTGAGGATTGTGGTGTGGATTGGTTTACTGTTTTTAGACAACACTGGAGGGGACAGGGGGATGAGGGCAAAGGTGAGGAAGATGACACATTCAAGGGAACCAGTGGAGAACCGTCAGGGCCCTCTACACCCTCAGACAGTGTAGATACAAATCAGTATATATTTCTATATATTATTATTTTTATTGATTTAATATTTTTTTGCTTTAATTGTAACGATCTTCCTATAGAACTTTCTTCTTGACTGTCATCAAAGGATTGCTTCTCCTACATAGGTCTGCAAAAGAAAGGTCTTAAGTCATGCTCTGTATACACAGGCATCCATGTTTTCCATTCATATGTATGGAAAAACTACTGCTACTGAGGACCCAGCTCCAATAGTCATGGTTCACCACTGAGGGCCCAGCTCCAATAGTCATGGTTCACCACTGAGGGCCCAGCTCCAATAGTCACGGTTCACAACAGAGGGCCCAGCTCCAATAGTCATGGTTCACCACTGAGGGCCCAGCTCCAATAGTCATGGTTCACCACTGAGGGCCCAGCTCCAATAGTCATGGTTCATCACTGAGGGTCCAGCTCAGATAGTCATGGTTCACCACTGAGGGTCCAGCTCAGATAGTCATGGTTCACCACTGAGGGCCCAGCTCCAATAGTCATGGTTCACAACTGAGGGCCCATCTCCAATAGTCATGGTTCACCACTGAGGGCCCAGCTCCAATAGTCATGGTTCACAGCTGTACATTAATTATTTAAGCCAATGCATTGAAACAGTCCTCATCAGTGCATTGCTTCCTGGTGATCCATTGGCCTATATGATGTAATAGGTGCAGGTGTTTCCCCTAATATAATATCAAGCACATCAAAAGATCTTACGGTTCTCAAAGTAGAATCTCTGGAAATCCATTCCTTCCACCAGGTTGCCCAGGGCCTCAGGCTCAAAGGAGGTAAGTCCAGGATCACAGATCTTCCTGGGAAGAGGAAAACCACTTAAATATTACACACACACACAGAGGTGTAAAAGTAATCTGTGTTTGGCTGTGTTCATAATTCAGACCTAAATTACCCAGTAAAAGGGAGTTCGGATCTAACCAGTGTTAGCGATGAACTCCCTTCACCTGGTCATTTAAGCTTTTTACACCTCTGAACGCACACATGAAAATAATGTTGATACACTAAAAATTTCAAATATACAAAATCTACTTCTTATGTGTAGCTACCCACACCCAAGTCTATTCCTCCCTCACAAACACACGGACGGACTCACGCGTATGCCTCAAAGTCACCATTGTTGACAGCCTCGATCAGCTGTTCAGTGATCTTGATTATCTCTTGTTTACGTGCTGTGACAGAAACAAAGCCAGAATAAGATACACACAACCAATCTTGATCAAGCTCACACAGTAATCAGCAACAAATCCGGTATTAACAGACAGCAAAATCTAAACGACGCGCAAACGCAACCAGTTGAGAATTCTAGAGGATGAAAACACAACTCTCTCATTCCATTTGGCGTGTCATTCCACTGTTCATGTTAGTGTCCGGATGTGATACCAATGATTAAATCCAACAAGCAAGAAAACAGCACACAGATGTGTTCACTGGGTATTCTCTAGGCAGGTGTGAAAAACATGGGCATAAAGTAAAAATATATACCGTGCCATCACCAAAAACAAATACTTTCTGTGTTGCCTTTTAACCGAGTTAGACGAACGGCCTGCTTAATTTGACAGACAACTGCAACACTTTAGGGGTTCTGAGTGCTTGTTCCACACAGGTCAAGTCCCCAGTGCCCAGTGAGTGGCATCCCAGCATACATTGTGCGGGTACAAACCCACGCTGCCTTCGAACCGGCTCGCACTGCCAGCTGTCAGGCGTCATGCCACTGTCTGGGACTCACTCTGAGAGGTGAGGGAGAGGCTGGAGGGGGAAGCAGGGGGCAGGGGGGAGGTGGGGTTGCATGTAGGGGCCGTGGGCATGAAGGCCTGTACCACCTCAGCCTCGAGGGGCGCAGGCGTGGCGGCGGCTGGCGGCCGGCGAACATTGCCCACTAGGTCCGACAGCCGGGACACTGGTCGCCGGGATGGAGGGATGCAGAGAGGAGAAGAGGGAGTGAGAGAAAGACAGAGCGTGCGAGAAAGAGGGAGGTGTAGTGGTAAAACAGATCCAAAAAGGAAATGAATATATAAGTGCAATTACAAACAATATAAATGAATAAATGTATATACAAGAAAACAATGCAGACAAAGTTGCATCTGACACTGAGCGTGATCTGACTTGTGTGAAAACGTTCAGGGAACTGGCCTGGTGTTAATGCTCTCGTCCTGGACCGCACATGACCCTGGGGGCCACAATTTCACCTCCTGTAACGCAGCTTACTATCTTGGATGAATCCTTCATCTGTCTCCTACATCTATATTTCTAACCCTTATCTGTCAATTCAATTTGAAATAACCACTCCATGAGATGGATGTCCCTTCTGCCCATTAAGAGTGCTTTTTTGAGGCATATGGCAGTGATCAGGGCTTTGGCAAGAAGGTTCAGGGTACAAACCTAAATCCCCGGATGTTTCATTACAAGAGGCAGTTGGAGCATCTGATTGATGGCTAGATAAAACCCCTGAGCCAGCAATGTAAAAGATTGGTTGTTCTTACACTGTGCAGGACAGTTAAGCCTAATTGTTAAACCAGTGAGCACATTCCTGTAAAATGTACTATCAAGCCAGTCTGGAGCTGGGGTTCTCAGACCTCTCCTTGGTACTGGCAGCCATTTCATGTTTGTAAAACCTGCCAGAGCTAGCACAACCGATTAAACGTGTCAACTAATTATCAGATTATGTTAAAAGGGCTACAGCTAAAATGTGAAAATGACTGCCGGACCCAGAGGACAGGTCTGAGAAGCTCTTGCCTATAGCAAGGAGGTGTTCTTTGAAAGGAGAGAATTGTTTTGCTGCCCTGGTTTATACGCTCCTGCATTTTATTTGAATGCCCCACAAATCCCGAGTCACATACTTTTGTTGTTATTGTTGTAAACAAATTCCTTTATAAAATGGATGTATAGCACAGAGGAAAATATAATGTTGGACATGTTTAGACACATTCAAAGTGCACTGTTGGCGCTCCACTGATGGTGACGAAAAAGTCCACTTGTGATTGTATCATGAGGAGGGTGTAATTGCACGGGGGGGGGGGGGCAGCCCTTCTCCTCCAAGTACTCTGTAGTGTACTTACACTGCATGGGTGTGTGGGTCATGGGTGGAGTGGAGGCGGAGGGGGGAGAGGGGGCGGCAGGAGGGGGTGGAGGTGTGTTGGCTCCCCCTTCCCCGTCAGACATAGGCCCTGACGCCTTGCGTACAACACCAAACAGGTCTGACAGCTTAGAGGCTGGGAGTAGGCATGGACGAAGTGAAAAAAGAGGGATACAATTGACATTAATGGAAAAAGAAGATGTTCACAGGAGACGGCATGCCGAAAGTCGGAGAGGAAGCGGAAACAGAGACCCAGCATGCGTCCATTGGGACTGTGGTGCTGCAGTGCTCCTTAACTGCCTTTGTCCACACGAGGGAGACAGTGAGCCACTACACACAGAGCCGCCTCACACAGTGTGGGCGGGAGAGGGCCGGCTCTGAATCAGAGGACAGGAGAGGTAGGTGGAGGGATGGAGACAGTGGGAGAGAGAGCATTAGGGGGATGACATGCATAAGAGCAGTGTTTCTGTGTGTGTGTGTGTGTCTCTCTATCGCTCTACATGATAACATAGGCAGCTTTTTCACACTATGCTTTTAGTTAAAGTTTAGACAATCCAATGGGATTAATGTGACAGTGTGGCATATATAGTCCTAATAAAGTCATAAAACAGAGCTCTTGACATGAATATTGACTATTTATGAGGACGGATGTGGTGACATTAATACCATTGAGTTAGTCAGGCCACAACATTAGGGGTTTCAGCTTTCTAAAAATAAGTTGTGATGGTGAGTGTACACTCGGGGTTAGGTTAGCCAGGTCTCAGTATCACTCGGCAGTCAATGAGACAATTCAAGCTTGTGAATGTGTTTGTACAGTATCACACAAAAGTGAGTACACCCCTCACATTTTTGTAAATATTTGATTATATCTCTTCATGTGACAGCACTGAAGAAATGACAATTTGCTACAATGTAAAGTAATGTGTGTACAGCTTCTATAACAGTGTAAATTTGCTGTCTCTTCAAAATAGCACAACACACAGCCATTAATGTCTTAACCACTGGCAACAAAATTGAGTATGTCCGAATTGGGCCCAAAGTGTCAATATTTTGTGTGGCCACCATTATTTTCCAGCACTGCCTAAACCCTCTTGGGTTCACCAGAGATTTTACAGGTTGCCACTGGAGTCCTCTTCCACTCCTCCATGACGACATCACAGAGCTGGTGGATGTTCGAGACCTTGCGCCCCTTCACCTTCCGTTTGCCCCACAGATGCTCAGAGAGATGCTTGGCCAGTCCATCACCTTTACCCTTAGCTTCTTTAGCAAGGCAGTGGTCATCTTGGAGGTGTTTTTGGGGTCGTTATCTTGTTGGAATACTGCCCTGTGGCCCAGTCTCCGAAGGGAGGGGATCATGCTCTGCTTCAGTATGTCACAGTACATGTTGGCATTCATGGTTCCCTCAATGAACTGTAGCTCCCCAGTGCCAGCAGCACTCATGCAGCCCCAGACCATGACACTCCCACCACCATGTTTGACTGTAGGCAATACACATTTGTCTTTGTACTCCTTACCTGGTTGCCGCCACACACATTTGACAACATCTGAACCAAATAATAATCTTGGTCTCATCAGACCACAGGACATGTTTCCAGTAATCCATGTCCTTAGTCTGCTTGTCTTCAGCAAACTGCGGGCTTTCTTGTGCATCATCTTTAGAAGAGGGACGACAGCCATGCAGACCAATTTGATGCAGTGTGCAGCGTATGGTCTGAGCACTGACAGGCCAGTCACATGACACCGGGGAGGGAAAATGGATAATTGGACCCAATTTGAACCTTTTCACTTAGGGGTGTACTCACTTTTGTTGCCAGTGGTTTAGACATTAATGGCTGTGTGTTGAGTTATTTTGAGGGGACAGCAAATTTACACTGTTATACAAGCTGTACACTCCCTACTTCACATTGTAGCAAAGTGTCACTTCTTCAGTGTTGTCACATGAAAAGATATACTGAAATATTGACAAAAATGTGAGGGGTGTTCTCACTTTTGTGAGATTCTGTATGTGTAAAAGCTGGTGGTTTGTGTTTGTGTAAGAGCCTGTAAATTGTTTGTGTGTATGTGTGTGTGTGTGTCACAAATGCTGGCATGCTGACTTACAGTAGATAACGGGCGAGGGAACCTGTGTCTGGTTTTCAGACTGCGACTCTGTCTTAACTAAACGGTCTATACTCCTTCCTGATCACACGCACACAGACACACACGGTACCAATAGATCAACGGGAAGGGGGGAAAAGAATGAGAGCGTAAACAAGAGTAAAGATGCATCAAGGGGAGCGGGCCCTGGAAACAAAGCAGAAATAAAGCTGCTAATGACTTCCCCAGCTCTTTTATTCCACTTCATCTTCTGGATCTGCAGAACAGTGTAATGAATAGATGCATGAAACACATTTGCATTTTCACTTTCCCTTAATGTCTTTGTTGTGGTTGGAAGTCAATAAGGTGCTTAATTGGGTGCTTGATTTGACCAGGCTGCCACCCATCAGGATAATCA
Organism: Esox lucius; assembly: GCF_011004845.1. Taxonomy (NCBI): domain Eukaryota; kingdom Metazoa; phylum Chordata; class Actinopteri; order Esociformes; family Esocidae; genus Esox; species Esox lucius. Next base: position 7,235,865 of record NC_047581.1, on the reverse strand, counting down.
TGACCACTGCAATAAGTAATATAAGTGTATCCCAAATGGACCCCTATCCCCTCCAAGGTGTGCTTTCTGTCACCTCAATTCACTGTTTTGTACTACTCTGACCAGGATCCGCTGATCTTTGTGGGGAACAGGGCGCTGTTTTGGAAGCAGACTGCGATAATGATGATTGGGCAAAGCAGTAGTCGTTAGCAGCTGCATCCGTTTGCAAGATCTATCTGCCGACAGTGCAGGCTCTCCAATGAAGAAACGTGTATTTAGTCTGACTGTTTGGGACAAAGGGGCATGGCCATCAAGTTTTTTCCTGTTCAGAGTGTAACATACCAGGAACATACCGTAGAGTACGGTATGTATACCGTACTGGGCCAGGAGGCAGTAGTTCAACAACCTACCGACCAAAAATAAACGATGACCCAATCCGGTTTACATTTCACTCCGCAATCCAGTCGACTTCACACTTGCAAGAACCGGTGAGCGCATATATACACACTATAGATCCCCACAAATACACATACACACTCAACAACGAAAGCACCCACCACCTAAAAAAGACAAACACACGCAACATTATCTGCCACTGAACTCCCATGGCCTGTTGTCTTACCTCCCACCCAGCTGATTCATTTCAGGTCAGAACTATAGTCAGGACAATGACAGCACCGGAGCCGTGTGTCTGCCGTGTTCTGTATCCCAGGTGCAACAGTGACGCGTCTCTGACTCCTGTTTCCTTCCATAGGCTAAAAATACTCACAAGGTGCCCTTGGTGTGCCCCTGGGGGGGAGGAGGGGGGGCTCCTAGCTCTAACAGGGAAACGATATAAATCATGGCGAAACAGGGGTGGCGATTGGTTGGCTGTGGGGGGAAAGGGGGCGGGGGTAGCGCTCCAGTGAGTGTGAGCTCTGTTAGATTTGGGAGTTGGGCGTCAGAGCAGAAGAAGGGGGAGAGGCTGAAACTACTTCCCAGGGAACACAGCATTAGTGACCTGCTTCCCAGGGAACTGATTGTTCTCATCTCATGGACATCTTTTATAACACCTGTGAGGAGATTTTGGGGACAAACAGGAAGTTTCAACTTCTTACCTTTCACGTCCTCGTCCTCCACTGTGGTACTGCTGTCTGATGATTCCTAGAGGGGAGAGAAAAGTATTAATCACAGAGGAACAAACAAAACAGACACGCAAGCATGCACCCGCACCCGCACACACACACACACACACACACATTCATGCTATTGGGACACAACTGTTAAAAACACCAAAATACAATCAACTAATTTTCACTCCTAGTACTGTTTTGTGAAATCAATTATCTACATGAAATGACATCTTATATCTGTCTTTGAGGGACCAAGAATGGATCCAGTTTCATTGGGACGACTATTAAAGATGAGACAGAGGTACACAACAAACAGAACTTGACTTCAACAAAACAGCAGATCACGACATGGCCAAATTAAAACATCAAGCCATGGTGAAATGACAAATATGCGACAACATGGCCTAATTAAAACGTCAAACCAAGCCGTAATTCTGCCATGTAATAGCCATAATAATTTTAGCATGGGCAGTCATTTATTAGAGATTAGGTTGCAACTTCAACACATTACATGTGACAAAAGCATTTAGCTGAAATCGTGAACTTGGTTAAACCTATCCACAGGCTTCCCAGAGAAAGCTGCATCTCTTCAGGTTCTACAGGATCTCACTTCAGGGTCTACCTCTGACTTTTAACCTTGAGAAGGATGAAACGCTACCAATCTGCAGCGGCCTTGTTCCCATGAATTATAATTTAAAGACTAACAGGGGGATTTCCATACACAGACACAGAGAAAAGAAAATATTGATTGGACAGTAAAACTCACAAGGTTGAGCTTGCTTTACGCTGGTTTAAATTGTGTGGTCCGAGCTTGTGCAATTCTATGCCTAACTGAAAATGTATATCAGCTCTTGTTCTGTTCACTGAATAATTAAATAAATCAGTGAATTTCAGATTGAGTGTGTCTCCAAAGATTAGTCATTCCAAATTTAAAGAAAAAAAGTATTCATTTCCAGTCACACCAAAACGAGCGGGTTATACATTTGTCTGCACTTTGTTCACCCTGTTTGGAGGGACTGTGCACATAGCAGAACAGGTTGTTGCTTTTAGTAGTCTACAATTGATCAGCTGGAAAAGTTACGGTTTCCATGCAATAGAGCATGTCGCTAATGTTCAGGTGTAAGCTGCTACATCTCTGCATACGTTTTCTGTGGATAGTGATGTGTTAGTGGGATTTTCTGTGGAGAGTGAGGTATTAGCGGGATTGCTAAGTAAATAAATTGAACACTGTGTCCACGTGGATGATTCAGTTAAATCCAAAGTGGTGTTGTGCTAACTTAGAAGTGCTGCGGGAAACGCTAACTCACCACGTGTTTTCCGTCATCTTTTACCTCAGCTTGACCCCCCCACCCTCATCCCATCTAACACTCAATCTCCCTGTTGCCGAACACCACAAAGCATGCTTGTGCGTGTTTGTGAGGGGGTGTAAACACGGCTTTGCCCAAGGAAACTTGAATCACAACAACAGCTACCGCTTCCATCCATACATTTAGTGGAGTCTGTCTCATCTGGTTGATTACCACTGGTAGCACTATTAGGCTACACAATGTCATTTCAGAGTAGGTGTTAATGTACTTAGCGAATACAGGTGAGTCTGTTCGCTTCAACCTGAACAGGAATAGAATCGACAGCCATTGGAGAACATTGACCTGAATGGAAATGGCTCATCTGTTTTTGCTACTTGTAACTTAGAGATGTCCAGGCAGGTCCATTAACCAACATCAAACCAATGTCACCTTACAATAACTGATTTTCATTTAATTTAATTTCAACTTCAAAAATAATGTAATTTCAATGTACCATTTATAATTAAGTAATATGAGAGAACGGGTCAGGAGTCTGAATACTTTTGCAAGGCACTGTATAATAACTGTGTGTAACTATGGCACAGGTAAACATCAATGTGACAAGCATCAATGTATTGCTCTCCCTGATGTCTTTATGTCTCCTCTGACCTAACAGAGGAAGAGTTGGATACTTTGGCCCAAACTGTACCCTAGTCCCCATTTAGAACACGTCTGACAAAACCCTATGGGCCCTGGTAAATGGCAGTGGCATTTAAGTGATTTTGGATGCAGCATAAAGCTAAAGCTCTGGTTTTTAATTAGTGTCTGGAATGAGCCTATATTCCATGGCATGGTAGGATCTGGATGCTGGCACCACATTTGGAACACTTCTACACTGGAGGATTCCACTGGAGTCTGGGAGGGATTTTGGTTGCGTGAGGGAAAGGTGTGTCTATTTCTCTGATTCTGTGTCTGTATGGAATTCTGAAACCCTGTCAAGTCCGAAAAACAATGTGAGAAACAAAATCCATGAACTCCTGATACAAATCTACTCAACTGACCAGAATGGAGAAATGTTTGTTATATATATTGCTGTTCTATTATGAGGGTTAACCTTTATTCTTCGGCGTGTCTCAGATACATGCTGTGCATCAAATGGCTCACGATTCCATAGATAGTCCACTTGTGACTAGAGCTCTCAAAAGCAGTGTACTACAATGAAACATCAAATCTGTACACCCTTACTGTAAATGCAGCTTTTACGTAAACAAGTCAGACCTTTTTTCACCTTTAATAAGATACTTTAACAAACAATATTTAAGTAAATAACAAATATATACATTATTTGAGAAATAATAATAACAAATAAAAAAACTGTCAATGCCTTGGTTGCGTAAGTGTGTACACTTCAACTAACACGTCATGGATGCTCCTTTTGCTTGGAATACAGCAGAAAATCTTCTTGGATAGATCTCTATCAACCTATTACATCTGGATTTTCGCAGAAGAGTTCAATGCTAGGGATCACTGTAGTGTTAAAAGGTGAAATTCTATAACTGCTGATTTCTGGTAGAGGGTAGCAGCCCTGTTAAATGGCCTCCATTCCTGATCAGATCCCCAGGCCCAGCAGAAGAGAAACCCCACCATAACATGAAGCTGCCGCCACCATGTTTGACAGTAGGTCTCGCTGGAAATCCTACAATATCAGCTAATCTTATTTTGGAAAAATGTTAAATGTGTTTTTCACTTTGATATTGTTGGTAAAAAGATCGAATTAAAGGTGATGGCATGACGTCATGATTTCAGCCTTTACATAAACAAAAAGTGCATGTTTGTTAACTTCTGTAATCCTTTGTACATAGCAAAAATGGTGCCAATCGGGACAGACGCATACTGCGCAAAACAGAAAGAGAGATCCCAAACAGGTCAGACAGACAGATAAATACAGCAATAGATTCAGAGATGATGGATAGACATAGATATGTGATAGATAAGATACATACGATAGATAGATACTTCATAGATACAAGCAGAAATGAAACCAGCTGACACACTAGCTACACTACAAACAACACAGAAGCTAATGATGCCAACCGTAGCCTGATCAAGCACATACGTAATAACTGCTTTGCTCTGATGTTGAATTGAACAGAATAGATGGCCGTCTCCATCAGTTTATGCAAACCTAAGGAGCAGAGGGATCTGCTAGGATCTACACAGGGGTGTTGCATGTCCTGTAAGTCTGGTGTTTTAAGAAAAGCCACATGCGGACAGCATACCCAGGGATTCTTAAAAATGTCAACAATCCTAGTCTGACAAAAATAAAAATTACAGTTTTTGGATTCAGTATTTTTTACAAATGATCAGCGCCTTCATAGATAAAACACGTTGTACACGTTGTAATAACTTGGTCTGTCAAGAGAAATAGTCAAATTTTGTTGATATCAAAAAATAATATAATGTTTAAAATGAATCTACACATTTTCCCTTGAATTTCAAAAGTAAGGGACTAAAGAATGAGACAAATTTAGTAAGAGTTAGAAGAAACTTGGCACATCAATAAATAAAACAAAGAGGTAAAAAATTAGCTCTTTGATTTCAACAGTAATGAAGAGGTAGTTACTTTACGTCGGTGAAAACTAACAAATTCTTAGTAAATCTCTCCATTGCTGTCAGCATCATCCCTTAACTGCATGGATTTCTCTTCTGCAGGTCAGGAACTCTATATCCTCCTATTATACCAAAATATGTAAGTCCAACCAATCAAACGACTAGTTTCAAATTGCCGTTAGTGTATTAAATTGTCACCACACAAACATACACTCACACACCTGCACACGTATAATGCCCACACGCTAATTAGGATGCACGTACTGTGCTTAGCCCGGTTTTGGATGAAACATGAATAACCACGCATAATTACACACACCCACACGCACAAACACAAGCACGCAGAGCCTGTAGTACATGACGGGAGGAAAGAAGATTATAGAGAGGAGGAAAAGGAGGACAGAAGAGGAGGAGAGGAGAGAAGGAGGTACCTTAGTCCCATCCACTGGATTGTGGATAACAGTGGTCTGAGGCTCCTACAGAAAGAAAGAGGGACAGGAGGAAAAAGAGAGCAATGGGGCAAAGGATGGAGAAATAGAAATATGGTGGGGGGAAAAGAGGGGAGGGTAACAGGTAGAGAGAGAGACAAGGCGAGAAAGAATTGAAATATAAAAGAGCACTGCATCTAGCTAGGATGAGGAGACTACAAAAGGCCAGAATGCTGGTTAAGCCGGGACGAGGGGGAGGGATGAAGATTCTTCTGGAGTTGAGGGGGTGGATGAGCTGAGGACTGTAATTTTCAATCAATTCAGAAAACACACACCAACACGCTCAGAGCATTGGGAAAGAAACGCTACTGAAATGGCTATAACCCATAGTCAGGCTATAAACACTTAATACATCTGTAGTTCAGTCTTTCAAACAGACAGACACACACATACGGAAGGAGGATAATCTGAAAACATAGATTTCACACAAATAACACCAAGAATGTATGCGGTAGATACACACACCATCAGCAAAGGACAACACATTCACACACACAACCAAATCCTGAAGGCACACTGAACCCAAAACCAATTTTCTTCAAATGCCCAAAATGTATTGGCACCTATGCACTTTCAACAAATAACTCAAGAAATTAGTTGAAATGATCCAAAGTGCTTGGTCTCCACAATTCTTCATTTCAGTGTTAATATTATAGAACAATCGTTTGTTATTAAGAAAGTATTATACCATTTAAATTAAAAATGAACAGAAATGTCAATGACAAAATTATCTACATCCTAGATGAAAACAATATTTGGTAGCACAGCCATCGACCAAAATAATTGCAATCAAGCGCTTCCTATACCCACGGAAGAGTTTTGAGCTTCCTATACCCACGGAAGTGTTTTAAGCTTCCTATACCCACGGAAGAGTTTTAAGCTTCCTATACCCACGGAAGAGTTTTAAGCTTCCTATACCCACGGAAGAGTTTCAAGCTTCCTATACCCACGGAAGAGTTTTAAGCTTCCTATACCCACGTAAGAGTTTTAAGCTTCCTATACCCACGGAAGAGTTTCAAGCTTCCTATACCCACGGAAGAGTTTCAAGCTTCCTATACCCACGGAAGAGTTTCAAGCTTCCCATACCCACGGAAGAGTTTCAAGCTTCCCATACCCACGGAAGAGTTTTAAGCTTCCTATACCCACGGAAGAGTTTTAAGCTTCCTATAACCACGGAAGAGTTTTAAGCTTCCTATACCCACAGAAGAGTTTCAAGCTTCCTATACCCACGGAAGAGTTTTAAGCTTCCTATACCCACCCAAGAGTTTTAAGCTTCCTATACCCAACCAAGAGTTTTAAGCCCCTCTGTACTGGCAGTTTGGACCACCGCTCTGCTCCGGTCCTCTCAGATTTGAAGGGTGTCTATCAGCTGCTGTTTTCAGATCTCTTCACAGGTTTTCAATAGGATTTTGAACTGGACACATTGCTGGCCACTTCAGAACATGCAAGCCTTTTCTTGAACCATTGCTGGGTGCAATTTGAAGTGTGCTGGGGTTATTGTCCTGGTGGAAGACCCGTGACCTATCTGATACTGGGTTCAACATTACACTCATTGGTATTCTCTGGAAGGTGCCACATGTTCAAAGAACCTAGTAGCAGAGGCAGTAAAGCACAAAATCACTGAATCTTCTCCATGTTTGACAGCGGAGAAGATGTTCTTCCTTTTGCTTTTGGTAAACATAGAAATGGTGTGCTTAAGAAAAATGCTGTAACTTGTTGTCATCTTTCACCTCTTTCACTGATTGTCCATCATCCATCTCGGGTGGCCACATCCAATCTTGTATCTGACCTCCTCAGAAAATTCTCAGTACTTTTTTCTTTTCTTTGTGTTCATTGCAGTACATGTAGCAGCACAAAACAGGAGAAGGAGTCCTTTCCTCTATTCAAACTGGTTCAATTAATGAGGCACCTGCAACTTATTTTTAACTACTTCTAGGTGACAGTAATACTGTCCAGAAGTCAGTAATACTGTCCAGGCCATCTTAGGACATCTTTGTGCAAACATTTGATGAATTATTATGATTTTTTATTTTTGTTCACCTGCAAACCAAAGAAATACATATGCGGAATACATAAAAGAAATACATATTTTAGTTGATGGCTATTGTTAGCTTTTTGAATGGGCGGCTATTGTTACCTTTTTGAATGTAATGTATATGACTCAAAGATAACATGTAGCAATAAGGGCACTATCTCAGTGAAAACTCCTTTAAATAATCACACTTCTAATCATAGCTGGTTCTGTTTCAGATATAACAAATGCTTTACAGAAAATACACTGTAAAAGCATATTTTGTTCCACTGGTCTACTGTTGGCACAGTCTTGTAATGTTTAGCGTATCACCAATTACATTTTCTTAACTTGTAACATTTCACTGTATTTTTGAGCTATTTCTGACATGTTTTCTATAGGATTTGTGAATTAACACTGAATTAACATGCTATGTTTATTATTTGTATAGTCTGCGTCAGTGTCATGGTGTGGTGAGCAGCAGCGCCACCGTGCCATATTTCCACAAGTCCCCATATTCTCACGAACACATCCCGGACTGTCACATGTTTCCCATCTTCCACACCGGGTCCCAATCTAGCTCGTTTGTATATGTATATATGTTTCCCCTCTGCTCCCCACATTGTGGATCATTGTTGCTGTCGCTGTCTGTATGCTGGTGAGTGTTGTTTGTGCTACTGTTTGTATGTTAGTTGTTAAGTCGCATTGTTGCGCACTTTATTTTCATTCAGTAGAGTAGTTATTGTTTTCCGTTCGTGTTCGGTTTGTTGTTTGTTGTTTTAATAAAACCAACGAACGAGAGTACTGCCTGCGCCTGGTTCCTCCAACACTACACCACGACAAGTTGTTACAGTCAGTCATTGCTCGTTCTTTTACCAATGATTATACAGTGGGGAGAAGAAGTATTTGATACACTTCCGATTTTGCAGGTTTTCCTACTTACAAAGCATGTAGAGATCTGTAATTTTTATCATAGGAACACAAACTGTGAGAGACTGAATCTAAAACCGAAATCCATAAAATCACATTGTATGATTTTTAAATAATGAATTTGCATTTTATTGCATGACATAAGTATTTGATCACCTACCAACCAGTAAGAATTCCGGCTCTCACAGACCTGTTGGTTTTTCTTTAAGAAGCCCTCCTGTTCTCCACTCATTACCTGAATTAACTGCACCTGTTCGAACTCGTTACCTGTATAAAAGATACTTCTCCACACACTCAATCAAACAGACTGAAACATCTCCACAATGACCATGACCAGAGAGCTGTGTAAGGACATCAGGGATAAAATTGTACACCTGCACAAGGCTGGGATGGGCTACAGGACATTAGGCAAGCAGCTTGGTGAGAAGGCAACAACTGTTGGTGCAATTATTACAAAATGAAAGAAGTTCAAGATGACTGTCAATCTCCCTTGGTCTGGGGCTCCATGCAAGATCTCACCTTGATCATGAAGAAGGTGAGGGATCAGCCCAGAACTACACAGCAGGACCTGGTCAATGACCTGAAGAGAGCTGGGACCATAGTCTCAAAGAAAACCATTAGTAACACACTACGCCGTCATGGATTAAAATCCTGCAGCGCACGCAAGGTCCCACTGCTCAAGCCAGCGCATGTCCAGGCCCATCTGAAGTTTGCCAATGACCATCTAGATGATCCAGAAGAGGAATGGGAGATTGTCATGTGGTCTGATGAGACAAAAATAGAGCTTTTTGGTCTAAACTCCACTCGCCGTGTTTGAAGGAAAAAGAAGGATGAGTACAACCCCAAGAACACCATCCCAACCATGAAGCACGGAGGTAGAAACATCATTCTTTGGGGATACTTTTCTGCAAAGTGGACAGGACGACTGCACCGTATTGAGGGGAGGATGGATGGGGCCATGAATTGCGAGATCTTGGCTAACAACCTCCTTCCCTCAGTAAGAGCATTGAAGATGGGTCATGGGTGGGTCTTCCAGCATGACAACGACCCGAAACACACAGCCAGGGCAACTAAGGAGTGGCTCCGTAAGAAGCATCTCAAGGTCCTGGAGTGGCCTAGCCAGTCTCCAGACCTGAACCCAATAGAAAATCTTTGGAGGGAGCTGAAAGTCTGTATTGCCCAGCGACAGCCCCGAAACCTAAAGGATCTGGAGAAGGTCTGTATGGAGGAATTGGCCAAAATCTCTGCTGCAGTGTGTGCAAACCTGGTCAAGAACTACAGGAAACCTATGATCTCTGTAATTGCAAACAAAGGTTTCTGTACCAAATTCTGCTTTTCTGATGTATCAAATACTGATGTCAAACAATAAAATGCAAAATAATTACTTAAAAATCAAACAATGTGATTTTCTGGATTTTTGTTTTAGATTCCGTCACTCACATTTGAAGAGTACCTATGATAAATATTACAGACTTCTACATGCTTTGTAAGTGGGAAAACCTGCAATATCGGCAGTGTATCAAATACTTGTTCTCCCCACTGTACATACAGTTGTGCTCATAAATGTTCATACACTGGCAGAAATTGTGACATTTTGGCATTGATTTTGAAAATATGACTGATCATGCAAAACAACTTTTATTTAAGGATAGTTATCATATGAAGCCATTTATTATCACATAGTTGAATGGCTCCTTTTTAAATCATAATGATAACAGAAATCACCCAAATGGCCCTAATCAAAAGTTTACATACACTTGAATGTTTATACAGACAAACAAGGTGACACACCTAGGTGAAAATGGCAATTAAAGGTGAATGTCCCACACCTGTGGCTTTTTAAATTACAATTAGTGTCTGTGTATAAATAGTCAATGAGTTTGTTAGCTCCTACATGGATGCACTGAGCACTGATACTGAGTCATGGGGAGCAGAAAATAACTGTCAAAAAACCTGCGTAACAAGGTAATGGAACTTTATGAAGATGGAAAAGGATATAAGAAGATATCCAAAGCCTTGCAAATGCTTGTAAGTACTGTTCAATCACATAGTAAGAAGTGGAAAATACGGGGACCTCTTGATACCAAGCCAAGGTCAGGTAGACCAAGAAAGATTTCAGCTAAAACTGCCAGAAGAATTGTTCTGGAAACAAAGACAAACCCACAGGTAACCTCAGGATAAATACAGGCTGCTCTGGAAAAGGAAGGTGTGGTTGTTTCAAGGAGCACAATACGAAAATACTTGAACAAAAGATTTGCTGCATGGTCGAGTTTCCAGAAAGAAGCCGTTACTGCGCCAATGCCAGAAAAAAGCCTAGTTACAATATGCTTACAACACCTTAACACGCCTCACAGCTTCTGGCACACTGTAATTTGGAGTGACGAGACCAAAATAGAGTTTATGGTCAAAACCATAAGCACCATGTTTGGAGAGGGGTCAACAAGGCTTACAGTGAACAGAATACCTACTGTGAAGCATGGTGGTGGCTCACTGATGGGGGGGGGGGGGTTCTAAAGGCAAATGTATGGCAAGATGAATGCAGCATGTTATCAGAAAATACTGGCAGACAATTTGCATTCTTCTGCACAAAAGCTGCGCATGGGACGCTCTTGGACTTTCCAGCACGATAATGACCCTAAGCACAAGGCCAAGTTGACGCTCCAGTGGTTACAACAGGAAAAGGTGACGTTTCTGGAGTGACCATCACAGTCTCCTAACCTTAATATCATCAAGCCACTCTTGGGAGATCTTAAATGTGCGTTTCATGCAAGAACACCAAAGACTTAACATGACCTGAAGGCATTTTGCCAAGACGAATGGGCAGCTATACCACCTGCAATTAATTTGGGGCCTTATAGAAGACTGCATGCTGTCATTGATGCTAAAGGGGGCAATACACAGTATAAAGAACTAAGGATATGCAGACTTTTGAACAGTGGTCAGTAATTTTTTTCTTTGTTGCCATGTTTTGTTTTATGATTGTGCCATTCTGTTATGACCTAGAGTTGAATGTGAATCCCATAAGAAATAAAATACATGTGTTTTGCCTGCTCACTCATGTTTTCTTTACAAATGGTACATATATTACCAATTCTCCAAGGGTATGTAAACTTTTGAGCACAACTGTATTTAAATTGCCACCCTTCATCAAAACCCAGCAGTCGACCACTAACCCACTGCTTTTAACGTTTGTGAAGACAGTCGTTTTGTTCCATACCTGGAAACTACTTGGACTCAACTGCTATCATTAAGTTTTGTGTTAAACTGGATATGGGCTTGCAAATTTCCAATGATTCCAGTGAACTTCCAGAAGGAAAAAGTGGGATATCACATATTCCAACCAGGAGTTCTGGAAAATCTGTTAAATAGACCCAATTCTGAAACATTTTAATTTATATTGTATTGTACATTTATTTTCAGGCTAACAGAAGAAGTGGGGAAAGAAAGCGTCAGTTTTCACTGAAAGACCAGTGGGTCAATTCAACCCTGAATGAGCAGTGGGTCCTATTCAACCCTGAAAGAGCAGTGGGTCCTATTCCACCCTGAAAGAGCAGTGGGTCCTATTCCACCCTGAAAGAGCAATGGGTCCTATTCCACCCTGAAAGAGCAGTGGGTCTTATTCCACCCTGAAAGAGCAGTGGGTCCTATTCCACCCTGAAAGAGCAGTGGGTCCTATTCCACCCTGAAAGAGCAGTGGGTCCTATTCCACCCTGAAAGAACAGTGGGTCCTATTCCACCCTGAAAGAGCAGTGGGTCCTTTTCCACCCTGAAAGAACAGTGGGTCCTATTCAACCCTGAAAGAGCAGTCGGTCAATTCAACCCTGAAAGAGCAGTCGGTCAATTCAACCCTGAAAGAGCAGTGGGTCATTTCAACCCAGCGCTGCAGTACATACGCACCAGAAGCAGTGGCAACAACATTTTAGTTAGAGTTTTAGCAAAAAGCTTTTAACCAGAGAGACAGGATTACATCGGTTTAGGCAGCTAAAGGCAGATTTTTCAGCGCAGTAAGACCTACTCTGAAATACCACTACTCTGTGACAGGACGCAACATGCTTCCGGGTGTTTCGGAAAACGGCTGTGACATCTCTCAATTTCTCCCTCTTTTCTCCCTTCCACCTCTCTGTCTCTCTCCCAAAATCACCAGTTCTTATACAGCAGAAGCCTAATTTGACACACACCAAACACACATCGTTCTGAGTGCTCCTCCGCCAGGAAGCAACACCTTCCGATGACCAATCACCGGCCAGCTGTCTCATGCTTGATGATGACATCAGCGTCATGACAACCGTCGCCCCTGGCAACGGCTTGGGAGGCAAAAGCTAGAACAAACTACCTGGGGTTTAACTGCAGATTGAGGTCATGGGGTGGGGGGGGGGAGGGGAGGAGGGCTCACTGACTGACAGTCTGACAAAAGAGTGGTTTGACATCCAGGGTTATAAGCAGAGCTTATCGCTGTCACACACTCATAAACCTGCCATACTGCGCCTCGCGCTGCTTCACACTTCATAAAGACACAGTTACGTACTGGAGTGTTAAAGAACTGTGTACATTCAAGAGGCCTTCAAATACTACTACGACTATTACCCGAACGTTCTGTGCCTACAAAGCATTGCGCGTAAGTTTCAGGAAGATATTCTGCATCAAAAGAGGGTATCTGTTTCTTCATCCACTATAGGAAATGCAGTAAAATAGAAGAGGTTAAAGCGCCAAATACCTCAGTGAAACTCTACACTGGCAGAAGTCATAGCAACCGAATAAAGACTATTGCCAACCTCCCACTCGCATCTCTGAGCGAGGCCTAGGAAATAATGTTTCATCCTCTACGCTGCATCTACCCACACCCACACATATATAAACACACGCATTCATAAACACGCCTGTACACACACACACACACACACACACACACACACAAACGTACATACAGGCACACATACATACACATGGCAATAAAGGGCAACTATGAGCTTCTAAAAATATGCTGATTTATGGTGCATGTGTTGCACTGGTGGTGTGTATGGCAGAGCACCCGTCACCCAACCCCCTTTTCTCTAACTGGCCTGATCCTGGTTTAGTGTCCGGTGTCCACATCAACCAGGAGTCCAACAACAACACAATGTTCCCGACGACACCCTAGTCCCGTATTGCAATAACATAGTCATCCTACATAGGTTTACATCCATAACATAGTCATCCTACAGAGGTTTACATCCATAACATTGTCATCCTACATAGGTTTACATCCATAACATAGTCATCCTACAGAGGTTTACATCCATAACATAGTCATCCTACAGAGGTTTACATCCATAACATAGTCATCCTATTTAGGTTTACATCCATAACATAGTCATCCTACAGAGGTTTACATCCATAACATAGTCATCCTACAGAGGTTTACATCCATAACATAGTCATCCTACAGAGGTTTACATCCATAACATAGTCATCCTATTTAGGTTTACATCCATAACATAGTCATCCTACAGAGGTTTACATCCATAACATAGTCATCCTACAGAGGTTTACATCCATAACATAGTCATCCTATTTAGGTTTACATCCATAACATAGTCATCCTATTTAGGTTTACATCCATAACATAGTCATCCTACAGAGGTTTACATCCATAACATAGTCATCCTATTTAGGTTTACATCCATAACATAGTCATCCTACATAGGTTTACATCCATCAAATAGTCATCCTATATAGGTTTTTATCCAGAGGGTTTCAGGAGATAATTATATTTAAAGAGTATTGGCCTAAAGGGAATAACCAAACTATCATTAAAACTCTGGTGTCATTGGGTCCAGCTGGTTTACAAACATCTACAAGTTTTTATAAACAAAATTGCTCTGACCACATTTTGTGTCTGTCGACTCTGTATATTTCCTAAGTAATTATGAATCATAACTTATATAATTAGTCTTTCTGGTCTGACTGGTATGTATATGTTTAGAGGTCATTCATTCCTACAGAAACTTTGCGGAAAGTTTTGGTTTTCTACAAGTTATTCAATATAGCCTCTTCTCTAAGCAATCACGCACCAATGATTAGTAGATCTCTGCTTTAGGAAAGATAGACGGTGTCAGACAACCACCCTCAGACTCAGATGTCCACTCCTGTCCTCTGGAAAATAATAACACACACTGTAACATTATGGAAACCAAACCCAGACGGTGACAGAGAGAGGGACAGCTGGTGCATATTGGTAATACGCCGTGACACTCTTTAACAGGGAAGCCATTTCTGACACATCCTGGCATTTCTGGCTTCTCTCCCACCGAAAGCATCTGACACACACTCAACAGAGACAGCACAGAGCCATCTAGCCAACCACAGCCACTCCAGAGTGACAACAAACAACCGGGACGGAGCGGAGCAAAGGAGGAGGGAGGGCGAAGAACGGACGGACAGAGAGAGGAGGGAAGGACAGAAGCAGGGGAACTGAAGGACGTACAGGTAGAGAAAGACACAAGGACAGAACGGAGGTATGGGTGGAAAGACATAGGAGGGGCGCAGACAGACGAAAAGCTGAAGGACAGGCGGACCAACAGAGGACGGGGGAACGGACTGAAAGGGACGGATTGACCGACGGACGAGGAACAGAAGGAGGGAGGGAGGAGGCGACGGTTAAAGGTTAAATACCAGAGCAGGAGGTGGGGCGTTTCCTTTGGGGCTGGTGACTATGCTGTTTTTGGTGCTGTTTGTCTGTGCTGTCTGGGGCTGTACAGGTAAAGGGGGAAGACAACACCGGGTTAACAACAACCGTGGCCGGCGTAGTTGGAGGCAGCCGATGATGATGGTGGTGGCGGCGGCGGTGGCGGCAATGGGGTTAAAACAAACCGACCCGAGTCCGGCGTTTGCTCAACCAATACCATTGAGAGGAGATGGATTTAGCTGGCAATGGAGTTGGTGGTTTATAACAGCGATGAAGAGTTAATTCACAGCATCACGGGAGCTCAAAGGAAACAGAGCAGCAATTGGTGGTCAAGGGGTGAGTTGAGGCTCGGGACCGAGATTGAGAAGGAAAGGAAGAGAAAGAGAATATGCACGCAGTCATCACAGAGAGCAGAGGTTGCTATAGCACCAGAGATGACGGACATTGGTGACAAATCGACATCTGTAGAGAATCCATACACACATACACACACACACACACACAACACCAATTCTTGGCCGCCTTGCAAACGCATATTCTCCAAGACAAATCGCTGAAAGTGCGGATCTACAGCTCCGACCTCTTCATCAACTGTCGGATCTTCTCTCTCAACCTTAACACAGAAACACGCAAACAGCACCGCTCCAACTCTTTCAGTGAAAGACTGTTTAAATTATAGGGTTACATTTCACTAATTAAGCAGGGACATACAGTACCGTGCACATGCAATTTCGTACCGAATGCCAGCAGGAATCGAACCCACAACCCTGCCATGTGCAAGCAACGTGCTCTACCAATGGAGCCACATAGGACTACAAGATAATGGAGAGATAGGCCTTTACGTGTGTGTTCATTTCCAGGTTGGGAGTTCCATCGAGACATCTCTGAGGGCACTCGGATCATCCGCAGACATCGGCACACCAAGAGCTGGGGCGAGGGCAAAACCACGCTTACCGGTTTCACATTGGGAATACAAGCAAAGGATACAGAACACATTCTCCTCAGAAGGGAAAAACGCAGAACATGTACAGGGCTGAAATCAGGTCAGGCAGAGTCGGTGCTCGGTGTCCATAAGACAAAGGGAAATGGGTAAGAAATGTAAAGAGTGTTCCACATAAAGGCCTTGAGTTACCTAGAGATCGAACGAAGATTGGAAAGGGGGAGGAGAAGCGGGGGGAAAGGGCAGGGCATATAGTGGAGAGGCGGAGGGAGGGAATGAACCAAGGAAGGAAGGAAAAAGAGGGAGGAGAGGTTGTGTCTTCCAGGGATGTCAAAATGGAATGCTCACCATGTACTGGACGGTAGAGCTGGACTTGCGTTTCTATCCCCAGCAATGGAAGGATGATGGAAGGATGATGGAGATGAAGAGAGACAGACGACGTAGAGAGAACAAGAACAGATGATAACAGATGAATGCAGGGTACTGAAGGCCGAGCATGTTGATTAAAACCACACACTTTCATCTGACCAATAAGCTCCATCAGAAAGAACTTTGCCAATTAGAAGTAAAGTGCAGTAAGAGAGGAGGATCTGTCCAAGGAAAAAGTCATTCCATGGATTTTCAGGAGGGACGTAAGGAAGGAAAGACGACAGGAACAGAGGATGGTGTGGCATCATCCAGAAGATAAGGAAAGGTTTTGGAGGAGCCGTTAGGGGGGAGCGTTGACTCTGATTGCCAAGTTATCACTTGCTTCATTGTGATGAGAAAAGTAAAAAATAATTTAAGAAAGTCCGGGGGGTGGGGGGGGTGGGGGGGCAAGGTAGCATTGAAAAACTGCTGCAGGGATATTAATGCACACTGAAAAGGGGGGTCCGGTGGGATTTCAAAAGCAGAACAATTACCTGAAACTGCACCTGCAGTCTTTCTACTTTACTCTAAAGCAATGAATGGTGTATATGTGGTTCACATGAATGAACAAAAAAGCTACAGAGGAACAGACTGAAGTAGAGTCATACACCAAAGTGTCTGCTGTACTAGTTTACAGACAACAGCTTGACAACACAAGCTTAGGGCTGGCTGGCGTACTATAAATTAGGGCTATACAACTCTGTTTCCTGTCCTTCATACTGAGGACTGATTCAGACCTGTGAAATCAGGTGTGTTAGGTTGGAGGACACTTCATGGAGTCTGTGAACAAATGGAGATCGCCACTGAAAGCACCGGATGTTTTCATGTAGTTAAGTGGGTGGGACTTGCTGATGACTCGGTAAGACATGGCACCAACTGATTGACAAAGAAAGAATTGTGTTTGAATTAAGTTTGCAGTACCGCTTAGTTGACTACATTAAAATGGAACTCCATTAATGGTGATGCCAGTCCAACAGCAACCGCTTTTGACCTCTAACGAACTCTACAGGTTAAGTACAACTTACTACCAGATAGACACAGAAAACAGAACTGTTCACGCCCTCCAGGACCGAAGTTGAAGAGCGCTGCAACAGAAGAGAGCCGGCAGCCTCAAAGCAGAGAAGTAGTAGCTATTACCAGGACAGAAGCAGATGTTTTCTAGAGTGGAAAATATCAGGTTCTGTTCTGTTCTGCTTTACAGAGCAAGAGAGAACAAAGGAGACAACGCGAGTGGTCAGGAGACAGCGAGAGAGGTCAGAAAAGCAATACAACCAGAAATAATGATGCGATAGGGAATGAATAGAAGGACAGAGAAAGATGGAGGGGGGAGTAGAGAAAACAAATGGAAATCCTTTTTAAAACGGTTCCACCGAGGGTGGGGAGCCTGTTGCTAGGCAATGGGGAGCGAAGCGCGGAGAAGAGCAGGGGGAAGTGTCTGTGTGTGAGCGTGTGTGTCTATTTCTGGATGGAGAGTTTCCAGGGTTCAGACATGTCTATTCCTGGAACTGAAGTCACATTCCCTACTGAACACACCGACCGTTCGAAGAGCAGCTAGTACCGGGCTCACAAACACAAACGCGCGCACAGACACACTCACGCACGCACACACACACACAAACTGCGCGTGGGATGTGTTTTGCATTAAGTGAGATGGGCCGAGGATGGTGAGAGAGATCATTAACGCTCGTCGGCTAGCCAGGGGGGTTGAAAGGGCTAAAGAGCAGATGGGGCAACCAGGAAATGGAACCAGTGATACAGGGAGGTGGAGATGAGAAGAACAGAGGGATGAGACGAAGAAGAGAACTGAAGAGAGAGCTAATGGAGTGACAGATGGTGTACAAATAATGAAAGGGGGGCAGAACGGGGAGCAAGGAGAAGACGTCGATATTTTAGGATGATCGCGAATCGAGTCGCCGCTCTATCCCCGCCCATCACGGGGCGAGACAACCGCACGAACAAGAAGACGGGCCGCCGACAAATAACTCAGCAGGAGACTCTCTCAACTACATGGAATCATGCAAGCTAAGCAAAAGCAGAGAGGGAGAGAAAATGACCAAGATAGAAAGAGAGACTAGAGAGTAAGAACCAGAGAAACTAAGGGAAGAACAGAAGAGGAGAGAGAAAAGCAAGAGAAACAGGACTGAAGGAGGTGTGGGAAGGGGAGGGGAACAGCACGCAGCAGTGAACGGTGCCTTACCTTCACGTCAGCCTTCTTGTTGAGCAAACTCTTGGCTGCTGCAGTAGGAGAGGACAGGAGAGAGACAGTGGGTCAGGAACGCTGAGAGAACGACAGCTAGGGAGATCACAGGTCTAACGTGATCAACTTAACAGAGTCACGATTTCATCTTTATTCACATTGTTATTATACAGCTCCTAAATATTCTTTACACATTTTCTTTGATTTGTGGAACAAGCCAGGGAACCCAAATTATACCACACTGCAGCCCACTAGTTAAAATCAACCCAACAGGGTAGAAGTCCACTGAAATCTCTGGTAGTCCAACCAAACACTTTAAGAACTTTAGTCGGGGCTTTAATTTTAAATGATCCGTCCATCAGGGCCTAATTATCACAACATTAGAAAAAGATGAGCTCCAGGAGCTTCAGGAGAATTAGAGCGAAGAGAAGAGGGGCAAGTTGATACTGTAGACAGCAGTCTGATTAGCATAATGCCCATAATCCTTAGCAACAGGGGAAATGTTACACAGACAACAGTCGGTATGTGCCGGGCTATCGCACAAGGAGAGACACACACACACACACATGCAAATACACACGTGATATACTTTACGTAAGTAAGAAAATTGCACAAAGACATGAATGTGAAGTGCATGCACGCAGACTGGAAGAAGAACCAGCCACACAAGCGCGTCACTGTTCCTGGGTTAGGCCCGGCGAGAGTCCACGTGGTTTGCCGTGGGCAAGGCACCTCATTAAGGGGAACTGGTTAATTAGTTAAAAGGCAAAGATAAAGAAGGAGTTTGGGACGAAGGGACAGATACTAGAGTCTGTCCCCCCGGTCCCCTGCAGGGCAAGAGCCCAAAATGGTTCCATCACAAACACACACACACACTGCAGGTTTAATTGGGCTACCCAAAAAGGAAATATTGTCAGAAGGTTTATAAGTCCCATCCAATAACACTGTATCATTGATGCTCAGTCTTTGGCATAAGACAAATTGCTATATGCATTAGCAATTGAGACTGGGGATGAAGATTTTACACACACAGACAAACACATACGTACACACAGGTCGCCTGCTCATATATAGTTTTTCTTCCCTGGCTCTATCAAACATCCTCAGCTTCACGGGTGCTCCATTTAAAGGTCTGATACACGTTCATAGTCTAATCACATCCTATCCCATCATCGCCAGCACTAAGTTACATAAAACATTACTTCTGGCATTCTTCTTTTCTCCTTTCTGTCAGTATCGCTCTCTCTTTTGTCTCTTTATTGCTTTCTACCTCACCCATCTCTCTCTACCCCACATCGTTTTCTCTGTAGCTACTGTATGTCTCTATTCCTCTATCTCCACATATTGCCAACATAACGTCTGCAGTGAATTTTAAATTGGGGCTTGACTTCCATTAAAATTTCCATTAGAAACTAATTTCTGGAGGAAGTGTAAGCGAGCCGTTCTCCCACGGGGGAAGCCTGTTCAAAGTATGTTTGAGGCCGTGAGAGGAGATGAGACCGTGATGAGACGGAAAAAGAACATGCACTACGGAAGTAGAAACATGACGGTGTTTGTGTCTACAGAGAGAAAAAGAAAGACTAGGAGAGAAAGATATACATACAAAAAGAGAGAGTGATAAAGGCAAAACAACTTGCAGTTTACCGTTTCACCCCCCCCCCCACCCCCGATAGAAACACATTCCCACTCTCCATCAGCCTAAATTGATATAGCATTTCCTTTTTACTAGCCAATCTAAATGTGCAAATTTAGCAGTTTGCTGGTATGCTGAGGCCAGATGAACACTAGCTATACTATTTCAAATGGTACTGTCAAAAAGTCAAGAGCAAAAACGATTAGTCCAGAGAATTCCTCCAGTGGCTCTGAATGGCGTGTCTTTATTAATGGGAGAAATCTGGGTCATAGTGTCAAGTGCTTTCTTCCATCATGTTGTAAGTCATAGAGATGTGGGGGTCCCCAAAACCCAGGAGTTTCCACAGATTATTCCAACAAACAAACACTGTTTTTCTTTTAACTGAAAAAGAAAAACAGAGCCTGAATAGACAGAGGCTTTGGGAAGACGTCCAGAAAGTTCTAGAATGGCAGTTGTCTGTTCTGCTGCAAATTCACTGACATGAGCAGCTACAGAGACAAACAAGAGACACCCTTTCTGACTTTACTTACATGCTTGCAGATATGTTAACTCTCAGTCTGCTCATAAAGATTCTACACTACCATTGAGAAGTTTGGGGTCACTTAAAAATGTCCTTGTTTTTTTAAAGAAAAGCACATTTCTTGTCCATTAGAACAACATCACTTTGATCAGAAATACAGTGTAGTCATTGTTAATGTTGGAAATGACTTTTGTTGCTGGAAAAAGCTGATTTTCAAAGGAATAACTAAATAGGTGTACCAAGGCCCATCACTCATTAGCAACCATCACTCCTGTGTTCCAATGGGGCATTGTGTTGGCTCAAGTTTATCATTTTAAAAGGCTAACTGATCATTAGGAAAGCCTTTTTGCGATTATGTTGGTACTGATAAAAACTGTTGTGCTGATGAAAGAAATAAAACTGGCCTTCTATATTCTAGTTCAGTATCTTCAGCATTAGCATTTGTGTTTTTTTATGTCCACGGAAACACTGTTTTAAAAAAATCTCTGTCCACATTAAAATGAAAAAACACGCTGTCAAGCACTGTCAATAGCATGCCAAAACAATAGGCGGCGATATAACCCTAACCTTAAAGTCCTGTTAGCCAATCAGAGGCCTGTAAAAAAGTTATTACAGATTTTAGTAGGCTAACAACAATGGAGTGAGTGTTGGATCTAGCAGTGACCTCTGTAGCACATTCTTACACCTCTGTTCCTCAATATAGTGGGAGACTAACTGTAAATTATTTGTAAACATGTAAAAATCCCATTAGCAAGATTAAAATCATCACTATTTTGGCTACGTCTGCCTTTGCACAAAATCGCCTCATGTCAAACAAAGGAGATAACGGAGCACACACTGACGTCACAAGCCAAAAACGTAGTTTTCCCTGTCTACACGTCAACATTGAAAATGGAGTTTCTGAATATCTTCACCATGGAAGGAGTTTTTAAAAAGGTCTGTTTTCAGTTACCTAAAATGCAGTTTGCGTGTGGACAAAAGGCCAAAATGATTTTTAAAAACCCTGTTTGGAAAAATACCTGTGTACGTGTGGACTAGGCCACAGGCACAAAATGGCTGGAAACAAAGAACTTTCTTCTGAAAATTGTCAGTCTATTCTTTCTGAGAAATGAAGGCTATTCCATGTGAGAAGTTGTCAAGAAACTGAGTTTCTCGTACAATGATGTGTACTATTCCCTTCACAGAACAGTGCAAACCAGAATAGAAAGAGGAGTGGGAGGCCCCGGCACACAACTGAGCAAGAGGATAAATACATTAGTGTGTCTAGTCTGAGAAACAGATGCCTCACAGGTCCTCAACTGGTAGCTTCATTAAATAGTATACCCAAAAAAACTGTCTCAACATCAACAGTGAAGACGCCACTCCAGGATGCTGGCCTTCTAGGCAGGGTTCTTCCCCTGTCCAGTGTCTGTGTTTTTGTGCCCAACTTAATCTTTTCTTTTTAAACATGGCGTTTTCTCAGCAAGAAGAGGGATGGTTGCTGATTGGGCCTCTGTACGCCCATGTAGATACTGCTGTTTCCAGCTACAATTCTCAGTAACAAAATTAATAATGTCTACACTGTATTTCTGATAAATTTTATTTTAAATGGACAAAAATAGTGCTTTTATTTAAAAAACAAAGACATTTCTAAGTGACCCCAAACTTTTGAACAGTAGTGTATAACGGCAAAAAGCTTCCATGAAAAAGAACCAGAAATAGATTCCCTAATAGAGTTTGGCTCCATCCAGTAAACTCAAAATTTGAAGGTCATGCTGTTCGTAAACCTTTGTATGGAAGCAAGCAGTCTCCTTACCTTGGCACACATTTCAGAAGCGAGAAGAAAGGGGAGGAAAGAGAGGAGGAAGAGGTTGAGAGAAAAGACAGAGGTGGTCACTCACTAACCTCCCTGTAAATAGTCCTAAGGAGGAAGGAGCAAGGTGGGAGGCTCACATCTAAAAGCTTCTTCTCTGTCTTTCTTTGTTGTGTCAGTCTGTCTGTCTGCTTGACTATCTGTGTATAAGTGCCCGGATGAAAACTTTGAGGCACAATCATTTTGGTTTTTAATAATAAGAAGTAATATTTCAGTGAACCTTCATTTTCTTCCAGGTACACTGAATGTCTTGTGTATCCATGCAGTCTCTGTTTATTGACTCTTGTAGTTTTCAATCTAGGGAGACTGGTTAATCAGGTTCCGATGCATTTGGACTGAAGTCACCTGCTCTGTCCCTCTGCTGAAACCAAGCATTTTTTTTTGCCTAACAGCAGGAACAGCCAAGGCCAAGTCCGGCAAATGTTACAAACCAACAAAATACAGTAAAAATGTACTTAAATGACTGAAGGAACCAGATCCATTGCTTTGATGGACTGTGTAGTTCAAGGGTACAGTTACAGAACGTTCAGTCACCCGCATTTCCTGGATGACAAAGCTCTGAACTAAAAGCAATTTATCGGTGCAGTAACAAACAGCCACATGACAACAAACTGTTCAAACTGATCCATCTTCTTGGAAGGTATGGACCCCATTGTAGTTCCGGAAGTGGCCCGCAGTAAACCAATTCAGTGTTCACCTTTCTTCAGATTGTTTTGGAAAAAGGGTTAATATCCAAGGCAGTCTCTTGGTAGAAATAATCTGTCTGGGTTCAACGCTCATAGGCTAGGCCCTCCACAGGCTTTGAATAGAAGGCACCAGCCAATGTCATTGACATTGACTTTCGATGCATTTTGGAATGACAGTAGAATCAACCAATCACAAATTGTCTTGTAATAAGTGGGACGATGTATGATGCCTCAAGGTCCTCTAGAAAGCTTATATGTCACTAATTCAGAGCCAATGATGAGCCTTATCTTGTTTTCTCACCAGCCCTTGACATTAACTTTTTTGCTCACCAGCCACTGTAGTTAGTGCTTTTACAAAGTTACTAGCCACTCAACATTTTCACTAGCCACCATTTTGTTGTTGGGCAATTACGTATTATTTGATGAAATTTGACTATGGTGTGCTACATCTTATCCTGTCTTGTTCACTGGTTAAGTCACTATAAGGCAAAGGTGGTACCCCACTCTACCGGACACCCCTCTGTGAAATACTTTATATAATGTGGCTACACATGATAAATACAACTATTATAGTGTTAAATCTGCCCTGTTGTCCTTGTCCACTTGTGCGGATAATGCACGCTACAATGTCCTCCCTAATATTAAACAAAATATTCAAGCAATATATATATTCTTAACATAACCTAGAACTATTAACTATTAATGTTATTTAAAAAGAAATATGAAATCACCCATAAGCTTTATAATTTATCGCAGTCAATATTATTGTTGTCTATTTTTGTTATGCTATGTTCTTGTTAATATAGACTTGCATAAAAACAAAACAGAGCTGTATTTATTACAGCTTTGTCAAGTAATTTCCCCCCCATCTTTGCCTTGACGCCACATCGTTAATGTCCCTCGACTTCCTTCAGCTGCACTAGGCTCTGCTGTCGCTGATCCAGCATCTTCACCTACATATATTTATATTGTTAGTAACTTAAATAAGTTCATTATAAATGTTTTACTCTATATATTGCTTATCATTTTTGGTGATAGTTCATAACCTAATCTGATGGTCTTTTCACCTGTCATCTTCGTTTGTCTTGCGATCTCTCTTAAAAAAACAAATCTTTAATTTAGGCTTCCTGAAAAGTTAAAAATGATTTGCGGATTAAATGTAGTTATTAAGTTTTACTGGAATATGTTGACATGCTTGGGTGTGAAAGAAAACTAGGATCAGCTTATTTTTCCCACATTACTCATCTCCGCGATGTCTGGACCCATGTGGTCCTGTATGCAAGGTTGCCAGATTTCATTGACCGTAAACTGCATTCTGCTGCTGTCTCCAGAATTTTTTTTGACTCGCTCAAGCCCATTAAAAATAGCCAAATGTGTAAGAAACACACCCCACCTGGCAACACTCAGTATGGAAAACGTTTCGTCCTAGCGGGTGGGCGGGTGCCAATGTCAAGCCCTGTTTCTCACACTTGAGACTAGCGAGCTAGCTTTTTGCAGTGAGTGTATGTAACGATGGATATGGCCTGACTCAGCCTTTGCTTTGATCATAATCTAAAAATAACTTTTAATTTCTAAGTTTCAGATTTTAAATCAAAAGTTAAGCTATATGAACCTGCCATTGCCCATTTCATAAACAAGGACAGGAGAATGGACTTTGTTTTTAAATTATAATTCTAATGGTGAGTGGACTTCTTGTTTTTATTTATAGCTTTCTTTTTGTCATATCATTTTGAATACATTATTATTTATTATTATTATTATTTAAACTTTAGATCACTGGTTGTATGGCAAAAACAAAGGTTATGACATTGCATTTGGAAGTACTGGGTACATGATATTTAATGTTGCGGTAAAATGTTTTATTGTTGGATGCTGGAGATCATCGAATACAGCGCAACCTTTTTCTCTCTGACAGCATTTACTGTCCATGGTCTTGAAACAATGTGAATAGTTGTGTGGTTGAATATATTCCAGCCACTACATGAGTGACTGTTTTGCCAAATGTTTATTTGAAACAATGGTATTTTCTTCTAATGTGGTTCCTGCTATCGATATCTGCAACCGTTTTGTATGTCCATGCTTCTGTGAGCCACAGCTGAGATGTTGCTTAGGACCGTTTGACTCCATCATCAAAGAACTGCTTCTCCTACATACACAGGCATCCGAGTTCTCCATCTATATGTATGACGTCAGATCTTTTTCCACAACTGAGGGCCCAGCTACAATACTCACGGTTTGTCACTGTATTGAGATCAAATCTTCAATCAATGAGAACATTGTGAGAATGTGGCCCTGTATCCAATGTCGCTCCTTAACATTCCGCTGTTTGGATAAGATAACTGGATTTTCCCGACTGATACACATTGCTCCTCGTAATCCTGTGGGATTGTATTAGCATGTTGTCCTCTTGTGACTCCTTATGGCAGGTCATTCACCTACACACACAGTTGTGGTTGTTCGTTGGAGATGCGTTCTCCTCCAAGCTCTAAGGTTTCAGCGACTGTTAGTCCTTGTTTTTTATACATCCACAGAATAAATGCCATCCCAAAACTTTGGACTGTACGTAATTTTTCTTTAGAAGCCCCAACCTTGCATCTTCCAAAGTGTTATCATGCACCATGTAACCTGGTAACCCCCTGTGTTAGCGCACATGCACCAGTCCAGTGGCCCATGCAGCATTCACCGACAGCACACGGACTGTTCCATCCTTCAGATTATAAGGGGGGTTAAACTGTCAAGTTATGTTCTTAGAGACAAAGTTAAGAAAGTGGAGAGTGACTATTGATGGACACAGATGTGTTAGACCAAGCAAATCAAAGGGTTCTGGGTCCGAAAAAAGTGGGAGAGCAAAAGAGATATCCGAGAGTGAGAACAAGCCTTGACAGCTCAGTGTTTTTAAGGAACGGGGAGATGGATCTGGGGCCGTCCTATCCCTGTAGGGGGAGGGAGAGTGCGGCCAGTGAGCTGTGAGCGATGGAGCCGCGCTGGGGCCAAAGAGAGATGGAGATGAGATCGGGCGTGGGAGGTGGCATGCTCTTATCCACGCTGGATGGAGGACTGATGGGGTGAGATTGGGGGGGGAGCGGAAGGATAAATGAGCTAAGGGGGCGGCACCCTCAGGTGAGCTGGGCTACCTTGTTCCACCAGCCCGGTGTTGGTGGCCGCGGCCGCCGATGCAGCCGCCGCGGCAGCAGTGACGCTCATTGGAGCGCTGGAGCGACAGCCCACTGTCAGTGTCCCACACGTGGAGTCACCGCAGAGAGAGAGAGGAGGAGAGGGGAGAGGGAGAAGGAAGAGGAGATGGAAAAGGATAAGGATGGAGGGATACAGGGTAGAGAGACGGGGAAAAAGAAGAAAAGTGGTTCATTAGGCCTCATGAGAGGAGAAAGAAATAAAGGACAGGAAAAAAAAGATTGCATCTCCATGACAACCCAAAGACATATGAAACTGCCCTAAGGTGTTTTACTGTAGCTCCAGTGCCAACACTATGAAACAAAGCATTGGTGAAACTGTAGTGCAGTGCTTAATTATAATAATAAATTAAACTTATATAGTGCTTTTCTAGGACCCAGAAACGCTCTACATCAGGTACAAAACAAACAACATCCAAGGAGAGCAATTGGACAGTACACAATCATACTTCACTGGCCCTGAAACACTGAAACAAAGTATTGGTGTAAATGCTGTTCAGTGTTTTACTGCTTCAGTTTAAGGGCTTTATTTATTTTACTATATAACTGGCACCAACAGATTGAAACAAAGCAGTGTAAATGTAGTTCAGTGTTTTACTGCTTCAGTTTAAGGGCTTTATTTATTTTACGATATAACTGGCACCAACAGATTGAAACAAAGCAGTGTAAATGTAGTTCAGTGTTTTACTGCTTCAGTTTAAGGGCTTTATTTATTTTACTATATAACTGGCACCAACAGACTGAAACAAAGCAGTGTAAATGTAGTTCAGTGTTTTACTGCTTCAGTTTAAGGGCTTTATTTATTTTACTATATAACTGGCACCAACAGACTGAAACAAAGCAGTGTAAATGTAGTTCAGTGTTTTACTGCTTCAGTTTAAGGGCTTAATTTATTTTACTATATAACTGGCACCAACAGACTGAAACAAAGCAGTGTAAATGTAGTTCAGTGTTTTACTGCTTCAGTTTAAGGGCTTTATTTATTTTACTATATAACTGGCACCAACAGACTGAAACGAAGCAGTGTAAATGTAGTTCAGTGTTTTACTGCTTCAGTTTAAGGGCTTTATTTATTTTACTATATAACTGGCACCAACAGACTGAAACAAAGCAGTGTAAATGTAGTTCAGTGTTTTACTGCTTCAGTTTAAGGGCTTTATTTATTTTACTATATAACTGGCACCAACAGACTGAAACAAAGCAGTGTAAATGTAGTTCAGTGTTTTACTGCTTCAGTTTAAGGGCTTTATTTATTTTACGATATAACTGGCACCAACAGATTGAAACAAAGCAGTGTAAATGTAGTTCAGTGTTTTACTGCTTCAGTTTAAGGGCTTTATTTATTTTACTATATAACTGGCACCAACAGACTGAAACAAAGCAGTGTAAATGTAGTTCAGTGTTTTACTGCTTCAGTTTAAGGGCTTTATTTATTTTACTATATAACTGGCACCAACAGACTGAAACAAAGCAGTGTAAATGTAGTTCAGTGTGGAGGGATTACTGGGGCGAACACAGATGGCAAAACATAAGCCACACTGTCAATGACAACCATCAACCAAACACAAGGCAACAGAAGGCTTTAGTTTCTCTTTCTTTCTGTCCCTCCTGGGTTCTTTCATTCTCTTCATTGCATCCTTTTCTCTCTCTTCCTCTCTTTCCCTTCTCTTTTCCCTGCTCTTTCTTTCCCACATTTTGACTAATCTCAATTAGTAACCCCTCCTCCAATCCATCATCCTCATCTGCCCTTTCTACCGTATCCCTTGTTCTCTCATCCATCTCTCTTGTCTCTATTTGTCTTTTCTCTCATCCCCCTGGGTGACTTATCCCAGTTTGACCTCTCTTATAATGTCTACTTGTCCTGACAAGTTGAGGAGTGACGCAGCTGGCAGGTGTGCCACAGGTGTGCTACTATATGCTCACCTCAGATCATCTTACAATTTAAAAGACTGTTGTTATGATCAAAGTCATTCATGTTCCCCTAAGCACCAATCTCCCAGACAGCCAGCCAGACAGCCAGCCAGACAGCCAACCAGACAGAAAAAACCCTCATTCTGTTGATTGTGTAGCATAATAAAATATACATACAGTCTATGCAGAAGTACATATTAATTACTGGATTCAAATGGTCATTGAAATCAACACACAAAAGCACCAACTAAAAAGCAGGAACTCTGTGTGCATCCCGTCAATAGCATTTAACTCCTTGACTTTGGGGAGGGTTAGCTATTCCTGGAACTGGATCTACATCTTGCCAGAGCCCCAAACCCAGCAGGTCTCACACAGAGCAAATATGAGGTGTCTGGTGACTCAACACTTACCAGAGAAGTTCCTCGAAACCAGCATAGCGGTAAGAACGGCCCCCTGGGTGATGACAGGAAAGGAGAGGAAAAGAGAGGGGAGGAGAAGAGGGGACAGAAAAGGAGTAGAGGGTCAAACTGAGACCACTTTGAATTGACAGGGATCTACTCAACAATGCACGCTAGCATGGGGAAAGCTTCATATTATACTGTATATAATTATAAATGTCATATTAATATACATGTACTGCATATAGAGTGGAATAACTTTAGGATCTCTGGCCAATTGACACATTTAACAAAATTACAGATAGGACATTGACATTTCATTCTTTCTGTTTGAGATTTAATTTTAAAACAGTGAAAATACTGTTTTAATTATAAGGTGATATTTGAAATATGTTGTTTGTATGAGTATATAACCCTTACACAAATTTGGTAGAGCCACTAAGTATTTTATTACATTCTTCTTACATATGCTCCTTGTTGTTCAGATTGGTTGGACAGCAATTTTCAAAGATGTGCCACAGATTCTAAAGCAGACTGAGGTCAGAATGGACTGGACATTCACCTTTTTGTTCTTGAGCAACTCCAATGTAGCTTTGGCCTTGTGCTTGGGATTATTGCCCTGCAAGGTGAATTTTCTCCTTGCAGTATTTCCTAGTGTTTTGCTTTATCCATTTTCCCTTTAGTATTTACAAGATGCCCAGTCCCTGCATGACTAGAAGCATCCCCACAGCATGATGCTGCACCCTCACTTCACTTTTACAGTATAATGGTGTGTGTCGAGGCATGGCCAGTGTTAGGTTTGCATCGCATATAACACTACATTTTTGCCAAAAAGCTTGATCTTGGTCTCATCAGACAAAAAAAATATATTTTCCCATATAACGCCTGGGTCACTCTGATGCTTGTGGCAAACTCCAAATGTGCTTTCAGATGGTACTTTTTGAGTAAAGGCTTCTTTGTTGCCACCCTCCCATACAGGCCTGTGTTATGCAGAGGTCTAGATATGGTTGACTGGTGTATCATTACTCCACTCACAGCCAATTAACTCTGAAGCTCCTTCACATGGCATTGTTTCTTCTCTGTAGCTTCTCTCAGAATTCTCCTTTTTGTTTCAGCACTGTATTTTTAGGGATTTCTGGTATACTTGAAATAATTATGTACATTAGATATTTTAGTTATTTTATTTCCAGTCAGTTGCCAAAAATTGCAACTTAGTCATTATGAGGTAATGTGTTCAGAGTGATTGCAAATAAAAATAGTAAATCAATTCCAAATAAAATCTTTAAAAAATGAAGGGATCTGAATCCCTTCGGAAAGCCATGTATATATACGCATCATGTTTTCTTTATTGTTCGGGGAGTAAATATGCAGCACAGACCGCTGTGCCTCCCAAGGCCACAAAACACAGGTCTCAAAGACCCTGGCAAACAAATGAAAACAGACACAGAATACCACGGTGAGACACAGACCTTGAGTTTTCTCCTGGCATTGAACTTCTTCAGGCACTCCACAGTCTCCTGTCTGTGCATCATGGACGCCACCGTAGAACGTTGCTGTTAGGAAAAGAGAAAGGGGGATGACAACAGGGAGAGTGAACAGGAGAGAAAGAGAGTGATACAAACATATTGGAAATGAATTGGAAATTAACCTCGTGTGTCCAATTTCAAAAACGTAGGTCAGTTCTCTGTGCCTCTGTGTGTGTGTGTGTGTGTGCATGTGTGTAGGAGTATCTAGCCTGGATACAACATGGTCACTTACGCAGACCCATGGGTGTTTGAGAGCCTCCTGGGCAGTGATCCTCTTGGCAGGGTTGATGGTCAACATCTGGTTGATCAGGTTCTTGGCTTCTGGAGTGACTGTGTCCCACTCTGGGGAGGGGAACTACAGGCGCGTACACACACACACACACACACACACACGCACACACACACACACACACACAGGCTTGATCAGTTTCTACACATCTGGACTCACTGCAGTTGTCACCATGTTCCACCCCTCTCAACTGGTCCTGGTGAGTGGACTCTCTGGCCTATCTATTAGATTGAATGATCATTCAAATAAGTAAGTCAGGGCAAGATTGAAGCCAGCAGACACTTCAGCCAGATAAACGCCCACACTCAGTAAGTACAACACGTATCTTGGGACGCATTCGAATTGTTGGTTCGATTCCCATGTGCGGCCGGTAGGCAAATGTATGCACTCACCGCTCTCAGTCGTTCCAGAGATGAGGTTCAGCTAAATGATTTAAATGGTAAATGTAATATACTTTTATGGACATGCTGTAAAAGTGTACTGTTTCCTGCCTCCTTACTGAGACAAAGTGTACTTTATAAGTAATGCATTTTAACAAGTAGATTTAGCAAATTTGGATGTAACAGCGAAACGTCCAGGACCATGTGTCTTTTGATCATCTAATTGGGTGTCTGAGTGTTAAACGCCATCACTGTCGTTCAGTTGCATCCCAAGACATTTCCTTAAGAAGGGACAAAGGTACCCAAGGCACTTTCCGGCTCCTCTGAAATATAGATGAGGTGATTTGGTTACGTAAGACAGACTACTAAAAAAGAAACCAGGGTGCGTGGGTGTAGCTGGGAATAGACTGGAGGAAAAAACAGGGATTGTGGGAATGCCAAGCAAGGTGAGGTGGAAGAAGAGAAAAGAGGGAGAAGAACAGAAAAAGGAGTTAAGGACCACAAACAGATTGCAAAGAGACGGAAAAGTTCAGGAGGAGTGTGAAGGGAACGAGAGCACAAAAGAAGAGGAGAGGACACATCCGCACAGGAGAGGTCACCAGTGTCCAGCAGCTGTGGTTCAATCCAATGGAAAAAGACCTGATCATATTGATATATAAAGTCAGTTAGACCGAAATATAAGAAAAAAAAATGGATGACCCAGTCCGTCCCCATCCCATACAACTCACATCATACGCCCCGGCTTTGATCTGCTGGTACAGCTTGTGCTGATCCTCGTCCCAGAAGGGAGGGTAGCCCACCAGCAGAATATACAGAATCACCCCTGACGGAGAGAGAACAAAAACACAGATGGACAGAACACATAGAATCAGCATTTTTAATATGAGTAATTTGTTATTTTTGTGTCTGGTTGTGAGTCTATATCATATGTGTGGGATTTCTGGGTGTGTGTGTGTAAACGTGTGTGTAAACGTGTGAGATGCTCACCACAGGCCCAGATGTCCACAGGTTTGCCATATGCCTCTTTTCTCAGAACCTCAGGGGACAGGTATCCCGGTGTTCCAGCAAATCCTACAACACACACACACAGAGACATTTCACCATTAAACCTTACCACTTAACAATTCCCCATAGTGGGATGATTAAACATTGGACACAAGCTGACGCAGTAAGCAACCAGAAGCACAGATCCAGGATCAGATTCTAGTCTGGGAACATACCAAACCAGGCCTGCTGGTCCCCCTGCACCTCAATGGCTAGGCCAAAGTCGGCCAGCTTGACCGCAGCGTTCTTGCATTTGCTGGCGAGGAGTAGATTCTCTGGCTGGGAGGGGAGGGGGAGAGGGGAAGAGGAGAGGGGCGCTATGGTTACTCCTGCTTGGAACTAGAAGAGACGCAGCCGGAGGGGGAGACTGGACAGACAGACAGAGGGATGGACAAACAAACCAAAACACTCCTGTGGCGTGAGGAGGGAAGGACGTTACGCGTGTCCAAAGCACAGCAGAGGGCCCCACACACACACACACAGGAACGGTGACTGAAAACACACAGGTTTAATACAACAACACAACAAAGGGTCACTCGCACACAACGGAACACAATCTTTAGCACGTATGGTGAGACGCAATTTACGTTTTTGCCAGCGCCTCAATTGATTGACAAGTCACAGTTTTTTTTTTTTTTTCTTTCTGTTGCAATTCAATAACTCTGATGAAACTATCTTGTGGTCACCTGTAAATAAAAGAATGTCTACTTTTCATATATTTATTTTATACTGTCCTTACATGTTGTTTACCACTAGCAGCTACGTAACACAAAGTAACATTAGCGGTTTGTGTAAGTCAATGAAATCAAAGTGTTTTATAAAGCCTTTTTGAGATCACCATTTGTCACAAAGTGCTTTTGCATAAAACCAAGCCTGAACCCCTCAGAGCAAGCAACAAAGATTGATGCACAGTGGCTAGGAAAAACTTCAAAGAAACTAGAGAGGGGTCAAATTCAAAGTGGGCATGCATTTTTCAAAAAACAATAAGATTTCTCAGTTTCAATATTTTATATGTTGTCTCTGTACTACTATCCATTGAATACACAGTTTAAATGATTTGCACATCATTGCATTCAGTTGTTTGGTCTGTTTTTTTTTTACATTTTACACAGCATCCCAACTTCTTGGGAAATGGGGTTGTAGATCTGCATTACGAACAGGAGGACGTTGGACTTCGGTCATCTAGGAGTCGTCAGTCCAGGTATTCCTGAGGCTAGAGAGCATCAGTTGGACCCAAAAGCTTTATGTCAGGATATAAGAGCTCCACCCACTTCGCCAGGACCAGACCAAAGGAATACCAACTGTCCACAACCACCCTGACAGAGTTCTGAGTATAGCCCACAAAAGTTCATTATCATGGGACTTAGGGGTGGCGAGCGGCAAAGGAATAGCTTTTGAGAGGACATCCCAGGGGAGAGGAGAGCCCACCAGGCAAAGGCGTTCACCTTCAGACTACACTAAATCACAGACCCTACTGAAGAGATGAGTCTTTGGTAGACACTTCAAGGTTGAGACTGAGTCTGTGTATCCCACATTAATTGGCAGATCGTTTCACCATAGCAGAGCTTTACGTGAGAAAGCCCTGCCTCCAGCTGTTGGTTTTTGAAATGCTAGGTACAGAAAGGGATATGTACATAGCGACATAAAGTGATTGTTTTACTATATCATGTTTTTTAGGGTTTAGCGAGCTGATCAGGGTGTAGCGGTTCGGGCTGTGGTGTGGAGAGCTGATGGTGTCTCCCCTAATTGACTCTCTCCCTCCTTCCCTACTCAGCTATCCACCCTCTCTCTCTGTCCCAGATAGAACAGCCTCATTCTTCTTTGTCAAAAAGGCTCTAATAATGGGCTGCTATCCCCAATGGCCCCCTCTCTCTTTTTCTTGGCCTCTCTCTCCACTTTTTCTCTGCCTCGCTCTTCTGTCTTGCTCTCTTCCTTGGCCTCCCTCCCTCTCTCTCACACTGCACTGCAGACCTACAGTACCTAACATCAATCCACACAGTAGAACTATGTCACCTCTATTCCATTCCTTAGTTCATATTGCTCTAATGTTTGCAAATCTGAAGAACTTGGATGTGTTTAATGCAATGGTTGTTCAGCGTACTTATATAGCCAGTATATATAGTCATGCTTTTTTAATTAAAGTGCCTATAAAACTCATCATTAAATTCCAGTAATGTTGACATATGTTACTTAAGAATAATCTTAATCTTTAAGTAGAAAAGCAGCATGTAATGCTGCGTTTGTATTACATTTAAGCAACAAAGCATGTGGTATACGACCAATATACCATGACTAAAAGCTGTCCTTAGGCACGACACATCACAGGGTGAGATTTGATGTCATGCTTTGGTTTACGGTCATATACTGCGGCTATCAGCATTCAGGATTAAACACACCCGGTTGATAATTTACAGCACAGAAAAACTTTATTGAGGTCAGATGTTTCAATGATGATAAAATTGGCAGAATGTCGCCCTAGTTCCAATCTCTCTCCATAGGCTTCTATTGCCTGGCCGCTGGGCTTCCTGTCCCCAGAGGGAGTAGAGATGATGACCCTTAAGATCTATACACCATGTGGTGATTCATCTGGCTCCCTCTCGATCTGTGCGAAATATACAGCAACGTTTTTGCTTGGTCTCTATGTTATTCTGACAACGTGCTGTTCTGTTTGAGAGGACAAAACATGTACAGCTATTTATTGATCAGCTGTTCACATTCTGAAGACAATGATACCCTATGCCACTTTTAGAGAAGTATCACACTATAATACACTGTATTACAGTGTAATACTTCTGGGTTAATGAACCAACCAGCAGTTGAAGCTTACATTTTTCCCTGTTGGCCTCTGGTTGGAAAGGTCACTTTAAACAATTTGAATAGAGGCATCTATAAGCATAACCGGACAGCATGATGTTGTCATCGTTTTATTTAAATAATGTCAGGTTACCTGAAACAAATAAGATTCTAGTGCAAAGACTGTGAACTGGGTGAGGGCCAACCAGTAGCTAGAACATAATTAATCCTAGGCCAAACATAGTTGCCGACCTTTGCCCTAAACCTGACATACAAACATCAAACCTATTCAACTAGATAGAGCCTGGGTCAAAGACATTCTGGTTCCGTCCATGTCAGGAGGAAAAAAAGCATTCCACTGTTTCTTGACAGATCTCTGGCCCCTTTTGATGTTTTACTTAAGCCTGCCGAAATGACATGAACCTTGGATGTGCGTTTACTGTTCCCTTCACAAACCCACCGATGGTGCGTATTGACACTGTGAACAGAGCCACGTTAACCCGCACTGTAGTACCACCAGTTTGTCTTCCTCCCTGTGTCCTCCTTCATCCCTCGCTTCCCTCACTCCATCTTTCTCTTTCCTCATTCTCTCTCTTCACCCCTCACTCCCTCACAGCTCCCCCTTCAACCGTTTACTTCTCTCTCCCTCTTTCAATGACTTGATTGGAGGTGCAGGAAACATAACTCTGCATTTGGGGCAGTGAGAAATACATATAGCCACAGAGCCGGGTCTCCATGATGCTGAGAAGA
Organism: Esox lucius; assembly: GCF_011004845.1. Classification (NCBI taxonomy): domain Eukaryota; kingdom Metazoa; phylum Chordata; class Actinopteri; order Esociformes; family Esocidae; genus Esox; species Esox lucius. The sequence continues at coordinate 7,200,267 of NC_047581.1, read as the reverse complement.
AGAAAAAAAATAAATGGAAACAGAATGAAAGAGGTAAAACGCAGAGAAAGGGAAAGACAGGGAAAGAGAGAGAAGACGCAGCGAGAGGGTGTGAAAAGAATTGGGAAATAGGAGAAAGAGAGTGCCAAGGATAGAGAAAGAGGGAATGAGGGAACGAAAGAAAGGGAGAACGAAAGAGAGAGGGACTAATCTGGCTGAGGGGGAAGCGTTACTTTGTGTCATCGTTCTCTCAGCTCAATCATATGATTCAGGGTTTACTCATATGATTCAGGGTTTACTCATATGATTCAGGGTTACTAATTTGGTTCAGGGTTTGCTCATTTGATTCAGGGTTTGCTCATTTGATTCAGGGTTTTCTCATTTGATTCAGGGTTCACTCATTGGATTCAGGGTTTACGCATTTGATTCAGGGTTTACTCATATGATTCAGGGTTTACTCATATGATTCAGGGTTTTCTCATTTGATTCAGGGTTTACTCATTGGATTCAGGGTTTACTCATTGGATTCAGGGTTTACGCATTTGATTCAGGGTTTACTCATATGATTCAGGGTTTACTCATATGATTCAGGGTTTACTCATATGATTCAGGGTTTACTCATTTGATTTAGGGTTTACTCATATGATTCAGGGTTTACTCATATGATTCAGGGTTTATGCATTTGTGAGTTGAAACTTGCCAATGCTGCAGCGTGGTATAATCCCCTCTATGGTTGTGGGAGGAATTTGCATTAAGAATAGGTGGACGGACCCGCCATATCCAGGCCACACGCTCAAGCACACAGAACCGATCCACGAGCACACGGACAGACGCACACACGCAGACATCTTTCTTTGTACATCACGTAACAGCGGCCCTCTGCAGCAGCACACAAATCCAGGTCCTTCCGTCCTTCACACACACACACACACACACACACAAGCGTACATAACACACACGCACATATACACACAGCGTAGCAGCACAAGCTGGTGGTTAGTAAGTGGGTTAGGTGAGGGTGAGCAAGACAACGAGAGAGAAAGAAAGACAGATAGAGAGAGACAGAGGAAGAGAGATAAAGAGAGAGAGAAATGAGAGAGAGAAAGACAGAGGGAGAGAGACAGAGAGTGCTGCCACTGGAGAGCAGTGAGGGCCTGTGTGTGGGTGTTTGGGATGGAACGATTCCCAGCTCTCTCTCCCTCTCTCTTCTCCTTCTCTCTCCCTCTCTCTCTAATTCTCGGCGCCTTTTCTTTCTCAGGAGTGGAGAAGAAACTGCTGCCGAATTCCAGACAGGAATCTGCTCAGATCCTCTCTCAGGAAGTGGAGGCGAGGTGAGAGGAGGAACAGGAGAAACAGGCAGCCAGGCCGAAAGACAGCCAGACAGCCAGGCAGTTGAAAGGGCACTCCAATTTAAGCAGACTGACGACCGTAGTGGGAAACCAGACACTGGGTGAAGTCATCTACCCTGACTGACAAAGACTCAGGCTGAGGCTGGGAGAATTTCTGACTCGAGTGTCGTTACATAAGCTAGTTATACTGTGATATTACGACCAAATCGACCAAGAAAGAATTGTAATTAATCCCTAGTTGTCGGCAGTATCGGTTGAGCTCTGTCAGCGCCTCATACTGTCACTGTCAACTGTCCCCATAACTCGCTTCGGACCCAGACAATCAACCCCGAATTCTGTCAGGGGCCTACTTTCTTTGTTAAGGGACTTTAACAAAGAAAGTCTTCTTCATGGGCCAGCTTGACTTTACCCATGGACCCATTATTCAGAACTGCCTCGTTGTCCCCACGTTTGTTTCTGTCTGAATCACTCATCCGATATCGGAGCGATCTTCTGGCCGCTCAGACACGCTCGGGAGCTTCATGCAATGACCTATTGGGTGAATTACCCCAGTGCTCCGGGCTGTAACCCGATAGGTGTGGCAGCTAAATAAAGAAATAGCCACAACACTTCTGATAAACACCAGTCTACTTCAGGAGGAATTCTGCCACTGCCCAGGGAACTGGCCTTAGCATTAATTACAGCGCCAGACTAGCGCATTGACGGACACACTGACAGCATCGTGCAAAACAAGAATGCAAAAGTAGAGGCATCCGAACACACACATTTAAGGACACACACACACTCTCAGGATAGGACATAATAGGACATGATTGCCCAGGCCGCAAGCCAATCTCAGTAGAATCAGTGAACGCCAAAGGCAACAACTTCTGCTCCAGTAGTTTTCCCCTACAGTACAGACAGTTGCTGGGTGCTTATACAACTCCACTGGAAGCGCCGAGGAGACAAACTAGTTAAAGGGATATCCATTTGAAAATCCATAGTCCATCATAGCATTAGCATAACATAGGACACCTTAGTATAAGAGAGTACATCATAGCAGAACAAATATAGCATAACATAGCATAAAAGAAACAGATCAGTTTGCTAGCCTAGCATGCATGCACACTGGCATTCTCCACTGACTAGGAGAGGTAGAGTTTTTACAAGAGGACAAGAGAGGGACTTCATTTTGTGGGAGGGGCAGTAGAGCAGCATTGGGCAACACCGGAGAGGCCAAAGGTCATATAAGACATAAAGCCTGGTGCAGAGAGACGGTGCCCAAGTGGGAGTCGATTCTGACCTTGAGACAGGAAGTCCGACCGCAGCCAACCGACTGCTTTTGATTGGCTTTCATATGTAAAGGTCTGACGAGCTAAAGGTAGCATCACCCAAGAAAACAAACCCCTCTCTAAAGCTACAATCTACAACTGAACAAACCCAATCACAGTAACACGAAAATACAGGATAGACACACACACACTCACACATACAAATGCTGAAGGACCAACAGTTGGACGCACATGCGTTGGGACACTAAACAGACAAGGCGACACCTGTCACTCACCTTCAGGTCCCGGTGCACCACGCCCATTTGATGGCAGTGTAGCACTGCCTCCAGGATCTGCTGGATGCAATGACTGCATGCAAACACCAGGGGGCGCATGTTAGTCTGAGCAGCATTGCTACAATCCCGTGCACAGGCGGGGGGGGGGGGGGGGGGGGGGTTGATGACGGGGTGAAGGGGGGTGTAACGCAGAGTATGATAGGGGAAGGAGTGGGTCAGGGTGGGTGGGGGTTGGGGGGGGCTCGCCGGACCTCTATCACACAGACACAGACCTTGCCTGGCTGTCACAAACCCTCATCCAGCCAGCCGTGGGGAACTGCCAACGTTTCAACGATGGAATGCCCAATGTAAGTGGCCATTTATCCAATGTACAGGCTACCAATTAGGCGACCAACAATCAAATGATCAAACGATCAATAAAAAATTTAAATAAAGGACAAAGTCATATCTACTGGATGACTTTTATGAGTTTGGCAATTTGGTTTTGAGCAGTAGCTATGGCCTGCACAGGGCTGAACCTGACAGGCAAAGCGTGGATCCTAGGTGTAACAATATATTAATAATTATATTGGGACATTCTATTCTACTGCAGAGGGGAGGTGCATGAAGTGACTACTCAGTAAAGTTTCCAACAAGCTACTTCATTTCACGGTTGGCTGCAGGCGAACTCTAAATCACTCACTTTGCTGTATTTCAATCACCAGCCCAAGATGATGAAGGCACTATGAGGGTTTGAAAGTCGGGGGGGGGGTGTTCAAAGGACCAGGTGTGCCACTTCCTGTCCTAACAGCTAAAAATGAACCATGATCAGACACGTCGATACCAACAGCAGCCCTAGCTGTGCAGAAATCTAGCCATTTGACACAGCATGTCAATGTCTGATCAATTTCAAATGTTGGCCACCATGTAGGATGTGAAAACTACACAGCCAGGTGCCAGGGCCCAATGCAAAGAGGAGGATGACTTTGCGGGGTTGTGTGTGTGAAAGACCATGTACCGCCACTACTGCTTTAGTGTGTGGGTGGGCGAGAGTGCATCAAAACATGCGTGTAGAAGGTTGCCATAAAAAAGAAATATATATTATATATATATATATATATATATATATATATATATTCGTGGTCCGGTTGGGATCCGTCACGAGAAATGTCAACTTCTGATTCCAACAGCCTACGTTAAATACGACAATATGTGTTCACAGTATTTCTGTTGATGGACCGCTGACATTTTCAGAAGAAGACGTGTGTCGGAAATAGGCTGGTAAATCATTACTTGTGTCTAAAATACACAGCGCAGAGTATTGAATTTTCAGGGAAATCCAATAATGCTCATGAGATATAATGACTCCAAGCCAGTGAGACGAGGGAGACAGTGAGATGCAGTGAGAGTGTGAAATACAAGGGCTCAAGACATAGGAGGAGAGAATGAACGGGAGGAGAGACAGAGAGGATATTATGAGTGCTGTTGCAGTTGTGAGCTTGCTAGCTGATTGACTGAGGGACTGGCTTGGCGATAAAGTTCAGGGCTATAAATTAGGATCCCTAGTCTTGCTTCTAAAGGTCTCAGATGAATAAATACTAGCCAGGTCACATCCGCAGGCCACAGCACTGTGTGTGTGTGTGTGTGTGCGGTTTCCCCCACCCAAACCTCCCCCACCCCATCAGCTGTTCAGCTCTGTGACCTGGCGGGTGAGTCAGGGGGGAAGGGTGCGTGTACATAGTATAATGCCAACCGTTAGTGTGTCAATCAGTTAATCAGCAGGCAGACAGGAATGGAAGAACTGTTAAGTAGGATCTCAGAGAGACTCACAGGTAGTTAAGCCTGTACAATGCTTTTAAACTCCATAAGGTGTATTTTTACTGACCTATGTGTTAACGTAAATGTGTACATTTCTCTGTTATTGATACTACTGAATTTCAAAATGGTACGTTGAAATATTGTTCTGGTTGATATTTTATTTTAAAACACTGACACAAAACATTTATTAGAGTGGATTTCAAGTTGGGAAATAAAAGGTAAAGTAAAAACTGAAATATGTTACTTGGACAAATATTTAACACATCAATATTTCATAAAGCCAACTTTTACTACAAGAACAGCTTTTGGGGTTAACAATGTATACGCTTTGCTCACAGTGTCTATGTATAAGCTTAGCTCAAAGAGATTCCGGGCCAATTTTCTTGTCAGATTGCTTTGGCTTAATGCTTAGAATCATTGTCCTGCAAGACAAAATTCCTACTAAGCTTCCGTTTTGAAATGGACTGAAGCAAGTTCTCTTGCAGCATTTCCCTGTAGTTTGCTAAAATTTTATCAAGATGCCCAGCCTCTGCTGATGAGAAGCATCCCCACAACAAGATGCTTCCACCACAATACTTCATGGTAGGGGTGATGCGTTTTAAAGGCATAGGCAGCTCAAATACCTTTATCTTGGTCACATCTGACTACAAAACCTTTTGCCACATCACATGCTTTGAGTTTAGGTTTCGTTCTTCACACCCTCTAAAAAAATATACATTTTATACAGAGCTAATGACATGGCCACTGAAATTGGTAGCTCATTCAAAGTGATTATTGGCCTCTAAGTTACAAGTCTCTTACTTTGAGAATTGAGCTTTGAGGGACAACCTTTTCTTGGCTGTGCATAGGTGGTGTGATACAGCTTCAACTTCCTGATTATTAATACAATTGTGCTAATAATAAATATTTGGATATTATTTTGTACCCTATCCCTAATCTACCAATTTGTATGCCTTTATGTCTAACTTCTGTAGCATCATGGAAATTATCACAGAATGAGAGGACTCCAGTTACAAGGGAGTTTAACTCAGTTTATATGCAATTGCATAGATGTTAGCCCTGTAACAGTGCAGATTTCCAACTTAATGAGGAATAGTCACACCAGCATTTATATATATGGAGAGTGTAAATACATTTTGTAAGAAAAAATGCCTACTGTTTCAGAATTAAGTCCTTGTTTCTTTCATCTGTGTAAACTGGGAGCTTTCACACCAATAATACTTATGCAAGAAACACATTTCATATTTTCCCTTTTCTTGCAAATACTTTCAAGACATAAAAACCAATTAAGTACAATAAAGTATTTTGAATATATATATACAGACACGGTGTGTGTGTACCTAATATTACATTACCTTTGTTTTTTTCAATATATCCATTAAAATCAAAAAATGAACAGAAATGTTCTTACATTCTTACAACTTACATTGCCAGTGTAAAATCTAAAAACTGAAAGAATTGCACAGCAGGCTATGCCAAATCTGGCTGTTACCATCCTAGTCACCGTACATTTTCAGACCTGCTACAGCTATGTTAGAGAATGGAAACAGAATAGCTCACTATATCCACTGTCAGCTACACTCCCAGAGATTGGTGATGTTTTTGTGTTGAATGCTGTAGCATGGCTGGATATGTGTCCTGAGCCCTGAGCTGCTCAACAAATAATTCAGCAGACAGGATGGAGATAAAGACATTAATCCTGAATGATACACTTATAGTAAGGTACATTACTACTACAACAGAAACTTCCCCCTGAGTTTCTGCTGTCCATTTTGACATTAATGTTATTATTATTTTTGGCATCCTTTATGTACAGTGGACATAAAAAGTCTACACACCCTGGTTAAAATCCCAGGTATTTGTGATGTAAAAGAATGAGACAAAGACAAATCATTTCAGAACTTTTTCCAGTTTTAATGTGACCTATAATGTGAACAATTCAATTGAAAAACTAATTGAAATCTTCGAGGGGGAAAAATTAAAAACAAAAACCTTACAATAACCTGGCTGCATAAATGTGCACACCCTCTTATAACTGGGGATGTGGCTGTGGTCATAATTAACCAATCACATTCAAACTCATGTTAAATATAAGTCATTACACACCTGCCATCATTTAAAGTGACTCTGACTAATCACAAATAAAGTTCAGCTGTTCTAGTAGGATTTTCCTGACATTTTATTAGTTGCATCTCAGAGCAAAAGCCATGTTCCGCAATGAACTTCCCAAGCATCAGAGGGATCTCATTGTTGAAAGATATTAGTCAGGAGAAGGGAACTAAATTATTTCCAAAGCATTAGATATACCATGGAACACAATGAAGACAGTCATCATCAAGTGGAGAAAATATGGCAGAACAGAGACATTACCAAAAACTGGACGTCCCTCCAAAATGTATGAAAAGACAAGTAGAAAACTGATCAAGGAGGCTTCCAAGAGGCCTACAGCAACATTAAAGGAACTGCAGGAATTTCTGGCAAGTACTGGCTGTGTGCTATACGTGACAACAATCTCCCGTGTTCTTCATATGAATGGGTTATGGGGTAGGGTGGCAAGACAGAAGCCTTTTCTTACAAAGAAAAACATCCAAGCCCAGCTGAAGTTTGCAAAAACAAACATCAAGTCCCCCAAATGCATGTGGGAAAATGTGTTAAGGTCTGATTAAACCAAAGTTGAACTTTTTGGCCATGATTCCAAAAGGTATGTTGGTGCAAAAACAACACTGCACATTACCCTAAGAACACCATACCCACAATGAAGCATGGTGGTGGCAGCATCATGCTTTGGGGCTGTTTTTCTTCAGCTGGAACCGGGCCCTTAGTAAGTGTGGAGGGAATTATGAACAGTTCCAAGTACCAGGCAATTTTAGCATAAAACCTTCAACTGTCCGTTAGAAAGCTGAAGATGAAGTTCACCTTTCAGCACGAAAACAACCCAAAGCACACATCCAAATCCGCAAAAGCAAGGCTTCACAAGAAGAAGATTAACGTTTTGGAATGGCCCAGCCAGAGCCCAGACCTGAATCCAATTGAACATCAGTGGGGTGATCCAAAGAGGGCTGTGTACAGGAGATGTCCCTGCAACCTTGACAGATTTGGAGCACTTTTGCAAAGAAGAGTGGGCAAATATTATCACGTCAAGATGTGCTATGCTAATAGACTCCTACCCAAAAAGACTGAGTGCTGTAAAAAAATCAAAAGGTGCTTCAACAAAGTATTAGTTTAAGGGTGTGCACACTTATGCAACCAGGTTATTGTGAGTTTAAAAATGTTCCCCCTCAAAGATTTCAGTTTGTTTTTCAAGTGAATTGTTCACATTATTGGTCACATTAAAGGTTGAAAAAGTTCTGACATGATTTATCTTTGTCTCATTCTTTTACATCACAAGAACCTGGCATTTTAACAGGGGTGTGTAGACTTTTTTTATCCACTGTTACTAGAGACATCATCATTAAGGCTTCAATCTTTATTATAATTTTCTAACGCAGCAACTCACAACTGGCTCAGAAATATCAAAGATTGGGATATCCATCCTGACACAGGTGCACCATGCTCTGCTGCTTCACACCGTTTTCTTCACAGCGATGTTAGCCAGACCAACGTTTCTGAAACAGTTGCCTGTTCAACTACTGACCTCACAAAGGGACATTAGAAGACGCTTGAGCCCCAACACCTACTGTAGGTTGGGAAGATGCATTGCCGATCAGATCCTCACACCCAAATGTTAGTACACCACAAAAAAGGACGCCATTTCAGACCCAGAAAAAGACACCTAACTAGCAGTAGCGCTGTGTGACACCCTAATAACGAATGATTTTCCTGTCCCTGTTCAGTCCTACATATAAAACATAACCTTGACCGCATGCCGTGTCGTTTTCTCACGCACTAGTCTACCAAATCAACAACTTAAAGTGGCTTTGGGACATCTGGAGCCAGGTAGAGGAAGACAGGGGGGGAGGACTGAAGGAGCAATAAGGAAAAGAGTGAACCGAGGACAGTTTATTGATGACCTGACGGGGATATCTGAATGAGGCTCCTTGAGGTGCGCCCGACTACAATGGCCCACTGTTCACTGCGTAGTGCACTCAGCGCTCATAGGGATCTGGTCAAAATGATACAACCATTTAGGACACAGTCCCGGAAAGAGATACCATCCCTGAAGCCAAGTACACTAGGGGGTGGGGGGTTGGTGAGGGGTTGATGGAAGGAGAAGAGGGATGGGAGGGCCAGTGAGTGAGCGTACCAAGAACACCACGGAAGGGAGAGAATGCAGGAACCTCAGACGGGAACAAATACGGGACCTCACCCGTCTTGCAAGGCCAGCCGGACAGACGGACGGACACACGAACAGACAGGCAGACTGACACAGAAGGGGGTGGGCGGGGGGGGGGGGGCATGCAGAGGTGCAGGGGGGGGGGGCGCGGTAGGAGGAGTGCAGCTGGTCCCCACACATACTGACCTTCAGATCCCTATGCACTATGTCATGTTGGTGAATGTGATGGACACTGTCTAGAATCTGACTGATGCAGTGACTGTGAAGACAAGACAGAGAGGGAGGGAGACGGGAGGGAAGGTGTTTAGGGAGGGAGACAGAGAGGGAGACGGGAGGGAGACGGGAGGGAGAAGGGAGGGAAGGTGTTTAGGGAGGGAGACAGAGAGGGAGGGAGACGGGAGGGAGGGAGGGAGAAGGGAGGGAAGGTGTTTAGGGAGGGAGACAGAGAGGGAGGGAGACGGGAGGGAGGGAGGGAGGGAGGGAGGGAGGGAGAAGGGAGGGAAGGTGTTTAGGGAGGGAGACAGAGAGGGAGACGGGAGGGTAGGTGTTTAGGGAGGGAGACAGAGAGGGAGGGAGACGGGAGGGAAGGTGGTTTGGGAAGGAGAAAGAAAGGGAGAGAGTGAGGTGGTAGGGAGGTTGAGGAGGAAGTGAGGGCGGTTAGGGAGGAGGGGTGGAAGAGGAGAGCACGTGAGTGTGGAGGAGTGAGGTGGACGGACCAACAGGTTGGGACATGATTGGGAAACAGTCATCAAACAGTGGAATGGGAGTTGGGAGAAGGGATTATATGGAGAGAAAGGACGGGAGGGAAGGCAGGGAGAGGGCAGAGATGTGGAGATGGAGAGATGGAGAGGACGGAGGAGGAAAGGGGGGAGGGAGATGGAGAGAGTGAAGGGAGGAGGAGAGGAAGTGAATGAATGCAGTGAGGAATGAGGAGACAAAACCGTTTTAAAACATGATGAGACACAAGGCCACTGAAACAGAACAGTCTCTCACTAAAAACACAGAGAGAGGAACAGAGAGAAAGAGAGGAGAGAAAAATAATATGAAAGGATAGAAGGCCAGAGATGAAGTGAGAGAAACAGGGATGACGAAAATAGGCGTGTGTGCGTGTGTGTGCATGCATGCGCCTGGTGAACGGAGAGATCTAAATGTGCAGGAGGATGTCATATGACTAATAGCCGAGCAGGGAGAGAGCCTGCAGAATGGTTGTACCCCACGCTGTCTAGTGAGTAGGAGGACTGAGAGATACACACACACACACACACACACTGTCCCTCACACACACCCAAACCCACACACACATAACCCCCCCCTTCCACACACACACAAACACACACAACCCCCCCCCCCCCACACACACACACTCACAAACCCACACACAACCCCCCCACACACACACAAAAACCCACACACATATACAACCCACAAGGTGAAGCGGTACAAACTAAGGCAGACCTGGGTACCAGTCTCCTGGAACTCCTGTGTGACATACCCTCCCAGGTTGTCCGTAGCTACGGGAACTCATTCAGCGGAGATTAAATCACACTGCCAGGGGAGCCAAATTATACATGGGACCAGTTTGCCCACTGAAACCTTGTTAATGCTCCATTCAGGAAGTCAGCGGACTGGGCTATGCAAGGGGAATTTATCAGACAGGGACTGTTGTTCTCCCCACTGGAAATGTATTCACACCCACATACAGGCTCCCACACAATGGATGTGTAGCACAGGGTTATTGGACAGGGTTAGGCTGTTTGTGGACTTCTACTTCATTATCAGTAAGTAGATGGGAAATTTAGATCAGATTTGTTGCCACATTCACATGTGCCATGCACCACACACACACACACACACACACACACAGTAACCTTATGTCAGTGCATCCGACTCTGTCTTTCTCTCTCTGTCTCTCTCCCTCCATTCCTCTCTTTCTGCTCCTCTTCCCCCTACTATCGCTCTATCCCAATAAGATTGAAATGGACTCTTCCACTTACAAGTATCTTGGTATTGTGATTGATGATTGCCTATCATTTAAGCCTCATGTTCACTGTCTAGTGAGAAAGTTGAGGCTAAAATTGGGTTTTTATTTTCGAAATAAGCTGTGCTTTTTTTTTTAATGTAAAAAAACGGCTAGTGGCATCCACTTTTTTATCTGTGTTGGACTATGGTGATATATTTTATATGCATTCATCTGTTAAATGCCTTCATATGATTGACGCATCCTATCATGCATCGCTGAGATTTATTACTAATTGTAAAGCTCGCACTCACCACTGTGAGCTGTACTCTCGTGTAGGGTGGCCTGCTCTGGCCACACGGAGGCTTTGTCATTGGTACACATTTATATATAAGGCTATTCTTGGTGTGCTTCCATCCTATTTATGTTCACTTCTTATGAAAAAAAGTGCTGGTCATTATTCTCTCCGTTCTCAGGCTGTTGTCTTGCTTTCTGTCCCACATGTAAGTACTGAGCTGGGTAAAAAGGCCTTTGTTTATTCTGCTCCCTTTACATGGAATTTGCTGCAGAATAACTTAAAACTCAGTAAATTGATTCCTTTGAGTGTTTTTAAGATAAGAATGAGGTGTTTTGAGTTGAACTCCCTCACATGTCAATGTTTTTAATTGTGATTTCCTTGTAAGTGCAAAATTGGCTTTCGATTTGTTTTTATTGGTTTGTTTGTCTTTATGTGTTTTGTTGTGTCTTTGTATGTATGTAATGATGTGATGTGGTTCAGCTGCCTATCTTGGCCAGGTCTCCCTTGCAAAAGAGATTTTTAATCTCAATGGGCTTTCCTGGTTAAATAAAGGATATATATATATAAGGTCCTCCAGAGCACAGAGAACCAACAGTTGCTCTCTCAACACTTCCCACATATGCGACTGGCTCAGCAGTTTGAGCCACAATGGCATGCTTGTTTCAGAAGGACTGAAAACTTGAATCATTAATGTACTCATTGGGTCTTAATGTGATAGCGTGCATGCGCTTTCTTAACTGAGCATTGAGCTAATAATGTCAAAACATTTTAGATGCCGTTCTACGCGCTTTGCCATGGCAACTCCAGTACAGGATGGCAAAAATCACATCTACAATTTGAAGCTTTAAAAATGTGTGTGAGTGTGTGACTAATTATGTCAGCTAATTAAAGGCCCAGTAATTGCTGGTCTCCTAGGAAACAGGAGGCAGGTCTGACCTGGATGACTGACGCGCACACACACACACACACATGCACACGCACATGCGTGCACACACACCCTTTTAAACCGTATTCCCTTTGACATGCATCACATAGCTAGACATATCACATATTCCTGGTATGTCTTCCCATAGACTTTGTTTCACACACACCCCAAACAAAGGTCCGTTTTCCATACAGACACGCATCAAACACACACCTCACCCTTGTATCGTTGTGTGTGTGTGTGTGTGTGTGTGTGTAAGATGTAATATCAGGAGTTAAAGACTGACTGAACACAGCAGTCAGTCTTTAACTCTTGCTGTGTGTGTGTGTGTGTGTGTGTGTGTGTGTGTGTGTGTGTGTGTGTGTGTGTGTGTGTGTTTGTGAGACAATACTGCTGATATTCTAAGATAGCACCAATGTGAATCAGTGAAAGGAGGTGAGAGAGTACAGAGAAAGACAGAACATAGGACGGGGGAGTAAGAGAGACACACAAGTGTAAAGAGAATAAACAAGCAAGAGAGAGATGGCCAGTGGAAGAGAAATAAAGAAATGGATGGAGGGGGATCCAGGAAGTATGTGTGTAATATTCCTGTTCTATTGTTTGTCTCCAGATTTTCCAGTATTCTTAAAGTAACATAATACTGGACCAGTACGGCTAACCTGGCTGTAGTAGACGTGAATCTCAATACTTTCTGCTGGCTTTCCTTGGACCTATGTCCATTTTACCGCTAATCTTGAAGAGCTTGTTTGCTGACAGCGATGGGAATCAGCTCTCTTTTCCACGGCCTTTGATAATAGTGTTTCTACGGAATTTCATGGAACTGGGATGAGAAGAAGGTGCTTCAAACTTCTGGGGAAATGTCTGGACTTATTTGGAGTATTTCAAACCCTCCAGTTGGGGAGGGTGTGAACGAGGGGTGAGATCAAGGCAGAGTGGGAGATGGAATGGAGAACCAGCAAAGGAGATAAAAGGAGAAAGCAATAAACAAAAATACAGAAATAAGAGAAAAGAAGAGAGAGTAAAAGTATAGGAGAGGTAGGCTACTTAAGACAGAGAAGGGCACAGGGGGAAATCAGGTGAAGAAATAGAGGCAGATGGACAGGAGACATAGTGAGAGACAGAAAAACAGGATAAGAAAGTGAGGGAAAAGGAATGAAAGAGGGTGAAAGTGAGAGAGAACATGGGAGTGATAGAGAGAGTGAGAGAGAGTGAGAGAGAGTGAGAGAGAGAGAAATTTACATGCCAGGCTTACCTAGCATCCGCCTCGCTGTAGTACTCTCTGGCTACGATGTCCTCAAACAGCTCCCCTCCGGTCACCCTGCCAACCAATCAGAGACAAGCTCATTAGCCAATCCGAGAGCAGCTCATGAGCGTTACGCTCAGTCAGAGGAGCAAGCCCCATTCGCTCTGGCTTGCCAGACTTCCCCGGAAGCACTCCTCTTTTTCTTCCTGCCGCGTCCCTGTCTGGCCTGGGCTGTTACCATGGAAACTAGAGCTAGAACCGGCCTAGCACCAGATACTCTGGGAAAAGAGTGAGGGGTAGTGTGGTAGGGGGATTAGGGTGTGTGGGGAGAGGAAAAATTACGTGTAAAAGGGAAGAAGATGGAGAGAGAAGAGAAAGTGAGAGCGAGAGAAGGCGAGAATCGATAACTTACAAGTCAAACAGGAGGTAATGGAAGCCTTCCTCTGATATACTATCATGAAGACGAACTGGAGAGAAAGAGAGAGGGAGAGAGGGAGGGAGAGAAAGGGAGACATAAGCCATGTGGGGGTCAAATAAAATCTGTATACATTCACATTTCAGTCATTTAGCAGATCGGCAACCATTGCATTCGACTAAAACAACTAAAACAAACACATGTCAAGATTACGGCGAGTAAAACCATCCATTCCTACCTGTAGATTAAAGTGTAAAAGTGTACGTGGCTCAGAGAAACAGAGGAAAAGTGCTTCCATGACACTGGCGGTGTATGAGAGCCATTTGTTCTAGTCAAGGCGGAGGGACAGATTCGGAACAGGCAAGAAATGCGACCAGTCAGGTAGTGCGAACACTGCAAAAAGCATTAGGGGGCCAAAACTCCCAAAGTATTTCAAGTCAAGGCATTCTCACGCAGGCTACGTGTAGAAATGTTAAACAGCCTTACACTTGGCCAGTAACAATGCATGGCAACGGAAGGAGAAATAAAAAATAACAAAACAACGCACCAAGGCCCGACCCGGGAACCTGAGCCTTCCGTCGCCATGGTACTGAATGTGGAATAGTCAAACAAGACGCAGACATCAAAACTTGGACGCCAACTCGGGCGATTCAAATCAACTCACTACAGACGATGGAGTCACTGAAGCGGCATTCTTTTTATTGCGGCACATGGATTCAGATACAGGTGAACTGACTGACTGAAGATTGAATGAGGGCAGATCCAAGCAGCAGAGATGAGACGGCGCTGGTTGTTATTGTATTTGTGTCGGAAAGCCATGGGAAGACTCACCGATGTTGGAGTGCTTGAGCAGGCGGCAGATACGAGCCTCTCTCTCCAGCTTCTGGTGGTCTGAGGAGAGACCAAAGACAGACGGAGAGACATTAAACGAGAAAAGAAAAAAATTCACATACCAAAACCCTGTAACAGATGCAAAAGGAAGTTAGATCTGAATAGGTTAGAAGTTAGGTTTGAATAGGCTGTTTTTCAGTGTAATTAAGAGATCCATTGTCAAGTGTGACTGATTGAACAAACGTGTGGACCCTGTAAATCTCTTAGGAAAAAAAAACAACAGCTCAAATGGCAGATCAAGACATGCATACAAAGACAGCGGAGGGGACGAGATGCCTGTTGACAGACTAACTGCCATGGAATACAAGTCGGAGATCATCACATGTACAGTCAGGGAAACGTATTAGATCCCCTGAGGATGTTGTACGTTTGCCCATTGACAAGAAATGATCAGTCTTTAATTTTAATGATAGGTTTATTTGAACAGTGAGAGACTAAAGAATAAAAACAGAAAAATCCAGAAAAAGCATGGCAAAAACTGATTAGCATTTTAATGAGTGAAATAAGAATTTGACCCCTCTGCAAAACATGATTTAGTACTTGGTGGCAAAACCCTTGTTGGCAATCACAGAGGTCAGACGTTTCTTGTAGTTGGCCACCAGGTTTGCACACATCTCAGGAGGGATTTTGTCCCACTCCTCTTTGCAGATCTTCTCCAAGTCATTAAGGTTTCGAGGCTGACGTTTGGCAACTCAAACCTTCAGCTCCCTCCACAGATTTTCTATGGGATTAAGGTCTGGAGACTGGCTAGGCCACTCCAGGACCTTAATGTGCTTCTTCTTGAGACACTCCTTTGTTGCCTTAGCCGTGTGTTTTGGGTCATTGTCATACTGGAATACCCATCCACGACCCATTTTCAATGCCCTTGCTGGGGGAAGGAGGTTCTCACCCAAGTCCATCACCCCCTTTGATGCGGTGAAGATGTCCTGTCCCCTTAGCAGAAAAAATGTTTCCACCTCCATGTTTGACGATGGGGGTGGTGTTCTTGGGGTCATATGCAGCATTCCTCCTCCTCCAAACACGGTGAGTTGAGTTGATGCCAAAGCGATCGATTTTGTTCTTATCTGACCACGACACTTTCACCCAGTTCTCCTCTGAATCATTCAGATGTTCCCTGGCAAACTTCAGACGGGCCTGTACATGTGCTTTGTACATGTGCTTTCTTGAGCAGGGGAACCTTACGGGCGCTGCAGGAGTTCAGTCCTTCATGGCATAGTGTGTTACCAATTGTTTTCTTGATGACTATGGTCCCAGCTGCCTTGAGATCATTGACAAGATCCTCCTGTGTAGTTGTGGGCTGATTCCTCACTGTTCTCATGATCATTGCAACTCCACGAGGTGAGATCTTGCATAGAGCACCAGACCAAGGAAGATTGAGAGTTATTTTGTGCTTCTTCCATTTGAGAATAATCGCACCAACTGTTATCACCTTCTCACCAAGCGGCTTGGCGATGGTCCTGTTGCCCATTCCAGCCTTGTGTAGGTCTACAATCTTGTCCCTGACATCCTTGGTCAGCTCTTTGGTCGTGGCCATGGTGGAGAGTTTGGAATCTGATTGATTGATTGCTTCAGTGGACAGGTGTCTTTTATACAGGAAACAAGCTGAGATTAGGAGCACTCCCTTTAAGCTTGTTACCTGTATAAAAGACACCTGGGAGCCAGAAATCTTTCTGATTGAGAGGGGATCAAATACTTATTTCACTCATTAAAATGCAAATCAATTCATAAAATTTTTTACCAGTTTTTCTGGATTTTTCTGGATTATTCTTTCTCTCACTGCTCAAATAAACCTACCATTCAAATTACAGACTGATCATTTCTTTGTCAGTTGGCAAACGTACAAAATCAGCAGGGGATCAAATAATGTTTCCCTGACTGTAGCTTGGATCATACAGAGACAACACACACACGTAGAGACACGGGAGGGGCCTTTCTGTGAAAACACATTGAGGAGAATCAGTTGCGCGCACACACACACACACACACACACACAGAGGCGCAGACTGATGGTGAAGTGAGCACCTAGTGATTACCCACAGATGAGGGGAAGTGGCGGAGGGGGGGGGGGGGGGGCGCGAGAGGGGAGAGCAAGGACAGGAGCCTTTTAAATCAGAATGACAAGCCACCGTTGCTCTGCCTGAGGACAAAGATGCCACTGATTGTCATTGTTGTCCTCTAACTCTCCGTTTCTCCCAACATTTTCCATAGTCTTCCAGCCCTTCTCCCTAGAAGTCACTCCAATCTATGTCCTCTCTTCCAACTTCTACTACCCTCTTATCATGCTTTCCTGAATGTCTTCTTGCATGGATCTAATTTTTTTCTTGTGTTTATTTTTTTTGGGGGGTGGGGGGTGGGGTGTTCACAGACTATTAAATCCCTGGGTTATTTTAACCTCAAGTCGGACTTGGCACAATTAGCTGGGCTCCGTACACTCATTTGTATATTACCCAACATCCGTCTCACCGTACAACAATATCCCATTGACAAACCATTCAGGTAGGAACAATTCACTTTGAGATGCACTTTCCGTCTAACACAAATAAAACATTTGACACCATGGAAGTAATTAAACATAACAGAAAGCACATTGGAATGCACTTTAAAGGCCCTTGAATTGAAACTGAACGTAGACCACACATGGGTGGGTCTTGGCATTCAGAAGAGCCTATTGGCGCTCAAAGATGCACGGACGGCTGAGTGGGGGTGGGATTCAGTGGTACATGTGTACATGAAGGTGGCTCAACCGGGTTTATACGCTGAGGAAAATACAGAAATGTGCTCTACAGTATTTCATTTATAGAAATACAGTACAGTATGACAGCGTGGTGGTATGTCACCATGCAGTCCAGAACAGCAGAACCAGCTAGCTAGCATTTCAAGTTGTACTTGGCGGGGAAATCTGCAGTTCTCCATTCCAAATGCCCTTGCAGAACCAGGGTCACACAAGGACCCTCCGCAGTGGAATGCAGAGTGGACCAGATGATTGACTGACAGGCCTCCACTTAAAAACACTAAACATTACTTATTGAACCTTTTGACAAGGTGCATTTGGAATATATATATCAAAATGGCATCGATGCGAATGAAAGCCCTCCCTTAATTATCCCAATAAAACCTCTCAAAATTCAAGGTGATGGGTTAAAAGTAGAAGTCAATCTCTCAGCTGGAACTTGAGTATGCAATTTACAACAAAAGTGATGACATACTTTGTAGTACATTTATTCATGTATTTCATGTCAGCTGTCTTCTACCTGGACCAAAAATTCCCCAAACCTCCCCACAGAAGGTCTGCTGCTGAGAAGACCTCCTGACCCAAGGTAAGTACTGACCCCAGTGGAGCAGGAAAGATTGTCACTTACAACCCCTGTCACACAATCGAGGACAGCTGCCCCGTGGCAAACGGACATCGACTTACTTGTCAGACAGGTGGACACTCTCTGCTTGTACAATCAACAGACGGGACTAGTCTCATAACAGTATGTTTTAAAGCAGCCCACTGAGACGGAGTACTAAACAGCATCCTGTTCCTGACACCACAGAGTTCCCATGACATGTCTGGAGCACATACTGCCCCCGAATGTTGGGGTAACAGAACGTTGGGAGTGTGGGTTAGGAGAGCCGGGTCGGGTCAATGTTTTCCACATAACCCAAAACAAATCCTCCCAGCGAGCTAAATGAGATATCACGCATGTTCAGTGTTCATTACACTACGGTCTTGCACAATACATCGCCGCCTGTCTGTCACCTTAGCAGACTGTAGCTGTTTCCCGTTCTGCAGTTGGACATCCAGCCCGGGCCTATGACTAGCGTTTCCCTTTTGGTGAGGTGGCACAGTGAATAAAAGATGACCGGAGAGAAGGAAGAGGGGGGGGGGAGGTGGAAGGGGGGGGTAGTGAAGGAGGACTGTTCCTAAGGGGACGGAGGGAGAGAGGAGAGCATGAGCCATGTGCTCACTGGGTGAGAAAATCCACGAAAAAATTCTCGCTGCTGCCCAAAACCCCCACAGCCATAGATGAACTCCAGTCTGTACTGTACTGTGTGTGTGTGTGTGTGTGTGTAAAAACATGCAGGACAGGAAATGTGCATATATTTGTATGTGCTTCTGTGTGGATTTGCATGTCTAATAGTGTGAGTATTAGTGTATGATATTGTGTGTGTTTGTACTTGGTACTGTCTGCCTGTGAGGATTTTGCATGCTTGACTCAAGTGTGAGGGGGCAGATTGACTAATTGTGACTCATCATGCTACGAAGAAGATAGGACAAGAGGAAAGGAGTAGAGGAGGATTTAGCCAAACAACAAAACATGTTGTTGCATTAATGCCGAGCTATTGAAAACAGATATTAAGGTCATATATAAAGGAATGGGCCGTTTCGGCAAGATTAGCCAGACAATCTGTGAAACATCAAACATTTTCCCCTCCATTTTCTAATTTTCTCTAACACAGACACATTATACCAAGTTATTATACCAGGCAAATCCAGGTCAGTTCACTGTCACTGCATTGCAGGTGAAACTAAAACAGCACGCATGGAAGTGGACATGATCTAACTCTCGCATTCCCCATCACTTTTAACTTCTAAGCACTTTCATCTCCTATTCCCATTGTGAATACATTGGCCCAATAGCTGATTCCTTGCAGCCTGACCGGTGTCCGCATCCATAAACAAGCTATCTGATTGGCTGAGGACCATGCCAGTGGGTCCACACTCTTCCCTGATGTGGCGCGTTGACATCAAACATTCGCCTCCTGGACCGGCCAGTTTAAAAACAGATCACACACACACACACACACACACACAGGGTAACCTTAGAAGAGCAGCCTAAGTAATAGCACAAACTCCAGCATAAGCAACAACAAAAAAAACAATGAAAACAACAATGTAAACAGCAGAAAAAACAACAGCAAAAACTACAGTGAAGACTACAAAAGAATCAACAATGTAAACAACAGCGAAAAAACAAAAGCGAAAACAATACTATACACGACTATGAAAACAACTGCATTAACAAAATCTTAAACTACGCTGAAAACAACAGCATAAACAACAAGGAAAACAAAAGTGTGACAAATGTTATCTGGCGTAATGATAGCGTATTAGTTGGTATGGTAAGAATAAGTTTGCTCGAACCCTGATGGTGAGCAAACCCTAATAACAAAACAACCGTATGAGGTCCATCCGAATTCAAGTAGCTTGTGACCATGACTCATTGAGGCCTTGGATCAGAAGGCAACTATATTGCCCCCTTCTAATGAACAAAGGCACTAACTCTGATTCTACTAGTGAATCCAGTCCAGTAGACAAGCATTAGTCTGTCTGTCAGTATGTCTGTGTCAGATGACAGTCCCGTGCTAAACGCATTTAGGAGCACATGCGCATGACCCACAGCTGCCAAGTGTATTCTCTCTCCCCTAAACCTGGTCTCACTCTGCTCATTCTGCTCATTCTCTCTCTCTCATTCTCTCTCTCATTCTCTCGCTCACTCTCTCTCTTTCTCTCTCTCTCAACCCCTCTCTCTTTCCTTCTTTCTCAACCCCTCTCTCTTACCTTCTCTCTCAACCTTTCATCTGTCAATCTCACTTTACTTTCCTCAAAATCCTCCGTCAGTTGTTGCAGTATTTAATTTGAAAAACCAAAACATAAATATGATTTTCTGAGAGGATTATCTGAACAGCACAATAAGCAGTACCGCAGTCAAAACTGTCCTCTTCACGACTGTAATATTTCAGGTATGTTTGTATGGTGATATGGAGACAGAAGTCTGTGGATGAACAGTGTTTTCTGCAGTGTCTACACATCCCTGCGTCACTGTGTTGGTTTGGGGTTCACTACATTTGTTTACCTATTAAGTCATTTAGCAGACACTATTAACCAGAGTAAGATATATATAAAATACTTTTTCATACTGCCCCGCTCCCCAGTGGAAAAACCCCACAACCTTCGCGTTGCAAGCACAATGTACTGCTATTTGATCTAAACAGGGAGAAAGAGCCTCAGACAATTCCCTATGAATTGATGCTAATAAACAAGCCAAACAGAGCAGTGAAACTAACAGTCGATTTGACTGATTTGCATGCAGGAAACTGTGTATCCTAGTATATGGACCAATTTACACTACAATAGATTTGATAAACAATACATGCAGCAAGATTTGTGTCAGCAATAAAATGTGCTATAACTGTAAATTGACATCTGTCAGCTTCCAAGGTAACATGGGACAGTTTCCCCACTCAAACCACCTGCGCCTAATGCAGTGCAAATAGGAAGTCTTGCTCAATCTATATTGGAGAGTGAGTTGTGACGCAGAAGGTCACAAGATGCTTACTGTTGACATAAGTGACTAGCCCGCTAACTTCAGAGACGTTCACAAAGGCACATCCTAAACATCTGTATCTGACAAAGGGCTTGCTTACTAGTTATAAACATGCAGTGCTGCCCCAACATTGTCAAATATCAGTCTACCTGTCTACATTTGCTCATTTTGATCAGAGGTGGATATTACAGAAACTTGTGGGAGGAGGTAACTGCTAATTTCTGAAAACTCATGTTAGCTACCATTGCGGTATACAAACATAGCAACTACATCTAGTTAGCTAGGTTTTGCTGGAGCATATAAACACTTATGTGGGCTGTTTTCCAGAAGAAATCTGCAATTTAAATAGGCCCTATAGCTATTTTTGGTGTGGGGTCAATATTTTACAATATACTTAATAAGGATGGCCTCCTTATTGGTTCTGATAACTGAACCAGAAATGCTCAACCCTGAAGCGTAAAATTTGCTAAGAAGCGGCTATGGAGGAGAAAACGGCACTCTGAACAAACATGTACCAAAACATGTACTGAACTCAATAGAACTCTTAACCACAGTTATGTCCTGTATACAGTGGTAAGGCTACATTGTAGGTAATAATGTAAGTCCTAAATCCTAATAAGCGAAGCAGAACAGTCCATTACAGGACTAATGTTTGCTGTGATGTGTCCCAAGCAGCAGCAACCCTACTGTTGTAAATCCTTGTGCATTAGTAACCAAAAATACCAGCCTTCAACATGCCAAAAACTACTCAGCTATCATTGGAAATCCAAAGGACATCCAGGGGACCATGATAACCTCAGTTTTCTGTTTAGTTGCTCATAATGACCCTCTACTGTAACATTCTAAACATACACTACCATTCAAAAGTTAGGATTCACTAAGAAATGTCCTTGTTTTTAAAAGAAAAGCAGATTTTTAAAACTAAATCAAATTGATCAGAAATAAAATGTAGACACTGTTAATGTTGGGAATGATAATTGTAGCTGGAAACAGCATATTTTTTATGGAATATCTGAATAGGCGTACCGAGATGGTTTCATTTATCAAGAAACCATCACTTCTGTGTTAAAATAACATGTTGTGTTTGCTGAACCAAGTTTATCATTTTAAAACACAAATTGATCATAAAAAAAAAAAAATTGTTGTGGCCTAATTAAAGAAAAAATTGAACTGGCCTTCTATGCACTAGTTGAAAATCTGGAGCATCAGCAATTGTGGGTTTGATTACAAGTTCAAAATGGCAAAAAAAAAAATTAATCTGAAACTCGTCTGTCCATTCATGTTCTGAGAAATGAAGGCTATTCCATGCGAGAAATTGCCAAGTAACTGAAGATCTCATGCAACGCTGTGTATTACTCCCTTCACAGAACAGCGCAAACTGGCACTAACCAGAATAGAAAGAGCAGTGGGAGGCCCTGGTGCACAACTGAGCAAGAGGACAAATACATTAGTGTCTAGTTTGAGAAGCTGATCATTAAATATTACCTGCAAAACACCAGTCTCAACTTCAACAGTGAGGAGGCGACTCTGGGATGCTGGCCTTCTAAGCAGACTTGCAAAGAAAAGGCCATATTTCAGATTGACCAATGAAAATATTAAGATAAGCAACAAAAAACAGACATTGGACAGAGGAAGATTGGAAAAAAAGTGTTATGGACAGACAAATCTTAGTTTTAGGTGTTTGGATCACAAAGAAGAACATTTGAGAAATGCAGACCAAATTAAATGATGTTGGAGGACTACTGCCATCTTTCAAGCATAGTGAATGTAATGTGATGGCCTAGGGGTGCTTTGTTGGTAGTAAAGTGGGAGATTTGTACAGGGCAAAAGGAATCTTGAACAAGGAAGGCTATCACTCCATTTTGCAACACCATGCCATACTCTGTGGACGGTGCTTGATTGGAGCCAATTTCCTCCTACAACTGGACAATGACTCAAAGCAGAGATTCAAACTATGCAAGAACTATTTAGGGAAGAAGCAGTCAGCTGGTATTCTGTCTATAATGGAGTGGCCCGCACAGTCACCGGATCTCAACCCTATTGAGCTGTTCTGAGACCCGCTTGACCGTATGGTACGTAAGTGCCCATCAAGCCAATCCAATTTGTGGGAGATGCTTCGGGAAGCATGGGGTGAAATCTCTTCAGATTACTTTAGCAAATTGACAACTACAACGCCAAAGGTCTGCAAGGCTATAATTGCTGCAAATTGAGCATTTTTAGACAAAAGCAATGTTTGAAAGAAACAATTACCATTTCAATAAAAAAATCATTATTTCTAACCTTGTCAATCAATATACATATACAATCAATATCTTATTCATTTTGCTATATTTCCTAATCAAACACACTACATGTATGTTTTCATGGAAAATAAGGACATTTCGAATTTACCCCAACACTTTTGAAATGGTATTTTACATTCAGAGATGGAACCAGAATAATTCTCCACACCTCTTTTTATGAACATATCAGAGGGTGCTTGACATAATTACACCTTACTACAACCGTGTTTGAAACTGCGACCGGAAGAAACTTTTTAAACTCTTTTTAACTGGTGGGATTCTAATCAGTAAATCTCTTAAAACAACATGGCACTAAGTCAGTGGCAGTGCCCTGATTCAAAACGGTAACATTAGTAAAATTGTGATTCTGTCCAAAGCATAGAAACTAATGGTGCTTATTGTGTGCATCCTGTTGTATCAAGACAGACATACAGCATTGTTTGTGCCTCTGTAGTGCGTCCATAAGAGAGTATTCGGTTACCCAACTTTGCAACTGCACTGTCCTTCAAAATGTTTTTTTTACAGTTTTATAGGTTTTTAGTGGACGTTTTTAGGACTTCCTCGTCCATGGAATTGTGTGGCTTGTTGTAATTGTGAGGTTTTGTGTTGTAAAAATGTTTTAATTTAACACAACATTAAAGAGAACACTACAGGAGATCCCACCCTGAAAATATGGATCTGTAATATAAAGTGAAATATCTGAGTCTCAGCATAATTTGAAATTGCCTAAACTCGGCTGCATAGCAATTTCCTTACACACTGGCTCAATCTGGACATCAAATATTGAAACAGGAGAATATGGAATTAAACTGCATCACTGGGTATTCTGACAGAACCAATAGCATATGTTTTTCCCCCCACCAAAACATATGGTTTTGATATCTTCACACCATGATAGGCATTAAATACTTAAGTTAAAAACAAAGACATTAAATCAACTCTGCATTTGTGGACATGCTTGTCTTTAGGACAATGAATAGGCTTTCTAGTCAGTCATAACAAAAAATTGCCAAAAGCAAATGGATAGTCAGATTGCAAATCTAAGCATATCATCTAGGTCCTTATGCATATAATAATTAATTCACAAAGATACACTGTGTTAGATGGAGAGAGTAAACGTATCTCTTTCACCACTTCCCCCCATCTCCCTCTTTCACTGGCCTGATTAAATCCTCTGGCGAGTGACAGTATCAAGTCAATCGCAGTGACTAGCTAGGCTGGGCCCTATGGTACTGCTAGCGGGATAATGTCAGTAATCTCCATGCCTTCCCTATGTGTACATACATCCCCAGACCCACTACGACATAGGACACACAGTACTTGTACATCAGGGGGTTTCACATTACAGAAACAGGAGATAGGCCCCTATGAGACTATTCGGCTTGCACAAGCCAGTTCTTGTTAGAGGCTAATTACAAACCCACACTACGGCCATAGATCAGCTAAAAGGTGAACTAATTGCTTCTAAATATCTATGACATATTCACGTCGCAGGTCAAAGAAACCATTTCAGCAGAGGATACGGGAACTGTATATCAAAGGAGGGCTGGACTCAGTTCCACTTTCCAATTCACAAAGTCAAACGTGGAATTGACCCCTCCAACCTAGATTAATGTCCCCGCGTGTTGTCATTCTAGAACTAGTCAAATACGAGCAGAGTTGCCAGAGGGCTACAGAGAAACAATCAGACACAGGCAGTCAGACTGACCAACAGAGAGAAAGCTGACAGCAGCCAATTTGAGGCCCCGATCTGTATAATCGCAAGTTTCCTACACTAACCGTCTACACAATGTGAAGCACCCCACTCCTGTCTCTGTCAGAGAGGTTTTCAAGCACAATTTAAAGTCATTTAAAATATTTTTGCTGTGCTTGACAGAGCTTGCCAGGTGCAATGGAATGAATAGCATAGTCGCATTGATGCAAATTCTGCTCATATTGGCCCTCAAGCAAATGCTTGAAGTATTTGAAACATTCTAAGTCTTATTTGACCGAAGTCTACTCTCAGACTATCTGTCTTAAGATGGACATTTGAGTGCTGTGGTGAGCTGGTGACACCTGGCAGAGTTGAGCCTGCACGGGGTTCCAATTTCGAGGCATAGACGGCACCGGCAGGTTTTCACTGTGCAACTGGATGCGTGAAACACACCCTGTGGCCATTGTGGACCAATAGTGGATCTCATGATCATGGCATTTGGCCTTGGCTTTGGCTAAAGCAGCTACCCCATGTGTATGAAACTGATTAACATTAACGACCAGGATGAATGAAAATTAAAGGCAGACCATTTTTATGTGCATATACTACCTGTATAGATGAGATCTGTATAGTGCTGATAAATATGACATGTCTGAAACTGTAAGTTTTGTATTGTAATTGCTCCCAAGAGGAATGAATAAAGCTTCCTGGTCCTTAGGACAAATAAGGTTGAGAAATAAAAGAACCAGACTTATAAACAGCGTGCAACTAAATGTGTAGAAAACAAAGAAAAGGCACAGAGCTTTCTTTCTGCTTACCTCTCGCAGATAGCTTTTTGGTGTTGATTATTTTGGCGGCATATTCCTGCCCTGTACACAGCTTGACACATCTGCGCACCACTGAAAAGGCTCCCCTGGAGACAAAGCAAAAAAGAACAGAACATTCAATGAGACACTTTACATATATAACACAAACATTACAATAAAGGAGTTTTTTTCTCTTAATGTCATACAGGGGGGTCTTTCCTAATATAATTTCTAGCAACTGCACAGAATTGTTTTTGCGTGTGCAGTAGATTTCAGCTTATATTAATAGCGTTTTTCTGCCTGCACAGCAATGCCTCTGTCTTCGTCCCCGGCTTCTGTTTTAATGGCAGTAATAAAATATGAGTTTGTCTACATAATAGGTTCCCCTGGGATTCCCCACCCCAAAGCCAGCAAAGGAAATGATTGTGAGTGACACACAAGAGTAAAGGTACCAAAACATTTTAGTTTGTTTTGGATTTGTAACTAAAGTATATTAGCTGTAAAATCAGTTATTGAAAACACTTTATTTCCATGTAAATATTACAGAAGCGCTGGTACAACTGTTTGCATAACTATTTTGTTGTATTACAAAGTGGAATTCTATTTGTGATTTTTTTCTATTCTATTTTGTGATTCATGAAATGAATCTAAAATATAGTTGTTGTATTATGAGGCCTTTGGAGATGTTCAAGCAGCAACAGAGATAAAATATTTGGATGGGGGAAACTGCAGATGGACCAACCACATTGAAGAGAATACAATAATTACTGAAAAGAAGAATAACATTTTTACAGAATAGAGATATTATAAACCATTGAACAATACATATAACACTGCATAGAAAAACATCCAACATGCCTCATCTTTAGGGTGAATTCAACACATCAATTTCCTTGATTTCAAACAGGGCAAAATGGAGGGAACCAAATACAGAAAGAAATCATACTTTGACTGTGGTGAAGGTTCACTATTTCGGAAATACACTACAAAGGCTACACTGGATTGGTCTTACAAATGAAACTGACCACCCTACAATAGCCCAGTCAAAGGCCAGACCTAAGTCTTACAACTGTGAACCGACGGTGCTCAAACAACTTCATAGAGATAAAGACGTTTTTCCAAGAAGATTGGACAATAATTGTAGGAGGAAGATTTTTAAAATCAGTGCAGACCAAAAAATGGTTTTAGTGGTAATTGCCAAAAGTGGCTGTACCAAATATTGACTCAGGGGGTTAAAGCTTAAGTATAATTCCCTTTTGTTTCACATTAAAACCGTATGTTTTACCTTAAAATTGTTATGTACGTTGTGTTATATGGAGAGAATCCCGATTCAATTCAGAATGAAACGCGACAAAATGTGAAAAACTATTGAGAAGTGAATACACACGTATCCCACTGTTATCGCATTAAAATGGAGTCCAAGCAGTAGAGTTAAAGTCTTGCATTGTTGGTTTGAAGTGATATTACCTACAGTAAATGCTCCAGCAGACCATATGCTTTCCAACATGTTATCACACAATCAAAGGTTAAACTTGACCCATTCAGACGTAAATACAGACATTCTTACAGACAGACACACAGACTAACACTGTCACAAACCACCCTTCGGCAAACAACTGAACCACACCGCATTCGTCAGTATCAGGTGGAAATCCAGCTTTCCTGGCCCTAAGGAAGGTCGGCTAAGCTAACTACCGGTTCTGTTCATTAGTGTCTGGCCTGCTCCACCCCACATGTCTCTGAAGAGACATTGAAGTGATTTACAAGGAACCCTCCCCAACCATTCTCAACCCTCATATCAGCCTACGGGGGGGGGGGGGGGGGGGGTTATACTGTCCTCCTGGGCCACTTGCACCTCGCCCCACATAGCTGGAATGACTAAAGGCTGCTGGGAAATCAGAAAGCTATGCGCATGCACAAACATATACTGGGGACTGAGGGAGGTGCACACATCTACAGTAGGCCTACTTACAGTAGCAACAACACTACAGTCAGATCTACAGTAAGTCTACTTACAGTAGCAACAACACTACAGTCAGATCTACAGTAAGTCTACTTACAGAAGCAACAACACTACAGTCAGATCTACAGTAAGTCTACTTACAGAAGCAACAACACTACAGTCAGATCTACAGTAAGTCTACTTACAGAAGCAACAACACTACAGTCAGATCTACAGTAAGTCTACTTACAGAAGCAACAACACTACAGTCAGATCTACAGTAAGTCTACTTACAGAAGCAACAACACTACAGTCAGATCTACAGTAAGTCTACTTACAGAAGCAACAACACTAGACCTACTTAAGGCCTGGGCATGCTTCAGCGTTTTTTAGCTGAATTATTTTGGAATGTGGGAAAATGAATGTGTTTCAGTTCATACTTTTTCAAACTGTGTTCAATTGAGAAAAGAAAAAAAGGATGAATGAATACACAATGTTGATGAATGAATACACAATGTTAACTTTTTTCCAAGAGGAAGAAAATAATTTTGACCAATCACTGTTAAAAATAGTGTAGACTTTGGTTACTAGACTTCGAATTGCTTAAAGAATTTTTTTTTTGCAAACGAACACTCGAAAAGCTGACCAAAACAACCCAATTCACCACAAAATGATGTTGAAATCCATCCATTGAGTTTGGGATGCATGCCCTCTTAACAAAAAAGCAAGCCCAGATCTTTAACAGTAACAACACTAGACAGATCTACAGGAGGCGTACTTACAGTAAGAACAGCAAAAGTTAATTCACATTTACAGCAGCAACACTAGTCAGATTTAAAGGAGGACATGTTACAGTAACAACAGCAACGTTAAATTCACATCTACAGTAGGCCTACTTATGGTCACAACAACACCAAAGTCAGATCGACAGTAGGTCTACCTACAGTAACAACAACACTACAGTCAGATCTACAGGAGGCATATTTACATTAGAAACCGCAACACTAAATTGACATCTACAGTAGAATTACTTACAGTAGCAACTACACTACAGTCAGATCGACTATAATCAGCTTTACAGGAAGCCTAGTTACATTACAAGAGTAACAAGATATTCAGTAACAAGAGGATATCGAGCTACAGATGTCTCCCTATATAACGGGTCTGGTGGTTTATGGTATGCTGAGACTACATATTGAACAATGCTTGGTTTTGTATCAAACACAAAGTGTACTTTTTATCATTTAGCAGTAACCACGCTGAGCCATGGGGCAACAGACACATTGGAATATGTATCCATGATGTAACTGTATCCTAGGCTAACAGTCATTATATTTAGCCACTTCATTTACATTACAGAGTCATGGACAATACAGTTGAAGATCTCAAAACGGTATCTATATAACTTCCCTAAAAGACATACAGTCGGTCTCCTCCTCCACCCACTGGGACCACTGTGCAAAACACAAAGGTCCAATGTTTTGTATCCTATGTACTTCTACTGTTTTTCTATTGTGGTATCCTGTGTGTGCTGAGTTTTAGACTCGGGTTCACTTGAAGAACAGCTGAAAATCGCATTGTGTCTTTCCTTGCTAAAGTATATATATATTTTGAATGACAAGGTTTCATTGGTCTATTAGTAAAATGCTTTTCAAGCCATGCAGTGAACACACAGAGGAGAACTTTACAATACTAGATATTGGATTACTCATTAGTGTGGCAATATTATTACATAATTGGATGTGGAAACTTATCAATATCCTACACTTAAATGTACTATATATGAGTCCAATTCTGTTAATTTCAGTCTCCACGTCTTTGAAAGCTGTCTTATTTGAGAGGATAGGAGACAAATTGTGTGGTGTTATGGCCAGCTCAGTTTCCCCTAAGAAACAGGATTTATGTTCTACTTTTACAACAATACGACAAATTAAACAACTCACCAAAAGCCAAAGCTATTATTTATTGACATTTTATATAATATCCATTATGCATTATTAGCAAAATTCTGGGACAACTGTAAATGTACTTTGCAAATAAACGCGACTATGACATGAAATTAAGCATTATAATTTGCATTATAGGTTACATAATATGCGTTTACAGGCTCATGTGAGAAACAACACAAGAGGAAAATATAAGGCGGATGTTCCATGGGCCTATCAACCAGTGAGTGGCCTGTGCAATGTTGTCACTTGTACAGTGACTGGCAGCACATTGTTTGATGTTTACGTTTCCATTCCCCTCTGCACTATGCTTGGCGTCACCGGCCATACGCTATAAGATAGCTTCTGCCTCCTTAGCCAAATTTGATAATAATTGGAGCAATAAAACTGTTATAGTTCAATAGGAAAACGCATAATTTAGAATACCTGATTACATTTTTTATTTTAGAAATACACATAATGACTAAATAGTACTAAATTTCAGCTGTTGAGTATAATAGTGCTCAGAGGCGATTAAACTAAAAGCACTCCAACAACATGAAACAACATTTCAATTCTACCACCACCCACACCAAGAGCAGGGTTTTTTGACAGCTCAAACTGTCACTGTCTCCCGGACTGCCAGTGCTCGCCTACTGATAGGGGAATGACTAGAAAAGAGGGGCGTAGAATGCCAACCGAAGCGCGATAGTGCTCAGTGCCCACTTGAGTAGGCAACCATATACATGTTGGTAAAACATGTATATCCGCTTTTCATGCGCTTTTCTTCAGACACGTAGACCAGACGCAATACTTCGTGTTATGAACGCACTGAACTAGAATCTAGTGTGTTTATGTGTGTGTGCGTAGATTACACACACGTATTTTGAGCGAGCTGTCACCCTTGCCGCCGCTGTCACCCCGAAAAAGACCATGCAAAACAACAAAAACCCGCACCCACAGCTCCGTGACGCGAACTACAACAGCAAGCAACTTGAAACATTTGCAAATGTTTCATGCAAATGATCAAAACAAACAAGCTTACTTTCCCAGCTCTTCGTATAGCTGAAAATCGTCCGTGAATCGTGTACAGGTTGTCGCAGCCATTTCTACGTATCTCGTGCTTCTCTCTCGGCTGCTCCTTTGCTTGATATGACCTCCTTCACGATATGTTATTTCTTTCGAAATATGTATCTTCTTTCTGCGCTGCCAACAATTCAAATATAGCCTTTGAACGGCAGTGGGTATATATGATTCGATAAGGAAGGCAGGCGAGCGACCAGGGTGGTTGCTTGCTCAAGTCTCCCTGTATCTATCAACCTTCTGTAGCCTACTATAACGTTCCTCTCCAGTGCGATTAGTTCTGTGCAAAGCGAAGCGCTCCAAAGCCCAGTGTGCGGCAAACTGCTCAGCGCTGCCCTCGATTGGGCGATGCGCGTAACTGCGTGCGTGGGTAACGTAGCCGCGGCGCATACACACCTCCGGTGTACAGTACTTCCAAATAGGGGCAAATATAAGACAGAGGTTATTTGTGTATTGTGTAAGAGTTATACATTATATGTTAATGACATATAGAAAATAAAATAGAAAATAATAACAAATAATACCAGATATTCAAATCAAATAGAATTTCCTTACTGATTGATATAATTTTTATTGTTTACAAGTCTAATAGTATACTTAAACAAGTTATAATACAGCTATTAGGCTCCTTAGCCATTTGAATTGAACAGCCTAACTGGATACAAATGAAACATATTCTGGGTATTTCCTCATCAAAAGAGTGGTGTGCAACAGTTGAAGTAATTTGTGTTTCTGTCAAAAAGCTTCCTTTACAGATATAGGCAACAGGATGTGGTCTAAGTGGGTGTGTCTTGTCTTGATGGAATACTGCAGCAGCTTCAGATCTCTTGGCCCATTTCTAACCAAAGTGAGCAGAATCTAGTAGGGTTCATGTATTATACAGTGGATGGTAGAGTATCAGACCTTCACTGTTTCCATATTTTGTTATGTTACAGCCTTAATTTTTTCCTTTCATCAATCTACACAAACACGACACGCAAGAAACAACGAAACACAAGATCACAAGTATCACAATTACATAATTATTCAGACCCCTTCACTAAATACTTTGTTGAAGCAAATGTGTCAGCAATTACAGCTTTGAGTCTTCTTGGGTATGATGCTACAATCTTGGTACACCTATATTTGGGGAGTTTTTCCTATTCTCTGCAGATTCTCTCAATCTCTGTCAGATTGGATGGGGAATGTCGACGCACAACCATCTCCAGAAATGTTTGATCGCATTCAATTCCGGGGTCTGGCTGATCCACTCAAGGACAATCAGGTCTCCTGTATGGTATATGGAGTCGTAAAATGACCCACATCCTCTTTACACTGACCATTCTAACCCCATGACCTAACAACTGGTTGAAAGTCCATAATGTTAGTGTTTCTTATTTGCCCCAAATTGACTCCACTAAAGTCAAACCTTCAGTATTGAGCATATTAGTTTTAAACGAACAGGAAATAACTGAATTATTCCAATTTTTTTTTCAATGGGATCACACAATCTACAACCCTGTTTCTAAAAAAGTTGGGACGCTGTGTAAAATGTAAAGAAAAACAGAATGCAATGATTTGCAAATCATTTAAACCCTATATTCAATAGAACATATCAAATGTTGAAACTGAAACATTATAGTTTCTTGAAAAATATACACCCACTTTCAGTAGCACATTTCTAAATTTGGGACAGAGGCAACCAAAGACTGGAAAAGTTGTGTAATGCTAAAAAACTAAACCTGGTGGAAAATTAATTAAACTATTAAGTCAGTTGGCAGTAGGTCAGTAAGATGATTGTGTATAAAAAGATCATTCTAGTGAAGATGGGTCTGTCAGAAGTAAAGATGGGGAGGGGTTCACCACTCTGTGAAAGACTGTGCGGGCAAATTGTGCAACAGTTTAAGAATAACGGGGGATCTGATCATCTGTGGTACATAATATAATTAAAAGATTCAGAGAATCCAAAGAAATCTCTGCAGGCCGAAAAACAATATTGGATGGCCAAGATCTTTGGGCCCTCAAGTGGCACTGCATTAAAAACAGACACAATTCTGTAGTGGAAATCATTGCATGGACTCAGGAACACTTCTGAAAACCATTGTCTTTGAACACAGTACATCGTTGCATCCACAAATGCAAGGTAAAACTCTACCAAGCAGAAGAAGCGATATATAAACAAGATCCAGAATCGGTGATGCCTTCTCTGGGCCTAAGCTCTTTTAATATGGACTGAGATTAAATGGAAACTGTCCGGTAGCCTGACAAATCAAAATTTGAAATTATTTTGGGGAAATATGGACGCCACGTCCTCCGGACTAAAGAGGAGAGAGACCATCTGACTTGTTATCAGTGCACAGTTCAAAAGCCATCATCCGTGATGGTATGGGGGTGCATTAGTGCACATGGCATGGGTGACTTGCACATCTATGAAGGCACCATTAACGATGAAAAATATATACGAAATATCTATTTCAGGACATGGGACCAATACTTTAGATGTTGCAGTTACATTTTTGTTCATTAAAAAACATCTCTCTAACAATGTATTTTATTTAAATCAAAGCAAACTTCATTAAAGCACATTTCTTAGAATATAAACTGCTAAGCCAATACATTTCTACATATAAAATAATAACAGACCTTAAATCAGAACCGTAATCTGATAGGGAAAAGGAAACATTATTTTACCTTGTTGGTACACTAGACGGCACTGCAGGTGGCGGTTCTCACTGTTACAAAGAACTTAACCTAAGAGAGTTTACCTCTGCAACATTTATATGAGAAACATTTGTATTGTAACTATTTATGCCTACTGAGGTTACACACCACAAACCAAGTCTTCCAAAATCCAAATCTCACAAACACACCTTGTAACTGTGAACTTCTGCTGGGCAGTTGGCATCATTTGCATTGGCAAGAGAGACTTATGGGGCCAGTTTCTCAGCAAATCTAGACTTATGAGTGTACACTGGCTATCAAAAGCATTCAGCCGCCTTGGATTTTTCCCAAAAATGTTGTGTTACAACATCAAAATGGATTTACTCTTTAGCCTATTTTCCTTTGTAAAATTGCTCAAGATCTGTCTACTTGAATAGGAACGTTTGGTGAACAGCAGTTTAAAACTATTTTGCACACATTCTCAATTGGATTGAATTCCGGGCTTTCACTGATGCTGCCACCATCATGCTTTCACGGTAGGGATGGTGTTCTCAGGATGTTCACGCTGTGCCGGACGCAGCACCTTCAAGAAACGGCATACCTGACTCTTTGGGGGGAGTGTCCCTCGGAAGGTCGCTGCCCTGCAAGGGGAAAAGGAGGCGGTGTCCCTAGTCCCATTGGGGCAGAGGGAGAAGGAACTGTACTCCCATACTTCCTGTTGCTCAAGAAGAAGGGGGGCATGAGGCCTATTCTAGACCTGCGCATTTTGAACAAATGCGTGTCAAAGAGGCCATTTCGCATGCTCATGACAAAACGTCTCCTGGGGATTTTTGCGTCAGCATTGACCTAAAGGACACCTAATTCCATGTTCCTATACTGCCACGCCACAGGAAGTTCCTGCGGTTTGCTTTTCAGGGCCGGGCATACAAGTACACGCGGATTCGTCCGGTCGTTACGCACGGTGTCGGTGTACGCGGTCATGTCTCTCCTGGGCTTGATGTCGTCGGGCCCACGTGGTGGTTCCGTTGGGCCTGCTACACATGAGAGGCCTTCAACGCTGGTTCGCCCCCTCCGTCTGGATCTGGTGCACCACCGGCAGCGGCTGCTCAAGGTCCCAAGCTCTCTGGAGTCGGACCTGCCGTTCTGGAGAGATCCGCGCACTCTGCTGTGTGGGGTTCCCATGGGGAGAGTGTCGGTTTGGGTCCCTGTGTTTACGGATACATCCCTGATGTGCTGGGGCAGGACGTGCCGAGGTCAGAGGTGTGTGGCCCCCTTCGGAGCATCACATCAACTGGCTGGAGTTGGACACGATCCGACGCGTGGCATCTTCATCCCAACATTGTGGCCGAGGTCTGGAGACGCTTCGGGAAGGCACAGGTGGATCTGTTTGCGTCCCGGGAGGACTTGCACTGCCCCCTGTGGTATTCTCTTAGAGTGCAGGACAGGCCCCCGTTGGGTGTGTCCTTGGCTCACCGGCCATGGCCGAGAGTGCTGTTGTACACGTTTCCCCCTCTACAGTGCATTCCCCCTCTACAACGCTGTTGGCCGATCCCTTACCACCAAGGGGCGTTGTCACAGGTGAACAGCTCGATCGGGGTGTTCCCTGTGCAGGGTCAGTCGCTGCAGGCCTGGCTCCTGAGAGGGCCAGGCTGCTGCGCCGGGGACTGATTGAGGAGGTGGTCGCGACCATTCAGGGGACGAGGGCAGCCTCCACGTCGGCTAGCTATACTAGCCGTTGGGGTAACTTTGCCCGCTGGTGTGAGGATGCGGGGGCTGACCCCCTCTGTTGTGACGTGGCCAGTGTCCTGGCGTTCCTGCAGAGTCTATTTGAGCAGCAAAGGTCTCCTGGCACGCTCAAGATGTACGCATGTGCGATCTCACCGTGTCATGGGTCCCGGCGGACGTTGCCTCAATGGGATTTGGCTTTGGTTCTGGAGGCGCTGTGTGACGGGCCATTCGAACCGATTGATCAGATACCGTTGAAGATGCTGTCCCTTAAACCAGCACTCCTACGCCTAGGGGGTTTGGGGCCACGCATGGAGCCTCAGCCGCGCTGTTTAGGGGCATGGGGGTGGAGGACATTTGTGCTGCCATGTTTTGGTGACGCCGTCGCCTTTTGTCCGGTTTTACTTGAGTGACATGGCTGCGGGCACGTTGGCTCAATCTGTGCTCAGTGTGGCTGAGTCTGGGGTGTGAGTTGGGTCCGTTGAGCTACTGGGACGGTGTATTTGACATGGGTTCGTCCGTTGCTCCGTTGTGCCTGTGCGATTTTGTGTATGACGCTCATATTGTGTGCGCTTGAGCGTCTACTTGTGCACCGAGTCCAGGTCTCAGCGTGTTCTATGGGCTGGCCTCGAACTCTCCATGTGCTTGGTGTGCTTGGTGTGAGCGGGATGGAAGTGGCTAGGTGTCGTGATCTTTCCACGCCTGAGCCGTCCTGTTGGCTCTTATCTCGTTAGTGAGGTAGGGGACCGGCAGGGAGTACATCTTGGGCTTGCTCGCTTTGCCCTAAACCAATAGGAGCAAAGAACGATGGTTACTTTCGTAACTCCAGTTCTATGAGTGGAGCGTCGCCCATAGGGTTCATACCCTGACCGGTCACTGATGGATTTCTCATGAAGAAAGGTATGTCGGGAGACAGAACAGAGTACGACGACCTCTTTTATAGCCATGGGGCAGATGGCCATGAGAGGTGCGATTTGCATATTAAAATTTGCAGTGCCTGCCTATTGGCAGAGGGGTATTTTTTGTTGTTTAAGCTTGCAGATTTCAGTAACTCAGAGACAACATCTTCCAAGGTAACGGATAGTCCTTCGGACTTTTGCATCAGGTTTAGTGAAGTGTGCATGCATTTTGAATCATTTTCCAGCGATTGACTGCCACAATACTTTATGGTATGTTTTGAAAATGCTGGTGTAAATTTAAACGCTATGGAAATTATTAGACAAAGTTAGATAAGTCTCCCTAGCATTTATTCCCACTCTCGTAATGTGAACAATCTTTCGTTGTCTCCCACATGCCTTTTAGCAAACTCAAGCTGATATTTCATGTGTGTTTTTATCTTTTTACCACTTTGCCATGAAGGCCACTTTTGTGAAGCACTCAGCCTATTGTTGCAGTATACACAGTGTGTCCCTGTATAGCTACGGAAGACTGTAACTCCTTTAGAGTTGCTATAAGCCTCTTGGAGCCCTACCTGACTAGTGTCCTTCTCGCCTGAATTATCAGTTTTTGAGGACATCCTATTCTGGACTGCTTCTCAGTTGTGCCATGTTGTCTCCATTTCTTAATAATGGACTTTACTGTGCTCAGGGGACTTTCAGTGATAATATTATATCATACCCCTGATTGTGTGCTTTTCAAGAACCTTATTGCAGATATGCTTTGAATGTTCCTATGTCATAATGTAATTTTAGTTAGGAATTACTAACCAACTTTAGGAGCTCCCAGAGACAGGTGTGTTTAACCTGAAATCACGTGAAAATGCAACAGAGATGGACTAATTACCTGACTTCTAAAGACAACTAGCTGCACCACAACTCATTCAGATGAGTCATAGCAAAAGGCATGAAAGCTTATGCAGTTGTTTTCTATTTTCTATTTGTAATTCATTCTGAACAATTTTTAGATTTTATTTTTCCCTTTGGCATTATTGTCTTTTGTGTGTTGATCGGGGGCAAAAAAAACAAGTCCAGGGGGGATGAATGCTTTTCAGAGTCGCTGTAGATGGGTGTCATGTCTTTGGTATTGTAGAAGGACATCCTGCTTTTGTCATAGTCCAGCTGAACTCTGATCTTCTGGGGTCTCTTCTTCAGATTGAGGCTCCCAAGTCCTGCTGAATACTGACCACATCTCAGCAACAGAGTCCAGCTTCCATTCTGGGGGCTTACAAAACCTCCTCCTATCTGTTGATTGACACTTTAGTCACACCCATATTCCCCTCAGGATAGCCCCCACCTACACCTCCCTGCTGTGTTTTCCTGAAAGGAAATCCTCAGTGCACAGAACTATGGCAATACCCTGTGTTCCTCTCTGGGGTGTAAGGAAGTGGCTGGATTTTGTCTAAATCTATTATATATTCACTGTAAGAGGCAGTGTTGGGGTCCAAAATCACAGCAGTGTATTTGACGTTCCCCTGCATCTTTTTCTGGACTCTGAACTGGACGTTGCCCTGGTAGATTGTACTGGGCTTTAGCAAGCAAGTTTATTTATATAGCACAATTCATACTTAGAAGAAATTCAGTGAGGTTTACAATGAAAAGAAAAATATAAAAATGCAAAAGAATAATAAATAGTCAGAATTTTATAGTTCTCTAACCACCCTCCAGGGTACTCTCCATCATAATAATAAAACATTGAATAAAAACATAATAAAAACATAACTGGTAGATTCCGTATTAGATTCCATGAGGAAGCTATAATAGCTGTAAGGCAAAACAGTGTAGTTAAGTTTAAGGACTGTGATGGTAATTTCATCGAACTCATTAATAAGGAAGTACAGAGACGAAATTCTCTTGGCACAATTTAACAGTTTTATTATTATTTGCAAATAAGAGAGAAGCGTCAACCGCTTACACACATAATCATCTGAGGAGTCTCTAACTCCATACATGAACAATCCGTATTTATTTCAAATGTTAGAAGGGGTGTGTTAAGTTGCCCATCTGTCTTGTGTAACATTTACCCAAAGGGCAGGCTGTCCCCCCACCTTATCCTTCTCAACTCCTGAGGAGACACAATGTCTGGTTAATCAACAGAGACAATAAAGGGTTATACAGATTTACGAGTACCCCTCTAATCCACCTGTGCCGGTCAAGGATGTCTCCTATTCAAACACCAGACCCCTCTCGGCATCTTTAACTAGTAACTCATTCATACATGTATAGGACCAAGAATACATTAGTTCAAATTTCCATAACAGGACTCATAGGCATGTGAAAAATGTATACATTTGGGGGATGTCTAAGATCTGCTGGTAGTTTATTCATAACTCCTAAACGCAGCTTCGCCATATTTTATTTGAACTCTGGGCTCCACTAGCTGGCCTGAGTTCATGGATCTAAAAGCCCTGCACGGTTTGTACTCTTCAAACATATCAAAAATGTATTTGGGGCCTAAACCATTCAGTAATTTATAGACTTAAAGCACCAATTTAAAATCTATTCTGTAAATGACTGGAAGCCAGTGCAAAGATTTAAGAATAAGAGTGATGTGCTCTTTTCTCTTGGTCCTAGTTAACATTCTAGCAGCAGCATTCTGAATGAGCTGCAGCTGTTTTACAGTCTTCCTAGGGAGAACAGTTAAGAGTCCATTACAGTAATCAACCCTACTAGAGATAAAAGCATGGATGAGCTTCTCTTGGTCTTTTTGGGACACAAAGCACTTGATTATTACAATATTTTTAAGATGAAAGAATGTTGTTTTGGTGACCGCCTTGATTTTAATGTTGAATGTGAGGTCTGAATCAGAACACCAAGATTATGCACTTGGTCCCTGGTTAGGGCCTTATAATCCAGTTCTTTACTAATACTAGGTCTCTAATCTTTGTTGCCAAACACAATAATCTTAGTTTTATCTTGGTCTAATTGTAGACAATTTTGGTTCATCCAGGTATTTACAGTATGTGCTCTGTACAGTGACACAATGAGTCTATTCACCTGTTGTCAAAATAATCAAAAAAATATGCTTTTTTTCAGACCTCAAATAACATAAAGAAAACAAATTCATAGATTTTCAACAACAGAATACTAATGTTTCAACTTAATATTTGGTGGAATAACCCAGATTTTTAATCACAGTATTCATATGTCTTGACATGCTCCACCAGTCTGTCACATTGCTGTTGGGTGACTTTATGCCATTCCTGGCACAAAAATTCAAGTAGCTCAGCTTTGTTTGATGCCTTGTGACCATCCATCTTCCTCTTGATCAAACTCCAGAGGTTTTAAATGGGGTTCAGGTCTGGAGATTGGGCTGGCCATGACAGGGTCTTGTTCTGGTGGTCCTCCATCCACATCTTGATTGACCTGGCTGTGTGGCATGGAACTCGGAGAACTGGAAAAATCTGTTCTTCGAGTTGGGGAACATTGTCAGAGCAGAAGGAAGCAGGTGTTCTTCCAGGATAACCTTGTACTTGGCTTGATTCATGCGTCCTTCACAAAGACAAATTTGCCCGATTTCAGACTTGTTGAAGCATCCCCAGATGATCACCGATCCTCCACCAAATTTCACAGTGGGTGTGAGACAATGTGGCTTGTAGGCCTCTCCAGGGCTCCGTCTAAACATTAGATGACCAGGTGATGGGCAAAGCTGAAAATTTGACTCGTCAAAGAAGATGACCTTACTCCATTCCTCTACAGTCCAATCCTTATGGTCTTTTGCAAACTTCAGCCTGGCTCTTCTTTGCTTCTCATTGATGAAGGGCTTTTTTCTAGCTTTGCACGATTTCAGCCCTGCCCCTCTAGGAGGCAGTTTCAAACTGTCCTCGCCGTGCATTTCACCCGAGCTGCTGTTTGCTATTCTTTTTATAGGTCACATGATGTCATCCTACAGTTGTTGAGTGACATTCAAATAGTTTTTCAATATAGATGCACCTAGTGTTCTCTTTTTTAAAAGAGGCTTAATGGCAGCTGTTTTTAGAGAGACGTTGGGAAAATGCCTGATTCCAGAGGGGGGGCCATTAACAATTTGCTGTAGGTCCATTGTTATAGAGTTAAAAATAGTTTTAAAAAAAGTCAGATGGCAGTGTGTCATGACAACGTGGAAACTTTAAGATGTCGAACTGTTTCTTCTAGGGATTCTTGATCGACTGTATTAAATTGCAACATAACTAAGTTATGTCTTGGTGGTCGTGGTGATGGTAGAGTGTCATTGTTTGACTGTGTCGTTCTGATGCTAATTGCTTTAGGGCTGTATGGCTTGTCTGGCTGTGTTTAAAACTCCTGACCAATGGGACCTCCAGTTTCTGAAGCTCATTATCACAGCTGTGATACATTCTGTAAGAGAGGTGATCTGATCTTGACTGTTCATCATCTTTTTGGCGATCGTCTCCCCCTTCTCTTTCTCTCCCATTGCAATCAGTTTGTCTTCCTCTTCCTCTTTTAGTAATGGTGAAGTACCTCAAACTCTCTCCTGATCAGTCTCTCTGTGGATACCAGCTCTTTCATGGAATATTGTGATATTTCATAATACTTGCTATCAAAGTCTTTGCATTTTGTTTGCTTGCCCTGCAATGCCTATAAACTTAATGTTAACTATTTATTCAGACCTTTCATTGCCTGCTCTTTGGGAAATACTGTCTATCTAGTACATACCACCTCCTTTTGAACAGTATCTTTCCTCCTTTCCATGGACTTCCCTTGCTTTCCCTCTCTCTACATATGCGAGATTCAATGTAAAATGAATGAGTGCATTTCCTTCAACAGACCAGATTGTGATTGTTTTTGGCCTGATTCCAAAAGGTGTACAGGCATCTGGAACAGAAGTTCTGGGAACAAACCAAAGAAACAAGATCTCAGAGAGTCTCTAAACAAATATGACAGCAAAGGTAACTGTCAAGGAGAAATAGTTTACTCGTCATCTTCTCTGTAATTGCTCTGGTAGTATACTAGCGTCCTTTAATTTGAAGAGGAAATCTTTGTATGCAAGTCTCATCAACTGTAAAAGGCTGGAATAGACTTTGGTTGTATAGATTAATGAACCATTCCTCATGTGCGTGTGAACGTTTTGTATACTCCTAATCTCTCGCCTCTAAAAGAAAGAGGTGGAAAGAGAGATAATACAACCTGGGGACAATAGACGGTGGTAAGTATCTGTAATGAATATTGCAATGCGGGCAACCAAAACTGTTATCATGTTTTGTTTTCCGAATAACTATCGACTTCCTATAGACTGCAACAACAATTTGGTGGATAGGTTGCTGACAAACCTCATGGAGGGGAATATGCTTTCCTTTGATCTCCTCTGTATAAACACACAACCTGCAGCAGACAGTCAGATCCCTCCTGAATGTGTTGACCTCGTGACAAAGGTACGAGGGTTCAATGAGTCACAGAAGGAGTACTTCAGTAAGAAAATCACAGATCAGTATATGGCAAGAAGAATGATCAAATCACATAAAAACATTCAGAAACCTGCACATTATCGGTCACAAGCCAGTCTTTGGTTGGATATCAGCCACTGTCCTATAGATAATACTGAAAAAAGTCAAGAAAGACTTTTGTTTTCTTGTCCAACCCATGTTTTCACCACTCATTCAAATAAGATGGTAGAACAAAAAGTACAACAGAGACAAACCCAGAGGAACCCTTTCAGTCAGACCAAGAGCTGGTCCTCAAACAGGCACAGCTGTCTTTCCAACAGCTGCAGAAGGGCAAGTTAATCTTCTATGATCTGAAAGAGTGTGGTATTGACATAACTGAGTTCTCAGCATTGTGCACAGAGATCTTTAAAGAGGAATCTGGGCTGTACAAAGAGAAATACTTCACCTTTGTACATCTGTGAATTTAGGGGTTTCTAGCAGCAGT
This sequence comes from Esox lucius, assembly GCF_011004845.1. Taxonomy (NCBI): domain Eukaryota; kingdom Metazoa; phylum Chordata; class Actinopteri; order Esociformes; family Esocidae; genus Esox; species Esox lucius. The sequence goes on along the minus strand of NC_047581.1, from coordinate 7,158,384 downwards.
AGATGCTCTAGATTCTAGTTGTCTAGATAAAGTGGAACATGTTTTACCCCTAAAGCATTTGCTCTGTACTCATTCCACAGCTATATGGGTGATGATGATGATGATGATGAAGTGAGGAAGACCAGTTATCTGACTTACCCAGGAGAGCATTGGACCAGACCAGAGTGAGAATGGACGCCTGGACCTATTCCTCTTCCTTCTGGGTCAATCTCAGGAATGTAATCAGAAGCTCTTACAATGCCTTCTTACACATTAGATTAGACTTTATTGTCATTAAACAGTACAAGTACAGTACAACAAAATGCAATTAGCATCTAACCAGAAGTGCATAAAAGGAGGTAAACAGAGCAATGGGGAAAATACACTCACCTAAAGGATTATTAGGAACACCATACTAATACTGTGTTTGAACCCCTTTCGCCTTCAGAACTGCCTTAATTCTACGTGGCATTGATTCAACAAGGTGCTGAAAGCATTCTTTATAAATGTTGGCCCATATTGATAGTATAGCATCTTGCAGTTGATGGAGATTTGTGGGATGCACATCCAGGGCACGAAGCTCCCGTTCCACCACATCCCAAAGATGCTCTATTGGGTAGAGATCTGGTGACTGTGGGGGCCATTTCAGTACAGTGAACTCATTGTCATGTTCAAGAAACCAATTTGAAATGATTCGAGCTTTGTGACATGGTGCATTATCCTGCTGGAAGTAGCCATCAGAGGATTGGTACATGGTGGTCATAAAGAGATGGACATGGTCAGAAACAATGCTCAGGTAGGCTGTGGCATTTAAACGATGCCCAATTGGCACTAAGTGGTAACAAGGCATGATGGATCCATGTTCTCATTCTGTTTACACCAAATTCTGACTCTACCATCTGAATGTCTCAACAGAAATCGAGACTCATCAGACCAGGCAACATTCTTCCAGTCTTCAACTGTCCAATTCTGGTGAGCTTGTGCAAATTGTAGCCTCTTATTCCTATTTGTAGTGGAGATGAGTGGTACCCGGTGGGGTCTTCTGCTGTTGTAGCCCATCCGCCTCAAGGTTGTGCGTGTTGTGGCTTCACAAATGCTTTGCTGCATACCTCGGTTGTAACGAGTGGTTATTTCAGTCAAAGTTGCTCTTCTATCAGCTTGAATCAGTCGGCCCATTCTCCTCTGACCTCTAGCATCAACAAGGCATTTTCGCCCACAGGACTGCCACATACTGGATGTTTTCCCTTTTCACACCATTCTTTGTAAACCCTAGAAATGGTTGTGCGTGAAAATCCCAGTAACTGAGCGGATTGTGAAATACTCAGACCGGCCGTCTGGCACCAACAACCATGCCACGCTCAAAATTGCTTAAATCACCTTTCTTTCCCATTCTGACATTCAGTTTGGAGTTCAGGAGATTGTCTTGACCAGGACCACACCCTTAAATGAATTGAATCAACTGCCATGTGATTGGTTGATTAGATAATTGCATTAATGAGAAATTGAACAGGTGTTCCTAATAATCCTTTAGGTGAGTGTATATAGAACGATTGAATAGCTTTCAGACACAATCAAGAAGGAATCCTCACCAGAAAGGATCATCAACTTTTTCCACTGTCTGAATTAACTTGATGCAAACTCTTCAGTTGAAGAAATGCAGACCTGCCTGCAATCAGAACACTTTCAGAAACAAAACTAGAACCTCACCAATGTTCAGCCCTGGTCTACCTGTTATTCAAGTCAGAGGTCAAGAATTTGACTTGAAGACATATGACCTATCATGACAAGATGATCAGAGGTCAGAGGGTAAGAATTTGACCTGAAGACACATGACTTATCATGGCAAGATTATCAGCGGTTGCTGTCGGTAGTGAAAAAGCATGAGAGCCCTGTAAGTTCTGGTAATGTATTGATGTATGCAGACAGTATCATTATTCTGAAGGCTTTGTATATTATCTCTACTCTCCAGACTGGTTGGCTGTGACCTCCAATATAAATCCTGTGAGATTGTGGTCTCAGCTCTGCAGACACCAAACGGTGCCCTGACAGAACTGGATCTCAGCAGCAATGAACTGGAAAACAGAGGAGTAGAGCTGTTTTGTGTTGTATTATTCAGCCCATTCTGCAACATTAAGACACTTGTGTGAATCAACTATTTAGAGTATGAGTTATAATGTGTGTTTTCAATTTTGTCCATCAAATGTTCTTCTGATCTGTAGTAAGGGTTACTGTTCAGGAGCTGAGAGACAATGACCTGCAGGACTTAAGAGTTACACTTCTGACTGCTGGACTGCAGGATCCAAACTATAAACTTGGATGTGTGTGTTTGTGTATGACATTGGTGACACACAAGTGTCTGTGTGACTGACAACATGGCAACCAGCCCCATTTGCACCATTGCATGAAAACTGACTTTGACTATCCCGACCAAGCGATTATGACATGCAGTCCAAATAACAAAAGATCATATCTGAAAAAACTATACACATTTTGTGGTAACATGCATTAAACATTTACCTACATTGAGAAAGATTGCTGTGGCTAGCAAATTCGACCTAGAGATTGGGCTGTTTTGTTTTTTTGTCGGAAATTAATAGATTTCTTCTTTTGTATAGGATGTTTGTAGAATGCTGACTCAGAGTCATACAAATCATATTTCTATACTCTGAGGATTAATCCATATATTCAAGGACAACCAATATTTTTTTTTGGAAAGATCTGTGACTAATCCCACCCCTGAATAACCTACATATCTGTTATTAATCCCCTTCTAAATAATTTAGATATCTGTGATTAATCTCTCCCCTGAATAGCCTAACTATCTATGAATAATACCTCTCTGAATAATTTACATATCTGTGAATTATCCCTCCCCTGAATAATCTATATATCTGTGAATAATCCTTCCTCTGAATAACCTACATATCTGTGAATAATCATTTTCTGAAAAATGTACGTATCTTTGAATAATCCTTCCTCTTAAATTACCTAATTATCTGTGAATAAAAAACAAATCTGTTAATAATCCCTACCCTGAATAACCTACCTACCTGTGAATAATCCCTCCCTTGAAAAACCAACATATCTGTAAATAATCCCTCTCTGAATTATTGACATATACACTCACCTAAAGGATTATTAGGAACACCAAACAACTACTGTGTTTGACCCCCTTTCGCCTTCAGAACTGCCTTAATTCTACGTGGCATTGATTCAACAAGGTGTTGAAAGCATTCTTTAGAAATGTTGGCCCATATTGATAGGATAGCATCTTGCAGTTGATGGAGATTTGTGGGATGCACATCCAGGGCATGAAGCTCCCGTTCCACCACATCCCAAAGATGCTCTATTGGGTTGAGATCTGGTGACTGTGGGGGCCATTTCAGTACAGTGAACTCATTGTCATGTTCAAGAAACCAATTTAAAATGATTCGAGCTTTGTGACATGGTGCATTATCCTGCTGGAAGTAGCCATCAGAGGATGGGTACATGGTGGTCATAAAGGGATGGACATGGTCAGAAACAATGCTCAGGTAGGCCGTGGCATTTAAACAATGCCCAATTGGCACTAAGAGGCCTAAAGTGTGCCAAGAAAACATCCCCCACACCATTCCACCACCACCACCAGCCTGCACAATGATGACAAGGCATGATGGATCCATGTTCTCATTCTGTTTACGCCAAATTCTGACTCTACCATCTGAATGTCTCAACAGAAATCGAGACTCATCAGACCAGGCAACATTCTTCCAGTCTTCAACTGTCCAATTCTGGTGAGCTCGTGCAAATTGTAGCCTCTTTTTCATATTTGTAGTGGAGATGAGTGGTACCCGGTGGGGTCTTCTGCTGTTGTAGCCCATCCGCCTCAAGGTTGTGCGTGTTGTGGCTTCATAAATGCTTTGCTGAATACCTTGGTTGTAACGAGTGGTTATTTCAGTCAAAGTTGCTCTTCTATCAGCTTGAATCAGTCGGCCCATTCTCCTCTGACCTCTAGCATCAACAAGGCATTTTCGCCCACAGGACTGCCGCATACTGGATATTTTTCCCTTTTCACACCATTCTTTGTAAACCCTAGAAATGGTTGTGCGTGAAAATCCCAGTAACTGAGCAGATTGTGAAATACTCAGACCGGCCCGTCTGGCACCAACAACCATGCCACGCTCAAAATTGCTTAAATCACCTTTCTTTCCCATTCTGACATTCAGTTTGGAGTTCAGGAGATTGTCTTGACCAGGACCACACCCCTAAATGCATTGAAGCAACTGCCATGTGATTGGTTGATTAGATAATTGCATTAATGAGAAATTGAACAGGTGTTCCTAATAATCCTTTAGGTGAGTGTATATGAATAATTCATCCCCAAATAACCTACATATCTGTGAATAATCCCTCCCTTGAATAACCTACATAGCTTTGAATAATCCCTGCAGTAAATTGCATTACTCTTCAACTGTGAGTGATGGAATCTAAAAAAAAAATCCAGAAAATCACATTGTATGATTTTTAAGTAATGGAATTGCATTTTATTGCATGACATAAGTATTTGATACATCAGAAAAGCAGAACTTGGTACATTTGGTACAGAAACCTTTGTTTGCAATTACAGAGATCATAGGTTTCCTGTAGTTCTTGACCAGGTTTGCCCACACTGCAGCAGAGATTTTGGCCCATTCCTCCATACAGACCTTCTCCAGATCCTTTAGGTTTCGGGGCTGTCGCTGGGCAATACAGACTTTCAGCTCCCTCCAAAGATTTTCTATTGGGTTCAGGTCTGGAGACTGGCTAGGCCACTCCAGGACCTTGAGATGCTTCTTACGGAGCCACTCCTTAGTTGCCCTGGCTGTGTGTTTCGGGTCGTTGTCATGCTGGAAGACCCAGCAACGACCCATCTTCAATGCTATTACTGAGGGAAGGAGGTTTTTGGCCAAGATCTCGCGATACATGGCCCCATCCATCCTCCCCTCAATACGGTGCAGTCCTTTGCAGAAAAGCATCCCCAAAGAATGATGTTTCCACCTCCATGCTTCATGGGTAGGATGGTGTTCTTGGGGTTGTACTCTTCCTTCTTCTTCCTTCAAACACAGCGAGTGGTGTTTGACCAAAAAGCTCTATTTTTGTCTCATCAGACCACATGACCATCTCCCATTCCTCCTCTGGATCATCCAGATGGTCATTGGCAAACTTCAGACGGGCCTAGACATGCGCTGGCTTGAGCAGGGGGACCTTGCGTGCGCTGCAGGATTTTAATCCAAGATGGCATAGTGTGTTACTGATGGTTTTCTTTGAGACTGTGGTCCCAGCTCTCTTCAGGTCATTGACCAGGTCCTGTCATGTAGTTCTGGGTTGATCCCTCACCTTCCTCATGATCATTGATGCCCCACGAGGTGAGATCTTGCACAGAGCCCCAGACCAAGGGAGATTGACCGTCATCTTGAACTTCTTCCATTTTCTAATAATTGCGCCAACAGTTGTTGCCTTCTCACCAAGCTGCTTGCCTATTGTCCTGTAGCCCATCCCAGCCTTGTGCAGGTCAACAATTGTATTCCTGATGTCCTTTCACAGCTTTCTGGTCTTGGCCATTGTGGAGAGGTTGGCGTCTGTTTGATTGAATGTGTGGACAGGTGTCTTTTATACAGGTAACGAGTTCAAACAGGTGCAGTTAATACAGGTAATCAGTGGAGAACAGGAGGGCTTCTAAAAGAAAAACTAACAGGTCTGTGAGAGCCGAAATTCTTACTGGTTGGTAGGTGATCGAATACTTATGTCATGCAATAAAATGCAAATTAATTATTAAAAAATCACACAATGTGATTTTCTGGATTTTTGTTTTAGATTCCGTCACTCACAGTTGAAGAGTACCTATGATAAAAAATACAGACTTTTACATGCTTTGTAAGTGGGAAAACCTGCAAAATCGGCAGTGTTCTCCCCACTGTATCTTATCTGTATATACTCCCTTAAGGAAGACATCCTACAGATTTCCCAGGAACTGAGACAGAAAGACTCCTTCTTGACCAGCTTCAAGGCCAAACGGATTGGTGTGGGACCCCGCTACCTGTCCACGACTGTCCTCCTGCTTGACACCAAAGCACCAGTCGACCTGGTGGGATATTTTGGCAATAGCCTACTACAAACTTGTTAAAACAACCACACAAAATAGCATGAGGAAGTACAGTGGAGGCGATCAGAGGAGAGAACGCAGGCAAATACCCTTAGATCTGATGACATAGTGCAAGTGAGTATTCTGATCGTATCATTATTTCTATGCACATTTTCCAACTCCAAACATATAAACTTGAATGCTCATTGGATTTTATCATTTTCAGGTGATACGTATTTGTGTAACGAGGGAGGGTGTGGTGAACAACACCTAATATCAAGGCAAAATGGGCCAGAAAAGAGATTTAACTGACACTGAAAAGCTAAACTTCTGTTATGAATAGTCAACTGGGGCGCAAAAAACACATGGAGATGAAAAGATGCAAATGAACTGCAATAGACTTCAGAAGAATTAAACATGAAGCCACCAGGAACTCATTATCCTCCAGTGCCACCATAGTCCAGGACTGCAACCTACCTGGATGGTCCAGAAGTACAAGGTGTCAAGTGTTCAGAGACATGGCCAAAGTCAAGAAGACTGAAACACGACCACCACTGAATAAGATTTGAAATGTACTGTACAGATTGGGCAAAGAAATACCTGAAGACAGATTTTTAGGATTTTTGGACAGATGAAATGAGAGTGACTCTTGATGCACCAGATGAATGGGCCCGTGGCTGGATCACTAATGGACACTCGGCACCACTTCAGTCAGGTGGAAGAGGGTTACTGGTATGGGCTGCAGATGGACTGAAACTCAAATCCCAAACCTACTGCCAGTTTCTGGAAGATAGTTTCTTAGCATTTAATAAGGCCATGATCTTCACGCAGGACAATGATCCATCACATTCATCTAATAACTCAACTGCTTGGCTAGCCAGCAAGGGCCACAAAGATGCCCGAATAATGACCTAGTTCTCTTCCTCTCCTGAGGAAGTCCTATTGAGAATGTGTGGGCCCTTCTCAAACATAAGATTTACAGTCAGGGAAGACAATACACCTGAATACACAGCATTTGGGAGACTGTGGTTGCTGCTTCAGCAGAAGTTGATGGTGAACAGATCAAGAAACTGACATGGACTCCATGCATGTAAGGCTCATGGCAGTTATTGAAAAGAAAGGTGGCTATATCAGTCACTGAATATTTTTGAAAGGACAACAATTTTAATTAATTGTAATTTTTTGTTACTTATTTATAACATTTACTTTAAAAGAATGCGAATAAACACATGTTTATTGTTTTATAAAAAAATAGTTGTTTAATAATTATGCACACCAATTGTTGTCTAATAATTCAGCACTCTAATGTATTCAACTGAGAAAGATCAACACTCACTTTTCCTTTGTTAAACATCCAGGTTTGAGGTTCAATTATATTTTGGATTGACTGAGTGCATTGTGTTTGTTCAACAATAAAATAAAACTTGAGGAATACAATTTGCCTAATAATTGTGCATGCAGTGTATACACAGTATAGTATATATGTATAGATAATATTTATTTATTTTAGTCATTTCAATACAAAGCAGGATTTTTTGGGGGGGCAAAATTGGCTATCACAGTGCAGAATATTACCATGGGTGTATTTACATGTAAACTAATACTCTGATATACCAACTAAGGAGAATATTCCCTACTACCAGGGAAATACTCAGAGGGAAAAAATATTCAGGACAATGTAAAAGTTGGTCATATTTTCAAACAATATCTGAATGAATTATATAAATGTTCAGGAAAAACTAATATGTATTGCTCAGGATTTATAAAGAATATAATGTTTCTAAGTCATAATGTTCTCAAAGTAAAGCTCTCAATGATCTATAGGGTATACAACTCTTACGTCGGCCATCATTTTATCACAAAAGTGTCACTCAAATTGTGTAATGCATTTTGGAACTCTTAAACTATTTATTAATTGCATGTAGCTACTTAATCTAACCATTTTAGTTATACGGTCGAGAAAGACTTAAAAAAACTTTCCAATAGATGACTCCCAAAGAGCAGCAGAGATTACAATAAATCTGGGAGAGATGAATGTGAAGGACCTCCAGACAATCTTGTTTGTTGAAGACAGAGGTTTTAAGGCAGGGTGGCCCAACCCTGTTCCTGGAGATCTACTGTCCTGTAGGTGCTCTCTTCAAACCCATTTTGTGATTAACCCGGTTAAGCTTTTCAACCAACTAATTATTAGATTCAGGTGTGCTAAATTAGTTGTAGAGAAAATCTAAAGAACAGTAGATCTCCAGGAACAGGGTTAGGCATTCCTGTTTAAGCTAATACAAAAATTACAACTAGCTAGCACCAATAATATTGACGATTGCATTACATTAGCTAGTAGACGATATCAGACATATTTTAACTATAAAAATGGCTGCTGCAAATTAATTTACAAGATTACATTTTGTATTGTGTATTTAGTAAACATGTGCAGCAGTACCTTCTTTCATTACTGCTAGGCTATTCTAATGAGATCCTGACTGTTCAGTTGCTAAGAGCATTTTGACATGACGCCCGGTGTGGAGCAGCACATTCACACGAGCAGGCGGACTCCGGGACTCAACCATTTTACGGGAAGGGGGGACTCAAAGATATTGGAATGGATTACCATAGAGACTAACAACAAAAGTAGAAAAAATATAATACTATTCAATCAAATAAAATATGAATACATTATAGCAGACACTCCTGACACCTGGGGTGGCAAGACATTTTTGGAGGGTGGCAGCTGCCCGGTGGTTTCGCCAGAGGTCATGCTGACACTTCATATTCCCCACAACTTGCGGCTAGCGGTGTTCGATTGGATCGCCGATCCGCTGCTGAACCTGATCAGCGGCCGGCATCCCGATCAAAGACCTCCTCTTCCCAACGTAGAATCCTGAAAGAGGCCATGCTCAGACGCTCTGGAGGCTGTCCCTGACCGCTGCCTGTAGGTAACCCACGCAAATGACTAATTACTCATGCAGCCAACCTGGACACTCCACTGGTCACTGAACAGAACTCTTCTGCACTGCTACTGACAGTTGCCTACTCAACAACTAGCCCCACCCATGGGTCTATAAAGCCTTCTCCTGCTAGTGCTGTCTCACAGAATTTTGACATTCCTGTAGTCCTAACGCATGGTCCTGTCATCCGAAACGTGAAAATCCAACATAGAAAGCCTAATAATCTATTAAAGATTAAGACAAGTGCACCAATTCCAGCACCAAGCACTAATTATTTTAAAATGGCACTCTTCAATGTGAGATCGCTCTCAAGTAAGACCTTCATTTTAAATGATTTTATTTATTCAGCCAACCAAGATTCTATGTTTTTAACTGAATCCTGGTTGCAAACTAATGAACACAGCCAGCTAGCTGAATTGTGTCCTCCTCAATATGGTTGTATCAGCCAAGCCAGAGTCAGTGGTCGTGGTGGTGGCATAGTGAGCTTGCATGAGAAAAGCTTTAAATGTCATCAATTACGATGTGATTAATTTTCTTCCTTTGAAGTTCTCACTTGTAAAGATTACAGCCTGCAACCGAACATATTTGCTATCATTTATCAACCCCCAAAACTGCCTGGAGTATTTTTAGGAGAACTTCCTGAATTTTTATCTACTCTTGTTTTAAATTATGACAGAGTTGTTCTTTGTGGGGCTTTTTATATTCATGTTGATGACTCCACTAATGTTCATGCAACAGATTTTTTAAACATGACCTCTTCTTTACCATTAAACAAGCCATGGCCATACATTGGACTTGGGTTTTACGCTTGGTGTAAACCTCTGTGGAATTATTGGGCATGACTATAAACAAATGTATAGTTATTAACTGTGAATCATCGGTTACTCATACTGCCTCACCAGGCTCCTCGTGTACTCACGTCCTTACTGAACAAAGTGTTTCAAGGTTTTGTACATTGTTTCAGAGTCACAGCCAACACCTGCCTGATTCCCACACCAATGATCTGGCCGACCATTTCAATTTGATTTGCTTGAACTCATTAAACATCATTGCACCTCTCAAAGTTAGGCCTAAGTCTTCAGTAAGAAAGCAGCTCAGGATAAATGACAAGATTTGCAGCTGTAAAAGGAAATGCAGAACGCAGATGGAGAAAATCCAGTCTCCAAGTTCATTACCTCATTATGAAGGATTTATTATTTAACTACAATAAAATGTTTAAGGATGCGAGAACACGTTATTTATCCTGAACTCATTGTTACACATCAGCACAATCCCAGATTTGTATTTAAAACTGAATCAGCTGGTAAATCCAGCCCCTCTGTGTGCCTCAACTGAAAGTGATGATGATTGTGAACTGTGAATTTTTATCTTATTTTACTGATAAGGTGGAGATGAACAGAGCCTCTATTACCCCCTCTGCCTCTTACTCTCAGGTCCCTCACCGGCAACAAGACAGTTTTAACCGGTTTTATCCCATTGACTTGTCCAAGCTTTTAAAAACATTTTTGCAATGAGAGTGTCTTCCAGACCCCTTTATGTAATACCAACAAAGTTTTTACTAAAAGTAATTGAATCTGTCGGGCTCTGTTTCTTTCTGTTTTTAATAGCTCCTTATCTACCGGTTGTGTCCATGATTCTTTTAAAACTGCTTGTGTGAACCCCCTTTTAAAAGCCTGTTCTGGATCACTCCCTCAAAATTATAGATCAATTTCCAAATTGCCTTTTATGTCAAAGATTTTAGAAAAAATAGTGTCCCATCAACTGCTCTCTGTATTAGAAAATTACAAAATATTAAAGACATTTTTATCTGGTTTCCAGAAGTATCACAGCACTGAGACTGCCTTGATTAGAGTTACCAATGACCTCTTGATGTCTGCTGATGATGGCCTGTGCGCAGTCATAGTACTCCAGAACCTTAGCGCCGCATTCGACACCACTGATCACAACATCCTGTTAGACAGACTGAGGCACTGGGTGTGGATTTCTGGTGCAGCCTTAGAATGGTTTTCATCCTACCTGTCCAATAGGAGGTTATATGTCTCTGTATATAACTATGTCTCTTCATTTTTTTCTGTTAAATATGGTGTGCCCCAGGGGTCGGTCTTGGGACTTATTTAATTTTTCTTATATATGCTTCCATTTGGACATGTTATTCAGAAACACGGTGTCTCTTTTCATGTTTATGGTGATGACACACAGATGTACCTCCCTGTCAGATGGACAGACCCTGGAATGCTGAGTTCACCAAACCGACTGCCTTTGTCATGTCAAAAATTGGATGTCAAATAATTTCCTCCAGCTGAACTCAGACAAAACAGAGATCCTGGTCATTGGGTCCCAGCAGATGGCAGTGGTTTCCCTAGTGGATCTTATCAAGCCTGTTGCAAAGAATCTTGGCGTCTGGTTTGATAGTAATTTAAGTTTCGAACAGCACATCGTGTTTTTACCATCTTAGAAATATATCCAAAATATGATCAATATTAACTTTTAAGGACACTGAGACCATCACGTCTGGATTACTGCAACAGCCTTTTTACTTTTGTGACCCAAACATCTATTGATCGACTCTAGACTGTACAGAACTCAGCTGCCAGACTTACCAGAACCAAGAAACTTGATCACATCACCCCTGTTTTGGCTTCATTACACTGGCTCCCAGTATGTTTTAGAATATACTTTAAAATGTTATTGATTACTTTTAAGGCTCTTCATGACCTCTTCATGTTATGTCTCTGACCTTTTAGTCCCATATACACCAGTGCATACCATGAAGTCCTCGGGAAGTGGCCTGTTGTCTGTTCCAGAGTCTCAACTGAACTAAAGGGGTCAGAACGTTTGCAGTCAGGGCCCCGAGGCTCTGGAACAGCCTGCCCGAGGACATCAGTCAGTGAATTCCTTTAAGTCCCTTCTTAAAACATACTTTTATAGGAAAGCCTTTCATGATTTTAGCTGACTTTATTTTTTTATTTTCTTTTAACTGTTTCTTAAGTAGTTTTCTTGCTTTTCTCATGTTTCTCATGTAACATGATTTTGAAAAGTGCTCTACAAATAAAGATTATATAATAATAATAATAATTATTATTATTGTAATCTACATATATGTGAACAATTCCTCCAATGAATGATCAACACATCTGTGAATAATCATTCCCCAGAACCTTTTAATTTCATACATATTTTGGAATACTTTTACAAACCAAGAAGAAGTGAAACAAGTCTCAACTGTCTCAAATGGCAACACCCTCTGTTGTGCTATCAGTTAAGATCCGTTAACCCATATAAGTTGAAGAACAAGTTAGGGTAAGGGTTAGATTTGTGGCTAGGGAATAGGGAACATGCATTTCTGGGCCATTGTTGGGAAAACAATTGTCTATGTGTGAGGATTTATAAGAGAGAATGTGGGGCTAATATTGAAATCGTCCTCCATTACCCACAGCTTGGTGAGTGTCTTCTGCCAGAGGGTTGCTGTACAGATTTTGCCTCAATTCTTTATTTAGTCAACTCACAACTGAAACAATTGGAGCTGAGCGGAGCCTGCTGGTTTTCTGTACTACTGTATGTGGAAGATTGTTGAAGAGGATGCATCTTGATGATTTATCAGTCAGGCAAGTGGGGGTCGTGCCTGAGACATCTGTGGAAGGCAGAGATTCTGGGAGAAAGTCCTGGGAACATTGGCTATTCTCAGAAGAGCAAAATTGATAAGAAGTTGGTTTTATGCACTACTAAGAGTCCACAGCCTACTATACTTCTTTAGATACTACAGAAGGGATTTCAGGTAAAACATTCAAATGGATTATTGTATTGAACAAACGTATTGGTGACAGAATTTAAAACAGAATTTCCAGGGTTACTGAAGGATTACAGAATATGTCAGATGGGTTCTGCTTAAATAAATTCTTATCTATCCCTTGGTGCCTGGGGGTACTGTTCATGTTAGACACAGCCATGAGAGAGGTATGGAGACAGCCTGGAGCTGTGATAATTCATTGAGAGAGAGTAAGTACACAAGTATAAGTTTGAGGTTATACAGGCATCGCTCATAAAAGCAGGGTTGCCTACCTACATGGGTTGCCTAGAAAAATGTAAGTCTATTCAATCCTAATTTGTAAATCAAAGAGTAATCAATCAAAACATGTACTGTACCAAGGAAAATCAAATTGTAAATTAAGATGTGGTTTCATTAATATACCCTTTTGCCTACAGATGCCTGTCAACTTACCGCTAACCCAAATACAGCACACCAACTACTGTAAGTGTCTGAGGAGAACATGAAGGTTACAAAGGTGAAGGAACCATCTGTCTGATGAATGACCAACAGATTCAGAGGTAAACCATGGAATAGTTTCATCATGTGTTATCTTCTAGAAATATTCATACAATTGCAGTAGTGTGTTTGAATGTGTTATTTTAAAAATACATACAGTTAAGCTAATTGTTTGTCCATAACAGTTTGTCCATAACGAACACCATGTTCATGCATAAGGGTGTCAATCAGTGCACGTGGCACCAGGACACCCTAGGCCGCAGGTCAATGATCGACTTTGTTGTCGTCTCATCTGACCTGCGGCCGTATGTCTTGGACACTCGGGTGAAGAGAGGGGTGGAGCTGTCAACTGATCCGATGGCGGAGGAGGAAGCTGGACAGACTCGGCAGGCCCAAGCGTACTGTTAGGGTCTGCTGGGAACGTCTGGCCGAGTCTCCTGTCAGAGAGATCTTTAACTCCCACCTCCGGCAGAGCTTCGACTGGATCCCGAGGGAGGCTGGAGATATTGAGTCCGAGTGGACCATGTTCTCCACCGCCATTGTCGAAGCGGCCGCTCAGAGCTGTGGCCATAAGGTCTCCGGTGCCTGTCGAGGCGGCAATCCCCGAACCCGGTGGTGGACACCGGAAGTAAGGGATGCCGTCAAGCTGAAGAAGGAGTCCTATCAGGCCGGTTTGGCTTGTGGGACTCCTGAGGCAGCTGACGGGTACCGAGAGGCCAAGCGGGCTGCAGCCCGGGTGGTTGTGGCAGCAAAAACTCGGGCCTGGGAGGAGTTCAGTGAGTCCATGGAGAAGGACTATCGGCTGGCCTCGAAGAGATTCTGGAAAACCATCCGGCGCCTCAGGAGAGGGAAACAGTGCCCTACCAACGCTGTTTACAGTAGAGGTGGGCAGCTGTTGAGCTCAACTGAGGATGTCGTCGGGCGGTGGAAGGAGTACTTCGAGGATCTCCTCAATCCCGCTGTCACGTCTTCCATTGAGGAAGCAGAGGATGAGGGCTCAGAGGTGGACTCGTCCATCACCCGGGCTGAAGTCACAGAGGTGGTCAAGAAACTCCTCGGTGGCAAGGCACCGGGGGTGGATGAGATCCGCCCTGAGTACCTCAAGTCTCTGGATGTTGTGGGGCTGTCTTGGTTGACACGCCTGTGCAACATGGCGTGGCGGTCGGGGACAGTGCCTCTGGGATGGCAGACCTTTTTAAGAAGGGGGACCGGAGGGTGTGTTCCAACTATAAGGGGATCACACTTCTCAGCCTCCCCGGGAAAGTCTATGCCAGGGTTCTGGAGAGGAGAATAGGGCCGATAGTAGAACCTCGGATTCAGGAGGAACAGTGTGGTTTTTGTCCGGGCCGTGGAACACTGGACCAGCTCTATACCCTCTACGGGGTGTTGGAGGGTTCATGGGAGTTTGCCCAACCAATCCACATGTGTTTTGTGGATTTGGAGAAGGCATTCGACTGTGTCCCTCGCAACATCTTGTGGAGGGTGCTTCGGGAATATGGGGTCCTGGGTCCTTTGCTAAGGGCTGTCAGGTCCCTGTACGACCGAAGCAGGAGCTTGGTCCGCATTGCCGGCAGTAAGTCAGACTTGTTCCCAGTGCATGTTGGACTCTGGCAGGGCTGCCCTTTGTCGCCGGTTCTGTTTGTAATTTTTATGGACAGAATTTCTAGGCGCAGCCAGGGGCCGGAGGGTGTCAGGTTTGGGGACCACACAATTTCATCTCTGCTCTTTGCAGAAGATGTTGTTGTGTTGGCCCCTTCTAACCAGGACTTTCAGCATGCACTGGGACGGTTTGCAGCCGAGTGTGAAGCGGTGGGGATGAAAATCAGCACCTCCAAATCCGAGGCCATGGTCCTCAGTCGGAAAAGGATGGCTTGCCCACTTCAGGTTGGTGGAGAGTGCCTGCCTCAAGTGGAGGAGTTTAAGTATCTAGGGGTCTTGTTCATGAGTGAGGGAAGGATGGAACGGGAGATTGACAGACGGATCGGTGCAACTTCTGCAGTAATGCAGTCGATGTATCGGTCTGTCGTGGTGAAGAAAGAGCTGAGCCGCAAGGCGAAGTTCTCGATTTACCAGTGAATCTACGTTCCTACTCTCACCTATGGTCATGAGCTTTGGGTCATGACCGAAAGGACAAGATCCCGGATACAGGCAGCCGAAATGAGCTTTCTCCGCAGGGTGGCTGGGCGATCCCTTAGAGATAGGGTGAGAAGCTCGGTCACCCGGGAGGAGCTCAGAGTAGAGCCGCTGCTCCTCCACATCGAGAGGGGTCAGCTGAGGTGGCTTGGGCATCTGTTTCGGATGCCTCTGAAACGCCTTCCTGGGAAGGTGTTCCGGTCCCGTCCCACCGGGAGGAGACCCCGGGGAAGACCTAGGACACGCTGGAGGGACTATGTCTCCCGGCTGGCCTGGGAACGCCTCGGTGTCTCTCCGGAAGAGCTAGAGGAAGTGTCTGGGGAGAGGGAAGTCTGGGCATCCCTGCTTAGACTGCTGCCCCTGCGACACAGCCCCGGATAAGCGGAAGAAGATGGATGGATGGTGTCTTTTATTGTGTTCTGTCTATAAACAGCCAGATTAGTAGTAGTAGTACTAATGGTGTGTTTTAATGTGTTCTGTTGGACTTACAGTTAGACTTTTAATATTAGTACTGTTATGTTTTTATGTGATCTTTTGGACCCACAGACAATTAGTAAAGGCATAGTAGAGGTGGTTTAATGTGTTTTAAAGTGTTCTGCTCGATTGACAGATGTTTCCTCTCTTCTCTGTAATGTGATTCTCTTTATTACCACCAGAGTGCAGCATAACGTATGTAATAGAAGAGCCTCACTAACGTTTTGGAATCTCCATCCATTTTCATGTCCTTCTGTCCTTTTCAGATTATCCCCTGTAAGTCAAAAGATTTCTAGTAATTTCACTGAAACCTTACTCTCTACCTGGGACAGACACACCAGAGAGACTTTCTAGTACATTACACTAATATATTCATCATTCATTCATTTTACATCCAATCAATTATTCATTCATCCTGTTGTTTACATGGCATGTGATGAATATATTTAATCTGATTCAGAGGGGTGGAAGTGGATTTTTAACTGTTTTATATTTTATTCCAAGAAGTCAACAGATAAATATAAAATATGAATTGAATAAGTAAAGAGGTTATAAAATTGCATTACAAGTATCAAAGATGGCAGTACTCCAGCAAAGCTGCAAGATTCAGGAGAGATGCAGAGGAATGAACTAGAGTCTGTTCTAAGAATGCATCTTTGTTATAACCAAAATAAGGATTTGGGGGATGTTTTACAATTATTGGTGATTTTGACATCCACTTAGCCCACTACGTTATCACTGGGCACATTCCCATCTATGCTTTCCTTGGCGCCTTCAAGTAGTATCTGTTTAAATCATCTGTCAGGCCTAAACAACTAAATCATTGCATATTTTCTAGGACAGAAATAGAGAGTGTGTAAATAGAACTGCAGCAACAAATAGAATTCAAATTACAGTATATTACTTTATATAAGGCACATACATGACATATATGGTACATAAGAGATACATCTGAATGGATATACCAAATGATGAAGATTCATCCAATGGTGAGTAAATATAGAATTAATATAGAATTGTGTTAACACCGCAATTAGAAGATTAATATATTAATCTATCAATACTAATCCTGAATGATAAATTTGACCTTTTAATCGCATTTTATTCCAATATTTGGCTAGATGTAAAACCCTGAAAGCCAGCCCTTATCTCAAACTGGCGTTTACCTTTGTTCAGGATTCCACACACTGGCTACAGATTGAACCCTTGTCCAATAAGTGAAAATATTCAGGTAAAATAATTCAGTTTAAAATGTAATTATACTTGCTGGTGGATTCAATGTGTAAGTCATTTTGAATGACCTGTATTATCGTTGGGATTAGTCTTCTCATCAGGCTTGGAATTCCGTCATTTTAGGTGCAAGGTAATTTGACACAAAAACGTTTTTTTGCCAGGGCACAAAGGCCATTGGGAGAAATAAGAGGATTTGGAGCTTTCAAATAAACATCTTGAATTGTTAAGAAAAAGACATGCATGACATGAAAACAAATACATTATTCACTTTTAAATATCACATTTTGAATAATAACTTATTATAACCGATATGTTTGTTTCACATAAAAAGTTTAATTATCATGTTTTAATCCTTGAAATTACATCTACTCCTCCCTCAAACTTTTCATAGATTCTGGAAACTGTTTTATTTCAGAAGATTTAGGTGGGATTGTTCACATGAAGACAACAAACAAGCTAGAGTATTGACAGTTAACACAATGCTTAACATCATGCCAAGTGTTGCGTGGTCCTCTCCATTCATCCAACCTTCCTACTTGTTACATGGGAAAACTGCAGTACTTTAAATCCTTATAGGTGTTACTGCTTCCCTCTTGCGATGTTGTCAGCCATTCTGGTGTCCCACATTTGATGTGTGTGTTCACTACTGTCTGTGTTGTACACTCCTATGACCCCGATGTCCCAAAGTCAAGTGTCCCTTTTCCTATGAGTCAGTCCAGATGGTTACCTCTCCTTCATAGATTTCAGCTCCTCTGGTTGTGATGCTGTGATGCTGCTTGTGATGCTCAACTAAAGGATTATTAGGAACACCATACTAATACTGTGTTTGACCCCCTTTCGCATTCAGAACTGACTTAATTCTACATGGCATTGAATCAACAAGGTGCTGAAAGCATTCTTTAGAAATGTTGGCCCATATTGATTGGATAGCATCTTGCAGTTGATGGAGATTTGTGGGATGCACATCCAGGGCACGAAGCTCCCGTTCCACCACATCCCAAATATGCTCTATTGGGTTGAGATCTGGTGATTGTGGGGGCCATTTCAGTACAGTGAACTCATTGTCATGTTCAAGAAACCAATTTGAAATGATTCAAGCTTTGTGACATGGTGCATTATCCTGCTGGAAGTAGCCATCAGAGGATGGGTACATGGTGGTCATAAAGGGATGGACATGGTCAGAAACAATGCTCAGGTAGTCCGTGGCATTTAAATGATGCCCAATTGGCACTAAGGGGCCTAAAGTGTGCCAAGAAAACATCCCCCACACCATTACACCACCACCACCAGCCTGCACAGTGGTAACAAGGCATGATGGATCCATGTTCTCATTCTGTTTACACCAAATTCTGACTCTACCATCTGAATGTCTCAACAGAAATCTAGACTCATCAGACCAGGCAACATTCTTCCAGTCTTCAACTGTCCAATTTTGGTGAGCTTGTGCAAATTGTAGCCTCTTTTTTCTATTTGTAGTGGAGATGAGTGGTACCCGGTGGGGTCTTCTGCTGTTGTAGCCCATCCGCCTCAAGATTGTGCGTGTTGTGGCTTCACAAATGCTTTGCTGCATACCTCGGTTGTAACGAGTGGTTATTTCAGTCAAAGTTGCTCTTCTATCAGCTTGAATCAGTCGGCCCATTCTCCTCTGACCTCTAGCATCAACAAGGCATTTTCGCCCACAGGACTGCCGCATACTGGATGTTTTTACCCTTTCACACCATTCTTTGTAAACCCTAGAAATGGTTGTGCGTGAAAATCCCAGTAACTGAGCAGATTGTGAAATACTCAGACAGGCCCGTCTGGCACCAACAACCATGCCACACCCAAAATTGCTTAAATCACCTTTCTTTCCCATTCTGACATTCAGTTTGGAGTTCAGGAGATTGTCTTGACCAGGACCACACCCCTAAATGCATTGAAGCAACTGCAATGTGATTGGTTGATTAGATAATTGCATTAATGAGAAATTGAACAGGTGTTCCTAATAATCCTTTAGGTGAGTGTATTTCAAGTGTTTATTTATTTTAATTTTGATAATTATAACTGACAACTAATGAAAACCCCAAATTCAGTATCTCAGAAAATTTGAATATTACTTAATACCAATACAAAAAAAATATTTTTAGAAATGTTGGCCAACTGAAAAGTATGAACATGAAAAGTATGAGCAGCGACTGAAATTGATGTGGGCGGGTCTATGACTTTATATGGCCATAAATCCGCATGGGAATATCTGACAGCTACCAAACGAATCATGCCCAATTACATCTCTGCCACAAATGGTCAAGTATAGAATGACCTTATGGGGGCGCTATAAACCTCACCAGTGTTTTGTGTTATTTTGACATCTTAAATGACATCTGCGAGACCGTTGAATGAATTGGCATGCTGTTTGCTGTGAAGGATCTGTAGAGCATTATCTGTAAAAGTCTGTAAAAAAGTTGATCACTCAAACGATGTGGCTGCAATGCGCAATTGAATTTGAAATAGTTGCAAATCTTATATAAGGCTATAAATCCTTAAACGATTTTCCAAGAAAAAGGCTACTTGCTTAACAGATAAACACCAAGGCCAGGAATGAACCCTGAAAGGTATTAACAGCTAGCTCTCATGGGGGCGATACAAAACTCACTGTTTTTAAGAAATTCATCAAAAATCTGCCAAATATGTCAGAGACATAGCATTCTGGAGATGTTAATCACTAAATGAGGTGACTGAGCCAAACATTTTTCAGCTTAACAAGCTAAACCCTGTCCAATGTCAATGGTATTAGGAATTCAACAACAACAATACATATTTGTAATACCATGATTTTCATATATTTGAGAGAATAATTGTATTACATGACCCTTATATATTGTTATTGTTTTCCAAAGAGACGAATCAGCCAGGGAGTGATTGGAGTAATTGTTTTTGTTATAAGTAGGCTGTATAACAATTATCTATACAGTCTTTGTGCAAGACTACTCTTTAGTTACATTAATAAATGTTCTGTTGTCCACATTAGTTCAGCAAAAATGTAATGGCTGAGGTAAAAGCTGCATTCTGCTGTTTAAAAAGCGTAATGATTAAAGACAGTCTGCCACATAGTAAACCAGGGATTGAAACCTGCCAGCGACAGCAATCTTCATCCCTTCTAATCGGCTGAACTAGGATTGCATGGTTCCTTTTCTGGTTTTAAGGTCTTTTTGTTTTGTTTTGATTTCCTGTTATTTGAATGGACATCCTGACTACTAGTGGCATTGGGCATTTTTAAATAGCAAAACATTTCTCTAGTGTGAGAATGCAGTGAGATGCTTCCTGTGCCCTGCTTGGCCCCCTGAAACACTGCTTACAGCTTTAATATTGTTTTGTTTTGTTTACTTATATTACTAATTAGCTTAGTTTGTACAGTTTGTCAACATTAGTATCAATTTCAGACCATATGTCATTTTATGGATGAGCATTTAATGGGGAGACGACCACTACTAGTGTGGCCATCTGCAGAAGTGCAGCAATGGTGAGGTTCAGGGTCAGCATGAAGGATAGACGTTTATCCTGTTGGTGAGTGTATCTACTGTAGCAAGATACAAGGAAAAATCCATAGAATTTATATATAATCAATAAACACTCTCCAGGATACTAGCTTTGGACACCATTATAATTTCTAATGCTGTCAATGAAAATGTATTCCAATTCTGAATGTAATTTTCTGTTTACACATCTAGCTTTTATTGTATGACCAGATCGTATTAGTGGAGGTTTGGGATATTCAGACTTGAAAATATTTTTACCCTTATTTGTTTGAAATCTTGTGTTAAATTGCCAAGCTCATAGATCTGGCCATGCAGCTGCATTTTGTTGCAGTTAACTTACTTTACAGTAACTGGCTTGAGAATGAATGTTACAAAGGTTGGCTAGCTGCCTGACTTAATGTGTGGTGGCCTACTGTTAGCTAGTACAACAGCCACACTAGATCGCTGATTAGAAGCTGGGAATTGCTAACAAACTTCAAATATGCTTCCTATAAATGAATGCATATACCACACCCCCTTGTGCCTTACTGCTTACATAACATACCTATTGGACTAATTAATCAATGTGATGACAAACAAATAGGTCTAAACTGAATATCAATATAACTGTGTAGTGCAATTATGCTTTTGTTATTATGTTTAATCAAAACTCTGACCTGATCAAAGGAAAATCAGTGGTTTGAATCCATTTCTTCATTCTGAATGATCAATGTAATTGACTGTATTGCAGCATCGAACCATACATCCTGCTGGCTGGCTTCTGACACTACTAAGCCTGTTTGGTGTTGTTCGGCCCAAGGATGGGAGAACCAATGCTGTGGGAAGCAGTGTGGGAGGACCAGCTAGGGGCACTCGTTTTCAGTGTAAATCAAAGGAGGATCTCCTGCCTCAGACTGAGCAGGAGTCTGATGAGAGAAAGAATGTCAAGGTGAGAACATAGATTGGGAGTGATGTGGATATTTTAGGATGTCTTCAGTTTCTACAAGTTGTTCTGAGGACATTAAATTGTCCATACTGTATGCATTAAATCATCAATCGTACTGCAGTCCTAAATAGCTATATTGAAATTTCTTTAAAGAATATGTAATTGACTGTATTGTCTTTTAAGACCAAGAGGACAAAGAGAAACAAAGTTTCCCTTATGGCTCAGCTCTCTTTTCGTCACAATGGTGCGGTAAAGCGAATGCAATACCGCCCCCGCTGCTCCGATTCTCCGGCTCCATTGTCCCCTCACTCGCGAACAAGTCCCCGAAATACATGAACTCCTTTACTTGGGGTAACGCCTAATTCTCTACCCGGAGTTGGCACTCCATCGGTTTCCTGCTGAGAACCATGGCCTCAGATTTAGAAGTGCTAATCCTCATCCCAACCGCTTCGTACTCGGCTGCGAACCGGTCCAGTGAGTGCTGAAGGTCACAGACCGTTGATGCCATCAGGACCACATCATCCGCAAAAAGCAGCGATGAGATCCCCAGCCCACCGAACTGCAACTCCTCCCCACCCCGACTACGCCTCGATATCCTGTCCATAAAATTTACAAACAGGATTGGTGACAAAGCGCAGCCCTGGCGGAGGCCAACCCCCACCTGGAATGAGTCCGATTTACTACCGAGAACTCGAACACAGCTCTCACTTTGAACGTACAGGGATTGGATAGCCCTCAGAAGGGACCCCATACTCCTCACCCCATACTCCCGCAGCACCTCCCACAGTATCTCCCGGGGGACCCGGTCATACGCCTTCTCCAGATCTACAAAACACATGTAGACTGGATGGGCATATTCCCAGGCCCCCTCCAGGATCCTTGCAAGAGTAAAGAGCTGGTCGGTTGTTCCGCGACCAGGACGGAATCCGCATTGTTCCTCTTCAATCTGAGGTTCGACTGTTCATGTTTGTGCAAAAATATATTATCTTCTGCAGGCAATGGAAGCAGTTCTAACCTCATTTGTAAATCATGTTTAATATGTTGTACATGAACACATTTTCAATCAAATTAGATACAAGCCCTTGATTTTGCAAATCATCTACATTGTACTTGTACCACTAGGGTGGCAGGATATCTAAGGCAGTTAAAACGAATTGCTCCTAAGTCTTTGCTAAAGGAGATGTGTTCAGTCATATTTACCTGGTAAAATAAGAGTTAAAATGATTAAATTAGTAGAAGAAAAACTGTTCCACCACCAGCTTTTATGTGTCCTATTGATTTTCATGTATTAGTATGACACTAGAAAATTCACATGACATTATGTTAGATTGTTTTTCTTTGTGGAGCTTTGGCTGTAGAGACCAGCTACCTACAATATCTCTGTCCCAAAGGCGATGAAGACACTACTTGCGAGGATGTCAGAGAGCATACAATGTGTGTCCGAGTCCAGCCTGGAGCTCATCATGCATGCAGTTGACCGTTTTGTCAGAATGCACGGGCCTGCGCCTCTAGTATCAACCAAGAGGATGAGCAATGATGTTCAGATTTGCAAGAGGGCCAAAAAGACATTTTCAAGATGCTCTTCAAGCTCCTCTTCTAATGGGTAAGTTAATTAATTCTGTATGTATGAGTGTATTTCTTCTAATTATTCAGAAATCAATTTGGTCGAAATACATTTTGATATGTGGATAATATGTAATGACAAATTTTACTGATTGATTACTGAATGATGTGTTAATGTGACTGAAGTGTCTATTGCAAAAACAAACTGATTGCCATATCATCTGCTTTGTATTCTTAAAGGTCTCAGACAGGGTTACCAAGGACTCAGGGAGACAGTGAGTTTAAATCATCTGAGCCACTCCGTTACCTTTTTGGAATCACTGCGGACAGGCTCCTTAATGGTGTTAAGGATTCCATCGGAAAGTTGCTAAGCAATTTCCCAGGCATCCGAAGAGACCAGGTACACACAGAAACTCTATTCCGAGTTATTGTTGGAGATGTGTCCAAGAAAGTAAACTCCATTATATCTGTCATCATCCAAACTCCCAGGTCTACTGGCCAAGAGGACCCTATTATTTTTGCCAGTTGTGGACTCTCCAATGTCAAGGACATTGAGGAGATGGTGTCTGGTACCTCCATTGTACTTCAGATGTTCATTAATGGACAGAGCCAAGGGGAGCAGAATGTTGTTTTTAAACATGATAATGTTGAGAAGGATAGATCAGATTTAACAGGACAGGTCATGACAGCCCTTACTGACACTGCTTCGATCTGCAGCGACACAGAGAGGAAGAAGGATGGGGAGAAGGACAACTCTCAGAAACCAGATTTGCTGTGTGTTGTTTCTGACATTACTAAGGCATTAGCATCTCCTAAGAGTTCTGAAGAAAAGCTCAGAATCTAGCATTTGTCTGTCAGCACAGAATATGGACAAGTTACTCACTGAGGAGTGTCAGACCAAGGCCACTAACTCGATCTGGGCCATTTTAAGAAGATTCTGCTATTACCTGACTTGTTTTTCTATATCTATGCCATCTACGTCAACACCTAGCAGAATAGAGATTGTAAACTTTTGGGACACTGATGCCAGTGAGTTCATCAGATCATTCCAGCTGTCCAGCACAGAGAGCCCAAGTCCTTATTGACAGAGCTGAAGAGATTTCCAACAAGGTTCTGGTCTTGTCTATGTCTGAGTTGATGAAAGAAGGCTTATTGTCTGTTGGAGGGAGTCACTCTGAAGTGTTTTTGGTAGCCTCTAAAATTGGCCGGCAACAACCAGTCCTAGCCAATGTTGCTGAAGTTGCCAAACACCACCAATCTGTTAGCAGAATACCTACTGCCATTATGTCAGGCACTGAACATGAAACAAGGCAGACCAGCATGGAGAGTTATTCTAAAGCCTTTGTTAGACAAATTCTAATGTCTATCCAGAGTGAAAGCAGCAGAGGGCCTATTGACTTACTCCATTGTGAGCTCCATGTTGAAGGATTTTGATGCCAGGGACAGTAATGTTGGCTTGGGGACACACCGGGCTTCTTCTTCAAAGTCGTCCCACTCCATCACCTCTGCCAAATCCAGAGCTTCCCAGAGTGATGATTTTCGAAAATCTTTACCAGGCGCTCCGATCCCAAATGAGTGGCCTTTTAGTAGTGATTTCCCTATCATTAGGAGTTCTGTCATTGATGTGGGTAAGTCCTCAATGCTTCCAAAGGCCGGTAAAAAGGAAAAGAAGATATCAGCTTTCTTCTCTCGGTTTCGACTACCCTCAAAGGTACAAATGTCACAAACAATGCTAATTATGAAGATTGTTTTGATTTATTAATAAGTGTGATGTTAAACCCTAATACCATACCTTTTCTGTGCAATTCCACCCACTCTGGAAATAACTGCTATATAGAATTTAAAGAATGTCAACCTGAATGACTACTGGGCTTCAAGAACTTCCCCGAACCAGACCCCTGCTGTCAGTAAAATAGGTACGTCAACACTAAAATCTATTTGTTGTCCCTTACATCACATACTTAACAATAATATAAATGCTACATTTTACTGAATTACACAAACTAAATGAGGAAGGTTTAATATCTAAAGGAAATAGACTCCATTAGAGTTAATGATCTTAATTATTTTTCAGCAGTTGTCAACAATCACCATACTGGCCAAACAGAAACTCCACAATGAAGAGGCCATGGAAGCAGTCATCCTTTTCAGGGGCATTTTCAGATATAAGAAATGCCCTATCCAGTCTCTTTACATCCTGTTTTAAAGGGGGGTCTTCCTAATCTTTATTTCAAAATATTTGAAATGTGTAATTCTTAATGTTGTTTTTCATGATACAATTTTAGTAGTTAATAGTATGGTAATTATATTACCTGAACA
Organism: Esox lucius; assembly: GCF_011004845.1. Classification (NCBI taxonomy): domain Eukaryota; kingdom Metazoa; phylum Chordata; class Actinopteri; order Esociformes; family Esocidae; genus Esox; species Esox lucius. The sequence continues at coordinate 7,132,937 of NC_047581.1, read as the reverse complement.
TTCAGTGTCTGAAACCACTATAGAACTATAACAATAGTGTTTACTTAGTACTTAGGTTCATGAACAGTTCCTGGCAAGAGGTGTTTCTAAATGTCAAATGTAAGAACAAAGGGTAACACTTTCTGATAAGGGTACAAAACCTAGCATTAACGAATAATGTAGTTCATATGAACAAATTAAGAACAAAGTAATGAACACACCATTTATTATGATAACCCTTACTTTATTAATGATTTATAAACGTATTAACTAACCGTGTGTACTCTATCATTTGTTCATGCCGACAAAGGACATTATCTCAAGTTGTTTTTGCAGGAATGCACAGTTTGTACAGTAATTTGTAATTAGGATATCCGCGGGTCCTTAAAAAGTCTTAAATTAATTTATCTAAATAAAAGTCCTTAAAGTCTTAAATTGTCTTATTTCGTTTTTTCAAAGGTCTTAAAAATAATTTATTACGTTCTGTTAGCACTGTGAATAGGTGATGCAAAAATTGTGTGGTTTGTGAAATCATTTTAGATCTGGTCGTGCACAGAGAGGAATCAAGATTTCAGTCATATTGTTAGATGTCAGCAAGACGTATGACGGTTTGTTGCTTTGCTCCCAACACCGTTGTTCATGAAGTAGATAGTTGTTGTCATAGTAATATCAATACTCTGGCAAAGCTAGTTTTAGTATGTTGTCTAAAAATTACTTAAAGATGTTGTAAGTTTTGGTTAATTAAATTAAAATAAATGCAATGTAAGGAATACTCAGGAGAGAGAAGTTTTTGTTCAAGTGCAGAGCGCTGCAGGCTTTTATTACCCAGGCTGATATTGAGGTCAGGAGGCAGTCAGATAGTCATACACTGGGAAAACAGGTAGATCGAGCAAAGGTACCGGCAGGAATCAGGCAAAAAACGGGGTCTTGGCAATGTAGGCAGTAACAGGTCGATACACAGGATTTCCAATAACAAAGAGATTATTATAACAGGCTTAGTAGAGTCGTCAAGAAACAAACATACCTCACAAAGGGAAACACAAACTGAACTATATAGGGGGTGTTTAAGGGAATACAGGTGACCACAATCAAATGAACACAAAGAAAGCAAACCAAGCATAGAAATGTACCATTCCAGAACAGAAACATAAAAGAAAACCAAACAAAGAAATATAACATCCTAGAATGTATATGAAACCACATCGAAAACACCAAACCTCATAGACAACTACATGAAATACTGTAGTTGGCTAGGTAAGCAGATTATTTGTATTTCTTATCTGTGTTATTCTTGAAATAATTATTAGGCTAAAGACCTATTTTTATAATTGCATTAAAAATTATAATTATAATTTGAACAAAAGTTAGTACATGACCGAACCAGAGATCACTAGACCTTTTGGCATTGAAATAAGTAAACCATTATGTTCATGATGGGGACACTGATTGTCCACACACTGGAGGGAGATACAGTAGCCTATTTCACTAGCAAGGCATATCAGTGTTACAGTCACGTTCCCCTGTTGTTGCATGCAGATACAAAAGCACCTTAAACAGCTGCTTGTTTTGGTGCTCATCAAAAACTAAAGTATTTGGGTGCCTTACTTCAGTCGAATGGGCTTCCTCATGTATTTTTTGTGGGGGGTGGTGTGAAATTGGTCTTCAATTTAATTCAAAGTGGCATTAAAAAGTAATAAACAGTCTTAAATTTTACTTGCTGAAACATACAGATACCCTGTGTAATATAAACTATTCATAAGATAATAAAAATTGTTAATATGATTACAGTAGGATAAGCATTATTAAGTTACGTTAGATAATGATAGTTTAACATCATTCATTTATATTAACTAATGGTGAAGTATCAGTTATTAATGTTTTATAGCTGCTGTATGGGTCATTATTCATTGTTAATGCTGAGTAATTCATAACTTTAAGGGGACACAACATAATTACCTAATAGTTAAGTATCAGTTATTAATGGTTTATAGCTACTGTACCAAGGGATCATTAGATAGTCATTTGTGGAAGATGGAAAATGTTCGCCATTTATTAAAACAAAAACTTCTCAGTTGTTCGTATAACATTTGATTATTTCAAGTTTAATTATATGGATCCACGCGAACAATCGCTACAACATTGACAGAGAATGAGTACAGAGACCAGCAGAGTAACATCATGACAGATTTACAGACCAGCAGAGTAACATCATAACAGATTTACAGACCAGCAGAGTAACATCATGACATATTGGTCTGATTATGCATTTCAAGTTTCAAGCCTATATTCCCTTCCAACGGTACAAATGACGGAATTAGCATTTGCAGAATGTACATACAAGGAATAGTAGCCACTATGAAGTAGTCTAAAAATGCAAGGTTGCACTCAGATAGCTCCAAGAGGCACAGAAAATAATAGAATGTTGGTTGCCCAGACAACCCGGTCAAAGGCTGAGATATATCAATCTGGACAGTTACTATATGGGGACTTTAGTTATCTATGCTGTTTTCTAATAAGGAATAGAACTCTGTTCACCTGTAGGATGTAAGTAATAATAACCCCCTGCTGTACAAGAGTTTCCTCCTAGAGAACAGTTTCTTATGGCAGTTTTATGGCACAGGCAGAGGCCTGTTTTTCTTACTGCTAAAAGGACCCAAGGCCCTGCTCAGCCGATCATGCATACAGAGTACAAAACCATTCTAATAAAATAATGACTAAATAATAATAATAATAAATTCATTTTCTACACATTGATAATGCTGAATAATAAATTTTTGTACATGGGGGAAACCACATAATGACCTAATGGTGAAGAATCAGTTATTAATGGTTTATAGCTACCAATGGGGCTTTAGTCATGGTTAAATAGGACATTTAACGTAATGGGTCACAAAATAATTAATACTGAGGGATCAGATAATAATGCTTTGTTCCAGCACACTGGTTACTTAGCTGGCCAAATGAGTATTATTTGCTGTTGTGGATTAGTGCTGTATTACGAGTTACTAATTAATGCTGTAATACTATTAATAACACAATCCTCCCTTCAAGAATTAAAGGATTATCTAAAAGTATATGATGACAATTTGAAAGACAACCACTCTGGACACATGGACATCTCATTTTGGAGGATGAATGAAGAGATGAGTAATGTCTTGTCAGGGGAAATGGAAACTAAGTCATAATGGTAACTAAGTCATATAAACCAAGTCATATTCAAGTAATGAACACCAATCAGTCAAATATTATTTTGTCAAGATGTTTTTACATCAGAGGTTTTCACAAAGTGCTTATTCAGTAATTATGGGTTTGGCCTATGTTACAGGTCTTGATATTGGCACTTTCAAAGTTCCAAGAAAACAGGATATGCTACCTGTCCTTGTCACTACTGATAGCATGAGGCGGTACCTGTAGTCCATTTCAGTGGCACAGGTAGTCCAGCTCTTCCAGGATGGCACATTCATACATGCCGTCACAGGATTTGCTGTGTCACCCAGTAGAGTCTCAAGAGCATGGAGGAGATACCAGGAGATAGGCCGCTATACGAGGAGAGCTGGACAGGGCCGTAGAAGGGCATCAACCCAGCAGCAAGACTGCTATCTGCTCCTTAGTGTGAGGAGCAACAGGAGGAGCACTGCCAGAGCCCTACAAAATGACCTCCAGCAGGCTACTGGTGTGCATGTTTCTGACCAAACTGTCTGAAACAGACTCTATGAGGGAGGCATGAGGGTCAGATGTCCTCTGGTGGGACCTGTGCTCGCAGCCCAGCAACGTCCAGCTCGATTGGCATTTGCCAGAGATCACCAGAATTGGCAGGCCTGCCATTGGTGCCTTGTTCTCTTCACAGATTAGAGCAGGTTCACACTGAGCACATGTGACAGACGTGAAGGAATCTGGAGACGCTGTGGTGAACATTATGCTGCCTGCAACATCATCCAGCATGACCGGTTTAGCAGTGGGTCAGTGATGGTCTGGGGAGGCATATCTTTGGAGGGTCGCACAGACCTCCACGTGCTAGCCAACAATACCCTGACTGTTGTTATGTACCAGGCTGAAATCCTCAGACCTTGCACTGATGCAGTGGGCCCAGGGTTCCTCCTGGTGCAGGACACACTGCAAAAAAAAAAGCCCTACTAGAAAGAAGCCAAATATTCTTAAATATAACCAAATTGTCTCATATTGAGCAAACAAATCTGCCAATGGGGTAAGCTACTTTTGCTTGAAAATAATTCTTAATTAGCATAAATGTCTAGCCACTGAAAGACAGTAATGGGCCTTAAAACTAGACAAAAATGCCAATAGTTTTGCAAGTGTGCTTATTACAAGCAATGAAAAATCTATTACTTAAGATAGACTTAAATTAAATTAGTGTTTTCTCTTGATTGAGCTGACCTTAAGAATTTAGACCTTGATCTAAGATTAATAATTAGTTAAAAGGGCTTATAATAAGAACATTTTTCCCAAAAGCATAAGAAAAATAAGTGACTTTGTCTTAAATTAAGGAACCAGAAGCATTGATATTTTTTGAATTTTTTTTATTTAAACAATGACAAACTATGCAAAGCTTCTTCATTCAAAAGTGTTTCACAACGAAGTCCATCATTCAGGACAAGACTATGTTCTCCACAATCCCAAGGATTGCAGATCAATCTCAAACAGATTTAGAAGTGATTTTCTAATTGTTTAGGGCTTGTTTAATAAATAAATAAATTTCTACATCAAAAAACCTAGTCACATTAACCAGACATCTGTGGGAAAAGATTTTGTATATATTTTTTGCTAATACCAAAATTTTTGCTAATATTCAATAAAGCTACTCCTATACAATTACAGCATGTACAACACATTCCCTTCGTCAATGTGAAAATGACAAAAGCTTATAACCAAAAATAGCCAAACAGAACATGTAATGTATGTATGAATAACTGCAAGTCTCACCGTAAGGACATGGAAAAGAGACTCGCGGCTTGCACCCAGCTTTCTAGGTGGCACGGTGCTGGATGGGAAGAGCAGTGGCAGGGCTCTGAACACAGCTGTTCCACTGGTTTGACAGAAAACACAATACAAGGCAGTATCATAAATAACCACTAATCTAGAGATCTCAAAATATAAACTTGGACAAATCAAGATAGTGACCTCACCTCCATTCAAAGTTTTTGGAGGCTTCATGGCTTTCTTCATGACACCATAAAACTGGACCTTTTTATAGAAGCTATCCCATCTGTCCTTCACCTCAGAGATGTACCGCAAATTGGTTGGTTGAATAATTCTCCAGAGTTCATCCAGGACCTGAAAAATCATTTTAAATACAGATCGAAAGTTCATTCAAACTTCCATTTCCATTGCTATTCATGGTCAAAGCACTTTGATACCTCTAATGTTAAAGGAATATGGAAATGGTGTCAAGATCCCCACACATGCTTACTGGAAAGAGCTTAAAATGTGAGGACTGGGTACAAGGGGAAATCATATACTTACATGATCCACTTCTCTGAAACATGGGTAAGCCTCAAGAACCTTTGTCGGTCTGTCTTGCTCCTTTAAAACATCTGAGATAATGAAGCGTCTTCGAGATTCGAACTCCAGGTCCAGCATATGAGTTATTGCAGCTTTGTGCGGCTTCGTAGACTTGTACATTTCTTGGAGAGTCTTGTAGTGTCTCACCTGGGTTTTCTGGCTGTCCGAGAGGTCATCTGAAGCATACAGAGAGAGAGAAAGAGGGGGAGGGGGGGTATTAGGTTTCCAAATGAAGTTAACAGTAAGGAGGAACTCAGGAAGTAACAGGGTTACTTCAGTCATGCCTGTAACTTGTTATAACATTGCAATATTGAACAATGGAATACTAACAACCTTGGACAGACACTAAAGCTGTTGCATTTCCGCTGGTGGTGTATGTTTTTTTTTTTTCCAAAGACGCATTGATATAGCCAAGTGTATAAAATGTAATACATACTTGCTTCATCACTGCTATTCTGGTGTTGTACTGGGGTGCTGGCTCTATTAGGTAACTGTTCCAGAATAATGGTTGATGCACTGGAATCTCCATCGTAGTCACTGGTTCTAACATCTGCATCCATTTGGCCTTCTGACATTTGAGAGTCTCTTCATTAGCTTTTTAGTAACATGCTCCTGCCGAGTAAAAATAGCAAACATTAAAAAAGGACAAAAGAGACAAATGTTTTCACCATAAACTTTAAAAGCAAGTAATAGTGACAAAAAGCTACTTATCCACTCACTGTCAGATGACCTGTCTTTTATCATTGGGTCGTACTCCACCAATCATTGAGCCGTGGTCTCGACCTCATGTTTGGTGGGGTATCTGGAATCCTCTGTGGCTCTTGCAATTGAAATCATATTAGTCATAGTATTTCTTATGAGTCGGCAGAAGAGCTCCTTGGATAAGGTCACATGCTGGGGCCCCAGACGTTTCTGCTCAAAGTAGGAGTGTCGCACCTGTTCATGCTCACTGTCTGTGAAAACTATGTATTCTGGGTTGGACATACAAACTTCGAAGTGTTGGGCTCCACTTTTGAAAGACTACTGCCTCCAGTGGTTGATGGTTGTATTTCAGCAGCAATCTCCACCTCAAATACATTTACACTTACTTTTCATAGAACATTTCTGACAAAGTGTGTCTTTACTTGCTAGTTAAATGAACATGCATTATCTTCTAGAGGACACCCCTGTGCAATATCATAAAAATGTTAAACAGTATAAATCCTGTCCATTTAATAAAATTGTATTTGTTTCTAGCCAAAGCCCAAAACGAATGAATCTTGTTGCAGCTGGTTCTTAAATATTGACCATTCATTTGTGTTTGATTGGTCAAACATTTCTGATTTTCAAATGAATGAGCAACATTCTGCTTTGGCTTTGGCTAAAAATAAATATAAATGTTATTAAATGTACTGGATTTGTAATTACTTAACATTACGTGATATTGCACAGGAGAGTACACAGTTTTCTTATACTGGAATAGACACACAACTTGATCTTTATTCACAACAAGCCATATAGCCCCCCGCCTCAGAAAATGTTTGGACCGGGAAACAGATCTCTGATGTCATTCATGTGTGAAGGCAGTAAGTCTTCTCCAATATTAGCAGCTGGAACATAGAGAAATTACAGTTAGTGACCAGACACTGAGCTCATCACTGAATTCATTCAGCCTTGTATACATAACAGCTGAGAATATTTTACCAAATCATTTTTACATTGCGGTTTGTGACACTTAATATACAATTAGAATAGTGCAGACGTTCATTCTACAGGCTACTAATAGTACTATTCTGTTTTAAGAGTGCTGGGTGATTTTGAAAGCATCTAAAATATTAATATTCCAGCTTTGCAAATTGTACGAGTACGAGTGAAAGTGAAGCCTTGCTAAACAATTTTTCATAATAAACCCTTTAAAATATGACGGAAAATGAAAGATGCGTTTAAACTAATTATTATTAAAGCCTATTGAGCCAACATACATAAAAAGTAAAAAAGTGTAGGCTATAAAAAAAATTGTCTATAGTAGGCCATAAAACGATCCCCGCCCTCTAACTTGCCAAGCAAGGTTAGCTTAGCTACTTAAAATATAATGTTAACATAACGCTAAAAGGACATATAACCAACATGTAACATACCACTGAGTGTGGCAATTGCAACATCGTCCAGTTTATTCATTACTTGACTTCAATTATGTCCACAAACTAGAATCCAGGACAATCACAGCAGCAGGTGTTCCTACAGATGTGTTGGCGCTTTTCTCGCTTGAAAAGAATGTTGGCGCCCTCAACACATTTAATTAAAACATCTTCTTCAGAGGGATGTAGCCAACCATAATAAACAGCTTAAAAACTACATTCGGAATCAACAGAAGGAGCAAACTGGTAGAATTCCGGGGCTTTAACTTGATCCAACAAACACCCCAAGACATGATGCATATAATTCTAGAAGGCATTGCTCTATTAGAAATAAAGTGTGTGATAAAACAATTAGTTATTTGAGGACATCTAGACATGGCTGTTCTCAATACTGCATTGATTGGATAACATCACCACTTGATGTTAGAGATAAACCAAGCCATATATCCAACAGCAGATTAGCTCCCACTGAAAAGTTGAAGCTGTCCTCATGGCAAATGATTGTTCTATTAAAAATACTGCTCTTTCTGATTGATATAGTTAAAGGTAATGAATACTACACAATCATTCTTGAACTCATAGAGATTGTTGAAATTTTGTTTGCTCCTGTTATTGGTCTACAGACTATTAAAAAATGTAAAACACAAATAGAACAGCATTTAAATCATGTGAAGAACCTTTTCCTTGATAACAACATCACCCCAAAACAACATTGTTTGATTCATGCCCCATCCCAGATTAAACTACTGGGACCAATGGTCTGTCACATGTGCATGAGATTCAAATCAAAACATAGATTTTTCCAAAAGAAAAATATTTAATAAGGCATAATCAAATGTATGAATGTTGTCAGAATGTAAGTTGTTCTGAAGACCCCATTTTTTGAAATGAGTGTACATTGGGACCAACACTGGAAATAAGCAACATGTCATATTTAAAAAGAAAATATGGGCCTTCCTTGGAAATGACAAAGTAAACCATGCATTGTCTTTTAAATGGATTAATCTAAATGGCAACATTTATCATTATATTGAGTTCCAGCAGCACAATACTATTTGTTATGACAGATTACATGGCATATAAAATAGAGATTCCAAAAATGGCACAAGCAACTTGAACTGATATCTGCTGATGGACTTGTAGATTTCACTCCATATTATAGTTTTACTCACAAGGACATAGCTTTTGTCCCCATTAAATATTACCTGGGAGATGTTATTGGACTACATAAAGCCTCATCTGATGCATTGTAAAAGCTACACTCTTCCATGTGGTGCACTCTGGTGGACAAACTGTTTGATTGAAATGTTGTTTCTTGACTTCAAGGTATGCATCTTTGACACGTTTGCCTCAGAATGTTTTGTTACTTATTGGCGAACAAGAGCTTATAGATGAGTGCTACCCCTGCTGGCTCATGCAGGATTTTCTATCATCATGCAGTGAAAATAACCTAAATCTAACAAAATACTAAAATAGTTGATCAGCTTTTTAAAAAGCCTCCTTAGAAGATCTGAACTGAAAACACTGCAAGAGTGAGTGAGTGAGTGAGAGAGAGCCTCAAACTAAAACCATACAATTTCTTTGAAGTAATAACAGCTTTTATGTTAGTATCCTGCTGCAGCATTGATCCACATGCATCGTTTCAGAATGCAACCTAATTTCTAAAAAACAGTTGGTATTTAGATCAGAAAATGTGTTCAGAAATGAATATGAGCTCTGCTATCTGTTGTCAGCCGGAGAAACATTTTGGGTCAAGGGTCATGTTAAAATGTAATTTTCAGGTCTTTTGTTTGTGAACCATGCAGTTTTTGTTCAGCACGGTCAACTGAAGTTTGCTGTGTGTGCTGTGTAGACCAGACTGTGGTTCCCTGAGTCTTACAGGACATTGAAAAGAAATAAAAATAGATGAATTATCAGATTGGCGTCATTTCATAAAATTCTTACATTGAGAAGTTGTGTAAGTGGTCTTACTCTTAAAATAAAAGGAAAACGATCTTGATCCCCTGCTGGGTTATTATGCAAACCATTGTTGTAGCTTGTCACTGGTTAAATCTAGCTCAATATTAGCTGGAGTATCTTATTAAGACAAAGTAAGATATGTTTTTTTAAAATGAGATTACTTTTCTAATGTGAAATATGCTTGACAATATACTTTTCTTTGCAGACCAAACATAAGACTAATATTCCAGAAAAAAAGGCTATTTTACTTTCTTGAAATTCCTTTTTTGCAGTGATTCCTATGGTATCTGCAAAAAAACAGGAGGCGGAGGCCAGAGCCCTAGAAAAGGATATGTAAAGTGTATACACAAATGTTCTCTACATTACCTTTGAAATAAGATACAACGCAATGTAGGTGATTATTCAAAAGTAATGTCATGAGCGCTGGTATTGATACCGCTTATAGTACAGTGGCCAACAAACAACTTAAGCAAACATTGTACTAGCAGAATATATTTGCATGCTTTCATATTGTATTTGATTTTTATTTCTCATTCCCTATGTTCTGTTGCCATACTGGCTGGGATATATAGGACATCTAATTAGGGGTGGGAAAATGGATTCTTAAAATGCATCACAGCTCTTTCTTGTTTACCATCGTAAAGTGTAAAGACGTATAACAAGAGAGGTACAGTTGCGCTCAAAAGTTTGCATACTATAGTTTGGTAATATACAGCTACGGAAAAAATTAAGAGACCACTGCACCTTTTTCTTTCCTTTCCAAAAAAGTTGGGGAAGGAAAGTCTACATACCCTTAGTTCTGTATACTGTGTTTTGCCCACTTTAGCATCAATGACAGCGTGCAGTCTTTTGTAATAGTTGTTTATGAGGCCCCACATTCTTGCAGGTGGTATAGTTGCCCATTTGACTTGGCAAAATGCTTTGTTCATGCAAGACGTTGCTGGTCATGCAACATTTTGCACAAACCACATGTTTGAGATCTCCCCAGAGTGGCTTGATGATATTAAGGTCAGGATACTGTGATGGCCACTCCAGAACCTTCATCTTTTTCTGCTGCAACCACTGAAGGGTCAACTTGGCCTTGTGCTTAGGGTCATTGTCGTGCTGGAAAGTCTAAGAGCGTCCCATGCGCAGCTTTCATGCAGAAGAAAGCAAATTGTCTGCCAGCATTTTCTGATAACATGCTGCATTCATTTTGCCATACATTTTCACAAGATTCCCTGTGCCTTTAGAGCTCACACACCCCAAATATCAGTGAGCAACACCATGCTTAACAGTGGTGATGGTATTCTGTTCACTATAGGCATTGTTGACCCCTCTCCAAACATAGCACTTATGGTTGGGACCATAAAGCTCTATTTTGGTCTCGTCGCTCCAAATTACAGTTTGCCAGAAGCTGGGAGGCGTGTCAAGACTAGACTGTTAACTATCTTAACTTATATATTTCAATGATGGCTTTTATTGTGAAAAAGAACATCGGAGTAAGCACTGCTAGTATAATATCCTGCTGCTAGAAGAACGGTAAAGAAGCGATGAATGGCCAAGTGAAATGTCGAGAGAATCGAAGGGTTTGTCTATCCTTAACAAATCCTAATATCCACCAGAACTGTTTTATTTTAGGCTGCCTATTACATAGCTACGTAGGGTTGTAGCCAGCTATGTTTTTGTCTGTCCTGAACCTCAGGCGTAAGGCATTCTGACTGTTACGGGAGGTGAACACGGGACCTGTTGTTCCAGAGCCAGCATCTCTAACCACTATGCTATTTAACAAGGGGTGGGCAACTAGTAAGTCAGTTAGAGACATTCACTCTTCTAGGCTGGCTCCGCTTAAAAAACTAAAAACCAAGCCTAGTTCAGCCGGCCCGCATTAAAAACTGTCCATCTCAAGATTCGAATACAGTTCACCAACAAGAAAGACTGTATCACTAACCACTACACCACAGAGCAGTACATCTGTTGGGTGTCAATATAGCCTCTTTTGTCACTGGCCTTTTTAATAGTTAATTGGCCATTCATGAATGACATTGATACAGTTAAACTGACTAACGTGTCTTACTTAGTTTACCTCCACCACAAATAGCGTCTATGTATTCCGTTCGCCACTGGCTGTTTTAACAGCGTATTAGCCAGTAATAAGCTTTACCGGTATCTACTACTTACTGGAATAGTCATAAGAATTGAGCAATTGTTAGTGAGACTGAACTTTACACTGCCAAAGCTATTTCATTTCATGGCATATAACATACTTTTTTCTTTCATTCCTGAATGACATTGATACAATAACTATCAATAAAAGTGACAATATCTAACTTTTTCATGAAGTGCAAAGATGACAGAAATGTGGAATCTACCAGAAATAGTCACAATACTTTATAACCGTAAACAGTTTTCGTTCATGCTTAGCCTACCACAACATAGTAACTGAATGTTGTAGCCAGACAGGTTTTTGTCTATCCTGACCCAAAAAGCATGCCGGATGCATACTTCGAAAATACACAAGAAATGGGCGCAATATAACAGTAAACAGTTTTATTGTGGCCCGCAATTAAAATGTATGAATGTAATTGTTCTCACTAGATTCGAACTTGGGTTTTCCACGGAAGAGGCACAATCTTTAACCACTACGCCACAACACTACGTTTCATCATTCGCTACACACCAATGATCATTGTGTTAAAATGATTTACGTTTCTTAAGTTTACCTACACCACAAATAGTGTCTATGAACTGTATGGCTTTTGCCCCTGGCTGTTTTAACAGCTTATTAGCCAGGAATATGCTTACTAGTATCTACTAACTTCCTAGGAATAGTTATAAGAATTGAGCAATTGCTAGCGAGACCGGAGATAAACTTTTCCATGCCAGAAATAGTCGCAATATAACCCTATACAGTTTTAGTTAAGGCTTACTATAACGTAACTACTGAATGTTCCGGCTAAGTGTTTGTCTATCTTGACCAAAAACGCATGCACGGATGCGTACTTCGAAAAACCAACAGAAACAGTCAAAATATAACCATAAACGGTTTTATTTTAGGCTTACTATAATGTAGATACTTAAGGTTACAGCCAGTTTTCGTCTTTATGGAATAATTCATAATGTATACTTCGTTTTGACTGCGAGGAGATACAAACGCGGGACCTATAGTTTGCAGGTCCACTTCTCTAACCACTACGCTATTTAACAAGGTCATTCACACACTCAGTCAGTAAGAGACATTCGCTCTTCTTAGCCGGCTCCGAAAAAATTAAGAGACCACTTTTTTACAACTGCACCAAAAGTTGGAAAGGAAGGTTCTGAGTGAGGAACAGAAGGGTTAAAATTAAGAGACCACTGCAAATTGAACGCTTCTCTTCCTCACTCAAAACCTTCCTTTCCAACTTTTGATGCAGTTGTAAAAAAGTGGTCTCTTAATTTTTTCGGGTGCTGTACAAGAATTCACTGTTTTTGTTTGTTACAATTAGATTCCCTACATTGACTGGGAGGCCTGTGGCCATCTAGTTGAACTCACTGGAGTAGTTGATCCTGTCATCCAGAATCATCTGAACAGATGGACCACCTAGAAGCGACCATTGGCCAGCTGTTGCAGTCAGTTTCCTTTGGCACTGCTATTTAGGACTAGTTCAATGCAGTACAGTTGGTTCAAGTAATGATGGGTAACTGAGGAATATAATAAAAATGTTATGGTCAAACTATTGTTGATTGTAATTGTATCCTAATAAAAAGAATTCTGCACATCTACATATTAGGCTTATGTTACCAACAGAAAATGTAATAATACATATTTTACTTTGGACTACCTAATATTGGCCTATACTACAAGCAATAGTAACCATGTTGTACCCCACCACGCATTCTGGCCAAGCGTTATAGCGTGACAATGAAAGAATTAACAGACGCTGATTCAGTCTCCCATTCAGATTCCATTGGGTGGAGGATAATAAATATATACATTGGATAAAAAGTCTAAACACCCCTTTTAAAATGCCAGTTTCTTGTGATGTAAAAGAATGAGACAAAGATAAATCATGTCAGAACTTTTTCCACCTTTAATGTGACCCATAATGTGAACAATTCAATTGAAAAAACAAAAATCTTTGAGGGGGACAAATAAAAACTCACAATAACCTGGTTGCATAAGTGTGCACACCCTCTTATAACTGGGCATGTTGATGTGTTCAGAATGAACCAATCACATTCAAACTCATGTTAAATAGAAGTCATTACACACCTGCCATCATTTAAAGTGACCAGATTAATCACAAATAAAGTTCAGCTGTTCTAGTAGGTTTTTCCTGACATCTTCTTAGTTGCATCTCAGGGCAAAAGCCATGGTCCACAGATAGGAAAAATCTGAATAAATTAGTGGATACAAAAACATACTGAATACAGACCCTTAGATACAGGCGTACAGAGTGAAACAATTCAGCAATTAACACCTTATCATGCTCTGTGGCATGTATAGAAATGCTAAGCATGCACAGCCGACCTTGATTTGGGATCAAGATGGTAAGAGAAAAGGAAATGACTTTAAAATAAAGTGTTCTTTATTGGGGCATGGATGGCAGGAGCTTCAGTCACAAAGACTGCGCAAATGGCTAGTGTTTCAATATATCTATGGGAAAGACATGGAAATTGTGGTCGGAAACACACAATGGATGTAAGGTAAAACAGAATATAAATTATTTCCCAGTTGACTGAGAATGTCAATGCAGAATGTTATTAGACTGTCAGAAAGAACAGTACATCGAGAACATTACAGAGAGGGATTTTAAAGTGGGCTTGCTGGGCATAAACCCTGCATTGCAAAGACCAATGCAGATTTGAGAGTTGGGTGGTACAAAGGCCATGAGAACTGCTTTACAGAGATGTGAAAAAAGTGATATGGTCATATGAGTCACCCTATTCTCAACAAGTGAATGAGTGCATGTGTGGCATACACCAAAACATTTCTATCCTGAGTGGTCTCTTCCAGGATTATAATGCCCCCCATCCACAGGACACGAAGGGTCACTGAATTGTTTGAAGAGTAAGAATGTGAATAATGCAGTAAGTTATGGCCTTCACAGTCACCAGATCTCAACACAATTCAACACCTATGAGACTTTGGACCAACATTTTAGTCAGCGCTTTCCATCACCATTAAAACATCAAATGAGGATTATCTTTTGGAAGAATGATGTTCCATCCCTCCAGTAGAATTCCAGAAACTCAAATCTAAGCCAAGGTGCACTGACGCTGTTCTAGATCTTGGTGACTTAACACCTTACTGAGACACTTTATGTTGGTTTTTCCTAAAATTTGTCAACTGTCTGTATATAAAACCAGTGAACATACAGAGCTATAAAGCACAGTAAAAGCAGAAGGGACAAGTTGGTCTGGTCCAGTTAGAAACCTTAATTTGCGTTCCAGTGCGTAGTATTTCATAACTAGCCCTAATGACCCAGTAGTCGTATGGAGTTTACATGAAGGTGGTAGAGAAAGTCTGCGTAGCTCGCTCCACCGTTGGGACTCTTGTCCTCCACCAGAAGACGCTGTAGAGCCTCTTCACAGCTGTCGCCCTGCTTCACCACTTGCAGCTAAGGTTTGGGACAACACACACAAACACACACACACAGAAAATTTGAAAATGTTTTGAGGTAGAGTTGGTAGGTTGCATTAAGTCCGCCCACCCATGGTCATTCCAGCCCCAAGGTGGTCTGTTTTTCTACAGACTCACCTTGCGGGTGTAGGGTGTCTCTGAGTTCAGGCTGTCAATGAGTCCCCTCACATTGACAGACAGTGTGTTGTCCAGCACAGGCAGCTTAATCTTCATTCAAAGATACAACAAATGTGCATATCAATAGTGGTCCTTTCACCTCTTTCGTTAACAAGGAATTCCTACACTTTCACAAGCAAATTTCAAGTTTCCCTCCCTCTGCACCTTACTCTCTCACCTCCCTCCTCCCCATTGCCTCTCTCACCTCACCTCCCTCCTCCCCATTGCCTCTCTCACCTCACCTCCCTCCTCCCCATTGCCTCTCTCACCTCACCTCCCTCCTCCCCATTGACTCTCTCACCTCACCTTCCTCCTCCCCATTGCCTCTCTCACCTCACCTCCCTCCTCCCCGTTCCCTCTCTCACCTCCCCCTCCCCATTCCCTCTCTCACCTCCCTCCTCCCCATTCCCTCTCTCACCTCCCCATTGCCTCTCTCACCTCCCCCCTCCCCATTCACTCTCTCACCTCCCTCCTCCCCATTCCCTCTCACCTCTTTCACCTCCCCATCCCCATTCCCTCTCTTACTTCCCTCCTCCCCATTCCCTTTCTCACCTCCCTCCTCCCCATTCCCTCTCTCATCTCCATTCTCCCCATTCCCTCTCTCACATCTCTCACCTCCCCCCTCCCCATTCACTCGCTCACCTCCCTCCTCCCCATTCCCTCTCTCACCTCCTCATTCCCTCTCACCTCTCCAGATGGCAGCGCAGACAGACAGGCGATGTTGAACAATTGAACCAGGGAGGGACTGGGGATGTTTTGGCCTACCCACAACAGCAGAACCAGGGGTCCATGGACCAGGTAGAGACCCCCAGGGTCCAGGCTCGCAGCCCGGCATCGCACTGCCTCCCCTAGGTCAGGCAGACTGGGTGTATCTCCACCTACTGGCTGGAGGAGCAGTGGAGAAATTTAGACATGCAAGAAAACCAACACACAAGAACCTTGAGTGTTTAAATAAACAGTAT
Source organism: Esox lucius (assembly GCF_011004845.1). Classification (NCBI taxonomy): domain Eukaryota; kingdom Metazoa; phylum Chordata; class Actinopteri; order Esociformes; family Esocidae; genus Esox; species Esox lucius. Next base: position 7,116,645 of record NC_047581.1, on the reverse strand, counting down.
TGATAAAACTTCTATTGTTGCATTGTCATGAGGGAACTGGCAAGCAGGCATCTAGATGACTAGGAAACCTTTTTTCCTATGACAACTTTACCTACATACTGTACATTTAAAACATGTGTAAAGATTGGCAAAAATATGTCTGAATTGTCAAATGTGCCAATGAAAAGTATTTACCTCCAACATTTTCACTACATTTGATTTTGTATTAATTGAGAACAATTTATTAATTAAAAATGTTTGTTTGGACTTTTTTGGCCATTGATCAGTGGAAAAAACTCCATCAAAACCCAGTACCAGTGGTAGCAGGAAAGGGTAAAAGTGCCCTGCTGTGTTCCTGACATCCATGGAAACCAGCTGACAGCGGAGCTGGAGGCGTTGGTGGATTGAACTGCGTAGTCCGGGCAGCAGCACCTCGCTCTTCCTCAGGCTGTTGAGGTAGACTGGCAGAGCTCTCAGGTACTGGGGCAAGACCAGCTAGCAAAGACAAGGAGGATGTCAGCTCAGTTGTAGGGATGCACCGATCCAAAAATGATTTGCCGATACCGATAGCTGAAGTTTACATTATAAAAGGTGCCCTATGCCGCATTTTCCATTTAGAATATTTGATAATAATCCTTCCTGATCAGTTAATGTAAAAAAAAAGAAGAAGATTGTGTCAGGACTGATATTATAGCCACAGCCATGGCTGCAAGTAAAACGTAGAATGTCGGGACATTTGTAGGCGTGTACTTCCTTGAAGGTATGTGAAGTGAAGGCCAATGAAAAGCTTTGTTTGGGTTCATGTAGCCTACACTGAACGCTCCAGAAACAAAAATATACGGAAGCAACGCATAAGACAAATGAGGGTACATTTTGCATTTGATGGTGGGAGCTGAAGTTTGTGTGAACAGTGATGCAGAGTTGGCTACCTTTCTACCTGACTATTAGGTTACATAAACTCAATAAGCTAATTGGAGAGAGAGTCAAGGAAATGAAATCTGTTATAGAAATCTGTAGAAGTATTTGGCTAATTAGAAAGGAAGAAAGAATGCAAGATATATTACTAGTGTTGTAATTAAGAGAGGGACAAGACATTGGTGGACAATTGAAGTATTTGAAGTATTGTAAAATACAGATGGATAACCTGCATTTGGGTGAAACTTGGGCAGAGAGAGAAACTGATAAGAGGAATAAACTGGTTTAGACCAGATTAACATGTATTGATGAAATGTCAGTTATTTTGCGAGATGTTGTAACACTGTCTTACCTATACAAAAAGGAGGTTTTCTGAACTGTTCTTCAGACAGACTCTCACTGATCTTGTGTTAGTGTCTTTCTGTCTCTATTTGCATATATTATATAATAAACTGTAACTGTGTTTAAGTGCATTTTGATCTCTGTCTTACCTTCCTTAGTAAGAGTTATATTCGATGGAATTGCCATCACAATCTATAGCCCCGTTTCCACCACAGGAACTACACCCAGGAACTAGGAACCATTCAAGGAACTCAATGCGTTTCCACCACAGGAACCAGGGTCTAGAACCTGGAACTACATTTTACCCCCAAAATAGGTCCCTGCTTGGGGGGTAGGACTTTCACAGAGTACCAGAACTTTTGGTGGGGCTTGCAGTGCTGAACATTTGTGACTGGTCAAGTAGTTGTGTAGAGGCTTTTTAAATTGCAATTAGTGTCTGTGTATAAATAGTCAATGAGTTTGTTAGCTCTCATGTAGATGCACTGAGCAGGCTAGATACTGAGTTATGGGGAGCAGAAAGGAACTTTCAAAAGACTTGCTTAACAAGGTAATGGAACTTTAGAAATATGGAAAATTATATATAAAGTTAGCCAAGATCAGGTAGACCAAGAAAGATTTCAGCCAAAACTGCCAGAAGAATTGTTTGGGATACAAAGAAAAAAGTCACAAGTAACCTTAGGAGAAAGGTTGTTTCAAGGAGCACAATACGACAACAACTGAACAAAAATGAGCTGCATGGTCGAATTGGCAGAAAGAAGCCTTTACTGCGCCAATGCCACAAAAACCCTGGTTACAATATGCCCAACAACACCTTGACACACCTCACAGCTACTGGCACATTGTAATTTGGAGTGACAAGACCAAAATACAGCTTTAGGGTCAACAAGGCCTATAGTGAAAAGAATACCATCCCCACTGTGAAGTATGGTGGTAGCTCACTGAAGTTTTGGGGGTGTGTGAGCTCTAAAGGCACGGGGAATCTTATGAAAATTTGATGGCTAGATGAATGCAGCAAATACTAGCAGACGATTTGCGTTCTTCTGCAGAAAAGCTGCGCATGGGACGCTCTTGGACTTTCCAGCACGACAATTACCCAGTGGTTACAGCAAAAAAAGGTGAAGTGGCCATCACAGTCTCCTGACATTAATATCATCGAGCCACTCTGGGGAGATCTCAAACATGCGGTTCATGCAAGACAACCAAAGACTATACCACCTGCTAGAATTCAGGGCCTCATAGACAACTATTACAAAAGACTGCACGCTGTCATTGATGCTAAATAGGGCAATACACAGCAGAGGTGGGGGACTCGAGTCACGACTTGACTCGATTCTGACTGGAGTCACAATTTTCAGGACTTGTGACTTGCTTGATTAAAGTATGAAAATGACTTGACTTGACTTTGACTTGAGAACAAGTTACTTGAGACTTGACTTGAAGTGAAAGACTCGACAATGACTTAAACTTATAATAAACAGCAATAAAATAATTTTATATGTTGTGACATCAGCACCACTAATCAGCGTATGTGCCTTTAACGCTGCACAATTCAAACCGCGCCAAACATGGCAGACATTAACGTTAGTCGAGCTCCACAAATTGTATCGTTTGGATACAAGGACTTTGAACTGGACCGTGTGAATAAAAAAAGATTTGCCAGATGCAAAATATGCAACAACGTCAAATTTCATTCGTTATTTTAAGAACCACAAGGAAAGGTAAGAAAGTAATCTCTTTATATTCAGTTTCACTAAGATCTATAACGATTAAGTTACTAATGTTATGAATTAATCTTTTGTTTGTCATAATTTGGCCTTGGTTGCATATTATGTTTTTTTTTTTTTTCTTGTTAGAAATGTGACCATTATCATTACTGAATACGTCTGGTAAATAGATGTAAGGGAATTCGATTATAACAGTGGCATAGCCTGAATTTTAATGTTGATGGGCATCTTAAAATGAGCAGGCATGTATATACACGTAGGCTATAATGTCTGTATTAAATGTGCGCATTTTCAAGTGTTTGTGGACTGCGTGTGGAAACTAAAAAGCATTGTGCTTACACCATAACAGTTAACTTTACTGCATGAAAGGCTAACATGGAGGCGCCGATGTGATTACTAGCACCTAAACATTTCGAAGAGGTTTTTTTTTTTACTCATACTGACAAGAATAATTATACCGTAATTACATATTAGGCAGTTTTTCAGTCACAATAATTAGTTTATAAGGTTGTTATTATTAGCCCTTATTACATGGATTGGCTGAATTCCAGTGCAGAATGCGTGTTATTTCTTGATAACAGACTGTTGCCATGAAAAACAACTCGTTGCTATGGACGCAGCAGAATTCTAACCAGAGACGGAACGGACTATTTTCTTTAGAGGAAGCAATACAATCATTTTGAAATCAATAAATTCCTTTTGAAATCAATATTTTGTGTCAAATTATAGATTTATTTGGTAGGTAGCCATGTAATAAGCGGGATAAGGTATAGCGAGGCGGTTGTTATAGCGAATACAACCCCTTCAGGCTGATTCAAGATCCCTCCGCTTCGTCCCCCAAAAAAATTGTACCGCGGAGGAGAAAAATATTTGATTTTGAAATCGAGCTTCGCACCGAGCGCACGTCAGAAACAGAGGACAGTGTGTGTGTGTGTGTTCATCTCTTTAGTACTGTGACTTGACTTGACTTGAAACTTATAAGGACTCGACTTGACTTGCTTAGGGTGAACCCTTGACTTGACTTGACTTGCTTGATTTATCTGAACTGTGACTTGAGACTTGACTCGAGACTTGATGGTTAAGGCTTGAGACTTGCTTGGACTTGACCATGTGTGACTTGTCCCCATCTCTGATACACAGTATAAAGAACTAAGGGTACGCAGACATTTAGTTCATTTTTTTCTTTGTTGCCATGTTTTGTTTTATGATTGTGCCATTCTGTTATGACCTACAGTAGAAAGTGAATCCCAGAAGAAATAAAAGACATGCGTTTTGCCTGCTCACCCATGTTTTCTTTACAAAATGTACATATATTACCAATTCTCCAAAGGTATGCAAACTTTTGAGCTGTATATTTTCTGGGGCGTGTCATCTCTTGCATGTCAATCATCCAACTAATGTTGTTAGGATATTGTTTCAAATGTGTTTTTGTTGTTACAGTTTTTTTGGATTGCTTACACACTAAAATTAAAAGTAGTACACTATTAGCAAAACCTTACACTCAAGAAGCAAAACATCAGCCCATATTTGCACAACTATAAGCACAATGTCAACTTCACACTTGTTGCAAAACTCTACACACAGTGATTTGCAAAACACTAAACACACTTAACATACATTACACACAAACATCTGTCATGAAGTCACTTCCTTGCAATACCAAAGCACTGACTGTCAAATGACCACACCGTCTAACCAATTGGTTAAACACAGTCATCAGGTGTGCAAACACTTGTTTGCTTAATTGAAGACACACCAATCAGGTGTATAAGCACTATAAAAAGCAGCAGGTGAGTTCATCAGTCTTCAAGCACAATGGAAAGAGTCAGAGAAAGAGTAAGACGAGGAGGAGGAGGACAAGGAGGACAAGGAGGACAAGGAGGAGGAGGAGGAATCAACAGAGGAAGAGATGGAGGCCATGCTGGAGGTAGAGGTAGAGGAAGAGGAAGACAAGAAGGTGCTCAAAGAGGACCGAATCTGACAAATGAGATCCGTGCAACACTGGTTGACCACGTTGTCAACCACGGCCTGACGCTGAGGGAGGCTGGACTGTGAGTACAGCCAAATCTAAGCCGATACACAGTGGCAAGTGTGATAAGAACATTTCGACTGGAAAATAGGTATTGTATGAATATCATCATATCAAAAACATCTGCACGGTTTCAGTAACAGCTTACAGTACTCTGTTTTATGCACTATCAGCACTTCTGTTACCTTTTCCTGTGAAATTACTGTACTATTGTATACTGTTTTTAATTTTTCTACATAGGATTGAGGGTCAGGAACGACAAGGGGGAAGGCCTCCTATGTTCACAGAACAGCAAGAGAGGGAGATAGTAAACATGGTTTTGGCCAACAATGCTATAACACTCAATCAGCTCCGAACTAACATTATCAATAACCACGCCAGTTTCAACAATATCCATCAGGTCTCAACATCAACACTGGCACGCATCCTAAATAAAAACCATATTCAAATGAAGCAAATTTATCGAGTGCCTTTCGAGCGCAATTCCGAAAGGGTGAAACGACTGCGGCATGATTATGCAGAGGTATGTATTCACTTTAGCAGTGTGATCTTGCATACTGTCTCAATCTTTTACTGTACTGTAATATGTATACTACATCTACACTGAACTACACAATTTTGCCTGACACTGTTCTTCAGAGAGTTTTACGAATGGATGGAGAGGAGATCCAGCATGAGTTAATTTACGTAGATGAGGCTGGGTTCAACCTGACGAGAACACGAAGGAGGGGAAGAAACATCATTGGCCACAGGGCTATAGTCAACGTCCCAGGGCAACGTGGGGGTAATATAACACTCTGTGCAGCCATTACACAGAATGGGGTCCTCCACCGCCATGCCCATATGGGCCCTTACAACACAGCAGTCATACTTACATTCTTGGACCAATTGCACAACATAACAGCAGCAAATCAAATCAATCATATGCAATACATTGTTGTCTGGGACAATGTGTCTTTCCACCGTTCTGCTCTGGTTCAGAACTGGTTTCAGCAACATCCACATTTCACTGTCCTATATCTTCCACCATACTCTCCATTCCTCAACCCTATAGAAGAGTTCTTCTCGGCATGGCGGTGGAAGGTATATGATCTCCGTCTCCAGGCTGAGGTACCCCTCATCCAAGCCATGGAGGAGGCCTGTGACCAGATGGAGGTAGCAGCAATGCAAGGATGGATTCGTCATTCAAGACGTTTCTTTCCAAGGTGTCTTGCTAATGACAACATTGCCTGCGATGTTGATGAAATTCTCTGGCCAGATCCAGCTAGGCGAAGAGACAATGTCTAGTTTTTTTTGTTTTAGTTTTTTTTTACAGTAAACTTACAGTACAATACGTAAAGTGACATTTTGTTACAGTATTATGAATGTCAACATTTTGGGCGTGTTGAGAAATAAATGAGTTTCTTCAGTCTGCAACATTGGTCTTGTGTAGTGTTTGGTGTATTTACATTATATTTGTACTTTGTTGATGGTAGCCTACTCTAATCATAGGGAAGTAGAAGTGCTAAAAGTGTTTTAGGTTTATCACAGTAGAGTGTAACTCGTGCAAACAGAGTATAGTAATGTGAAACGTGTGTGTTTCATATGGTAACAAAGTGTGGTTTTTAAACAGAAGTGTATAGTTTTTACAAGAGTGTTTAATTATGCAAAGGATCTGTAGTGTTTTGCTAACTGGGTGTGTGGTTGTGCTTATTGTGTGTAGTGTTTTGAAAACACGGGCCCTGTTTTGAAAATCGTGCTAAAGCAATCCAAAAAAACTGTAATAGTAAACCCTTAGGCTTTTTCCTTAGGCTGAACATGCAAACATTTATACTATTCCAGCAGCCAATATCAATCACACACACACAAGAAATACAGTATGTGCCTTCTGCTGCTGTCTCCAATGATTCATTATGTGTAAAAAGGTTTGTTTTACGCTAACATTAAATTAAAAAAAAGCTACCAACTCAGCAACATCTCTGGCTTCAAAAACAAACTATCATCACGCAATTCATTAAGTATATTATTTTTAATTTGTGGTTATACTATCACTTTAAAAACCTAATTACATTTTAACTCCTTAGTAATTTCAGCACGTGATTGGTCTCCAAACTGTATTGTTAGCCTTGTATTTAGAGGTGTGATAATGTAAGTGACCGGGAAGTTGTGCACTCGTATCTTGTGTGTAGCAGACAGACACCGTCTTTTATTTAAACAGCAACCTAACATGCATTTGAGATGATAAACTCCAAAGCGATGAGAACCAACATGCATTATCCCTTCACATTAACACAAACTCCACATCTAATTGCGTACTTATGCTGAGGACCAAAATCAAGCGGGGATTGGAAATGACGATCCATAAAGATAATGTGTACACGAAAATATCCTACAAGTTAAGTGAAGTGAACATTATTCACACTGTGAAAAAGTGCAGGGAGAAACTTACAAAATTAAAACAAGTTGTTAGTTGTTATTTATACCTGTGTTTTGCACATTAGTATTTTGCACCTACATTTTTGGAGATCAATAGTTGTGGAACCAAATGTGTGTAATAGCTGTTTAAGTAAATCTGAAAACAGAAGAACTCCCACACTGTCTAGCTTACTGCTGAAATGTTTATTAAATCACAACAAATAAAGAACAAAATGTTTATGCACGATGGCGTCAGCGTTCGCTCTGGCCGTGAAGCCCGGAAAATCATTGTACGACCTACGGCCACGATGACCTTTGTGCCTCTGCTACTGTCAAAATCTAATAGTCAGCAGTTTTTTCCTAAGTTTGTAGTACGCAACTGACAACCACAAGAACCAACTACATGCAGGTAAGCTAGCTAGTTATCGATATACCGCTGACTTATTTAGTGCATTTCTGAATCAAACCTCTCAGTTTTGGAAGGTGCGTTCCTGAGAAACTAGGAGGTGGGAAAGTTCAGACCTCCGATTGGGAGAATTCACCTGAACGCTTTTTGAAAGCTCAGAGAAGGAACGTTGGGTTTTACATCACTCGCCTTGGCACCGTTTGTTGGGAAAGATTAAAAAACAAAAATTACTTTCTCCGTGCTCAAATAAGTCACCATATTTGTTTATTTTGGTTGTACTCATTAGCGCAGGTTATGATGTTGATGTTTATGATGTTAAAGGATACTTAACGGTGTACTTTTGGGTAACTCCGGTAATTTTATCTTTCTGGATAGCTATCCTTAACTTTACTTAACTGTCATTAACGTAGCCTGTTTGCTGTCGTGGGAACACTCCCAACTAAAACCTCTGAAATGAAACATTGCGGAATCTATAATTTTTTTTTAGGGAGGTGTCATTTGATGGATTAAAACATGATAATTAAGCTTCATGTGGAAAAAACATATCAGTTATAGTAAGTTATTATTCGAAAAATGATATTAAAAAGTGAACAATGTACAGCTCCAAAATAAAAATAAAGAACCACTGCACCTTTTTCTTTCCTTTCCAAAAAAGTCAAAAAGGAAGGTTTTAAAGTGAGGAACAGAAGGTGGAAACGCAGCTTAGGCGTAGTTACTAGATTGATGATGACAGAGAAACAATTATACTGCATAGAAAATCATATTTTTGTTTACTCTATTTGTATGTGCACAGATTGGAGAATCCTTCTTAAAACCTAAGTCTTTGGTCGAGACAATAAGCTAACAATCTATTTTTTGCCTATAATCACCCTATATCGATTACTGGCCGATTAATCAGTGCATCTGTAACTGTTTGTACACTCCAAATTATATTTCTCAGTATAAGATTAGTAGAACCTATTTACCAAGGCAGAACCCCTGAAAAAACAAGTTTGCTTTTACACAAATTACCTTTTTCTTTTGTAGATCGCTATGAGGTTATGGACACATGTTCTTGAAAAAAGTGGTTTAGAAAATGGCTTGGAAGCACCATGATGTTTCAGGCACACTAACCTGTCCCGGGGATACAGAGGAAGAGCTGCAGTGCTTTCTATAGCAGGCCAGAGCTGCGGTCACCTCCGTCTGTAGTTCCTCTCTGAGATCCTGCAGAGGGCGCTCTAACACCGCACAGTACACTGCAGCCAAACGATAAAGACCCAAACAAACACATACATCAGTTGAGGTATTAGTGCTAGGCGGAAAACCTGTTAACCTGTAACCTCTAGTTTAGAACCAGGCGTGGACAGTACTCAAGTGCAATTATTCCTTAATTGCCAGACCGCGTAAGCGGAGCCGACTAAGAAGAGCGAATGTCTCTTACTGAGTGAATGAGTGACTGAGTGACTGCCCCTTGTTAAAGAGCGTAGTGGTTAGAGAAGCGGACTTGTGAACTATAGGTCCTGAGTTCGTATCTCCTCGCAGGCGAAAGTATGCATTATGAATTATTTCCGTATAGACGAAACCGTCGCTGGCTACAACCGTTAGGAAAACAGTTTACGGTTATATTGCGACTGTTTCTGGAGGAGTTTCGAAGTACGCATCCGTGCATGCGTTTTGGGGCAGGATAGACAAACACATTTGCTGGCTACAACATACATTAGTTACATTATAGTAAGCCTTAACTGAAACTGTATACGGTTATATTGCGACTGTTTCTGGCATGGAAAAGTTCATCTTCAGTCTCGCTAGCAATTGCTCAATTCTTATGATTATTCCTAGGAAGTTAGTAGATACTAGTAAGCCTATTACTGGCTAATAAGCTGTTAATACGGCCAGTGGCAAAAGCAATACAGTTCATAGACGCTATGGTGGAGGTAAACTTAAACGTTAGTCAGTTTAACACAATCCTCAATGGAGTCTAGCGACTGCTGAAACGTGTAATGCCGTGGCGTATTGGTTAAAGACAGTGCCTCTCATGTGGAAGACCTAAGTTTGAATCTATTGATAGCAACATCTATTAATTATTTCTGGTAGATTCCACAATTCTCTCGTCTTTTCACTTGATGAAAAAGTTAGTTATCGTCATCTTTATTTATAGTTACTGTATAAATGTCATTCACGAATGAAAGAAAAAAGTATGTTGTTTTGCCATGAAAGAAAAAAATACGCTCTTATGCCATGAAATGAAATAGCTTTGGCAGACACGCTTGCAATTTCTCAATTCTTATGACTATTCCAGTAAGTTAGTAGATACCGGTAAAGCTTATTACTGGCTAATACGCTGTTAAAACGGCCAGTGGTGAACGGGATACATTGACGTTATTTATGGTGGAGGTAAACTAAGTAATAAATAAATAGTCAGTTTAACTGTATCAAAGTAATTCACGAATGGCCAATTAACTATTAAAAAGGCCAGTGGCAAAAGAGGATTTATTCAGGATATACAGATGCCGGGTGTCAGTATAGACAAGAGGCCATACTGACAGCTGGCAAATGTACTGCTCTGTGGTGTAGTGGTTAATGACACAGCCTTTCATGTGAGCTACCCGGGTTCAAATCTTGAGGTGGCAACACTTCCTATTTTGGTCCGGCTGAACTAGGCTTTTCTTGATTTCTTGTTTTTTTCAATCCCTGGCTGCAGTGTTATATGTAAGAGTCATCTCCAGACCAATACATCTGTTTAAGTCACTATTTCGACATAACGTCTTAGAAATGAGACCCTTAGAAATGAAAATACAAAGTTATCGAGACATTAAACGTTAGTGATGAGTGGCGGTACTTTTCTTGCAGTAGAAGGTGAGCAGTGTCTGAGCCTGGCAGTTGCGGAAGGTGTCCAGTAGATGGCGGGAGCAGCGTAGTGTCAGGCTCTGGACTCTGGTCCTCCTCACTCCTTGTTGGCTGGTATAGGACAGGACCGTCTGAAGGAGGAGAATAATAAGGAGGAAAAGCAGGAAAGAGGAGAGAATGAAAGATGAAAGAGAGAATGAAAAAGAATGAAAGACATTTTAACTGTGAGCACAACAACTGTAAGTAAACATCATAAAGCTTTTTGTCCTGCAGTCAAAAATATAATAGTGTATACAAAAAAATGTTTATATATCCATTAATTGTGGCACATGCTATTTATCATTATAACCTCTCCGGCTGGACTGTTTATATCAGTAGTAAAACTCCACCCACCTGTATGATCACACCCTTCTTCTCATCCAGCGCTCTGCTGTGAGTCAGCTCAAAGGCCAGCGTCGTTTGCTCATTAAGGGTTGCCATGGCCACGTGGGCGGGGTTGGGCCCGGGGACAAAAGAGCCGTAACAGCCTGAAACCCGCAAGTCTGTTGGGACAAGTAAACGGTTTACAGAGTCACACTTGTCTTTTACGGAAATGGAAAACAACAAAGCAAACATTCAGACGTATTCTGGGACTGTTGGCAAAAACAAATCCTTTTTTTAAACCTTTCATTTTGGGCTGAATGAGAAATGTTGTGCATAATATGTGCTTGTGATGGTAATTACTATAGATCCACTATGACACCTCTGTTTGCCAAGAAATTCCTAGTTTGAAAGCGATTGGTTTTCATGAATTTCACCATGAATGTAATGTGCAGGGCTGTCTGTTGATTGTGTTTGCCAGTTCTGAGCACCTGCTGCTTATCATTGTATTCTGGAAGACTGTGTGAAGAACTGCCTGGTGTCACGTCTTAAAAAACTGTGTATTCGGAACATATGAGATTAGGACACGAGGACCTGTTCAAGGACAGCTTGAGAGACTAAGGTCAGTGCTAAAATGCTGAAGGTTGTCTTCGTACAGAAACCAGATTGATATTTTTTTACTTGATCCTAAACTGCTCATCTTCATTTATGCAAGTACATAAGGGCTTGTTCGGGGTGGCTGTGTAAAATCTTTACACAGCTTCTGTGCTTGGTGGTGTGCAACTTTTAAGTGCAACTTTTAAAAAGTTTTTTGATTCCATATTACATTCACCCCGACTCATTACTGGTCACAGAGATGTGTTGAGGGGAACAGGATTTATTCGGTCAGTAAGCGATGGGGAAAGAGAAGGAAACATGGGGGGGGTGGGGTGAGAAAGGCGTTACCTTTACTGACGTGTATCCTGAGTGTGGCCCTGTAGGCTGTATCCCTCTCCACAGTCCTCCTCAGGTCACAGCTGAAACGCTCTCTGTCCAACTCTCCCTGGAAGATCCAACAGAATACTCATTACACTGCAGAGTCAATTTCTCTGAGAAATCACGGCTGCCGGAAAAAGCCAGCCTGATTCTGATCATCTTTTGGCGACTAGCTGGTCCTCGGAACAGCTCAGAGAAAGTTCTGAGGTTTTAATGTCATTGGTATGATAAGGGTTCATTCAACCGTAAATGTCCATTCACCTGTAAACTGTGGTAGCAGTGCAGAGCTCCACCTGTCAGATAAGGGACATGCCCTGGCCATGCCCCACCCACACTCTGCTGGGAGAACACAAACAGGTGCACGCCGCAGCCCTGACTGACACACTCTGTAACCAATGAGATGGCAGGCTCTGGGGGCTGGAAGAGGGACTGGGATGCAAAGAAGAAAACGCATACTTTAAACCTTCAACCTTCTTAGAATGCAGACTGAAAAGAGTTACGGCGTCTTATTTATTAATTAATGAGTTATTCATTTGAAACGGCTCCAGCATTACTTGGGGGGGCTGTTTGTTTTACCTTTAGTTTTTTGGAGTTGAAGAAGCCGGGGGAGAGTGCTTCGGCTCCCTCTGTGAAGGGAGAGCTGTGGAAGACCAGCAGCTTACCCCGACAACCAAACGCCTGCCCAGACACCAGGAAGGACGCAGGGTTATAAAGGAAGCCACATTGTCTCTCTACAACAGAGTTGTTCAATACGATCCTTCCACACAGAAACATGCAGGGGTGTTTGTCAGAGTTTTTTTTATTTCACAGATCAAATTATGACCAGAGGTCCTCACAAGGATTGTAAAACAAAGAAATCTGGTCCCCAAAAGGGCAAAGTTGATTTCTGGTTTAGAGTTTAGTGTCAAATATTGAGTTCAGGCATTACAGGTTAAGTCTAGGGTTAGGAATTAGGGCCAGGTTCAGTTTAGGCATACATGTGAGGTAATTGAGGTTTAGTTTAGGGTTACAGTTAGGGTCAGGGAACATACAGTTTTAGTTTTATGGTCACCCCAAAGATGGAAATATAAAGCTGTGTGTGAGAGAGGTTCTGACCTGTAGAATGGCCAGCCCTGCCCGGACTGGAAGGTCAAAGGGAACTCCACTCGACTCCTCATAATCTTCACTGAAGAGAGGGATATGCTGCAGGATGCTACACACACACACACAAAAGCGGATGCTTTTGATTTTACCCTTTTGACGATATGCAGCGGACTCATTTATGGAACCCCCAGACATGCCCATAATTCAAGCTGTTACTTCAACGATGAACAGAACATTACCATAGAGAATGATTAAGAAAGCACTGCTAAACAGTTCCCCTTATGAAGTATTACGTGGGCATATACCCAGCCCTTTAGAGTAGTCAATGTTCTTCTACATGATTGGACAATACATCCCGTTGACTTGGTTGGACATGACTCCAACCAAGTCCAACAGAAGGGATCAGCTAAGCAAGTTGGAGGCATCACGCAGATGACTTGGTAACTTGTGTAAGTGCTCAATAGCACTGCCCCTGCTAAAATTATGCTGCCATCATCTTCTATGGGCATTACCTGTCAATACTGTCTATGCAGTCTTTGAGAGGCACCAGAAGCCCCTCCCTCACAGGAAGTTGCAGTTCCTCAGTTTCTGTGACTACCAGCATGTGCGGGCGGGACAGGGCCGGGCTGAGGTCGTAGAGGTGGATCCTGCTGTTGTAGGTGATCAACCCCAGACGGACGTCTGATTGGACAGCACCTTCCTCCCTCAATAAGTCAAGAGGGATCTCAGTAGGTGATCAAGTTGGTCAAGAGGGATCTCAAGTATGATGTAATAGCTCTTAATTTTCCCTAGCAGGACAGGTGATATCCCTATGTTGTTACAGTTGTTTTCAGAAATGTTTTATTAAACAGTGTCTAGAGTCATAGTGGAACGAAAGCGCTTCTCAAATTAAACCTATAGGCCCAAACAAAAAGGACATTCTTATACTGCGGCCTTCTTATCTGTCAACCAAAGATATGCCTTCTCTTGAAAGCAAGTGTCAGACATTTTCCCTCAGCATGACATTGGAAAATATTCTCTACAGGTGGGTGACTGAAATGTTTTGCTACATCTATCTGAAAGGCATTGAGCTGAGGTGCATTTACCTGTGCAGTGACGTGAGTTGAGAGCGTAGCTGCTGGCTGATGTGGTGGACTTGTCCTGCTCTCAGGGCGCCAGCAGACACGTCTACAGCTAACAGAAGCACTGCAGCAGATGCATCCTGAAGAATCCATACAGCACAGTGCTCAGTCACACTAACCATGCACACACACACACACACACACACACACACACACACACACACACACACACACACACACACACACACACACGCACAGCCAACACACACACACGCACAGCCAACACACACACACAGCCTACACACACACACGCACAGCCTACACACACACACACACACACACACACACACACAGCCTACACACACACACGCACAGCCAACACACACACACACGCACAGCCAACACACACACACGCACAGCCAACACACACACACACAGCCTACACACACACACACACACAGCCTACACACACACACACACACAGCCTACACACACACATGCACAGCCTACACACACACACGCACAGCCTACACACACACGCACAGCCTACACACACACAGCCTACACGCAGCCTACACACACACACGCACAGCCTACACACACACACACACACGCACAGCCTACACGCAGCCTACACACACAGCCTACACACACACACGCACAGCCTACACACACACACAGCCTACACACACACACGCAGCCTACAAACACACACACACACACACACACACACACAGCCTACACACACACACACACACACACAGCCTACACACACAGCCTACACACACACAGCCTACACACACACACAGCCTACACACACACAGCCTACACACACACACACACACAGCCTACACACACACACACACACACACACACACACACACACACAGCCAACACACACACACACACACAGCCCACACACACACACACACAGCCCACACACACAGCCTACACACACACACAGCCTACACACACACACAGCCTACACACACACACAGCCTACACACACACACAGCCAACACACACACACACACACAGCCCACACACACACACACACAGCCCACACACACACACACACAGCCCACACACACACACACACACAGCCCACACACACACACACACAGCCCACACACACAGCCTACACACACAGCCTACACACCCACACAGCCTACACACCCACACAGCCTACACACCCACACAGCCTACACACACACCCACACAGCCTACACACACACACACACACACACACACACACACACACAGCCTACACACACACACAGCCTACACACACACACAGCCTACACACACACACACACACACACACACACACACACACACACACAGCCTACACACACACAAACACCCACCCTACACACACACAGCCTACACACACAGCCTACACACACACACACAGCCTACACACACCCTACACACACAGCCCACACACTACACACACCCTACACACACAGCCCACACAGCCTACACACACACACACACACACACACACACACACACACACACACACACACACACACACACACACACACACACACAGCCTACACACACACACACACACACACAGCCTACACACACACACACACACACAGCCTACACACACACACACACACACAGCCTACACACACAGCCTACACACACACACACACACACAGCCTACACACACACACACACACACACAGCCTACAAACACCCTGAATCAGCCAAGAAACCAAACATTTTGTAAACCCATACTTACAATTATACTATAACAGAAGGTTATATGGGAAGGGTATTTCTGACCTGACGGTTGTGTTGGGAAGGATATTTCTGACCTGACGGTTGTGTTGGGAAGGGTATTTCTGACCTGACGGTTGTGTTGGGAAGGGTATTTCTGACCTGACGGTTGTGTTGGGAAGGGTATTTCTGACCTGCTCATGGTCCAGTAACTCATAGGATCCCAGACTGAGCTCAGGTCTCTTGTCTTTGTCCAGTCTGTCACCCTGCACCCCTTTAGTAGGATGATAATGTTGCCACCGTACTGACAGAGAGATACAAAGAGAAGGGGAGAGAGAGAAAGAACAAGAAAGAGTGAGAGGCAGGGGGGAAAAGAGAGAGACAGAAAGAGACCAGGGTAAAGAGTGGATGAGTGATAGAGTGAATGAGGCATAAGAAAAGAGGTAAGGAAGAATGAGAGGTGCCCTGAGAGTTAAGGTTCCAGTACTAGGCAGGGCTGAACAGAAGTGACTGAGCGTCATACAAGGCTCTTACCTTCACTGAGATTCCCACAGAATGGGCAGTAGAACCTCTGTCCACAGTCCTGCCAGCCCATAGCAAAACACATGTAGGCCCCACACAGACCGCAACCCTTCAAAGTGTCTGCCTCATTACACACAGGCAGGGGGCGCTAACGAGCCCAACACACACACACACACACATACACACACACACACACACACACACAGTAAAGAACATAATTAAATGCCAGAATTTCAGGGTCTCTACTCTCATTTACATCTAGGTCATTCAGCAGACACTTGTACCCAGAGAAATGGAATGTACAGTTGTGCTCAAAGGTTTGCATACCCTTGGGGAATTGGTAATATAATATATCTTGGTCTACCTGACCTTGGCTTGGTATCAAGAGATCCCAGATTTTCCACTTCTTAATAAGTCATTGAACAGTACTGACTGGCATTTGCAAGATTTTGGATATGTTTTTATATCCTTTTCCATCTTTATAAAGTTCCATTACCTTGTTACACAGGTCTTTTGACAGTTATTTTCTGCTCCCCATGGCTCAGTATCTAACCTGCTCAGTTCATCCACGTGAGAGCTAAGAAACTCATTGACTATTTATACACAGACACTAATTGCAATTTAAAATCCACAGGTGTGGGAAATTCACCTTTTATTTCCATTTTCACCTGTGTGTGTCACCTTGTGTGTCTGTAACAAGGCCAAACATTCAAAGGTATGTCAACTTTGATCAGTGCCATTTGGGTGATTCTGTTATCATTATGATTTAAAAAGGAGCCAAACAATTGTGATAATAAATGGCTTCATATGATCACTATCCTTAAATAAAATACAGTTTGTTTGCATGATCAGTCATATTTTCAAAATAAATGCCATCATTTCAACATTTTGGCCAAGGTATGCAAAATAAGGGGCACAACTGTAGTTAGTGTATGCATTGATATATCTTTTATTACTACTCCCCTGGTGGGAATTAATGTAATATCCCTGGCGGGAATCAAAGCCATAACCCTGGCAGGAATCAAAGCCATAACCCTGGTAGGAATCAAAGCCATAACCCTGGTAGGAATCAAAGCCATAACCCTGGTAGGAATCAAAGCCATAACCCTGGTAGGAATCAAAGCCATAACCCTGGTAGGAATCAAAGCCATAACCCTGGTAGGAATCAAAGCCATAACCCTGGTAGGAATCAAAGCCATAACCCTGGTAGGAATCAAAGCCATAACCCTGGTAGGAATCAAAGCCATAACCCTGGTAGGAATCAAAGCCATAACCCTGGTAGGAATCAAAGCCATAACCCTGGTAGGAATCAAAGCCATAACCCTGGTAGGAATCAAAGCCATAACCCTGGTAGGAATCAAAGCCATAACCCTGGTAGGAATCAAAGCCATAACCCTGGTAGGAATCAAAGCCATAACCCTGGCGGCTGCCAGCTGAGCTACATAGCAGTGTTTTAATTTCCAGTATGGAGATATGCAGTGAGGTTAACCTTGACAGGCTGGGTGTTTTGTAAAAGCACTTTGTGACAAATGCTGAATTAAAAAGGGCTTTATAAATACATTTGATTTGACAGCCTGGTCACTGACCATGATATTAATTAATGCAGAATAGCCAACTCCTCTGGTCACTACATCCAGTTACCGGCATAGCCTTTAGTAATTATAACAGGTTAGAACTATGATAGTACAGGTTAGTACCTCTCCTTTATGCATTGTGGCCAGCGGGGTGACGAGTGCCCCGAGGGGTACGTGGTTCTGAAGGGCCATCTGACCCTCACACGGGAAGCAGTAGGAGGTGGCGAGGAGGAACCGAGGAGAGGAATTTCCTGGGGGGGGGGGGCGGGCAGAGAGAGATAACCATGCTACAAACTACTGACCAGCCAAGTCTCATCCAGTCAGAACTAAGACAAAACCAGGCGTGCGCCCGTATGTGTCTGCTTTTACCTCTGTCCTCCATGACACAGTCCGTGGTAGCCAGTGGAGGGAGGGAGCAGTCAGGCCCGGACACGAACACCTTCCCCCCCCACTCTGCCCTGTCCTCTGCCATCACGCGTACCTGACAGAGAAGAAAAACTAAATCTGATAAAAATTAGAGCAAGAGAGAAAAAAAAGAAAAGAAATAGGGAGAGGAACAAAAGAAAAGATGGAAACGCAAAATGCATCACTATGGTCTTTCTTCATACTTAAAACGTGCTCCAGGGTGCAGTGGATTAATGAACACAATACCCACATTCGTTTTTGTGTAAACTATCCCTATAGGGAAGAGAGCAGGGTGGAGAATGAAGAAAAGAGGACTCACGGCGCTGGGTAGAAGCTGAGGGTCAAGGCCATAACGTGACTCTGAGCTGGGGCTACCCGACACACCGCTGTCCCCTGGAGATGGACAGGACTGGACACACCCAAACAGACAGACCTGGACAGGTTAGTCTGGTGTTGTGCTGACACGCTGTCCTGACAACGTTAACATGGCTCCTACGTACACGTCCTTACCGGCTGTACGGAGGTTCCATCCTGTCCAAATGGAAAGACTTCCTGGCCAGGCTTGTCCAGTGCACCTGAGAGACAGACAGATGTCACTCACTGGGTGAGTGTACTTCCTCACATGGAGAGTAAAACAACAATTATTTAAGCTCTTTTCTAGTGACACACTATGCTCTATAACGTGGAAGTGGAGGAAACCTCACCTCAACCACCACCAATGAACACCGCTGACCTGCATGATGATCAGCAGCCAATTTGTGCAAAAATGTGTGACAAATATCAGCTATCAGGTGCAGGGTTGAGTAGTGATATACACACACACACACACACACACACACACACACACACACAAACACACAAACACACACATCCCCTTCACTACACTGTGGAATTGAGATTTGATCTTTTAACCAGGCCCCTTACTGGCCCTCCTACACCATCTGGTCTCTCATCCAGGAGACTGACCAGCATTGACCGTTCTTAGCTTCAAAGGCAAAACAATAGGATACAGGGTGCTATGCTGCTGGCAGGGACCTATCTGAAAAAGGCCATATACAGTTTAGAGGTCCCACTCAATGCTACAAATGGGATTAGGGTAAGAATTAAGGTTAGTTAGAGAATATTTTATTTTTTTAAGGGTTAAAGTTTATGGCTAAAATGTGTGTATAGATGTACTACACATGTGTCTTACCACTGTGACTGTAGCGTTGCTGAGGCAAAGCCCACTGAGGTTGTTCCTGGACTGGTAAGGTAAGGCGTGCTGAGGGATGAACTGAGCCATAGACCATGCCAGGAAGAGGAAGAGGAGAGGCCTGATTCGGACCCCAATACGTGGTTGGATGGGTACTCGGGTCACTCGATGGACAGCTGTTGTTAAGAGCTCCTTGGTTTGGTGACGTCAATGTGGCTGGAGGGCCATTCAAAACACCATGGCTTTCAGACGGATAGGAGGGAGAGAGCATGTTGTGGTGACCTTGGTTTGAACCTGGTATGGGTGGAGGTCTGCTAGGTGGTGGCCCTAATTTCAGAGGGAGAAGTGTGGGTGGAGAGCTGTTGCAGGGAGCCTGGTTCAAGTGTGATGTCACAGCTGGTTGTGGTATATAAGGACCTGTGTTTGAGCAAGGCTGTGCATTATAAGGACCCTGGTTTGAATACGGTGTCACAGCTGGTATATGATGGCCTGTGTTTGAGCAAGGCTGTGCATTATAAGGACCCTGGTTTGAATACGGTGTCACAGCTGGTATATGATGGCCTGTGTTTGAGCAAGGTGGTGCATTATAAGGACCCTGATTTGAATATGGTGTCAAATGTGGAGTTGGTGTGTAAGGACCTTGGTTTGAACAAAGCATCCCAGAAGAAGAGGTATGGTGAGGTCTCAGGTGGAACAGTGGTGGTTTTGGAAGACTACACTGGTAGCCCTGAATAATCTGTGTCGTAGTGTTCGAGGAGCTCTGACCTGAGGACGGGCCCAGGTTAAGATCCTGTAGGCTGAGCAAATTGTGACTGGGCGGTCCTTGGGAAACGGTACAACCTGGACCGGTCAGAGGATGGGTTGCCGACCAGCCATTATGACCAGCCTGGGGCTGGGTGCTGTGTCCGTAGGTCTGAGCCGTTGTTGGGACGTCCATCTTCTCCCATACTACTCTGTCATTCGACGCTTGTCACCTTAGTGGTGTCCTGGTACAGTGCAATGAATAATACATTACAAATAGATACATCATTAACTGCCTAGTCATGTCGTGTCACCTCATGACAATTTGACCAATGTTAGCTAGACTATCATCAACGTTCATGCTCGAGATAGATAACTAGAGGTAATAGCCAAATATGTTACACAGGTAGCAGTGGGGCCAACTAACTGAAATAGGTAGCTATCATCACAGACATCGAGGTATGAATAATAATTAGCATGCACGGCATTCATAATATAATCTTATCAGCTTAATATGTCCCACGGTACCTTGGCTTGGACATAATTTGAAATGGCTTTTAGCTCTTCGTGAAAACCGCAGAGAATCGTGCATATATCTCCCATGTTTCAGTCTTCCCCCACTCGGGATATCCTGCTGCTGTCAACGTGACATCTCCTGATCTTTAGACTGCGACTCTTTGTAGAATCATTGCCGGTCTATATTTCAGTCGGTGGAAATACAGCATTGTATATTCCTGAAAATAATACCCATATCAAGATTTGCGTGGTTATTCGGTATTCACGATGATACTGCAATCGGAGACCGCCCACATTCGCCCAAAGCTGATATGTACATTACGTACCGACGTCTACGTAAAATAAATGACCTATATTCTCCACTAGATGGACGCAGTGGTAAAGAAATTAGAATGTTCCAACATTAGGAAACAGTTCGAGCAGGCCGAAGCAGGCATTATGATCATTTGAAAAAAACTGACTTAACTGATTTATTTTTGTTTATTGCCTGAGTCGTTCCCCCAAACTGCATCTAGCAGCTGCTATTCTCTCGGGGATGTCTTCCGACCACTATACTGCCACATACTATATACATCTCCCAATAAAAAGCAAAAGAGTAACCCTTGAAACATTCAAGAAGCCTGAACAAACTTTGAAATGATCAGAATATCCTTAATTTAATTTCTGTCAACTATTGCACATAAACGTTCCAGTTAGATGCACCAAAGCAAAGTTCACATATTCCGAATATGTTAACTTAAAATTCCTTGCAATGCATACACATTTTATAAACTCCTCGGTTGGAGTGGTGTTTAAGTTGAGTCTGCACATGGCATCTTCAGGGGGGCATTTCATGGGAACTTTGTTACACAGTAAATGCATATACTGTAGTTAAAACATGTTATTTGATTCTATTTGAAAGAGAATAAATGTAATCATGTCTTGAATTATCAAAATGGCATTATTTATGTTGAATGATGACTGCATGAGACTTATGTAAACTGTGGAAGATAAAGTGTGTAATTGGAAAGACTGCTGGTTCTGTCAACTGCCAAATAAAACTTTGCTCTTATGCAGAAGAGACTTATGTATTGAAAACATTCCTAAATTAGGGGCAGGTGTCCATTTTTTTGTTTGGATTGAAGTTGGGATAGTCAGGTATCGTCTTGATCTGCAACACAACCAGGATGACTTTGGACAGGGACAGCTATGAGTCTTTCGAGACTGGTACTCCAGGGGTGTGGGCCAAGACCTCATGTGCCCCTAAGTATAAAACGCTGCAGGAGACAAGGACAATTTAGAAAGCGCATTCCTTCGATTTACAAGGATTTACAGTGGAGAAGGAGAACTGACCCTACTCCCCTGGCATAATAATATAGCAGCATAAAATCTTTGGCCTGAGACAGAGGGGTCCAGCAACGCAGATCATTCCACAGTAATGGAGCTCTGTGACAGAATGCCCTACCTCCGGCTGTTTGTTTAGAAATTCTAGATACACTTAGAAGGCCTGCATCTTGCATTCTTAGGTTATGTGTAGATTTGTTTGTCTGGATCATTTTAGAGAGGAGCAAGTCCATGTATTTCTTTTTAGGTTAACAATAAAATCTAATAACCTGCCCTAGCCCTAAGGCAGCCAGTGTAAAGAGGCTAGTACTGGACTAATGTGTCCACATTTTTTTTGTTCTAGTTAGGATTCTAGTAACCTTGTTCAGCACTAATTGAAGTTAATATATTGATTTATCAGGGTAACCAGGGAGAAGAGCATTGCAGTAATCTAATCTAGATTCATAAGAAGTATGTTGGTTGTCTGATCTGGGTTGTCTACAATAATCCCAAAAAGAAATGTGATCTGAACATTTATCCGTAATTTCTAAATGTATCCCTAAAACTACTCTTCAATAGAGATGTATAAAAGTAAGCATTGTGGGTGATTGCGGTATATTGCCAATCTACCATGACTAAGTGTTGTGGCCAGGCACTCTACTTAAGAACAACTCTTAGTCATAGTCTATTGTCATTATGAATTACTGGAGTGAGGAGTGAGGATTGAGAGTTTTCCAGGGGACTCAGAAGGTTACCGGGGGACAGCTAGGGAAATAAGTGCTAGGGAACGTATCCTTAGTGATAAATATATCTATAAATATATAATCTGATTCCATATTGTTTGTAAATAAATGCAATCATAAATGACCATGATATGCTGGAAGTTCTTAGAAAAGGTAGTTCATCTTTTGTCACAAACCAAACATTTAAAGATCATGTGTTTCACAGCCTACGTTATCCTCAATGCTCCTCATCATTCAGGTAAGGAAAACAAGGGATCGTGTAGCAACCTGGAACTCAGGGATGATCAGTCTGGTCACTTTAATTTACATATGTGTGTGTGCCTATAATAGTTATCATAAGCACCCATAAGGTGTAGGTCATTTAACATGAACCTTACAGTAAAATGGCATGTGTTCCTGGGGCTACACAGAATGTTACGAAACCCACGACTCAGGGATGACTAGCCAATGTCATATGTTCCTGGGCCTAACCAGACTGCTTTGAATATCCACGACTCAGGGATACCAAGTCTGGTCGCTTAGACTTACCTATGTGTGTGTAATTACCAGTAGCCCTACGAGCTTGAGTGTGAAGATGAACGAGGAATGCAGTAGTAATCTATATGCCAAAGTAATACAATTTATTCCAATCAATAATAAAGTTACAATACAAAACATATTTCCATACCAACATAACCTCAGGAGGGTAGTATTGATGGCCCACACCTGGTGTTCCAGATCTTTAGAGAAGCATGTTATGCAGGACCCCTGACCAAAGGTGTGTTCGAGACTTGGTGGGGCCAGATGTGCCTCTTCGTCGAATACAGTTCCACTCTTCCTCAACAGACATTTCTCATTACAGTAAACTCTTGGTCCTGACAGAAATGTACCAAACCAATTATCAAAACCACAAAAACTAAATAAAAATACCTTGTCAAAATTGGTAAACTCTTCAGTCTCTGATGGTTCTGAGGAATAAACTGCTGCCTCTGGTTCCCATATACTGAATCATGGGTTTGAATCTGGCCTGTGAGTCTTTCAGCAAATACTCTGCTCTGGCTTTCCCACTGTCTCTATCTGATAAAGAATAAAATTACTGAAAATGTATAAGAAATAGGCAAGTGTAGTTCATTGAACTCAATGTACAACAGACCAAAAACTAAAATAGACATTGACAGAAAGTAAATGGAGTGTGCTTTGCCAGCTTTTTTAAGTTGAAAACATATATGTTCGGATAGCCAAACCATGTGAAACAATGTGGGTTTGGTCTCTTTGGCATGAACGGTTCATGGGTCAAATGTTAGAAGGTTAATTATCTACAACCCTGTTACCAAAAAGTTGGGATGCAGAATGCAGTGATGTGCAGATCATTTATCCCTATATTTATCCTTATATTTAATTGAAAATAGTACATATATACATAAATTGTACAAATTGTACAAATAGTACATAAGACAACATTACCACTGTGCTGCTTCTTCTTTAACAATCACCTCTTCTTTTAACAATACTCTGTAAGTGTTTGGGAATTGAGGAGACCAATTTCTGTAATTTAGAAATGTATTCCCATGACTGAAATATAGGATTTCAGCTTCTCAGCTGCAAACGGGTGACAGGTCTAGACTGCAGGCAGGTCAGTTTAGCACCCAGACTCTTTTACTACTGACCCATGTTGTTGTAATACATGTAGAGTGCGGTTTGGCATTGTCTTGCTGAAATAAGCAAGGCCTTCCCTGAAAAAGGAGTAATCTGGATGGCAGCATATGTTGCTCCAAAACCTGTATATATTGTTCAGCGTTAATGGTGCCTTCACAGATGTGCAAGTCACGCATGCCATGTGCACTAATGCACCCCCATACCATCATGGCTTGGATCTCCACTGTGTGCTGATGAGAACCTGAGAACCTCTCCTCTTTAGTCTGGAGGACGCGGGATCCATGATTCCTAAAACTAATTTTGATTTGTAAGACCACAGAATAGTTTTCCATTTTGCCTCAGTCCATCGTAAATGAGCTCAGGCCCAGAGAGGGCAGTGGTGGTTCTGGATCTTGTTTATGTATGGTTTCTTCTTTGCATAGTAGAGTTAACCTTTTCACACACAAGTTTCAAATATCACCTAACGGCCCCCTATCTTGAGTTTCTTAGTAATTTCAGTACTTACTCAGAGTTCCAGAATATGATTATGTCACAATGCATTTCATCAGCAGCTTCCCCAAAACACCACACTGCTTGTGACTGTAGTTATGCATCCAAATGTTTATTTCATTTACAGTGGATATAAAAGGTCTACACACCCCTGTTAAAATGCCAGGTTCTTGTGATGTAAAAGAATGAGACAAAAATAAATCATGCCAGAACTTTTTCCACCTTTTATTGTGACCTACAAACCCGATTCCAAAAAAGTTGGGACACTGTACAAATTGTGAGTAAAAAAGGAATGGAATAATTTACAAATCTCATAAATGTATATTTAATTCACAATAGAATATAGATAACATATCGAATGTTGAAATTGAGACATTTTGAAATGTCATGCCAAATATTGGCTCATTTTGGATTTCATGAGAGCTACACATTCCAAACAAGTTGGGACAGGTAGCAATAAGAGGCCGGAAAAGTTAAATGTACAGATAAGGAACAGCTGGAGGACCAATTTGCAAATTATTATGTCAATTGGCTCTCTCAGAGTGGCAGTGTCTCTCAGAAGTCAAGATGGGCAGAGGATCACCAATTCCCCCAATGCTGCGGCGAAAAATAGAGTAATATCAGAAAGGAGTTTCTCAGAGAAAATTGCAAAGAGTTTGAAGTTATCATCATCTACAGTGCATAATATCGTCCAAATATTCAGAGAATCTGGAAAAATCTCTGTGCGTAAGGGTCAAGGCCGGAAAACCATACTGGATGCCCGTGATCTTCGGGCCCTCAGACGGCACTGCATCACATACAGGAATGATACTGTAATGGAAAACACAACATGGGCTCAGGAATACTTCCAGAAAACATTGTCGGTGAACACAATCCACCGTGCCATTCGCCGTTGCCGGCTAAAACTCTATAGGTCAAAAAAGAAGCCGTATCTAAACAGGATCCAGAAGCTCAGGCGTTTTCTCTGGGCCAAGGATCATTCAAAATGGACTGTGGCAAAGTGGAAAAGTGTTCATTTTGGAAAACTGGGACGCCATGTCATCCGGGACTAAAGAGGACAAGGACAACCCAAGTTGTTATCAGCGCTCAGTTCAGAAGCCTGCATCTCTGATGATATGGGGTTGCATGAGTGCGTTTTGCATGGGCAGCCTACACATTTGGAAAGGCACCATCAATGCTGACAGTTATATCCAAGTTCTAGAACAACATATGCTCCCATCCAGAAGTCGTCTCTTTCAGAGAAGACCATGCATTTTCCAACATGACAATGCCAGACCACATACTGCATCAATTACAATGTCATGGCTGCATAGAAGAAGGATCTGGGTACTGAAATGGCCAGCCTGCAGTCCAGACCTTTCACCCATAGAAAACATTTGACGCATCCTAAAGAGGAAGGTGCGACAAAGAAGACCTAAGACAATTGAACAACTAGAAGCCTGTGTTAGTCAAGAATGGGACAACATTCCTATTCATAAACGTGAGCAACTTGTCTCCTCAGTCCCCAGACATTTGCAGTCTGTTATAAAAAGAAGAGAGGATGCCACACAGTGGTAAACATGGCCTTGTCCCAACTTTTTTGAGATGTGTTGATGCCATGCAATCAACTTATTTTTCCCTTAAAGTGATACATTTTCTCAGTTTAAACATTTGATATGTCATCTATGTTGTATTCTGAATTAAATATTAAAATTTGAAACTTCCACATCATTGCATTCGGTTTTTATTCACAATTGTACAATGTCCCAACTTTTTTGGAATCGGGTTTGTATAACGTGAACAGTTCAATTGAAAAACAAACTGAAATCTTTGAGGGGGAAAAATAAAAAATAAAAAACTCACAATAACCTAGGTGTACTGAATCACTACTCTAGAAGATTTGTTCAATCTGTTTTTGTGCTAGAAACTAATAGAGCTTTAGGCCGCTTTGAGGTTAGAATGCAAACACTTTCATCACCAATGCTTAACACTTCAGATGTCAGATGTCACAATCCACTGAATAACTATAATTTCAATCTCTAATTTAAAACGTAGAGACGAGTGGTCTGTTGCTTGAACGCACTACACATCTTTCTCCAAAATGCGCTAACTTGTCTTCCACTAAATTGTGTGCTTTAATTTATTTAAATAAAGTAGTCTGTTTAAGCACATCCGTTACATGGCCTGTACACATATGTAGTCAGTCATTACTGTAGCAAAACTATTTACAAATGTGTGTGGAGAGTTGTGTAACTGTATCTCAATCTGTGTGTGTGTAATCAGATTTGTAAATGTGTAAAATAATCTGTAAATGCGTACCAGGTTTGTGAATATGTATAGGAATCTGCAAATGTGTATTCAGATTCTGTGTGCGCATAATCAAAATTGCATGAGTAAAATGTTTATAAGTGTACTGAGATTTGTAAATGTATGGACAAATCTGTAAATGTATACATATATCTGTGAATGTGTAGACAAATCTGTAAATGCGTAGACAAATCTGTAAATGCTCCCCATTCACACCTGAGACCTTGCAACACAAACGAGTCACATGACACCGGGGAGGGAAAATGGCTAATTGGGCCCAATTTCCACATTTTCACTTAGAGGTGTATCCACTTTTGTTCCCAGCGGTTTAGACATTAATGGCTCTCACACTCCCTTATACTTGTCACTGGAAGTTCAACATGGCACCTCATGGCAAAGAACTC
The DNA here is from genome assembly GCF_011004845.1 of Esox lucius. Lineage (NCBI taxonomy): Eukaryota > Metazoa > Chordata > Actinopteri > Esociformes > Esocidae > Esox > Esox lucius. Next base: position 7,089,011 of record NC_047581.1, on the reverse strand, counting down.
TCTGAGGATCTGAAAAAAAGAATTGATGGCCTAGAGTATAAGAACATTGCCAAGACCCTGACACTGAGCTGCAGCACGGTGGCCAATACCATACAGCGGTTTATCAGGACAGGTTCCACTCAGAACAGGCCTTGCCATGGTCGACCAAAGAAGTTGAGTGCATGTGCTCAGCGTCATATCCAGAGGTTGTCTTTGAGAAATAGACATATTAAGTGCTGCCAGCATTGCTGCAGAGGTTGAAAGGGTAGGGGGTCAGCCTGTCAGTGCTCAGAACATACGCTGCTCACTGCATCAAATTGGTCTGCATGGCTGTCGTCCCAGAAGGAAGCCTGTTCTAAAGATGATGAACAAGAAAGGCCGCAAACAGTTTGCTGAAGACAAGCAGACTAAGGACATGGAGTACTGGAACCTTGTCCAGTGGTCTGATGAGACCAAGATAAACTTATTTGGTTCAGGTGGTGTCAAGCATGTGTGGCGGCAACCAGGTGAGGAGTACAAAGACAAGTGTGTCTTGCCTACAGTCAAGCATGGTGGTGGGAATGTCATGGTCTGGGGCTGCATGAGTGCTGCCGGCACTGGGGAGCTACAGTTAATTGAGGGTATCATGAATGCCAACATATACTGTGACATACTGAAGCAGAGCATGATCCCCTCCCTTTGGAGACTGGGCCGCATTTCACATGATAACGACCCCAAACACACCTCCAAGACGACCACTGCCTTGCTAAAGAAGCTGAGGGTGAAGGTGATGGACTGGCTAAGCATGTCTTCAGACCTAAGCCCTATTGAGCATCTGTGGGGCATCCTCAAATGGAAGGTGGAGGACAGCAAGGTCCCTAACATCCACCAACTCCGTAATGTCATCATGGAGGAGTGGAAGAGGACTCCACCTGTGAATCTCTGGTGAACTCCATGCCCATGAGGGTTACGGCAGTGCTGGAAAATAATGGTGGCCACACAAAATATTGACACTTTGGTCCCAATCTGGACATTTTCAATTTTGTTACCAGCGGTTTAGACATTAATGGCTGTGTGTTGTGTTATTTTGAGGGGACAGCAAATGTACACTGTTATACAAGCTGTACACTCACTACTTTACATTGTAGCAAAGTGTCATTTCTCCAGTGTCACATGAAAAGGTATAATCAAATATTTACAAAATTGTGAGGGGTATACTCACAGTTATTTGTATGTCAGTATTCAAGCAATTGAATCAACCAAGAATCAAGGCAAGTTAGTCAATTTAGGCTATATCAGTATCTGAAGCAACTACTGTATGGAGTGAATTTAATAAATACATTATTTATTGGTAGCTACGGTTGCACTTGTTTACATTGATTAACTAACAAGATACACATTGCTGGCAGCATTTGTTATTAATAACGATTAGGTATGAGACTAACTTAGCAAACATGAGGTTACTGTACTGTTATTTAGCAAAAACAATTGCTAACTCAGCCCGCATATGTAGCTATAGGACTGTAGCTAGCTACTGTATCTAACATTTTGCCGTCAATTGTGTCCATGTCGTCATGTTAATTTGGTTAAAAAAAAGATAGCTAACATACATATAATACAAAAGTAATGCTGTACACTTTACAAAGCAAATTTAGCTGAAGCTCTTACCTGAATCAAAAGGATGTGCAAGCCAGGATGTCCTGAATTAGAGCCCATATCCCGTCCTGTCCCGTTGAGGCGGTTGGCAGCCTCAATAATTCTGGGAGCCATATTTATTAATTTAATAAAGACTTAAATGGCATTCCTTAAATCACGTTACCAGCCCATCAATGTCACACGTAAAATCAGGGCATGCTACCGCCGGCTGTTGGCAAAACACACACATCTCCATACGCATTTGCAAATCTCCACACACATTTGCAAATCGCAACATGCATTTGCAGATCTCTGCTGCGGTAGAAGTGTAGCAAAAGTCATGTGTAAAAAGACAGTGAATTGAGAGGCCTGTCTGACTTGTAACTGATGACTTGTCAGTATAAGCATTTACAGATTTGTCTACACATTTACATTACGTACACACATAATCTGAATACACATTTGCAGATTCCTGTACACATTCACAAAACTAGGTACACATTTACAGATTATTTTACACATTTACAAATCTGATTACACACACACGGATTGAGATACAGTTACACAACTCTCCACACACATTTGTAAATAGTTTTGCTACAGTAATGCCCCCATATTAGTAAATAAAAGCGTGGGCTGACCAGTGATTGTTCCGTTACTTGTACCTAGACGTTCTAATTGTGCGTTCTAAACAATACGTTCTGACTACACCGGTGTGATCGTACGCTTCAGGGACCACTCCAGCCTGACCACACCAGTGTGATCGTACGCTTCAGGGACCACACCAGCCTGACCACACCGGTGTGATCGTACGCTTCAGGGACCACACCAGCCTGACCACACCGGTGTGATCATACGCTTCAGGGACCACACCAGCCTGACCACACCGGTGTGATCGTACGCTTCAGGGACCACACCAGCCTGACCACACCTGTTTATGTCTATTCCCTGCAGCCCCCACCTGGATTTGTTCTCTTGGGAGAGGCAACCCTTGTCTTCAGCTTCCAATTCCAATTATAACCCATTACAAGGGAGGATGCTGCAGGAACGCTTAAATGGAAAGCAAGGCAGGGCCCATTCTCTAACTGAGAGGACATTTGGGGTCATGAAGGCACGGTGGTGGGCCATCTTATTCAAGGCACTGCAGGTTAGGCCCAAATTCTGTTTAGAAGTTGCCCTGGCCTGTGCATTCTTTCACAATGTGTGCCTTACACTTGGAGATGTCTTGGAAGAGCCAGAGCTCCAGCTTGAAGAACCTTTATCTTGCATTTGTGGATGCAGCAATGTACTCTGTTCACAGACAATGGTTTTTGGAAATGTTCCTGAGTCCATGCAATGATTTACACTTCATAGTTGTGTCTGTTTTTGATGCAGTGCTGCCTGAGATCACATCCATCCAATATTGGTTTTTGGCCTTTTTCCTCACATATAGAGATTTCTCAGAATACTCAGAATCTTTTAATGATATTATGTACACTATTTGTCTTTCACAGAGTGGTGAACCCCTCCCTATCCTCTCTTCTGACTGACCCATCCTCTCTGGGATGGTCTTTTAATAACCAATCATGTTACTAACCTGTTGCCAATTGACCTAAGCCCAGTTTCCCGATAATGTGGCACTTACGATGGTTTAATGTCGTAGATGGACTTGCATTGTAAGCACTACATTATGGTTGTTTGGAATGGAAATAGGCTATGTTTGGGGTTTGGAATGGAATTAGGCCATGAATATCACTTTAAATATAGCCTATTGCATTACGATAGAGCTTGTTTACTTATCAGAAGCAAATGATTTCACTGGCGATGTATTCTATTACTACTTAGGTATCAATAGGAAAATATAAAACTTGAAGAAGTAGTGAAATGTAGCGTGGACGAAACATTATATCCAGTGAATTGGGTTGACCTCAGCCAATCAAAATAAATCAACCATGTGACATGAAATTATTAGTGCCTCTGGTAGGTATATATAATATACACCGATTAGCCATAACATTATGACCACCTGCCTAATATTGCGTTGGTCCCCATTTTGCGGCCAAAACAGCCCTGACCCATTGAGGCATGGACTCCACTAGACCTCTGAAGGTGTGTTGTGGTATCTGGCACCAAGACATTAGCAGCAGATCCGTTAAGTCCTGTAAGTGGGGCCTCCATGGATTGGACTTGTATGTCCAGCACATCCCACAGATGCTCGATTGGATTGAGATCTGGGGAATTTGGAGGCCAAGTCAACACCTTGATATTAATTGATTGCGATCACTCCTCGCATATTGAGGGAGGCACTATTTCACAAAAATAGTGAAGTGCCTGTAACAATGGACTAACTGTCACAATCCCACGGAGGGATGGAGGCAAGCGCAGGGTTGAAGTAAGGAGATTTTAATACAAACAAAAAGAAAAACTAAACTGTGCACCGTGGGCTACAGAATACAAACATTGACTGGGCACATGGGTGACACCCAGACGTGCAAAACAAACAAAGGGGAGGGTGGGAGAGGGCACCAAGTTGGGGACCGGGGACAGGAACGGGTGGAGGCTCCGCCGTAGTGAACCGACATGGAACCAGCGGGAGATCAGGATGAGCCGGCGGATCAGGAGCCGGAGTCGGAGCGTGGAGAGCACCAGAAGTTGGAGCGTGGAGAGCACCAGAAGTCGGAGCATGGAGAACACCAGGAGTCAGAACAGGGGGTGCAGGGAGAGCAGGCACCGTCCCCGCCTCGGCAGCATGCAGAGGCAGCAGCCCTGCCCTGAGAGCATGAAGAGGCAGCGGCCCTGCCCTGAGAGCATGAAGAGGCAGCGGCCCTGCCCTGAGTGCATGAAGAGGCAGCAGCCCTGCCCTGAGAGCATGAAGAGGCAGCGGCCCTGCCCTGAGAGCATGAAGAGGCAGCGGCCCTGCCCTGAGTGCATGAAGAGGCAGCGGCTCTGCCCCGGGAGCATGAAAAGGCAGCGGCCCCGCCTCGGGAGCATGAAAAGGCAGCGGCCCTGCCCTGAGTGCATGAAGAGGCAGCAGCGCTGCCCTGAATGCATGAAGAGGCAGCGGCTCTGCCCTGAGTGCATGAAGAGGCAGCGGCCCTGCCCTGAGTGCATGAAGAGGCAGCAGCGCTGCCCTGAGTGCATGAAGAGGCAGCGGCTCTGCCCAGAGTGCATGAAGAGGCAGCGGCCCTGCCCTGAGTGCATGAAGAGGCAGCGGCCCTGCCCTGAGTGCATGAAGAGGCAGCGGCCCTGCCCTGAGTGCATGAAGAGGCAGCGGCCCTGCCCTGAGTGCATGAAGAGGCAGCGGCTCTGCCCTGAGTGCATGAAGAGGCAGCGGCCCTGCCCTGAGTGCATGAAGAGGCAGCGGCCCTGCCCTGAGTGCATGAAGAGGCAGCAGCGCTGCCCTGAATGCATGAAGAGGCAGCGGCCCTGCCCTGAGTGCATGAAGAGGCAGCGGCCCTGCCCTGAGTGCATGAAGAGGCAGCGGCCCTGCCCTGAGTGCATGAAGAGGCAGCAGCTCTGCCCTGAGTGCATGAAGAGGCAGCGGCCCTGCCCTGAGTGCATGAAGAGGCAGCTGCTCTGACTCAGGAGCATGAAGAGACAGCGGCCCTGCCCTGAGTGCATGAAGAATTTTGAATTTGGTGAAAAACACGTTAATCTCCTCTGAAACCGCAGAACGGATTTGCATGCCATTTGGTGTGAAGGACCTTTGAACCATTATCTCAAAGTTGATATCTCAAATAGTATGGTCGAAATCAGTGAATTAAATTGAGCTGCGCGGGTCTATGACTTTAGACATCCATTAATCCCAAATGGAACATCAAACAGCTATGAAACAAGACATCCTAGTACATGTGTCTCTCAGGAATGGACATAAAAAGTCCCATAAAGAAATACCTCTTGGGGGCGTTATAAACATCACTGATGTTTCTCATGATTTTGTCGTTAATAAAAACACACATAAACGACATCTCCTCTGAAACCACTGAACAGATTTGGTTGACAATTGGTGTAAAGGACCACTGGACCATTGTCTTTATAAGTTGTATAAGAAAAGTTGATATCTCAAACAATATTGCCTCCATTTTGACTTCTGTGAAAAACCCATTAACGACATCTCCTCTGAGACTGCTGAACAGGTTTGCATGCTAGTGGGTGTGATGGACCTTTGAACCATTATCTTTTCAAGTTATATAAGGAAAGTTGATATCTCAAACAATATGGCTGAAATATTGTTTCAGCCGTATCATGAGGGCGCTATAAACCTCACCAGTGTTTTGCATTATTTTGACATCTTAAATTACATCTCCGAGACCGTTGAATGCATTGGCATTCTGTTTGCTGTGAAGAATCTGTGGACCATAATCTCTAAAAGTCTGTAAAAAAGTTGATAACTCAAACGATGTGGCTGCAATCCGCAATTGAATTTGACATAGTTGTGGCAAATCTTATATAAGGCTATAAATCCTAAAACGATTATCCAAGAAAGATGCTACTTGCTTTACAGATAAACACCAAGGCCAGGAATGAACCCTGAAAGGAACAGCTAGCTCTCATGGTGGTGCTACAAACCTCACTGATTTTAAGAAATTCAACACAAATCTGCCAAATATGTCAGAGAACTTTCTGGAGATGTTAATCACTAAATGAAATAACTGAGCCAAAAATTATTCAGCTTAACAAGCTAAACCCTGTCCCATTCAAAGTCAATGGTATTAGGAATTCAACCAGGGTGACATCCTTTTGGCCAGTGTGTGTGCATGTGACGTTAGAAGAAGACGATTTTAGCTGTTATTCAGCTGTGTGGCTAACGCAGGGTGGCTAACACAAGATGGTTAATATATGCACTCCTCCCTCCACACTATCACACACACATTATATTCTTTCTTCACACACAATCCACACTCTCCTCGCCCCACTCCTCACCAAGACACACTCTTTGCTCCACATGCATATTCCTACCCTACCCTCTACTCAATCCCTCCAAATAGTTGGCCAAGAAGAGCGAATGTCTCTTACTGAGTAAATGAGGGAGTGATAAGCTATCCCTTGTTAAAAAGCGTAGTGGTTAGAGACACAGACTGCCATGCAGCCGACCGCTGTTCCAACCTCGCCGCAGACAAAACCAATTAAATATTAGGATTTGTTCAGAATATACAAAAACATTGCTGGCTGCAACCTTCAGTAGCTGTGTTATAGTATGCCTAAAACAAAACAGTTTACGGTTATATTGTAAATGTTTCTGGTGGATTTGCAAAATATTTGCCTGTGTATACTATTTGGGGTACTACAGATCACAACCCATTCAGACTAGTTGGACTGCCAGCAGGTCCTGTGGTGTAGTGGGAACATCCTGGTCCTTCAATATTGTGACCCCAGTTTGATTCCCTTATCAGACATTCCAAATTCTGTATCTCATAAATGTTTATCCATACAACAATACATATTTCTAATACCATGATTTTCATTTATTTGCGAGAAGAATTGTATTACTTGACCCTTTTATACTGTTATTGTTTTCCAAAGAAAGGAACCAGCCATGGAGTGATTGGAGTCATTGATTTCGTTATTAGCTGGCCATCTATAATAATCTTTGTACAACGGTACACTTTAGTTCCGTTAACAAATGTTTTGTTGCCCACTTTATCTCAGCAAAATTGTAATGGCTGGGGTAAAATTTAAATTTGGAGAGGATAGAGAGCTGTAGGGACAACCAGTAGCCCATATGGTGTAGTTGGGACATCCCTGTTCTTTAATATTCTGACCATGGTTTGATTCCCCTCTGAGATATTCCAAATTTTGTATTTCAGAAATGTATATCCAATCTGTACTTTTCAGCCTTTACACAACAATATACATTCACCTAAAGGATTATTAGGAACACCTGTTCAATTTCTCATTAATGCAGTTGCTTCAATGCATTTAGGGGTGTTCTCCTGAACTCCAAACTGAATGTCAGAATGGGAAAGAAAGGTGATTTAAGCAATTTTGAGCGGGCATGGTTGTTGGTGCCAGACGGGCCTGTCTGAGTATTTCACAATCTGCTCAGTTACTGGGATTTTCACGCACAACCATTTTAGGGTTTACAAAGAATGGTGTGAAAAGGGAAAAACATCCAGTATGCGGCAGTCCTGTGGGCGAAAATGCCTTATTGATGCTAGAGGTCAAAAGAGAATGGGCCGACTGATTCAAGCTGATAGAAGAGCAACTTTGACTGAAATAACCACTCGTTACAACCGAGGTATGCAGCAAAGCATTTGTGAAGCCACAACACACACAATCTTGAGGCAGATGGGCTACAACAGCAGAAGACCCCACCAGGTACCACTCATCTCCACTACAAATAGAAAAAAGAGGCTACAATTTGCACGAGCTCACCAAAATTGGACAGTTGAAGACTGGAAGAATGTTGCCTGGTCTGATGAGTCTCGATTTCTGTTGAGACATTCAGATGGTAGAGTCAGAATTTGGCGTAAACAGAATGAGAACATGGATCCATCATGCCTTGTTACCACTGTGCAGGCTGGTGGTGGTGGTGTAATGGTGTGGGGGATGTTTTCTTGGCAGACTTTAGGCCCCTTAGTGCCAATTGGGCATCGTTTAAATGCCACGGCCTACCTGAGCATTGTTTCTGACCATGTCAATCCCTTTATGACTACCATGTACCCATCCTCTGATGGCTACTTCCAGTAGGATAATGCACCATGTCACAAAGCTTGAATAATTTCAAATTGGTTTCTTGAACATGACAATGAGTTCACTGTACTGAAATGGCCCCCACAGTCACCAGATCTCAACCCAATAGAGCATCTTTGGGATGTGGTGGAACGGGTGCTTTGTGCCCTGGATGTGCATCCCACAAATCTCCATCAACTGCAAGATGCTATCCTATTAATATGGGCCAACATTTCTAAAGAATGCTTTCAGCACCTTGTTGAATCAATGCCACGTAGAATTAAGGCAGTTCTGAAGGCGAAAGGGGGTCAAACACAGTATTAGTATGGTGTTCCTAATAATCCTTTAGGTGAGTGTATATCCCCTCTGTAATACCATGATTTTCATATATTTAGGAGAATAACTGTTTTACGTGACCCTTATATACTGTTATTGTTTTCCAAAGAGACAAATCAGCCAGGGAGTGTTTGGAGTCATTCTTTTTGTTTGTGCAAGACTACTCTTTAGTTCCATTAAAAAATGTTATGTTGTCCACGTTATTTCAGCCATGTTATTATGGCTGAGGTAAAAGCTGTATTCAGTAATGATTAAAGTCAGTCTGCCACATAGAAAACCAGGGATTGAAACATGCCAGCGACAACGATATTCATCCCTTCTAATCGGCTGAACTTGGATTTCCTGGTTCCTTTTCTGGTTTCAAGGTCTTTTTGTTTTGTTTTGATTTCCTCTTCTTTCGAATGGACATCCTGACTACTAGTGGCATTGGGCATTTTTAAATAGCAAAACATTTCTCTAGTGAGAGAATGCAGTGAGATGCTTCCTGTGCCCCACCTGGCCTCCTGAAACGCTGCTTGCAGCTTTATTTGCATTCAGTTTTTATTAACATTTTACACAGCGTCCCAGCGTTTTGGAAACAGGGTTGTAAATGAGATATATAATATACATTATAGCCGATACATGTTTATCAGTTTTATATCGGTATAGTCTAAACGTGAGTTGGTGTTGGTTTTGTTCCTGTAGTGTGAAAGGTTCAAAAGATACTGTTTTATTTCTTGAATGTTGTATCCAGTAGTAGGTGATAGTATAGTGCTGTGTGTATGGGCAAGTATTCAGACACCTTACTTTCCACACATTTTGTTGCGTTATAGAGTATTTCTATATGATTCAATGTCTACCATCAATCTAAACACATAATGAAAAAGCAAAAAAGGTTATTAAAATTAAATTATAGAAAATGAAAATTTGAATCATTTTACATAAGAATATATTGCATGACACTCTATACTGAGCTCAGATGAATCCTGTAACCTTTGATTATCCTTGAGTCCACCTGTGTCATTCAATTGGCTAGATATGATTCAGGAAAAAAACAAAAACCCACAACCTAAACAAAAATACACCAACCACACCATCCAGCGTCAATACAAAATAAATACAAACAACAATTTAAAAAGCACTGACAAGTAGATCGGCCCTCTTCCATTCTTCTCAATTTAAAAAGCACTGACAAGTGGACAGGCCCTCTTCCATTCTTCTCAATTTAAAAAGCACTGACAAGTGGATAGGCCCTCTTCCATTCTTCTCAATTTAAAAAGCACTGACAAGTAGATAGGCCCTCTTCCATTCTTCTCAATTTAAAAAGCACTGACAAGTAGATAGGCCCTCTTCCATTCTTCTCAATTTAAAAAGCACTGACAAGTAGATAGGCCCTCTTCCATTCTTCTCAATTTAAAAAGCACTGACAAGTAGATAGGCCCTCTTCCATTCTTTTCAATTTGTTTTTAAAATAATTCGGTGGTACAAGGTCCTGCATTCTTAGTTCAGATTGAAGACCATTCCAGGCTGTAGGAGTAGCAACCCTAAAGGCTTTTCTGCCCATCTCTGTTTGGACAGTGGGAACTGACAATAGATAGAGATCCTCTGATCATAAGCAATAGCTATTGAAACTTTTTTTGCTGATAAGTTTGCAAAGGTAGGATGGTGTCAAACCCAGAATAGCTTTATAAATTAAAAAGTACCAATGAGAGAGTCTATGTGTCAACAATAAGGGCCAGCCTTATTGGCCCTGATTGAACACAGTGGTGAGTGAGCACTCTACAGTAATTTAAAGCACCATGGTAAACAGTGTCCAGAACATGTAAAGACGCATGCATGTAGATGACAAACCCGTAATCTAAAACAGGCATAAAACTAGCATGTAAGATCACAAACCTAGCCACAAACTCTCTGTAAACCTCTGAAATATGGTGTTTTAAGGTATAGATCTGAGGAAGGTTGTAAAAACTAAAGCATTGAACATTCCCAGGAGCACAGTGGGCTCCATCATTAGGTTCCATCACTGCGAAATGGAAGTTCGGAAGCACCAATGCTCTTCCTAGAGCAGGTCAAACTAATTACCTGGGAAAGAAGGGCCTTGGTGAGGGCGCTGACCAATAATCCAATGGCCACTCTGAGTGTCAGTGTTTCTGCAGAGATGGGACCTCAAACTGGGGCGATGATTCATCTTTCAGCTCAACAATGACCCGAAGCACACAGCCAAGACAACACCGGAGTGGTTTTGGAACAAGAATGCGAATGTCCTTGAGTGGCCCAGCCAAAGTCTAGCCTTGAACCCCACTGAACTTCTGTGGGGAGACCTGATAATTGCGGTTCATAGATGCTTCTCATCCAATCAGAGAGAGCTTGAGATGATCAACAAGGAAGATACTACCAAAATCCAGGTGCACAAAGCTGGTAAAGCCATACTCAGGAGGACTCAAAGCTGTGATCACAGGCAAAAGTACAACGTTTTAAAAGGCTTGAATGAGTTATTTCAATGTTTCACTTTCTAAAAAAGTTAAAATATTGCTATGTCAATATTGGGTATAGTGTTTAGATTGAAATTTTTTTTATTTAATCAATTATAAATGACTTATATGTCGAGAAAATGTGGAGAAAGTGATGGGGTCTGATCACATTCCAAAGGCACTATATCATTAAATATGGCCATGGTTCCCGATTCTTCAACAGCTGCAGAACTTTTACTAAAGATTCAAAAGCATTGATTTATTCTCTAAACACTCTTTACAGAGTAAGCTAGTTGCAACCTTTGCCCATATCGTTGCTATAGTTAAAGAACATTAATTTGAATGGCCAGCTTTGTCTTCATAGGCTTTATTTTGGTTATGTTGGTTAAAATACCTGCAATGTATTATTTCAGCTGTTCATTCTCAGATATTGAGAAACATGATGCAGAGACTTGGATTATATTATTGGGTTGATCAAATCAGACCAGCGTGCGAGACACAGAAGCCAGAAATTCAATAGCAGATTAGTGTGAAACATTATGGGGGACTAGCCACAACTAGCCTAATCCATAAGGAGCCTATATAAAATGCAACACGGCATGTAAATAACACATTTTCTTTAAATCTTTTTTGTAAAATTCTCTAAAGATACTTCTGATTGGTCGACTCATCCTCCTCAGAAATGTTGCATCATGCTCCACGTCTTTCTGTTTTAAACAAAGTATTTATGAGATGCAAGTTTGAGGTCAGGTTTTTGAAGTGTTTTTTTTATAGCAAGTAAACAACATTATCTGGCTATGAATCAACAGAATATGAACTTTCAAAAGTGAGGTTTTCGCTAGGCAGTTACTTTTAAAACCTTAACACCAAGAGGCCCCACAGGAACTGTGTGAATAACTGCATACTGAAGTATCCTCCTTTAGGCCCCACAGCTCCTTCCTTCCTTCCACTAATAAGGAATAGATAGTACCTCCAAAAGGGCACCCTGTGCCCCAAGTAGTGCACTGCTTTTGACCAGGACCTATAGGATGCAGGTATAATAAAGTACACATATACAATATACAAGAATGACATTTGGAATGCTTTTAGTGATGAAGGAGTGGGGAAGCAGAATGGAAGAAAGAAGAGGGGAGAGAGGGAGGAGGTGAGGAATAAGAGAGGTTAGTGATTAATATTTGATCTGGTCCTCTCCGTGCCCCCGGCCCTCCAGCTGTAATATTGATGATGTGGTCCAGATCCTGAGGCTGTATTCCACCACATTGGTATGTTAACACCTCTCTACCAAGTGCTTCCCACAGCCCCGTCAGTGCTGTCATGGCAAGGCCTGTCCTGGATCTAGTGGCACAAATAGAGCCTTTGGTATTGCAGGGTAATGGGGAGTGGTGGGTGGCAAAATTGACTTTGCCCCCCCCCCCCCCCAAAAAATAAACATTTGATTTAGAAAATCACTATGAAATGTATTAATTACATAAGATTATTAATGAGGGAGCTCTTTTCTGTTCTCTAGTAGTCTATTTGAGTGTTTGAAATGATTTACTTGATGATAAGCATCCTAAGTTGTGATGATAAGCAGAGAGAAGATCATTGTTCTCAGTTAGACTGTCATTTCTTTTTCAGCAGGACAATGACCCAAAACACACCCCCAGGCTGTTTAAGTGCTATTCCACCAGGAATGACATTGACATTGATCTGCATCAGATGGCCTCCATAGTTACCTCAAACAGGTTAAGATGGTTTGGAGTGAGTTGAACCTCAGAGTGAGAGAAAAGCAGCCAACAATTTCACAGCATAACTCCTTTAAGACTGTTGGAAAAGCATTGCAGGTGACTGACTCATGATGCTAGTTGAGAGAATGCCTAGAGTGTGCATAGCATTCATCAAGGCCAAGGGTTACTACTTCAAGAAATCAAAAATATTTATGTATTTTGATTTGTTTAACACTTCTTTGGTTACTACATGATTTATGTCTTATTTCAAATCTTCACAATTATTCTACAACATAGACATATTCAAACTGAAGACATACCCATGAATGTATGTTTCAAAATGTTTGACTAGTACTGCATTTATAATACATACACATACACAAATAACATCAAATTGATCAGAAATACAGTTTAGACATTGTTAATGTTGTAAATGACTATTGTAGCTGGAAACAGCTGATTTTCAATGGAACATCTACATAGGCCTACAGAGGCACATTATCAGCACCCATGCTGTGATCCAATGGCACATTGTGTTTGCACCATTCTGTGAAGGTAGTAGTACACATTGTTGTACGAGATCTTGAGTTTCTAGGCAATTTCTTTCCTGCAATAGGCTTTATTTCTCAGAACAAGAATAGACCAACGAGTTTCAGAAGAAAGTTCTTTGTTTCTGGTTATTTAGAGCCTGTAATCGAACCCACAAATGCCGATGCTGAAGATACTGAACTAGTCTAAAGGCCAGTTTTATTGCTTTTCAATCAGCACAAAAGTTTTCAGCAGTGCTAACATAATTACAAAATAGCATATATAAAAATGTCAGAATATTGTTTAGCGCTGCATATAGATCCCGGCACACATGTGCACACATAATGCTCCAGACAATCATGTGCACTCAAAACAAATGTGTGGTTGAGTGCGTGATTGCAGCTTGGTTTTACTGCCATACTTAACTTCTATATCAGGAAGCTGTGGGGCCTAAGTGGGTTTTTATGGACTACATAATCTTACCCTTCAGCACTTTAGTGTGGATGGGGAGGATAGGTCAGATGGCGTGGGAAAACCAGATCCATCTTGCCTATACTCAGTGAGTGCATTGAAATTCCTCTTTATAGGGAACCAGTCAGAGCGAACAGGGCGGTAGGCAAGCAGTTTATATAGGAGTAGGAAGGTCATGCTGAAAGAGGAACCAGGTGTAACAGATTCATGATCGACTGCAGTGCGAGTGGCTTTCACTTTTAAACGGAAAGTGAGATTGGAGAGGTAGAGATGACCAGTAGAGTTCATTAACATTTCAGGCGTTTAGCTCAGCAGACTCCATTATCAGACGCTGCTATTAGTGTAGACATCATTTGTACTTTTTGCTACCGGTGATCTATTATGGATCGAACCTACAGACGTGGCGATGCAAACTCTGTGTCGGCAAACTCGGACATGGTGTGAATGTGTGAAGAGGTCTGAAATGTACCATCGTTCGTGCTCCTGTATCTGTCCTCAACCGTCACCACCACTAACTGTCACCGCTCTATGACTCTTCTGACACATCACATGGTTTCTCCCTTATGCTGCTGACGTATGTTTCGACAGAACACCTGCAGACACGCTAGGCCTGTGCTTCCCGGCGATACAGAAAGAGAGGCAGTTTTCAACTGACAGTAGGCAGTTAGAGAGAGAGAGAGAGAGAGAGAGAGGTAGTGAAAGAGAGTGAGTTAGAGAGGTAGTGAAAGAGAGAGAGAACGAGAGAGAGGTAGTGAAAAAGAGAGACAGAGAGGTAGTGAAAGACAGTGAGAGAGAGAGAGAGATAGTGAAAGAGAGAGAGGTAGTGAAAGACAGTGAGAGAGAGATAGTCGGGACGGATTGCAGGATTCGCATTAGGTGAACTCACTCTGGGGACGGCTCAGAACCTATCTATTTTAAGTTCATCTATTTCCAGTCGTCTGTTGGTGAGTCAAAGTTGTTCACTCTGTCCCAGACTTGACTCAGTCTTTTTCCCTCTCTCTCCTGTTCTGTACCACTTTCCCAGCAGGGATGAGAGGTGAAGGGAGGTGAAAGGAGGTGAAGGGAGGTGAAGGGAGGTGAAGGAAGAAAGCACAGAGGACACAAGGAGGAAAGGTGGGGGGAGAGAGGGGGAGGGGTTGAGAGGTATTTTGAGGTAGTTCTCGTGGGAAGGAGGCCAGTGAAAGCCAGGTCATGTTCATGGAGGATCATGGCTCATTTTAAACATGGCTGAATTATTCACTGTCTGTTGCCGTAGAGGCATTTTAGAGGAGCACTGGGAGGCTTAAACAAAGGCCAGAGACGTTAAAGGCCCTTTGTGGTTTGGTTTGGGTGTAGGTTCACAAACAAACACACACACACGGATGCAGACACTCTGAACCCCATTTTGTCTCATGTTTCCTTAGTTAACTTATTCTAATGCATAGGAAACCCAAAATAATTTTAGGATATGTCCATGAGCAATGTTTCATTGGAGAGGGTTTCTAAACCATTGCTTTCTACTTCAATATGATTGGGCTCACATCTCTACATTAGCCCCTACAGGATATTCAGTCATTCCAATTAATCCAATAACCCCTCGATCTTCCAGAATCTGTCTGTTTATCTAAATGTAACCCAAAATCGAAGGATGTGTTAGCCTTTTCTGTTATTTGTTTTATTCGTGTTTTAAATTGCTTCAAAATATTGTTAAAAAATAAATGTCAATTTCTCATAAAGGGTATTGACATTGTGGTATATAAAAATCAACATATCTGTATTTTTTCGCACATACACTAAATCTGATGTTTTGTTCCACCAAAATAATATTCAGAACGTTGCAAAAACCCCAGGTACACTAATGCACATTTACAATCACAAAATAAGTTTCCCCCGATCGAACGTAACTTGTGATTAATTAAGGCCACCAGCGATGGATTTTCAAAACGCAAATGAAAGAAATAAACTGTGATCATACACCACTCTTAGCTTAAAGTCAATGACGTCAGCATCCAATGATAATCATTTGTGTTTGAATTTTATTTCATGTTCATTGGTCCCTGCCTTGCTGCTTCAGACTGCATTCTACTGATTTGAGTTCGCAGTAGTAGGCCATAGGCCATAAGCGTGAATGTGGGGCTAGCCCCTCTCCCACAATGCAATGTACATTGTATGTGTGAAAATATTAATACGCATGCTCAGAATGTAGTATGATCAATGTAGACAGCCGGTAGCCCCACTACAGCGTCATTTTGTATTTCAGATCTGATTGGCTGTCTGTCTGTCTGGCGCCCAAACATTAGTCGCCGTGATTTTTGAAGAAAAAGTGGCTAACGGTTAGCATACAAAAGTAGGCACTCTTTTGTTCTACATGTCTGCTATTTGGTGGAGATGGTACTTGGTCGAGGACGGGTTACAAAGATTTGAAACATCTTTATGAGACGATTGCAAAACATGAGAGCAGTGGGAGTCATCTGGATAATGCTGTGAAATTGGGCTTACTTGGAAGGGTAAATGTTGCATCCCAAGTGCATACAGGTGCTTCATTGAGCAGCATAACGAACAGGTGGAGAAAAACAGGTACGTTCTCAGTCGGATCATAACATGTATTAACATGTATTAAACTGTCGGTGGACTGCCTGAATCCTGGAATATTCAGATGCATTTTCGAGTGTGTGAGGGCGATTCGAGACTTCAGATGCACTATGATGCTCAGCCCATCTTAAAAGGGACATCCAGCACTGTACAAAACAAACTGTTAGACTGTATGTATGAAGTGTACAGGGTGGAGATAGCCAAGCAAGTGGACGAGACATCATTTGTTGCCATACAGGCAGATGAGACAACTGATGTCTCCAAATTGTGGTTGTGTTGCGATACATGTTGCCTGACAATACAGTGACAGAGATGTTTTTGGAGTTTGTGGAAGTCAAAGATGAAACTGTACTCGGCATCTCTCCATGTAGCAACTTTGTTCAGCATGGATGAGCACCCTGAAGGTGTTTTTTGCAAATTTAACTGCTTTTGCCACCTTTTTCTCTGGTGCTCCAAACGTGTTGCAGCACTTGCTGAGGCAACACAGAGACGCATTCCAAGGCCACTGTACGACAGAACTTAAAAAGTAGAACTGTCAATGCAGTTTGGGAAAACCACGCTGCGCTGATCCTGCGTAGGACATACGCACACAACCAGGATGGGATGAGGCCACCATAAGTGAGGCATACAGCATTTCTGGATTCTTTTTATCTTCCTTATTACAGAAGTTGATGTTTCAGATGCATCAGAGCATCGATGCATCTGGGATTAGCAGTGCGCTCACCCGTTTCAAGGAGAATGTCCAGAATATGCGGAAGCAAACTGATGAATGGGCTGCCACCGTTCACGATGGAACAGACGAGCCAGGCCGACGTGTAACTAACACAGTGCCGGTGATGAAGGAGGCATGCGACACAATCATCTCCCAGGTGGAGCAGAGGTTTTCACAAAGTGACCACCTGATCGCTGCCAAGCTGGTTGACAGCTCCCTCTTCCCACAATTTGTCCTGTCATTCCTTTCTTCTGAGCTTGACTGTGTGCTGGAACTATGGCCTCTAGGAAACGAGGAAAAGTTGACGTCTGATCTGACCACTCTGTACCACCACACTGAGCTTCACACTGGTAAGACGTCTCTGTTAACATGCATCCATGAGAACAACCTAGGGGAGGCTTTTGCTGAGAACGTCACTCTGCTGAAAATTATCATAACAACACCTATGACAACATCCGAGTCAGAGAGGAACTTTCCCACCTTGAAGAGGGTAAAAACATTCACTTGCAATACCATGGGACAGCCGTGACTCAACGCATTGGCCATGTTGTCCATGGAAAGCCAGCTGATTCAGCAGCTACATGACTTCTTTTCCCAAAGTCATCGCTGTTAGTTGATGTTAAATAAACACATCAGTAGCAAGTGGGAGTTTTGTAGCTTTACTGGTATGTATCCTATATTTTGAAATGGTTTGTGCCCCACCGATTTTTTACATATAAATACTCCACTGCAAATAACAATGTTTTTAAAACATTAAATAAAAAAATCAAGCATGCAATGTGTCATAATTATTATTTTTAAATTGAAGTAATCCAAAATAATCATGTTTCAAAAGTATCTGTAATCTGATTACAATATTTTAGTTGATAACAAATTACTTTTTTTATAATCCTTGTAATCCATTACTCCCCAACTCTGACTCCCATGTCACCCATGACTAAGACACAACAGCAGCTGGCCTGATCATCAGCGATGGTGGATTAGGGTGGAAGTTAGAGCACTTGCGACGAGGTTGCTCGATGACTTTACAAGAAGTGCTCTGAGACAGAGGCAAAGGAGGCAGAACATCCCGGAGGTTAGGTCTCACTCATTTCTACAGATACACCGTCGAGAGCAAGACCTTAGGTTGCGTCATCGCCTGGAACAGCAGCTGCACTGGCCAAGGTCGTAATGCTCTACGGAGGGTGGTGAGGTGAGCCCAATGCACCCCCGGGGTGCGCTGTCTGCCTACCAGGACATTTACTCCACACGGTGCAACAGGAAGGCCGCAAATATGGTCATGGACCACAGCCACCCGAGCCACAGGCTGTTCACTCTACCACCATCTAGCAGACTGATGGTTCAGGAGCCTCATGAACAAACGACCAAAACAAAGCCCCTACTCCCAGAACATCAGAACGTTAAATTAACTGCTTATAATTCGTAATGGGATCCCGATGTATAATGAGTTGTTTCATAGTGTTATGGAGCTTTCCGTTACAGGCTTTAGACATGTTTTCGTAATGGATGGGGATCATAGGCAAAATGTGACAGCTAATTATCTTCATAAATAAACTAAATATAAAAAAAGATTGTTTCTGGGGTCAATTACAAGCATGAAAAAAGTGATAATAAGGCTAAATATACAAATAAGCAAACGGTCCCTTTCAGTGACTCCATTATCTATACCTTAACGACCTTTTGCACACTCACATCCGAGATCACTTATGCACACTCGCCCAATCAATCACACACACTCTCTTGGGGGACACAGTGTCCCTCACACTTACACTCTAGGCACACGACATGCGACGCTACAGTTCTAACAACGTCTGCCCTAATGTGTATTTCATTTGTAACAAGTTCAAACTTGAAGCAGTGTGCATAGCTTATGTATTGGCCTATAATAGCAATGGCTAAGTCTCTGGAGATCTTAGGGCTTTGGGGCTTATTCCATAGTGCATCTTGGGTACTGTTCAAGGGTTTCTCCTTGCAGCGGTTTTGTAAAGCAGCATGTTTAAACATGTTGGGCATCCCCATATACCTGGTTACTGTTCTATCGGGCTCTATGTCACTGTGCCTTCATTGACTCAGTTTTGAAACTCCTTTGGGTTTACATGCTGGGAACCACAGCATGTGAGCGTACTGGCTAATTCGGCTAGAACTCAGACAGGGTATAAAATATTTTGGAGTGGCAGCCATCTGCCCTGCTCCAATTTCACACCAACTTCACTCCAATTTCACTCCGGTACCACGCTGTAGCCATGGGCTCTGGGCGTGCGCTCACCCAGCATCATTTTGGTTTCCTTCGTCATGTTTTTTTTTTAATGATTTCCCAAAAATGTTGCTTTCTTCTCGGGTAGCTCACTTCAAATTCAATCGGTAGCATACATAATCGCAAACTCAGGTGAGATGTTAAAAAATGGTGGGAATAGGAATCAACTGTTTCTTTTTCTGTGAACGCAGAGCTAGATTCTCTCCTTTAGGGAACAAAAACAATGTGTTGATCTTTTCCTGAGGAAGGCAGTTAACCCAAATTGCTTTCAGGTCATTGCCGTAAAAGACAGTGTGTTAGAAGTCAACTATACCTGGTAAAACAAGAGAAACTACCAACCAAATATTTGAGTGCTGTACAATGTAAGATCGAAGAATGAACACGGGTCTCTGTGAGATGTGTGTAAATGGTTCTTAGAGGTTCTTTCCTGAATTCAATTTTTGACACTGTACATCTTATCCCAAGCATATAACATGAGAACCGGGGTTACAAAGGTAACATTTGAGTTACAACACGATCTGACACATGCCAGCCTGAAACAAACAACACTCTTCTCTAACCCCCTGGGAACCAACCATTGCTGGTGAGAGAATGGCCCTACCTGACAATGCTCTGATCCGGAAGAAACACACCTTGTGGGCACGCTCACACGCACGCTCACACTGCGGGGATCCCTTAAGGAATAAAGCTGATTTGTTCGCCATGGCGACAGAGGAAGTGGAAAAGGACATTTGGCCCTTGGGGGAGTGTCTGTATACACGAGACGAAGTCACAGACGTACATCCACACACCCACAGAGGTGACTTCACCCCTTCACCCGAAGGTGCTTAATACAGAATGTTTTCTAAGGGATCCTACATCCCTCCTCTGTACCATTTTTTATAACCAAACTGGGAAAGGCCGAGTTGATTGGACAAGAGGCACATCACGGCTACCCATTGCTTGACAGCAGAGTGAAACTGGGCATGCACACACACACACACACACACACACACCCTAGAGGAGCCACATTTGTTAATGGGGCGTGATCTTAACACCATCCTCTCATTATCATTACAGCTGAACAGGAGAGTTGCTGTCTCGACTGACTGACAACATTTCACCACAAATACAAACACACCTTGGCACGCATACCTTCTCTCCCTTTCTCTCTGTCATCTGTTTCACTCATCTCTACATTATACCTCTCTTCTTTCGCTCTCTCTGATCTGTCTCTCTATCGCTCTCATCTTTCTTTCTCATCCCTGTCTCTCTCTCTCTTTCCTTCATCAGGGAGTCTGTCTGGGATGGATGCTAGCTAGTCTTGTGACCAGCTGTCTGTTACCATTATCCGGCCAAGCCTCAGCCTCAGATGAAATGGCAGCCATGTTTATCCCTGTCGGCTAGTCTGGCTGGCTGATTGGACTGCGGATCATTAGGTGCAATATCATATTGGCCCATTGGTTAGTTAATGAATCCAGAACCTTCCTCGGGGAATGACAGGCCACTTGGTCTGTGTATCTGTCAGCAACTCTGTGTAAACACATGGATAGTGATATCAGCAATTTCTGTATACACCGGTGGCATTTCGCTTAATTATTCAAAGTCAAACTTACAGGCTTGCCATGTGACGGGCAACATGCACCTGTTTTATTAAACAAGTAGCAGGGCGGCCTTTCCTTTTCTTAAATTCCATGTCAGGCCTTTGAAGGGATATTTGGTCCAGATTTTGGAAGTCACCGGTCGTTAATCTGGCTGCTTAGCTGGAATGTGGTTTGTACAATTCCGTACAGTTCCGACCACTTCCTCCAGAAAGCTCAAGGAGAGGATAAGGATCATTACTGCATTACTGTGTTAAGAGAAGGATTAGGTCCGAGATGCTGACATCAACACGGTAGTAATCAATGTGGAGGAGGGAGGATATCCGTGTATTTTTCGGAATCCTCTTAGCTACCGCTGACGAGGTAAAAAAAATAAACAACGACAGCATGATCCTGAGTTTGAATTGATTCCACAACCACCTAAGTACCGGGTTAGAAATGTGATCCAACACACGCATGAACTTGGATTTATAGAATATTATACACAGACACACCCTGTGTTACACAAGCACATCGTTTTCCTTAGAAATTAACAAATGCATTTTTAAGCCTTCCCTTGCAAAGACCATCGCTTGGCTTTAACCGCACGCAATGCATTTCAGTGGAAGGTGACTTCCAATATAAAACAACTGTAAGTCAGTTACTGATTTTTGGTGATGCATTCTATTATGCTGTAAGTCAAGGTTGTAACCTGTTGTTCTACAGGTCTTAAATCATGTGAGACCTGTGTTTTTTCCTCTCCCACATCCTCTCTCCCCCTTTTCAACTCACAGTGCGTCACCCTGGTTGTCTCACAGGCCCAGGGCTTCAGTCACAACAAAAGAAGAGGGAGAGATAGAGTGTGTGTGTGTGTGTGTGTGGGCGTGTTTGTGTCTGCCTTAGTGTCTAAGGTACAGTACATAGAGACCACAGGGTCTGTCTGTGTGATTGAGGTCAGTGTAATTGTCCGCTGGCTTGTCGTGGTCTCCACTGACAAAATCAGAGCATGTGAAAACGCTTTTCCTGCCAGCAATTGCTTTTCCTCTCCTGAGTCACATGGCAGGTAATTAGTTTGACTCCCAATCTGCATACACACACTTAAAAACACATACAAACACACATACACACAGCTTTACATCACATGGCTGGCTGCATGCATTACACTCACACACACGCATACTATTCTCCTGCTCTCAACTTTTAAAAAGACAAACTAAAGCCATATTCATTAACTGTTCCAAATAATCTGTTAGTGAAAGCTAAAATGGTAGCTCGATCGGTTTGTATCTTCTTACCTAACGTGAAAATTATCATACAGATCACATAAACAGCACAAACAGTGATGGGTACCAGGCTAGAAGAAGAACTCTTCCACCAACTCTTCACATATGGTTTCCTCCCAGCTAATTAGCGTCATTGGAACGGCCTCAAAGATGGAGGACCAAACAAGTGCTTTGGCTTGACGCTCAAACAACAAACTAACTTAATGTAATCACAACGGCATCAGCCCCATTGGGACCCATCTCCATGGCGACAAGTGGGTCCTCGCACACTTTTTGAGCGCACTGACGAATGGAGAAACACAAAGGCTCCCAACACCATGGTCTGCATTCATAAATTGCCTCAGAGTACAAGCACTGATCTACGATCAGGTCTGCCTCATCCATTAAATGACATTCATTAGAATCTAGAAGACAATAACTGATCCTAGATAAGCTCTGAGATAAGCACCACGGTGTGAGGTAAATATTACACCAGTCATTGAAAGAGAGGGAGGGTTCACCAACCCCAGCTGGCAGTGGATACCTAATTACACAGAAAAATTGAATTACTCGAAGAGATATTCCCATTCAAGTCTTTGTTCTGCAATTCTATTCCTATGCTTAATTAGTCTCCCCTTTCTGGTTTGGCTCAGTGGCTGAGACTAGACAATGAATCTATACCTAATGAACATACTTTGGTCACCACAGAATTCTAAAAACAACTAAAGACAATTCTAAACTGACCATATGCCGTGAAACTAAAGGATTCAAAATGAGGAGCGGTGTTCCTGTAAGTCTGGGCCAAAGTCTCTCTGACCACATGTTCCCAGAGTGGGTTTTGTCTTGGGTCTTTGAGTGCTGAATGATCTCATTTCTGTTTGAAGAGAAAAACGGTAATTAGTGTGCTCAGACTCTGAGGTGAGAAAAAGCTGAAAGAGTGTAAAGGGAGAGAAAGATTTCATCATGAAGGATCTCAGAAGCCCGGTTTATACTTGTTTTTAACATGTGTCCTTCATCCTGTTTTTGTTCTGATCTTGACCTGATCTTCACAGTTATAAGATCTTAGTGTGTCTTTTAATAACACTATGTAACACCATTTTTTTCCTGGTTAGTAAGTGTTATTTTGTAATTGCTTATGCCTAAAAAGTATAGAAAATATCAATCATTCCCACAAACTTTGCTTTAGTGACCAGGACAGTGATACTTTGAAATGTACCTATTTCCAATGAGAAAATGGGCAAATGTGTGTCTTTTCATTCACATAAAGAAGAAAACAACAAAAGAATCCAAATTAATATGTATTTATACTAAAGTAATGCAAAAATGACTACAAAAGAAGTGAGTAGTTTTTTTAGATTTTCGATTATACTGTAAATCATTTTAACGACTCATCCCCCAAATGTAGTCTCCCATCATGTTCTCGTTATACTGTCCTTGGTAGCGGTGTTCAAAGTCCAGTATATCCTGGTGAAAGCACTCACCTTGTTCCTCAAAGTACACTCCCATGTTCTTCTTGAATTTATCAAGATGAGCATCAAGGATATGGACTTTGAGGGACATCCTACAGCCCATTGTGCGGTAGTTCATCACCAGAGTCTCATCCAGCTACACATAGTTTTCGTGATTGCCCAGGATGCCCCGAAGCACTGCGACAAAGCTGTTCCAAGCCACTTTCTCTTTACTAGTGAGCTTCTTGGGGAATTCATTGCACTCCAAGATCTTCTTTATCAGTGGACGAAGACACCGGGTTTGACCTTTGCCTCAGACAGCTTGGGGAAGTCTTTGAAAAGTCTTGAAAGTACTTGAAGGCTGCCGAATCCTTATCTAGAGCCCTGACAAATGGTCTCATAAGGCCCAATTGAATTTGCAGTGGTAGCATCAGCAACTTCATCAGCACCAGTGGCTCCTACTTGATGTTGTTCCTCCCCACAGAGAACTCAGTCTGCTGTGGCCAGTCCCACCTGTAGCCAGTCCCGCCTGTGGACACCACCCTGCTGTCCCAAAGGCAAAGATAGCAGGCAAACTTGGTAAAAGTGCCTTGGAGACTCATCAGGAATTCCACCATTTTGAAGTATCCTATGACCTCCCAGCCACACTCGTCATACTTCAAGGCATCCAGCATAGTGTTGATGCTGTTGTAATCCAGTATTTATACTACTATTTATATCACTGGAAAGTTCTAGAAGGATCTAGAAGTTACTCCAAGTTTACTCAACACTGCATATATCTGGAATGTTCTGGAAAATAGGATTCATTTCAAAATATCACTGTCCAGGTCACAAAGCAAAGGAATAATAGTATTTTATTTGTGGGGAATAATAGCCATTTCTATACTTTTGAGGCATAAGCAATTAGGAAATAATACTTAGTACCCATGAACATCAACAACAACAAAAATGTATGCAGTGTAATTTATACCTCTCGAAAAATGTGGGCACAGTCATAAGCTGGATAACATCAGGACAGGACAAAGGAGGCTTTGTTAGATAAGATTCAACTAATCTAATCTAACCAGCATCTAAAAAAGCCTCCTGTTAGATGCAGGTGTGAAATGGGTTATAGCTGGTGTGGGAAAACACTTTTTTCCTTTTTCTTTTCCTCTCGCCTCATTTACTGTAGTTGTAAAACCATCAAAGCAACCCCTATAATTTGCTCAACCGACTTCCCATCATTGATTAACAGCATGTGGGTAAGTGAAAGAGGTAAATGGCAATGCAAAGCACCCAGTGAAAAAAGCATTAGATAAGTAAATGTGATTCCTAACAGCCAAATGCAACCCAATTGAATTATGTGTAAATTCCAGGCACGAAGGCTATTTTCGGGGCGTGGCTACAGAGAAACAGACCAGGGTGAGAATTTTGTTGGTGGGTGAGGAATTGGAAATCATTCTATATATTTGGTTATGAAGTCAAAAAGTTAAATTTATAAAGACGATTAAAGGTGATTTCTAATTTCAGTATATCTGAATGTCATGCTATTATATTTAGGGGAAGAGACAAATAATGTACGATTTGAAAAATTGACAAGAAGACTCAATAAATAAAAAATGTGTTTTGCTCAATTTGATTGGGTGGAACTGGCTTCCCAGTGGGTGGTCCTGAGTTGCGTGCACACAAATTGGAGAGACTGTGAAGTGTATCTGAGCAGTATGGTGAGTGCAGTGCTTTGTTGTTGAGTGTTGAGAGGGTGGCATTGATACAGTCTTGAATGATTCATTCCAGATGTTCACAGTTGACCAGTCATTCACACTACAGAATAGTAATCTGGGATGATGGTCGTTTGTGACTTCTACAGAGAGAGAGAGATTGACAGGAATAAAGAAACATTGAAATAAGAAGGGGGAGAGAGAGACCAGAGACAGAGGAAGCAAGTGAACTACAGCATCAGAGAGATGCAGGATGAAAGCAGGTTGTAGCTAATCATTCATTATAATTCATCACTCACTCACTACATTAATCATAGAATGAGAAAGGTTGAATAAATACATTTGAACTGTTTGCAAATACATTCTTTTATCAAAATGTATCAATCTGTTTCGCCTTATTGAAATCAGGTGTCACTTCATGAAGGTTTACACTGGAAACTAGCCAATATTAGTTTATTATTCTTTTAAAACAACACATTATACAGAAAAATCCCAACACCTTTGCTTTAAATTGAATAGCATATTCATACCACCACAAAAAACATTTTCACTGTACCCTATCCTACACACAAGTCACCTAAATGAATATACAGTATGTCGAATACAGTATCATTTAGCCTCAGAGAAGAAAGGCCTGAGTGCAGCAGAGAGACTATGAGAGAACACAGAGAGAAGGTTGGGGAGGGATATAGACTAGGGAGAAAACTTCTCTTACACTCATATAATGAGTCTTTATCTTCGAGACTGCCTCTGTTCTTGGCGAAGGAGTGACTTGGGAAGAAAAACTCGGCGAGAGCACAGGTCTTCAGCAAATTACCCATTATTATTTATTCCGAGACGTCGCCCTTTAAAGCGGGCCACCCTCTGGTTTTCTCATCGGCCCGATTGCAGCATGCGCCAAATCTCATTCAGACGAGACGCGTTTGCCTTGAAAGACAAAAATACATAGGCGCGCGAGAACAAATCTTTTTCATGAAGAAGAAGAAAAAGACGGTCTAATGCGAGGGACCAGGGGGGGGCGGGGGGGCAGGGGAGGGTGGTGGTTAGAGAAAAGGCAGATAAGCTACGATTCGTCTGGGAGGAGGCTGAGAGCTACGGAGAGAGAGGGTTAGGGTTGAAGGAACGATAGAGTTAGACTTCAGACTTAAACTCGAATACACAGACACAGTCTGAGAAGAAGACAATGAAGAGAAAAGTTGGGGGTCTTGGATGGAAACTGGGATCAGAGGCCCAGTTTGCTGAAGAATCGCAACGAGATGGAGAGGGGGAAATGAGATAAGGAACTAATGAGGGAGGGAAGGAGAGGAGGAGGTGTAAAGATATGAAGGAGGAATAAGAGAGGATTGGTTTGGGGGGGGGTTCTAGAGTTCTAGAAGAACCTCCACGGGGGGACGCTTTTTGATTTGGGAGGGATAAAGACCGAAAATCTCTCTACTTACCCACTAAAAAATAACTTGAAAGACAGCAGAGGGAAAGACAATTAGAGATACAGTAATAAACTTAAAAGAACATATACAGCAAATAAAGTGGCGATGTGTGTGTGTGTCTCGTGGGGGTGTTCTGGAAATGTTGTAATAGCAGGAGCTCTCCTGTTCTACTACCACATACCTACCTTACATCCCACTTCAGACCTCCTCCACACCTCGCCCAATAGACCTCCTCTACACCTCCTCCACACCTCGCCCTCCTCCAATATACCCATTTACAACATATACATACTGTACACTCACCTAAAGGATTATTAGGAACACCATACTAATACTGTGTTTGACCCCCTTTCGCCTTCAGAACTGCCTTAATTCTACGTGGCATTGATTCAACAAGGTGCTGAAAGCATTCTTTAGAAATGTTGGCCCATATTGATAGGATAGCATCTTGCAGTTGATGGAGATTTGTGGGATGCACATCCAGGGCACGAAGCTCCCGTTCCACCACATCCAAAAGATGCTCTATTGGGTTGAGATCTGGTGACTGTGGGGGCCATTTCAGTACAGTGAACTCATTGTCATGTTCAAGAAACCAATTTGAAATGATTCGAGATTTGTGACATGGTGCATTATCCTACTGGAAGTAGCCATCAGAGGATGGGTACATGGTAGTCATAAAGGGATGGACATGGTCAGAAACAATGCTCAGGTAGGCCGTGGCATTTAAACGATGCACAATTGGCACTAAGGAGCCTAAAGTGTGCCAAGAAAACATCCCCCACACCATTACACCACCACCACCAGCCTGCACAGTGGTAACAAGGCATGATGGATCCATGTTCTCATTCTGTTTACGCCAAATTCTGACTCTACCATCTGAATGTCTCAACAGAAATCGAGACTCATCAGACCAGGCAACATTCTTCCAGTCTTCAACTGTCCAATTTTGGTGAGCTCGTGCAAATTGTAGCCTCTTTTCCCTATTTGTAGTGGAGATGAGTGGTACCCGGTGGGGTCTTCTGCTGTTGTAGCCCATCCGCCTCAAGGTTGTGCGTGTTGTGGCTTCACAAATGCTTTGCTGCATACCTCGGTTGTAACGAGTGGTTATTTCAGTCAAAGTTGCTCATCTATCAGCTTGAATCAGTCGGCCCATTCTCCTCTGACCTCTAGCATCAACAAGGCATTTTCGCCCACAGGACTGCCGCATACTGGATGTTTTTCCCTTTTCATACCATTCTTTGTAAACCCTAGAAATGGTTGTGCGTGAAAATCCCAGTAACTGAGCAGATTGTGAAATACTCAGACCGGCCCATCTGGCACCAACAACCATGCAACCCTCAAAATTGCTTAAATCACCTTTCTTTCCCATTCTGACATTCAATTTGGAGTTCAGGAGATTGTCTTGACCAGGACCACACCCTTAAATGCATTGAAGCTACTGCCACGTGATTGGTCGATTAGATAATAGCATTAATGTGAAATTGAACAGGTGTTCCTAATAATCCTTTATATATGATCCTTTATATATATGATAGTGTATATGATTCAAGATTTTCAAGAATGTATTGATTGTCTGTGGAACATTCATAATTCCAATAAGTCTCACTGAGGTGTACTTGATATGTTTTCTGGATCTGTTATACAGTAATTAAAACCTGCCAAAGCATAACTTTGAAAATCTAGAAAATTACACAGGGGCTATGTGTGCTTGCCTTGCCCAAAGCTTTTAACGTTCTTGATCATGAAAGAGAAAACATTCAGAGAAAATGCATAACTGGTGCTAATTCCAGCTGAATGTCAAGCAATATCACCCCAGCAGTATAATGAAGAGTTAAAATATTTGACTCATTGAATAATAAAAAGGTTGAAAAACCCATTAATATTTGTATTCAGTTAAAATTGCATGAAATGCAAACAAAGCCACTTTATCTTTAGATATCAAAATGTACATGCATTTTGACTGAGACAACGTTGAGACTTTAAACACATTTCCTCATTCCTCAAGACACACAGAATTGCAAAGTAATATATTATACATGTTACGATAATATCTACACATCCAAAAAAGCATCACTTAATCAATCTAATTTATTTATAAAGCCCTTTAAACATCAGCAGTTGTCACAAAGTGCTTTTACAAAACACCCAGCCTTAACCCCGAAGGAGCAAACAACAGTAGTGTTGAATGTTTGTGGCTAGAGAAGGCCGAAATTTAGGAAGGAACCTGGAGAGGACCCAGGCTCAGAGGGGTGACCAGTCCTCTTCTGGCTGTGCTGGTTGAACATATTAAGAGTACAAATTGTAATAATTAATAAATGCATTTGGGCTGAGTCCAGAGTCTATTTAAACTTCCAGGTCGGAAGCATGACCAGATGGACAAGGACGGGGACAACACAGGAGAGGGGGAGGTGTCAGGTAATCGTCAGGTATCGTCTTGATCTGCAACACAACCAGGAGGACTTTGGACAGGGACAACAACAGGTCTTTCAAGCTTGGTACTCCTCAGGTGTGGGCCAGGACCTCATGTTCTCCTAAGTTTAAAATGGCAGGAGACAGCAAACATTTTCAAAATGCATTCCTTAGATCTATAGTGGAGAAGGAGAACTGACCCTACTCCCCAAGCACAATTATATAGTAGCGTAAGACCTTGGGGCTGAGACAGGGGATCCGGTGCCCCGGACAGGGCCCAGCAGGCAGGAAATCAATCCACCCACATTGCCAAGCAACAACCAAAGGGACACCCACCAACTCCAACCACCCTGAATGAGGGCTGAGTATTGCCAGCAGAGTACAGCCCAATTGCACAAATGTGCGCAACAGAGAGACAACAACAAGCCAGTGACCCTGCCCCCAAATTGCTTTGGAGGGAGGGCATCCCAGTGGCGATGAGATCCCACCTGCAAGACAGCAAGGGTGGACAGTATCAAGCCTTTCTGGTCACCTTCACGCCCCTGGGCCAGGCTACACCTAATCATAGACCATGCTGTAGACATGAGACTTTAGTAGACACTTGAAAGTTTGCACTGAGTTTGCATTTCTAACCTTAATTGGCAAATCATTCCACAGTAGTGTAGCTCTATGAGAGAAGGCCCTGCCTCCAGCTGTTTGTTTAGAAATTCTAGGTACAATTAAAAGGCCTGCATCTTGCGATCTAAGGTTACGTGTAGGTATGTATGCCTGGATCATTTCAGCAAGGTAAGTAGGAGCAAGTCCATGTATTGATTTATAGGTTAACAGTAAAACCTTAAAATCAGACCTAAACCTAACAGGCAGCCAGTGTAAAGAGGCTAGTACTGGAGTAATGTGTTAAAAAAAAAATTGTTCTAGTTAGGATTCTAGCAGCTGTGTGCAGCACTAATTTAAGTTTATTTATTGATTTATCAGGGTAACCGGAAAGAAGAGCATTGCAGTAATCTAATCTAGAAGTAACAAAAGCATGGATTCGTTTTTCTGCATCAGTTTTTGATAGAAAGTTTCAGATTTTTGCAATGATTTGAAGATGAAAATAAGTAACTCTTGAGACATATTTTATTTGTTCATCAAAGGAGAGGTCAGGGTCAAGGGTAAAGCCGAGGTTTCTTACATATTTTTTGGGATACGACCATGCAGCCATCAAGGTTCACATAGAGATCTGCCAACAAAGCTCTTTGTTTCTTGGGTCCTAAAACAAGCATTTCTGTTTTTCTTGAGTTTAAAAGTTCTCTGTTTAAGAAGTTCTCTGTTATCCACTTTCCAATATCTGAAACGCATGCTTCCAAAGTAACTAGTTTTGGGGCTTCTCCACGCTTCATTCAAATATATAACTGTGTGTCATCAGCATAACAGAAAATTGACATTGTGATTCCGGATTACATCACCCAGAGGCAGAATATATAGTGAGAACAATAATGGGCCCAGAACCGATCCTTGAGGAACACCAAAACATACCTTTGATATGTCAGAGGATATGCCATCCACACATACAAACTGATATCTTTCAGATAAATAAGATTTAAACTAGGCTAGAGCATGTCCACATAGCCCAATATGGGTTTCCAGTCTCTCTAAGAGAATGGTGTGATCAATAGTGTCAAAAGCAGCACTAAGATCTAGAAGCAACAGGACAGATGTGGAACTTTTGTCTGAGGCCATTAGAAGGTAATTTGTTATCTTCACAAGTGCAGTCTCAGTACTATGATGGGGTCTGAAACCGGAATG
Source organism: Esox lucius (assembly GCF_011004845.1). Classification (NCBI taxonomy): domain Eukaryota; kingdom Metazoa; phylum Chordata; class Actinopteri; order Esociformes; family Esocidae; genus Esox; species Esox lucius. Next base: position 7,058,149 of record NC_047581.1, on the reverse strand, counting down.
GAGCATTTCCTAAATTTTATGTCTTCAGGAAGGCATTCGGTTGTTAGGAAACACAATTTTTTAGATTTTTGAGAGGAACGGGAGGTTTGATATTGGCCTATAATTGTTTAATATGTCAGGATCTAGATTTTTTTTGAAGAGTCAAAATGTTCACTATTTTCAGTGAGTTTGGTACACTCACTAAAATTAGCAATTTATAATGTTCAACATTGGCCGACCTAGCACAGGAAATAGCTCCTTAAGTCATTTTGTTGGAATCAGGGCTAGCTGACAATTTGTGGGTTTAGAACTCATTACAATTTTAGTGAATGTGTCGAGCGATACAGGATCAAAAAATTCAAGTGACCCTATTGACACCTGGTCAGGGAGGTTCAGCACATTCTCAGGAGATTTTGAGGACCATAACTATTTAAGGAGGAGTCAGTTATTTGTTTTCTAATGGTGATGATCTTTTCATCAAAGTAGTTCATGTATTCATTACAGCTAAAGTGAAGACCCATTTCACTTGTTGAGCGTTGCTTTTTTGTTAATTTTGCAACTGTATAGAAGATACATTTTAGATTTTTTTTTGTTCACCTCAATCAGGTTGGAGAAATAAGCTGATCGAGCAAATTGGGGTGCTTTTTGGTATTGTAGTGTACTGTCTATCCAGGCTAATCTGAATACTTCCAACTTGGTGGAGCGCCACTTTCGCTAAATTTTTCTGGAGGCTTACTTGAGGGGTCTAGTATTGTCTGTGTACCAGGGAACAAGTTTCTTGATGCTTATTTCTTTTGTTTTTAATGGTGCAACTGTATCTAAAGTATTTCGCAGTGTTGAGTTTAGCTCCTCGATTTGATCCTTTGCAGATGTATTTACTCTGTCGTGGATGAGCGAGCTTGGAAGAATATCAAGAAAATGATTTGTAGTCTGAAAATTTATAGTACGGCTTTTGAAACTCATTGATTGTGGAGCAAGTGGATTTCTTGTTTTAACGGTAAATGTAAAAAGACAGTGATCCGATATTCCAGGATTCTGGGGGGAAATTATTAGATCTACAATATCTATTTCTCCTGACAGGACTAAATCTAAGATATGATTGTGATAGTGCGTTGTACCTGAGACATGTTGGATAAAACCCATTGAGTCAATTATGGCTTCAAAGGCTTTTTGAAGAGGGTCATTGGACTTTTCCATATGAATATTAAAATCGCCAAAAATTAACTATCTGCCATGACTACAAGGTTAGACAAGAATTCTGGTAATTATGTTTTCCAACATAATTCTCGCCTGACATTTGGGTCTAAAGTCAACCTCTAACTCTGCCATCTTTACTAGAAGACGATAGTTCTCCTCTGAGTTGTAGCTACAACAATTACAGTGATAAGGAATAGTAATGGTACTTAGCTGGGGGTATTCAACGATGAGTAGTTCCGTTAATTACGTCCAAAATAGTCTTGGTGTAGAAAAGTTCGGTAAAAGGTCAACAGATAAAAATATTGCATTGGTAAACTCTTAAAGTAGAATTTAACCAATTAGTTTATATAGAGTAAATTCGAAAAAGTTTGGCAGGTAGCCAGGTAGGTAACAGCAAGCAGCATACAGTGTGTTAATGCAATGTTTCTTAAATTTGCTGCTTAGGCACTGTAGTAACATTTAATAGCATGTACTCCACGTTGGATCTCAAGAAAATAAGTACTACATCTAAAGTTCAAAGAAGCACAGTGGGCTCCATCATTGTGACTCTTCCTAGAACTGGCTTTCTGGACAAACTAAAGTAACACAGGCCAGAAGTCAGGGAGGTGACCAAGAACACAACAATCACTCTAACACCGTTTCTCTGCAGAGCCAGGACAACCTGCCAGAAGAACATTCCTTATAGCACTCCATCAGTCAGATGTAGGGCGGTAGAGTGGCTAGAAGGTAATCACTCTTCAGTAAAAGTCACATGACATGCTGCCTGAAACACTTTGAGAGCTGGTGGAAAAAGATTTGCTGCTGTGATGACCAAAATCTAACTAAGCACTATGCCAATCGAAAAAAAGGTAATGCTCATTACTTGGCTAATGACATTACTGTGGTGAAACATGATGGTGGAAGCGTCATGCTAAGGGTAAGCTTCTTAGCCGAAGGGATTGGGAGACAGGTCAGGATTGAGGAAAGGATGAATGGAGCATAATAGAAAATGGAGCAAAGTCCAGAGTGGACGGGGGCGGATATTCATCCTTCAGCACAATAACGATTTGGAGCACACAAACAAGACAACATTACAGTGGTTCGGGAAAGGTCTGGGCTTTTATGAAGTACTGAATAAAGCATCCGAACACTTACAGTATCTCACAAAAGTGAGTACACTCCTCACATTTTTGTAAATATTTGATTATATCTTTTCATGTGACAACATTGAGGAAATGACACTTTGCTACAATGTAAAGTAGTGAGTGTACAGCTTGTATAACAGTGTAAATTTGCTGTCCCCTCAAAATAATCCAACACACAGCCATTAATGTCTAAACCGCTGGCAACAAAAGTGAATACACCCCTTAGTGAAAATGTCCAAATTGGGCCCAATTAGCCATTTTCCCTCCCCGGTGTCATGTGACTCGTTAGTCTTACAAGGTCTCAGGTGTGAATGGGGAGCAGGTGTGTTAAATTTGGTGTTATCGCTCTCACACTTCCTCATACTGGTAACTGGAAGTTCAACATGGCACCTCATGGCAAAGAACTCTCTGAGGATCTGAAAAAAAGAATTGTTGCTCTACATGAAGATGGCCTAGGCTATAAGAAGATTGCCAAGACCCTGAAACTGAGCTGCAGCATGGTGGCCAGGACCATACAGCGATTTAACAGGAAAGGTTCCACTTAGAACAGGCCTCGCAATGGTTGACCAAAGAAGTTGAGTGCATGTGCTCAGCATCATATCCAGAGGTTGTCTTTGGGAAATAGACGTATAAAGTGCTGCCAGCATTGCTGCAGAGGTTGAAGGGGAGGGGGGGTCAGCCTGTCAGTGCTCAGACCATACGCCGCACACTACATCAAATTGGTCTGAATGGTTGGTGTCCCAGAAGGAAGCCTGTTCTAAAGATGATGCCCAAGAAAGCCTGCAAACAGTTTGCTGAAGACAAGCAGACTAAGGACATGGATTACTGGAACCATGTCCTGTGGTCTGATGAGACCAAGATAAACGTATGTGTGTGGCGGCAACTAGGTGAGGAGTACAAAGACAAGTGTGTCTTGCCTACAGTCAAGCATGGTGGTGGGAGTGTCATGGTCTGGGGCTGCGTGAGTGCTGCCAGCACTGGGAAGCTACAGTTAATTGAGGGTACCATGAATTCCAACATGTACTGTGACATACTGAAGAAGAGCATATTCCAACATGATAATGACCCCAAAGACACCTCCAACACGACCACTGCCTTGCTAAAGAAGCTGTGGGTGAAGGTGATGGACTGGCCAAGCATGTCTCCAGACCTAAACCCTATTGAGCATCTGTGGGGCATCCTCGAACGGAAGGTGGAGGACCGCGAGGTCTCTAACTTCCACCAGCTCTGTGATTTCGTCATGGAGGAGTGGAGGACTCCAGTGGCAACTTGTGAAGCTCTGGTGAACTCCATGGCCAAGAGGGTTAAGTCAGTGCTGGACAATTAGGCTGGCCACACAAAATATTGACACATTGGTCCCAATTTGGACATTTTCACTTAGGGGTGTACTCACTTTTGTTTGCAGCAGTTTAGACATTAATGGCTGTGTGTTGCGTGATTTTGAAGGGACAGCATATTTACACCGTTAATCAAGCTGTACACTCACTACTTTACATTGTAGTAAAGTGGCATTATTATCATATATTTACAAAAAGGGGATGTACTCACTTTTTTGAGATACTGTATGTACATTCTAAAAATTGGCACAAATTTCTAAAACATGTTTTCACTTACAGGGTATTGTGTTTAGATTTATGGCAATAAATAATGATTTAATACATTTTTCTGTCAATAAACACATCAAAATATGAAGAAAGTGAATGGGTATGAATCCTTCCGAAGGCTTTTTTTTTAGGTTGTTTCCCCTCATGTATTGGCATATTGTAACTTATTCATGATTTAGGAGGGGGGTTTGGGTGTTCAAAAAGCAGACATATTGAGAAATAAATATGGAGAACAACAAAGACGACATTAGATACCTTCATCTTGAGGAAAAAATCTAAACATACAAAGTGAGACAAAAAATTTAATAGAAAACAAATAAAATGTTCTGTTTTGTCTCTTCAAGTTGTTTGGATGAAAGGCTGACAGAGAACGTAAGACAAATACAACTGAGTGTAAAATGGGAGAGAGGGCTTGGGGGGGGGGGGTTGGGAGTAGGAATTTCCCAAAGGGGTCGATGTGTTTGTGCTAGCTTTGCTCTCTCTCTGACTCTCTCCGTCTCTCTCTCTCTATCTCTCTCTCTGTTACTCATTCGGAAAGACAGTCAGTCTCTGGGACACGGAATCAGCACAAAGCAAAGTCTCCTATTCTCGCACACTTTTAATTCACTCTCCCTCTCAGAGACGCAAGCTGAACACACCCACACGTTTCCTGTGCATAGAGCCGGGCATGCAGAGTAGAGAGAAGAGGTAGTGAAAATAAAAAGTATTTAACCTGATAAATAAAAAAATTTAACAGGAGAGAAGACACAGAGGAAAACAAAGAAAAAAGAAGGAAAAAAGGGAGATAGAGGAGGAAGCCAGAGGAAAACAGAAACAAGGGAAGGAGAGACACGCCGAATATCACACCAATTGCCATGATTCAGGTAAGAAATTAGAGACTCTGTTTCTGCCTCTTTAGTCTCCGTCTCTCATTCACACACTGAATCACTAGTTCTGACTCTTTCACTGTCACTTACACCCTACCTTTTCGTGCTAAAGTGCGATAGCCATGTAGTGTATGGGATACATGTGTGCTTTCGTGTGTTCGTGAGTGTGTGGGTGCGTGCGAGCAAGATAGAGGAAGAGAGAGTTGTGGTATGTGGATAAACAGGTATGCTAAGGTTGGACATTCAACATGTGCTGTGTATCAGGTATACAGTACCTCCAGGTCAGAGTATGCCACAGTAGCCTGATTCACAACCCATTACGCTCATCCATTACGTGGGTTAAAGGTTAATTTTGTGTCAGTTTCATTGTCAATTCCCAGAAAGAGTATTGAAACCAGCCAACAGAGCACCATTTGTCCCAATGAGACATAGTCCATGTTTGACTTTTGTAACGTTTGGATACTTGGATAGAGATTGCCAGGGAGAAAGGGAGACAGGGAGACAGGGAGACAGGGAGGAGGAGACGCAATGGGGGAGAGGTAGAGAAGTGGAGAGAGTGGGGGAGATTCAGAGGCTGTTCAGAGTTGACATCGCTACACTTGAACGCCGGCTTTCATGTTATAGACCGTCCAGTCTGTTGATAATGTGGGCGCCTGATTAGTGGTGCCAGTTCTGAGGACCTGCTGGTTATTATTGTGTTCTGGAAGACTGTGTGAAGAACTGCCTGGTGTCTGGTGTCACGTCTTCTGTTCATTTGTTTACAGAACATATGAGATTAGGACACGAGGACCTGGTCAGGGACGGCTTGGGAGTCTTTCAATGCTTAAGCGCGTCTTCCGGTTGCAGTGAGATTTAATATGAATTTTTCTTGATCAAACTACTTGTCTTAATTTATATCAGGACATAAGGGCTTGTTAGTGATGGCTCACTAGCGCCTTTTAATGCTCCAATGTTGGAACTTCTGCCTGCTACAAGTTAAATAAAACCAAATGATTTTGATTGGCTACTTTTGTGTTTATTTAACTTGGAAGTGTCCTATCATAGATGAGGTGCAGGAGGGATTGAGAAGAAGAGAGAGAGGGAGAGCGAGAGGGAGGAAGATGTGGGGAGGCCTGAACGGAACCACAGTCTCTGAATAGGTCGGACAACATGCTCCTATGATATACTGTCTCTTAATCTAGATGTTCTGGTTCACCAACCCCTTGAAAAAACAGCTCATTATGACAGACTCGGGGACATTCTGCTACGTCAATACCCTCCTTAAATATCTCTTTGAAGGCCACATAAAAGAAGCACACAGTGCTGTTCTACCCGAGTAGATCTACATGCTGTCACGTGTGATGCGGAAGGTGCGGTGTGTCATCTGTGCACTACTCTTCACAACGCCTGAGTGAATAGGGCACCGCTAAACATATTGATGATGTCTACTCTGTGGTTTCATCAAACCCTGTATGCAAGCTGAGTCAGCGATCGGTCATAGGTGGCGTGGGGGGGGGGGGGGGGTCCACTGGTCTGGTCTACTGCCTACACGGCAGATATACCACTGAAGCATGGGTTCAAATCCACCCGCTGCTCTGTCCGTTTAAAACACCCTTCCTCGACTGCCTCTGTGTGCCTGAAGAATATATTTCTATATGAATTTATATATAAAGCTGTGTGTGAGAAAATGTATGAACCTAATGACAGAGGGACAAGGAAAAATAGAGAGTGGGAAGGTGTAGAGTTCAAGAGAAACAAAAGAGAAAGTGTGGACATGGAGGGGCAATCACTTCATAAGTACAACATGCTTCAGTGATCTTAATTACATACACAAGAGAAAGAGAGCGTGCAAATGGCAGAGAAAGAGTGATTCGGAAAGAAAGAGAGAGTGAGAGTCATTCAGCTTTCCTGAGCGCTGCCCTGTGCGCTTCCACACGGTGGATCTTCCTGTCTGTCATTGTGATTGTGTGTGTGTCTGATGGCTAGACAGGCTGTGTGTTTGGATGCATTAGGATGCATTAGCAGGAGGAGCTAGCGAAGCAGCCGTGAATAATGCATGGTCAATATTTATGAGCAGATAGCGTGTCAGTTGGAAGGCATTGAGGAGCACGCCACCCGCATGTCTGTGTGTTTCCCAGTAAAATTCTTCACCAAAGTAACCATAATAATGTAGAGCTTGGGCCTCCCGGTCAGTGCAGCACCATAATATGCCAATATGACCCGGGTTAATTTCTTAATCACAGCCTACTATGTAGTCCCAAAACGGGCAATGTGAACTGGCTCAGCAATGTTCAGGTTGGTAGGAGGGATGGTCGTCCAGGTTTTCCTTAGGTCAGGAACCGGCAAGCAACTTGTGTTCATTAACCAAAGAAGCCCTGTCCTCCAAGTTTATTATTCTGTCTGACTTCCTGGTTGAACAAGCAGTGTGATAAAAAGCAAAACAGTTAGGCGGGATGAACATCCCGATCTTTCACCCTCCTAAACATACTGGGATTTGCTTTGATGAGGCATGGATGAAAAGGGCTAAAATCAAACACCTTGACCCAAGTAAGTATATATTTGATATATCAGTGGGCCTGGGAGTTGAACATATGATCCCGGGTTTCTAAGTGCCCAGCTCTACCGACTGAGCCGTACAGGACCACCATCTACAGTGTCTATTCAGCAGTGGTAATTGAGTGTTTCCAGGAGCTCACCTGGCAGTCATCCATCATGTCCGCTTGTGGCAATTCTAAGGTCCTGTTTGGTCATTACATTACAGGTGGGCCACACAATGACCTTAGCTCGTTATAGGAAAACACATACACAATCACTCCCACCCACAAACACACACACACACACACAGTGTTTCAGCCAGTCAGTGTTTTGCTGGGCCATCACACTCCAGCGGGTTTAAGGAGAGGTGACAGGACCCCCCATTGACCGACAGATGGAGAGAGCTAGAGGTCCCACCTTAGACACACCCACACACGCATGGACGCACAAAGACACGCAGACAAGTGCACGCACGGGTGTACACATGGAAGCAAGTAAGCGTGCGCACACACACGTGCACACACAAAGACACACACGCATTGTGCTGGGGGAACGGGTCTGTGTTACTGAGTTAGATACAGAAGACAGAGCAGAGATGCCGGACCATGGTGCACCGGGGCTGCGAGGGGCGACGGTGGGGATGGATTGGGGTTCTGCAGATGGGCTGACCCACCGGGTCCGAGGTTTGCTCTCTGGGGTTGCTGGTGCATTGGTTAAGATGAGATTGCAAAGAGTGGTGAGGTGGGCTTTGGGGAGCTTTGGGATTCTTTGTTGGGTCATGAAACCCCTGGATTGAGGCAGGAGAGATAGGTTAGTGACAAATGTGGGTCCGGGGGTTGTTGTGTAGGCTTGTGAACATTTGACTGAAATCGCCAATAAATAACCTCAAGTGGATCGAATATTTGTCCTCTAGTGATGAATTGGCTGCATCGGAAACATTTATGAAAAAGAAAAGGCTTTTTGGTTGTAATATACATACCGGGGTGTAATTAATGGATGGGAGCTAGGGGTTTAAGTTGGGAGGAGACTTTGCTTCACACAAAGCTAATAACAAATGTTAATGTCATCCCCCCGGGAAGCAAAACTGGTCAGTTTGTACAAATTAATTACCCTTTTTCATTATTTTTTTTACAGCGGCTGTCCCCCCCTAAAAAACATAGACCAAGGACGGCGGACTGTGACATTGACCAATCTCCTTTGGGCGATATTATATGTGTACATGGAACTGGTTTGACCTTGATGGTGAGAAGACCACGGGAGGGGATTGAACTGAAAACCCTTGGAGGGAGTTGGGTGTGGGGTGGGGGGGGCTGGGGCCCGAGGGTTTGGGGGGGGTTCATCCACCGCTGTCCACACTCGTTAATTTCCAGTCACAGCAAGAGCCTGAAAACTCGGGCAGGGGGAGAGATAGTGGAGAGAGGGGAGGAACAAGGGGGAGTAGGTGGGGGAGGCACATGATAAAGCCATCCAAGAGTTATGTGCTTGGTCAATTAACCCCCTCTCCTTTGTAAACACCCTAATGTTCTTATGTTCTGCCGCCTCTTTGTCTCAGTCCGTGTGTAGTCGTGTAGGTGTGTGTTTGTGTGCATGTGCATACATGGCGGTGATCAGGCCTACATTTAACATTAAATGTACATGACCTGAAGTGCGCTCATAGTCATTAAAATAAAAATAAAAATAAATTTTAGCAGGTCCCTTCTAGGAAAAATGTGATGTCCCGCTAAGGGATATGTCCAGCTAAAGGGTTTTGACGCGTACGATCACACCAGTGTGATCAAGCTAGAGTGGTCCCTGAAGCATACGATCACACCGGTGTGATTAGTACGTCTTTAGCATGCCTAGCTACAAGTAATGTAACAATGGCTGGTCAGATCGCGCTGTTATTTACTCATATTTAGCTCAAACAGTGTTTATAACTTTATTTCCTGATTGTAATTGTTTCAAGACCACACTATGATATTAACCAGGTAGAAAGCATTCAAATCTACTTACGTACCAACAGACTGCCAACACTAATACACAAAAATGAATGATATTAGCGACTACTATAGAGCATCTTAACATTTCCTGGAAGAGCTGACAACCGATCAAAACCATTGTTAAAACCTTCTAGAAGTTACGTTACCCGTTGTATGCTTTTTATATAGTTTATTCATTTTCACTGCACTGAATCACAGGTCACGCTTTGTTAGCTAGCGGTTAGCTGATGTTTGCTAGTGGTTAGCTGACGTTTTCTAGCTAGCTACAGTTATACATCAACCAACTTTTCCAGCTCTTAGAATCCGAGTCAACGAGAGAAGCTTGCAATGCAATGTATGTAGTGTTCCTTACCTGGCAAGGTGACTATTCAAATGCTGGAGTGAGTTTAAATACTGTAATGAGTACTGAAGTCATGCGCAAAAAAACTCACGCTGGGGGGGTCGGTTAGGAATATTTGAAACTCACGCATGAAAAGGTTAAGTGTGCGGTAACTTTCCACTGGGCATTTGGGATACTTCTAGGTTTTGGCAAAACCATTTAGGTTTAGGGTTAGATGTTAGGGATGGGCTGGGTTTGCGCACAATGGTTGGGTTATTGAATCTGGATTTCTTGGTCCTCACAAGAATAGATGAACAAACATTGTGTGTGTGTGTGTGTGTGTGTGTGTGTGTGTGGATGCCAGTCTGGAAAGGCAGTGGGGTGTACGGTACAGAGGCACACAGGCTATTAGATCGGTCAAAAAGAACCACTGTGAGAAGGGACAGAGAGAGAAACAGAGGAGAGAGAAGGAAAGAGATTCAGGGAATAAATAGGGAGAGAGACAGGGAAGAGCCCAAGATTGATGACATTAGTGTTCTAGGGAAATACTGTGGGGGACTGGAGAGCTTCCGACACAATTAGCCCAGTCGCATCAGAGTTTTCTCCTGAAATCGCCCCCAAGTAAAGCCTGGATCTACAGCACCATGATAATCCTGGAGCTACAGTTGACAGTAGTTGACAGTTGACAGATTCAAAAGTGCTGCTCATATGGGCAGGTGTCAGTAAACTCCCATTTTAGCCAACAGTGTCCTCAGGTTGTTGTTTTATTACTGTCTCCATGGGAACCACTTGGCTGTAATAAGACACCAACTGTGGCATCATCTGGAGATCTATCTAGTCGGCATCGTCTACCACCGCCTTTCTTTCATTTGTTCTCTTCTTTGTCACTGCTTCTTGCCACCGCCTTTCCTTCTCTTCACTCGCTCCCCTTGTCAGCTTCTTGCGATCCTTTATTTCTTGTCTCTCTCTCCACCTGCTCCTCCCTCGCCTTTCTTGTCTCACAAGCGGAGGCTCATAGACGCCTGTGAAGAAAGGTTGCCGTAGCAAGACAGCCGGTGGCAGGTCCCCGTTACGCCTCGTTCATTTGTCTCCTCTACTCACCCCACCTGCTCTCCATGCTCCACCCCCAACTACATTCTTCAGCCCATTGTCCTCTTTTACTTTCCTTCTCTCTCTGGGCTGTCTTCCTCTCTTCCCACATTTAACTTCCTCCATTCCATTCTTACCATATTTAACTTTGAGTTCAGGACCTACATTACAGGTACATTTTTCTGTCCCGTAATGAATTGACCGGGCAAACATCACCTCCCTCGTTCTGTCACTATGCCCCCAAACCAAAGACACACACGCGCACAGAGGCACATCCCCCAACTGCACACACACACTCACACACACACACACACACACACTCTCTTTACCCACACTGATAGATCCTCATTGATGATTACACATACTCTCGGTGGACATCCCAACCCACCCACACACACGCACACAGTATTGACTTTCTCTTGACAACAAACAGCCAGTAAGATTAGTGACCGGAGTTTGGTCCCAGGAGCTACAAGCACATGGATCCATCACGGCCGAACCTGAAAGTGAGGAGGAGTGAGAGGACAGGATGACATAGAGAGACGATGAGAGGCGCGAGGGAGGAGGAGACCAAAGGAGTCCCCTTGTGACCATCTCTCAGTCCGTCAGTGATTGGAGTGTCAAATGTGATTGGTTAAATCCCCTTTGATGGGTCAGAGGGTGGCAGGCAACAGGCTGTCAGAGTTGCCCTTTGCTACTTGGTAAGAAAACAACAACATATGCGCGTGGATCTGTTGGTGTGTCAACATAGGTGAGTGAATGTGCGTGTGTGTGTCTCTCTGCTTGGGTGAAGGTGTGTAACGGAGAGTGCCTGTAGGTGTCAGCTCCTACCGTACGGCTAGCTTTTGTACTACTTTCATGCCAGTAGGTGTCTGCTCCTACCAGACAGCTAGCTCTGTGTACTACTTTCATGCCTATAGGTGTCAGCTCCTACTGGACAGCTAGCTCTTTGTACTACTTTCATGCCAGTAGGTGTCAGCTCCTACCAGACAGCTAGCTCTGTGTACTACTTTCATTCCTGTGTCTCGGCATGCATTTGTACTTCTTTTTTTTTGTATCTGTGTTTATACTGTATATAAAATATGTATCTGTGTGTTGGAATTGAATTGAAATATAGACAGATAGATAGCAGACAAAATTATTGACTGACAGAAATCTGTCTGTCTCATCTCTCCATAGCTCTGTGCTGGGCTGCTGTATTCACACACATACACAGAGCTCTGTTCCAGGCGGGCGTGTAAACGCATGCTAGGCAATCAGATGTTATCATCCGAGGCATGCCTACAACCAGACACATGCGTGACAAAGACCTCTTTAATTGCACACACACATGCACACGCACACACACACACACACACACACTTTCCTAATCACTCTCACGAACACTTACACACTCCCCTGATACAACCCGTTTTTTTAACCCAAACACCCCCCACTCATCTACAGACGCACACAGACACACACGCCACCCTTCTCATTATCAATGCGCCATAAACACACAATATAGCTCTTTGAGTGTTTGATACGAATGACCCAGATTTTTGAGCGCGAGCTGCTGGGGAGGAACGCAAAGGGTGTCTGGGGTTTGTGTGAGGGGGAGAGGTTTATGAATGTGTGTGGGAGGGGGAGAGAGTTGGGCGGATGGTGGGGAGTTTTTCTGAAGAGTCTAATTTGAAACCCAGTTGGGGGTCGCTGGGCATATTTCTGCAAAGGTCAGTGTCTCTTCTAAAGGGACAGAGAGAGATAGATAGAGGAGGGAGGCAGAGAGAGGGGGAGAAAGATGAGGGAGGCAGAGAGAGAGGGGGAGAGACTTCCAGTAACCCCATAAAGAAACATTATCTGCAAAATTCTCTCTTTGCTTTTCCTCTTGCTCTCTTCATCCCTTGGTCTTCTGAAGAGATCTGATCCCCAAACCTAAGCTCATTCATGTAGCAATTCTACAAAGGAGGAGTGCTTGGCGAGGGGTTTTCGAAGACTTTGGGAGTGGCTCCTTGGCACAAACAAACAAAGTACCAAATCGTACTGACTCTTGTAACTATAGGGATACCATTGTATCTGTATATTTAGGTCATTTTGCAAAAGTACTTATCTTAAGTGCATACATTTTTTTACCCTTTAATTAAAGGCACATAATATACTAACTTTGTTGATCAAGCCTTAAAAAGCAGAGTTTACTACCCCCTGCACACTCTTTTGATCATTTGTTGATGATTGTAACTTTGTATTCAAAACCTTGGGTATGCAAATGTACTGTCATACTGGATCATGTGCACCCAAAAAGGTACCACACTGTACAATATGGGATCATTATGTGCATCTCTAAAAGTATATTTCACAGACACACACAGACGCTATGACACATTCATCTGCAGCGTGGGCTCAACAAGACAACACATTGTTATTTTTTGTCTTCACGGTTGGAACCGATCAATGAAACAAACGTTTTCGTGTAGTTTGAAAAGTAGCAGCGCCCGGAAATGTAACACGTCAGTTTCATGGAAAGCTGAGATTGTCTGACTCAGGAGTTGTTCATGAGTATGTGACTTGACCAGGAAAAAGGATTGGGTTGGGACTGAATCAGATCAGGTGACCTGTTATAGACGCCTGCAAATCAGTGAGTTGTTGCTTGTGTGATTGTTACGAAGTCACACTCGCGTTTGAATTTCAGAACAAAAAAGTTAAAGCTGCATCTAGTCTATTGAAATGTTTACAATCTGGGCCTTAAGTGGTCTTATGGTCTAAGGCAGTTAATCGAAGTGCAGGGGCCTCATTGTGAACAGATTTTGTATCCCAGTCGCAACATAACCACATCTCAAACCGTCTCTGCATCGCCTGGGCTGCCAGGAAGGTCTTCGTACAGGGTTGCCTTACTATTCTCTAGTGACTCCTAGTGGGCGGCTTGGGCACCTGCAAGCTGAATAGCGTGTGTTAGCCAAAGATGGGCTCTCTTACAAGCGTATGGCTTCCAGCATACTTTCTGGTTGATTAAACAGCGTGAGGATGGCCTGGCAGGGTACGCCCAGGAGGACAGAGACAAGGGAATAATCCCAGAGACAGGGGAATAATCATGAATTGGATATTATATATTACATAATTTTTTACCATGTAGTTTTCAGCCTAATCAAGAGGTAGAAGATGCAGCATTGGGATTTTATGTAAATGTCAGCGGATCTGACTAATTGCTATTTGTTTGTCTACGCAGTCAAGTTATATAACGAGGAAAAACTCCATATCCTAAATGGGATTAAGTTTAGAATGTTTGGTTGTCGTGGAAACTAGTCTGAGGCATATAGAAGGTGGAATGGCTAAAGTAATACTAGACTCTTGACATATGCAAGACAGATCTCTCCTAAAATGTCTCTGTCTAATTTGTTTATAGACCCCCCTTGGTTAGCTTTCATCTACCCACACATGGAATGTGAATATGATAAAGTATGCCTCATTAGATTGTCATTTGGAGACGTTATCTGAATCTGCACATACTGCATATTGCATCTTTTATAATATGGTTTGGGTTGTGTTTTCGATGGTTGTCTGATGGTTGTCAGGAAATAGAGGAACGGATACACAAAGAGATGGTAGCTCCGAGAAAGAAAGAAAAGCAGAGAGACAGAGAATGTGAGAAGGACAGAGAGGGATAGAGAGAGCAACGGAGAGAGACTAACATAGAGACACAAACAGACACAAACAGACAGATAAAGAGAGACAAACAGAGAGGAGAGTTTATCTAATTCCCACAGCCTCGGTGATATGGCAAGACTGGCAATTCACCGGCTTTCACCATGCTACCCCCTACCAGGGCAAATCTCTCTGCTTACATTATACACACACATACACACATTTCCTGCTTCGAACACACGCAGGCACAGACAACCTCTGTCCCCACCATCCCTCCCTCCACCCCTCCCTCTATGTAAAGGATAATCCTCAACACCAGCAGCACAAATAACAGCAGAAAATATAGTTCTAAGGCATGGCAGTGTGAAGAGAAACGAGCGGTGCACACAGGGCGCCAACACATGGAAATGTAGATATGTATAAACTCAGAAGTAACACGCCAAGGCATAAAATTCCCAGACAAACAAAATCCAAACAACCTTTACATAAACATACTAACAGAGAGAGAGAGAGAGAGAGAAATAGAACGCTTAAGAAATAGAAAGAGTAAGCAGCACTGAATACATTGGCTGTATATTTCACATTTCACAGAATTACTTTAAGTTCCCTCTGGCATCCTAGCAATAATGTCTGTCAATGCGGAGCTATCAAAGCTGCGCACCATAGACAATCTGAGCCTTGTGTTTGTCAGTTTTCCACTGTGCCCAACTGGAGTCACAAGGACTAGGCGGCTGTCTGCTTGAGGGAGAGACTCTCTGTTACTGAACATGGCCGAACTAAAAGCTGTCTGGAGGCCATCATCTAACTGTAACAAAACACTAATCCGTCCTATTCATCAGATTGAATTTAAAAAAATGTTTTACCTTGCTTTAGCAACATCTCCGATCAGTGTTATGCTATTAAAGAGACTTGTGTTTCCAAAGCAGATTTCTGTCATTCAGTTCTACCTACACAGTATATAATAAAGAAGACATTGGAATATTACAGGGATGTAAGCGTGAAACAATGTGGTATTGTAGTATGATTGATTTTTTTGTAGATAAAAGGTTACTTTGGAGTTTCTGTGTGAGCTACAGACGTTAAGGTAATTCCTCCACTATTAATATATTCATGTCTGTATCTTCATGTTGGAGATCTAGTGAGACAAAAGGGCCCAAAGAGAGAGAGAAATAAGAGGAATATAAATAAATGGATAACGAGAGAGGGGTTTAGCAAATTTTTGAACAAAATTTGTGTTCACATTTTAGAACACAAAGAGATAGATAGACTAAGAGAGTGGGGGTCATTAGCGGAGTGGAAGTGAAGCTGAATCTGCTGCGTATCGACAGGTGGGGAACACTCTTCTGTACTGGGGGACACTAGTGCTAAAACACACACAGAGAAGCCCGAGGAGTCACAAGGAAATGTTCAACACCTGATTTACTGAACACACACGTATCTAAAACACACACACTTTCTGAGACGGACACAGGCTCTTGTTGAATTTCATACATTAGAGAGGAAATAATGGCCATGGCAGCCCCCACTCCAGGACAATACCTTCACCTTTGATAACTGACCGGATCAAAATGTAAGGTAATGAAGAGCCAGAGTATAGAGAGAGCACATACATCCTCTCGAGAGGATTAGGGAGGTGAGGTCAGGTGATTGACAACAATCCCTAAGGCGCAATTAAAGGCGAACAAGAGGAAAGGAACACTTGCAAGGTTACTCTCCAGTACCACACAACACACTAACGCAAGCACGCAACGCACGCACAAACACCCGACAAGGTAATTAATAACACGAGCTCGGCCTGGACAAAACAGCAAAGACGACAACAGTGACAGACACAACAACAATGTCAAACAGAGGATAATGTCCGTGACACCGCCGCGCTGTGACGACGTTCAGGCCTGGTGAACACAGACGCAGACTAAACAAGCCAGCTGGTCTCGAGGGAATGAGGAAGATGGCGGATGTAAATCTTTCACAGCCAAATTCGGCAAAGATATGTTATGGTAAAGGCCGGCCACTATTTGCAGTGGTGAGCTCATTCAGAGTTAAAAGAAGGGGTACTTTTTTGGGGGCTGGTGATGTGCGAAAACACTTTTCTCCAATGTTGAAATCCATAGAGAGGTGATTTTTGTCGTTGTTTTCTAACCTTAAACCTAACCTTCACCCCAGTAGTTTGATACCTAACTATACGTTTTAGTAGCATTCCTAACATGTAATACATTTTTGCAAATTCATTACATATTATACATTCCTTTCAGTAGCACATTTTAATGTACCCTAACGTAACATAACATATCATACAGATTTGTCTGTCACAGATTGACGCATACTATTTCCCTGAGACCACGTTGAAGCAACTAACTCCAATAGAGGTCAATATGCTGCCTTGAATTTGCAATCACTCTCTATGAGTCCTCCTTGTGTGACTGCCTGATGATTAAGGACAGGCAGGACCACTTTCCGTGTCCCACATGCAAGTCTGAAAAATGTTTTGTTGCATTGGAACTACTTTGTTAAATGTGCAAGTATATTCATGATGTCACCCTAACTGACAAGCTATACCATTCCCCGTGCCACCTAATATACTTATTGTAACTTGATAAATAGTGTTTCGTGATCAATATATTTATGTGTATCCAATTTTATTAAAACCAATTAAACACCATACACCTCAAGATCCTTTGTAGACAGCACAACAGTACACTTGTAATTGAAAAGACTTTCCAAGGCAGAAATGGAATTGTCCGCCAGTGTTAATCTGTCATTCTGATCCCGCTGTATGGCAATGTAGACGTCGCTAGCGTGTACATCAAAATGGGGGGGGGCTAAGCCCCGAATGTATTATGATCCTAGTGATGCCTCTGTTGTCCGCCATGTTTAACTTTTTACATTATTTACCATTTATTTCCTCATCTATCATTCCCATTTTGACATTCAATTTGTATTATTATCGGGACTTCTACCTTGATGCTCCAAATAGTTTTCTTTCAATTAATGATTGAATAAACATTATTGATCAACCTGAGGGGAAATTAAGTTTGATAAAGGGTATCAGCAGGTTTCAGCAAGTTAAATTTAAGACTTTTTAATGCCACTTCGAATTGAATTTAAGACCAATTTTACAACACCCCTTGCAAAAAATACATAAGGCCACCCATTCAACTGAAGTAAGACACCTACAGACTTTAGTAGTTGATGAGCACCAAAACAAGCAGCTGTTTAAGTTGCTTTTGTAGCACTAATATGCATTGTTGGTGAAGTAGGCCACTGCAACTCCCTCCAATGTTCTTTAATTCCCTCCAGTGTGTGGACAATCAGTGTCCCCATAAAATCTTGATGCCAAAAGAGCTAGTGATCTCTGGTTCGGTCTTGAACTAACTTTTGTTCAATAACTATAATAATTAATACAATAATAAAATAATTATTTCAAAAATAATATTGCACACAGATTAGAAATACAAATAATCTGCCTACCTAGCCAACTACATTATTTAGGCTGGGTTGCACCAACATGAATTAAATTAATCCTGGTTTAGACTTAATATAGGGTTAGTAAATCTAGGTTTAAACTGGTTTATAATTAATCAGAGACGTGTTGCACTCCGCTTCCACACCCCAGAAACTCTCTCAATTAGCCCTCTTGTTTTAATGTGAGAGTAGTTGTAGTTTTTCTCTGCCTGCGTCTGAGGGTTCAAAAGAGGAGTCATCAGGTATGAGCGACATGCATAGCCGTTGTCACCCACTAGGTATCCACTGATCTCCCCTCCTTCCAGCAGGGCACCAAGTTGACTGTTGTCAAAGATTCGCCTGTCATGTGTGGATCCTGGCCATCTTGCAACAATGTGTGTGATCTTGGCCTGGTCATCACTCACAACTTGGACATTAATTGAGCAGTAGCCCTTTCGATTACCAAAAAGTTCCCCATTCTCCCCACCGTGGTTCGAATCGAATATACTGACCCTTCAAACATGCAATTGCTTTTGACACTCTGCTGACAATTCTGCAGACTGTGGACTCCAAAAAGATCCCCTTCAACCTGTAGCATAAAAACGCAAAGCTACTAGGAGCTGGAGAAGAGGTGGCACAGCAGATCTCACTTCCATGCTTGATAGCTGGTCCAACCTTCCCACTGAGGTATAAGACAGACTCTTTTGTAAATCTATACCGCTGGGAAAACTCACTATAAATATATCTGCCAATCCATCGTTAAACTAGGTTTAAAATTACTGGTGCAACAGACTTGAATTTTACTGTGATTGCCAAAGGTTTAGATTTAACCAGGATGAATTGTAAACTACATTTAAACTAGGCTTAAGGTTTGGTGCAACCGGATTAGTAGATAAACCTTGATTTAATCTAGTTTAAAAGTTAAACCATGTTGGTGCTACCCAGCCTTAATGTAAGTGTCTTTAACGTTTTTTTAATTTACCAAAACGTACAATATCTGTAAAGCAGGAGCTGTAATCTTCAGGCTGATTAAATACAAATACAGTAACCATGGAATTGTCCTCCGGGCAGAGAGGGCACCACTGAAAATGATACCCTGCTCTTAACGACTTCCTCATTACATCACTTTCAACAATGGCGAATAATAACACATCATCTCTTCATTTGCAGGCTGTTTACTGAACAATGCAGCAGGATCCTATATCTCTGTGATCAAGGAGCACCCTCCGCCTGCCCCTTCATTCCAGCCTGTGTATATATCCTCCTGTACAAGTGTGTACCCCACTCCCTGGCCCAAGCACCCCTCGCTGCCCCCCATAGACCACCATGCTGGGGACTGTCCTCCTAGCCCTGCTGGTCCTCATCCTACTGCAGACTACCCAGATATGCGTCTGCCTACGGGAGCTCCGAGCTGCCAGCTCGCCCCCAGCTCAAAACGCCACCCAGCAGCGCCTACCTGGGGCCATCATCATTGGCGTTCGTAAAGGCGGAACCAGGGCCCTCCTGGAGATGCTCAACCTCCATCCGGACGTAGAGGTGGCCAAAGCTGAGGTAACGATAAAATGCTCCCTCGATCGTCTCTACTTGATTTATAAAGCACTTTCAGAATAATATACAATCATACAACATAAATACCTAGACATTACATGGTCTAGGTTTGAGCATTGACTGTGTTGCTTACGAGGGGTTGGGAGCTCCATGGGTGATGGATATTGGTCAAGAACAGAGATGGAGAAGTGCAAAGTACTTGGGTGTGTTCACCAGGTTGGGAAGTTCCTAATTATGAACTTCGTTAACCTGGTTATTTAGGTCTTATTTGCAAACTTCCAAAAAGTGTTTAACACAGCTGAACCCAGCCGAGTGTTTTTACTTTTTACACCTCTGGTCAAGCATTGCCCGAGGTGGAGGGAGGAATTTCGGCTCAAATGATTCAAAAAGCTACCTGGGGTCGTCAGTCGGTTGAGTGTGCCCTCATGTGCAAAAGGGCAAGGCACTCTACCCCTGGTGTGTTTAAGTCCTAGATTGTCAACTATCCAAAGCTAGTTTAGAGGAGTTGTTGTGTCCATACAGGGACAGTACTGTACATTTACACTGGTAAAGTGTATAATGACAAACACCACAGCCAATAACAACATTTCCAATTAGTGTAAAATACATTACTTTCTTTTTTCTTGAGGTTCACTACTTTAACATAGAAGAACACTACCAGCAGGGGCTGGCCTGGTACCGTGCCCAGATGCCCTTCACCCTGCCTGGGCAGCTGACTGTGGAAAAGACCCCTGGCTACTTTGCCAGTCCCCAGGTCCCTGAAAGGGTCTGGGAAATAAACCCTGCTGTTCGTCTCTTGCTGATCGTCCGGGACCCCGCTGAACGCCTTGTTTCCGACTACACCCAGGTCCTCCATAACAGGATGACCCGCCACAAGCCGTACCAACCTTTAGGTAGGTTAGGGAGTTGGAACTGAATGTGAAATTACTTCAAACCAGAACAACCAAGTATTTGAAAACTATCAGAATTTGGTTTCGTGCATATATGTACCAATTGTAATCTGAATGTTATCAGATCTCATATTTAAAAGGAAGATCAGGACAACATCAAGGCAGACGACGCAAAATCCAACCTAGACTACCTAATACTATTCTTTTCTCATGCGGTAAGTTAAGAAGAGAAGTCGTGTTATTGTTTAAATTCAGTAAATGTTTGAGGCAGTATTCTACACAGTGCCATTTAAACAATAACACAACTTGTCCCCTCTATCCTTACTGAACAAGACTGGAATAGTATTAGGATGGGGGATTCAGTAGTACTGCATCTAAAGTGAGTATGAGGAGACTACAAGTCAATGCAAACTTATAGACGGACCAACTAGAAAGTCTAAATGGGGAATATCTCAGGCACTCAAAAATTTTGTGGAAAAACATAAAATTAAAACATTACCTGCCTATGTCTTCTGGTCATTTATGCTTGTATTTATTCTAGTAGTCTTACACATGGCCCCCTTAAGAGAGCCAATTACTGCTGGTGTAGGACCATTTGAGAATTGTACTGATCTCCTTGAAAAAGCTCTTAATCCACGGGCGCAGCACCGTCCCAATTGACCTTGTGCCTCTTATCAGGTGGGCTTGGAGATATTCTTTCATAATTACTTAGTATCTTACATATCTGTTTTATTCCAATGTAGAGGAGCTGTTGATCAGCCAGGGCCACATCAATCCATCTTATAAGGCCCTGCAGAGGAGCCTGTATCATCAGCACCTGGCCCACTGGCTGGATGTCTTCCCCAGGGAGCAGATTCACGTGGTGGATGGAGAGTCCCTCATCCGGGATCCCTTCCCTGAGCTACGGAGAGCTGAGAGGTATCAAAAACCCCAAATTACAAATAGAGCAGGAGAAACATTGTATGAAAATCCACATTGTGATTGGTGATTGCTGATGCATGGTTTGCTTGGTTTATACTTATCTTGTCCTTATTTCATAGCTTCTTGGACCTACCACCGCGCATAGCTCCATCTAACTTCTACTTCAACACCACCAAGGGCTTCTACTGCCTCCTCTCTGCCAGCGGCCACGACAAGTGCCTGGACGAGTCCAAGGGGAGGCCCCATGCTCCTCTCCGCTCCCAAGCCTTCAGGAAGCTTTGCCGATATTTCCGAGAACCCAACCGCTTGTTCTTTGAGATGGTGGGACGCTCATTCTCTTGGTGCTGACCGGCAGTCAAGAAATATTATAGGCTTCTATTGCTCTGACACCATTTTTAACGGAGAAGAGCAAGGGGACAGACAGGGCCGACCGGACATAATGGTCCATGACCACAAACATTTAGGATGTCTATGAAATGGTAGCACTGTGGCGATACTTTAGAGCAGAGCGGGTACCGTTTTGGATGTAATCTCAGACTTTTTAGGACTCTGGAGAGGCCATCAGCGGCAAAAAAACACTGGCCTGTGATTGATTGATTGGTCGATTGGAATGATTGCTGTGTTTGTCTCTCGAGTGGCTTGGTGTTGAGTGGGTGGTTAGAGAAATTGATGATGTGTTGATTGACAGGTTAGTGGGCGGATTTATTGACTGAGAGGTGAGAGGAGAAAAATACCACTAACACACCAGGGATATTTATGTTTTTGTTCTCAGAGACCCGAGCCAGGCAAGGGTCTTGGGACGAGCTATCCGACAAGCATAGACTTCAGAAAATGACTAAGGGACACAGTGCACACAGATGATGGCTACGTTCAATGTGGCCGACTGCACCACCCTTCATGGAACACTGACCCTGAACTGGAAACTCCATTGGAGTTTTTTGACGTTACTACATGCTGGAGAACATGAAGTGCCCACTCAGTAATGCCGTATGCCTTGTGGTCCTAACGTCGTGTGGTCACGGCTCTGGCTGGTGCCTGTCACCCTGAGCCTCGGTTGATAGGGCTGAACACTGTCTTATGCACAAATTGGCATGAAATGGAGTATAATTAAGAACCACAATATGCCATGCCATTTGTACTGTGGACAATCAAGAGAAAAACAACAGACTCTAAAAATATGCTGTCATTTTGATGGTCATTAAAATATGTTTCAAAGTAGATCCAGTGGGGGGGGTGGGTTGTACATAATAAACATGTACATAAAAATAGATAGAAGAATGTTTTGAAATTAGATGGAGGGTATTGTTGCACTGAATTGAATCCTTATTTGCATACAGAAGGTACAGAAGTATTAATGTACCAATAAAAATCGATGTCAAACAGAACGTGACATCAGACTGCTTTCAGCCCTCAGCTTGTTTACCACTGTTCCATGTTGAGAGAGCAAACAGAATGTCCTCTGTAAAATAATCATGCTGACTTATTGCAATTATTTTATTCGGCTGATATTTCACATTCACATTTTCAACAAAAAATTTTATTTTTTTAATTGTTGGATTTACTCCTTGAATTTTACATTTCAAAGAGTTGAGTTATAACGTGTTGTTTGTTTTCTAAAATCCTCAATAAATGTGTACTGTGGTCATTTAACCAACAGAAAATAACCATATTGAATGGAATACGATCAATAATAGTCTCACTACAGCTTTGTAGATAGAGAGGAAAAATGTACAATCAAGAAAGGAAACAAACAAATAATTCCTGCTCTGTGTTTGAAGACTTCCCAGCTCACTATGGCTTTCATGTTCTCCGGTGAGACCCAGCAGTATGTGGACAGACTCAGATGTAGTTGTGTGCAATTCAGACTGTGTTTAGTGTGGTTGGAGAAGTTGACCAAGAAGTGAAATGACAAATTTACCATCTTGCCTTTATGAATAGTTATTTATGTGAGTAAGCTCCTAATCATTCCAAGATTTTTTTTTTGATTGTTATCAAATGTCTGTTGGGTAATAGAGCATGAAGTATACCCAGAATAATACAACCCTGTTTCAAAAAAGGTTGGGACGCCGTGTAAAATGCAAATAAAAACAGAATGCAATGAAATGCAAATCCTTTATCCTTATAGTACAAAGACAATATATCAAATGTTGAAACAGAAATGTTACTGTTTTTGGGGAAAAAAAACATGCAGATTTTGAATTTGATGCCAGCAACAAGTTTTCGAAAAAGTTGGGACGGGGCATGTTTACCAATGTCTTGCATCACCTTTTCTTTTAACAATATTCTGTAAGCATTTGGGAACTGAAGCGACCAATTGCTGTTGTTTTGAAAGTGAAATGCATTCCCATTCTTGCTTGATATAGGACTGCAGCTGCTCAACAGTTCGGGGGTCTCCTTTGTCATTTTTTTTCATAATGCACCAAATGTTTTCAATAGGGGACAGGTCTGGACTACAGGCAAGCCAGTTTAACACCCAGACTATTTTACTATGGAGCCATGCCGTTGTGATACATGCAAATTATGGTTTGGCATTGTCTTCCTGAAATAAGCAAGGCCTTTCCTGAAAAAAGACATCTAGATGGCAGCATATGTTGCCGGTATATACAGTGGGGCAAAAAAGTATCTAGTCAGCCACCAATTGTCGAGAGAGATTATCAGTGGTTTTTTATGTCTTCCATTTTTTTATAATTGCTCCCACAATTGATTTCTTCACACCAAGCTACTTACCTATTGCAGATTCAGTCTTCCCAGCTTGGTGCAGGTCTACAATTTTGTTTCTGGTGTCCTTTGACAGCTCTTTGGTCTTGGCCATAGTGGAGTTTGGAGTGTGACTGTTTGAGATTGTGGACAGGTGTCTTTTATATTGATAACAAGTTCAAACAGGTGCCATTAATACAGGTAACGAGTGGAGGACAGAGGAGCCTCTTAAAGAAGAAGTTACAGGTCTGTGAGAGCCAAAAATCTTGCTTGTTTGTAGGTGACCAAATACTTATTTTTTTCTTTGCATGGTTGAGTTTTATCTTGCATTTTTTGATGCAGCGACATACTGTGTTCACAGACACTGGTTTTCAGAAGTGTTCCTGAGCCCATGCAGTGATCTCCACTACAGACTTGTGTCTGTTAATTGCTGTGCCGCCTAAGTGGCCCAAAGATCACAGGCATGCAATATCAGTTTTGGGCCAAATCCATACGATAAAGAGATTTCTCTGGATTTTCAGAATGTTTTAATGATATAATGTACTGTGGATGATGATCCCCAAACTCTTTGCAATTTTACATTGAGAACCGTTATTCTTAAATTGTTGCACTATCTGCCCATGCAGTCTTTCACAGAGTGGTGAACCCCTCCCCATCTTTACTTCTGACAGACCCATCCTCTCTGGAATGATCTTTTAATACCCAATCATGTTACTGACCTGTTGCCAATTGACTTAATTGGTTGTGTGATATTCCACCAGGTTTCGTTTTTTAGCATTACACATTTCCAGTCTTTTGTTACCTCTGTCACAGCTTTTCTGAAACGTGTTGCTGGTGTCAAATTCAAAGTATGCATCGATTTCTCAAGAAACAATAAAATGTCTCAGTTTCAACATTTTATATGTTGTCTTTGTACTATTTACTAATGAATATAGGATTTAAATTATTTGCACATCATTGCATTTGGTTTTTATTTACGCAGCATCTCAATAATTTTGGAAACGTGAGGCTTAGACATAATTTTTTGTATAGATCCGATACAGTCAGGGTAGTTGCTAATGCGGGGAAGGGTGTGCATGAATCACCTGGCCCTGGCTTGGCAGGGGCCCCTTAAAAATATCAATGTCGTTCTCTATAAGTGAGGGGGCCCTGGACTCCTGCCGACGGCTCTGGATACAGTATTTCAATACATACAACCAGGCCTCAACATAATGTATTGTAAGATCAATGACATTGAAATATAACACTTGATCAATACATAATGTATTGTAACTATCAGATTAGATACATGTTTCAATACAGACAATCAGCGCTGCCATTTTCGTCAGCAACCTGTATTTGTTATTCTAGAATATAGTCACAATCTCTATGATTGTTATTGCTAATGGCAGTATAGCTGATCTTGCACATCAAAGGGGTACTGGTGCTTTGTTATCTATCTCTGGTATGACCAACACTAGATACATTTGTAAAGTGTAAATGCAGGTTGACAGCAGGATGTCCCTCTCTGGGTAGGACTGGAATGAGTGAGTACGGTAAAAATCCCAAGTGAGGACATAGAAACAGAAACTTATGTCTGTGTGTATTCATGTGAGAGACAGGAATGGGGAGAGAGAGAGATTAATAACATTAGTAGCCTCCCAGGTGTCATCTCAATCAGAAGTGGAGACAGATGTGTCTCAATTACTAATGAGTGAGGTCATTCAAAGGCTGAGAGTGAAACAAGAAAAGGGGTATCCTTTCATCTCTCTTAACTAAGTGGATGTGTTTGCATTGTGCAGAGAGAGGAGTGATATCACATAAATTATACTGGTCTTATGTCCCTCCAACTACCGACACAACCTCTATGATATAGCGCCACCTGCTGCCACAGAACAATAATGACAAGTCATTCTACTTAAAGGGGTCTCACAGAAATACCCTCCACTGCAGACTTTTTTTGTTGCTCTAAGACTGTGGTGTTTTTCATTATTAAACAAAAAAATGGTGGCAGTAGTTAGCTTCCGAACTCCGAATGTGAATGGGTTGGTGCCAAAGTATCCGACTGACATCGTCAGAACTTCAAGGTAACATTTGAACATTAAAATACAATTATTGTTTAATTAAAATCGACCAGAGCATCACTATTCACCTAATATACATAATGTTCTCGGGCACTATTTATATGAAGCGTTCACCCATTTTACGGCTTTTCCAAAATGATGCCTTCTAGGGTCTAATTTACCAAGCATGAGCACGCACAAATCTGTGCGTAAACCATGTGTGGGATCATTTCTACGAAAAGTCTCGGATTTATGCATCTGAACGTAGCCTACATTAACGCATGCTTGAGAATGTTCGTACATTTACGCAGATACATAACCCTGCATACGCACAATTGCAAGTGGTTGAATAAAAGAACTGCTTCCAAAGTAGGCCTATAGTTATTGTGGAAAAATTATCATTTAAATAGTGCCGGGAAAATTATGTAATTGTTTTTCTATTATGATTTCATGCAACGTTCCTCAACAGGCCACTTCAGTTAATTTGTAATTATAATAACGCAAATTAAAGTAACTTGTCATATAGACACGTGTATAACCGTTGTTTAATTATTCTAACGTGAGATACTAGAACATATGCGAAGTTGATTTTCCAATGGAAGATTTGCAATAGGCTACGTTCCATAAAGCACATTTCAGAGACAGGTTGGACCTTTTCGCAGAATGTACGCTATAGGCTCAGCAGACATCGCTTAGGCGTAAAATATAAACAGGGTATACTATCCATATCGGTTGAGTTCACCAGTCTCTGTCGTTCTGGGGGGATAGTAACGGGATCGGCACCTGGATCGATAAAATAACCATCCCCTATCCTATGAATAGAACGTCCTTCCATTTATTTAACTTGCAGGTGATATTTTTTTATGCGCAGTCTATAAAATGCTGCATGACTTGTTAATGTCTTTGAACCAAAATAATGTCAGTGGATGTTGAGGATACGATGCATACTATTGATTGTTTAATATAGGTCCAAAAAAATTTAACGGCTTATTTCCAAATGCTAAAGACGTGTACGAAATGTTCTCCCTAGCAAAGTCTTAACTTTAACTGCTCAAGCGCGAAACAATTATGTTAGAATGCATTCAGCATTTTACATATGGCACCTATACCCCTGTCAAACTCAGATTTAGATCTGATTCTTAACTTCTGGGGTTGCGTGGTTGTTGTTTTTAATGTACAAGTGTTTCCCAAAGCCTTAAATGAATTATATAACATATTTGGGTAATTGCGGGCGTGTCCTAAACCAAAAAGCCAATGTCGTACACCAGCACTGAGAACACCTTACCGGTTGTAGTGTCGTTTGACAAATCGCATTTATTCTCTGTGCGGACGTGCATTCGCAATTCCAATCGTAAACACAATCTAGTTCTTAAGATGCAGTCTAGTTTCTACGCACGCTTGAGAATTGTGCCTCCTGTCGTCCTCTTCTTAATACCTTCAAAAAATCTATTGGATTGTAAGATTGGAGGGGAAGATTTTCAGATGACAGATGGCAAGCCATTTGCTACCCAGCAGGACCACTCGTACAAGTTCTCATCCGGGAGAACACTGGTAGGCGAACAGAGGATAATAAGGATGTCATATGCAGTTGCAGCGTCCATACTTGGAGTTACAGCTGAACTTAATGTCGACACTTGAATATCATACAAATCATTGAGCTTGCCTCGGCACTGCCGTACCATATGAGAATCAAGCAAACCTTTCACTACGTAAACAGTTAAGAGTAAAAACATGATTCAAACTACTTCTCTTTCACACATTTGACTGTGGCATTCATTGCTCAGTTACAAATTAGAATGCATCAGTTTCAACAGGCAAATCCCTTTAACTGCACTCACCCTTGGAAACTAGCTGGAAATATAGGAATACCAAAGTATTATCATACAGCTCAATACATGGAATTTTATTATGCTTTGAGAAGCCTTTTGCTTATAGAATGAGCAGCACATAGACATTACACATTCTTTTAGGATAATGTCTAATCGCTTCAGAAAAACTATCATATAGAATAGTTTAATCATTTAAACAACTAGTTAGTCCAACAGTACCAAGACATGGGAGTAAACTAGGCAAAGTCGTTTCAATTATTTCCTTGCACAGTATTTTGCATAACAAAGTACAATAAACAAAGCATGTCAGCTACAAGTTCTCAACGGACTAAAACCTGAGTAGTTTATTAGTGATGGGACACTAAATGGAATACTGCTTTTAGATAAGATTTCAGTTGTCATCAAGAGAAAGAAAAGGACTTACATTAACTCTTAACATGATAAATGACAGATTGTAACATGAACCAAGATAGCAATGTCTGATGAAAATGTGCAGAAAGAATGAAATAACCACAAACAACTTTTTTTATAAAAAAATTGGGTTTTAACAATTCAATTTTTCAGTATAAAACACTTCTGAAGCCCTGCCAATCAAACAAATTCAACTGTCACAAAAGTACCACCACCCATCCTGCCCAAAAATCTAAAATAACATACATACAAATGTTTCTTTCAAGACCCCCCCCCCTTTTTCTAGTAATGGGAAATATTACAATAACAAAACACTAACAGTCACTCATCAGCTAAAATATAATAAAAAAGGATTAATGTGAGGTCCAGGTTCAGTCAGAGTCCAAACACAAGTGACTCAGAAGACAGTCCACTCCGAACACAAGCCTTCACAGTTCTGGTCAACAAGGTGGCATCTGCCTATGCAGTCTTCTGTTGGCCCTTCTTTCCAATCAGGGACTTGTGGATGTGAGGGATCACACCTGGAAACAAGCAAACAGCAGTTAGATGATGCAAGCGACTGTCACAAAAAAAAAAGGATGAGTAGATATACATGCTTAGTGTACACAGGGGTATTCAACTGTGGCCCTCGAAGTCAGTACCCCTCAATATTTTCCTTGCAACCACATAATCAGGGACTTATTTAAACCTGGAACACCAGATGGGTCCAATTAAGATGAGGTAGAACAGAAAACCAGTAGGCTCCAGTCTAGGGTAAATTTTATAATTCTGATACACAAAATCAGTGACCCAACACTATTTAAAAACAGCATGTGCTTGCTGAACTCACCTCCTCCAGCAATGGTGGCCTTGATGAGGGAGTCCAACTCCTCGTCTCCCCGAATGGCGAGCTGCAAGTGACGGGGAGTGATGCGCTTCACCTTCAGATCTTTAGAGGCGTTCCCTGCCAACTCTAGTACCTGGAAATCAAATAGAAAACATGTCACCAACACAAATAGCAATAGTTGGTAATCCCACAGGTTATTGTGGCCATGGGTGTCTTTGTGTCAGTCTCACCTCAGCGGTGAGGTACTCAAGAATGGCTGCGCTGTACACTGCCGCTGTGGCACCTACACGCCCATGGCTGGTAGTACGAGTCTTTAAATGCCTGTGGATACGACCCACTGGGAACTGGCAGGAAGTAAACAGATTTCAGGCCAATGAAAAGAGGTTATAAAATACAGTCTATTTTGACAGAAAGAAAATAGGCTGAGGAGACAAGAATTCCAGCTGCACTTGCAATGTTCCTGGAGGTTTTACTACCATACTGAATGGGCTTCTTACTATTGCCAGAAAGTAAATGAGCAAAAATGTATAACCAGTTGCTTGCAAACACTGTACTCTAGTGCCAGTAAAATACAAAAAGCACTGCCAATCATACCATTTGCATTTAACTTAGAACGGTGAATGATATGAACACGTTTTCGATCTTACCTGCAGTCCGGCTCTCTGGGAGCGTGACACAGCTTTCGCCTTGGCTTTGCCACTGTCTTTTCCTGCTTTACCACCAGCCTGGAACATAAAGAACAAAATGCAGTATTACAAAGATAAAAAGAAAATGTTAATATATAATATAAATCCTGATAAGCATTCAATCACCATTTCCAAAAAACAAAACTTCAAATTACCCCTGCTGATCAGGACTCAAAAGGAGTGTAATGCTACTGGCTCCAACTGGTCTTATGGCCAAATATTTGCAGCTGTTTTGACTACAACTGGGGTGCCTCAAGAAAGTATTGTAAATTACGTCATCCAGCAATTTACTGTAGTCTGTATTGCACATAGGACAAATACTGTACAGCAAGCGAATGCATAAACAGGTACACACCTTTTGGTAAATAACGAATGTCTTGTCAAAATTACACAACAGTAAAGGCTGATAAATAGGTCCACAGAAAATGAATCGCTAACTAAGCTAATTAGAACGATTGAACCAGTTTGTTTACACTAAAGGTAGTTCTATACTAGGTCCAATCACACTTTTGAGCCCATACACTTTCCCGCCAAATGAAGCTGCAGCTGGCGTCAAATGAGAAGGCACTGAAACATGCTAGCTAAGTGGATGTACACTTTTGCACCGTTGAATTACAAAGAGATTAATCACATTAATGAAAGCCATTAACAAATACACGTATTGCAAAAATTACAATAAAATTGGTGTATATTTGACACAAGCATACGTCAATATTTTCAGTTCACAGAAAAACAGCCGCGGTCCCAAGTAACCAACTGAACTACAAAAACTACCATTGTGAAATGAAAAAAAATCTAATTGGAACCTGCCAACTTAATGCTCAACCCAAGACTTCCAGGCAAAAAAAAACTCTATAAAACGTAGTTACCAACAGAAACATAGGAACATAGTATAAACACCGTTACCACTTAGCCCAGGAAAGCGAACTTGCTAGTGGGCTAACGCGGTGCAATACTAGCTTAGCATTTATTTTCAGTCAATTTGAAAACCGTAGCAGGTTATTCTATCGAATTCACATTTACAGGATAAACGCATATTATACACGAAGCAGTCGTAATTAAACGTGTCGCACCAGACACACATACCATTTCAGCGTTTTGTTCTTAGGCTGTGGAAATGAGTAGGTCGGAAACAATTTCGGTTCAAGACAGAGCAACAATAAACCCCTTAGCAAACCTATGCCCAGAACCCCTCGCTAGCGGTCATTGGCCAATGGGAAATATGGTTGTTACTTTGAATATTTTTTTGTGACCAATCACGTCGTTGCTTATACCCATTTTACCCATCCCCCCACATGAAATCGGGCATGTACTTTTTTGCGCACGAAACCAACAAGTAGGCGGGACTGCTTTAACTGCAAACTGCCACTCAAAACCTGTCGCTTTAAAAATAATAATTAATAAAATAAAAAATATAACTAGTATACTGTGACATTTTTCATACAAATTCGTTACTAATTACATTTTGTATAGGTGAATCCCAAATGAGGGTTTTTACAGTAAGCCAAAGCAATTTAGGTAACCTATTATGAAAACATTCAATGGGAAAGTTAGTATTTCTGAATATGCAATCATCAATAAAGTGCATGTTCGCGTTTTTTTCAAAAATATGATTTGTCAACCAAGTAAATCATATTGATAATAACATAACATCAGATTTCATATTTATTTAACCTTCTTTGAATTTATTGAATGACAAAATCTACAATTATGCTGTTGATGTAATTGGCAGGCGAACGGCCAATCAGAGCACAGTAGTCAATGTACTGTTTCTTGTCACGCCTGTAACGTGGTTACAGCGAGTAGGGGAAGTACGCGGGGGAGGGGTGTCAGAACGTAGGAGGAAGGAAAGAAGCTGGCTGGTGGCGAAGATGGCGGATGGGGACAGTGGGAGTGAGCGCGGTGGCAGCAGTGGTGGCGGAGGGGGTGGTGGCGGCGGGTTTCACCACTACCAGCGGGATCAGGAGACCCAGGAGCTAGCTTCGAAGCGACTGGACATCCAGAATAAACGCTTCTACCTGGATGTAAAGCAGAATGCAAAAGGCAGGTTCATCAAAATAGCCGAGGTCGGCGCGGGGGGCTCGAAAAGTCGGCTGACACTTTCCATGTCGGTTGCTGCGGAGTTCCGTGACTACCTGGGGGATTTTATAGAACACTACGCCCAACTTGGGCCTAGTAGCCCTGAGCAGATCGCCCAATCATCCGGCGGGGACGACAGTGGGCCTAGGCGGGCCTTAAAAAGTGAGTTCCTGGTGCGAGAAAACAGAAAATACTACCTCGATCTGAAAGAAAACCAGCGGGGGAGGTTTCTACGGATCAGGCAGACAGTTAACCGAGGCCCGGGGTTTGGAGTTGGTGCGATCCCTGGTGGCATGCAGTCCGGACAAACCATCGCTCTCCCGGCCCAAGGATTAATTGAGTTCCGCGACGCCCTTGCCAAACATATAGACGACTACGGTGGAGATGACGAGGAACTCGCCAGTGGCGGAGGAGCAGGGGGCTACAGCGAGCTTCCGGAGGGCACCTCCATCATGGTGGATTCCAAACGTTTCTTCTTTGACGTGGGATCCAACAAGTACGGAGTTTTCTTAAGGGTGAGCGAAGTTAAACCCAGCTATAGAAACTCTATCACTATCCCGTTCAAAGCGTGGGGCAAGTTTGGAGGAGCGTTTTCTCGTTATGCTGACGAGATGAAAGAGATACAGGAGAGACAGAGAGATAAAATGTTTGAAAGAAGACCAGGAGGAGCAGGAGGCGAAGAGTCTGAGGGAGACGATGTGGACGACGATTGAATGATCAAGCCGACTATACAATCAAGTTGACAACGTGACGTAAAGCTTGGATATACGATCGAAAATGTTGTGCATGACGAATCGAACATGATAAAAAATACATATATAATTGACTGAGAAATACTATGTTAACAGATTTGTGTTATAAAACGTTTAGATCGATGGGTTTGTGCTAGCTAAACCAGTAAATATTTTCCATAGATGATAAAAAAGATTGTCTAATAACTTACCGCACCAACTGTTTCAGAACTCCAGTCTCGCCATGATTCAGAACAAGACGTTATGCTATTAGCCCAATTCACAAATAGAATATCTATTTTTAACTCTGAATAACTTACTTAGACCTGAACTATGTGCTATATGTAAGAAAGTGTAAACGTGTGGTGTGTTGTTAATCAAAGATGCACAGCTCAGCATTTCCAGTACATTGCTGTGCGTTTCCGTCTCTCATTGTTTCATAGAGACCTGCTGTGTTGTTTTGAAAGAAACTGAATAATTGTCCCAAAGTTTTGTTGTGCTGAACCACGCATTTCCCCCCAAAATTACTTATGCGTTTTTTGTAAGCAGACATTGGTACGTTTGCTCCCAATATCTTGGATATGGTGAAAAAAAATTGTACCGGCGAGAGAAAATTGTTTCGGGCCTATAGGAATGAGTTCAATCCATCTATGGACACAAGTAGTATTAGAGACCCCCATATCAGCGCTGTTTTTGTCAACCACAAGAATGGGAGAGTCTTGTTGTCTGAGTCACTTTTAATTGCTAAGTGATTTCACACACTCCACATTTTATTATAATGGTGCTGCTACTGTTGGACAGCATAAAGGCTGGTACGGAGTACAATATAGGGACATAATATGGTCAAATCTAGCAACCTGTTAGACTTCGGTGACTTGGACTGAAGGTGGCACCCTAGGGCCTTTTTAGGCCCAGTGGATTAGTTAGCATGACTGGAACTGGCTTGTTAGCTTAGTTATGGCTTAAAAAGCCTTCTCATTGCAGAATCTCAATTTAAATCCCCATCCAGGAAACTGGGCCTAACATTGACACTGGGTTGATTGAGTTATGGGATTCACATTCATGGCTAGTTTTAAATGGATAGGTCACTTGGGTCCTACTTTCTTCAACTCTGGTCATTTATGACTGAAATAAACCTCAGTTTGATTGTGGAGTTGGTGCTTTGGAGAAATAATATCCACAGCAAGGTGCTGTCCTAAATATACCAGATAGGATATTATGCTATTCAACAGAAAAGTCAATAATTATTTTTAGAACTTAAATAACTATGTCTAGAAATTAAATAACTATGTCTATTAGATGATATGTATATGTGAAATATATTGGATAGTGCTACTTAAACTGGCTTGGCCTATTAAAAACACTAAAGCTTGGATGAAGTCATCCAGAGATATTTAGGTATACCATTTATTTTTCCTTCTAACAATTATTCTGTTAGAGATGATTAAGAGCATAGAAAACTATATAATGACAACAACCTCATTATATTTGAATTGTGCACAAGGCACTTTGATCCAGTCTCATTTAAGTATTCTGACACAATCGGTTTTCTCATTTCCAGCACTTCAATATATTGAACAGAAATGTAAACAAATCCATTAAGCCTTCTTAACCCCTCTTCATTTCAATCCACCAGTTTCCCATTTTCTCTCAAGTTGGTACTCCCAGTTGCCTGTAAGAGATGTCTGAACAGCATCCAGACATGTCTTAATTCAGCTTTCCTCTTTATTTTAAATTTTTTTAATTGGTTCTTTATAGAATTTCTTTCCCCTTTTTTTGCATATTCTAACGGCTGTATGTTGGTATAAAACCTGGTTTATAAGCCTGGTTTAAACAATTACTTTAACAGTGACAAAAAATAAGATCAATAATGTAATTGTTAACATGCATAGTCATCACATTTGTAACATTGTTCAGGAAATTACATCATTATCAACAGCAACCATCCTATTTTCCCTCTGTGTGTGAACCTTTCCCCTCTTAACTTTACCCTTTAGCACAGCAGTCGAGAATTTGTCATACAAGGAAACATCTCAGAGCAATAGTTTTTTTTTTTCTACTGATATACAAATATTCTATTAAAACACGAGTTTTAACTACAACTGTACTCCTGTACTGTGCTACGTAAAATGGCAGCTGTTTATCTCGTGTGTTCTGCTGTAATATTCTACCAAGTTCCTATAAACAGTAAATAAATAAAAATATTTGCTGAGGATAAGTTTTGTTTCTGTTCCTGTTTAACAAAGTCAGAATTCATAGTCAGTTGATTCATATTTTTTCAGTGGGGGTATTGGGTTATGTTTTTTCATTGATATTATATTAGGAATGTGACCCACACTTACTGCATGATACAATTAAACATTTAACATCCTTGCATGAATCCTAGCCTATGGCCTTTGCAATCACCAGATCTCCACCCAATTCAACACCACCTCTCCACTACCATAATCGAAACACCAAATGAGGGACTATCTTTTGGGAGAATGGTGTTCCATCCCCCCAGAGTTATAGAGACTCATAGAATCTATGCCAAGGTACATAGCTGCTGTTCTGGCATGTCGTGGTGGCCTAACACCTAATTGAGGCACTATGTTTTTCTACAATTTGTCAACCATCTGTATGTCATACATTTGTTTCAGTGTAGTACATAGGCGAAGACAACAGATTCTACTCATCTCAACAAATTGCGATGAAGTCAGTTGCTTAACGGCGGACTAAAGCTTAGACGTTCAACTCTTGTAAATTGTTGACTTGTGCATAGAAGTAAGCGTAGGATGCGTTGTTGCTGTACGGGTTATCGAAGGGTTTGTGTTGTGGTTGTCTGGGCGAGTGGGTGTTTGTGTGGTAATCTACAAAGAGGTCAGATTAACCTCCTATCAATGATTTCCATTCCAAATGGTCCCCCATCCTACTTTTGACTAAAGCACTGGTCAAAAGTAGTGGACAATGCATGGAGTCAAGGGGCATTTGGGAAACAGACATACCGGCCCTACTGTCTACTCACCCTTGACCGAATAACTTTGTGGAATCACTTTGGTTTTCACTCATAATATCCATCTCATTAGTAATTAACTTGAACCTCTAAGCATGTGACAAATCCAACAGCACTGATAAGGTAAAGAGCAACACATGACTTAAATCTGAACATGTTTGAAGAACTTAGAACATCTTCCTGAATGTTGACTTGCCTGAAGCTTTATGCGAGAAAGGGAAAACTGCTCCCAACCTTAAGGGAAGACAAAGCATGGGACAATGCTTACATCTGCTGGAACTGGTGGGATTTCAAACTGAAACTCTGTGTCCTGACTGGCAGATAGATTGATTGAATGGAAGTTTCATGTTTATCTCCAAAATGTTTCCCAGTAAAGGCAGAAAATAAGGCAGAGTTCAAATCCTGGTCAGGCATACCAACTGTTTGAGGGTATCTAAGAGGTCTGTGCCAGTTAGCTTCAGCAATGTCTGCATTAGATTGATTAGGTGTTGGACAGGGTTGCCTTGTCACTTTGCTGAAGCTAACTGGCAACTCCATGTGTTGAGTTGGACACATGCATTCTGTAAAGTAGAATGCATACTCCCTTTTTTCAAGGGTAATGAAGTCAAGAACTTTAACTTGCATTCAGAAATTTAGCCCATCTTTTGTTAGCAGATATGTTATAGAAAGCAGGAGATACAGTGGATATAAAAAGTCTACTCACCCCTGTTAAAATGCCAGGTTTTGGTGATGTGAAAGAATGAGACAAAGATAAATCATGTCAGAAATGTTCCACTCTTAATGTGAACGATTCAATTGAAAAACAAACTGCAATTTTCAAGGGGGAAAAATGAAAAATAAATACCTTACTATAACCTGGTTGCATAAGTGTGCACACCCTCTTATAACTGGGGACGTGGCTGTGTTCAGAATTAACCAATCACATTCAAACTCATGTTAAATAGAAGTAATTACTCACCTGCCATTATTAAAAGTGACTCTGAATTATCACATATAAAGTTCAGCTGTTCTAGTAGGATTTTCCTGACATTTTCTTAGTTGCATCTCAGAGCAAAAGCCATGGCCTGCAGAGAGCTTCCAAAGCATCAGAGGGATTTCATTGTTGAAAGATATCAGGAGAAGGTTACACAATCATTTCCAAAGCATTAGATATTCCATGGAACACAGTGAAGACAGTCATCATCAAGTGGAAAAAATATGGCACAGTAGGGACATTACAAATAACTGGACATCCCTCCAAAATTGATGAAAAGACGAGAAGAAAACTGTTCAGGGAGGCTTCCAAGAGGCCTACAGCAACATTAAAGGAACTGCAGGAATTTCTGGGAAGTACTAGCTGTGTGCTACATGTGACAACAATCTCCCGTATTCTTCATATGAATGGGCTATGGGGTAGGTTGGTAAGACGCAAGCCATTTCTTGCAAAGAAAGACATCCAAGCCCAGCTGAAGTTTGCAAAAACAAACATTGTTAACGGTATAAATGGTGGAGTAAGAGGCATAAAACAAATCATCAATAACATTTTCACTTACAGCCCACCTCAATCTGATTAACACTTGTTTGTCTGAGTGAAGGCTATAGTACTTTTCAGCCGGTGATAGAGTTCTTAGGCAATGAGCCATAGTCAATTAATCTCAGCTTGCCATTCAGTTGTTGATACGATACAGCTCCAAGACCCTTTTTTGAGGGGTCTGTGTGTATGTAGTATGTAAAGCGAGTGTTGAAGTTAGGGTAGGCTAGACAGGGTATCTGCTGGTTTCAGCAAGTTGATTTTAAGACTTTTTAAGAATTTTTTATGTCACTGAATTCAATTTAAGGCCGATTTCACAAAAACATCCCATGCAAAAAATACGTAAGGACACCAATTTATATTAAGTACCCACTGTTGTTAGAGCAGTAAGCCTACTGCTAACAATAACATTATTACTGGCTGTACTTCGTGGGACTGTCGTCTGTGATACGACAAAACAGAACTGAGAAATGTCTAATTTGGTTGGAGGCTTTTCTGAGCTTATTTGTCGTTTATGGGATTCCACAGATTTAATATCTATAGTGCCAAGTTTGAAAGACTGCTTGTAAAAACACAGCAGCCTTCGTTTTCTTCCCCATCAATAGATTTCAATCACAAAGCAAAGTCACTGTTGTCTTCTTCCGATTTAATTTTCACTTTCTTATGGTACCTGTGAGTTTAACAGTCAATCTCTACAGTGTAGATAGCTAAATTATCTAGCTTGGTACTAGCTAGCTATCTTCCTCATGAACAACGGTGTTGGGTGAAAAGCAGCCAACTGTGATGTCTTGCTGACATCTAACATTCTGATTGAAATCGTAAAGATCTTTAAAAATCAGACAATTTAAGACTTTTCAAGGACTTTTATTTAGATTAATTAATTAATTTACTTTACTGCTAGAACAGGGGGGTTGGCCAATGTGTCAATCAGTTGGTCCAGAGTTCTCTGTTGCTCCTCAGTCCACAAAACAGGTGTTCTTGACAACAACTGAGCTCCATTCCCCTTCCTTGATTTTTCTGCTGGCATTTCCACTGCACACCCTTTCACTTGCTGCAGCTCATAGACTGGTTTCAAGATTGTGGACAAATCCTGGAAAAATGTGCAATAGTAACATAAAGGTCCAGGCAATTTCCATACTTTACCAACTGTTCTTGAGACTTTTTCAAATTTATTTTGAAAAGTGGACTTTTCAACACTGATCTCCAAGAGCCAGCACTGCTTTGACGTCCTTCATGTTTGACGTCTTTTTGACTCTGTTTGACTAAACCTCCAACTCACTGGATGTTGAATGTCATGGCGAAACACAAAACATAATCTAAATACTGAAAAAAGCTTTCATCTCTCAAGGTGTCAGTGGCTCAGTAGTTAGGGAGTCAGGCATGTATTTGGAAGTTTTCCAGTTCAAATCCCAACTGGGCCATTTGTCACTGTGTTTCTGTGCAAGACTCTTTACCTTATGTTGTTCTGGGGAAGAATGTCCCTGTACTTTCTGTAAGTCACTTTGGATAAAGTGTCTGAAAAATGACTAAAATGTAAATAAATCGGTGGATGTCAGACATGACTATTTGGTCTTGTTGCACTCTAGCAACTTGTGGTGAGTAGGCCACCTGTGAGCTCAACTCTTGTTCCCTGAGAGATGTAATTCCTCAAGTGCACATGTTTTGGCCGGTGTAATAAAAAGCAAAACAACTTGGTGAGATTTGTATAATTTGACTGTTGTACAAATATTAAGTTGTGAATTTGTGAACTCTACAAGCATATCACACATCATGCAAGATGGCAACAATAACAATCAACCACAAGATGGGGATGGTGATCAGTCTGTGAAAGGACATATACCTTATCTTCAAACCACTGTAGAGTTAAACTCCACCCTCCTAGTTTTCATAGAGATGGTGAAGATA
Source organism: Esox lucius (assembly GCF_011004845.1). Classification (NCBI taxonomy): domain Eukaryota; kingdom Metazoa; phylum Chordata; class Actinopteri; order Esociformes; family Esocidae; genus Esox; species Esox lucius. The sequence continues at coordinate 7,019,349 of NC_047581.1, read as the reverse complement.
AGGTATGTTTTGGTCTTTAAAAAAATCATGATTACAGTTTGCTCAAAAGCATGCAATTATGGGTCAGACATGGCCATATTATCTCCAACCAAGTGTGAAACATCTGGTTAGCTAGTAAGTGTCCTTTACAACGTACACTCACCTAAAGGATTATTAGGAACACCTGTTCAATTTCTCATTAATGCAATTATCTAATCAACCAATCACATGGCAGTTGCTTCAATGCATTTAGGGGTGTGGTCCTGGTCAAGACAATCTCCTGAACTCCAAACTTAATGTCAGAATGGGAAAGAAAGGTGATTTAAGCAATTTTGAGCGTGGCAAGGTTGTTGGTGCCAGACAGGCCGGTCTGAGTATTTCACAATCTGCTCAGTTACTGGGATTTTCACGCACAACCATTTCTAGGGTTTACAAAGAATGGTGTGAAAAGGGAAAAACATCCAGTATGTGGCAGTCCTGTGGGTGAAAATGCCTTGTTGATGCTAGAGGTCAGAGGAGAATGGGCTGACTGATTCAAGCTGATAGAAGAGCAACTTTGACTGAAATAACCACTCGTTACAACCGAGGTATGCAGCAAAGCATTTGTGAAGCCACAATACACACAACCTTGAGGCGGATGGGCTACAACAGCAGAAGACCCCACCGGGTACCACTCATCTCCACTACAAATAGGAAAAAGAGGCTACAATTTGCACGAGCTCACCAAAATTGGACAGTTGAAGACTGGAAGAATGTTGCCTGGTCTGATGAGTCTCGATTTCTGTTGACACATTCAGATGGTAGAGTCAGAATTTGGCGTAAACAGAATGAGAACATGGATCCATCATGCCTTGTTACCACTGTGCAGGCTGGTGGTGGTGGTGTAATGGTGTGGGGGATGTTTTCTTGGCACACTTTAGGCCCCTTAGGGCCAATTGGGTATCGTTTAAATGCCATGGCCTACCTGAGCATTGTTTCTGGCCATCCCTTTATGACCACCATGTACCCATCTTCTGATGGCTACTTCCAGCAGGATAATGCACCATGTCACAAAGCTTGAATCATTTCAAATTGGTTTCTTGAACATGACAATGAGTTCACTGTACTGAAATGGCCCCCACAGTCACCAGATCTCAACCCAATAGAGCATCTTTGGGATGTGGTGGAATGGGAGCTTCGTGCCCTGGATGTGCATCTCACAAATCTCCATCAACTGCAAGATGCTATCCTATCAATATGGGCCAACATTTCTAAAGAATGCTTTCAGCACCTTGTTGAATCAATGCCACGTAGAATTAAGGCAGTTCTGAAGGCGAAAGGGGGTCAAACACAGAATTAGTATGGTTTTCCTAATAATCCTTTAGGTGAGTGTATGATCACATTATCCTCTTTATTTATAGCTCTGTGTGACTGTAGTTGTAGTGTTATGCCACCATTCATAATCTTATTTTACTGATGTATCTATGATATTCAATAACTATCGATTGCTGTCATACTTGTGTATATTACTGCCATTCTAGTCCTTGTTTATTTTATTTTGTATTGCATTGTTTATTTTGTACTTTTTCACATTTCAAATACTGTACATACATCTTCCGCTTCATCCAGGGCCGGGTCGCGGGGGCAGCAGTCTAAGCAGAGATGCCCAGACTTCCCTCTCCCCAGACACTTCCAGCTCTTCCGGGGGGACACTGAGGCGTTCCCAGGCCAGCCGGGAGACATAGTCCCTCCAGCGTGTCCTAGGTCTTCCCCAGGGTCTCCTCCCGGTGGGACGGGACCGGAACACCTTCCCAGGAAGGCGTTCCGGAGGCATCCGAAACAGATGCCCAAGCCACCTCAGCTGACCCCTCTCGATGTGGAGGAGCAGCGCCTCTACTCCGAGCTCCTCCCGGGTGACCGAGCTTCTCACCCTAAGGGATCGCCCAGCCACTCTGCGGAGAAAGCTTATTTCGGCCGCCTGTATCCGGGATCGTGTCCGGGATCTTGGCCGCCTGTACCCAAAGCTCATGACCATAGGTGAGAGTACGAACTTAGATTGACCGGTAAATCGAGAGCTTCGCCTTGCGGCTCAGCTCTTTCTTCACCACGACAGACCGATACATCGACCGCATTACTGCAGAAGCTGTACCGATCCGTCTGTCAATCTCCCGTTCCATCCTTCCCTCACTCCTTTACAAGACCCCTAGAACTCCTCCACTTGAGGTAGGCACTCTCCACCAACCTGAAGTGGGCAAGCCACCCTTTTCCGACTGAGGATCAAATACTGTAATTTTACTATATCTGTTGCTGGACAAATTTTCTTGTAATATTAGATTTTTAAAAATGTATTTCAATTAATTAAAATGTTTATTTTCTATGCTTGCTGTAAAATGCATGTTTTTTTGTATGCATCTTGCACTGTTTGAAATAAATTGTTTAGATTTTATTCAGTTCATTGTCATTTGTGTTATGACCAAAATTATTGCAAAGGATTATTATAAATAAAACCTAATATTGGGGCGTGAGGCATCCTGCTGGGTTCAGTGCATAAAGGCAGCTTGCTGCAATCAAGCCGCTGATCAGGGTATTGTTGGAAGGCATTGTCATGAAATCGGCCCACCGCCGGCCCGACTGTGATGAAAATAAAATTAAGTATGTGTTATTTTCTAGATCACAGAACATAAATCTGGATTACCTAAAAATCACAACCCTAAATGGTTCTTTTATAGAACATGTAACTTTTTATTACATGGGGAGGACTGACGATTGACAAGGGGAGGAATGACGATTGACAAGGGGAGGACTGACGATTGACAAGGGGAGGATTAAAGCTTAATCGGGGTGATGTTTGATAAGGGGAGAGCGGATACTTGACCAAAGGAGGGGTGACGTTTGACCGGGGTAGGGGTGATGACTGAGTAGGAGGAAGAACAGAGTTTCTGGGGAGGAATGATAATGTTCCTAATACAGATGCTGTAAACCAATTCTATGTCATTCACTCATACGCATCCACATGGCTCTTACCACAGTCCCGTAGGGAGGAAAGACCCGTACGGACCGTATCATTTACACACACACACACACAGCTGTGGGTCTGTCCTGGGTCTGTCCTGTGTCTACACACACTCCCACATGTCACCTTGCCAGGTAGTGCCTCTTGCACAAACACCCGTAGGTCCTTCACCGAAGCTGCTTTACCAGGTTGTGAGTCGATCACACACACGCCCCCGCAAACCATTGCCCCAGCTGCCTTACCAAAGGTAATTTGTGCGCACGATTTGTGCTGTCACACTGGACAGGAACTTATTTACAACCACCGTCTGCCCCCTTTGCCTGTACCGGGCTCTCTTCACTTAGACAATGACTTATTTACAACCACCAGCAAGCCTTTGCTGGGCTGTCCTTTACCAGACATTGACTTATATACAATATTGTAGCATGCATACAATGTATTGGATTCAAAAATGCTGTGTGCATTCAAGATTCAAGGTTCGTTACATTTGGGAAGACTCGTGATTGTATGGTCTGAATTACACAGCAAAAATGCTTACCTTTGTTCTGCGCACCGTTTGTGTAACTCAGTCCAACGTTTGTGTAACTCAGTCCAATCCCTTCCAGGTGGTTTAGTAAAGCAGCCATGTCTATGTCTTACTCCTGGCTAGCTCGCAAATTATGTAGTGGAAAATCAAGTCCACAACGACTAAAACAAATGCACTTCAACTCAAGAACTTGTTAATCCAATAGACTTTAATGAAAATCATAAAACAATGACAGAAGTTAAAGCCAGGTCCTTCAGCAGATACACTCCTAAACTATTAAAGACCTGACTGGCTTTATACAAAACTTTTACACATCAGGCTGACCATCCTTTTTGGGAGTCCCCTAGGGCGGGGCTCACCTCTTGTTCTCTGTCTCTTCCTGAGTGTCTTTAATTAAAACCACTAACTCATAATAACCTTATGGTTCATATTTGGGTCACACTTCCAATGAACTCAAAAAGGCCATAAATCTCAGGGTCATAAATGTCTAGACACAGGATGATGCTCTGTTGAGGAGACCACTCATGATGGCTCTCAGTACAGGATACACACATCATGATGATCATACACCCTCTGAGAGCTCATTGTCTGTGTGTTTGGGTGGATTACATCATTCAAGAACTCATTGTCTGTGTGTCTGGATTGCACATTTTCATAAAGCGAGTGATTATGCATGCATATCGATTTATTCATAAAGCATTTGCAATTTACAGAAAAGTCTGTCACAAAATACACATCACCTCAATGCAAACCAGCATTGAGGTGGAGTCCATGTAGCGGGAATTGTACGGGAATTAGCTGCGATAGGACTGAGTTTGCTTGGTATAATAGGCATGGAGTTTTTTTTTAATGTACAGTTACAGTGGGGAGAACAAGTATTTGATACACTGCCGATTTAGCAGGTTTTCCTACTTACAAAGCATGTAGAAGTCTGTAATTGTTTTCATAGATACACTTCAACTGTGAGAGACGGAATCTAAAAATCCAGAAACTCACATTGTATGATATTTAAATAATTAATTGGCATTTTATCGCATGACATAAGCATTTGATCACCTACCAACCAGTAAGAATTCCGGCTCTCACAGACCTGTTAGTTTGTCTTTAAGAAGCCCTCCTGTTCTCCACACCTGTATTAACTGCACCTGTTTGAAGTCGTTACCTGTAGAAAAGACACCTGTCCACACACTCAGTCAAACAGACTCCAACCTCTCCACAATGGCCAAGACCAGAGAGCTGTATAAGGATATCAGGGATAGAATTGTAGACCTGCACAAGGTTGGGATGGGATACAGGACAATAGGCAAGCAGCTTGGTGAGAAGGCAACAACTGTTGGCGCAATTATTAGAAAATGGAAGAAGTTTAAGATGACGGTCAATCTCCCTTGGTCTGGGGCTCCATGCAAGATCTCACCTCGTGGGGCATCAATGGTCATGAGGAAGGTGAGAGATCAGCCCAGAACTACACGGCAGGACCTGGTCAATGACCTGAAGAGAGAGGACCAAATCTCAAAGAAAACCATTAGTCATGGATTAAAATCCTGCAGTGCAGGCAAGGTCCCCCTGCTCAAGCCAGCGCATGTCCAGGCCCGTCTGAAGTTTGCCAAAGACCATCTGGATGATCCAGAGGAGGAATAAGAGAAGGTCATGTGGTCTGATGAGACAAAAATCGAGCTTTTTGGTCTAAACTCCACTCGCCGTGTTTGAAGGAAGAAGAGGGATGAGTACAACCCCCCAAGAACACCATCCCAACCATGAAGCATGGAGGTGGAAACATCATTCTTTGGGGATGCATTACTGCAAAGGGGACAGGACGACTGCACCGTATTGAAGGAAGGATGGATGGGGCCATGTATCGCAAGATCTTGGCCAACAACCTCCTTCCCTCAGTTAGAGCATTGAAGATGGGTCGTGGCTGGGTCTTCCAGCATGACAACGACCCCAAACACACAGCCAGGGCAACTAAGGAGTGGTTCCGTAAGAAGCATCTCAAGGTCCTGGAGTGGCCTAGCCAGTCTCCAGACCTGATCCCAATAGAAAATCTTTGGAGGGAGCTGAAAGTCTGTATTGCCCCGCGACAGCCCCGAAACATGAAGGATCTGGAGAAGGTCTGTATGGAGGAGTGAGCCAAAATCCCTGCTGCAGTGTGTGCAAACCTGGTCAAGAACTACAGGAAACCTATGATCTTTGTAATTGCAAACAAAGGTTTCTGTACCAAATATTAAGTTCTGCTTTTCTGACGTATCAAATACTTATGTCATGGAATTTTAATTACTTAAAAATCATATAATGTGATTTTCTGGATTTTTGTTTTAGATTCCACCACTCACATTTGAAGAGTACCCTAATAAAAAATTACAGACTTCTACATGCTTTGTAAGTGGGAAAACCTGCAAAATCGGCAGTGTATCAAATACTCCCCACTGTATATGCCAGCTAGCTGCGATGGACTGTCAGTTCACAAAACTTGAGCAACTAACAATCCTATCACCACTAGTTGCTTTACAATGTAGGTTTGGATACATTTTTTCATTTGGACTCTAATTCATTAAGTCTAAATTTCACTGGATTTTGGCCGACGGTGACCTTGTCTTTCTCAAGGCAGAGGTACTTTCCAGGTTCTGCCACAGATCTTAGGTACCCCCATTCCCCAGTCTTTTTATCCCACATGAACAGGCATCTCTCATCTGGCAAATTGGTATTCTCCTTTTTATTAAGTAGCTGGGGAGTAAAAAAAAAAAAAAGAGGAAAAGTTAGTACGCACACCTTCGTTGTCTGTCCTATGACTGGAAGTTTGAATCACATTGAATATTATAAAAATGGGAGTTCTGAATAGATGGGAGCTCTTGGCTCAGAATAGATACATTTATTTTAGAAAGCACAGTTCAGTTGTTACAAAAGACTTAAACAAACACCCAGCCTGAAACTCCAAAGTCCAAGCAACAACAAGATATGATGCACAGTAGCGAGGGAGAACTCCGTAAAGCCTTGTGACAGTCCAGCATCCTGTCCAGGGGCTTTATTTAACTTGTACATCCATTTGTTTTACACAACGGAAATGGTGTCTGGCCTTACTGGCTGTTCTGGCTATTAATCATGTCCACCAGCTGAACCTTTAACAATGAGTCTTGGAACAGGGTTAAAGGAAGTGGCAAGAAGTGAGATAAGACAAGTATGTAGGAGTGAGATTATCATGCTTTTTTTATTCTTGAAAGTGTGTTCGCCACCCATAAGGCCCTCATTTCATTTCAAGTGCAGTGTTTATTGGTTGTATTTAGCTCAAAAAGACATCTCCATAGCCATAGCTTTTTGCTACGTTCCTGCTGTTTTAAAGGTGCCTTAAGTAAGTGCTAGACCACTGTTTCTGTACACAGGTAAGACAAGGGGGCTATAAAAATTAAACGACTCTGAAATCCATAGACAGAGCTACAGTATGGATGCAAGACAAGACCATCCCATGTATCAGAGACGTACAATTCTAGTTTTAACCTCATTTTGGGCTATACAGTTTGTTTACAATTACATTGTTTACAGATATTGGAGGTAAACAAGCTTCCTCTATTTTGGTTTTTGATAAAGATTGAACTAAGGGGGTCCCCAGAAGAATATGCAATATTCTTGAATATTCAGTTGGAGTACAGTCTAAAAGAAATCACTTGGCTGTGATCCTGATATTAAGTACCAAAACAAATTGCCAAAACTGCCAGAAAGGCATATGTGGGTTCTTAGCTAAGTTTTGTAGTCCAATAGAAAGAATACAATGTATTAAGGACAGTAAAGTGGAGGTTCTGAAATACAGTATAGGCGTACCTTTATGTCGTCCTCCTCGACAACGAAGAACAACTGTTCTGTTTCAAACTCAAAACAGAACGCCAGCTTAATTTCATTTAGTTCTGGGCAATGGTAGACAATGACTGAAATGAGAAATAACAAAACAATGTTTAAATAAGTCAAGAAATATAAAAGTGTGTGTACTTTGTCTCTGCCACAGGGGAGCAGATAATAAAAGGGGCCATTTGTAGAAAGTATTCAAATGTAAAATAAGATAATGTCCATATACCGGCAGTAAAAGTGTTATGATAGTGTTTCACAACATGTATTCACCATAAAATATTGTCGGTGCATATACAAGTGTTGGTCAACAAAAAGGCTTCTGTTGTCAAATGAAAATTCTGCACCCTCTCTTCCCTCTCAGTAGAGATGGGATAATCTCGATAAAACCATAGATTAGGAACAGCAGACAGGGCAAAGAAAAACCCATTGTAATTTCCTGGTTGTTAAAATTCTAGGCAGTTCTCTCAAACTCTGTTCAAGTGACAAAACAAGCGTTGAATAATGTTTGGAATCATTGTGCCATTTATATAGCTTTTTATATTTTTTTGAAATATCCAAAAAGCAATAATAATTACAGCTTTTGTAAACTGGACACCCGAAAAGGAAATTGTGGTATTTACTGTATTTCAACTAACTTCCACAAGTGGGAGTAAACCGTTACTTCATTTCTAAGATAAATTTAATGAAACTGGGTTCTAGTTGATCTCCGTTTAAACAACAGTATAATTTGCTTGCAAAGCAGTAATTTCTCATTGTTTTCACACACAATGCAAATGCTAAGCACATTTTGGCAAAACAATGCAAAACTCTTGAGTAAATCGTGTTCATTTTGTTTTACATTTGGTCACAACTTATACAAACTCTTCCCTTGAACGTCAACTTTTTCTGCACATATACAAAACGTAGTTTCACAATGTTCAATCAGCGATCAGTTCTTATTCCTGCATAATAGGGGCCTCCTAGAGATGCAATTTGCAGAATGGACCAAGCATGGCGAAGGGAAGAGGGCTACATGGTAGAGCACCTGCTCAAAGGGGAATATAATTGCCACTTATATAATTTCCGATTATTGACCATGTTGTCTGTCATTGCTTTTCCATGAATGAGGTTGGGCAGGTCAACTGTGGGTTCAAGAATGACATGAGGTGTGACAGGTCAAATAGGGGGCAGTGCATAAGAGCCAGCAGCAGCCCCGCTCATGACATGAGGAATGGGCCATCAGGCACACACCATTTGAATTTCAGTATTACAGAACTGTATTAAGTACCAGTGAATGTTTAAAATACATTAACTAATTTGAAAGTGAATTCCTACAAAAATCCACAAGCTGACAAAACAAACAAATTTAGAATCTGTCCTGAAAAGACAAGTCACTTTTTCTGAAATCACTGTAAAACCTTATTTAATAGCATTAAATATATTCTACCTTCATGGTCTGTAAGGGCATTTTTCATTACAGACTTGACAAAAATGTAGTGTTTTGATTCGAAGTCCGTAGTGACTGTAGCAATCTTTCCTTTTGGCACTTCCATTGTGACATGTCTCTGCCAGGTTTGCCTGTAAAACAACAAAAAGGTTAATTTAGAAAACGTGGTGTGTAGAAATATTGAAAGGTAGAATAGTCCCTACACGCATGGCTAAGAGCTTAGATAAGAGCTTCACATTAACACAAAGCAAACTAATAGCACGATAGCTTGCAAAGGACAGATGTAAGGTCCCTGCCTGAGGGGACTGTTCCACTTCGTGTTTTCTGTTTGTCCTTGTCTTGTCCTTGTATGGTCTTCCCTTTTCTTGTTTTAGTTAATCGGTGTATTCATTCCCCTCCATGAACTGCCACCTTAACGTGGTGGAGGGGTTTGAGTACCCGAGTGACCCTAGGAGCTACGTTGTCTGGGGCTATATGCCCCTGGTAGGGTCTCCCAAGGCAAACAGGTCCTAGGCGACGGGTCAGACTAAGAGCGGTTCAAAACCCCCTTAAGGATGAAAACAATTATGAGTTCCGTGACGTCGCCCGGTATGGCGCAGCCAGGGCCCCACCCTGGAGCCAGGCCGGGCTCAGCCCAAAGGAGCGACGTGGGGATGAACACTTCACCACTCTGGAGTTGCCCATGGTGAGAGGCGGCGGGCTGGTGTGGGTTTGCTTATAGCTCCCCAGCTCTGCCGCCAAGTGCTGGAGTTTACCCCGGTGAACGAGAGGGTCGTTTCCCTGCGCCTACGGGTCGGGGATAGGTCTCTCACTGTTGTTTGTGCCTACGGGCTGAACGGCAGTGCAGAATACCCGACCCGAGTCTCTGGGAGGGGTGCTGGAAATTGCTCTGACTGGGGACTCTATCGTTCTACTGGGGGACTTCAATGCCCACGTTGGCAACAACAGTGACACCTGGAGGGGCGTGATTGGGAGGAACGGCCCCCCTGATCTGAACCCGAGCGGTGTTCAGTTATTGGACTTCTGTGCTGGTCATAGTTTGTCCATAACGAACACCATGTTCGACTTTGTTGTCGTTTCATCTGACCTGCGGCCGTATGTCTTGGACACTCGGGTGAAGAGAGGGGCGGGGCTGTCAACTGATCACCACCTGGTGTTGAGTTGGATCCGATGGCGGGGAGGAAGCTGGACAGACTCGGTAGGCCCAAGCGTACTGTAAGGGTCTGCTGGGAACGTCTGGCCGAGTGTCCTGTCAGAGAGATCTTTAACTCCCACCTCCTGCAGAGTTTCGACTGGATCCCGAGGGAGGCTGGAGATATTGAGTCCAAGTGGACCATGTTCTCCACCGCCATTGTCGAAGCGGCTGCTCGGAGCTGTGGCCGTAAGGTCTCCGGTGCCTCTCGAGGAGGCAATCCCCGAACCCGGTGGTGGACACCGGAAGTAAGGGATGCCATCAAGCTGAAGAAGGAGTCCTATCAGGCCTGGTTGGCTTGTGGGACTCCTGAGGCAGCTGATGGGTACGGGTCGTCTGGCCTCGAAGAGATTCTGGCAAACCGTCCGGCACCTCAGGAGAGGGAAACAGTGCCCTACCAACGCTGTTTACAGTAGAGGTGGGCAGCTGTTGACCTCAATTGGGGATGTCGTCGGGCGGTGGAAGGAGTACTTCGAGGATCTCCTCAATCCCGCTGTCACGTCTCCCATTGAGGAAGCAGAGGATGAGGGCTCAGAGGTGGACTTGTCCATCACCCAGGCTGAAGTCACAGAGGTGGTCAAGAAACTCCTCGGTGGCAAGGGACCGGGGGTGGATGAGATCCGCCCTGAGTACCTCAAGTCTCTGGATGTTGTGGGGCTGTCTTGGTTGACACACCTGTGCAACATTGCGTGGCGGTCAGGGACAGTGCCTCTGGGATGGCAGACCGGGGTGGTGGTCCCTCTTTTTAAGAATGGGGACCGGAGGGTGTGTTCCAACTATAGGGGGATCACACTTCTCAGCCTCCTTGGGAAAGCCTATGCCAGGGTTCTGGAGAGGAGAATATGGCCGATAGTAGAACCTCAGTTTCAGGAGGAACAGTGTGGTTTTCGTCCGGGCCGTAGAACACTGGACCAGCTCTATACCCTCTACGGGGTGTTGGAGGGTTCATGGGAGTTTGCCCAACCAATCCACATGTGTTTTGTGGATTTGGAGAAGGCATTCGACTGTGTCCCTCGTGGCATCCTATGGAGAGTGCTTCGGGAATATGGGGTCCTGGGTCCTTTGCTAAGGGCTGTCAGGTCCCTGTACGACCGAAGCAGGAGCTGGTCCGCATTGCCGGCAGTAAGTCAGACTTGTTCCCAGTGCATGTTGGACTCCGGCAGGGCTACCCTTTGTCACCGGTTCTGTTCTTTTTATGGACAGAATTTCTAGGCGCAGCCAGGGGCCGGAGGGTGTCAGGTTTGGGGACCACACGATTTCGTCTCTGCTCTTTGCGGATGATGCTGTCGTGTTGGCCCCTTCAAACCAGGACCTTCAGCATGCACTGGGACGGTTTGCAGCCGAGTGTGAAGCGGTGGGGATGAGAATCAGTACCTCCAAATCCGAGGCCATGGTCCTCAGTCGGAAAAGGGTGGCTTGCCCACTTCAGATTGGTGGAGAGTGCCTGCCTCAAGTGGAGTATCTAGGGGTCTTGTTCACGAGTGAGGGAAGGATGGAACGGGAGATTGACAGACGGATCGGTGCAGCTTCTGCAGTAATGCGGTCGGTGTATCGGTCTGTCATGGTCAAGAAAGAGCTGAGCCACAAGGCGAAGCTCTTGATTTACCGGTCAATCTACGTTCCTACTCTCAACCTATGGTCATGAGCTTTGGGTCATGACCGAAAGGACAAGATCCTGGATACAGGCGGCCGAAATGAGCTTTCTCCGCAGGGTGGCTGGGTGATCCCTTAGAGATAGGGTGAGAAGCTTGGTCACCCGGGAGGAGCTCAGAGTAGAGCCGCTGCTCCTCCACATCGAGAGGGGTCAGCTGAGGTGGCTTGGGCATCTGTTTCGGATGCCTCCTGAACGCCTTCCCGGGAAGGTGTTCCGGTCCCGTCCCACCGGAAGGAGACCCCGGGGAAGACCAAGGACACGCTGGAGGGACTATGTCTCCCAGCTGGCCTGGGAACGCCTCGGTGTCCCCCCGGAAGAGCTGGAGGAAGTGTCTGGGGAGAGGGAAGTCTGGGCATCTCTGCTTAGACTGCTGCCCCCGCGCCCCGGCCCCGGATAAGCGGAAGATGATGGATGGATGGTATATTCATTTCACTTGTGTTTAGCCACCACCTGTTTCTGTTCTCCTCATTTGTCTGTGTATTTAGTTCAGCCATTTTCTCCCTGTCGCTGTTGGTCATTGTGCTTGTGTGCCTGTTATGTTTTGTGAACTCCTGAACTCCTGAAACCCTGAGTATTCTGTAGTGCCCGGCACTCCGTTTTGCTTTCCTTGTTTTTGTCTATTAAAAGGAAACGCTTCGACATTCTGCCTGCCTCCGTCTCTCTTTTTTTTTTTTTTTGTCCAGGCCCGTCTGAAGTTTGCCAATGACCATCTGGATGATCCAGAGGAGGAATGGGAGATGGTCATGTTGTCTGATGAGACAAACATAGAGCTTTTTGGTCTAAACTCCACTCGCTGTGTTTGGAGGAAGAAGAAGGAGGAGTACAACCCCAAGAACACCATCCCAACCGTGAAGCATGGAGGTGGAAACATCATTCTTTGGGGATGCTTTTCTGCAAAGGGGACAGGACGATTGCACCGTATTGAGGGGAGGATGGATGGGGCCATGTATCGTGAGATCTTGGCCAACAACCTCCTTCCCTCAGTAAGAGCATTGAAGATGGGTCATGGCTGGGTCTTCCAGCATGACAACAACCCCAAACACACAGCCAGGGCAACTAAGGAGTGGCTCCGTAAGAAGCATCTCAAGGTCCTGTAGTGGCTTAGCCGGTCTCCAGGCTTGAACCCAATAGAAAATCTTTGGAGGGAGCTAAAAGTCTGTATTGCCTAGCCAAAACCCCAAAAACCTGAAGGATCTAGAGAAGGTCTGTATGGAGGAGTGGGCCAAAATCCCTGCTGCAGTGTGTGCAAACCTGGTCAAGAACTACAGGAAATGATATGATAAAAATTACAGACCTCTACATGCTTTGTGAGTGGGAAAACCTGCAAAATCACCAGTGTATCAAATACTTGTTCTCCCCACTGTAGCTTCATCTCTCATCTCAACTCATCTTCATCCGCTTATCCGGTATCGGGTCACAGGGGCAGCAGCTCCAACAGGGGACCCCAAACTTCCCTTTCCCGAGCCACATTTGCCAGCTCTGACTGGGGGATCCTGAGTCGTTCCCAGGCCAGTGTCGAAATATAATCTCTCCACCTAGTCCTGGGCCTACCCCAAGTTCTCCTCCCAGCTGGACGTGCCTGGAACACCTCCCTAGGGAGACGTCCTGGGGGCATCCATACCAGATGCCCGAACCACCTCAACTGGCTCCTTTCGATGCAAAGGAGCAGCGGCTCTACTCCGAGTTCCTCACAGATGGCTGAGCTTCTCACCCTATCCTATGCCTTCCAGCCCAGCTCTCTTTTCGTCACAACGGTGCGGTAAAGCGAATGCAATACTGCCCCCGCTGCTCCGACTCTCCGGCCAATCTCCCGCTCCATTGTCCCCTCACTCGCGAACAAGACCCTGAGATACTTGAACTCCTTTACTTGGGGTAACGCCTCATTCCCTACCTGTAGGAAGCACTCCATCGGTTTCCTGTTGAGAACCATGGCCTCAGATTTAGAGGTGCTAATCCTCATCCCAACCGCTTCGCACTCGGCTGCGAACAGGTCCAGAGACAGACCAATGATGCCATCAGGACCACATCATCCACAAAAAGCAGCGATGAGATCCCCAACCCACCGAACTGCAACCCCTCCCCACCCCGACTACGCCTCAATATCCTGTCCATAAAAGTTACAAACAGGATTGGTGACAAACGCAGCCCTGGCGGAGGCCAACCCCCACCTGGAACGAGTCCGACTTACTACAGAGAACCCGAACACAGCTCTCACTTTGGACGTACAGGGATTGGATAGCCCTCAGGAGGGACCTCCTCACCCCATACTCCCGCAGCACCTCCCACTGTATCTCCCGGGGGACCCGGTCATATGCCTTCTCCAGATCCACAAAACACAAGTAAACTGGATGGGCATATTCCCAGGCCCCCTCCATATCCATACTATCTGCCGAACCCTCCTTTCCAGTACCTTTGAGTAGACTTTCCCAGGGAGGCTGAGAAGTGTGATACCCCTGTAATTGGCACACACCCGTCTTGTCCCCCTTTTTGAACAGGGGAACCACCACCCCGATCTGCCACTCCTTTGGCACTTTCCCCGACTCCCACGCAATGTTGAAGAGGTGTGTCATCCAAGACATCCCCTCCACACCCAAAGCTTTCAACATTTCTGGACGGATCTCGTCAATCCCCGGAGCTTTGCCACTGTGGAGTTGTTTGACTACCTCATTGACTTCTGCCATGGAGATTGACGATGCTTCCCCATCAGCCTCCAGCTCTGCCTCCACTATAGAGGGCGTGTTAGTGGGATTTAGGAGTTCCTCAAAGTGTTCCTTCCATCGCCTAATTACCTCCTCAGCTTGGATAGTTCCCCATTTTCCCCTCCTGAGAAAGCGGACGGTTATCCAGAAACACCTTGGTGCCGACCGAAAGTCCTTCTCCATGGCTTCCCCAAACTCCTCCCACACCCGCTGTTTTGCCTCTTTCACAGCCGAGGTCGCAGCCCTTCGGGTCTGTCGGTACACTGCAACCGTCTCCGGAGTCAGTCGGATGGCTTCCCTGACCACCGGTGTCCACCAGGGAGGAGCCAGACTAAGAATGGTTCAAACAACCCCTATGTACAAACGAGGAAGAGGAGGAGTTACCCTGCCCGGAGGAAGCCCGGAGCCCCCATCTGGAGCCAGGCCCAGAGGGAGGGCTCGCCGGCGAGCGCTTGGTGGTTTGCCACGGAGCCCGGTGAGGCATAGCCCGAAAAAGCAACGTGGCAACCCCTCTCCATCCTATGGGCCCACCACTCATGGGAGGAACCGCTGGGGTCGAGTATGCTGCCATATGGGTGGCAGTGAAGGCCAGACCCTCGACGGACCAGACCCGGGCGGCAGGGGCTGGCTCTGGGGACGTGGATCGTCACCTCTCTGTGGGGGGAAGGAACTTGTGAGGGAGGTGGAGCGCAATCAGTTAGATCTGGTGGGGCTTACATCCACACACAGTCATGGTTCTGGAACCGTACTGCTGGATAGGGGGTGGACTTTATTCTTCTCTGGAGTTGCCCAGGGTGTAAGGCGCCGAGCGGGGGTTGGGATACTCACAAGCCCCCGGCTGAGTGCCGCTATGTTGGAGTTTACCCCAGTGGATGAGAGGGTCGCCTCCCTACGCCTACGGGTTGTGGGGGGGGAATCTCTGACTGTTGTTTGTGCATATCCCCCGAACAGCAGTTCGGAGTATTTGGCCTTCTTGGAGAGTCCTGTATGAGGCTTCAGTAGGGGACTTCATAATTCTGCTGGGGGACTTCAACGCACACGTGGGCAATGATGGAGACACCTGGAGAGGCGTGATAGGGAGGAACGGCCTCCCTGATCTGAACTTGAGTGGTCGTTTGTTGTTGTTGAGTTCTGTGCTAGTCATGGATTATCTATAACAAACACCATGTGTTTGCTCATAAGTGTACGTGGTACCAGAGCACCCTAGGCGAAGGTCGATGATTGATTTTGTGATCGTGTTATCAGATCTGAGACCGCATGTTTTGGACACTCGGGTAAAGAGAGGGGTGGAGCTGTAACTGTAGCTACAGCTCCGAAAAAAATTAGGAGACCACTGCACCTTTTTCTTTCCTTTCCAAAAAAGTTGAAGTTTTGAGTGAGGAACAGAAGGGTTATTATTAAGAGACCACTGCAAATTGAACGCTTCTGTTCCTCACTCAAAACTTTCCTTTTCACCTTTTTTGGAAAGGAAAGAAAAAGATGCAGTGGTCTCTTAATGTTTTCAGGAGCTGTATTGTTGGTTACCGCTGATATTATAGAGATTGCTAAAATGCTACTTGTTCTCTGAACATTTACCCTTCCTACTGGTGCCATTCAGAATTAATCAGTAATTACAGTAAGTAAATATACATTGTGTCCCATTTCTAAAATGGCATCAAACTGACAATTAGATGTAGTAACAGACAAACCAGAAACAATAAGAGAAAAATGTCATTCTCAACAGCATAATAATAGCATTGTATTTTTTTTTTTATGCTGTCATCAATGCTGCCGGAATTCCCCATAATGACTAAGTGAAAACATGTTTCTCACATTTTGAAATGTGTGAAATTTTTATTATATCTCATACATATCTCATGCGTTAATCATACCCTTTGCCATGACACATCACAAATTGAGCTCAGATGCATATGCTGTCCATTGATCAAACTTAAGGTGTGTATTAAGTTTGTAGGTGTCGCGATGTAACGGTATTGACGTGATATTTAAAATGAAATATTGATATGATGTTAATAATACATATATGATAATATCGTATTCACTAGGTGGGACTGAAGTTGTATTTTTCCAAAAACTTTTGATATCTTATTCATGTCAGATATAGTATGTCAAACAAGAAGACAGGACTTATGCACTGATGTTGAAATCCATTCGTTAGCCCCACTAAAACCCCCGGTACAGGTCCACAAAGAGGCAACGTTTGTTTGCCTATTCACATGAGGAAAATTAAATTTTTCCAAAAAACCCTCTTGGTTTTTCCATAGCTTATTCATGGACAAACAATGCTTGAACTACGAGTCTGGACCTATACACTAGTGTTTTAATTAACGCCTTTTTGTATCCTATTTACTAGGCAAATGTTCTGTATTTTTCCTCTCAGTATTAGGCCTCTTGGATCTTTTGTTTATCAGTTCATCTGGTTGCCTTTTCATAATCCAATAAATTTTTCTCAAATCCTGCCCTCACACATGGCACTTAAGGTAGCCGATTACATGTATCATTAAATATACTGTATTTTTAATATAACAAATTCCACTTCAATCAAAGCAATCATTTAACAATGAATTGGGAACACTCAAAAGCAGCAAATGACAGCCTAATCTGAGCTACGTGGATGTCAGCTCCGCTTAAACGTTGCTTTAGGTAAGTGTAATTTTTCTTTTTGTACACTCATTTTTCTATTTGTACAGTTATGGATACAGACTCTCTCCATCTTCTTTTGGCCACGAAAATCGTGTAGTGAAAATCTGATATCATGACAGCCCTAATGTGAATACCTCAAATTAATGCTGCACTTTAAACCCATATTCATTATTTAACTGTAACTTAAATATATTTCGGTAGACAACCAAAATAACAAAACTTGTATCAGTGTCAAATTATTTCTGGACCTAACTGTAATTCCCACCCTGTTGGCCGAAATCCTATTGCTGCTTCTCATTCTGTATAAACTTCGGGTGGACCCTGTCCCCTCACCCTTTTTAATGTATCATTACCTAAAAGAGTTAAGTAATGTTCCATTTAAAAAGGGGACAGCTGTCAGAAAGGGCCAAAAACAAATCTTGCATATAACCAGAAACAATGTTCCTGGGAAACAATGGCATGGGATCATAAGAATGTTCTTAGGTCATTGACAAAATAAGATATAGTAATACAATTAATAACACTGGCCAACAAAAAATAATTTTTGGAATGTTTCCTTAACTTCATTAATCAAATCTTACTAATTTTGGGGTGAGAAAAAGGAATATGACAAAGAAAAATCTTTATTAGCTCTAGTTTCTGTGATATACAATACGTGGAAATATTTTATTTTAACGTATTAAGAGAAAACGATAAATTTGAATTACATATGCCAACATCATTGAAAGTGCATTTTAAATTTCTATAATGTCAGTTATATTCTAAGAGTTCTACATTGATGGATGAATACCTGGCAGGTGGTTCGGTGTGAAGAGAATCATGTGGTGGCTTCATGAGATCGTTTTCTTTTGGCTTGCCAAAAGTAAATTCCGGAGCATTCCTACACACAGACCAGCAGTAATCCATAAGTATAGCTTCATTCCAATGGCCCTGATATCTTTGTTCCATTGCAGAAATATCCTGATGGAATCTTTCTCCGTGTTCATCACTGACAGCTCCACAACTAGGAGGGAAAAAGTCTAGGTGGGAGTGGAGAAAATGGATTTTAAGGGACATATTGCATCCTAGTTGATGGTATTTTTCCAGAAGTACTGTCACCAACTGAGTGTAGTTATCATCTCTTTTGTTGCCTAAGAATCCATGTATAACTCCCTTTAAGGCTTCCCAAGCTTCCTTTTCTTTCCCCTCCAAAACTCGTCAAATGCAGGATCCTTTACAAGTTGTCGAATTTGTGGCCCAACAAAAATACCTTCCTTAACATTTCCATCACTCAATCTAGGAAATTTGTCTCTTAAGTACTTAAAGGCCTGTCCTTCCTGGTTAAGTACTTAAAGGGCTGTCATGTTTGCATAAGTCTCCTTCATGTAAACTGCATGACCAACAGGAATAGAACGAAGACGGTTGCCATTGTGAAGTAATACAGCTTTCAAACTAAGCTTGGAGGAGGCTATGAATAGCCTCCATTTAGTTGGATCATGGTTCAAATTCAAACATTTCATCAAGCCATTAATATCGCAGCAAACAACCAGATTTTTTTTCTCAAAAAAAGGAATCAGATACCTCTGACGTTCTCTGTAATGTGAGACCCTGACATCACGTTCAAGAAGATTCCATTGCTGTAGTCTTGACCCTAGAAGTTCTGCCTTCTCCTTTGACACGTCAAGGTCTCGAATGAGATCACTCAATTCTGCTTGACTCAGTCGGTGCGGTGTATCATCTTTTACCCCAAAATCTGGGTCATGGGATGTGGAAGGCTTGTTGGGTTCTTCTTCTTCCACACTGTCTTCATTTTCTACTTCAAGCTCATAATGTTGAGGTGGAGTAGGAACTGGTAAACTATCTGAATGTGGAATAGGTCGAATAGCAGATGGAAGATTTGGGTATTGAACTGTTCCTCTTTTCTACATTGACAATCCTGCCTTTATAGGTGGAGTCAAGCAGAAGTAGCAGTCATCTATATGGTTTGTAGGCTCCCGCCAAACCATAGGCACAGCAAAAGCCATAGATCGTCTTTTATTTTTCAGCCATTCTCAAAGTATAACTGAAGAAGAGTTGCAACATATATGTGGAGCCCATGATTTATCCTGGTCCCCTACCTTCATACCAAAAAAATGCTGATAGGCAGTCTTCACAAGAGGCGTCAGATTGCGTTTCTGTGACGAAAATGTTATTTCACCACATATGTAACAGAAATTATTCACTAAATTTACAAATTTTCGTGGCATTTTGATATAACAAATTTTACACTTCAAAACAATTATGTTTATAACCTACAAAACATCTGGGGAACATTCTGTTATGTCAGTTGAGAGGTGTGAAAACTCTAAAAACTCTAAAAAATTACGTCACTGTATCTCCAAAGCAAGAGCTAATCGGTCATTTTTATAGTGATTTTTGAATTTCAGCAGATGGAAATACATAACAATACGCTAATTTTGAGCTCAAAACATTTTCAATGTTGGCCAGTGTAATTATTCAAGAAAGTCAAAGTTTAGACAATGTAATTCAATAAAATAACCATAACAGCATGTAATATTGCAGACAAAACCTTTCATAATCTGTATTAAACAAATTATTCAGGAAACTATCTCATCTTAAAAATAGCCATGCATCCAATCAAGGACACAGGAGTTTCATATTGGGGGGACACATTTAAAACGTTTGCAAAATGTTCTTATTATTGTGGGGTGGACCAATTTATCTGCTTCTAACATAGGGAGGGACATGTCCCCACCGTCCCCACACCCATGCATTCAATATCCAGATTAGATTAGTTATCCCTGTTTAAACGAATCCTTTAGGATTTTCTGGTAGGATCTGGAAATATTCTCTAGGAATCCTATAAGTTTTCATATTGGATGATGTTCGAATGGAAGTCCTGAAAGGGAAGTAGAAATGTAAAGTAATTCTTTCTTCTTTTTTTTATAAAAGCTATAACAACCCCCCAAAATGAAACCTATAGATAGTATCGGCTCCTAGATAGGGAAATCGGAAAATCTACATGAAAACGCCAATAAGAAACCTAAATCATGATAGATCATGATAGTCTTAAATATTTTTTCTAGAGTAGTTTCTTTGATCAGTATTCAAAACGATTACGCGGTTTGTATCACTTTCTGCAAATAAAAACCAAATAGCTTCAGAACGAATAACAATGCCAACTTTTCCTTAAGACACATGTTCTAAAGCAATTTAGCTGATCAATAACAAGTCACAAAAGAGAGAAAGTGCGAGAAAGAGTAATTGACATACATTTTCTGTTGACCTCGTCAAAAAATGCGGAATAGATTAAGTCCGATGCTAAAATGCGGTTGCAAATGCTTGATCACCGTCTCTGTAGGTGTCTATAATGCATCTGCGTCTTGTGAGCAACATTTCGGGTCACGAAAATCTGGAATTTTTCAAAATAAAAGAGACCAACGAATTACTTAAAAACTGAGATAAATGTAGTTTATTAATTGTTTGAGAACATGTACCTCTCAAAACATTGACAACAATTCAAATATGATCATATTTAAGAGTCATTTCGATAAAAAGTGGGTGTTAGTGGGTGTTAAAACACGTTCCAAGGGTAAAATTCAGACAATGCCAATGACAGAATATGGAATACATATTGCCTCATAACTAATAAACTATTGAATATTCCACAGAGAAAGCAGTGTAGGAAATGTCCAGGAGAATGTGTAGAGTAAGACAAACCTGTCTAATCATGGGGAACAGTGTGCTACATCTAGCAACACAATATTTCCACACCCTCTTTTTCCACAATGCAACTCAATGGATATGAAATACATATTGGCCTATAAAAAAAAAACTATTCTACACGCCGCGGTGAATGTATTGTAGGAAATGTCAAGGAAGGTGGATAGAGTAATTATATGCAAAGAAATCAAGGGGCACTCTGTATTTGCAATTGTTGCTGGCATTTTACTCCACCCATCCTAGATCCTATTGGCCACAATGCAACTCAATGGATATGAAATACATATTGGCCTTTAAAAAAAAAACTATTCTACACGCCGCAGTGAATGTATTGTAGGAAATGTTCAGGAGACTCTATAGAATGATTATATGCAAAGAAATCAAGGGGCACTCTGTATTTGCAATTGTTGCTGGTATTTTATTCCACCCATTCCATTGGCCACATTCCAAATAGCTGAATAGCCTTTAGATCCATTATTCCTTTTGTTAATGGAGGTGATTATCACCACTTGGTGATTACTTAACAATTCAGCCAATGATCTAATGTAGTTGTCAATTACTTATATTAACTGGCCATTAGCCTGCTGTCTTTGTTTGGACTCTGCTTGGATCAGCTTACATTTGTTCTGAATCACTGTTAATTTTTTTTAAGAGGCTTTGTTTCTTCATCAAGTTGGCAGTTTCTTCTCAGTTTGTTGGTTTTGTTGTTTGATTCATGTTGGTATGCATATGTTGTTAATTTTATTTGCCAGAGCAAAATTCTGATTGATTGAAGGATTTTTATAGCCAAATGTAGAGACAGAAAATCAATACACACAGCTTCTCCTTATTGGCTTATTTAGATTATTTACAATAAAACTCTTAAAAAGTATTCATAGCAATATTCCCAGAGAGGTCTTTAAAGCACCATGGACATCTCTATGTTAACACATTTATAGCATATGTCTGCCCTGAATGTTGGTCGCGTAGGGCCAAAACCAAGGTCTTCATTCTCACATTACTGACTTATTTTGACCGGGGATACCATCTGAGTACAGTTGAGTTGGTCTGAGTGCTAACTTCCTCTAAGAAACAAAACAGAAAAGTGTTTTGCCCTTCCAGGACCAACATTTTGCAGTCCTGTAGTATATTTGTCTCCAAGCAAATGTTCTCGTTCTAGACAGACGGAAATAATATTGACTTTTCAGTCATGACAGGAATGTCATGACCGCAAAGAATTGGCCACATTCGTAATACAATGCCCATCCTAAGCATCATAAACTCTAAGACAGCCAAGACGGAAGGAGATCAACTTGGGTAAAAGGTTGAGTAACTGGTTTGATTAACTATATGTACTGTGTACCCTATCCTGTTATGATTTAGTACATCATCTTTTATATTGCATGTTGTTTGATGTAAGTTTGGAGTTGTAATGCCCCATATAAGTTGTATTTAGATAAAACCTAACAGCCCACATTCAGAATTTACTTTGAAGGTTTTAGGATGCACATATTTTCAAATAATTATATTTATATTTTTAAAAAATGTAATTATTGGGATAAATCTCTAACTTTCTTTCCTTTTAATTTGTCCTGGTCATTGGTAATTCTCATCTCCGTGCCTTAGTGGATAACATTGTCCCCATGCCAAATCAGATTGATTCCACTGGTCGATCTACCATGGCTTTTGGCTTCATGTCCACTCCTGGAGCAAGAGTTTCACATCGGATGGCAGATGTTCGTGGGGAGGTGTTACCCAGAGGCCTCGTCCCAGTCATAGTATGTCTGATCATTCCTGGTAACAACCTTGAAGCCAGCCCATCCATCTCCCAGGCAATTACCAAGAACTGCTGGCCCTGGAGTATGAAACCCAAGCATGGGATCTGGATGTGACTTACGGATCGGAGACGTCCAGGGCCTTCCAGGCCCTATGAGCAGTGGCTAAAAAGATTCATTTGAGCAATGATTTTGAGATGCCAATTATGGCTACCCTGATCAAGGACACTTTGTTTACAGGTAATCGATTCAACTAGACCTCGTTGTGCTGGGGTTCAAACTCCTCTTTGCAGATCTTCTCCAAGTCATTAAGGTTTCGAGGCTGACATTTGGCAACTCAAACCTTCAGCTCCTTTCACAGATTTTCTATGGGATTAAGGTCTGGAGACTGACTAGGTCACTCCAGGACCTTAATGTGCTTTTTCTTGAGCCACTCCTTTGTTGCCTTGGCCATGTGTTTTGGGTAATTGTCAGGCTGGAATACCCAGCCAAAACCCATTTTCAATGCCCTGGCTGAGAGAAGGAGGTTCTCACCGATGATTTGACGGTACATGGCCCCATCCATCGTCCCTTTGATGCGGTGAAGTTATCCTGTTCCCTTAGCAGAAAAACACCCCCAAAACATAAGGTTTCCACCTCCATGTTTGATGATGTGGATGGTGTTTTGGGGTCATAGGCAACATTCCTCCTCCTCCAAACACGGCAAGTTGAGTTGATGCCAAAGAGCTCGATTTTGGTCTCATCTGACCACAACATTCCTCCTCCTCCAAACACGGCAAGTTGAGTTGATGCCAAAGAGCTCGATTTTGGTCTCATCTGACCACAACACTTTCACCCAGTTCTCCTCTGAATCATTCAGATGTTCAATGGCACACTTCAGACAGGCTTGTACATATGCTTTCTTGAGCAGGGGGACCTTGGGGTCGCTGCAGGATTTCAGTTCTACACGGCGTAGTGTGTTACCAATTGTTTTCTTGGTGACTATGGTCCCAGCTGCCTTGAGATCATTGACAAGATCCTCCCGTGTAGTTCTGGGCTGATTCCTCACTGTTCTCCTGATCATTGCAACTCCACGAGGTGAGATCTTGCATGGAGCCCCAGACCGAGGGAGATTGACAGTTCTTTTGTGTTTCTTCCATTTGCGAATAATCGCACCAACTGTTGTCACCTTCCACACCAAGCTGCTTGGTGATGGTCTTGTAGCCCATACAGTTTTTTTTTTATAGGCCAATATGTATTTCATATCCATTGAGTTGCATTGTGGCCAATGGAATGGGTGGAGTAAAACACCAGCAACAATTGCAAATACAGAGTGCCCCTTGATTTCTTTGCATATAATCATTCTATAGAGTCTCCTGAACATTTCCTACAATACATTCACCGCGGCGTATAGAACAGTTTTTTTTTTATAGGCCAATATATATTTCATATCCATTGAGTTACATTGTGGCCAATAGAATCTAGGATGGGTGGAGTAAAATGCCAGCAACAATTGCAAATACATAGTACCCCTTGATTTCTTTGCATATAATAATTCTATAGAGTCTCCTGAACATTTCCTAGAGTACATTTTTACAATATACACTAAGCAAAGTGTCAAATTAGATACATTTAATATAATTAAAATCGCGTTTTACAGCGGACTTCTATTTTGAAGGCAAAATCCGAAAACCGGAAGTCTTATTGTTGCTACGGAATCTCTAATGTTGCCAGCATGACGGTAATCTATAATGCACACCAACCGCACAAAAATCAAGGATGTGTATAGCGCTCGTATGGAGTCCAGTGGAACAGGTCCGGAAAGATGGACGTAAACACTTCGTGTGCCTCCGTCGTTATGAATACTCGCTGACTGTTCAAGCAAGACCAGGTTTATGGAGAACAGCCCAATTGGTTACGTATTTACAAGAACATTTTTTGGGGGATCATTTTGTCTGTGTTGCAGCTAGGGGCATGATTTTTTGGCAGAACTCTTATTTTTTGTTACATCTTTTGAAATCCAATGTCTTTAACTCTTTCATGTCTTTCATACTCCGTTTATTAATTTTGCACCCTCTTGACACCTTCGTGGACAATAATGTCCCATTGACTTCCATTAAATTAAATTTTTTTATCTCACTGCCATTAGAGTATAAAACCATGCAATATGTAGCTAATGTAAGCATTCCATTTTGAAGAAAAGTAGTGATATTTAAATTTTTTACTGTATTCCACCACACGCAAACACACACCCACACAATAATTTCTTCCATTGGCCTACAATGGTAAAATGGTTGAATCTGGTAGAAGAGTTTTAGTGTGCACGTGTGTGTGCGCGCGCGTGTGTGTGCGCGCGCATGTGCGTGTGATGGAATACAGTCAAAATTTCATCAAAATGAAATGCTTACATTACAGAACGCATGGTTTTATACTCTAATGGCAGTGAGATAAAAAAAATTGTTTTTAATGGAAGTCAATGGGACATTTTTGTCCACGAAGGTGTCCAGAGGGAGTATCTGGCACTACATAAAATATACTAATGCAATCAAATCAATTTTGTTGCAAATCTTTGACATATCGAAGACTCTAATCACCACCAAAGCCCCATGCCCCTACTATTCATTATATGGAAAATATAATGTTTTTAATTATTTTTTGTAATAAATAATGAGGTAATTCAAACAATCAAGCTGGCATTTAAAGGGTTAAAATCCTGAAAATTATTGAATGTTTGGTTGTTTTGAGCAGGTTTCAAGTTGTTTAAGAGATTTATGAAAAAAAAGCTGGAAAAAATATTAATGTATAAATATTTTAGGTCAGTTTATTGTACGTGTACATTTTTGTCCACGAAGGTGTCCAAAGGGTAGTACATTTGAGGGGCGCACAAGGGTTAAGGATAAGGTTTTTACCATATATACCATTTCCATAATCTCTTACATAGATGACTGATAGGCTAAATATTCGTCATTATTTCGTTTTAATAACAATGTATAATTCAAAAGCCTTATGAAGTTTCACACATCCGGACATTAGATTAGAAATTACTCTCAGGGCTATCGTTTGTTTCAGTCTTGGAAATAGCAACATGCAAACGGGTAGCATAACACATAGGCTTACCTGCTGACGTTACCCAAATTATAGGAAACGTTCCGGTTTATTAAACATTGCAATATAATAAGAAACTCATATCCCAATCATTATTCAGTTTCCATTAGAACATAGGTATTATAATTTTTGGGCACTAATCAGTAGGCAGTCCGTGTGATACCAGTTTGATGTTGCTATTTCTGAAACCAACGAGACCCCTGAGATGCAGTTTGAGTAATTTCTCATCTTATTTCCGTATGTGTGAAACTTTCTAAGGCCATTACCAGGGCTAACACCACTATTCTAATATGGTATCTTTAGTCAGTAAGGACAGCCATTCTATCTCTCATCTGAAAGACTGCACCCGTCGCAGAGCAAAGTTTCCTTCACTGCTCAAGGGAACTTGGATTTGATATTCAGACCATAGTGGAGAGACTGCAGTGAAGTTAGCGTTATGTTCAACATTCGGAATTTGGTCGTCAATACCTCAACCAAAAAACCAGACAGAAAGACAGCAAGTAGGCTACATATTCTGAATCTGCTGGCGATAGCGAACTTAAGCAACCGCCAAGGTGAAGTTGGTTTAGGCATTTTTTTGTTGTTGATTTTTTTACTTATAAACAACTGCAAAATTCAATAGCTTTTTTGTTGATTGACTTCGAAACCTCAAACCACTTTAAGATTGTTCGGAGAGCACACCCACATGTTGCACTGTTGGTTTTTGCAAAAAATAAGTATTGATTTTTTTATAAACAAGAATCTTGGAAAATTCAATTGCCTTTTTGACTTAGAGGACCCAAAACACTTTCAAATTGTTCAGAGAGGACACCTACATGTTGCACAGCTTTTGGTTTAGAATATCTTATATAAACAGTTGGAAATTTGAAAAATGCAATAGCTTTTTTGTTGAATGGTTTAGAAACCTCAAACCACTTTCACATTGTTCAGAGAGGACACCTACATGTTGCACAGCCTTTGGAAGGCTGTGCTTTTAAAAGTGTTTTGAGGGTTCTAAGCCATGGTTAAAAAGCTATTGAATTAATAACTTTGAGGCATTGGTGGTGTGGCTGAGTCCGGGAAAACAAGACCAGAGGCCTATACTACGAAGAAAGTTCAACATGCCCAGGATTTATTTTCATTAGCTGGCTTCACTAAGCCTAACAATCGCAATCCTGCATAAGCGGTGTCACGACATGGGTTATCAATTTGTTAATTCAACCCAGGTTTTCCCAATCTAGTAACAATTGCATTCACATAAAAGGATCAGTGTTTGCACCATATGACCAATCGCTAACATGGACAGGTCTACGTGTGCCGCATAGTTCGTTATATATATATATATATATATATATATATATATATATATATATATATATATATATATATATATATATGGCAGCGTGTGTATATATATATATATATATATATATATATATATATATATATATATACACACACACACTTCGTATTTCTCCAAACTGATCGTTTTCTTCTATATAAATAAAACCAACAGTTACTGCTGCCAAAAGCAGTAAGGAAAGCTCGCAAAACAATTGCAGACTGTGTAAATGAGTAAGTTACAAATCACTGCCTCATTAAGATCTGACTATAATTACTATTGTGCCCTCCATTAAATTAATGTTCTGATTAGATAAATTATTATGGTGTGTAAGACAATTTTTGCTGTATTCTTTCGGTTGCAACCCTGGCAGTGTTAAGTGGTCTTGGGAGCAAAAAAATAATAATGATATAGTATATATATATATATAAGCAAGTGAAAAAGTTAAACATCAATGTGCTTTTGAGGTGTCTATGTTTGCAGTGTACCAATATGGCCAAACAATGACTATCCATATTTTTCCTTTACCTGAACGTTGATGCTATGGAATGGCTTTCGAATAACAAAATCACCTACATTCTTACTCAGAGATGCTGTCATCTGAATATGGGTGTAAGCTATGGTACCAATCACTTTGGGGAACCCTATGAAATGGATATGCTGCATTTAATATACAATAGTTAACGTTATATGGTCTATATTATTTATAGATGAAGTAGTTAGCGTAAGATATTGTCTACCTGCTATTTCATAAAAGCCCTATTTAATAGACTGCGTGAGCAAATGGCCTGGGAACAAGTTAATCAATTAGCTCTATTGGAGCAAGAACCACGTTGCAATTGGCGCAGAAGACCATATTTTTGCTTAGGTTCTCCGCATCACCCACAACATGTGTATAAAACGCTACGCCATGCACAGTCTGTGGAACTGTAAGCGCACGACGATGTGACGCACTGGCAACATATGGCTCAAGAAGCTGACAAAGATACATACATCCCTCCGCTGAGAATCTAAATCTTTCATAAAAATACTCAGAGAATGCCAACAGGTTTTGTGGGCTTCTAAATATTCTTGCTTTACTCACAATCCACGAACTGAGCTACAGGATGTTCTAAAAATGGTGAGATCACGCCCAGGGCTAACGACACCATTGCAGTTAACCACCGTCGTGACACTGACAACCCAGGGTTCAACCTGAAGTTAGCTCGCTTACCCAAAATCCTGCCTTGTAGTATTCAACTCTGGCCTCGGGTTTCGAATATCCATGGAATATCCATGGAATATCCAATATCGATTATGAAACCAACTTTACCTCGGTTACATTCGCCATGCTGTACTGCTGTTAGTGTCACCTACTCAATTTATTAGTTGCAGACTGATCAGTGTTAAACACCTACTGGGCAAACGTAGTTAGCTAGGTCAGTTGTCAGAGCACGTTGCTATTGCTAGCTTGTATACTATTTGTAGAGCAGGAGTGAAAAGTAAACTATTTCACTGGTAATTTGCTTTCCTGGAGACTCAATAGGGTAGGAAGGACACCTCTGGCCGTAGAGTGGGGTTATGGCACTAGTTTGATGCTGAGACACTATGATTTACGAAGGACCAAATTCATATTTTCTATGTATGTTGTGTGTTCTATGGCAGGCATAGTGGACATATTGACTTGATATAATATACACTCACCTAAAGGATTATTAGGAACACCATACTAATACTGTGTTTGACCCCCTTTCGCCTTCAGAACTGCCTTAATTCTACGTGGCATTGATTCAACAAGGTGCTGAATGCATTCTTTAGAAATGTTGGCCCATATTGATAGGATAGCATCTTGCAGTTGATGGAGATTTGTGGGAGCACATCCAGGGCATGAAGCTCCCGTTCCACCACATCCCAAAGATGCTCTATTGGGTTGAGATCTGGTGACTGTGGGGGCCATTTCAGTACAGTGAACTCATTGTCATGTTCAAGAAACCAATTTGAAATGATTCGAGCTTTGTGACATGGTGCATTATCCTGCTGGAAGTAGCCATTAGAGGATGGGTACATGGTGGTCATAAAGGGATGGACATGGTCAGAAACAATGCTCAGGTAGGCCGTGGCATTTAAACAATGCCCAATTGGCACTAAGGGGCCTAAAGTGTGCCAAGAAAACATCCCCCACACCATTACACCACCACCACCAGCCTGCACAGTGGTAACAAGGCATGATGGATCCATGTTCTCATTCTGTTTAAGCCAAATTCTGACTCTACCATCTGAATGTCTCAACAGAAATCGAGACTCATCAGACCAGGCAACATTCTTCCAGTTTTCAACTGTCCAATTTTGGTGAGCTGGTGCAAATTGTAGCCTCTTTTTCCTATTTGTAGTGGAGATGAGTGGTACCCGGTGGGGTCTTCTGCTGTTGTAGCCCATCCGCCTCAAGGTTGTGTGTGTTGTGGCTTCACAAATGCTTTGTTGCATACCTCGGTTGTAACAAGTGGTTATTTCAGTCAAAGTTGCTCTTCTATCAGCTTGAATCAGTCGGCCCATTCTCTTCTGACCTCTAGCATCAAGGCATTTTCGCCCACAGGACTGCAGCATACTGGATGTTTTTCCCTTTTCACACCATTCTTTGTAAACCCTAGAAATGGTTGTGCGTGAAAATCCCAGTAACTGAGCAGATTGTGAAATACTCAGACCGGCCCGTCTGGCACCAAAAACCACGCCACGCCTAAAATTGCTTAAATCATCTTTCTTTCTGTTGGCTTATGGCTCTTTTGTAGAATAATAAAGGACCCAAGTCAGGGGGAGAAGCGTTCCTTGTTGTTTATTCACAAAATATAGTACATGTTAGGCAGATGTTCTGCCTTCTTCCGATCTCTCTCTTCGTGGTCTTTCCAGATGTCTCTGTGCTTCTCCAAATGTCTGTCTTTAACAGCCTATATATACTAGACAAACCTATAGCACACTGGCTGTCTTCCAATCATATAAGTGCAATGTATGTTCCACCCTCCCTCTGTTCCTTGGACCCATACAGGAATGTATGAACAAACCATAGGGGGATGTGTGGGATAATGAACACCACATGTCCAACTATTGACCTTTGTGCAGTTCCCAAGCAAGGAAAGAAAATGGCACATATTTGCAAAGCAGTACTCTGTGTTGTGTCCTCTAACAAAAGTATATCAGGAAAAAGATATGCTTTCTCACAATTCCCCCCTATGACATTAAAGCACTACATTTACATGTCATAACAACAAGTCTGTAAAGAATAAGAACACTACTCATGTAATAATAAGAGAAGAAAAACAGTTTACTAATAATACAAATAATAAAGCGAGCTAATTCATCTCACATCCTAATGACGTAAGAGGTACACTTGTGGTTACCTATATATGCATATTAAAATAAGAGATAGAAGGTGGGAGTGATGGTACTCTTTTCCTTTACAACACAATCCTGTGAGGGAGAACGTCGTTGGTCAGCACAGGTATCACAGCCACCTTGGGCACACTGAAGCTGATACGGGCACGTCCTGTACTAGTGTAGGTCCCGTGGGAGCATGCGCCTTACTTTGAGTGACCGACACCTGTCGACAGCACACTTGCCAAGTGTTATTAAGATAAAAAAGACCAACACTACAACCACCACTGGCATAATCATGGTCAGCAGAGAACCTCCCAATTTACCAAAAATAGATGACAACCATGTAGAAAAACCTAAATCATCAGGATTGTAATTATTGTATTTAGCACCTTCCTCACGGATCTTACCAGCCAAATCAGTCAGTTCTTCAGAGTTATCAGGTATCTAGGTACAACACTCAGTCCCAATAACTGCACAGGTTCCCCCCTGAGCTGACAATATGTAATCAAGAGCAAGTCTATTTTGCATTGCAACAGTACGAAGGGCAACCATTTCAGCTGACTGCATTTTCAGACTTTCAGAGGTCATGTTAGCTAAAGCCTCCAAAGAGCTAGCCATACTAATAACTTCTCTTGCCAACATGGCTGTGCCATAGGAAGGGAATGCAATAGCAAAAAACCTTTCAGTTTCTGTAATAGCTTGTGTATGTCGTGTTTTAAAGGGAGACTCTGTACTCAGTCTCACATGTGGAATGACATAACCCAAATAACATGATCCTTGCCATAAAGGTGGGAGCCATGGATAGGCATTGGGGCCACAAATGAAATGAGTATATTATATTGGCATACATCAAACACTCAGGGATAGGAGTACCATCACATATAGAGAGATCCTCTGTTTGGTTGCAAAAACTTCGGCCTACAAAGACAAAAGCATTCGAATATTGGTCCATTAGGCTTTTGGATTGTTCTCGCTGTATACACAACCATCCCCTAGGTGGATTAGTAACTACTATATGTGGAGGACGATGCCAGAAATCAGGGCTGTTTCTATCAAAGGCTGGCATATAACTATGACGCCATGATTTCACAGGAACACCTAAAGATGTTACATGATCCTGGATGGAAATGCATCCAGATCGTTTAGGTTCCCTCCAGCAGGGGTCAGAAGAATTTGGTCCGCGAGAGTGCAAGTAGCTGTCATTAACACCCCAATTATTGCATCTAGAAAATTTGAACCAACTGAGGTCTCTCCAGATCCCTAACATCTCAGACTGATTGAATGGAATGACTCCTAAGGGAATACCTCCGTTAGCAGTGAACGGTGTATGGGTAAATCCAACAACTACTCTGGTTAATCGTCCTGGCAAATTGTAGGGAAAGGGACAAAAATGTATTAATACCATGATGACCATCCTCGTGTCTATGTGCATCAATGTTTGGGACTAGAGCACCACCACACTGTACCACCAGGAAACACAAAGAAAATTAACATGAACATCGTGATCTATTTACCTCAGTAGTGTAAGAATCTACTTCCCTAGTGGCTAACTAATTCCTAACTAGTACTTAATCCAACACAAATATCAATCACAATGGTTCTATTTGGCACATAACAATTGTGAAGAATTCTTCTTCCTGTCCGTTGGTCAATTAGGATGGTCTTGATGCTGATCCCATATGTCACTTTATCTGTGTAGAGTCAGGAAAGACCAGGATACAGCTCGTGTTGTCGTAGGGTCAGGTAGATAATCTGCATAACCTGCAAAAAGAACAAAGAGAGAAAGTGAGAGTATGGGTGTTTCTATGAAAAAGGTAGATAATCAGCCTCAATTTTGCTAAATGACGGTTGCAGTGGTTGCATAAAAATGTATCAAATTCTGATCCCTTTCTATGCATCTTCACCCGAGATGGGTAACATGTATCCACCTTGGTTTACCCTGTACCTTCACTGCTGATCTAGTGACAAGTAAAACTTGGTAAGGGCCTTCCCACTTTGCTCCTAATGTCTCTGTAAGGTGTTTATCATTACCCATTGTCCTGGCACTACATCATCTCCCCCCTCGGGGGTTGTTCCCCACGCTTCCTTGACCTGTTTGTCTGCCTCTGCTACTGATTCTGACAGTTGCATACAGTAATTAAGCATAGTATCACTGTGTATGTGTATTTCTGCTTTTCTCAGGTCTAGCGTGCCTGGTTGTGACATAGGCCTGCCTGTGACAACCTCAAACGGACTTAACCTTGTAGTCTTATTGGCCCTCATTTATCATTCTTGCGTTGAAACGGGCGTATATGTTGGTGTAAGATTTTGCTTACACTACTCTCACCGCCTGATTTATGAATCTGTGCGTACCTTTAAAATCCAGGTGTACGCAATACCTGCCCTTGATAAATGCCGCAGCTGAAAACGATCGTCATTAGAATAACACGCCCCTATATATTCAAGTCTCCGCTTCCCCCACGCCCTCATTTTACGCCATGGACACACGGAAGACGGCAAAAAAGAGAAACTTCTCTGACGTGGAGATTGAGACGATCACCAGGGAGGTAGAAATAAATAAAATTGTTTCATTTTGCAGTTTAAAAAGCGGAATAAAAGATGATGTGATGTGGAGTACCATTCATTCACATTAATAATTGCATGACAATTTGTAATACTCGTCTTATTATTTCATTATATTTATTATTAATGACGTTTATTGTTATTTAGAAGAAGAATGTCGTTATTATTATTATTTCTATTATTATTTAAAAGAAGAAGAATGTCATTTTTATTATTTTGTCAGTCTGAATTATATTTTGGTCATTAAAAGCCTTTTATTACGGAACCCAGTCCGTGCGCAACTGCCGGGCCTAACCCTGAAACGTCATGTAAAGCACACAGGCTCGCATCTGAAGGAATACATAAAAATCAAATGCTTTGGAAAGTCACACAAATTAAACTTTGAAGTCCATGTTGCACAAAAATAAACACTGAAGTTTGTAATTATGTTTTTTTTTTTTTTACAGTGGGTCATAATATATCATATCTTTTGGTTTGTCAGTACGTTAGAATTTTTTTTCCTGCGCATTTCCGCACTAACTCAAAACGTGCGTACACCACCTCCTGAGCTGGCGTAGGATTTGAGAGTGCCGTACGCCAACGTCCATATTGATAAATCTCAAAGTCACCGTGGTTTTGGGTGTACGCTGGAAATTTGGTGTACGCACTTTTGATAAATGAGGGCCACTGTGTGTAGCTCTTATACTGCATAAGACGGTAGGCAGCGCGTCAGGCCATGCTATCCCTTCTTGATGCATCTTTGCTAATCTGCTCTTCAGGAGATCATTGAGGGGTTGAGCTATTTCAGCAAACAAATCCACCCAACATCTGTTGTAGTTACACAGGCCCATGAAGAATGTACATCTTTAATGGTAGTGGGTTCCTTTGCAGCTTGGATGGCCGCAGTGCGACTTTGAGTCATCTCCCGCTTCCCCTGTGAGACTAGCTGCCCTAGATAGGTGACCTGTGGCGGCATGATTTGTGCTTTGTCAGGGCTGACCTTTTGCATGTAGATGGTCCAGCAGTGTTCGGAGGTCCCGTGCATGTGTCATCTCATCTTCAGATGCCAATAGGATGTTGTCTACATATTGTATGACAACTGAGGACATTGGAGGCAAGTCTTGTAGATGCTTCCGCAACGCCTGATGGTATATGGAGGGGCTATTGTGTAGACCCTGTGGTAGGCGTGTCCCTTGATACTGCTGACCGTCTACAGTAAAGGCAAGCCACAGTCTGACATCAGGATGTAATGGTACTGACCAAAAGCCATTAGCCATGTCAATCACAGAAAAAACAGAGTGTTCAGGTGACAGTGAGGTGAAAATAGTAGATGTGTCTGCCACCAGTGGGGTGAGTTTGGAAATGGTTTCATTTGCGTTCCTGTAGTCTACAGTCACACGCCATGCACCTGTTGGTTTTTTCACCGGCCAGACCGGGCAATTCGATGCAGAATGTGTCTTTTCCACAACACACATGTTATGTAAATCTCCAATAACTACCTTAGTTGCAGCCATGGCTTCTTTACTGATAGGGTATTGTTTTGTGCAAGGCGGTGCTTCACCTATAAGGCGTACAGGGTCCATATCCAATTTACCACACTCATTCTTTTTGGTGGTCCATATAGGGTGGTCTTTCAAATTTGTTGTTTCAACCTTTCTGATTCGCCATGTCACCTTCCCTTCATTGATGTCCAATGTGGAGTCCAGTTTCATGATAACATCAAGGCCCAAGATAGGCTGATCAAACGGACCAACCCATATCTCAGCATCAATCGTCATTGGACCAATAGAAAATGATAATGGTTCAGTTTGTTGCATGTCTGTTTTCCCCCCTCCCACACCCGTAGCTCTCATTTTCTTGCCGTTGTACATAGGATGTATGTGTTTTACATAGGATGTGGGCATCACAGTAACTTCAGCTCCTGTGTCCACTAAAAATCAATTGGGTAGTTGTTTACCAGCATATTCACATATATCCCATCAGACTTCATGTGTACTCCAGCAGAGATGGGCTGTAAGAGGGGGTCTGTTAGTTTCCCTCCACCGCTTCCAGCAACCTTTGCTGTTGCTCATGAGAGAGTTCTTTAAATGTTTATATTAGCATTGTGTCATTAGGATTGTTGTCCTTTTTCCAAGTACCTTGGTTTCTGTTTGACCTGGTCTTGGCCCTTTTGTTCTTCTTATAACAATCCTGTTCCCTGTGGCCAGGGATTCCACAGTAGTAACACGCCCCTTGTATCTTACTTGGTCGGTTTTGAATTGCTTTAGATGCGTTTTCTACCTGCATCAATCTGATGACAGGTGGCCTAGTGACATTGTGTTGATTCATGTCTCTATCCAGTCTTGCTAAAGCATCAGCTGTTTCTCCATATGTAGCTTTATCCCAGTTTTTAGTAGTAGCAACATATGTTTTTCTCAGATCTTCATGTATGGATTGCATCAATTGATGAAGAATAGTGCCATTTTTTATGTCAGTGAGCGCATCATCATCCTCCACTCCAGGTAAACCACTGTGTCTGATCACAACAGCCCTAAATCGTTCTTCAAAATCTAAGAATGATTCCTTTGGCTTTTGAACACATCTGGTTATCTCTCCCCAATTTGTGGTGACATTGGTCAAGTCTTTGACATATGCCTGTACTGCCTTCCATCCACTTCTGTTATCTTGGCCGTCCTCACCTAATGCAGTAACAACCTTTTCTTGTAACAGAATGGATTCACGGTTTGTCAAAACAAACCCGAGGAGTTGCACTCCATCCATGGGATGCAAATTGTAGATTGTCTTGTAGCGTTTAATAGCATCCCATGTCTTCATTCCCACCTTACGGGGATGTTTTAAATGTTTAGACCATTCATCAAGTTGTTTTGGTTCAGCAGGGTTATGATAGGTCATTAAAACCTTCTTTCCCCCTTTGACTGGTCTCACTAACTTGGACTTCAGAGGTCTGACATTTATTTCGTCATCATTAGAATCATCATCTGAGTCTAAAGAGTCCCAACCAGGGAGGTCACTCCATGTCGGATCCCAGATACCTGATGCGTTGGCTGCTTTTTTCATTTCAGCTTGTGGGTACAATGAGGAGGGGGTTATTTTAACTGAGGGAGGAGCCACTTTGTCCACTCTCTCTCCCTTCAGCTTGTTCAGTTCCTCCTCCTTTTTCTGCTTCTGTTCAGCCAACGCCCTAACATTTTCTTTCTCCTTTCTCACAGCTTTTTCATGGTTATCTTTAAATGTATCATTCCTTTTCCTAATCTCTGATAATACAATCAACGACCAGCGTGTTTTTTGTAATCCATCAGACATTCTCTGAACTTTTCCCCATGTTTTCTGTATATCAGAAAGATTCCATAAATTATCTTTTCCTGGAACAATGGCATATTTTTTCAATATCTCTTGGAGACACTCATCTAATTTCAGGCTTTTTTTATGTCATCAGCTAATGATTTAGTGATTTCCTCAATTGTAATATTAGTCGGGGCTGCAGTCCCCTTTTTTTCTAATGTAGTTTTTTCAATTAAAGACGTCATTTCTTTTCTTCACCTTACTTGTACAAGATTATTATTGCAATTACTACACACGTGTCAACCTGCTATCCAAATAACAAGGACTCCTAGATGAATAACGAAGCTTTGCACTAAACAGTGGCCTATATTCGGACTTTACCCATGTCACTTAGTACTCAGTCTAGTAAGCACTTCCCATCACAACAGGGAAGATTTCACACTACAGATAGTGTACTTGGATACATATCACTCAATTGCATGTACTATCACAACATATAACCGGACAGTTGGTTCTTTAAAAGGTGTAGATTCTGACTCACCAACCACTGTCAGAGGACGAGGAAACCAACTCCCAAATGGGTGTGCACCGTCAGCAATCTTCTCCTCTTGAGCAATGATGGATGTTTGATGAATATGATCTCAGAACCCAACCTATCCGGGTCTCGGCACCAACTGTTGGCTTATGGCTCTTTTGTAGAATAATAAAGGACCCAAGTCAGGGGGAGAAGCGTTCCTTGTTGTTTATTCACAAAATATAGTACATGTCTTTCTTAGATGTGCTGCCTTCTTCCGATCTCTCTCTTCGTGGTCTTTCCAGATGTCTCTGTGCTTCTCCAAATTTGTCTTTAACAGCCTATATATACTAGACAAACCTATAGCACACTGGCTGTCTTCCAATCATATAAGTGCAATGTATGTTCCACCCTCCCTCTGTTCCTTGGACCCATACAGGAATGTATGAACAAACCATTGGGGGATGTGTGGGATAATGAACACCACATATCCAACTATTCCAGTTTCCAAGCAAGGAAAGAAAATGGCACATATTTACAAAGCAGTACTCTGTATTGTGTCCTCTAACAAAAGTATATCAGGAAAAAGACATGCTTTCTCACATTTCCCATTCTGACATTCAGTTTGGAGTTCAGGAGATTGTCTTGACCAGGACCACACCCCTAAATGCATTGCAGCAACTTCCATGTGATTGGTTGATTAGATAATTGCATTAATGAGAAATTGAACAGGTGTTCCTAATAGGTGAGTGTATTTTGGGTAATTTATAAACTAATGTAATTCTGATGGTTCTCTATTAGTGTTGTTTTTTACTGCTATTTTACATTAATGTCTATGGCGAGTGTGATTTGTTGTCCCTCAAAAAGGGACCGGAACGTGTTGTGAGCCAAAGTTCCGGGATGTGGCAGTCTGATGTATACCGTACAATGTATTGTTAGCACAATAAAAATAAGTAATCTCCAGTGCTAATCTGACCATGTATTGTTCACCTAAATAAGACTATTGTAATGTAAAAATTATAAATGTTTCAAGTTATAAAACCAATACATTCCAAGGACCAAAATCCATTGTTTAATTTACGTTAATATGGCTAACAGGAAATTTCTACCAGTCCGGTATTGTTCATTTGGAATCAGTTGGCACTTGCAATGCCAGTGGTTTGGGGTTTGAATTGTAAGCACTCCTATAAGTACTACATACCCCTTCAGAATATTAGAAAATAGCCCTTCCGTTTTCCTCCACATAGTTCAGCTGAAATTTAAAGAACACTGTAGCAAGTGAGCTAATTCGGATCATCACTCTCCCTTGCTTAGCCATGTAAAATGTCATTAGAGGGTTGGAATTATTCCTTTCTCGCCCCTTTCCTCCCTCAGCTTTCTACCATTCTCACATCCTCTGCGGGGACATTGCCCCTTCACTGCCCTGGGAACAATATTTTCTGAACTGGCTCTTTAATACCATTTACAAAAAAAACTGAACACACTCAAAAGACCAGAGTTCAATGTTTAATTTACATAAATATGTACATTTATGGGTCTTATATACCATAAGCAGATGTCAATATCACAAAAAAGAAACCCCAAAACTTAAAATCTAATGTCAACTTCAGACAATTGTACCCTGTTCACACACACACACACACACACACACACACACACACACACACACACACACACACACACACACACACACACACACACACACACACACACACACACACACACACACACACACACACACACACACACACACACACACACACACACACACACACACACAGTTAATCCTGCGGGATTCTGTACAAAATAAGTTTTGATTCATAAACCCATTCTTTAGGTAATCATAGATGGCCTGAAGTGGATTCCTCTATATCTAGTTCATATTCCCATGAACTACATTTACAAAACAGGATTGGACAACAAGACTGTTTAACAGAAAACAATTTAGCATTTCTTTTAATGTGGGCACCAATTGGATAGAGTATAAAGTCAAAGCCCTTTAGTCTTCTTCGGCATAGACCAGCTGGATACTGACCTGGTCTCTCAGTGCCTCGTTCTCTCTGTACACATACAGGTGGTCGTTCGGGGCAGGCACTGCACTCCCTCGCCCCTCTTGGTCACCCTCGCGCTCTGTTTCCAAGGTTCTCTCCTCCTGGGCCATCAGATCATTGAAAGAGGCCACGCAGACATCATGTTCCTGGAGGGAGGCAGGGTAGTGGAGAGTGGTCCCCTCAATCCTCACAGAGCGACGAACAGGCGTGAAAAACCTGAGCTTGTGTCCGTCTACTCTGCGGGTGACCCCCTGCTCCCTCTGCTGGCTCCTGAAGCCACTGCGGTTGGGAAAGAACAGGTTACAATATAGAACAAGCACACATGGTGATGGCTGTGGGTAGAGTCAAAAGTAGTGCACACTTTAAAGGGGATAGGTTGTCAGCGCAGCTTTGGTTAAACCAAGTGCACTATATATGTAACCTATTCAGACCGGCCTGGTGATTGATTTTAACAGAGGACATTCTCTAGCTGCCTCCCTGTTATCAATAAGAGCGTTACTACAGTCTCGGTTTTGTTTGATCTGTCTTGAACTGGAAATATGCGTCAGGTATTCTTAAAATGATTAAAACAATTTAATTCCCTTTGTTCCCCTTGAAAATGACTGTCACATGATCATAAGAAGATTAGTCAAGATTTTGTCATTCGATAAGAAACTTACCCGGGTGTGGTAGTGATCTTGTACTTGACCACAGAGGATCCTCCTCTCTCACCACAAATCAGGGCTTTGACGGCTTTTGGTGTAGCCGCAGGCTCTGGTCTGGAAGCCGGTGGCAATATATGCTCTTCTTCCTCCGATACTACGGGAGTCAGACCTAGAAGCAGCAGGAATAACAAATTCAGTAAACACAGACATATGCATGCTCTGTATGTTGCTTTGGATAGGAAGTGCATGCTAAATGACAAACTAAAAGGCAAACCTTTAGTAATTACAGACAAAAATGTGTATTTTGGAACAGTTCTTATATTTTTCTGACTGCTTGTGTGTTCAATAAAGAAACAAAACATTTGTACTAACTTGTAAAAAACTGAATGCATTGCTTGACCCAAATTAAATTCATGAAAATATTATTTTGCATATTTAGAAATATTTTTTTTATTCAAATAAGGAACAACAGTAAATTAGACATTCATTTCTGAAAGTATAACAATAAAAAAGCAATGCAACACACAAAATCCTCCAGTTAGGAAGTGAGTGCTCCCTTTAAACTCAATTAATGGTTGGGCCACCTTCAGCTGGTAACCAGTCTCTCATATACACTACTGGTCAAACTTTTTAGATCACCAATTTTTCCAGTTTTGATTGAAATGTAAGCAGTTCAAGTCCAGTTATTGTTAACAATAACGGAAAAATAATGTACATTTCAGAGTTACAAAAAAGGAATGTCATTTTCAGGGAATAAGTAATGGGTTAAAAACCTACAGCTGTTTTGGAAGCAAATTTTGCCTTGAAAGTTGATAATAAAGCTAATAATTCATACAGGTGTCCCAAATTTTCCTGATTACTGAAAGAGATTGTTATTACTTCCTTCTTAAATAAAAATTATTTTAATTGGTTGTCTCCATCCAAAATGCTGCATTACTTGCGCAATCCCATATCGGATTTCTTTTCAGTAATATGAGGCCCAAAATTCAATTCAGAGATGTGTCCCTCGAAGCTTATCCAATACTGTTCCAGTTTTTAACCAAGCTACTCACTAAATCAGGTTATTTTACCTTAGGCTCACAGTTCCCGAAGCCTCCATAAAGAGTTTCTTAATATGAGGCAAGGTAACTAAATTCTATAACACAGGACAATGCCAGCCATTTGCGCAACCCTCTGCGGAATCCCTAGGGTAATCCGGGAGCAGGATTTGACATGGGGTCACAAATGTATTTTAGATCCAAATCAGTTGTGCCCTTGAGGAAGATGCTTAAACTCTAACTACACATCCTCAACATAAATTGATAAGGGTCAGCGAAATTACAAAAAATATTTTTTGAAATGGGCATCCACTTGTGAAATCAACAAAATGAGGAATTATGAGAATAACTAAAATGGAAGCATTGTTAAAAAGTGTTGATACGATCATTTACTTCATCATTACCTTGTCGCTCTTCCTTCTTTTTCAGCATTTCAAACACAACAGTCCGTAGCTCATCCACTGGCTGAAGGAGAAAATGTAGAGACAAAATAAATTAGTTTCGACAGCTTTAAGTGAAATTGTACCTCCACCGAAACCACACAAAACCCCACCACAGTCCCTCAATAAATCCGTAATGTTATTCCACGTAGATTCAATATAAAAACATGACTACAATTTTAAAACCTAAAACTAGAATATGGTCCTAATCTATGCCTAGTGCATGGGTTGGACATTTTGTCAAGGGCCATATTAGGATAAAAAAAAAAAATTCAAGGAGCGCTGAACATACAGCTCTGGAAATAATTAAGAGACCACAGCAAAATTCAGTTTCTCTGGTTTTACTATTCATTGGTATGTGTTTGAGTAAAATGAACAGTTTTGTTTTATTCTATAAACTACTGACAACATTACCCCCAATTTCTAAATACAAATATTGTTAGAGTATTTGTAGAAAATAAGATGCATTGTTTTCACACATCAAACAACACAAAGAAAACAAATTCATATACATTTTAACAACAAAATAAATAATGTTTTAACTTAGGAAGAGGTCAGAAATCAATATTTGGTGGAATAACCCTGATTATTAATCACAGCTTTCATGCGTCTTGCACAAAAATTCAAGTAGCTCGGCTTTGTTTGATGGCTTGTGACCATCCATCTCCCTCTTGATAAAATTCAAGAGGTTTTCAATGGGGTTCAGGTCTGGAGATTAGGCTGGCCATGACAGGGTCTTGATGGTGGTCCTCCATCCACACCTTGATTGACCTGGCTGTGTGGCATGGAGCATTGTTCTGCTGGAAAACCCAATTCTCAGAGTTGGGGAAGGAAGCAGGTGTTCTTCCAGGATAACCGTGTATTTGGTTTGATTCATGCATCCTGCATCCCCAGATCATCCCCTGTTCTCCACCAAATTTCAAAGTGGGTGTGAGACACTGTGGCTTGTAGGCCTCTCCAGGTCTCTGTCTAACCATTAGATGACCAAATGAAAATTTGACTCGTCAGAGAAGATGACCTTACTCCATTTATCTACGGTCCAGTCCTTATGGTCTTTTGCAAAACTTCTCAACTTTGCTGAGTCCAAATTTGAGATCTTTAGTTCCAACTGCCGGGTCTTTGTGCGACGCAGAAAAGGTGAACGGATGGATTTTACATGCCTGGTTCCCACCGTGAAGCATGGAGGAGGAGGTGTGATGGTGTGGGGGTGCTTTGCTGGTGACACTGTTGGGGATTTATTCAAAATTGAAGGCATACTGAACCAGCATGGCTACCACAGCATCCTGCAGCGACATGCCATCCCATCCGGTTTGCGTTTAGTTGGACCATCATTTATTTTTCAACAGGACAATGACCCCGAACACATCTCCAGGCTGTGTAAGGGCTATTTGACCAAGAAGGAGAGTGATGGAGTGCTGCGCCAGATGACTTGGCCTCCACAGTCACCGGACCTGAACCAAATCGAGATGGTTTGGGGTGAGCTGGACCGCAGTGTGAAGGGAAAAGGGCCAACAAGTGCTAAGCATTTCTGGGAACTCCTTCAAGACTGTTGGAAAACCATTTCAGGTGACTACTTCTTGAAGCTCATCAAGAGAATGCCAAGAGTGTGCAAAGCAGTAATCAGAGCAAAGGGTGGCTACTTTGAAGAAACTAGAATATGACATGTTTTCAATTATTTCACACTTTTTTGTTAAGAACATAATTCCACGTGTTCATTCATAGTTTTGATGCCTTCAGTGAGAATCTACAATGTAAATTGTCATGAAAATAAAGGAAACGCATTGAATAAGAAGGTGTCCAAACTTTTGGCCTGTACTGTACATTGAGGAAAAAAAATGTATGCCTTGCTTTTGTACATTTGCCCACTGACATAA
The DNA here is from genome assembly GCF_011004845.1 of Esox lucius. NCBI lineage: Eukaryota > Metazoa > Chordata > Actinopteri > Esociformes > Esocidae > Esox > Esox lucius. The sequence goes on along the minus strand of NC_047581.1, from coordinate 6,976,812 downwards.
ATGATCAGAATATAATTTCAATGGTAGCTTTAAAACAGTGAGACAGAATAACAAAAAAATCCAGTGTGTTATAAATTAATTTGCATTTTAATCAGTGAAATAAGTATTTGATCCCCTCTCAATCTTAAAGGGAGTGCTCCTAATCTCAGTTCGTTACCTGTATAAAAGACCTGTCCACAGTAGCAATCAGATTCCAAACTCTCCACCATGTTCCAAGAGCAAAGAGCTGACAAGATTGTAGACCTACACAAGGCTGGAATGGGCTTGTGTAGACCATTGGTAAGCAACTTGGTGAGGTGACAACAGTTGGTGCGATTATTCGCAAATGGAAGAAACACATTAAATAACTGTTTATCTCCCTCGGTCTGGGGCTCCATGCAAGATCTCACCTCGTGGAGTTGCAATGATCATGAGAACGGTGAGGAATCAGCCCAGAACTACATGGGAGGATCTTGTCAATTTCAATGCAGCTGGGAACATAGTCACCAAGAAAACAATTGGTAACACACTACGCCATGAAGGTCTGAAATCCTGCAGCGCAAGCAAGGTCCCCCTGCTCAAGAAGGCACATGTACAGGCCCGTCTGAAGTTTGCCAATGAACATCTGAATGATTCAGAGGAGAACTGGGTGAAAGTGTTGTGGTCAGATGAAAGCAAAATGTTTGGCATCAACTCAACTCGCCATGTTTGGAGGAGGAGGAATGCTGCCTATGACCCCAAGAACACCATCCCCATCGTCAAACATGGAGGTGGAAACATTATGCTTTGGGGGTGTTTTTCTGCTAAGGGGACAGGACAACTTCCCTGAATCAAAGGGACGATGGACGGGGCCCATGTACCGTCATATCTTGGGTGATAACCACCTCAGCCAGGTCATTGAAAATGGGTCATGGATGGGTATTCCAGAATGACAATGACCCAAAACACACAGCCAAGGCTACAAAGGAGTGGCTCAAGAAGAAGCACATTAAGGTCCTGGAGTGGCCTAGCCAGTCTCCAGACATTAATCCCATGGAAAATCTGTGGAGGGAGCTGAAGGTTCGAGTTGCCAAACGTCAGCTTTGAAACCTTGATGACTTGGAGAAGATCTACAAAGAGGAGTGGGGAAAAATCCCTCCTGAGATGTGTGCAAACCTGGTGGCCAACTACAAGAAACGTCTGACTTCTGTGATTGCCAACAAGAGTTTTGCCACCAAGTACTAAGTCATGTTTTGCAGAGGGGTCGAATACTTATCGCTCATTAAAATGCAGGTGAAACAACCGGCCATGTATGATATGGTGAACAAGGTGTTCACCGCAAATGGGCTGATAACCTACCTAAAAAAATTGTGTGCTACATGTGAAGTCTGCACAAAACATAACCCCCAGAGGCGAATAAAACAAGAATTGGGAAAATGTCCAACCTCAGAATACCCTTTTCAGAATATAGAAATAGATTTTATAGAATTATCCTTATGTGAGGGAAATAAATGGTGCTTAACAGAAATTTACACTTTCAACAAATGGGTTGAAGTATTCCCAACGAGAAACTCAGACGCAATTTGTGTTGCTACAGCCTTGTGTGAAGTTATTACCAGATACGGAATCCCATAAAGAATTTATTTGGATAATGGGGCACATTTTGTAAATAAGGTCATAACAAAATTAGCAGAGCATTTGAAAATAGCACTCAAAACTCATTGTTCCTACCACCCTCAATCAGCGGGATTAATTGAAAGAACAAATTGAACAATAAAGAGTAGAAACGAGAAGGAATTGGGTACAATGTCCTCCATTGGTAATCCTAGCCTTACATATTACTGCAAGATCGAGAGGAGTATAACCATTTGAAATGATGTATGGAAGACCTTATATAATACCATCCCTAACACCTTTTAGAAATGATACAAATGACACAGAGGGGACACTTGCAGAATATATGAGAGATTTACTAACTAAAAAAGATCTTGTCTCCAAAGTTGCAGCTCTGCAAGACAGTGACCACACGATTCAATACCACCGAGTGCACCAATGTGGGAGGGACCATATCAGGTGCTGTTAACAACTCCTTTCGCTGTAAGAATCAAAGAGAGAGCTACGAGAGTACACATAACCCACTGTAAAAAGGTAGAACTAAGAAAGGGAGAATGGACAGACTACTTAAGGAGACATATCGTACAAAGGAGAAAGACTGGGCTACAAAGGGAGTTGTTCTTATAGTGAACAATTGTCTCAAACCTGGTGAAGAAAACAACAGATCCCTGAGTACATAGTTGTCTCTGACAATGTTTGCCTACATTCTCTGCGTAACTTTTTTACTGTGGCAGCTCAGACAACCTGGGAAGGAAGTCACTATTCGTACAAGAGTGAGAAAGATTCTACATTTAAAATAGATTTCTGTGAAATAATCGAGTGTAATGGTTTAGAGGTTCTGCAATATGCATCTGCTCATAAATATCTATGTCTAATAGACGTTAGTGCACCACCAAGATGTAAAGATTGGGGACGAGTAGGGTGGACCACTGTTCCACAAGGTTGGACTTAGTTTGAAAACATTGAAAAAGCGATATTCGATCGTCAGAGGGGTTTTTACCCAACCAATGCGATCAAAATCAGTGTAATCCCATTTACATTACAATAAAAGATCCTCAGAAGATTGTCAATAGGACACTTGTAATGAGAGTAGATGCTACAAGAAGAGATCCCCAGGTAAATATTAGGATTGTTGTAGTAAAGGGGCCAGAACCATCCTCAGGTCCAGGGACTATGAGAACTCCTATTACAGTGTCACCAGAGACAGGATTAATCGATGAGGAACAGACAAATTAAGTTGTAAAAGTAAGAGCTTACGGACCTTCATGAAACGATAGAAACAGGACATCAGGACACACATTTTTGGTTAGACTGGATACAATATACTGCCTGAACTGTTGTCGAGGAAGAATGCCGTGCATGTGGCTTGGGAAAACCTCAATTGGGGACTATACCGTTTCCAATGGATACCAATAACTACGAATGGAGTAGCTTGCATGATATTGTTATATCAGAGCGAAAAAAATAAATAGGAACTAGGGTCGTTGTGTCGACTTGCATTATGTATATCCACCCGTAACATCTGTATTTAGACCCCCACCATTCGAAGTTAAAGTTAGATACTTCTGTTTTATCAGATACCTAACCTCTGGACGTAAAGTAGGTAATCTGGAGATGTGTTCCATGACTATCAATGTTACCTTTGGAAAAACCATGACTAACCTCTCAGACATTGTGTCTTCCATTTTTATAGGCATCATCAGGCTCCAGCAGATGTTTGGTGGCTGTGCGGAGGAAAGAAATTAAGACCTATCCTGCCAGGAAATTGGACAGGCACGTCTGTTTCTGACCAAATGTTTCAGTTATCAAGGCCCTATGATGACCACGATTCTTAAAAAGAATGATCAATGCATTGAAAATCCTAACCAGAAGTGATGTAATAGTGAAAACAGTTTAAGGGGATTCATGTTGAATAATGATAAATTATACACAGGGGGGAATGTTGGATAAAATTGTAATAGTATGCGTTTATCAACATTACTAGAGAATTGTGCTTACATGACTAACCTTTAAATAACTTTGCGAGGAGCTTAATATCACCCATACAGAAGGCTTTTGCAAGAACTGACATTTAGTAAATGCTGATGTTGTTTCCTATTATTCGCTGGCTTTGAGCAAAACGTTACTAAGAGTAGAAATGACCAGATGAACTGTCTGATTAACTGTCTAGAATAATAGAGCTGTGGTTAAGGGTGATACAAATTAAATATACTTGTTCTTGTAGAAAAAGGTCAGAAACAGGGCAACCCCAGGTGTCACATTAAAACAGTCTTAGCACGTGTAACCAATACGAAGGGAGAGAAATAGGACAGGGCGGGACAAGGAAGTATTCAGATTTGTCTGCTGACAAGTATAAAATGTATGTGTTTTTCCAATTGTGCTCAAGACCAGTTTGCTGTTTTTAGTGTTTCATTGGGTTCAGTTCAGTTTCTAAATAATTAGATTTAGTGAATCAGAGACTTACAACCTCTGATTAGTGTTCTTGAATCTGTTAGTAGATGGATATGATTTGTGAGGGCCCTGAATATTGCTGGAATGTAACTATGTTTGGTGTTATAACTTCATTACTTGATTGGAATAAATTGTATTACTTTGAAATATAGATTACGATATCATTCCTCATTTATCTTCAATTACTTGAATAATTGGTAATTGGAAACTCATACTGTTTGTAGGGCCACTGATAATTACACGCATACAAGCCAAAGCAACAAGACCTGTCATCCCTGTAGGGAGTCCTGGGTTTCTAAACAGCCTGGTTAGGCCCAGGAACACACACCATTTTAATGACATATGTGGAGGCCCCTATTTGCTGTAAGAAAAAGCTGAATAATGTCTCTCCAAAATGAGTCAATTAAAAATCTGTTTGCTGATTTTGACATATTTCTGTCATAAAAAAATACAAGCACATCAAAGATCATAATTTAAATTCAATCACTTTCAATAAAAATTGCTCATTAAAATCCCAGTTGCAACAGTATAAGAGACAGAAGGGAGGGAGAGAAAATTAGTAGGAAAGAGGAGAAAGAAAGGGGGAAGGAGGTGAGGAAGATGATAGTTATGGAGATTGTCAAGTTATTTATCTGGACTATAGGGGATTTTGTTCATGAATACTCTTACCTTAAAATATATATGAACAATAATTAAAAATAAAAACAATAATTACATAAGAATTACTACTCCAATAAATAAATTGATTTGAAGAAACTGGGCAACTTGAAAATGCAGGGGAAGACATAAAAAGCTGTTTGTATTTCATGAACAGTACAACCAGTCTGCCAAAGTAAATATTTTCAGCTTTGCATTCTAAGACTGGGCCACCAAAAAAAGAGAGATCTATTGTAAAATAAAGTTAAAATTATCCATCATATAGCCTTGTTGTGTTCTGGCTAAGATACCGATACTGCATATTCCATTGGAAATCTTTAGTGAATTGTCGTGACTAGGCGTACGGGTGGGCGGTAAACCGGCATGAATGCAAATAGCGGTTTGACATTCTGCCATATCAGGGAAATTAATCTCATCGAATGACTCAATCCTGACTAATCTCTCCCAAGTCCAATAAAATTTCTACTAATCCTGGGGCCGTATTCACAAACATTTTATCCTACCAATAGGAGGACTCCTAATGGTAGCACTAAAAGTTCCTAGCTTTTACTAAGGACAGGGGAGATGTCTTAAGATAAAAGAAAGGGTGGGGTTGACCCTGTTACTATGGATGATGTTGTGTTCCACAAACAAGCTTACATACTATGCCCACAGTGATCAGCTGATCGAGGAGGGGTCTCTGTCAGTTAATTAACCACAGCAATACTGCAGAAGGATGTGAAATAAACATACTCAAATAAAAATGTAGATTAAGTGTCACTGATTAAAAATGATGATACTTGATATACTTACGAGTCAAGATATGTTCAGCTAATTTACAGCCACTTACATATTGGCCAGCTCATAAATAAATGTGCGCAATTATGTGTCCCATCTATAGCACCAACGAAACCAGGTGGTGGAGCTATGGCCATGAAGTCGGCTTTGTTTCTTTGTAGTTGGCGAACATCATGAGGAAACCAAATTATTTGTTACACGATATAGGGTCTGGGGAGGAACAATAATGGAGATATTGTACATCTGATATCGAAGAAAAGCCAGCATTTGCCAACTAACGTAGACCCTGCAGTGAACAGAAAAATTGACTGAATATTTCTATTTTAAATTGACACGCTTTGAAAGTAAAATGTCAAATCAAAAGGAAACTAAATCTGAATAAACATAGTCACAGAACCTGTTTGAAAAACAGTGAAAAAGTAGAATGGAATTATCGCCCTGCAGTATGAAAGATGACATAACTGCAATGTTCTGTTAGATTTACGTTTATACACCTAACAACTCAACACCAACACATTTAAACAAACCTACATAACCCCTCCATCTACAATAAAAGGTATAAATAATTACCATATTTATTGAAGGGGCTAATAAAATGTATAACTTGAGGATGTGTCTTGTGATACTATACTGTTCTTGTCGGGAAAGTGAAAAATATAGTGAAATGAATTTTGATTCATATTGCACAATCTTACTAGCCTGAATATCTGCATATCAAATGATGACCAGTACAGAAGAGCAACTGTCAGTGTCTCAAGAGTGCTGCAAACCTCTCAACTTTAAGACCCATTAAGTGATCAGCTAAACATATCAAGCTGCTAATCAGACACTTGCCTCGAACAGACACTATAATTTCGTCTGCTTGACTAATAAAATTGTTTGGGGGGGTTGAGTTGTCAGTTCTGGGATTAATGTATATTATGTCAGGGCTCCCAACTGCGATGAAAATGGTCGCATTTGCGACCAAATATATTTATCTGCGAGTGAAATTTCTGCCAAGGTCACCATTGGCGACAATACAAATGTACTCCCTTGGATTGTAAAATTTGCATCCTACGTGCATGTTTTATAACAAGTAGCCTATCGCTTCATTTGTTTTGTTAACGTCATTCATTTGTACATAGTCTGGCCCCCTTCCACTATGGTGAAAACTAAAAATGTTCTTGACCGACCGCCAAGCCTCATTAACCGGTTAGTTTAAAATATGCTCTATTTTAAATAACAGCCATTTTGAGCCACGCCTGCAATTTCCGGTCTGTTATGCGCCTCTTATATGCTTTTGTCTATGGTTTGCAATGAGACATTTTAATTGTTTATTAATAAACAAGTGTTTTCTTTCGGCTGCAAAGATTAGGTTGACGATAGCCTACTGACTTGCGATCTTTGCAATAGGCTAGTGAACGCGCAAGAGAGAAATGTACATTTCCTACGGATTAGGATATATATATATATATATACACACACACACATTTTTTTTTTGGATAGTTCTGTTTAGAAACAGCTTTCTGTAGATAATAGATATATTTGACATTTTTCAGGCCTGTTTGGCGAGTAGGCTACGCCTCGGTTCATGATGATATAATCTCCAGTTCATGCGCGGTAGCCTTATGTTGTGATTATTTATTCGTCTGCTATATACATTTTGTATGTATTAAATCCAGGATAGTGGTTAATGAAAAATGAAGATACAATTAATACACAACATAAATCCTATTGCAGCTTGTGGGAAGTCCTACTAACAAAAGAGCCCTACTGCACAGATTTCCAGAATGTTTTGCATCTAGTTGAGATAATGCTTGTCCTGCCAATTTCGGCTGCTCAATGTGAACGTGGTTTTTCAGCTCAAAACAGGATCAAATCTAAAGTACGCAATTCACTCCATGTGTCAACCTTGGAAGATTTGATCAGGATCAGCACTGAAGGCCCATCACTTGAACAGTTTGATCCTGAACCATGTGTCAAATGCTGGCTTCCTGCAAAAAAGAAGAGGAGACGGCCAAACTACACTCAGTGGCCAAGTGATATGGACATAATCATGGTCAGTGGCATTGACACTGGCTCAGATTCTGCATAATTTATTTTTTTATTTGACTGTATATAGTTCATAAGTCGGAAGAGGAGAGACATGCACACAACAAGGTGAATAAAAGTGCATTGTTATGTGGCTCTTAAAAAAATTATCTGGCGCCTGTTTTTTCCCCTATAGGAGCCAATGGCCCCTTAATTGATTTTTTGTTTGGAGTCCTGTATGTTGTTTGTGTGCATAATCTATACATACAGTCATTCTCATGTCAGTTAGCCAGGACATTTTAAGTTTGAAAGCAAGTAGTTTTGATGACTTGGGACACATATCAGCACATAAATGACAGACGAAAACTTTCTGGAAACCATTTTGGCAAAACAATTACTCTAAAGGGAAAAAAAGGCTAAATGAGCAGAACAGACAGGGGAGTGGGAGGAGTCACCTCTAGAACTACACGTACTGCCTCTTCAAAGAGAGGCAGCACATCCAGGTCGCCCTGGCGCTCCATCAGGTGGGCCAGGCAGATCCAGTACTTGGAGAACTTTTTAGCCATGGGAACACTGGACAGCATCTCCTGCACCTGGGTGGACGGGCAGCCCTACAGTGTGGAACATTGGAAACCATCAAAGACTGATACACAGTCGTAGATAAACAGTCAGTGAAAGAATAACAAGAATGCACATTTATTTTTTGGACAACTTCCTACTCCTTCCCCATTTCCAAGAATAAAAGCACCCTAATGAATGCTTGGAAATGGCTTTGTAACCCTACCTAGACATATGGGGATTAATAATCTCTTAGGAACAGAACAGAAAACCACACTTAGGCATATTTTAAATAACTCATATGGTTTCATTTAACCAAATCCTCTGCCATACCTCATCCAGCAGTTTGATGCAATCAGCCAGGCACTGGTCTACTGCACCAACAAGGGACTTGGCCTCCACGTCCTCATCCTCCATAGTGGCCCAGTAAGGCTGAGGTAGGGCCACAGTTCGCCGGGTCCGAAAGGGCCTTACTGGCATGGGGGGACGTTTATAAGAAATGCCTTTTCTCTCACGCCATTCTTGAAGCTTCTGTCTAGAGTCACACAAAATAGTTTTTTTGTTTCAAAATTATGGTCCAACAAATTCTGCATTTAATCAGGTCCTGAGTAGAAAGGAAAAACAGATGTTTGACAATGTTGCAATCGCTTTAACTACAGTATATCTCATGCAGGGGTTTTCCTGGCTCAAAAATAGTAAAAGGTGGTACCCAGCACTACTCCGCGCTCTACCGGACCGCCCGCTGTTATATACTTTCTACAGTATCTGCCCAACTATTTTTGTGTTAAATCTGCCCTGTTGTCCATGTTCACATGAGCAGCAAATGCACACTACAATGTACAATGCACACTAATACAATAGCAAACATCATTTTTATAAACGACAAAAAAAATATGTATGGCAGTAGGCTCAGTATCCGTCCTGACACTCAGCCAGAGACCGGTTTTTAATGTTAACTGATATGTGAGGGTAACTATTGGGTATTTTAAGTGGAAAATGCTAGTGGCAGTTGATGTGCAACCTCAATATTTAATGTGCATTTTTTCCTGAAAAACCATTTCTGAGATGCTACTGATAAGTTTTCTGTGCTGATTACTTTTGTCTGCAATATTCACGCTGATTCAACATTCACGCTGATGTTGCTCTGTCACAGACTTCCTGAACCTGCTTGACTGTCTAAACCTGGTACAGTAGGCCAACACACAATCTGGGACATACACTTAACATGACCATCACTGGAGAAATCGGTTCTTCAAACCTGGATGTACATGAGCAAGGTGGGTCTGACCACACGGCTCTGACAATGTCTATCTAATCATGCACATGAACTCCACCCGGAGCGGGCAATTACATTCAGAAACATCAAGTCCTTTGACACATCTGTCTTCCAGGTGTATGTCAGTACAGCGTACCCTCCTAGCTGACTGTTACGTCTGCAGCTGATGAGATGGTTGACCAGTAGAACAGCACGTTGAGGGACACTTACATCCTCTGTAAAGTCACATCTAGTATCATTCCAACGGTCCTCCCCATGGTTCACTGAGGAGCCATAGCCGCTAGCTAGAATGTCTATGGAGAAGCATTGGCTTAATTGTTTTATTTCTAATAATAATAATAATAATAAAACAGCCTCATAATAACTACCACATTGGGGTCTACCCTAAAAGTAGGGCTGTGCATTGGTCATTACTTTATTATCGGAATAGTATGCATTACTGCTTGAATAGTATTCGGTTTACCAAAACATGTTTTGTATAAGCTACTGATACAACATGAGCGCTACTACATAATGCACAAAGGAGTGGGTGTCATTCTCATCTTACATCGGCTCATTGGCCTTTAGTGAGAGAAAAGTGTGAGTGTGCTAATGGAGGAAGAAGCGTGGTAGACACGGGACCGTTTGAGGTCTGGATGCTGATGTGGTGCAGGCAAAGGAGCACAGCTACCTGCTTGGTAGTGATGTGCTGGTTGACTCTTCAATCCCTAGTCCCAATGATTACATCCACTCTGCATATAGTCTGGCGGTTGCAGATGGTTTATTTGGAATGACAGGCCTGTGTGGCTGAAAAACAGCAGGGACACACACCACTACAGTGTTATGTCCTGCATAGGTTTGTTTTCCCAGAGATTAACCACAAACAAATAATAAAACAGGTGGAAAAACTGTTTACTATTGTACTATAATGCATTGTCTGGATTCACCATTTCTGAATGATGATTGACACTGAGAATAGGAATGTAATAAATGTTAGTTATCAAGTGAAGCCTTTAGGGTAGGGAAGGCGCTTTGCTTCATTTTGCTTAATCTGTTAAGCTGTGTAGGCTCCTCATTCTCTTTTAGGCAGAAAGTCAAAATGAGCGACGTAACTTTTGTTTAGCAACCAAAGCCATATCGTCTGGGGCCTATGTTCTAATGTTATTTATTTCTGCACTCTCTACTATAGCCTAATATTTTACTATATGATCTGAGAGCCTCCTCTCCCTAGCTTCCGGTGCGCCAGAGAGTAAGGCTCCACATTTACTATGGAGTTTTTTTGCCTACTAGTTTTAATTTTTTATTATGCTGCACTTTCGCTCATACAGTATGACCAACAAGCACTTTTGGATATTGGTTCATCATTGAACACAGACTATTACACTACTCCCTGGAGCAACTGCTGCAATTCTTTTGTTCTGCCGCCGAACTGTTTACCAATTCTGACCAAAAAGTGGGGCAAACGTACTGGTGTCCTATGCAGATCTCTGATGAGATACTGCAATCCGCTATTGCATCAGGGATGAAAAAAGTGAATACAGGCATAGGTTGGAGTCAAATTACCACAGCTCTGACCCCTGAGGCATGTGGGGGAGGACTGCGACATCACAGAATACAAAGGGAGAAATAGCAATGACTAGTGATCGACCAATGTATCTGTTTACCGATATCTTTCCCGATATTTAAGCATTTTTCCATAATCGGGAATCGGTTTTGTAATATCGGTTTCGCCGATTAACGGCGCCATCTTGTGGCCGTTTCGAGATTTCCGTCATTGCAGCCCGGGCGTCTGAGGAGATCAGTCAACAACAACTCAGTGCACAGGTAAAGTATATGTTCTACTTGGTTTGCTTTAATTAATCAACTTTATTTAACATAATAAGACATGCACAAATGAGATCTGAGACAAATTCCTGATATAGTTAATTTATGCAGCTTGTTTCTAAACAATTGAGACGAACTCATTGAGTCATGTAGTGTAATTCGTCATGTCCTGCCCCAATAAAAACGTAACTTTACATGAATTAAATAAAACAGACATGAATGAGTGCATGTTGAAAATAAAAGCGCTGAATTTAATTCTCTATCTGTAGTATTTGCTCACCATTAGTCTAGAAGAAAAAGTTTGTTCACATTGCATAGCAACTAACGGATGATCAGGAGGCTTAAGCACGGCCACTGAATTAAACTTTTGACAAGATTCTTGTTTAAACACCCTAGATTATATTATCATTTACTACATAATTATTTCGCTAATACACATAAAAATATAGCCTACCGCTTTGTGGAAATTAATTATTTATTATCTCCATGCGCGATCACGGTTGATCAAGTTATAGTCAAACAGCACTTTGTCAGTTGGCATTTCATGATATAACGTTAGATTGAATGTGGATCATAAAATGCCAACTGACAAGTGCTGTTTAACTTTATATATAGTCTCGGAAAAAAAAGTTCGTTCATATTGCTCAGCACTTGAATGGGTTGATGATTAGGAAGCCTCAAGCACGGCCACTGCATGACATTTTTGACAAGATTATCTCGTAAACCCCCTAAATTATATACTCATTTGATTTACTACATAACCATTATTTAGTTAATACAAATCTAAATAAATGCAGCTCTGTGGAAATTATTTATTAACTCAACACGCGATCGCGGTTGAGTAGGTTGAGAAAATGCAATCATGTATGCTGTTTTGTTTGTTACTTTCCTGACAATGTTATATATTCCAGCTAATATTATTCAATGAATTAAATTAAAATTACCCAGTGAATTATTCCTCACTCTTAAACCTATTAAATGGCATATAAACTTTCTAAAACTGTTTTAAAAAAAATACATTTCTGCAAAGGTGATATAACTCCCCTGTCATTTATTTTCTCCATTTTAAAACAGACTTTTAACATTTATTTTGCCTATTGTTAACATTGTTGCTGATAATGCTTATACATCATATGTATAATTTAGATATAAATTATATAATGTAATATATTTTTTATTGTAACTTGAAGATTTAATTTAACATGAAAAACTGCTAACTTTCAGCACTTTTTTTAAGATGACTGAAAGGAGGAAAAATCAAAGTGAGGTATGGACTTACTTCACTCAGCCAATGACAGGAGTAGCAGTTTGCAAAGAATGCCAAATGAATGTAAGCATGGGGTCAAAATCTACAACAACAAAAAATACCTCCAACATGTGGAACCACTTAAAGATACATCACTCAACTATCTTTGAAGAGGCAAAGAAAAAAAAGAGATGCTGAAGAGGCAAAGACATCCAGCCACATTCAAGCATCTCTTCCTATGATGTTTGAAAAGCAGACAAAGTGGAAGACTACTGATGTCCGCTCAAAAACACTGGACAGGATGATTACAGAAATGATAGCTACAGACAATCAGCCTTTCACCATGGTTCAAAATAAAGGCTTCCAGAGAGTCATGGCAACTGCAGAACCAAGATATACTCTGAAGAGTGAGAAGTTCTATCGCACAGAGATGTTCCCCAGTATTCACAACAGTATCGTTGAGAAGGTTAAAGCACTGCTTAAGCCTGATAACGCAGGTTATAACTTGGCTTTTACTACAGACTGCTGGTCCGGTACAACTGAATCCCTAATGAGCTTGACATGCCATTTCATTGATGATCAGTGGATTCGCAGACAAGTAATTCTAAACACAAAAGCAATGATGGTATAACACACTGGAGAGTACATTAGCGAGATGTTTTTGGGCATGCTGGAAGAATGGGACATTGACAAAGATAGAGTGGTTCTTGTTCTCAGGGACAGTGGTGCTAACATTGTTAAAAGGTATGAGAATTGCTGAACTGCCTGACATGAGCTGCAGTGCCCACATATTACAGCTAGTTGTCAATGACGGCCTCAACTCACAAAGAGCTGTCCAAAATATCCTGTCAGTGCTGAAAAGCTGTGCTATACATTTTAATCATTCAGTACTAGCTAAACAGCGTTTAGCAGTGATCCAGCAGGATCTTGGGCTACCTGCACATGACATCATTCAGGCTGTCCCGACCCGATGGAATTCCACCCTGCACATGCTGGTCAGGATGCAAGAGCAGAGAAGAGCTCTGAACATATATGCCAGTGAGCATAGTGGGTTCACTAGCCTGAGTGCTGATCAGTGGAGTATTGTCAGCAATCTTATTGAGACCCTTTCTCCAGTGGAAGAGGTCACTCTTGCGATGAGCCACTATGAGAGTTCAGCATCATGCATCATTCCATCTGTCAAAGTTCTGAAGATGTTGCTTAGCAGTCAAGGTCCCTCCTCTCATGGGATTAAAACAATGAGACAGGAGATGCTGGAGAGTCTCACCCGACGGTTTGCAAAAGTGGAGGAGGTGAAATGTGCAGTCCTTGCCTGTCTTATGGATCCAAGGTACAAGGCACATGCCTTTTCATCGGACACCACACTGTTGAATGCAAAAGTTTGGCTTGAGGAGGAGACAGAAACCTTAGAGCAAGACAACAACGCACAACGTGAAGGAACACAGTCAGATGATTCCAGCACAGTTTCAAAAAGGCCCCGTACAGAAGAAACCCAGAAGAAACTGATTGATGAGATGTATGATACTCTGCTTGGTGCTACTAGTTCTGAAGTTGGTGGGTCTAGCCTTGAAAGAGAGCTTCAGCAGTACCTTTCAGAATCAGTGATTGATAGGAGGATGGGCAAGCCACTTGAATGGTGGAAACAAAATGAGAAAAGGTTCCCCATTCTTGCTCGTCTGTCAAGAAAGTTCCTTTGCCCCCCACCGTCTTCGGTGCCCAGTGAACGAGTCTTCAGTGAAGTGGGAGCCATTTATGAAAACAAACGAAGCAGGCTTACAGGGCAGAATGCTGAAAGACTCTGTTTTCTACACTACAACCTAGTTCTGCTTAACTGGGAGTATTAAGTTACACTTCATTTTTGTGCTTTATTTTTTTAATTTTTTTACCTGTTTTTTTTTTTTTTACCTCAACAAAGCTTTTATTTTAAAACAAAGACACTTAGTAGCAGTGCACTTTTATTTTTTTGGACTCAGACCCCTCTATTTATTTGTGTATAAATATAAAGGTTTTTTTGTATGCAAGGAGGGAGTTATTGTTATAAATAAAATGGTTTGTTCAGCTCATTTGTGTTGTAATAATTGTCAAAAACAGAAGTATAACAGTAAATAAATATCGGTTCTGCATATCGGTTATCGGGTACATAAACATGCAAATAATCGGTATCGGTTATAAAAAAATCAATATCGGTCGATCACTAGCAATGACGCTTGTCCCACCGCCTCGCTCCCTGACAAGTTCAATACCTTCAATACACGGTTTGAGGCAACCAGATAGCATTCCAGGCCGTGTCCTCAGGGGGTGCGCTGACCAACTAGGGAAGGTTTTCACCACCATATCAACCTCTCCCTGTTCCTGTCTGTAGTCCCCACCTGCTTCAAACAGACCACCATCGTCCCTGTACCGAAGAAACCTTCCATCACCTGCCTGAATGACTACCGCCCTGTAGCACTGACTTCCACCATCATGAAGTGCTTTGAGCCGCTGGTCAGAATTCACATCTGCGCCACCCTTCCTGACACCTTGGACCCGTTTCAATTTGCTTACAGCCCCAACAGATCTATGGATGATGCCATCGCCCTGGTGACACACACTGCCTTCTCCAACCTGGAAAAAGGCAATACATACTTGAGGATGCTGTTTGTGGACTACAACTCTACATTCAACACCATTGTGCCCACTAAGCGTGTTCCTAAGCTCAGGACCCTGGGTCTTAACACCTCCCTCTGCAATTGGATCCTGGACTTCTGGACGGGCCAACCCCAGGGGGTGAGAATGGGTAACCTCACTACCATCCTGGGTCAAATCAACAATGATGAGAGCGCTTACAGAGAAGAGGTAAGGAAACTGGCAACAGGATGCCAGGACAACAACCTCTCTCTCAACATCTGTAAGACTAAAGAGATGATCATGGACTTCAGGAAGTGGCAGCAGCGGGGTCACGCCCCCATACACATTGATGGAGCTGAAGCGGAGAGTCTCCGAATTCAAGTTTCTCAGTGTGTTCATCAAGGATAACCTCACCTGGTCCAGACAAGAGACATTGGCAGTGAAAACTGCCCAAAAATGACCATACGTCCTGAGGAGACAAGAAATGCGTCATGCCTGCAAGAACTCTCACCAACTTCTACAGGTGCACCCTCTCAGGCTGCATTACTGCCTGGTAGGCAGCTGCTACGCTGCAGACCGCAAGTCCCTTCAAAGAATGGTAAAGTCTGCAGAGCGCATCATCGGCTACCATCTCCACTCCGCGCAAGGCATCTATGATACATGATGCCTGAGGAAAGCACGGAACATCAAAGATCACAGCCACCAAGGCTATGTTCTGTTCACACTGCTGCTGTCTGGTCGACGCTTCCAGAGCATCTACTGGGGCTTGCTTTAATGCTTTGAAAGCTGATTTATAATATTTCGCTTATACATTTTATAAATCGCTTGTAATATATCTGCTTTGAAAGATGATATCCATATGTGTAAAAGTACCAAAGAAATCCTGTTGGTATGGTTACTCCAGTTGTATTATCTCAAGTTTAGTTAGAGATATATTTGTCATCTTTTCAGACTTAAATAGCTGAGAAGTAGAGGTATATATGAAATTCCCATACTGTCTGTCTATCTTGTTGGGAAAGTGGGTTAAACAGCTGCTGTTTGGGAAATATTACTTAACTTGTTGCTATGACTAATGAGGTCGTAATACCTCTAGTTTGGTAATCAATGTTTT
Organism: Esox lucius; assembly: GCF_011004845.1. Lineage (NCBI taxonomy): Eukaryota > Metazoa > Chordata > Actinopteri > Esociformes > Esocidae > Esox > Esox lucius. Next base: position 6,960,744 of record NC_047581.1, on the reverse strand, counting down.
TGTAATTTTTTCAGATTTAAATGGCTGAGAAGTAGCGGAATAGAGAACATTTTTACTTTGTCTATCTTGCTGGGAAAGGGGTTTTCACAGCCGATTTTTGGGAAGTATTGCTAAACATCATGTTGCTCTGGTTACTGCGGTTGCAATATCTCAAGCTTGTTATGAGACATCTTTGTAATTTTTTCCTGATTGGAATATCTGAAGTAGATGAATATGAAATATTCATGAATTGTGTTTGTCTAACTGGGAAAGTGTGTTAAATAGCATTTGTTTGGGAAATAAGGCTATAAACTAATTGCTATGGTTAGTGCGGTTGTAATATCTCGATTTTGGTAAAAGTGATTTTTGTAATTGGTTCTGATTTTAATAGCTGGGAAGTAGAGGAATATTGAAAATGTGTACTTTTGTCTATCTTGCTGGGAAAGTGGGTGAAACAGGCAGCTGTTTTAGAAATATTCAAATTATTGGTAAGAGATATTTTCAAGTTTTTTCCTGATTTGAACAGGTGAGAGTATAGGTACATTTAAGTAAATCCATGTTGGTGTATCTGGTTCAGAAAGTACTTTAGATTGCAGTTGTTTTTGAAAACATGGAAAAATCCTGTTACTATGGTTACTCTGGTTGAAGTAGCTTGATTTATTTAAGTTGGGTAAACGGCAGTAGTTTGGGAAGTATTGCTTAAAATCTTGTTGCTATGGTTACTGTGGTTGCAATATCTCAAGTTTGGTAAGAGAAATTTTCTAAATTATTTTTGATATGAATAGCTGAGAAGTCAATCAATATTTCAGTTTCTCCATGTTGGTTTGTCTCATTCATGCATCCTTCACAAAGGCAAATCTGCCTGATTCCAGGCTTGCTGAAGCATCCCCAGATAATCACTGATCCGCAACCAAATGGGCTCTTCTTTGCTTCTCATTGAAGAAGGGCTTTTATCTAGTTTAGCACGACTTCAGCCCTGCCCTTAGGAACCAATTTCAAACCGTCCTCGCCATGTACTTCACCCCAGCTGCTGTTTGCCATTCTATTTGTAGCTCAATTGATGTCATCCTACGGTTGTTGAGTGACTTTTGAATTAGTTGATGGTCAATAGATAGTCGTTTTCACCCTCAATGTCTGTTGCCTGACCTTGTTCTTATGAATTGCCATCTTTGAAATTTTCAGGATGGAAGCAACGTAATGCTCAGTGCAACCCTCTGCTAGTAAAGCCTGAATTGAACCCTTCTTTTCCTCACTCAAAGCTTTTCTTTTCTTATTCAAATTACCTTTGAGGTATTACTTGCAAAGTTTTTGGTCCCATTGGAAGAGAAGGGTGATGACCACAGCAGTGGTTATTATACTTTTCCTCATGTAGATGTAGTGATTGTATGAGTTAGTGAACTGTTGTAAGCTGTTGTAACCAATGTAGATGTATTGATTGTATAAGTTAGTGAACTGTTATAAGCTGTTGTAACCAATGAAACAAAATATTAAATGTTTGTAATATGAGCTGAAACTGAAGGAGCAAGTAGGAGAATAGGAAACCCTGTTCAAGCGGTTGCCGGGGAGAGAAAGATTTAGTATGTCTGTCTTTTGAGAAACAGGACACAGGTTAGAGACACACACACATAGTCTGACAGGCCAGACCAGGAGGGGACAAGAAGATGTTTGCATTTATCCTTATAAGGAATAGAACTGGACCAGGACCAATAGCATACTTGCTTTGTGAATTTAACGACTCTATCTTTTGGGCGTAGTAGAAGTATAAAAATGATGTTTTGACTGTTGATCCTTAGACATTGTGCGGCGACACGTGTCTCCAGAAGCTTCTGTAATAAATGGACATACGATACGGTAATTGACCTGACTCCTGGTGTTTTATTCTCCTTTCCAACAAACCAACTCGGGGAAGTGTGAGACTTCAACACTCGTTAAATTAGATTTGGTTCAGGTAATCACCTAATCAGTACCTCATTAGGTAAAATGAGTGCCTGTGTTGTAATTTAACAAGACACTGGAATGGAATGGCTCCCATACAGGTAGAGATGCTGATTTAAGAGTGGTCTCTTAATTTTTTCCAGAGCTGTATATTATTAGAATTTTTTGAAACTTGAAATTTTGATTCTGAATTTGTGAACATTGAAAAAGTGGTATTTGAAGTGTTAAATTCAGAGGCAAAAAAAATTCTGATTCATCACTTCAATGCATAAAAATTAATTGCTAGAAATTAAATCGCTCTTAAATTTCAAAATCTGTTTGTGAAGTACAACATAATTAACATGCATGATTCATTCATTCATTCACTCCGGATAAGGTAATCTGCAAAATGACTAAAATGCACAAAGGTACACTTGATCCCAGTTAACACATTGAGAAGTTAATGGCTTACTAGAAAATACTGCCACTGAACTAGTAAGCATCACAATCAGCAACAACCACTGATCTAAGCAAAGCATGTTACGCCAGTTACTACCTGTCTATTTGTAACTTGAAGTTACAAACCATCAATGTTTTAGTTTTATTTGAGTATTTTCATGACAGGATGGTAGGGAGCACAGTCTACGAAACAGGCATGTTGAAGGTAAACAGAGGAAGGGAACAGGCCAAGCCAGGGCACAAAGCCCATGTGGGAGGAGCCCATATCTTAAACAGCTACACTGGACTCCAGGAAGCAACCTGTCCATTTCTTGACAGATAATCAAACTAACCACTATACATTTTCCCAAGGTTGTCTAAAAAATTACACTAGAGCTTGTTTGACAAAACCAAACTCTGGGAAAAAGAACAACAAAACAAACACTCACATCCTTTCCTCTTGTGCAGCAGTCATCTTTTTCCTGCCTTCCGTCTGGGGGATGACCCTGGCCTGATCTCTGGGCGTCTTCAGGCCAACACCAGCCTCCCAGCCCATCTCCGCCTCTTCGTGGCTGGACTCTGTGGTGACGTGCGGCATTGTCTGAGGGATCCAAGCGCCGTTCACTATCCTGTTGTTAGACCAACCCAACGGTGTAGAAGTGTTACCGTCACTCGTCGCCTCTCTGTTATCCTCTCCGCTGCAGTTCCATCCCATCTTAGCCACGGCCTCATGCATGGCCCTACTCAAAGCCTTGACCTGCCATTGGCTCCCCGCTAGTCCTTCGGAGGCTCGATGGACAGGCTTTCGTGTCCAGGCAGCAGGCGCTCCTGCAGTTATAGCCCCAGCCTTGTGCTGTGGTGGAGCCCTCTTCGCAGGCACAACTTCACGAACCAGGACCTTGGATTTTTTCATCAGAGGCAGTTTTCCTTCATCCACCGGTTTCATAACTGCAGTCTTGGATCCAGGACTGGTTAGATCTTGGCTGGATGGTTTAGGTCTGGAGACAGGTTGCTTCAGTCCTGCCATTTTACCGGTTGTCCTTGGAAGAGTTTTAGAATATGTCCTGCTCAGAAACGTGCTCCTCTTCGGCTCATCCTCCACAGACAAGGCACCTGTCCTCTGGTTAGGTTTACACACAGCAGTGAAAGGATTTGTTTTCTGTTGAGTACCAACTAGCTTCTGGGTGACTGCTGGGATTGGGAGGGCAGCGTTTGAGCGCCCTTTGTTACAGAAAAAGGTTGTGGGGGCTGAGATGGCAGATCTGGGCTGTGTAATTCTAGGTGCATCCCGGCCAACCTTGGCTTTGGCCACAGTTTTTGGGAGTGGGCCGGCCGCACTGGGCCGGGGGCCGGCCGCACTGGGCCGGGGGACGGCCGCACTGGGCCGGGGGACGGCCGCACTGGGACGGGGGACGGCCGCACTGGGACGGGGGACGGCCGCACTGGGACGGGGGACGGCCGCACTGGGACGGGGGACGGCCGCACTGGGCCCTAAGCTACTTACAGGACGTGAATAATTGTTTTTTACCGTTGGGTTGGGATGTAATCTGGTCTGGCTGTTGGGGCCTGAGCACATTCTGATGGAGACATTGGAGTTAGGTCTGGCTGGAACTGTTGTCAGGCTGGCAGGGTGACCCCTGACTAACATCTTTGATGTACTTTTGAGAGCATTGAGGCGGGCTGTAATCAATGCATCACTGAGGGGATGGAGAGTGCTGCTAGTGGTGGAGCCCTGTTTGTTTGTTGTACTGCAGAGGTTTCTTTTGACAACAGCTTTGGTTGATGTAGAGTGAACCATTGCAGATTGCCCTTTTGTCTTAAAGTTGTTTGGACCCCGGTTCTCCTTGCCTGTTGCAGAGTTCTCTTTCCCATTTGCCAGCTGCAAAAATAAAACAAGTTTCTTTTTTGTTGAAAAGTTGTTAAAGTGTGTTCAATATAATTAATGAAGCCAACTTATGAGCCAACTTCAGTTAGTGTAAAGGAGAGAGAAGGGAGGATTACTTACATCAGCCTTCATATTAGTCACGGTTGCGGTCTCTGCTTTAATGTTATTTCGAAGATAGGGTCTAAAATATTGTTGAAAAAAAAATGTGTGTTGAAAAGAAATGTATGTACAGATAAATGTTAGTTACTTCATTCTGCTGGACAATACAGCCCAATATCTTACTTTGGGTTAGGGAGTTTCAGTCTTCCTTTGGCTGCCAAGTACTCTGTTAACTTCTGCTTGCGCAATTCTGCTGATGAAAGAAGTAAAGGTGAAAAGATGTATTTTCCTCCTGTCCATGGTATCCCTGAGAAAAGTTCCTACCATACAACCGAACACGGAGGAAAAACAAAGATGTCCGGATTTCCAGAGCTGTATAATGTGTCCATAGTTCAATTACAGGGACACAAACAAAGAAGTGACAGATGTAAAGGGGTATGAGGCTAATGGTGTACCTGGTGGGATTTATGAACATGATCAATGCACATTTATTTACACAGCTACTTTCTCACATTAGCTAGCTAATATCATACAGTACAAGCCAAAAGTTTGGACACCTCATTCAATGCGTTTTCTTTATTTTCATTACTATTTACATTGTAGATTCTCACTGAAGGCATCAAAACTATGAATGAACACATATGGAATTACATATTTAACAAAAAACTTTGAAATAATTGAAAAAGTCTTATATTTTAGATTCCTCAAAGTAGCCACCCTTTGCTTTTTTGATGGTGCTGCCAACCCTTGGTGTTCTCTCAATGAGCTTCATGAGGTAGTCACCTGAAATGGTTTTCACTTCACAGGTGTGCCTTGTCAGGGTAAATTAGTGGACTTTTTTTCCCTTATTAATGGGGTTGGGACCATCAGTTCTGTTGTGCAGAAGTCAGGTTGATACACAGGCGACAGCCCTATTCGACAACAGTTAGAATTCATATTATGGCAAAAACCAATCAGCTAAGTAAAGAGAAATGAGTGGCCATCATTACTTTAACAAATGAAGGTCAGTCAGTCAGGAAAATTGGGGACACATTCAAAGTTTTCGCAAGTGCAGTTGCAAAAAACATCAGGCACTACAACAAAACTGTCTCACATGAGGACCGCCCCAGGAAAGGAAGACCAAGAGTCACCTCTGCTGCTGAGGATAATTTCATCCGAGTCACCAGCCTAAGAAATCGCAGGTTAACAACAGCTCAGATTAGAGACCAGCTGAATGCCACACAGAGTACTAGCAGCAGACATCTCTAGAACAACTGTTAAGAGGAGACCGCGCGAATCATGGTCAAGTAGCTGCTAGGAAACCACTGCTAAGGAGAGGCAACAAGCAGAAGAGATTTGTTTGGGCCAAGAAACACAAGGAATGGACATAAGACCAGTGGAAATCTGTGCTTTGGTCTGATGAGTCCAAATTTGAGATCTTTGGTTCCAACCGCCATGTCTTTGTGCGACGCAGAAAAGGTGAACGGATGGATTCCACATGCCTGATTCCCACCGTGAAGCACGGAGGAGGAGGTGTGATGGTGCTTTGCTGATGATACTGTTGGGGATTAATTCAAAATTGAAGGCATACTGAACCAGTATGGCTACCACAGCATCCTGCAGCAACATGCCATCCCATCCGGTTTGTGTTTAGTTGGACCATCATTTATTTTTCAACAGGACAATGACCCCAAACACATCTACAGGCTGTGTAAGGGCTATTTGACCAAGAAGGAGAGTGATGGAGTGCTGCGCCAGATGACTTGGCCTCCATAGTCACCGGACCTGAACCCAATCGAGATGGTTTGGGGTGAGCTGGACTGCAGAGTGAAGGCAAAAGGGCCAACAAGTGCTAAGCATTTCTGGGAACTCATTCAAGACTGTTGGAAAACCATTTCAGGTGACTACCTCTTGAAGCTCATCAAGAGAATCCCAAGAGTGTGCAAAGCAATAATCAGAGCAAAGGGTGGCTACTTTGAAGAAACTAGAATATAAGACATGTTTTCAGTTATTTCACACTTTTTTGTTAAGAACATAATTCCACGTGTTCATTCATTATTTTGATTCCTTCAGTGAGAATCTACAATGTAAATACTCTTGAAAATAAAGGAAACGCATTGAATGAGGTGTCCAAACTTTTGGCCTGTATTGTACATGATCAAATACAGAAACATTATAGCTTATTTTTCCACAAACCAAACTATTTCAATAGTTCCACAAACATAACTCTTTTCATTAACCAAGGAATCCCTTATTCCTACCTAGACTCAAAACAGCGGATTGACGTCAATACTGCTAGGTAACTTCCGGCGTTGATAAATAGTATTTCAGAACAACAAAACTCCAAAGTGGACACCGCCCCAGGAAGGCGTTCCGGAGGCATCCGAAACAGATGCCCAAGCCACCTCAGCTGACCCCTCTAGATGTGGAGGAGCAGCGGCTCTACTCCGAGCTCTTCCCGGGTGACCGAGCTTCTCACCCTAAGGGATCGCCCAGCCACCCTGCGGAGAAAGCTCATTTCGGCCGCCTGTATCCGGGATCTTGTCCTTTCGGTCATGACCCAAAGCTCATGACCATAGGTGAGAGTAGGAACGTAGATCCTTCACTTCGAGAGCTTCGCTTTGCGGCTCAGCTCTTTCTTCACCACGACAGACCGATACATCGACCGCATTACTGCAGAAGCTGCACCGATCCGTCTGTCAATCTCCCGTTCCATCCTTCCCTCACTCGTGAACAAGACCCCTGGATACTTAAAGTCCTCCACTTGAGGCAAGCACTCTCCACCAACCTGAAGTGGGCAAGCCACCCTTTTCCGACTGAGGACCATGGCCTCGGATTTGGAGGTACTGATTCTCATCCCCACCGCTTCACACTCGGCTGCAAACCGTCCCAGCGCATGCTGAAGGTCCTGGTTTGAAGGGGCCAACACGACAACATCATCCGCAAAGAGGCAAGACGAAATCGTCTGGTCCCCAAACCTGACACCCTCCGGCCCCTGGCTGCGCCTAGAAATTCTGTCCATAAAAATTAAGAACATAACCGGTGACAAGGGGCAGCCCTGCCGGAGTCCAACATGCACTGGGAACAAGTCTGACCTACTGCCGGCAATGCGGACCAAGCTCCTGCTTCGGTCGTATAGGGACCTGACAGCCCTTAGCAAAGGACCCAGGACCCCATATTCCCAAAGCACCCTCCACAGGACGCCGCGAGGGACACAGTCGAATGCCTTCTCCAAAGCCACAAAACACATGTGGACTGGTTGGGCAAACTCCCATGAACCCTCCAACACCCCGTAGAGGGTATAGAGCTGGTCCAGTGTTCCATGGCCCGGACGAAAACCACACTGTTCCTCCTGAATCCGAGGTTCTACTATCGGCAAAGATAGTAAATATTCCTGTTAGCACATTTTTAGTCTACATAGTAACTCAAACATGAATAGGTTTCATTTTTTCTGAAATACACTTATTTATTTTCTTGGAAAATAAAAATACCAAACTCAGCCCAAGAGTAACTATAACTTGGTTGTTATTGTATTATTAAGTGATATTCACGAAACCTCACATCGCAATCACTACACTAGAGTGCAACCCTTTCATGACTGAAAGGGTTACGGTGGGCAAAGGCGTAGCCGAAGGACTGAGACCTTTCGAAAGTGTGTTCATTCATGTTACCGGCAACTGCATTTTATACATAACCTTAAAAAAACGTTCTCCCCCTCTATGGCAATAGGACGGTACCTGGTTTATCCCTACTGAGGGCAGTGTAATAAAGGGAGTATAGTAGTAAAAACCGAAGGTACTATAGTTCATTTTGGAGTAGGTAAGTACTGTAACGATAGCTATGTTATACATTATTTTTGAGTGAAGATCCACTCAACTGTCTGTGTGATGTACAGGAAACGCTGGAAAGACAGCCCAACCATGTGGTTAAGTTTAGTTATAATATTTGAAACCACAAGCCATTACCCTGTGTTCAGTGTCGAAGCCTTATTTCAGTGTTTTTTTTCCAGTCCGTTTTTATCCAAAATAGAGGGATGTGAACTGAAAGTAAAAATTACATAATGTCCGGAGTTGGAAAACGATTAACAACAAGTCTGAGTTAAACTGTTACAGTACAGTTCGCTATTATATGTAACTACCATAGCAATATTATTGGCGCTATATCTCATCATTAAATTAACTGTCTAGCTACTAGGCTATACTACACTCCCTTCTGATAACAATGCCTTGCTAACACAATCATAGAATATTCGACTAAAATGCTATAACATAGCTAATTATGAACTAATAAAACTGGAATTCGAGGTATTTCACGTGTTATTGAGTTTGCCTCGTACTGCATCGACAAAGTAGTTAAACGCGAATTAGCAAATACAGCTAACTGATTGGATACTATATCTAGAGCGCCATGTAAATAGTTACACCTTTCATTTACCTTTTCCATTACGGTTGGGAACAATTTCTTCACCCTCCATTGCTGTTTGGACACAATCCACTACTTAAGATACAAATTGCAAGGAAACGTTAAGCTACTCAGTGGAATATATGCTAACGTCCATTGCTTGCTGTTTACTAACTTTTATGTGTATTGACCAACTGAGCAAAGCAAACCGACTTGTAGAAAACCTCTCCCATTGGATCATTCAAATTTTGAAAATGTGCAACCGCAGAGGGGCGTGGCCAATGTGAAAACGCTATCCAGCAGCAGTCATACATCCGTTTGGTCATTTCCATTTCATTTTTATGTAGAAACCTCGGAGATGACACCGGTAAGAAAATAATTAAAATGTAGATGATTTATAAAGTTAGCTTTCAAATACATACAGATTTATCTGTCAATATCGCTAGGTAGTAACATTGTTTGTTTTCAAGGTACTGTGTCAGGTCAGTAGTAAATAGGGATGCCATAGGTCACTTGTAAATAGGGTTGATCTTCCCATATTGAAGCATAAAATGCATTGCCCCTTACAGAATCAATACGGGACGCGATTTGTCCCGTATTTTTGTGCACACCCTACTCTAATGCATGTACTACGTTTTCAGAAGCTTGGATTGACATGAGAAATAATAAAACCATGAGTTGCATGAGACATAGCAGAGAAGAATTAAATCAGAATGACAGGCGAGTTGTCTGTCACTCAACGTCATCGGTGACCTAGTTACGAAGACTCATTTAGCAGTGCGGCTCACCCAAATACACAAGTTGCCAGTCTTGTAGGACAGAAGACTCCGTGCGTGCTATCTGTGTGTTTGAGAGAAATGTATTTTAACACACAGTTAAAGAAATCTGGCAATTCTTTTTTATCCCACTAGGTGGATAGTCAAGTTTATGTAGCACATTTAAAAACAACAGGGTTTGACCCAAAGTGACAGTCAAGGCAGGTGGATTAACATCTGTCTCAAGACAGGTAGGCTATACGTGCAGGCGCTAGAACAAATGTTTTGGACGGGCTTTTGATTTCCATGGGTGGGCACATGTATCCTACTTACCAACATAGAATTGTAACTTCAGCACCAGGGATGCAAAGTAAATACTTTTTTCATGCATGGCTTGCTGAAGCTATATACAGTGGGGAGAACAAGTATTTGATACACTGCCGATGTTGCGGGTTTTCCGACTTACAAAGCCTGTAGAGGTCTTATCATAGGTACTTCAACGGAATCTAAAACAAAAATCCAGAAAATCACATGGTATGATTTTTAAATAATTAATTTGCATTTTATTGCATGACAAGTATTTGATCACCTACCAACCAGCAAGAATTCCGGCTCTCACAGACCTGTTAGTTTTTCTTTAAGAAGCCATCCGGTTCTCCACTAACCTGTATTAACTGCACCTGTTTGAACTCGTTACCTGTATAAAAGACACCTGTCCACACACTCAAACAGACTCCAACCTCTCCACAATGGCCAAGACAAGAGAGTTGTGTAAGGATATCAGGGATAAAATTGTAGACCTGCACAAGGCTGGGATGGGCTATAGGACAATAGGCAAACAGCTTGGTGTGAAGGCAAAAACTGTTGGTGCAATTATTAGAAAATGGAAGAAGTTCAAGATGATGGTCAATCTCCCTTGGTCTGGGGCTCCATGCAAGATCTCACCTCGTGGGGCATCAATGATCATGAGGAAGATGAGGGATCAGCCCAGAACTACACGGCAGGACCTGGTCAATGACCTGAAGAGAGCTGGGACCACAATCTCAAAGAAAACCATTAGTAACACACTACGCCGCCGTGGATTAAAATCCTGCAGCGCACACAAGGTCCCCCTGCTCAAGCCAGCGCATGTCCATGCCATCTGAAGTTTGCCAATGACCATCTGGATGATCCAGAGGAGGAAAGGGAGAAGGTCATGTGGTCTGATGAGACAAAAATAGAGCTTTTTGGTCTAAACTCCACTCGCCGTGTTTGGAGGAAGAAGGATGAGTACAACCCCAAAATCACCATCCCAACCGTGAAGCATGGAGGTGGAAACATCATTCTATGGGGAGGATGGATGGGGCCATGTATTGTGAGATCTTGGCCAACAACCTCCTTCCCTCAGTTAGAGCATTGAAGATGGGTTGTGGCTGGGTCTTCCAGCATGACAACGACCCCAAACACACAGCCAGGGCAACTAAGGAGTGGTTCCGTAAGAAGCATCTCAAGGTCCTGGAGTGGCCTAGCCAGTCTCCAGACCTGAACCCAATAGAAAATCTTTGGAGGGAGCTGAAAGTCTGTATTGCCCAGCGACAGCCCCGAAACCTGAAGGATCTGGAGAAGGTCTGTATGGAGGAGTGTGTGTGCAAACCTAGTCAAGAACTACAGGAAACGTATGATCTCTGTAATTGCAAACAAAGGTTTCTGTACCAAATATTAAGTTCTGCTTTTCTGATGTATCAAATACTTATGTTATGTAATAAAATGCAAATTAATTACTTAAAACTCATACAATATGATTTTCTGGATTTTTGTTTTTGATTCCATCACTCACAATTGAAGAGTACCTATGAAAAAATTACAGACTTCTACTTGCTTTGTAAATGGGAAAACCTGCAAAATCGGCAGTGTATCAAATACTTGTTCTCCCCACTGTACTAGCAAAATATACAGCTGTCAATCAAATTCAAAAGCTTTTATTAACTACAGTAGTTACACATTCTTTGTAGCTTAATGATGTAAAGCACATCTTCGATTGCATTTGCAGATGAAGGCAAGAGAACTAGTCTACATTCCCAACAGTTATTAGTGAAGTACAGTATTAGGAAGCATCTTCCCCAAACTATTTTTGGGGTGCAAAACATTCTTGCTGGGAGGCAATGCCCAGGTCTGTATACATGATTGAAGAAATAATACATAAAATGCAACAAGACAATGTAATGCAATAATACAGTACATACTATACATAGAGGACAGGACTAAAATGGAAAACATTTAAGACAACTAAAATGATACAATCCAGATCAAAGTAATACAATAAGAAGTTAAGAGAAATTGAATAAAACCAACAACAGATTAAAACACAGTAAGTGGTCGTTACATAAGTAAAGAGTGGACTTGACAAAAACCAAGGGACAGCCTCAGACTGAACTCAAAGCAAGAGAAAAAAAAGGTGGGTCTTTAAATTTGATAAAAAAATTGTCAATGGTGGACTGGGACTTAATGTGGGATGGGAGACTATTCCAGAGCATAGGAGCAGCAACAAACAAAACGAGGCTAACTCATCCTTCCCGGAGGATGGGTTCTTGTTTCTTCCAAATATACCAATTAGTTTATTTAGAAAGATCAAACTTCCTGCCCATGGCCATGATCTGATGTTTTTATTCCTAATATAATTGTTCTTGTCTCTTATTGACCATTTCCATTACATTCATGTTGAGAGTAGCAGAAGACTGAAATTGATTCATAAAAACCACAATTGGTACATAGAAATTCAGCAAATGCAGGAAATGACATTTCTGACACTCAAAATCTCATCTGGGAGGACCACCAGACCCCCCGACTTTTGTGTCCCCCAGGCTTGTGGCCGCTGGCAATGGTGTCCCTTATTTTTCCACATTCAAGGTGGTAACCCTACTTGTAAACCTGGCCACAAAGATTGCTACTGTACAGTAGCTATATACAGTAGCTAGCTATAGTAATGTAGCTACACCTTGTTTATAACGTAATTATGTAGGTAGTTACAGGTTTAGGTTAGCTTTGAGCAAAATTATTGCAGAAGCGATTTCACACCTAAAACAACCGGACAGCATTGATTATCCAAGAATTACTCCATATACACAATACTATTAATCATGGGATTGTTCCTAGTGAACTATTAATGGCCTTATTCTGAAAAGAAAATCAGGATGTTTGTGAATTAAACTGTCAGTGTCATGTGTTTTTAGAATATATTAACCTATTTAAAGTGTCTTCATGGACAACTCTGGCCCACTTTGGCTGGCTGGAGAGTATTTTCTGTTAGAAAACAAAGTTTCCAGGTACCAATCAACACATATGACTATACTGTAAAGTATGTTTTCTTACAATTTAAATGTAGAAATATTCCCTTATCAAACTTGTGTTCAGGGTGGAAGAGCTACAGCATTATAATGTTAGATCACAGTTGATTGAAATATGACAGTAGTCTGTCTGCTGGTAGTGTTTCACCTGTTTCATGTATTATGTTGTGTTGGGTAGTATTGTAAATATAAGCATGCTCATTCTAATCAATTTCCCTCTGTTCTTGATTTAGGTGTAGTGAACCTCAACAAGATGCCCCGGGCTGTAAGGGAAAAAGTGTCCCATTGGAGACTTTAATTTGCAGAGAGTGGAGACTCTGTGGGATACTCCAGTAACAAGATGCGAGGGGGGTTCTCCAGGTATATTTTACAGACCCCTGATTTCCTGGACAGTGCCCAGAATGTCAATTTTATGGCAGGATAATGGACTATAGTTATACAAGTTGTCTCATTGAGAAAATCTCTTGTTAATGCACATTAAAACATTTTAGAGTTTGATTTGGTGTTGAGCTTGAATGCTTGGGAAAATTTGGCAAATCTATGCAAATAATATGATCATAGTCGATGTACAACTAAAAATTGGTATCGTTTGTTAGTGATTTGAGTAATACTAGTAATAGCTATGCTAATATATTCTAAATGATATTGTTATAATTTAGATGTAGGTTTTACATGTACTGTCTTTAATTGTGTAAGTGGGGCTGCACGATAAAATAAATATTGAATCGCAATTTCATTGAGAAATATTAGCAATTACGGTTGATTTGAGATATTCAAACATAGTGTGCTATTATACTGAATGAAAAATAAAACGTTTAACTACTCATTTAATGCAATAGTGTTTGCCATGTTTGTGTCGTAAAACTTGCGGATGTATGGTGTTCTCGTTTACGTTTTGGAGCTGAAAATCACGCTCAATAAGGAGTGAGTTGGGAAATGATGAAGCAGAGGTATGACTAATTCAGCCCAATCTGCAGGGCTGCAACTGGATGCTCTTGGAGTGACACATGGGTTTTCATTTAATAAGAAAGTGTCACTAACCAAATTCGTAAAGTGAATGTGAAAGTACATATTAGTAGAATTCTGCCTAAACATACATACCAAAATGTAACTGCTATGTGCAATTATGTTGCCAGGACATGCTAAATTCTGGTAGCATTAGAAAGAAGACACCTGGGTGATGATGAGGAAATAATCAGAATATAGACAGGAGTTCTGAATAATAATCGTTCATGGACAAGCTACAACTCAATTACTGATTGTTAAAAACATGGTATTAGTGTTCAATTTACATCCAGTGTGTAAGAGTATCTTTCACTCTCCCCATAGGTTGTGCATGTCGTGGTACTCCTTGAAGCACTCCCTTTCTCCAAGGAAACAAAAAGCGAACTTGCATTTCGGACAGAACATCCGGCATTTAATCTTTGGTTTCTGCCTGACTGTTGTGCAATACTTGCAGTTCATCCTTTTGTCTTTCGGCAAGTGTACAGGATAATGGCGTTTACCTCGAGGGGGGGGTTTTGAGATGGTCGTACCGTTCATATGGGCACCCAATTCAGCTATTTCCAACACCAGCTTCTTTCGGAAGTCCAACTGGGAGAGAGGGGTTTGACCCTTCAATTTGGCCATTTCTTTATGCAGAATAAAAGAATTGACAATAGCAATGTCCAGAAAGTGGTAAAAGAAAGTATTGTACCACCTCATGCACTTGTGTAGGACCTGGTAGTAACCTATCAGAGCATCCGATATGTCAACACCCCCCATGTTAGCATTGTAGTCCTTCACACAAACAGGAATGGGGACATCCTTACAAATTACTGCCCCAGTGGCATGTTTGACCCTTTTTGAAGCACAGTCATTATTGAATGCCTTGTGTAGCGTGGTGAGCATCGTTATTTCTCTAGTGTCCTTCCATTTGACGAAAAGCAACTTGTCGTCCCGGATCCAACGTAAGGTCCCCCTCTTCGCTGTCTTCGGCATGTCGTTTACCTTGGTCTTGGGGAAACCGATTGCGTTCGATCGAATGGTGCCACAAGCCCCTATTTTTTCTTTCAATAGATCTACAAAAAGCATGGGACTTGTGTAAGAATTGTCAACAAAGAGCTTATACCCAGTTCCAAGCAATTTGAAGTCCATCAGCTGCATGACAGAGTCATAACTTAGGCCCTTCCCAGAAGGTGTGATTGCCTTGCCTTCATACACAAAAAAGTTCCATGTGTAAGCAGTGGCTGAATCGGCTAACACAAAAAGTTTGTAGCCCCATTTCGTCGGTTTATTTTTCATACATTGTTTAATGCCAATTCGAGCCTTTGAGGCAACCATTCGCTCATCAATAGAAATATTTTGAGCAGGCTGGAAATACATCTTGCATGCCTCCACAATGTCAAGATACATGGGTTTGATTCTCGCCAGGCAATCATACCCTGGAGTCCCCTTCTTCTGATCATTCTCTCGATCCAGCTGCGGGTCACTCATGTGAAGAGTACGGTTGATGGCCAGAAATCGGTTCTCTGTCATGACGGAAACAGGAAACTCAAAACTAAAGAGTGGGGACTTGCTCCAGTAGTCTACTTGTCTGGAAACCTTGACCAGTCCCATGTAAATCACTAGGGAAACATAGATCAGCATTTCACCCATGGTGACATGTTTCCAGTGCATCTTCCTCCCCTCCTGCTGCCTCTGGTCACCATACTTGTTTGTGTTAGCAACAAGTGTCCCCAGCATAGGTGTGGTGAAGAAAAGCTGGAATAGTTGTAGTGGGCTGTATGTTGCATCATTAACCAGTTGTGGGCCATTCGGTCGTTTTGGTCTAAACCTGAGGGGCTGTGGTTCCCCATCATCCTCCTCAAGGATTGTATGCCATCTGTTCTCAGTTGGTCTGGTTCCACTGCCTGTCCCACTTTTATGTAGAGACTTAGATTTCCCAGTCCCCACACCTCCAGAGGAAATGACAGAGAATGGTGGGCAGGAGCGCTTGCTGGGGAGGGGTGTCTCCCAAACATCATCCTCCAAATCTTCCTCATCTTCCACATATTCCTCTCTGTGGTAAATAAAATAAAGGGACATATTGTTGTTGTAAGATGCACATTATTACAGTTGATAAAGAGATTTTATAATATAGATATTTATATATTTATAAAAAGAATAAACTGTCTGCACAGTGACCCAGAAATGTGAAGCACACACACAGACCAAAGTGTGAAACACAAAAACTACAGCCAGCGGGTATTTGGTGGCCTCTTAAAGATACAAGTCTTAAACTTAGAACAGCAAACAGTGAACCAATATAAAATAGAGAATAACTACTACGTTATTATTTGGGTTTACAACTAAAAGTATATAAAACAGCCAAATGATACAAAAATAAATAGGTTGACTTGGAGAAAAACACCCCCATTAAGGGAAATCAGAATTTTCTGACTATAGAGAAAAATATATATAGAGAGAAAATAATTAGGCAGAATGACATTTATTTTTGCATATGCCTATCTTTTAAATGGAGTGTTCTACAAATGCAATGGCAATGCCTTTTGAAATGGAATTACCATGATTTGTCTCTCCTCAAGCGATTGTGTTGGCATACTGCATTTTGCACAACCTTTGTAAAACGCATGATGAACCGTTCAGAGAGGAGCTGCTTACTGAAGACAATGGCACAGAGCAACAAGTCTATGCAGTTCTACGCAGTCGTTTGGCTCCGACACTGATGTGGAAACTTTACCGTATTATTATTAATTGTGGGGGGAAACGGGACATTTTTGTGTTTCACAGATATGTTATCGAAACCAGAACAATCCCGGGAAAACCGGCACGTCTGGTGACCCTACCCAGTGGCCTTATTTCACTCCCCCAATTAAGAATATTTCCGTATTTTGGTATGTTACGTACAGTGTGCAATTGAAAGGAATTCAGTCTAGATATCAGTATTTATCTAAGTTAACAAAAACGATTTTAACCGTGATATTGCACATTCCAAACAACTTTAGTTACATTTCAGAATATTCTTGTTCGTTTTTGTGGAATTAACTGCTCATTTGAGACGATTCAAAAACATTTGTAGATTTTTTTTAGTAAATATGTCGTCGTTTGGTGAACAACCGGGGGAGTTTCACCTCAAACCACCCTACATAACCTATAATACATTACCTCAGTATAATGTGGGGAAACAATTTACTAACCGATCTATTCGTGGATCCAATCCTTCGAAAAATAAATCTTCTTCACCGGAGTCGAAATCTTCGAAGTCGAAATCGCTCCCTTCGGAGTCGATATCGCCCCCTTCGGAGTCCGACGACATTATCACATCCGAATCCTCCCAGGCGAAATCCTTAGATTTTGTTGCCGTATTTGTAGTACCCTCCACAATATTCTCACCTTTTTCAATCATCGTTTCTCTTGGATCAGCCATGTTTCGTGTAAGAACAGGACAACAGCAGCCATATAACGCACATGAGTAACCTCGTGTCTTCTTCTCCTTCTTGTAATTTGTTGGCGGATCGCAGCCTGAGTTTATCCAGAAAGATCGAGAAGTGGGCGTGGCTCGAACGATTCTGCGCAGTGTTGCACGATGGAAAGGTTCCCGCCGAAGAAGGTCTTTTGAAAAATCCCAATAGGGTCTAACTGCAGCTTGCACCAGTCGCTCACGCCGCGCCCCCCGCTCACGCCGCACCCCCCGCTCAAGCCGCGCCCCCGCTCACACCGCGCCTCTTTGTTTTCTTTGCCTTCAAAATAAAAGCCCCCTTCTTTTTTTGGCTGTACAAAATGTATTTATAATTGTTAATGTTGTATTGAACTGCAAACAACAAAACTATTTAGAAGTAAGCAAAAACACATGACAATAAATAATAAATCTTAATAAGTGGATGTGGATGTAAGTTATGTACTATGTGACAGTACTGTCACATAGTGGGCTGGTCACAAGAGGACTAGAAGGCTCTCTCTGGGTCAAAGCACTGAAAGAAAAATCCTCCACTGCAGTTTACATGTGATTCCTAAGGACTTTATGCTGATCAGTATCTGTACGTAGATGTAGGCCCTTTAATCCTGTGGGTATGGAAAAGTCAGACTGTCTGTATTATTATATTAACAAATGATAAATGTACAGCTCTGGGTAGAAATCATATTGGTGCAATGCATTCAATAAACCGGATCACCAGTTGTACACACGATCTCCCCAGTGTTCAGAAATGGACTCAATATTCAGAGGATTTGAATTTTATTACACATTGAACAGGACGTTATTAAAACCAAAAAAGCATAAAGTAGACTCTCAATAGATGTTAGTTTTAACATTTTTAAAATTATACAAAAAGTTCACCCAAAGGTTGTTTAAACATATGACATCTGTTTTTTGTCAATAACAATTAATTAACAGTCTGTAATAACACTGGAGAATTCAAAATCCAATCCCAAGTTTCCAGCCACAAATTGTCACCGTGGCCTGCAGCTTGAAAAACACCCAGCTGGCTCAGGGTTGTCTGCCAACAGTTAGTATACGTGTCCGTTCTCACTGAAAGAGAAAATAAGTAAATAAATGAAGCAAATACATATTCAATTATTTTTTCCCCCACACCCCTTTGTTACACACAAACACCTTATTTTTACCTATTGCATTTGGCGGCAAAAGTGATCGCCGTAACCTGGATGTGGGTCTTCTGAGTAAACTGCTTCAAGTACACCCCTTTGTCCTGTTCCAACATATCCTGTAAAAGAAAAAGAAAAAACAGAATGATGATTATACTGACCAGTGACCACTAGACTCAGGATGTGGTCTAAGCGTAGTTATGACATCAATACTGAGTGTAATGACAGATTCAAATCCATCCAGTGTTAAGATGTTTACCAGGTGTGCAGTTTTTGAAAAGCATTCCACATTCACTACAGGTGTCCACGGTGTACATGGTGTAGAATTATTTTCTTGAGGACTCAGAAAACCTGCTCCATGTAGCGACACCTGTGAAAAACAAATTATCAATCAAAAGTGAACATTTCCATAAGGTTAGTGAAAACACATGTGAGGTACTCAAGAATTGTATACCACAGCACACTTTATTTAAACACTTACTGTCAAGCCACTGAAAATGTGCCCGTCTCCTGAAGGAGTCAGTGGACACAGTGTCCCTGAAGGTGGTACACACAAGAGCCAATCTTAAGTATGCCTTATCTCCTTCCTGTAGTACCACTTCATTTAGGATTTCAGAAAGCACACACGTTGGTAACTGTAAAATACAGGTCAGGCAAAATCAAGCATAGTAAAGACAACACACTGACTGACTACACTATTGCCTGTACAAATGGCAACAATCATAGCATAGCAGAAATATGAAAATTCACAATTATTGGTGAGAACATCTATCATAACGCATTGCCCTGATATTGATATGACTGTACTAAGGGATGTATAAGCATAAGGTGCTCTATAGTGTGTGTCATGGTGGTAGTCCAATAGTCCAATAGTGCAAGGATAAAGGGAGGTGTTGTGCCATGTTTATTGGCTAATATAGCCAGTAAACAGTGTAAGCAGCAAGTAAACATTACCTCCAATATGATGCACCTGTCATCCTTTTCTAATCGAAACCTTTTGAGGAAAATGATATTATATAAAAAAAAGAAAATTATGTTATAAAAAAAACACAAGGTTGTTTTATATATATAAAACAACCTTACGTTTTTTTTATTGAATTAATCAAGACAGGATAAGGCCACTGGGTGTCCTCGGCCATCATCATGCTCACCTCATGTTCACCTCATGCTGACCTTTGGGACCCTGTATATCGGCTGCAGTGAACCTTGGAGCAATGCTCTGGCCTCATTAGTCCAGTATGCAAACCTCTGTCCATGGCTTTTGAGTAAGATATTAGTAAAATAATAAAAAAAGTAAACTAATGTGGAAGCAATGTATTGTAGGAAGTAACATTTAGAGTTGTCTTACCCGTCAATCTGGAACCGTTCCATTAGACTAATGCACCACCATTTTCAGATGCGTGCCATGTCCCTCTAAAAGAAATAGAATATTTAAGTTGAGTAATGTTCATGTTCAGTCACAAATCACTATTTGTCTGCAAACCATTGGCATGTCAATTACAGCAGAGTACAAAAAGTTATAGAGCCATGTTAAATAGTCCCACAAACAGTTCTTTGATGTGTGGTTAATACTGTAGTGCAAAGTACTTTATAGATCATGCTTAGTTAGACTTCTGGAAATTGTAAACAATTAACCAAAGTCAATGTCATGTTAGGGTGGATTTAAGTTCCTCTTATACTTGCTCCTATGTGAGAAGAACAATACTGACCTCAATGAACCAAAATGGAGCCTCTGTGCTCAGGCTGAGTGCACACTGTAAAGTGTAAAAGGCAAAGATCTGTGAGGTTATATCATTTTCAGATAATAAAAAAAAAACCAAAAACCTTTAATCAGAGACTACAAAGCAATTTACCATCAACATTAAGATGCCACAAGAATTTACAGTAGTTTGATGAGGGAAACCCTGCAACAATTGGGCAAAGTGTTAAATAAGCAATATAAAAGTTTTTGGGTCAAATCAGAAATATAGATATGTGCATCCAGGTACATAAGTTGTTGGATAGATGCACCTCAATGTCTTTGCTAAATTTAGTTGTCCACTGGCCCAGTGCAATGTGATGAGCTAAGTCACTGTCAAAATCAATCAGAAATACAAATTACACACCTTATACTTGTAATAGTATCAGAAAACTGAAGACAATTCATATTACTCGATTCCCTTATATTCAAAATACCACTGTATGCTATTGAAATAGAAGAGTTACAATAGCCACCCACAGGGCTTAAACAAAATAAACTTATATAGCCATTGAACGAGGCTAAACTTTAAAACAGCCTTTGAAAGAGACTTTACTTTCATGCTTATGGAATCCAAATACAAATCATAGTACCCTGTTGCAGACCTGTTGGTTGTGAATTTTGTTATTGGCCAAATCTGGACAATCTGTACCTGCATTTTTGGAGTACTATGAATTCTATAGGATTTCAATACTGAACAAGCCCCAGAACAGGGCTGATTGTTGTCATGTTACGAAACCTAAAGATGGTATGCCAAAACGGTTGCCAAAGCCAAAAATATCATGCGAAGTACCTCACTCAAACTAACACACACACACACACACACTACGCTAGCATACATGTGCATACACATAGGTAATTTTAGCTAACGTTAGCATACTTTTAAAACACCCTTTTAACTATAAGCAATCGTCAACCTGAAATCAATAGCTATCGGTAGTAGCCTAATATTAATTTTAAACAAACCGTAACGGGCTAAATAACTCCATATTGCTATTATCAGTAACTTACCAGGTGCTTCCCGGGAGTTGTTGCCGCCATGACTCAATATGGCAATATGGTCCATCTGCGTCTTGTAAACAAACCGTACATGTCTGAAAGTCGGAAGTTGCGTGCCAGCGGGGGTGCGGCGTGAGCGGGCGCGGCGTGAGCAGGGGGCCTGGCGTGAGCGACTGCTGCAAGCTGCAGTTGGACCCTTCTCAAAAATCCACTGTCTGAACCAAGCGTGGCGCACAAGCCCTGAAAAGTGAAGCCAAAACGTCTCGATCGCCCCCTGGTGAGTGGTCCCAGTATAGGTCATAAACCCCGCCCTCCCCATGTTATTCAAAGGGACGCGAGACCAACTAAACAATTAAATTACCCTTCAAATATATTTTTTCCGAAGCTGGTTTCTGTCATTTACTGTAGTTTGTATCACGCTAATGTAAATTCAAGAGTTTGTTTTTAAAATAAGTTTGTTTTTAGTTAGTTATTTAATGCTCTAAAAACGGTGGTGTGACGTCGTGATTCACAGCTGTGATTGACAGCTATCTGAGCCGAGGAGCCACTGAATCTTCGGAGGACTGAGGAGATTGGAACTTTACATTTAATCTCTAAATTTATATAATTTATATAATATCACACGGACATAATGGGTTGTTCTGCAGTACATTGTGCTAACCGATCTGGCATTTCCAATCGATCTTTGAATTTTTTTCGGTAAGTTAAATTTCCATCACCATCTTCTTCCGCTTATCCGGGGCTGGGCCGCGGGGGCAGCAGTCTAAGCAGGGATGCCCAGACTTCCCTCTCCCCAGACACTTCCTCTAGCTCTTCCGGGGGGACACCGAGGCGTTCCCAGGCCAGCCGGGAAACATAGTCCCTCCAGCGTGTCCTAGGTCTTCCCCGGGGTCTCCTCCCGGTGGGACGGGACCGGAACACCTTCCCAGGAAGGCGTTCCGGAGGCATCCGAAAAAGATGCCCAAGCCACCTCAGATGACCCCTCTCGATGTGGAGGAGCAGCGGCTCTACTCTGAGCTCCTCCCGGGTGACCGAGCTTCTCACCCTTCTCTAAGGGATCGCCCGGCCACCCTGCGGAGAAAGCTCATTTCGGCCGCCTGTATCTGGGATCTTGTCCTTTCGGTCTTGACCCAAAGCTCAAGTAAGTTAAATTTATAGGCTATTTAATTAGTAAATAAATGTAATGGGCTAGCTAACGTTAGCTAAAAGACAACAAGCCTCGTTAATAGCCATGTTAATAGCTAGCAGGTGATCGTTAGCTAGAAGTTACCAATTATTTTTGTATTAGGCCTATTCTAAATTAAGGTTAAACATGATGTAAGTTAGGCAATAATATATCGTCTAGGTTTAACAAGCAAAGGTTGTACTGTACTTGGACTTGCGATTGATTACGGTATGCGCATTCTGCGAGGGAGAGTGAGGGCGGGGCACAGGGGTGGGGCCGTTGATTTCGCGGCTTTACGGCTTTACTTCCTTCTCGCTACTGCGCATAACTACTGCGCAGAACTGGTCCCAAGATCGCTATCTGCGCAGACGCAAGTCCAAGATGTCAGCGCCGTATCAGGACACTGGTGGCTTCATTTTTCACCAATGGAAAAGAGCGAAAGGGCGTCGTCCATTATTTATACAGTCTATGGTCTGAACGAGACAGTCAAACACAATCAACGGTTCTGAAAGATTATATGAAAAGTAAGTTGTACAGGTTTTACCAATTTGCCCTTGTTAAAAAAAAAATCGCTTGCTCTTTTCCCATGTCGTCAGAATCAATGGTGCTCTTTATACTATATGAAATGAGGTGGGGGCGACAGTAACACAAAGTCGACAGTAACACAAACAAAATCAGATTTGGAGCGGGCGAACATATGTACGACACTTTTGAAGAGCTAGCTAGCTAACTAGCTGTGTTACACAGTCAGGTAATTTGTATTAATTATTCACGTTTCTAATTATTTGCAAAAGGTTCAGGCAAGAAACAAATGTGCGGTTTAACCTGAAATAATTTACAGTAAACGCAAGCTCTCAGGTAAAAAATATGTATTTACGAGCGAAGGGGCAAACCCATAGTCTATTGTAGCTAGCTATACTAGAGGTGCAGTACACTATTCGTTCTACGTTTTGCAGTTAGCCAATTTTGGTATTTCATAGGATTTGAGTACGAAGTATTTTAAATACTGAATGGCACGTTTTACCAGTTAACAGTTACAGTTATGAGAGAATGTGATGGAATTATATTTTTCAATGGTTTATGAATTTATTTTATTCAGGAGAATATTGAAGAAAATTGGAACGGAGGAGTTGTGGGCAGTTTTTTGGGAATAGTTTTTTGGGAATATCAACGAAACACTGCCAAAGGTATAGAGGCGTTCCTAGAGTGAGGGAACCTCAACCTTGAGTGATGTTTAGCCTCAACCTTGTTTGTTCTTCAAAATAGTTGCCTAGTCTAGAGGTTTTCATCCTTTTCTTTTCCCGGGATCCCCACCCAAACCAAGATTCAATTCACTCCATATAATTTTCAAGGCAGTATAAACTTTCTTTTTTTTAATATTTACTATTTTTGAGTAGTCTGCAAGCGTTGCTTTGCCACTGTTGTCTACATGTTAGAAGTGTTTCCACTACTAACGTGTCATTCAGACCTAGATAAACCATGACCCACAAACCGTGATACACACCGAACAGTTGGCCCACTGTACCATTGCATCCATAATTTCCATATAACTATGTAACATTGAATGTAAGTTGGTCAATTCATGGCTTTTTAAATAAGATTATCATTTTGAACAATATAGGTGCTGCCCTGAAAGCCTACCCAAAGGCCACCTACCTAGAGGTAGATGAAAAGATTGCAGACACCCTCAAGCATGCACCTGCTCGGCTGAAGAGTAAGAGAAAGGTATGACTGAAAATTACAATAATTATTTTTTAATGGCTCATTGTGTGCTTGTATCAAAAGATATGTTCTAAAGCAGTGGTCAGAAACCTATATTATTGTCTTTTTTAAGAATTGCATTTCTCATGCTTACAATAGCGTGACACAAATGCATGTGATTCACTTGCTGGAGGCTATCACCAAGACACTAAATGAAGAAGCGTTTATTGTTGGGGAACAGGTCTTTCATGTTAAGTTCTGCCGCATGCTCTGTAGTTACAGAAGACATTCAGAATCAGTGTGGAAGACTGCAATACGCAATAATCAAGCCGGTGTACAACTCAACTCCCCCCCCTAAATGTTTGTGTTTTTTCTGGTTTCCAGGAGCAGATTGGACAAGATGTTGAGAAGGAGGGCACAGATGAAGAACCAGCACCTGAATAAATGTGACTTTTTTTAGCAGTACCAACTTTAGTGTGGTAGGATACTTCAGGTATTGTTTAAATAAATTGCTCAAGCATTACCAACAAGTTCAATGATTCAGTCTTTATTCACTGAGGTCAGGGGAGGTTCCAATACATTGTGTACAAACCATACATGCAGAGGACTCCAAATCATTAACTATAGTTTAACATCCTTTCTCATACCATTTCTAGACATTTGTTATAACGTGCTTGGTTCAAAATATTTTGTATTCTCCGATGATTGTGACAACAAAAGAGAAAAAGATTAGGAATAGAATTTCCATTATCGCAGTACTACCCTTTATTATGTTAAGCATTTAGCATTTTTCTCTCCTTATTTCTAAGATTTGTTTTAGGTCTACAATTAAAGTATATTTTAACATGTAAAGATACATGTAAAGACAGATGTGGCTTGTAATATAAAGACTGAGTTTGAGATGTTTGATGCTTTTGTTTCATTAACTTAAAAAATCTTCAGGTAATAATAATGTTCTGAAGACAGGGCCTTTATACAGTTTTGATTTGTTGTATATATGTGGATATATTGCACCAGAAGTACCAGTAACTTTTCTAATCCTGAATGGGCTGTGACATTCAGTACCTTTGTAAAATCTTAAAGGAATGTTACAAATGTCTCAGTTATGTTTCTTGTACTTCCTGAAAACGTCATCCTCATAACGTTACTTACAGTACCAATAGGGGACGTAATCATGTGCACGTTCAGACAACTTTCATAACGTTACTAAAAAACGTAATTAGGCCTTTCAGAGGCCCCCACATTTCTACGTCCTGAATAGATTTGGGACATAACTTTCATAAGCTGACACCACAGGTACGTCCTGAATAGATTTGGGACGTAACTTTCATAAGCTGACACCACAGGTATGTAACCATGACTTAGTGTAGAAAAAAATTACGTTGAGGTCCCGTCCTGGAACGTCATTTTATTAGCTGGGACGTTGAGGTCAAGTCGAGGAACGTAATTGGCAACATCATTTTTAATAATCCTAATTACGTTACTTACAGTACCAATGGGGAACGTAATCATGTGCACGTTCAGGCAACTTTTATAACGTTACTAAATAACGTTATTAGGCCTTTCGGAGGCCCCCACATTTCTACGTCCTGGACAGACTTGGGACGTAACTTTCGTCAGCTGACACCATAGGTACGTACAGGCAACGTTTCACAAGTACGAAACCGTGACTTTGTGGAGACTAAAATAACTTTGAAGTCACGTCCTGGAACATAGTTTTGTTAGCTGGGTTCCTTTTTGGGGTTCTATCATTAAGTTATTCTATAGTTCCAGAATTGTAAAACATATAGGCAAATATAGCATGTATATATATTTTTTAAATGATATGAATTAGGCCTAACTGAAAAGCATCTGTACCACAACCTATGTAATTATTTTTTGACATAGTAAATAATATCTCACAGGTCCTGTCCTGTGTAATGCAAGGTTTATTTCAGAACGTAAATGACTTTTTAACATAATTGGTTAACTAAAGTATGTGATTACTACTGTCAGTCATAGTGGTGAGACATTTGAACATTATACATTTGAACAAAATGAGCATTACTGAATATCTGTTTGTGTGTTTGTGCTCAGTCTAATTTCTTACTGAAATTCAAAGAAAACAAATAGAGGCCTACAACGAAAATGTTGCATATAGTAGGTTGTAAAATTGTTGTGTCTGCCACAGGGTGCTACCTATTCACATGTGAAATAAGGATTAAATTGAGCATGTTCAAAGTGAATCAGATGATTCGTAACTTGGAAGTGGAAGGGAGAAATTGGAAGTGTTAAAACGAACCCGTGTTACAAAAATCCCCGGTCTCCCCTACTACCATACAGCATCTAGGCCTGTGCCTAACTGCAGTAATGGCATAGACCATATAAGTCAGAAAATATACAAATGAAGGGAAATCTCAGGCAGATTTGCAGACCATAACCAATGGCAATACTCAGGAACGCGTTAGCAATTCTTATTATTGAGAGTAAGCATCACAACACATCTTAATTTGCGGTAGCTCAATCGGCTGTTTACACCCACCCAAATAAATGACGCAAATACGTGACGGATAGCTATATGTATCAACGGCAGCAGGTGCCAAATGATACTAGTCATCTGACACTGGCAGCATACTCCTTAGCGCAGAAGGTAGGGCGTCACGCCCGGTTCACATTGTAACATATGTAATTATGGCATACGTTGTTTAGGATTGTGGCAGGTCAAGGCCCAATCCCAAAGTCCCCAATAAACCCTAAGCCCTGGACCCTCGCAGACTAAACTTACATCACCTGGTGCAAGAGACTGCAAGGGCTTAACATGCTATAAATAGTAATGAGACAGCACTTAGCGACTTTATCATGTTACCTTGACGACGCTGAATGTTGCACAATATTGTGGGTTTGGGACTTTTTATCTAATATTTTTAACTTTCTTTGCAGCCAAGGCACTTAGTAGACTGACTGCCTGATTCATATGTCATGCAGGTTCTTGCCCTACAGAGTGGATGAGGGATAATTGTCAATAATAATCTATATTTGTCAATAATGTATTCTTTTTGGTCAAAACAGCATTGTTAAGCAAACAAATCTTGAACAAGCAGGCCACCTATCTTCAGAATAATATACATCATGTTTGAAGTTCCTATGACAAGTATTGAAAAAGATATTGAAGAAATACAGAATTTAACATGCTTCAATTGATTTATTGATTAGTGATAAATCAATAAAGATCTTTTTGACAATATGAAGTGTGGTATAGTGTTAAGCATGTGGATTGATGTTGAAGAGAGTCCATAACAGGCCCGGATTGGCTAATCGGGAGCACTGGGAAAATTCCCGGTGGGCCGGTCTGTTTTTTTTTGGCCGTGAGGGCTGTTGTTGTCATGTCACTGGGTTGAAATATATGGGTTGAATATATTTTACAGCAGCCCCACTCTTTTTATTTATTATTTTACAGCAGCCCCACTCTTTTTATTTATTATTTTACCGCAGCCCCTCTCTTTTTTATTTAATATTTTTTCGCAGAGTGCAGCCTGCAGGTTAATGATGACACACCAGAATGGGCAGGTACAGGTAGGATTGTCATTCAGAAGAATAGTAATGAAGAGCCCTGCTCAATGAAAAATGCCCTGAGATAATTAATGATACCTGATGATTCAGCAATACATTAATGAAACTGACTTGACTTGATTTGAAAGCTTTGTAAAAACGGGATATTTGTTGTGAGAAATAAATGTAAAAAAATTAATTTAGTGTCAGAAACCGAGCCAGGACCCAGTTGTAAAGAGACTACTGCTCTCACTGTGAAAGACACAGGTAAGCTGCTGTTGTACCATAGTGTGTGAATAAGCAAATATCACTGAAAAAATGCTTTTCTTACTTAGTATCTTACTTGTTTCCAGTTCAAATATCTAAATATTCGTAATTCAAGGTACGTTTACTAGACAAGTGAAATGGCATAAGAAATTAAGTCTTGTCTTTGGACAATGACACTGTGATAGATAAAGTTGCAGAGACAAGTGCTCTGCTCAGCCGTTTATTAATGTTTTAGGGTTGTCCATGTTTCCTTGAAGCTAAACTTATGCAGAGGAAAAAGAGATGAAACAATCATTAGAAAGTTATACTGTGAAAAAAAGTCAGATAACAGTACAATACTTGTTTAAATCTTTAACTAATGTTCTCATATTTGTGAAAAATATTTGAAGTTGTAAAGCAACAGTTTCCTTGAAAAAGAGATGATACTGTCATTAGTGCAATACATTTTATTTTAATCTTTATTTTTTATTTTGTTTTATATATTTGTTTTTGTTAGATTTTTTATTCATTTCAATGTTTGGATATTTATGAATACTAATTCTTAAAGAAAATAGATTCTGATACTGTCCTGTTATTTACTGTCCTAATAAATCTTCACTGTGAAGCAAAACTTAGGCTACTGTTTTTGCACTGAATTGGAAATATTTTTCAAAAATACAATGAATTACAAGGCTGTAGAGAACAGTGCGCCTATTGCAGACTTATATTCTGAGGTTTTAATTACATTATTTTAATATAGTCAGTAGTGAACTAAAGTGGGCCGGTCTAAGGCATGAAACTCCAGGGCTGAAAATGAGTCCCAATCCGGCCCTGGTCCATAATAATACTATATTAGTTTTTAGACATTTGGGTGATTACCTGGTTTTTCTCTTTTACCTCGGACCCTAAATGTGGAAGAGAGCCTGAACGGAGGAACGAATGTGAATGTCTGTTGAATCTCGAATATAAAACTGATTTCACCTCGGGTCATCAGGTCTCGTTATGGAAACACATTTTGTCAGACGACATGTGACATTACGGAAATATGGAAACAAGCTTTGGTAGACGACTCAGGTGACGTTATCGAAGCACACATGCTTGAATCTAGATATTTAAAAAATATATATACAAATTTAAATTAATCTTCTCAATCTATTTCCCACAAACAAACTTGTACATTTGAATCACGGACAACAGTGAATTCAATTTTAAGATACTTACGGATCGTATAAAGCAGATTGTTATGTATTTCATGTTCTCCGAAACTCAAAAAGAATGAAATAATCCGGTCTCCCATAATTTTTTTATCCATAATCACTGGTTCTATTGGGTTGAAATAATTATATCCTGTGGAAACACACTGAAAGACAAAGATATTTATGTTTTACAATAAATCAATGCTTTTATTGTTTCCTGTGTAATTATGCATTCCGACTCTTTACACTTCCTACCAGTGCCTTCTAAAGAATATTGGTCATTTCGGTTAACATGAAACCAGGCAAGCCTAGTCCAGCCAACCCGCAATCGAAAGTGTTGCCCTCTTGAGATTCAAACCTGGGACACACATGAAAGGCTGCATCATTAACCACTACACCACAGAGCTGTACATTTGCCGGGTGTCAGTATAGCCTCTTGGGTCTACCCTGAACAAATCTTCTTTTGCAACTGGCCGTTTTAATAGTTAAATTAGCCATTCATGAATTACACTTATACATTTAAACTGACTAACGTTTCTTACTAAGTTCATCTCGACCACAAATAGTGGCTATATATTGCATTTGCCACTGGCCGTTCCTACAGCGTTATAGCCAGTAATAAGCATTACCGGTATCTACTAACTTACTGGAATAGTCATAAGAATTGAGC
Source organism: Esox lucius (assembly GCF_011004845.1). NCBI lineage: Eukaryota > Metazoa > Chordata > Actinopteri > Esociformes > Esocidae > Esox > Esox lucius. The sequence goes on along the minus strand of NC_047581.1, from coordinate 6,931,145 downwards.
AATTGCTAGTGAGTCTGCCAAAGCTATTTCATTTCATGGCATAAGAACGTATTTTTTTCATTCATGGCATAACAACATACTTTTTTCTTTCATTCGTGAATGACATTGATATAACACCTATCAATAATGGTGACTAACTTTTATTGTTAACTAACGTTTTAATCAAGTGAAAAGACGAGAGAATTGTGGAATATAAAAAGTCTCAATACTGTATAAACGTAAACAGTTTTATTGCAGCCCACAAATAAAATGTTGTTGCTCTTGTTGAGATAAATGTAGTTTAAATAATGCTGATTTAATAACCATGTATTCTTATGTTTTTGTTTTATTAAATTGTATGCTGCAGCCAGGTTAGGGAAATATGATTGAATACAATAACCATAAAAAGTTTACATTACACTCAGCCACAGTCACTCAGACTTTACACCTGGCTCAGATAGAGAAACAGGATTAAAACCCCACAATTAACATACAAATGAAACTGCCTCCTATACAGCACAAAGAGACCTTCTGTCTCCAGCCCCCTGAGGTTCTAGTCTAGGTTAGGACAATAGAATGTAAATTACTGTAACCTGGTTAAGATTTCACACCTGTATGCAAATAACCTGTTGATCAATGACCGAGAGTGAGAGCACGTCCTTCCTCATTAGATGGCGAAAACCAAGAGATTCGTCCAACATGTCACCATGCCAACGAAGAGCCAACACGGATGGGTTTTACTCACGAGAGTGAAAAGTAACCGCCCCTGTGGCGGGAGTATTAAAACCAATGTTCGATCTTTATTCGGCGCGAATATTTTGTGGAAGCTCGAGGGTTGAGCAAATATTTGACCGCTGCAGTGTATTTCATGTATTTTGACTTATCAATTCTTATTAATAAATGTTTGTGCTAAATTTCAATTTGGAACGGAGCCTCGTCCTTCTTCAGAAACTCTGATACACGTAAAATTCTTAACACTCTCAATAGATTCCAACTTCGATCTTCCACGTTAAAGAAGTATTTAACCACTACACCACGGCATTACGTCTCAGCAGTCGCTAGACTCTATTGAGCATTGTGTTAAACTGACTAACGTTTCTTATTAAGTTTACCTCTACCATAGCGTATATGAACTGTATGGCTTTTGCCACTGGCCATTTTAACAGCTTATTAGCCAGTAATAAGCTTACTAGTATCGATTAACATCCTAGGAATAATCCTAAAAATTTAGCAATTTCTAGCGAGACTGGAGATTAATTTTCCGTGCCAGAAACAGTCGCAATATAACTGTATACAGTTAAAGCTTACTATAACGTAACTACTGTATGTTGTAGCCAGCAAATGTGTTTGTCTATCCTGACCCAAAATGCATGCACGTATCATAAATCCACCAGAAACTTCATAATAAGAATCTTTCATAATACCTACTTCGCTTTGCCTGTGAGGAGATACAAACGCAGGACCTATAGTTTAGATGTCCGTTTCTCTAACCACTATGCTATTTAATAAGGGGGACTCACTCATTCAGTCATTAAGAGACATCCGCTCAGGCGGTCTGGCAAAAACCTAGACCTGTCACTGACAGGTCAGGAAATTCATTCATCAAATACTTGTTCTCCCCACTGTACTAGCAAAATACACAGCTGTCAATCAAATTCGAAAGCTTTTATTAACTACAGTAGTTACACATTCTTTGTAGCTTAATGATGTAAAGCACATCTTCGATTGCATTTGCAGATGAAGGCAAGAGAACTAGTCTACATTCCCAACAGTTATTAGTGAAGTACAGTATTAGGAAACATCTTCCCCAAACTATTTTTGGGGTGCAAAACATTCTTGCTGGGAGGCAATGCCCAGGTCTGTATACATGATTGAAGAAATAATACATAAAATGCAACAAGACAATGTAATGCAATAATACAGTACATACTATACATAGAGGACAGGACTAAAATGGAAAACATTTAAGACAACTAAAATGATACAATCCAGATCAAAGTAATACAATAAGAAGTTAAGAGAAATTGAATAAAACCAACAACAGATTAAAACACAGTAAGTGGTCGTTACATAAGTAAAGAGTGGACTTGACAAAAACCAAGGGACAGCCTCAGACTGAACTCAAAGCAAGAGAAAAAAAAGGTGGGTCTTTAAATTTGATAAAAAAATTGTCAATGGTGGACTGGGACTTAATGTGGGATGGGAGACTATTCCAGAGCATAGGAGCAGCAACAAACAAAACGAGGCTAACTCATCCTTCCCGGAGGATGGGTTCTTGTTTCTTCCAAATATACCAATTAGTTTATTTAGAAAGATCAAACTTCCTGCCCATGGCCATGATCTGATGTTTTTATTCCTAATATAATTGTTGCAACTGTTCTTGTCTCTTATTGACCATTTCCATTACATTCATGTTGAGAGTAGCAGAAGACTGAAATTGATGCATAAAAACCACAATTGGTACATGCAGGAAATGACATTTCTGACACTCAAAATCTCATCTGGGAGGACCACCAGACCCCCTGACTTTTGTGTCCCCCAGGCTTGTGGCCGCTGGCAATGGTGTCCCTTATTTTTCCACATTCAAGGTGGTAACCCTACTTGTAAACCTGGCCACAAAGATTGCTACTGTACAGTAGCTATATACAGTAGCAAGCTATAGTAATGTAGCTACACCTTGTTTATAACGTAAGTTATGTAGGTAGTTACAGGTTTAGGTTAGCTTTGAGCAAAATTATTGCAGAAGCGATTTCACACTTAAAACAACCGGACAGCATTGATTATCCAAGAATTACTCCATATACACAATACTATTAATCATGGGATTGTTCCTAGTGAACTATTAATGGCCTTATTCTGAAAAGAAAATCAGGATGTTTGTGAATTAAACTGTCAGTGTCATGTGTTTTTAGAATATATTAACCTATTTAAAGTGTCTTCATGGACAACTCTGGCCCACTTTGGCTGGCTGGAGAGTATTTTCTGTTAGAAAACAAAGTTTCCAGGTACCAATCAACACATATGACTATACTGTAAAGTATGTTTTCTTACAATTTAAATGTAGAAATATTCCCTTATCAAACTTGTGTTCAGGGTGGAAGAGCTACAGCATTATAATGTTAGATCACAGTTGATTGAAATATGACAGTAGTCTGTCTGCTGGTAGTGTTTCACCTGTTTCATGTATTATGTTGTGTTGGGTAGTATTGTAAATATAAGCATGCTCATTCTAATCAATTTCCCTCTGTTCTTGATTTAGGTGTGGTGAACCTCAACAAGATGCCCCGGGCTGTAAGGGAAAAAGTGTCCCATTTGAGACTTTAATTTGCAGAGAGTGGAGACTCTGTGGGATACTCCAGTAACAAGATGCGAGGGGGGTTCTCCAGGTATATTTTACAGACCCCTGATTTCCTGGACAGTGCCCAGAATGTCAATTTTATGGCAGGATAATGGACTGTGTTTTAGGCTTTTTTATCATATTTGTACAAGTTGTCTCATTGAGAAAATCTCTTGTTAATGCACATTAAAACATTTTAGAGCTTGATTTGGTGTTGAGCTTGAATGCTTGGGAAAATTTGGCAAATCTATGCAAATAATATAATCATTGTCGATGTACAACTAAAAATTGGTATTGTATTTTAAGAGTTTTGAGTTTGGATGGTATAAACATGTGAAACAATGTTGTTTTGGTGTCTAGCTTAAACAAGTGTTCGAGAGATACTGTTGGTAAGCTAATACTAGTAATGTAAACGTAATATTCCTAGTCAAGTGATTCTATAGACATTGTTAGTGATTTGAGTAATACTAGTAATAGCTATGCTAATATATTCCAAATTATATTGTTATAATTTAGATGTAGGTTTTACATGTACTGTCTTTAATTGTGTAAGTGGGGCTGCACGATAAAATAAATATTGAATCGCAATTTCATTGAGAAATGTTTGCAATTACGGTTGATTTGAGATATTCAAACATGGGTGTAAATAGCATAGATAATCTCACTTTAAAAAAAGCAAATAGGCTACATAGTGTGCTATTATACTGAAAAAGTTTATAAAACGTTTAACTACTCATTTAATGCAATAGTGTTTGCCATGTTTGTGTCTTGAAACTTGCGGATGTATGGTGTTCTCGTTTACGTTTTGGAGCTGAAAATCATGCTCAATATCGTAATTTAGATTATAATTTGCTTAATAGTTCAGCTTTGTGCATAAGGTATAATGGTTTTTACAAGAGGTAGATGTAAGGGAAATTATGAAATGTAAGAAAAACTGAAATTTTCATTGAAATGTTACTAAGGTTACTCAAGAGACAAAAGTTTAAGGAGTGAGTTGGGAAATGATGAAGCAGAGGTATGACTAATTCAGCCTAATCTGCGGGGCTGCAACTGGATGCTCTTGGAGTGACACATGGGTTTTCATTTAATAAGAAAGTGTCACTAACCAAATTCGTAAAGTGTCTTTTCAAATTATTAACCTCTTGAATGTGAAAGTACATATTAGTAGAATTCTGCCTAAACATACATACCAAAATGTAACTGCTATGTGCAATTATGTTGCCAGGACATGCTAAATTCTGGTAGCATTAGAAAAAAGACACCTGGGTGTTGATGAGGAAATAATCAGAATATAGACAGGAGTTCTGAATAATAATCGTTCATGGACAAGCTACAACTCAATTACTGATTGTTAAAAACATGGTATTAGTGTTCAATTTACATCCAGTGTGTAAGAGTATCTTTCACTCTCCCCATAGGTTGTGCATGTCGTGGTACTCCTTGAAGCACTCCCTTTCTCCAAGGAAACAAAAAGCGAACTTGCATTTCGGACAGAACATCCGGCATTTAATCTTTGGTTTCTGCCTGAATGTTGTGCAATACTTGCAGTTCATCCTTTTGTCTTTCGGCAAGTGTACAGGATAATGGCGTTTACCTCGAGGGGGGGGGGTTGAGATGGTCGTACCGTTCATATGGGCCCCCAATTCAGCTATTTCCAACACCAGCTTCTTTCGGAAGTCCAACTGGGAGAGAGGGGTTTGACCCTTCAATTTGGCCATTTCTTTATGCAGAATAAAAGAATTGACAATAGCAATGTCCAGAAAGTGGTAAAAGAAAGTCTTGTACCACTTCATGGACTTGTGTAGGACCTGGTAGTAACCTATCAGAGCATCTGATAAGTCAACACCCCCCATGTTAGCATTGTAGTCCTTCACACAAACAGGAATGGGGACATCCTTCCTAATCCATGCCCCAGTGGAATCTTTGACCCTTCTTGAAGCACAGTCATTATTGAATGCCTTGTGTAGTGTGGTGAGCATCGTTACTTCTCTAGTGTCCTTCCATTTGACGAAAAGCAACTTGTCGTTCCGGATCCAACGTATGGTCCCCCTCTTTGCTGTCTTCGGCATTTCGTTTACCTTGGTCTTGGGGAAACCGATTGTGTTCGATCGAATGGTGCCACAAGCCCCTATTTTTTCCTTCAATAGATCTACAAAAAGCATGGGACTTGTGTAAAAATTGTCAACAAAGAGCTTATACCCAGTTCCAAGCAATTTGAAGTCCATCAGCTGCATGACAGAGTCATAACTTAGGCCCTTCCCAGAAGGTGTGATTGTCTTGCCTTCATACACAAAAAAGTTCCATGTGTAAGCAGTGGCTGAATCGGCTAACACAAAAAGCTTGTAGCCCCATTTCGTCGGTTTATTTTTCATATATTGTTTAATGCCAATTCGAGCCTTTGAGGCAACCATTCGCTCATCAATAGAAATATTTTGAGCAGGCTGGAAATAATTCTTGCATGCCTCCACAATGTCAAGATACATGGGTTTGATTCTCGCCAGACGATCATACCCTGGAGTCCCCTTCTTCTGATCATTCTCTCGATCCAGCTGCGGGTCACTCATGTGAAGAGTACGGTTGATGGCCAGAAATCGGTTCTCTGTCATGACGGAAACAGGAAATTCCAAACGAAAGAGTGGGGACTTGCTCCAGTAGTCCACTTGTCTGGAAACCTTGATCAGTCCCATGTAAATCACTAGGGAAACATAGATCAGCATTTCACCCATGGTGACATGTTTCCAGTGCATCTTCCTCCCCTCCTGCTGCTTCAGGTCACCATACTTGTTTGTGTTAGCAACAAGTGTCCCCAGCATAGATGTGGTGAAGAAAAGCTGGAATAGTTGTAGTGGGCTGTATGTTGCATCATTAACCAGTTGTGGGCCATTCGGGCGTTTTGGTCTAAACCTGAGGGGTTGTGGTTCCCCATCATCCTCCTCAAGGATTGTATGCCATCTGTTCTCAGTTGGTCTGGTTCCACTGCCTGTCCCACTTTTATGTAGAGACTTAGATTTCCCAGTCCCCACACCTCCAGAGGAAATGACAGAGAATGGTGGGCAGGAACGCTTGCTGGGGAGGGGTGTCTCCCAAACATCATCCTCCAAATCTTCCTCATCTTCCACATATTCCTCTCTGTGGTTAATAAAATAAAGGGACATATTGTTGTTGTAAGATGCACATTATTACAGTTGATAAAGAGATTTTATAATATAGATATTTATATATTTATAAAAAGAACAAGAATAAACTGTCTGCCCAGTGACCCAGAAATGTGAAGCGCACACACAGACCAAAGTGTGCAACACAAAAACTACAGCCAGCGGGAATTAGGTGGCCTCTTAAAGATATAAGTCTTACAACTTAGAACAGCAAATAGTGAACCAATATAAAATAGAGAATAACTACTAAGTTATTATTTGGGTTTACAACTAAAAGTATATAAAACAGCCAAATGATAAAAAAATAAATAGGAAGACTTGGAGGAAAACACCCCCATTAAGGGAAATCTGAATTTTCTGACAAAAAAAGCTATGTTTGGTCAGTTATAGATGTACAAATTGACCAAAGTCAGAAAAATATATTTAGAGAAAAAATAATTAGGCAGAATGACATTTCTTTTTGCATATGCCTATCTTTTAAATGGAGTGTTCTACAAATGCAATGGCAATGCCTTTTGAAGTGGAATTACCATGATTTGTCTCTCCTCAAGCCGATGGTGTTGGCATACTGCATTTTGCACAACCTGTGTAATACGCATGATGAACCGTTTAGAGAGGAGCTGCTTACTGAAGACAATGGCACAGAGCAACAAGTCTAAGCAGTTCTACGCAGTCGTTTGGCTCCAACACTTATGTGGAAACATTACAGTATTATTATTATTATTGGGGAAAAACGGGAAATGTATGTGTTTCACAGATATTTTATCGGACCCGGGACACCCAGTATTAAACCAGGACAATCCCGGGGGAACAACGGGGGGAGTTTCACCTAAAACCACCCTACATAACCTATAATACATTACCTCAGTATAATGTGGGGAAACAATTTACTAACCGATCTATTCGTGGATCCAATCCTTCGAAAAATAAATCTTCTTCACCGGAGTCAAAATCTTCGAAGTCGAAATCGCTCCCTTCGGAGTCGAAATCGCTCCCTTCGGAGTCCGACGACATTATCACATCCGAATCCTCCCAGGCGAAATCCTTAGATTTTGTTGCCGTATTTGTAGGATCCTCCACAATATTCCCACCTTTTTCAATCATCGTTTTTCTTGGAGAAGCCATGTTTCGTGTAAGAAAAGGACAACAGCACGAGTAACCTCGTGTCTTCTTCTCCTTCTTCTTGTAATTTGTTGGCGGATCGCAGCCAAATGAAGTCCACACTGCCACCTACTGTACCGGAGTGTGAGGCCGGTCACGGTAGTTCCTGAGTCTATTAACTGTGGCAAATGGGGAGCCGTTTGTAAAATGTTGCACGTTCTGTAATTCTGCTCAGTTTTTGCACGTTTAGCATTGCCAAATGTAAAAATAAATAATAATAATAATTGTAAAAAAATTACAAAAAAATTGCACCACTGGGCGCTTCAGCGGAGCGTTCCGGGTCCAATGAGGTTTTGTTCTGTCCTCCATGCAGTGTCAATACCCCACCCGGAGCATTTCAGACGCGGAGCGCTGCGAGGCAGTTGTATTGGTGAGATCACGAGATCAACAAACAACAATAACCTACTTCGCATGTCCGACGTTGATTTCCTTTTGTTTTTGTATGTATTCCTTTTTGGGGTTCTATCATTAAGTTATTCTATAGTTCCAGAATTGTAAAACATATAGGCAAATATAGCATATATATATTTTTTTTTTTAAATGACATGAACTAGGCCTACCTGAAAAGCATCTGTTAGGTTGCTTCTTCCCCCATTAGGTTACTCACTTATAGTATTCACTTTTTGTATTTGAACTGTGCAGCTTGGACACGGCATACTTTTGCCTTTTTGCCTAGATAAGGCGCCTATGTTTAGCGAAGCTCCTCTGGTGGAATCACAAGCATTGACTAGAGTGGCCGCGATCAGGTCCGGCGGCCGCGTTGGAGCCGGAACTCGCCGCAGAAGCTCCCAGGTGAAATCTAGGCGTTAAAATATCTTGCTAGTTTAACGTAATGTCGGCGGTTTGTAGATGATGATAAATTAAATCCATTACACCAGCACATGGGGCACGAACCACACAAAAACCTTTGTAGTCAAGGAACACAAACAAAGCATCATAGTGCAAAACTGGCTGCAAGACAAACTACAACAGAAGACCACAATTTCGGCTCAAACATAGAACCACACAACACCAGAACCAAAGACTGTCAACATGCCAAGGTAGGTATATATGTGTAGGGGAGACCGGGGATAACGGTAACATTTTGGACATTTCTGTCTGTATCTTGAAGCTCTTTCAAGACTTGCATTCAAAAATGAATACTAACTAGTTACATGTGTCTGCTATTAGATGGTGTAGCTGTTATATCTGTAACACAATAGAAAACTTTTGTGGTTTAGGGGTGAAATGTTGCAATTCACTCCATAGCCTGGTTCACTTGTAACATACCCTGGGGTGAAATGTAACATTATGATATACCCTGGGGTGAGTTGTAATATTATTTTTAAAAGATTATTACTGAGCATTACTGAATATCAGTTTGTGTGTTTGTGCTTGTTTGTTACTGTCAGTCTAGGCATACTGAAATTCAAAGAAAACATATAGAGGCCTACAAGGAAAATGTTGCATATAGTAGGTTATAACATTTTAATTGTTGTTACAACTAACCCAGACTCCTATAGTTGTGAACTAGTTTAGCTTAAAGGTAAAACTTTATCACAACAACTTGCATGAAAGATTTCTAGAAAGACACACAATACACGTGATTTAAGTTTGATTAATTTAATTGCATAGCTGGCAGTACTATCACAAAAATAATAAACAAACAAAAAACTTTCTTATCTGAAAATTAGTTTTTTCCTTTTAAAAATGGTTGTGTCTGCCACAGGGTGCTACCTATTCACATGTGAAATAAGGATTAAATTGAGCATGTTCAAAGTGAATCAGATGATTCGTAACTTGGAAGTGGAAGGGAGAAATTGGAAGTGTTAAAACGAACCCGTGTTACAAAAATCCCCGGTCTCCCCTACTACCATACAGCATCTAGGCCTGTGCCTAACTGCAGTAATGGCATAGACCATATAAGTCAGAAAATATACAAATGAAGGGAAATCTCAGGCAGATTTGCAGACCATAACCAATGGCAATACTCAGGAACGCGTTAGCAATTCTTATTATTGAGAGTAAGCATCACAACACATCTTAATTTGCGGTAGCTCAATCGGCTGTTTACACCCACCCAAATAAATGACGCAAATACGTGACGGATAGCTATATGTATCAACGGCAGCAGGTGCCAAATGATACTAGTCATCTGACACTGGCAGCATACTCCTTAGCGCAGAAGGTAGGGCGTCACGCCCGGTTCACATTGTAACATATGTAATTATGGCATACGTTGTTTAGGATTGTGGCAGGTCAAGGCCCAATCCCAAAGTCCCCAATAAACCCTAAGCCCTGGACCCTCGCAGACTAAACTTACATCACCTGGTGCAAGAGACTGCAAGGGCTTAACATGCTATAAATAGTAATGAGACAGCACTTAGCGACTTTATCATGTTACCTTGACGACGCTGAATGTTGCACAATATTGTGGGTTTGGGACTTTTTATCTAATATTTTTAACTTTCTTTGCAGCCAAGGCACTTAATAGACTGACTGCCTGATTTATATGTCATGCAGGTTCTTGCCCTACAGAGTGGATGAGAGATAATTGTCAATAATAATCTATATATGTCAATAATGTATTACTTTTGGTCAAAACAGCATTGTTAAGCAAACAAATCTTGAACAAGCAGGCCACCTATCTTCAGAATAATATACATCAGGTTTGAAGTTCCTATAACAAGTATTGAAAAATTTCTAGTGAGACTGAAGATTAATTTTCCGTGTCAGAAACAGTTGCAATATAACTGTATACAGTTAAAGCTTACTATAACGTAACTACTGTATGTTGTAGCCAGCAAATGTGTTTGTCTATCCTGACCCAAAATGCATGCACGTATCATAAATCCACCAGAAACTTCATAATAAGAATCTTTCATAATACCTACTTCGCTTTGCCTGTGAGGAGATACAAACGCAGGACCTATAGTTTAGATGTCCGTTTCTCTAACCACTATGCTATTTAATAAGGGGGACTCACTCATTCAGTCATTAAGAGACATCCGCTCAGGCGGTCTGGCAAAAACCTAGACCTGTCACTGACAGGTCAGGAAATTCATTCATCAAATACTTGTTCTCCCCACTGTACTAGCAAAATACACAGCTGTCAATCAAATTCGAAAGCTTTTATTAACTACAGTAGTTACACATTCTTTGTAGCTTAATGATGTAAAGCACATCTTCGATTGCATTTGCAGATGAAGGCAAGAGAGCTAGTCTACATTCCCAACAGTTATTAGTGAAGTACAGTATTAGGAAGCATCTTCCCCAAACTATTTTTGGGGTGCAAAACATTCTTGCTGGGAGGCAATGCCCCCATGTGCCCAGGTCTGTATACATGATTGAAGAAATAATACATAAAATGCAACAAGACAATGTAATGCAATAATACAGTACATACTATACATAGAGGACAGGACTAAAATGGAAAACATTTAAGACAACTAAAATGATACAATCCAGATCAAAGTAATACAATAAGAAGTTAAGAGAAATTGAATAAAACCAACAACAGATTAAAACACAGTAAGAGGTCGTTACATAAGTAAAGAGTGGACTTGACAAAAACCAAGGGACAGCCTCAGACTGAACTCAAAGCAAGAGAAAAAAAAGGAGGGTCTTTAAATTTGATTAAAAAATTGTCAATGGTGGACTGGGACTTAATGTGGGATGGGAGACTATTCCAGAGCATAGGAGCAGCAACAAACAAAACGAGGCTAACTCATCCTTCCCGGAGGATGGGTTCTTGTTTCTTCCAAATATACCAATTAGTTTATTTAGAAAGATCAAACTTCCTGCCCATGGCCATGATCTGATGTTTTTATTCCTAATATAATTGTTGCAACTGTTCTTGTCTCTTATTGACCATTTCCATTACATTCATGTTGAGAGTAGCAGAAGACTGAAATTGATGCATAAAAACCACAATTGGTACATGCAGGAAATGACATTTCTGACACTCAAAATCTCATCTGGGAGGACCACCAGACCCCCTGACTTTTGTGTCCCCCAGGCTTGTGGCCGCTGGCAAAGGTGTCCCTTATTTTTCCACATTCAAGGTGGTAACCCTACTTGTAAACCTGGCCACAAAGATTGCTACTGTACAGTAGCTATATACAGTAGCTAGCTATAGTAATGTAGCTACACCTTGTTTATAACGTAATTATGTAGGTAGTTACAGGTTTAGGTTAGCTTTGAGCAAAATTATTGCAGAAGCGATTTCACACTTAAAACAACCGGACAGCATTGATTATCCAAGAATTACTCCATATACACAATACTATTAATCATGGGATTGTTCCTAGTGAACTATTAATGGCCTTATTCTGAAAAGAAAATCAGGATGTTTGTGAATTAAACTGTCAGTGTCATGTGTTTTTAGAATATATTAACCTATTTAAAGTGTCTTCATGGACAACTCTGGCCCACTTTGGCTGGCTGGAGAGTATTTTCTGTTAGAAAACAAAGTTTCCAGGTACCAATCAACACATATGACTATACTGTAAAGTATGTTTTCTTACAATTTAAATGTAGAAATATTCCCTTATCAAACTTGTGTTCAGGGTGGAAGAGCTACAGCATTATAATGTTAGATCACAGTTGATTGAAATATGACAGTAGTCTGTCTGCTGGTAGTGTTTCACCTGTTTCATGTATTATGTTGTGTTGGGTAGTATTGTAAATATAAGCATGCTCATTCTAATCAATTTCCCTCTGTTCTTGATTTAGGTGTAGTGAACCTCAACAAGATGCCCCGGGCTGTAAGGGAAAAAGTGTCCCATTTGAGACTTTAATTTGCAGAGAGTGGAGACTCTGTGGGATACTCCAGTAACAAGATGCGAGGGGGGTTCTCCAGGTATATTTTACAGACCCCTGATTTCCTGGACAGTGCCCAGAATGTCAATTTTATGGCAGGATAATGGACTGTGTTTTAGGCTTTTTATCATATTTGTACAAGTTGTCTCATTGAGAAAATCTCTTGTTAATGCACATTAAAACATTTTAGAGCTTGATTTGGTGTTGAGCTTGAATGCTTGGGAAAATTTGGCAAATCTATGCAAATAATATAATCATAGTCGATGTACAACTAAAAATTGGTATGGTCTTTTAAGAGTTTTGAGTTTGGATGGTATAAACATGTGAAACAATGTTGTTTTGGTGTCTAGCTTAAACAAGTTTTCGAGAGATACTGTTGGTAAGCTAATACTAGTAATGTAAACGTAATATTCCTAGTCAAGTGATTCTATAGACATTGTTAGTGATTTGAGTAATACTAGTAATAGCTATGCTAATATATTCTAAATGATATTGTTATAATTTAGATGTAGGTTTTACATGTACTGTCTTTAATTGTGTAAAATAAATATTGAATCGCAATTTCATTGAGAAATATTTGCAATTACGGTTGATTTGAGATATTCAAACATAGTGTGCTATTATACTGAATAAAAAAATAAAAAGTTTAACTACTCATTTAATGCAATAGTGTTTGCCATGTTTGTGTCGTAAAACTTGCGGATGTATGGTGTTCTCGTTTACGTTTTGGAGCTGAAAATCACGCTCAATATCGTAATTTAGATTATAATTTGCTTAATAGTTCAGCTTTATGCAGTGACACATGGGTTTTCATTTAGACAGGATGTAAGTGGAAGATTTGTTAATTATGCAGCTTTTAACATTAGCTGCAATACATCACACTATGCACATTGTTTTTCAGGGAACTGTACGTTATTTTTATTATTGGAAATCCTGTTGAGTTCTTAAAGCTGAATACAGTTGTGAAAAGCAAAATGTCTACTGACTGCCTCTCTGGATTTCCCCATTTGTACTTCAGCCTCCTATCTAAGTGCTCTGCCAGTTACCGACCATTTGCCTGCCCATTGACTTTGCTACAGCCTGTCCCTTTTGCTCTGAAGTTTTCCCTCTAATAAAGGGTCCTGCGCTCTGCGTGTTATGCTCTGGCTTGTGACTCAGATGCTGAGGGAGACACACGGACTAGGGGAGGCAGTTGAGGTATTTATTCACACGACCGAAATCAAACTGAGGGATTGTACAGGGTTGAGTGGCTCCAGGAGCCGAGCGGCGAGGGGATTCGAGTGGCGAAGTCAACAGGCAACAGGTGAGTAGGCAGCGATGGAAGCTGGATGGCAAGGAGAGCGGGCAGCAGGCGAGCAGGCAGCAATGGAAGCTGAGTGGCCAGGTGAGCAGGCAGCAATGTCAGAGCAGGATCTGGATAAAGGAGATACAGGTTAATAAGGGCACACTGAAATAAACTAGGACTAGGAGCGGGATGTCTGAAGGTTTGCAGAGCCAAGTTACCACGGGTAATGTTGTAACGAACTGGCGCCGAATAGGTGAACGGCCCAGGTTGATATTTGCTGGTTGATTACTGGAAATGTGCTACAGCTGGCTGGAAACAGAGCAGGAGAGAGTGGCCACGCCCCTTGGCCAGGATCCTCTGTGAGCGCGATCCTTGCCCAGCAGTTGGAGACAAACACAGACAGCACACACAAGGAAAAGGGGAAGAGGAAAACAGGCTGGGACAGGTTAAACAGAGCCTACCCATAACGCTTGGATCCATCCCTCCATCCAACCAGTCTGTCTGCATTCATTACAGTATTTGGGCAGACAAAGTGTTGATTGAGGTACATAATCAATAAAGACTAGTGAATTCCAGCGAGAGACATACATGCCCGTACCTTAAAAATATTTAAGCCACATAAACAAATTGATGGGAAGCTTTAGATTTTTCATCTTAACAACCTCCTCTTGCATCACTGTGATACTCTAATCAGTGTTATTTAACAGAACAAAATATGACTATTGTCAAAGTGTATAGTACCACTCCCTCTGCTCTTTTCGGTTGATACTGGTTTGAATAGCTATCATTATTATATATTATTATTTTGTCGGAATGAATTGACTTTCTCATATTCAAACGTGTTTCCACATTGTGTAATCATTTCAACCCAATAATACCAGTAATTATGGATAAAATAATTATGGGAAACTGGATCATTTAATTCTTTTTGAGTTTCAGAGAACAATAATATTGATATATTTTACAATGTAATACAATAACAATCTGCTATATACGATCAGTCAGTAGCTCAAAACTGAATTCATCTGTGATTCAATTGTACAAGTTTGTTTGTGGGAAATAAATTGAGAAAATTCAATGAAATTAGTATATATTTTTACAAATATGTAGATGGCCCATTCAAACGTGTGTGCTTCGATAACGTCACTTGACAAGTCGTCTGCCAAAGCTTGTTTCCATATTTCTGTAACGTGATGTGTCGTCTGACAAAGTGTGTTTCCATAACGTATCGTGACGTGTCGTCTGCCAAATTGTGTGCTTCCATAATGTCACCTGACTTGTCGTATAAACTGATGATTGTGACTCACCTGGCCTGCCGAATTATGGATGCAATCCTGCTCCGCTACACGACCCAGATCTCTGCAGACGGCGATTATTGCAGCTGCCTTCCATCATAGCGATCAAGAAAACTTTGTGTCTCTCATTTTGGTTTGTATAAAAAGTCTTCCAGCCGAGCTTATTTATACAACTTTTACAGAGAAAATAGATACATTTTGGAGAAGGTAACCGAGAATAATAAAAAGCAAGTTCAATATCAATTAAATTATAATCTGACAATATAAAATAAACACCCATAAAATAACCTTATTTTAAAAAGAACCATTACATTCTATCATCAATATTTAAAGAGAGCCTACTTTCTAGAATAAAATGGGAATATTATTCAAGAAATTACCAAGAATTCATTCATTCATCTTCTTCCGCTTATCCGGGGCCGGGTCGCGGGGGCAGCAGTCTAAGCAGAGATGCCCAGACTTCCCTCTCCCTAGACACTTCCTCTAGCTCTTCCGGGGGGACGCCGAGGTGTTCCCAGGCCAGCCGGGAGACATAGTCCCTCAGGAACAGATGCCCAAGCCACCTCAGCTGACCCCTCTGCCGGAGTCCAACATGCACTGGGAACATGTCTGACTTACTGCCGGCAATGCGAACCAAGCTCCTGCTTTGGTCGTACAGGGACCTGACAGCCCTTAGCAAAGGACCCAGGACCCCATACTCCCGAAGCACCCTCCACAGGATGCCGCGAGGGACACAGTCGAATGCCTTCTCCAAATCCACAAAACACATGTGGATTGGTTGGGCAAACTCCCATGAATCCTCCATCACCCTGTAGAGGGTATAGAGCTGGTCCAGTGTTCCACGGCCCGGACGAAAACCACACTGTTCCTCCTGAATCCGAGGTTCTACTATCGACCGTATTCTCCTCTCCAGTACCCTGGCATAGACTTTGCCGGGGAGGCTGAGAAGTGTGATCCCCCTGTAGTTGGAACACACCTTCCGATCCCCCTTCTTAAAAAGAGGGACCACCACCCCGGTCTGCCATCCCAGAGGTACTGTCCCCGACCGCCACGCGATGCTGCAGAGGCGTGTCAACCAAGACAGCTCCACAACATCCAGAGACTTGAGGTACTCAGGGCGGATCTCATCCACCCCCGGTGCCTTGCCACCGAGGAGTTTCTTGACTACCTCAGTGACTTCAGCCCGGGTGATGGACAAGTCCACCTCTGAGCCCTCAGCCTCTGCTTCCTCAATGGAAGACGTGACGGCGGGATTGAGAAGATCCTTGAAGTACTCCTTCCACCGCCCGACGACATCCCCAGTTGAGGTCAACAGCTGCCCACCTCTACTGTAAACAGCGTTGGTAGCGCACTGTTTCCCTCTCCTGAGGCGCCGGACGGTTTGCCAGAATCTCTTCGAGGCCAGCCGATAGTCCTTCTCCATGGCCTTACTGAACTCCTCCCAGGCCCGAGTTTTTGCCTCCACAACCACCTGGGCTGCAGTCCGCTTGGCCTGATAGGACTCCTTCTTCAGCTTGAAGGCATCCCTTACTTCCGGTGTCCACCACCGGGTTCGGGGATTGCCGCCTCGACAGGCACCAGAGACCTTACGGCCACAACTCAGAGCGGCCGCTTCGACAATGAAGGTGGAGAACATGGTCCACTCGGACTCAATATCTCCAGCCTCCCTCGGGATCCAGTCGAAGCTCTGCCTGAGGTGGGAGTTAAAGATCTCTCTGACAGGAGACTTGGCCAGACGTTCCCAGCAGACCCTTACAGTACACTTACAGTATGCTTGGGTCTGCAGTCTGTCCAGCTTCCTCCCCCGCCATCGGATCCAACTCACCACCAGGTGGTGATCAGTTTACAGCTACGCCCCTCTCTTTACCCGAGTGTCCAAGACATACAGCCGCAGGTCAGATGAAACGAAAACAAAGTAATTACCAAGAATTATTACCAGCAATATTATAACAATATACTTTTTAGACAGGAACATTATTTAATAAATGATTAAGTCAGTATAACCATCACTTTTATTATCACAAGAAACATAACAAGATGGGAACATTATTTAATAATGGAAGATGTAATCAGAGTTGGGGAGTAACGGATTACAAGTAATCGGTTACATGTAAGTACAAGTAATCTATTACAAAAAAACAGTAACTATAATCAGTTATGTTACCAACAAAAATATTGTTATCGGATTGCAGAAACTTTAGAAAACATTTATGAATACTTTTGATTACATCAATTGAAAAATAATATTTGTGCTAAATAATTATGACACGTTTTATGTTTGAGTTTATTATTTAATGTTATAAAAACATTGTTATTTGAACCAAAATGTGAATTGTGTTGTGTTGTAAGGTATTTATTTTTCATTTTTGTTCTGTGAAAATCTTAGTGTTTTCCAATTAAATTGTTCACATTATAGGTCACATTAAAAGTGGAAAAAGTTCTGACATGATTTATCTTTGTCTCATTCATTTACATCACAAAAACCTGGCATTTTAACAAGGGTCTGTAGGCTTTTTATATCCACTGTAATTGTAACCACGTTATAGTAGGCTATATAAACAGAAAATTACAGTAGTGTAATATTATTCACTTTATCTTATTTTTTAATGAAACTTGTTTGCAGGGATGGGGGATATGTCCTACCACTAATTTGATTTTTTGCTGTGATTTGGTAACTTCTGGTTATGTGAACAGATTGTTTTTATTATTATTGACAAAATAATATACAAAACTCTCATAGAGGAAAACATACATCAGTACAAAACAAATGTTGTCAGTTTGAATGAAAGAAAAAGAGTCACATAAACTAAGAGAACAACAGAAAATAAACAAAAATAAGGAAGTATTAATTAACAAGAAACCAGGCAAGCCTAGTTCAGCCAGCCCGCAATGGAAAGAGTTACCACCTCGAACCCGGGTCCCACAAGAAGGAAGGCTGTGTCTTTAACCACTACACCACAGAGCTGTACACCGGCTGGGTGTCAGTATAGCCTCTTGTCTCTATCCTGAACAAATCCTCTTTTGCCACCGGCCGTTTTAATAGTTAATTAGATATTCATGAATGACACTTATACAGTTAAACTGACTAAGGTTTCTTACTAAGTTCACCTCCACCACAAATAGTGGCTATGTATTGCATTTGCCACTGGCCGTTCCTGCAGCGTATTAGCCAGTAATAAGCATTACCGGTATCTACTAACTCACCGGAATAGTCATAAGAATTGAGCAATTTCTAGCGAGTCTGCCAAAGCTATTTCATGTAATGGCATAAGAACAATTTTTTTTCTTTCAAGGCAAAACAATTAACTTTTTTCTTTCATTCATGAATGACATTTATACAATAACTATCATTAAAGGCGACAATGACTAACTTTTTCATCAAGTGAAAAGACAAGAGAATCGTGGAATCTACCAGCAATGATTAATAAATATCATTGCTCTCAAAAGATTTGAACTTAGGTCTTCCACATGACAGGCACTGTCTTTAACCACTACACCACGGCATTACATGTTTCAGTTCGACTCCATTGAGGATTGTGTTAAACTGACTTATGTTTCTTAATAAGTTTACCTCCACCACAAATAGCGTCTATGAACTGTATTGTTTCTGCCACTGGCCGTTTTAACAGCTTATTAGCCAGTAATAGGCTTACTAGTATCTAGGAATAATCATAAGAATTGAGCAATTACTAGCAAGACTGAAGATGACCTATTCCATGCCAGAAACAGTCGCAAAATAACCGTATACAGTTTCAGCCAGCAAAGTTTTTGTCTATACGGAATAATTCACAAGGTATACTTCGCTTCGCCTGTGAGGAGATACGAACTTGGGACATATAGTTCCCAAGTCTACTTCTCTAACAAGTATGGTATTTAACAAAGGGAACTCTGTCAGTCAGTCACTCAAAAAGAGACATTCGCTCTTCTTAGTCAGCTCTGCTTATGCGGTCTGGCAAAAATCAGGAAAAAAAACAACTTAAAGTAATTCATAAACCATACAATGGAAGGCTTACAATCTCTCCACTAACTACAATGGATGTTATATTTACCCATGAGAACAATCATGTTGACCAAATCAGATATAGATTAATCTACGGTGTCCATATAAAAGAGGATGTGATAAGTCAAACGTCAGAATATCATCAATCTTGAGTGACAGCCAATTATGCAGATCAGACCAGAAGCCTTTGGACACAGGGCATAAAAAGAAGGTGTTCCAGAGTCTCCTCATCT
The DNA here is from genome assembly GCF_011004845.1 of Esox lucius. NCBI lineage: Eukaryota > Metazoa > Chordata > Actinopteri > Esociformes > Esocidae > Esox > Esox lucius. The sequence continues at coordinate 6,911,900 of NC_047581.1, read as the reverse complement.
GCCTCACAAAATACACAGGAATTTATTTCAAATTTGAAGTTTTTCTAAGAAAGTCAGCAACCGGGTACATTTTATAAATTACTTTTAAGTGAGTCTCTTTGACTTTAGGGGAAATGGGCCATTTAATGAATTTGAAATGTTGTTAATCTATGAACAAAGTACCCATATTTGGAACTTGCACACACATTGCTCTGTTATAATCAAAAAAAACTTTAGATTTCAAAACATCCCCAATAGATTTGTTATTACATTTACGGTCACATAGATTACAACCATTAATGACTACATTTGGTAAAGTTGGTAAAGGTCTTATTCTCTCATGCAACAATGTGTTTTGAGTTAGCTGTAATAATGGTAATGGTACTGCTTTACAATTATTATATTCTCTATGACTGCATTTTAGATAAAATTTGTACAAGAAAGCTATATGGTCCAAAAACTTCCCATTGTCATCATTCACAAACAAAATGCCCTTCTCGAACTCCCTCATTTAAACATTATAAGAAGAGATATATAGGGAGTGACATGGATATATTACTTTGGAAATGCCTTCTGTTTTAGAAGAAGTGACTCTACTAAAGATAGTTAGGTTTCTGGTTAGCAAGCGACTAAGTGATTTTCCGCAAATTGACACATTTGGAATAATCCTGATGCTTTAGAAAATAACGTAACGGTATTAAGGGCGTCTACCATAGATTAATTCATTAAAAAGATTGCTGTGACACATTTTTTATTCCTTTTCAAGGATTGGAATGCCATGCAAAGCGGGGTTGTTATTTACCAGCATGATAGTGATTGGGTGGCTAAAATAAATAACTTAGGAGAAATTGGGCACCCTTGTCTAATACACCACATTACCTCAAATCTAGGAGTTATACCAGGATTCAGGGACGCAGAACTATAAATATCACTACAAAACATCTTAATTATTTTACAAAAGTTGCTTCCAAAACCTTACAAATTCTAACACTTCAAACAGAAAGGCGTGTTCAACGGTAGAATGTCTTATAAAAATAAATAAACAAAACAAAAGCATCAGTATCAATAAGGTCTCGATAGTCATGTGATTATGTATATTTCTACTCCTTATGAAAGGCGCCAGCAGTTTATAATCAGTGCATAACAAAGTGATTGGTCTCCAGTTATACAACAAAAGATTATCTTTGTTAGGTTTGGGGATTAGAGTGATGATAATATGTTTCATAGTGGGAGAAAGATTTCCATTTGAGATACAGTCTAAAAAGGCATTGCAGTGCAAGTCCCCGATATCATTCCAGAAGAAAGAGAGAAATTCAGCGGTTATCCCATCTTTACCAGGTGACTTTCCAGTAGACATCTGATGATCTGCTATGTTTTAGTCCACAATTCTTAGCTCCTCTTCCATAAGTTCCTTAAGTTTAAAATTAAACATCCATTGTCTTTTTGAAACCCTGGATCCTGTCTAAGAAAATACAGCAATCTTCCTTAGAAAAAAATTATTTATATTAACTTCCATAAAAAGCTTTGATTGTTGCGTTTATTTCGTCTTGATTTTCAACAATAATGTCATTGAAATTTAGCGTCCAAATTCTATTCTTTGTCTGTCTTTGTTTTTCCAAACTAAAGAAATACAAATAGATTTTTCCCCCTTCTTTTAATCCAACAAATAAATGCTCCCTTGGCTTTTTCTAGATATATATTGTCAAGTTGGGACTAGAGGTTGTTCAATTCAGTTTGCTCTTCCATTGTCCAAAAGGGCATTGTTAAATATCCATATGGGATTTTTGTTAGTCTCATTCCCACCCCGAGAAAGGGTCAGAGATATTACACAATGATCAGTCAGGGGTGATGCTGATATTTCGCATCTATTTACTTCATTAACCAAATCTAATCTAATCTTGAGCGCTGGCCATTATTAGATACATTAAACCAAGTAAATTGTTTTCTAGTTGGGTTATTCATTCTCCAATAATCAATCAGATTGGCCTTTGTGGTCAGTTCAACTGTTTTGTCAATTGTATGGCACTGTCTCCTTGATGGCATGCGGTCTAACCAAAGATCAGGTACCAAGTTAAAATCCCCCCAATTATTACTTTATCTGTTGAATATAGCAATTTCCATTCCTCTAAGCACTTTGTTTTTTTGTTCTGTACTTTTCTGTTGTTACCATACACACATAATAAAATGTGGTTTATCCCATTCATTTCTGCTGCGACCATTAGCTAGTAACCATTGGAATCACTTTTGTAGTCAACAACTCTCCCAGGGAATCTATTTAATAAAACCTTAACCCCAGCCGAATTTAATGTTCCATGGCTGAAAAAGATAGTCTCCTCTTTGCAACTTTAAAAATGTTGTGTCTGCCTCGGCTGAATACGTTTCTTGCAAAAACACACAATTAGCCCTTTGATCCTTACAGAAAAAGAAAAATAGCCTTACGCTTTACATTATCTTTCAACCCCCTAGTATTTAAAGATATATAGGACAACATTCATATAATAAGTAGATAACCTTTAACCAAAGCACCAAAAGAGTGCGGAATGAGTACAATGCGCAGGAATGAGTAACTTACTTAACCTAGTGTTTGGTGCAAATAACCCTCAAAACACCATAGAGGGAAAAACTGAAACAAAACCACAATTAGACAGCCATTGCAGCAGGTCTATTTTAATATGATATCCAGAAGGGCCTATTATTTTGTTATTTTTGTTGTTGAATTTTCCTTATTACACAACTATAGATCTACTGTTAGTAGACTACCATGTCAATAAACATCTAGAAATGACCAGTTATGAAAAAACAGCAAGCTGTAAGAAGGGGGGAAAAAACTAAATCTATAAATATGAATCTTGGTGGTGACAGCTAATCAAAGCAAACATTCAGTCTCTGCCAAACGTGGGAGCAAAAAAAAAATATTGGCTGTATCAACGCAGCCTATCATTATCCATATGCTCCAATCGTAACATTGGGTTATTTAACCTAGAACATTCAATATAGTCATTAACAGTGCTGACAGTGCTGACAGTGCTGACAATACTTACATATGGGAGCTTATATGCCAACCGAACAGTAGAAAAATAAACTGTCCCAGTCAAAGGTGAATGTATGCTGGACATCTGACAGTTATACAAATGTTAGAAAAATAAGTGTTCACTCAGGGTCCACTCTTCGGTAATCGATCAGAGCGTAACCCTCCTTTAAGAATGTTATTTTTACCTCTCTTTCTGGCTTCTTGAACCAATGGCCATAGCCTTGTACGTGCCTCCTGTTCTTTTGAGAACTCTTCGTTGAAGCGAATGTGCATGTCTTTACACACTCTCGCATCCGTCGACTTCTTCCAAACCTCATCCCGCACCGTTCTCATTCCAAACTGAATGATGATCGCTCTCTGTGTGTTATTTGAGGTAGGGGTGTCACCTTTTCTTCCCAGCGAGTGAAGTGTCTATTGTGTCTTGCAGCCCCTCCACAGACATTGGGACAACTCTTATAAGTATTTCTCGTGTCCTCTTCCATCCTTTTTGGGGAGACCAATCATCCTCAGATTCCACCTTCTTTTATACCGGGTTTGCTCTGCACAAGCTTTTCTCTCTGAATGTCCCCGATTTTTCCTTGTAGCATGCAGATTTCCTCTCTGTTTTTTTTCCGTTGCGGTTTGTGGAATCTGAGCATTAATAATTACAATACATTTAATTGGAAGTGAATGTGCCTAGATAATAAGAACAACAGAAACATCTCTGTTTAGATTATCTCTCTGTAGGTTGCGCTCTGATAACCACAGAAATGTTTACATTGACCATTTGGCATGGGGGTTACTATCTTGGAAACCTGATCTTTGCTAGGTAAACACGTCCTTCAATGTATATTACAGTTAACCAACATTACAGTGAGAAGAGATTGAGCTAGATGAGACTGAGGTTGTGTAAGGAAGACCGGCTCTGTAACCTCATGAACAAGACTATCTAATGCTGCAATAAATAATTGAATTACTCTCTCCCTTGACAACCGGGTATGCGATAATTATTTCAAACACTATACGAAATGGCTGATTACTAACAGGTTGTATTTTCTTTAATGTGTCTATTGAAACTTTTCAAAAGTTCGATAGACGCATTAAAGTCAGACCGGTTTCATGGAGGCCAGAGTATCTGCAAGTTTTCACTCTCACCTTGTACTTAATTGATTAATTATGTCACTAATTGGTTAGTTTCTACACTCACCTGGTTGTTTAGGCCTGAACTGGGAACCAATTGATAGGAAAAAACAAAAACCTGCAGACACTCTGCACTCCATGGAACCGGTTTGACACTCCTGGTCTATGGGTTAGGGCAGGGGAGTAAAACTGGTTCCACAGTGGTGTGATTCAGGAGAGGTGGCTCTATTTATCCGGCCACACACCAAACAAGTTCCGAAAGGCTCTACATGCTATCCCAGGCCAATCGAAGCCCTGCAGTGCTATGGTTTCATTCCGTCTAGGGGGGATTCGGATTTAGTGGCGTTCAGTCATAATCCCACCGATGATAGCTTCGCCCCATTGGCTTCTCAGCCAAGCACATACTGAGCAGGATTACTATTGCAACAGCACATCATCAGTAGGGTAAAACTAACCTGTCTCACGACTCTCTCAGCTTTGCCAGAATATCTAGTGAGAGGTGGTGGAACTGGACCCCGCTCTTCTATCAAGACTGATAAGCAACTGGATTTGTCTATCCAGTCTTTTTACTTTACAGGGTGAGTACTGATGTACCTTATAAACAGAGCAAACATAGCTTGAGGTTGTTTTTCACATTTAGAATTTTACTGGCACCCTGAAAAGTGTATTTCTACGCTATCTTGCTTGCTTCTCCATTGAAAACTTTTCCTGTATGTAACCAGAGCTCCCAAACTCCACCACCCATCACTGAATGTGGACATTTATTTATCAACCGCTGTCTAACGGTCTCTGAGGTCTAAATAAAACAAAACATAAATCATTCAAAATACTCAAGTCCTTGTATGTGAAATAATTCACATTTGCAATTTATTTGTCATTGAAAAAACATTAACATTGACATTTACAGATTGATTAATGATTTTATAGAGATATGGGAGATTGAATCTAATTTGAATAATTATGCAATTTAACCATGCATTCTAAATTAATGACTATTTCAAAAACACAAATACGTTTATTGATAGGATATTCTAAATATGTATAATCTGCATTTCAAAATTATACTTGTGTGGTTATTGTATCTGGGGATGTGTCTGGGGATGTATCTGAGGATGTATCTGAGGATATATCTGGAGATGTATCTGAGGATATGTCTGGGGATGTATCTGAGGATGTATCTGAGGATGTATCTGAGGATGTATCTGGAGATGTATCTGAGGATATATCTGGGGATGTATCTGAGGATTTGTCTGAGGATGTGTCTGAGGATGTGTCTGGGGATGTGTCTGGGGATGTATCTGGGGATGTATCTGAGGATGTGTCTGAGGATGTATCTGAAGATGTATCTGGGGATGTATCTGAGGATGTATCTGAGGATATATCTGGGGATGAATCTGAGGATGTATCTGAGGATATATCTGGGGATGTATCTGGGGATGTATCTGAGGATTTGTCTGAGGATGTGTCTGAGGATGTGTCTGAGGATGTGTCTGGGGATGTGTCTGGGGATGTATCTGAGGATGTATCTGAGGATGTGTCTGAGGATGTGTCTGAGGATTTATCTGAGGATGTATCTGAGGATTTGTCTGGGGATGTGTCTGAGGATGTATCTGAGGATGTATCTGGGGATGTATCTGAGGATGTATCTGAGGATATATCTGGGGATGAATCTGAGGATGTATCTGGGGATGTGTCTGAGGATGTGTCTGAGGATGTGTCTGAGGATGTGTCTGGGGATGTGTCTGGGGATGTATCTGGGGATGTATCTGGGGATGTATCTAAGGATGTATCTGAGGATGTATCTGAAGATGTATCAGAGGATGTTTTAGAGGATGTATCTGAGGATGTATCTCAGGATGAAAAGGTATGCATTATAATGTATTTGTAGTGAATGAATATGTATGCATGTAAGTGATATATAACGGTTACAAATCTTGATGCACACAACACAACAATTTGGTTGGATGGGGTGAATATGGGTTGTAGGTTGTGGAATGTATCATCTGATCACCATTGTCAAGGCTGCATTTATGTTGTTTTCATCAGCTTGTTTGATAAAAGCACAAGTAGAAAATTATGTGAGAGGAAAACTGATAGAGCAATTCATTTTACATAAGGGTAGCAGATACTTTTTTCTGCTTTAATTAAATCTACAGACCAAAGATTTTATTCTGCTGCTGTTTGGGTTTTGAATTGTGGATTTGTTTTCCAGGAACAGACTGAAGTTCAATTCATCTCTGAAATAAAGCAAGTTAGAGATGGAACCAGAAACGTATGCTAATGAGATAACTAAAACCAGCAATTTTTGTGAAAGTTAGCTTGAAAAAAGAAAATCCTGTCATATGAACTCTTGTCTCTTTTTTAAAGTGTGATTTGCCATGCCCAATTTGCCTTGTCAAGTTTCCTGTGACAGAACATCCATTGCATGCAAGCCAATGTGGAGAAAGGAAAAAGCTAATTCTTCATTGGTTTAAATCAGAGTTAATTTGCATATGACAGAATTTGCACACTATGGGTTCCCTAAAAAGTTTTTATAAATGTATAATATTTTCAACCTACAGCTCAAAGCTATCCACAAAGATCAGCTCATTTGGCAACCCCAGTTGCAACTCTATTCTCGCGACGGCAAAGCATTTTATGAAGACATTTTATGGTAATATTCTGTTTTTAATTTCTGGCAACAATACATAATCACCTTTGTCATATATGAATGTGAAACATCTCACCCTCATGTGCCTGCCACAGTGAAGATGATGTGCTGCAGCTGCTTGCTGATCAAGTAGACGGACAAAATTAATTCCACATGTGTTACACGTGCCAACCTTCTAGAAAGGGGGCTCACACAGTGGCAGAGACAAAATAAGGCTTCCCCGTTCAGCAAACTAAAGGTTACTTTTATTTTTGAGCATGGGACTTGTGCTTTGATATACACCGATCAGCCTAATATTGTGTAGGTCCCCACTTTTGCCACCAAAACAGCCCTGACCGGTCAAGGCATGGCCCCACTAGACCTCTGAGGGTGTGCTGTGGTATCTGGCACCAAGACATTAGCAGCAGATCCTTGCTGTAAGTTGCGAGGTGGTACTTCCATGGATCGGACTTGTTTGTCCAGCATGTCCCACAGATGCTTGATTGGATTGAGATCTGGGGAATTTGGAGGACAAGTCAGTACCTTGAACTCCTTGTTGTGTTCCTCAAAGCATTCCTGAACTATTTTTGCTTTGTGGCAGGGCGCATTATCCATACCGTTGCCATGAAAGGGTGCACATGGTCTGCAACAATGCTCAGGTAAGTGGTCCCAGGAGAATATTGCCCAAACCATCACACTGCTGGTTTGCCTTCTTCCCATAGTGCATTCTGGTACCATGTGTTCTCCAGGTAAGCAATGCACACGCACCCGGCCATCCATATGATGTAAAAGAAAACGTAATTCATCAAACCAGGCCACCTTCCATTGCGCCGTGGTCCAGTTCTGATTCTCACATGCCCATTGTAGGCGCTTTTGGCAGTGTTACAGGGGTCAGCATGGACACCCTGACTGGTCTGCGGCCTCAAATGTATGATGTAGGTACATAGCAAAATAAGAAATTAGTAGGAATATGTATTACTGTTCATTGTGAACACTTTTACCAGAGATGAAGCTTCCCCTGCCACAACCACGAAAATGACTGTCTACATTCTCGACGCCTTGGTCACCTCTCACCCTAAATGTAGACAGAAACACAGAGACACACTACTGTTTCCTTCCTTAGAACAAACTTTTCATTATAATTACATGTTACTAATGTGGTGTTAAAAGGTTGGGTCAACGCATATCTGTATTAACAAACATGGCCTTATGCAGATTTGGTATGGGTCTAATTCTACACAAATACACTTCTGTTCTAACTGAGGGACCAATGCCCTTACCTTAATGGAAACCCATGCTTCTCTACAGACTCCAGAAAAAAGAGCAGTTGATGCTTTGTTGTTGGTTGCTGCATTGAGGTACATGACCTATAGGATATAAATTATTAAAGTCATTGTATAGTTTAAGGAATGATCTGAATCTCTGAACAAAAAGGATATACAACAGCTGGGGTGCTGGACAAACATGAGCAAGTACCAATATCTTGGTAGGTCAATTAGTTACCTTTCTTGAGAAGTCATCGATTCCACCAAATATTACATGGCCATCTGTTGAAACAAACTGCCTTTATGTTGCAAATTTGTTTGCTTGGACTGGGAGGGAAATGCTTAAGTGCCCTCTGTAACAGAAAGAGGTTCTGGGGGATGGGATGATTCAACTGCTGGAGGGTCGCCCGACCCTGCGGTGCATAATATATTTTCAGTGACGGCCGCTTTCGCGGCAGGGATAAACCCTCTAGGGTGCTCTGCTCCACTCATATAACCGGAGTCCTTCACACAAACAGGAATGGGGACATCCTTCCTAATCCATGCCCCAGTGGAATCTTTGACCCTTCTTGAAGCACAGTCATTATTGAATGCCTTGTGTAGTGTGGTGAGCATCGTTACTTCTCTAGTGTCCTTCCATTTGACGAAAAGCAACTTGTCGTCCCGGATCCAACGTATGGTCCCCCTCTTCGCTGTCTTCGGCATGTCGTTTACCTTGGTCTTGGGGAAACCGATTGTGTTATTTTTTCTTTCAATAGATCTACAAAAAGCATGGGACTTGTGTAAAAATTGTCAACAAAGAGATTGTACCCAGTTCCAAGCAATTTGAAGTCCATCAGCTGCATGACAGTGTCATAACCATAGACTATAAAAATAATGGACGACGCCCTTTCGCTCTTTTCCATTGGTGAAAAATGAAGCCACCAGTGTCCTGATACGGCGCTGACATCTTGGACTTGCGTCTGCGCAGATAGCGATCTTGGGACCAGTTCTGCGCAGTAGTTATGCGCAGTAGCGAGAAGGAAGTAAAGCCGTAAAGCCGCGAAATCAACGGCCCCACCCCTGTGCCCCGCCCTCACTCTCCCTCGCAGAATGCGCATACCGTAATCAATCGCAAGTCCAAGTACAGTACAACATTTGCTTGTTAAACCTAGACGATATGTTATAGCCTAACTTACATCATGTTTAACCTTAATTTAGAATAGGCCTAATACAAAAATAATTGGTAACTTCTAGCTAACGATCACCTGCTAGCTATTAACATGGCTATTAACGAGGCTTGTTGTCTTTTAGCTAACGTTAGCTAGCCCATTACATTTATTTACTAATTAAATAGCTTATAAATTTAACTTACCGAAAAAAATTCAAAGATCGATTGGAAATGCCAGAACGGTTAGCACAATGTACTGCAGAACAACCCATTATGTCCGTGTGAAATTATATCAATTATAGAAATTTAGAGATTAAATGTAAAATTCCAATCTCCTCAGTCCTCCGAAGATTCAGTGGCTCCTCGGCTCAGATAGCTGTCAATCACAGCTGTCAATCACAGCTGTGAATCACGACGTCACACCACCGTTTTTAGAGCATTAAATAACTAACTAAAAACAAACTTATTTTAAAAACAAACATTAGCGTGATACAAACTACAGTAAATGACAGAAACCAGCTTCGGAAAAAATATATTTGAAGGGTAATTTAATTGTTTAGTTGGTCTCGCGTCCCATTGAATAACATGGGGAGGGTGGGGTTTATGACCTATACTGGGACCACTCACCAGGGGGCGATCGAGACGTTTTGGCTTCACTTTTCAGGGCTTGTGCGGCACGCTTGGTCATAACTTAGGCCCTTCCCAGAAGGTGTGATTGTCTTGCCTTCATACACAAAAAAGTTCCATGTGTAAGCAGTGGCTGAATCGGCTAACACAAAAAGCTTGTAGCCCCATTTCGTCGGTTTATTTTTCATATATTGTTTAATGCCAATTCGAGCCTTTGAGGCAACCATTCGCTCATCAATGGAAATATTTTGAGCAGGCTGGAAATAAATCTTGCATGCCTCCACAATGTCAAGATAGATGGGTTTGATTCTCGCCAGACGATCATACCCTGGAGTCCCCTTCTTCTGATCATTCTCTTGATCCAGTTGCGGGTCACTCATGTGAAGAGTACGGTTGATGGCCAGAAATCGGTTCAAGCAGGAAACTCAAAATGAAAGAGTGGGGACTGTCGTGGAAATCACTAATGGGAAAGGCACAGAGACTGTAGATTATTTTCATAAGTAAAGCTTTATTCAAAATTTGTAAACCTGGAGCAGTTAACAAGCAGAGTCAGTTCAAGAGATCTCTGTTGAAGGTTAAGCTGAGGTCTATATACATTTAGTACAGCCCACTGTGTCCCCCTCCTTTGCATGGTTAGTTTACATGTCTTTGGCTTAGAAAGATAAGATTTTTACAGCCCTTAAGAAGTTTAGCCAAAACTATAGCTATCTGTTGTAGGCACATCCTGTACAAGTGAGCAGAGCCAAAAAACACAATGGCCTTACTAAATGACTGGATTATACTTAGAATAAGCGATATGATTTCATTGCACTATGGAATAAGAAAATTGCTAACACAGGACTTGCTACAGTAGTACACTAATTTGGAAACCTTGATCAGTCCCACGTAAATCACTATGGCAACATACACTCACCTAAAGGATTATTAGGAACACCATACTAATACTGTGTTTGACCCCCTTTCGCCTTCAGAACTGCCTTAATTCTACATGGCATTGATTCAACAAGGTGCTGAAAGCATTCTTTAAAAATGTTGGCCCATATTGATAGGATAGCATCTTGCAGTTGATGGAGATTTGTAGGATGCACATCCAGGGCACGAAGCTCCCGTTCCACCACATCCCAAAGATGCTCTATTGGGTTGAGATCTGGTGACTGTGGGGGCCATTTCAGTACAGTGAACTCATTGTCATGTTCAAGAAACCCTAGAAATGGTTGTGCGTGAAAATCCCAGTAACTGAGCAGATTGTGAAATACTCAGACCGGCCCGTCTGGCACCAACAACCATGCCACGCTCAAAATGGCTTAAATCACCTTTCTTTCCCATTCTGACATTCAGTTTGGAGTTCAGGAGATTGTCTTGACCAGGACCACACCCTTAAATGAATTGAATCAACTGCCATGTGATTGGTTGATTAGATAATTGCATTAATGAGAAATTGAACAGGTGTTCCTAATAATCCTTTAGGTGAGTGTAGTTCAGCATTTCACCCATGGTGACATGTTTCCAGTGCATCTTCCTTCCCTCTTGCTGCCTTTTGTCACCATACTTGTTTGTGTAGAAGCAGAGGCGTTGCTAGGATCACAATACATTCAAGGCTTAGCCCCACCCCCCTGGCCCCCCAGGACAGAAAGATAAGGATTTTGAATGTACATGAGGAAAATGTCAATGTACATGCTAGTGACCTACATGTCTACACTGTCATAATGTGCTATCGGAATTATAGATGAATAGATCAAGGGATATTTATGCCTGATTGCGACTGTTTCTGGTGGATTTTCGAAGTATGCATATGTGCATGCGTTTTGGGTCAGGATAGATAACCACATTTGCTGGCTACAACATACAGTAGTTACATTATAGGAAGCCTTAACTGTATATGTCAATCACAAATTAAAGAAAAAAGTATGTTGTTTTGCCATGAAAGAAAAAAATAAGTTCTTATTCCATGAAATGAAATAGCTTTGGCAGACTCGCTAGCAATTGCTCAATTCTTATGATTATTCCAGTAAGTTAGTAGATAGTGGTAAAGCTTATTACTGGCTAATACGCTGTTAAAACGGCCAGTGGCAAACACCATACAGTGCATAGATGCTATTTGTGGTGGAGGTAAACTTAGTAAGAAACGTCAGTCAGTTTAACTGTATCAATGTCATTCATGAATGGCTAATTAACTGTTAAAAGGTCCAGTGGCAAGAGAGGGTTCAGGCGTTCAGGATAGACACATGAGTCTATACTGACACCTGTCAAATGTACAGCTCTCTGGTGTTGTGGTTAATAACACAGCCCTTTGTGTTAATGATCTGGGTTTGAATCCCGAGGGGGCAACATTTTCTATTGGGGGACGACTGAACTAGGCTTGCCTGGTTTCTTGTTTTATTATTATATTTTTTGGTCAATTTGAGATCCGGGGCTATAGTCCCAGATGCCCAGGCCTAACGACGCTACTGTAGTGAAGAAAAGCTGGAACAGTTGTAGTGGCCTGTATGTTGCATCCTTAACCAACTGTGGGCTATTGTGTCATTTTGGTCTAAAGCAGAGGGGTTCTGGTTTCCCATCCTCCTCAAGGACGGAGGATTGGAAGATTATTCGCTCGCACACACTACTGAAACGCTCTAATATACACTACTGAAAAGCTCTCATACATACAAGTGAAACGCTCTCACACATACAAGTGAAACGCTCTTATATATGTAGCACTGAGGATGTAAAAAGGGACAAATAACATTGCACCTCCCTTTACATTTCGAATGTGAAAAAGTTATTGTTAGTTACTTGCATTACTTGATTACACTGCGTTCAATTTGGTAAAACTGTGAGTCGTCAGCAGGGGGCACCCGAGAGTTACACTGCGCATCAGTAGCTGACTAGTAGAGTAAAAGTAGTATTCAGTACGAGATGAATCGCTGTGAACGTGCAGAGAAAATGCTCTTTGTTTGACCTGTATTTTCTATCTGTTTTCTACAGGTAAGCTGATATTAATCTTTATACTAGTAATGCCTAACAGTATTACATTTTTATAGAGCCGTATTTCGTGTCTGAGACGTTGAGAAAAGTTGAATGTTAACTGTGATTAAGAGTGGCGTGCGTGAAATGGCTGACGAGAGTGTTAATAACTTAAGCAAAACTGAGGAATAAAGGCCTAAAAAGATATATACTGGAGATGTGAGTGTGAAACGAGGGATAATTAACCAAATAGATGTGCACAAACATTGATTAAGTCGTGTGTAGTGACGAGGCTGGGCCGTTTGAGTTCAGTGGGCGCATGTGCCTGTTACCCTCATTTAGCATTACATTGTCAGCCATTACATGTAAAAGCGCATTCAGTACTGTTAATAAGAACTCCAGTTAGATTCAGTGGTAAAATGCTTTTATCAATCATTTTGTGATGGTTATATATTTAGAGCATGCATTTCTTGAGAACTGAGAATAATATTAAGAGTAATGTGTCTAGTGTTATGTACCCTGCTTAGACTTTTGCACTATCAGACATGTGATTGTCTATGATAATCTGGTAAGGTATCATACAATAGTAGAGTAAAAGTAGTATTCAGTACGAGATGAATCGCGGTGAACGTGCAGAGAAAGTGCTCTTTGTTTGACCTGTATTTTCTATCTGTTTTCTACAGAAATAAATGTGTTGCCCAAGGAAGTGACATCGCTTCATTCTTAAAAGTGTAACATATACACTACTGAAAAGCTGTCATACATACAAGTGAAACGCTCTTATATACACTACTGAAAAGCTGTCATACATACAAGTGAAACGCTCTTATATACACTACTGAAAAGCTGTCATACATACAAGTGAAACGCTCTTATATACACTACTGAAAAGCTCTCATACATACAAGTGAAACGCTCTTATATACACTACTGAAAAGCTGTCATACATACAAGTGAAACGCTCTTATATACACTACTGAAAAGCTCTCATACATACAAGTGAAACGCTCTTATATACACTACTGAAAAGCTCTCATACATACAAGTGAAACGCTCTTATATACACTACTGAAAAGCTCTCATACATACAAGTGAAACGCTCTTATATACACTACTGAAAAGCTCTCCTACATACAAGTGAAACGCTCTTATATACACTACTGAAAAGCTCTCATACATACAAGTGAAACGCTCTTATATACACTACTGAACAGCTGCCCGACTGTTGTCGCATTTGACAAGGTTCTGATGGTCTCCGCTGACGCCAGCACAGTGTGAAGTAACGCTGCTGCCTCGGTTAGGCTGCTTGCAGGCTGTTGGACAGACATTAGTGTTGTGAACAACATGACTGACGATCAACATGTGAATCGCGCTGTGAATTGTGCATTTTTGTTGAATGGAAGCCCTTCTGGTTTTACTGAAACACCTCTCACACACTATAGTGAAATCCTTTCACACATTATAGTTAAATATTATATATATATATACACATACAGTACATCCCCCGTATCCATGAGGGATCGGTTCTGCCAACCCTCACGGATGAGTGACACACCCTTAAAAATCCCTCCCTAACACCCAGTTACCCAACATGCCCCATTACCCCAGTTACCCTACCTAACATGCCCCATTACCCCAGTTACCCTACACAACATGCCCCATTACCCCAGTTACCCTACACAACATGCCCCATTACCCCAGTTACCCTACAAAACATGCCCCATTACCCCAGTTACCCTACACAACATGCCCCATACCCCAGTTACCCTACACAACATGCCCCATTACCCCAGTTACCCTACACAACATGCCCCATTACCCCAGTTACCCTACCCAACATGCCCCATTACCCCAGTTACCCTGCACAACATGCCCCATTACCCCAGTTACCCTACACAACATGCCCCTTACCCCAGTTACCCTATACAACATGCCCCATTACCCCAGTTACCCTACACAACATGCCCCATTACCCCAGTTACCCTACAAAACATGCCCCATTACCCCAGTTACCCTACACAACATGCCCCATTACCCCAGTTACCCTACACAACATGCCCCTTACCCCAGTTACCCTACACAACATGCCCCATTACCCCAGTTACCCTACACAACATGCCCCATTACCCCAGTTACCATACCTAACATGCTCCATTACCCCAGTTACCCTACACAACATGCCCCATTAGCCCAGTTACCCTACACAACATGCCCCATTACCCCAGTTACCCTACACAACATGCCCCATTACCCCAGTTACCCTACACAACATGCCCCATTACCCCAGTTACCCTACACAACATGCCCCATTACCCCAGTTACCCTACACAACATGCCCCATTACCCCAGTTACCCTACACAACACGCCCCATTACCCCAGTTACCCTGCACCATATGCCCCATTACCCCAGTTACCCTACACAACATGCCCCATTACCCTTTCCATGGTCTTGTTGCAGGATAATATTGTAAAAACATTGTGATTGGCAACTGAGATCGCTGTTTCTTTATCAATCAATCAATCAAATGTATTTATAAAGCCCTTTTTACAACAGCAGTTATCACAAAGTGCTTTACAGAGACACCCGGCCTTAAACCCCAAGGAGCAAACAACAGTAGTGTTGAATTTCAGTGGCTAGGAAAAACTCCCTAAGAAGGTCGAATTTTAGGAAGAAACCTGGAGAGGACCCAGGCTCAGAGGGGTGACCAGTCCTCTTTTGGCTATGCCGGGTGAGATATTAAGAGTCCAATTGGAATAATAAATACATTTGATTTAGATTTTAGACTAGGTGAGAAGCATGACCAGGTGGACAAGGACAGGGACAGCAACGGGCCCCCCAAACCAGGTAATCCGCAAGTGTGGACCAGGACCTCATCTCTTCCTAAAATTTAAAACTGGAGGAGACTGAAAACATTTTAGTAGTGCATTCCTCATACCCCCCAGCATAATAATATAGCAGCGTAACACCTTGGAACTGAGACGGGGGGGTCCGGTGACACTGTGGCCCTACCCGGGGGAGGCCCCGGACAGGGCCCAACAGGCAGGAAATCAATCCACCCACATTGCCAGGCATCAACCAAAGGGACACCCACTAACCGCAACCCCCCTGAATGAGGGCCGAGTATTGCCAGCAGCGTACAGCCCAATTGCACAAGTGCGCAACAGAGAGTCAACAACAAGCCAGTGACTCTTCCCCCGAAAGGCATTGGAGGGAGGGCATCCCAGTGGCGACGAGAGCCCACCTGGCAAGACAGCAAGGGTGGACAGTATCAAGCCTACTGGTCACCTTCACGTCCCCGGGCCAGGCTACACCTAATTATAAACCGTGCTGTAGAGATTAGTTTTTAGTAGACACATGAAAGTTTGCCCTGAGTTTGCATTTCTAACCTTAATTGGCAGATCATTCCACAGGAGTGGAGCTCTATGAGAAAAGGCCCTGCCGCCAGCTGTTTGTTTAGAAATTCTAGGTACAATTAAAAGGCCTGCATCTTGCAATCTAAGGTTACGTGTAGGTATGTATGGCTGGATCATTTCAGCAAGGTAAGTAGGAGCAAGTCAATGTATTGATTTATAGGTTAAGAGTAAAACCTTAAAATCTGCCCTAACCCTAACAGGCAGCCAGTGTAAGGACACCAGGACAGGAGTAATGTGTTCAAATTTGTTTGTTCTAGTTAGGATTCAAGCAGCCGTGTGCAGCACTAATTGAAGTTTATTTATTAATTTGTCTGGATAACCAGAGAGAAGAGCATTGCAGTAATCTAGAAGTAACGAAAGCATGGATAAATTTTTCTGCATCAGTTTTTGATAGAAAGTTAGAATGTTTCGAAGATGAAAATAAGCAACTCTTGAGACATATTTTATATGTTCTTCAAATGAGAGGTCAGGGTCAAGGGTAACGCCAAGGTTTTTTACAGTTTTTTGGGATACGACCATGCAGCCGTCGAGGTTCACAGTGAGATCTGCTAACAACGCTCTTTGTTTTTTGGGTCCTAAAACGAGCATTTCAGAGAAGAAATTCTCTGTCATCCACTTCCTAATATCTGAAACGCATGCTTCCAAAGTAGCTAATTTAGGGTCTTCTCCATGCTTCATTGAAATATATAACTGTGTGTCATCAGCATAACAGTGAAAGTTAATATTGTGATTTCGGATTACATCGCTCAGAGGGAGCATATATAGTGAGAACAATAATGGGCCCAGAACCGAGCCTTGAGGAACACCAAAGCATACCTTTGACTTGTCAGAGCATATGCAATCCACACAAACAAACTGATATCTTTCAGATAAATAAGATTTAAACCAGGCTAGAACGTAGCCCAATATGGGTTTCCAGTCTCTCTAAGAGAAGGGAGTGATCAATAGTGTCAAAAGCAGCACTACGATCAAGAAGCAACAGGACGGATGCGGAACCTTTGTCTGAGGCCATTAGAAGGCCATTTGTTACGTTCACAAGCGCAGTCTCAGTAATATGATGGGATCTGAAACCGGACTGGAGTATTTCATAAATGTTATTTGTCTTTAGGAAGGCATTCAGTTGTTGGGAAACACATTTTTCTAAGATTTTTGAGAGGAACGGGAGGTTTGATATTGGCCTATAATTGTTTAATATGTGGGGATCCAGATTAGATTTTTTTAGAAGAGGCTTAATTTCCGCTATTTTTAGTGAGTTTGGTATGCATCCGGAGGAAAGGGAGCAATTTATTATGTTCAGCATTGGCTGACCTAGCACAGGAAATAGCTCCTTAAGTAATTTTGTTGGAATCGGGTCTAGCTGAGAGTTTGTGGGTATAGAACTGATTACAAATTTTGTAAATGTGTCGAGCGATTGACACCAAGTGTCCCCATTGACACCTGGTCAGGGAGGTTCAGGAAATTTTTTGGACAACTGAGCTTTTGAGGACCATTTTCTAATGGTGACGATCTTTTCATCAAAGTAGTTTATGTATTCATAACAACTAAAATGAAGACCCACTTCACTTGCTAAGCTTTGCTTTTTTGTTAACTTTGCAAATGTATCACAGAGAAATTTTGGATTGTTTTTGTTCGCCTCAATCAGGTTGGAGAAATATGCTGATCGAGCAGACATTGAGTGATTTTCGGTATTGTAGTGTACTGTCTATCCAGAATAGTCTAAATACTTCCAACTTGGTGGAGCGCCACTTTCGCTCCAATTTTCTGGAGGCTTGCTTAAGTGCTCTAGTATTGTCTGTGTACCAGGGAGCAAGTTTCTTGTTGCGTATTTCTTTGGTTTTAGTGGTGCAACTGTGTCTAATGTATTTCGCAGAATTGAATTTAGATCCTCGATTTGATCGTTTACAGATTTATTTACTCTGTCGTTAATGAGCGAACTTGTAAGAATATCAAGGAATTTATTTGTAGTCCGAGAATTTATAGTACAGCTTTTGAAACTCATTGTTTGGGGGGCAAGTGGATTTCTTGTTTTAACAGTAAATGTAATAAGACAGTGATCCGATAATCCAAGATTTTGGGGGTAAATTATTAGATCTACATTATCTATTTCTCGTGACAGGACTAAATCTAAGGTGTGATTTTGGCAATGTGTTGGACCTGAGACATGTTGGATGAAACCCATTGAGTCAATTATGGCTTCAAAGGCTTTTTGAAGAGGATCATTGGACTTTTCCATATGAATATTGAAATCGCCAAAAATTATGAATACTATCTGCCATGACTACAAGGTTAGACAAGAATTCTGGAAACTCATTGAGGAAAATTGTGTATGGCCTGGGGCACCCATAAATAGTAGCTATGTAGAACGATTTATCGGCCTGGTTAACTTTCATGAGTAAAACTTCAAAAGAATGAAACTCACTGATATGTTAGAGAGTAAATTTATATTTACTGTCATAAATATTAACAACACCCCCTCCTTTTCGGGACGCACGAGGGATATGATCACTAGTATAAACAGGAGGAGAGGCCTCATTTAAGGCAATTCATTCATTAGGCTTTAGCCACGTTTCACATAAACCAATAACATCTAGTTTATGATCAGAGATTAATTAATTTACTGCAACTGCCTTTGGAGCAAGGGATCTAACATTTAGGAGTCCCATTTTGAGATGCGAAGTGATACAATAATTTTTATTTTTTATTTGTGACCGAGGTGGAGGAAGGCTTTAATAAGGTTGTTTTTGTTAGCACTACCTTGTTTAACTTTTCTCAGCCTGGAACGAGTCACAGTGGCAATAGGTAAAGCTGTACTAACTACTCTGGCTATGCTATTGACAGACTCCACTATGCTAGCAGGCTGACTAACAGCCTGCAGCCTGACCTGCACCCTATCTCATGTTAATGCTATAGGAGTGAGACTCCTGTCAATGTTTCTAGATAAAAGAAGAGCACCACTCCAGCTAGGACGGAGTCCGTCGCTCCTCAGCACATCAGGCCTGGCCCTATTTCTGGGAGAGTCCCAAAAAGAAGGCCAGTTATCTACAAACTCTACCTCCTGCGACGGGCAGAACTCCGCTTTCAGCCAGCGATTGAGTTGCGCAAGTCTGCTGTAGAGCTCGTCACCACCCCTAGCTGGGAGGGGGCCAGAGACATTTACTCGATGCCGACACATCTTTCTAGCAAGTTTACACGCTGATGCTATGTTCTGCTTCGTAACCTCTGACTGTTTCATCCTAACGTCATTGGTGCCAACGTGAATAACAATATCTCTGTACTCTCTATACTTGCCAGTTTTAGACTTCGCTAGCACCAACCCCAGATTTGCGGCTACGTCGGTGGCTCTGCTCCCCGGTAAACAATGTACGATCGTCGGCTGATTCTTTAGTCTAATACTGCGTGTAATGGAATCGCTGATGAGTAAAGTTTTTAGTTTTTCAAGGCCACCAGTAGTTATTGCCCGGCTGCAGGAGCTGTGCCGTGGGGCTAACAAAACTATTGTTTCTACCTGGTGGCACTGACGCAGTTTTTTCTATTTCTACACTAGCATAATCCTTGCCTGACATTTGCGTCAGAAGCCGAGCCTCTAACACTGCTATCTTTAACTGAAGACGAACTTTCTCCTCCTGATTTTATGTTTTTTTATAGAAAGACTTCATGCAATTAACCGGATCGACGCTTGGATGGCTGAAATTAGCGCGTTTTTAGAATTTCTGACTTCTTGAAAAAAAATTCCAGATACTTGAGTTCGCGAATGTGGAACCACGGGTGTTTCGTTAAAATTTAGAAATATTCAAGGAGGCACTGGGTGCACGCAGACTAACTTAGACCATGAGGTTTTATTAACAACTTTCAGATACTTTACATCAGTGCTCACTCTTCAGCGGCAGCATACACACTGAACCTTCTAGAGCATAAACATTGCTAACAAATGCTATAGCCAATAAGAACAAACAATGCAATATTTCTGGCTCCACGCAAGATCTCACCCCGTGGGGTCAAAATGATCACAAGAACGGTGAGCAAAAATCCCAGAACCACACAGGGGGACCTAATGAATGACCTGCAGAGAGCTGGGACCAAAGTAACAAAGGCTACCATCAGTAACACACTACGCCGCCAGGGACTCAAATCCTGCAGTGCCAGATGTGTCCCCCTGCTTAAGCCAGTACATGTCCAGGCCTGTCTGAGGTTTGCTAGAGAGCATTTGGATGATCCAGAAGTGGATTGGGAGGATGTCATATGGTCAGATGAAACCAAAATATAACTTTTTGGTAAAAACTCAACTCGTCGTGTTTGGAGGAGAAAGAATGCTGAGTTGCATCCAAAGAACACTACTGTGAAGCATGGGGGTGGAAACATCATGCTTTGGGGCTGTTTTTCTGCAAAGAGACCAGGACGACTGATCCGTGTAAAGGAAAGAATGAATGGGGCCATGTATGATTTTGAGTGAAAACCTTAGCAAGGGCATTGAAGATGAAACGTGGCTGGGTCTTTCAGCATGACAATATCCCAAACACACCGCCCGGGCAACGAAGGAGTGGCTTCGTAAGAAGCATTTCAAGGTCCTGGAGTGGCCTAGCCAGTCACCAGATCTCAACCCCATAGAAAATCTCTGGAGGGAGTTGAAAGTCTGTGTTGCCCAGCGATAGCCCCAAAACATCACTGGAGGAGATCTGCATGGAGGAATGGGCCAAAATACCAGCAACAGTGTGAAAACCTTGTGAAGACTTACAGAAAACGTTTGACCTCTGTCATTGCCAACAAAGGGTATACAACAAAGTATTGAGATTAACTTTTGTTATTGACCAAATACTTATTTTCCACCATAATTTACCAATAAATTCATAAAGAATCCTACAATGTGATTTTCTGGATTTTTCTTCCTCATTTTGTCTCTCATAGTTGAAGTTTACCTATGATGAAAATAACAGGCCTCTCTCATATTTTTAAGTGGGAGAACTTGCACAATTGGTGGCTGACTAAATACTTTTTTGTCCCACTGTACATCTGAAACAGAAGGTGCTGCATTTTTTGCCCTTTATCTTTTGCGATAAAAACATTAAGGACAATTTCTGTATGATGTTTATTAGACCTATGTATTCTGAATTGGAAGGGCACTTTTTCATGAGCTGTATCTTGTATATTTATTATTAGCTAAGTGGTGTGTGTAATCACCTTTATGTAATTTGGTGGAAAAGATAAGATATTCCTTTATTTGTCCCACAATGGGAAAATTCCAATGTTACAGCAAAGTGGATAGAGAAAAAAAACGTAAAACAAACAGTAAGAGTAGGAAAATAATATATAAAAAATTAGAACAGTAAGAATCCACAAACCACAGGTAACACAAATAGTAGCAGCACCAGCAGTTGCACATGGGCAATAGATTGCACAGTGAATACGGAATGGTATTGCACAGTAATTATTGCACATTGTTATTATATATAAATATTATATATATTAATGTATTATTATTATTGATGCCAACAATTTTAACATAATAACATTTTTAACGGGATCATACCAAACAAATTTCTGTTTGCGTGTCCCTGTGTATTCAAAGTGTCCTCCTTTTTGATGTGAAGGAACTGGCCACCTTAGTGTCCCCGGAAATAAAACACAAAAAGAGGGCAGGACTTCAGAGAGTAACAGTGAAAAAATAAGAACAAACAAGAGAATAAAAGTAAAAAAAAAACAAAAAAACTCAAGGGTAACATAACAGGCAGCATGCAGCTTTTGCATACTCGCACTACAAATCATCTTAATGTATATAGAAGCGTTTCACTTGTATGTGTGAGAGTGTTTCACTTGTATGTATGAGAGCTTTTCAGTAGTGTATATAAGAGCGTTTCACTTGTATGTATGAGAGCGTTTTTGAGAGGTAATTCTGAATAATGTCCCTGACGGCCCCTCATACTGAAGTGTAAAACGCACACACACACACAATGGAATCAATCACACACTGGCAACCAAAGTGTGAAACACAAACTAAAAGCCATCGGTATTTAGTGGCCTAGCTCTTAAAGACCTCAACATTGGGGTAAAACGCCCCTTCCTATCGTATTTACCATATTTTCAAACTACCAAACTGTTACCCTTATGTTTACCGCATGTTGGTCATAGTGCGTACTGGAGGTTGGTGAAGCAGGGGGGCTTTGATGAGAATTGTTGCTTTGCTAAGCAGTTCTACCCAGCTGGAAGTCTGGTCATCCTACCAACAAGTCTTATTTTACACCAAACTAAGAATATAGGTGAAGAATAGGTGTCAAAATCATTCTAACAGTGTTATCCATACCAATGAAAGGAATTTAGTCTTGATAGCAGTATTTAAGTGAGTTGACAAAACCAATTTTAACTGTGATATTATTACATAAAACTTTTTGAATATTTGTGTTCATTTTCATGGAATTAACTTCTCAGTTGATTCAACATTTTCTTAATGAACTAATATAGTAGCAACTATGGAACGTGTTTTAAAGTGTTGTCATTGGGTGGTTTGGTAGAGAATTACGGGGCGTTTAACTCAAATCAAGTGGAATGGTTAACCAATTATGGGAATTGAGGCTGTAATGTGGCTTTAACGTCTCCATAGAGATACAATATACTGTTCTGTTTCTCCAAAATGCTACAGTAAAATTGCTCTTTTTGCGGTGGACACATAGAGGGGACATACCTTAACTCAAATCAACAAAATTGTACTGTATTGTACTGTATAATAATTTGTTTTATTTTGTGTATCTTATGACACACTTGCCTTATTAATACAAAACATTAGAACGGATGCATAGTTGAAAAATGCTAGTTGGAAAGGCAAGAATAACACGGCATACGAACCAGGCATTACAATTTCCGCTTGCACATTCAAAACCCAGTACTTTCTGTCCAGGGTGGGGAAAGGGGGTGGGCTATGCCCCGAATGTATTGTGATCCTAGTTAGTAAAACCATAGGGTTCCTCAATTTGTCCTCTAAATGGAATATTGTTTAAATAACTCTTTGCAGAGAATTCCATATGGCTTCTTCAAAAAAACAACCCTGTATATGGTTCTAACTAGAACACTATGTAAAGGGTTCTACCAATAACCATTTTATAATCTAAATTAACTTCTGCATTAACCAGATAGGCCTATCACCTAACTTATATAGATTTTTAGTCATGAAGAGGATGTCATGTCCTGCTCTTGAAATCTACTGACGGCACCCTAGTCATGAGAAACGTTGCGTTGGGGAAAGTAAATATCTGACATCACTTCAAGCATAATTATTATATATATATATATATATATATATATATATATATATATATATATATATATATATATACTCACCTAAAAGATTATTAGGAACACCTGTTCAATTTCTCATTAATGCAGTTGCTTCAATGCATTTAGTTTGTAATCCTGGTCAAGACAATCTCCTGAACTCCAAACTGAATGTCAGAATGGGAAAGAAAGGTGATTTAAGCAATTTTGAGCGTGGCATGGTTGTTGGTGCCAGACGGGCCGGTCTGAGTATTTCACAATCTGCTCAGTTACTGGGATTTTCACGCACAACCATTTCTAGGGTTTACAAAGAATGGTGTGAAAAGGGAAAAACATCCAGTATGCGGCAGTCCTGTGGGCGAAAATGCCTTGTTGATGCTAGAGGTCAGAGGAGAATGGGCCAACTGATTCAAGCTGATAGAAGAACAACTTTGACTGAAATAGCCACTCATTACAACCGTGGTATGCAGCAAAGCATTTGTGATGCCACAACACGCACAACCTTGAAGCGGATGGGCTACAACAGCAGAAGACCCCACCGGGTACCACTCATCTCCACTACAAATAGGAAAAAGAGGCTACAATTTGCACGATCTCACCAAAATTGGACAGTTGAAGACTGGAAGAGTGTTGCCTGGGACTGATGAGTCTCAATTTCAGTTGAGACATTCAGATGGTAGAGTCAGAATTTGGCGTAAACAGAATGAGAACATGGATCCATCATGCCTTGTTACCACTGTGCAGGCTGGTGTGGAATGGGAGCTTCGTGCCCTGGATGTGCATCCCACAAATCTCCATCAACTGCAAGATGCTATCCTATCAATATAGGCCAACATTTCTAAAGAATGCTTTCAGCACCTTGTTGAATCAATGCCAGGTAGAATTAAGGCAGTTCTGAAAGCGAAAGGGGGTCAAAAACAGTATTAGTATGGTGTTCCTAATAATCCTTTAGGTGAGTGTATGTATATAACTCTCTCTCTCTCTCTCTCTCTCTCTCATATTCATATATATATATATATATATATACACACATATGTGTATATATGTATATATATGTGTATATATATATGTGTGTATATATATATATATATATATATGTGTATATATATACATTTATAATGACATTTAATATACAAATAATGTTTAGAAGAAGGCTGGTGTTACAGAATGGTTTGTTATGTTTTGACGGACTTGCATATGTGTCATAACCAGTCGTAAGAAATGCAATATATGTCATAATATTTCATAATATGTGTCATTATAGTGTTGTGACCATGTTATGACAGGATATGACAGCCGACATGACACATTATGACATGGTTATGACAGAGTTATGACACTACTCTTCACTTTGTACACTTTGTAACATAGAATCAACCTTTTGGTGAAGAGTATATAAAGCCCCCCTTAGCCGAATAAATTGACAAATAGACGTGTGATTGTAAATGGTCATACTGAGAGGAAGTGGTTGTATTTTAACAAGATTAACATCTATAACACTCTAAATCTGTAGATTTGTGGTTTTTGTATGCTCTCAGGCAAGTGCTTCCTATTCCTGACAGTAGATAAAAATATGTCACAGTTGACTAACAGAGTCACATTACAAGTAAGTTTGAAAAAATGTTTGTCCCAGTGATATTGCAATTGGTGTTCTGGTATACCCCTCCATGAACTGCCACCTTAACGTGGTGGAGGGGTTTGAGTACCCGAGTGACCCTAGGAGCTATGTTGTCTGGGACTATATGCCCCTGGTAGGGTCTCCCAAGGCAAACAGGTCCTAGGCGACGGGTCAGACTAAGAGTGGTTCAAAACCCCCTTAATGAAGAGTAACATTATGAGTTCTGTGGGCTCACCACCCACAGGAGGGACCATAAGGGGCCGGTGCGGAGAGGATCGGGCGGCAGTCGAAGGCGGGGGCCTAGACAACCCGATCCCTGGACACGGAAACTAGCTCTAGGGACATGGAATGTCACCTCGCTGGCGGAGAAGGAGCCTGAGATTGTGCGTGAGGTTGAGAGGTTCCGACTAGAGGTAGTCGGGATCACCTCTACGCACGGCTTGGGCTCTGGAACCACACTCCTTGAGAGAGGATGGACTCTTCACCACTCTGAAGTTGCCCATGGTGAGAGGCGGCGGGCTGGTGTGGGTTTGCTTATAGCTCCCCAGCTCTGCCGCCATGTGTTGGAGTTTACCCCGGTGAACGAGAGGGTTGTTTCCCTGCGCCTACGGGTCGGGGATAGGTCTCTCACTGTTGTTTGTGCCTACGGGCCGAACGGCAGAGCAAAGTACCCAACCTTCTTGGAGTCTCTGGGAGGGGTGCTGGAAAGTGCTCCGACTGGGGACTCTATTGTTCTACTGGGGGACTTCAATGCCCACGTGGGCAACGACAGTGACACCTGGAGGGGCGTGATTGGGACGAACGGCACCCGTGACTAAACCCGAGTGGTGTTCAGTTATTGGACTTCTGTGCTAGTCACAGTTTGTCCATAACGAACACCATGTTCAAGCATAAGGGTGTCCATCAGTGCACGTGGCACCAGGACACCCTAGGCCGCAGGTCGATGATCGACTTTGTTGTCGTTTCATCTGACCTGCGACCATACGTCTTGGACACTCGGGTGAAGAGAGGGGCGGAGCTGTCAACTGATCACCACCTGGTGGTGAGTTGGATCCGATGGCGGGGGATGAAGCTGGACAGCCCAAGCGTACTGTAAGGGTCTGCTGGGAACTTCTGGCCGAGTCTCCTGTCAGAGAGATCTTTAACTCCCACCTCCGGCAGAGCTTTGATTGGATCCCGAGGGAGGCTGGAGATATTGAGTCCGAGTGGACCATGTTCTCCACCGCCATTGTCGAAGCGGCTGCTCAGAGCTGTGGCCAAAAGGTCTCCGGTGCCTGTCGAGGCGGCAATCCCCGAAACCGGTGGTGGACACCGGAAGTAAGGGATGCCGTCAAGCTGAAGAAGGAGTCCTATCAGGCCTGGTTGGCTTGTGGGACTCCTGAGGCAGCTGACGGGTACCGACAGGCCAAGCGGACTGCAGCCCGGGTGGTTGTGGAGGCAAAAACTCGGGCCTGGGAGGAGTTTGGTGAGGCCATGGAGAAGGACTATCGGCTGGCCTCGAAGAGATTCTGGCAAACCGTCCGGCGCCTCAGGAGAGGGAAACAGTGCCCTACCAACGCTGTTTACAGTAGAGGTGGGCAGCTGTTGACCTCAACTGGGGATGTCGCCGGGGCGGTGGAAGGAGTACTTTGAGGATCTCCTCAATCCCGCCTTCACGTCTTCCATTGAGGAAGCAGAGGATGAGGGCTCAGAGGTGGACTCGTCCATCACCCGGGCTGAAGTCACAGAGGTGGTCAAGAAACTCCTCGGTGGCAAGGCGTGGATGAGATCCGCCCTGAGTACCTCAAGTCTCTGGATGTTGTGGGGCTGTCTTGGTTGACACGCCTGTGCAACATCACGTGGCGATCGGGGACAGTGCCTCTGGGATGGCAGACCGGGGTGGTGGTCCCTCTTTTTAAGAAGGGGGACCGAAGGGTGTGTTCCAACTATAGGGGGATCACACTTCTCAGCCTCCCCAGGAAAGTCTATGCCAGGGTGCTGGAGAGGAGAATATGGCCGATAGTAGAACCTCGGATTCAGGAGGAACAGTGTGGTTTTTGTCCGGGCTGTGGAACACTGGGGAGGAGACCCCGTGGAAGACCTCGGACACGCTGGAGGGACTATGTCTCCCGGCTGGCCTGGGAACGCCTCGGTGTCCCCCCGGAAGAGCTGGAGGAAGTGTCTGGGGAGAGGGAAGTCTGGGCATCCCTGCTTAGACTGCTGCCCCCGCGACCCGGCCCCGGATAAAGCGGAAGATGATGAATGAATGAATGTTCTGGTATAATATGTATATTCATTATTTTGTCATTTGTAAATGACAAGGTGGGTTCATTTATCTTTTTCCACACCAAACCAGTCACAGAGGTGGGACCCTAGCATGGGTTCTCTGTATGAAGCTGCTCTTGATCTAAAGGACATAAGCTTTATTCCTAGTAGTACTTCTAAGTATAATCCAGTCATTTAGTAAGGCCATTGTGTGTTTCGACTTTTACAGGATGTGCCTACAACAGATAGCTATAGTTTTGGTTAAACTTCTCAAGGGCTGTAAACATCTTATCTTTCTAAGCCAAAGACATGAAGACTAACAAAGGAGGGGGACACATTGGGCTCTACTGAATGTATACAGGCCTGAGCTCAACCTTCAACAGAAAGCTTTTGACCTGACTCTGTTGAGTGTTGTTAACTGCTCCAGGTTTCCAAATCTTGATTAAAGCTTTACTTGTGAAAATAATCTACTGTCTCTGTGCCTTTCCCATTTAGTAATTTCCACGACAATTTGGCAACGAGGATGGGATGGTTGCCTCTGTTGAGTGTTTTTAACTGCTCCAGGTTTGCAAATCTTAAACAAAGCTTTACTTGTGAAAGGAATCTACAGTCTCTGTGCCTTTCCCATTTAGTAATTTCCACGACAGATGAGAGGAAGTAGATGGTGAATGAGTCTACTCATGTCACTTTTTAAGACCTGCCACAGATGTGGAATTGCCGTAGATGACATTCAAGTCACAAACGGACCACCTGTCCAGACACCAGAGGGGTATATGGTGGAAATTCACCAATCAGAACTAATTATAGGCAAGGCAGAGATCAAAAACACAGTTTATTATATAATATTTGCAAATAGAGAGACACACACAGATACAAAGTCAGTGGGATCTCTCAGGTAACTAGAGAATCATCAACACTGATGCACCGAAGGAGTGGGGGTATAAATCTGCATATTAGTGTTATAATGACAACATTCGTTCCTTTATCCCTTACAGCCTCCTGTCGTGTGTACCCAAATGGGCCAATTGCCTCTACAGTGAGGGATTAATTGTTTTGATCCCCTGCTGATTTTTTTTAGATGGTTCTTAGCAGGCAATGGGACTGTAAACTACTAACGCCAAGTTTTCCACCAAACGTACCCGGAACATGAGCTGTAAGCCGTAATCATCAAGATTGAAACAAAGAAGGTGTCACGATGCAGGTGTAGTGGAGTTTGTAGAAAAAACTTCGAGCCAAACGCAGGGAGGTGATAACGAAACTGTATTCTTGAATAATCAAACTCCACGCGCGTCCTCGTTACAGTACCCCCCCCCCCCCCCCCCTTGACACGTGGCTCCGGCAGCGCGCCCCCGCCGGCCCCGAGGCCGACCTGGAGGACGCCGTGCTGGACGATCAGGGCGACGACGATGGAAGTCGACGAGGAGCTCAGGAAGAATGTCCACCGCCGGCACCCAGCAACGCTCCTCCGGGCCGTACCCCTCCCACTCCACCAGGTACTGCAGGCCCCCCACCCCCCCCCGGCACCTCGAGTCGAGGATGGAACGGACAAAATACATTCTCTTAAGGGTGCGAAATGCAACGTCTGCCTCGGTCGTCCAGGTGATCCGGCTCGGCCCACCCTTCAACAAGGAAGTAATAGGAGCTGCCAACTTGCCGAAGCCCCGTATAACGGGCCAATTACGCATGGCTGACACACGATCGACCTCCATTTACACCCCACCGGCGGAAATCCGAAACCCGAGGAAAGAGACGGCTCACTGGAAGAACGCGCACTTCTCTGCTTTAGCGTACAGCCGCTTCAGCAACATGCGAATGAGAGACACATGCTCAGAACGCATAGTGGAATACACGAGGATGTCGTCAATGTAATCCACAACTCCACGCCCCAGCATGTCCCTAAACACATCGTTCACAAAGGACTGAAACACTGCCGGGGCATTCATTGACCCATATGGCATCACCAGGTATTTGTAGTGCCCCGTGGCACATTCCGGGGGAATGTGCACTGCGGAGACATTGTCTGGACTTTCCACCGAGGTCGCACCAACGGAAACACCTAGACACCTCTCCTGACACCCCTGAGACCACTCTGTCAATACTCTCTGCGACCAGGAAATAGTCGGGTTGTGTCCCGACAACCAGGGAAGACCCAGCACCACAGGGAAAGCAGGTGAGTGGATAACATGGAATTCAATTAATTCAGTATGGGCATGCTGTACAGTCATAGTGAGGGGCACCGTGACGTTCTCAACTAGACCAGTACCTAGTGGTTTGCTGTCTAAGCCCGTAATGGACCTAGGTCTAGACAACGGCACCAGCGGAATGCGCAGTCTCTGTGCGTAACCGCTGTCCATAAAATTCCCAGCTGCACCTGAGTCTACGAGCGCCTTACACTGAGAGTTAGCAGGAAAATTAGGGAAGGCCACCAAAAGTTTCATGTGATTCGCAGAGAGACCTGACAGTGTGTGTGGTCTACTCACCAGACTCTGTGTAGGGGTGTCAGGCTTCCTCCGCTCAACCCTTTTCTGCTGGAAACAGTAGGAGGCAGAGTGTCCCTTCCTCCCACAAAAGGAACACACCCTAGACCGCACCGTCTCCCTTTGTGCGGCGCCTCCCACTTCCATGGGTTCATGTCTGACGACGGGGTGTGCCGGAGGGGGCAGATCATTCCCGGTGCATCCGCGGGTGGCTAGCAGGTTGTCCAGCCGGCATGCTAGCTCCCTACGGACGTCAGGCTGTAAGTGGCACCGGAAATTATCTATAAGTGCCCTCTCATTCCAGCCCGCCCCCGCCCCCAGGGTCCTGAGCTCCAAGGCGAAGGCCTGCACGCTCCTCGTCCCCTGCCTGAGGTACACGTGACGCTCGCCGACCTCCCTGCCATCGGGCGGATGATCGAAAACGGCCCGAAAGAGGCAGACGAACGCCCCATAATGGGCCAACTCCGGCCCGTTAGCGGACCAAAGGGAGTTGGCCCAGTCCAACGCCTTGCCCCTCAGGCAGGAGACAAGGCCCGAGACCTTCTCCCTATCCCCCGGGTGAGGGCTGAGGGAGGCGAAATATAGCTCCAACTGGAGCAAAAACCCAGAGCACTGGGCTGCGTCCCCGTTGAATCCCTGAGGAAGGCTCAGTTGAATGGTCCTCTTCTGCGACGGTGGAGACGATGGCAGGGGCACTTCGGCCGGGTTGAGTGTTGGTGGTTGCTGCTCAGGTGGCAGCCTCGCCTCCAACCGCCGCATAGCCTGGAACATCTCGGTCACGGCCTCCCCCAGGGATGCGATCATGTTGCCGTGTTGGTGGAGTAGGTCACTCCCTGCTGACTCCATTCTGGTGGGGTATTCTGTCATGATGCAG
Source organism: Esox lucius (assembly GCF_011004845.1). Classification (NCBI taxonomy): domain Eukaryota; kingdom Metazoa; phylum Chordata; class Actinopteri; order Esociformes; family Esocidae; genus Esox; species Esox lucius. The sequence goes on along the minus strand of NC_047581.1, from coordinate 6,881,266 downwards.
GTGTAGTGGAGTTTGTAGAAAAAACTTCGAGCCAAACGCAGGGAGGTGATAACGAAACTGTATTCTTGAATAATCAAACTCAAAGGCATGCTATAACACGGCGCTCAAACGAACATGCCTCTCTCCACAATTGAAAGACATATAACAATACCCCCACAAAGACACCCAGAAACACAGGAACTAATATAGGCAACATAATGAGGGAATTGACACCAGGTGTGTGCAATAACAAGACATGACAGTGCCGGCGACCTCCACGCGCGTCCTCGTTACAGAAGGCTTGAAATGTTTCACTTTATGTGTAATGAATCTAGAATATATGGAGGTTTCACTTTTTGATTAGAAATATGGAAAAAAATGAACTTATTTACAGTACACTATTATAATACTTTGAGATGCACATGTACATCAGTGACAATAAAGGTGAATCTAATGTAATCAGAAACAAAACAACACCAACTGCAGTCAGGTCAAGATCTAATGAACACATTGAGCAAGCTGCCCTGAGACTTAGTTTTATCAGCTGTCTGGGTGGCTGTTCTCAGACTAGATAAAAAAGAGGATGTGGATGTCCTGAACTGGCATGGATATGTATGGTTTGTGGTTCTGAGGTCAGTTGGACTTTCAACCAGATTCCCTAAAATTACATTGTTGGTAGCTTTTGGTAGAGAAATTAGTATTCAATTATCTGAAATAAGCTCTGGTGGACATTCCAGCAGTAAGCATGACAATTGCATGCTTACTCAAAGCTTAAGAGATCTGTAGCATTGTGTTCTGTAAGAAAACCGCACATTTTAGATTGGACTTTTATTGTCCCCAAGAGAAAGGACCATTTGCTGTTTAATAATTTTGGCATAGGAGATGTAAATACATTTGAGCAAATATTTGAGATAAAATAAGCTTTTTGTGCTTTTATGTTTCAGAGATCTTTTATTCCAGCCCATGAAACATTGAATGAACACATCACTTGTACAATGCACAATAGTCAAATAAATACATTGATAAATAAATTTCAATAAAGTACTCAAATTGCAATAAATAGTTAAAGCATTTTGATTTCTGCTATTGTTTTTAAAATAAAACAAATAAATACAAAAATAAATACAAAAATAAATACATAAATAAATCACACTTTTCATCTTTTGTGGCATTCCTGATAACAGAAAGCCAAGAGTGATTTTATAATCTCACCACAGAATCACAAATCCCTATTGAATTTTGTATGATCTCTATGGGAGGCCCTAACTGGTTTTACTTGGTGTCTGGAGGTTGAAGGTGATAATGCGGTTTGAGGGTGGCCCATTGCACATGTTCACCACTGCGTTGTCCTCCTTGTCTGTGCTTATGAACCAGTCCTTGAACCGAGCAGACTCCAGTGTACTGATGTCAGTCCCTGTGTCACGTCTGTAGAACAGGAATCGCACCATTTCGCTCTGAGAGCTGATGGAATTTAGCTGTTCCTTGTTTGCCACCTGCTGGGGAGAAAGAGAGAGAGTCAGGAGTTAAATTGATGGTAAATTGTTCTTCTGGCTGGTTTGAGCAATGCAACTGTTGGAACAAAAGCAGGTCTACGGTTGGCACTTTTTCTCAGTATGTAGTTCTGTTTATCAAAAGTAATAGATACTGTTGTTAAATGTACCTATAGCAGAACAACAGCATTAAACTAATCTTTTTTTTACCTTTGTAACTGGATTGCTTATTGTAAACCCACTGTATTAAAACTGTTTGCTTGTAAGATATTGACATGTTTTTTTATCATAAAAGACGAATGTGCAATGTATGGAATTGTTTGCTGAAATAGTAATATCCCATTATTTGCAGCTTATGTCTAATTTCAATCATGATTTAGCGGCTGCAAAGAAAAGGTGTTGCATTTCTTTTGGTTTTGTCACATTGGACTGTATATTTGTGCCAATTTCTTTGCATACAGTCATGTCCCTTGATGATGTATGTGTCTTTCTCATGTTATAATATTCATTTGATGAAAGAATGCATATCTTTAGCAACAATTGACAATAAATGCTTGAATATGATTGAGAGATATAACTAATTCCTATTTTTAAAATAGTTGTTTCAGTAGTAGTATTTAGTACTAAGCAGTATTTATTCAGTAGTAGTTATTTACCTCTAGTTGCAGGATGGGTTTGTCTCCTGATTTAGAACAGGACAGGTAGAGGTTGGAGCCCTTAATGTTCAAGGCTACAGGTCTGCCTGCAACCACACTGGGGACAGTAGCCACATACGCCGACAGGTTCAGTTGAACTGTGATGGACAGAGGAGGTGAGAAGAGAGTATGTCAGCGTAAGTGCTCTTCTACGTCCAAGCATCCCAATGGTGGAACCAGCTCCCCCTTGAAGTTAGGACAAACAAGTCCCTGCCCAAAAATTAGATGCATTTTTTTTCAACTATTAAATTGTAATTTACGATTCCCCTCTGAATTGAGGAGCATAAATTCAAATTGACTGCTACACTTGTGGAAGTTTGTTTAAATAAAACCTCTCCCTGAATCCCAAGCTACTTCTCTAATTAGCTGTGTTCCGAGGAACATGTCAACTTCTAGGAAATATAATCAAACAAATGCTTTAATCTGGACAAAAGTTGTGCACCATGTAGGGAACAAAGCAACTGGGCCTCTCAGTTTCCTTCCATAACATACCTTTCCGGGAGTTGTTGCCTGCTTGCAACAAAATGGCATGCAGCTCCATAGCCTCCAAGACTAAGCTCTTGTTGTCAGTGTCAGTGACGTCACACTCGGAATTAGATGTTTGGATGAATGATGGGGGAGGGGCCTCTACCTCCAACACTATTTGTTCTGATGAGCACAGGAAGAGGACGAGGAAAGGATGTTAGAAAAGGTGTTTAGAGAACAATAATGCAACTAGGCTCTGTTAAGATATTCACTATACATGTCACACAGTGCTTTACAGGCATTGTGACTCTGGGGGCTATCTTGGTTCCACAACTGTGTATGGTGCCTTCTACAGTTATGGTCACAGGTCATAGACCATAGGCCAAAACAGATTTAGCTCCAGGATAGCTCCCCAGGGCTCCTCCAAATCCTTCCAGTGACCTATGACCTACCGTCCAAAGCCTCCAGCAATACATTGAGCAGATCCTGGTCCCTGAACTCGGTCCCAATGGAACACTTCTGTGAGCCTTTGAACCTCTCTGTGGCGATGATCAGGTTGGCCATGCGACGCATGGTGAAAGGATGTTTGGTTACCTCCAGATGTATTCCCTCTGAAATCCTTGGGCTCCATGGTACAATGCTGGAGGAGTTCTGCGGAGGACACACACAGTGGAGGATGAAATGCTGATTCCACATTCAAACAACATTGTATGTTGTTTTGGTAGATATGTGGTTGTTCTGGGGTTTTCCTGTTTAACATACTTTATCATACCAGTTTAATTTACGTTGAAATGTTGTGAATATATCTAGGTGTTATGCAAGCCAAGGATTTACCTGAATGAAAAGGCAGGTTGACTCAAATTCCATGATGTCTTTGTAGTTACGTGCTGAAAAAGAAAAGGGCACTTTAAAAAAACTCTGTTACTTAAAGATGTTAAAGCTTTTGAAGGGCACTCATGTCTGATGTAAACCCCACAACGGATGCAGTTTGGTTTACCTAAACACTTCAGTGTGTTATTATTGAAGACAGAATATAAAGGTGATTTACCTAGAGATGTAGTTTTCAAGTTGGTTGTTTTGTAGTATGTTGGCAAGCAGCAGGGTCTGTTATCCAGTCTTCTAGTCTGAAGTTGTTTTCTGACCTGAATGGCTTATATAACAGGGAGGAAGTGGGAGGTAACCAGAGTCAGCTAGTTGGAAAATCCAAAAATGAAATTACTGTCTTGTGCAACACTTAATACAAATTCACATTTTAATACTAGTATTACTACTTGGAAAATATATTGGTGAATGAGGCCCTTTATTTTTTGGGAAAGTCAAATGTATTGTAAGAAAGGGTTGGAAAGCCATCCTGATGACATAAACATTGATCTAACTAAGGTTTTCAGAAGACTGGGGAGTTTCTCCTTTCATATATTTTTAAATCCTAACAAACTCCCCAGTCCCTGTAGATGACAACCATGAAATTATTCTGCCACTGCAATTCCTGAAAATACAGAGGCTGCCATTGCAGTACTTGAAAAATCAGACTAATAAGTTGAGGTATTTTTTGTGATGAATTGCAATATTACATTAATAAATCAGAATATATTGTTTAGAGTGAATTTTCATATATATTTTTTAAACTGCTCCCTAACTTGTGATATCCAATTTCTGTTTAAGCAGTTCCCAGCAGACAAATTGAAAGTCAATGTTAAGATACGTGTCTTCCAAAGCACATCCAATGCTCTTCTATTTATCACGCTGCCTGCTCTACTATGAAGTCCATACAGTAATCCTTATGTGCTTTCTACAGTCATTGAGCTCATGGAGGCTCCAAGCACCACTAGAACACCCGGGAGCATGTCGAAACAGGCAACAATATTTGATTACAAACCACCACTAGAACACGCGGGAGCATGTCAAAACAGGCAACAATATTTGATTACAAACCACCAATAGCAGGAGTGAATATAATGTTGCTGATTTTGTGTCTTAAAATATTGTGGTGCCAGCATCCTGTTATGGCTTGTCATAACAAGATGTTATGACAAGCCATATACCAGATGCTACAATAGTTTTCCTTAATGGTCAATTTTCAGTTCTGAGTCAGTTTACATTTAGCCTACACTCTTATTAAGGGTGACATAGAAGGGCCTAGATTTTTGCATTGGCCCCCAGTGGGAATCTAACCCACAACACTGACGTTGAAAGTATCATGCTCTTACTAAGTGAGCTTCACAGGACCCCCAAATAAACTATTCACACACACATACTCATAAACGTTGGTATTCCAACTTACAATGATTTAATTTTTTTGTCATTTCCTAATATTGTTCTTTCTGTATCTATCAAAAATCTATTTTTTTGTTGGAATTTCAGATGTGATACAACTCTTTAATCCGGACCCATGTAATTGTGACGTAACATGGGACATCCGCTATATCAACACTTCCTTTGTTATTCTAGGATGACGACGACTACGCAATTCTCTTACAGCAGGTTAGAACCGCATGAAAGATCCTGTCAGTTCAGATAATTGCTATTACAGTCTGCGTCTAACTGCTTAAATATTGAGTCATGAGGAAATATCCCACCACAAAAATATCAGGTATATTATGGTTAATCAAAGGAAATTCCAGCGATGTAGCACATTAGGAAAGCTGTAGTTATTTTTTGGTAATTTATCATTCAAATGTTCAGGGTCACCTAGAAATGTCCTTGTTTTCTATGAAAATATCCTTGAAATTAGTTTGAATATGACATTTAGCAAAATGAATAGGACATATAATCATTGTAGGATTATTAACGTGTTGTACGCTGCCTGCTGTTACCTAGCTGGCTACCTGCCAAACCTTTTCGAATTTACTCTATATAAACTAATTGGTCAAAATTCTACTTTAAGAATATTTTTTATCTGTTGACCTCTTACCCAACTTTACTACACCGGGACTCTTTTTGGACATATTTAACGGAACCTCTAACCCTTGAACACCGCTAAGTATCATTAAAATGCCTTATCACTGTAATTGTTGTAGCAACAATGCCACCAGGAAGAAACGATAGTCTTGTTACCCCCTCGGCACAGCTCCTGCAGACGGGCAAGAACTTGTCTTGGTCACTGGGAAGAAATGCCGTCGACCAGTTAACCCTTTGACGCGTACGATCACACCGGTGTGATCAGTCTAGAGTGGTCCCTGAAGCGTACGATCACACCGGTGTGATTAGAACGTATTGTTTAGAACGCATCATTAGAATGCCTAGGTACGAGTGACGTAACAATGGCTGGTCAGACCGTGCTGTTATTTACTCACATTTAGCTCAAACAGCGTTTATAACTTTATTTCCTGATTGTAATTGTTTCAAGACCACACTATGATATTAACCAGGTAGCAAGCATAAAAAGTGTTACTTATGTACCTACAGGCAGCCAACACTAGCAGTTAGATTTTCTACAATAAACATAATATGCAAAAACGAATTATATTAGCTTCTACTATAGAGCATCTAAGCATTTCCTGAAAGAGCTGACAACCTGTCAAAATCATTGTGTAAAAACTTTTAAGTTACATTACCTGTTGAGGGTGCTGCTATGCTTTTTATCAACCAAAGATAAAGAAAGGTGAGTAACTCTAAGACCTGATGGTCATTAACATTTGCCAGTCTTTCGGACAGATTTGCCATCCTGGGAAAAATATGATCTTCATTTTAGCTGCACTGCATTACAGGTCACACTTTGTTAGCTAGCGGTTAGCTGACGTTTGATAATGGTTAGCTGACGTTTGCTAGCTAGCTACAATTACACATAAACCAGCTTTTGCAGCTCTTTGAATTTGAGTCAAAAAGAGAAGCTTGCAATGCAATGTATTTAGTGTTCCTTACCTGGCAAAGTGACTGTTCATGTCAACCGTCTGAACGCCACTCAATGCACGTAGCTAACGTGGGGTTAATCCAGTCAGTTTGTTTTGGTTCACACACAACCTCAATTGGCAGATCTAGTAGCGAACCGATGGCGCAAACTAAAACAGTATTACAGCACTACTTTTGTTGAGAAAAAAGCTCAACGTTATCTTCAAAAATCTACCTTTTCACTGATCGCATTTGTCCATTACTAAATGCAAGAATCGTAATCTATAATTTTTTGAGAGCTTCTGAATAATTACGTAAAACAATTTACACACCAACTATTGCCTGATAGATTGCGTATGTTTTATTGATACAAGTGAAGCGTTTCAGTATCTTTCTCGCCGCAATCTTTAGAAATAGGACAGCATTTTTAAGATTGGTTCATAATTATTCAATATACATTTTTAACAGTTACTACCGGTAGAAGTTTGTTAATATAATTAAAATAAAAAATTAGATGCATAACTAGTAAACAGCGTGGTGTTTTTGGGAAGCTGCAGATTAAATGTATTGTGACGTCACAATCAAATTCTGGAACTCTGAGTGAGTACTGAACTCACGTGAAAAAAACTCACTCTGGGGGGCGGTTAAGGCATATTTGAAACTCACGCGTGATCTGAATCGTTGCTAAATCCAACTGACACTTTCAACAGGTCTTCCCCACTGGAGTCGGGGTCAAGGCCCAAGCCGTCTTCGGAGGGGAATGATCAGCATGCATGTTCTACCGGTGGCCTTGAAAAACTAAAAACTTTAGTAATCAGCCGTCGATCGTACACTGTTTACCGGGGGCAGAGCCACCGACATAGCCGCAAATCTGGGGCTGGTGCTAGCGAAGTCTAAAACTGGCAAGTATAGAGAGTACAGATATATTGTTATATATATTAGGATGAAACAGTCAGCGGTTACAAAGCAGAACATAGCATCAGTGTGTAAACCAGCTAGAAAGATGTGTCGGCATCGAGTAATTGTCTCTGGCCCCCTCCCAGCTAGGGGTGGTGACGAGCTCTACAGCAGACTTGCGCAACTCAATCGCTGGCTGAAAACGGAGTTCTGCCCGTCGCAGGAGGTAGAGTTTGTAGATAACTGGCCTTCTTTTTGGGACTCTCCCAGAAATAGGGCCAGGCCTGATCTGCTGAGGAGCGACGGACTCCATCCTAGCTGGAGTGGTGCTCTTCTTTTGTCTAGGAACATTGACAGGAGTCTCACTCCTATAGCTTTAACATGAGATAGGGTGCAGGTCAGGCTGCAGGCTGTTAGCCAGCCTGCTAGCATAGTGGAGTCTGTCAATAGCATAGCCAGAGTAGTTAGTACAGCTTTACCTATTGCCACTGTGACTCGTTCCAGGCTGAGAAAAGTTAAACAAGGTAGTGCTAACAAAAACAACCTTATTAAGATAAAGCCTTCCTCTTAGATCCCTTGCTCCAAAGGCAGTTGCAGTAAATTAATTAATCTCTGATCATAAACTAGATGTTATTGGTTTATGTGAAACGTGGCTAAAGCCTGATGAATTCATTGCCTTAAATGAGGCCTCTCCTCCGGCTATACTAGTGATCATATCCCTCGTGCATCCCGAAAAGGAGGGGGTGTTGCTAATATTTATGACAGTAAATATAAATGTACTCTCAAACATATCACTGATTTTCATTCTTTTGAAGTTTTACTCATGAAAGTTAACCAGGCCGATAAATCGTTTTACATTGCTACTATTTATAGGCCCCCCGGGCCATACACAATGGTAGGTGAGTTTCCAGAATTCTTGTCTAACCTTGTAGTCATGGCAGATAGTATTCTAATTTTTGGCGATTTCAATATTCATATGAAAAAGTCCAATGATCCTCTTCAAAAAGCCTTTGAAGCCATAATTGACTCAATGTGTTTTACCCAACATGTCTCAGGTCCAACACATTGCCAAAATCACACCTTAGATTTAGTCCTGTCACGAGAAATAGATATTGAAGATCTAATAATTTCCTCCCCAAATCCTGGATTATCGGATCACAGTCTTATTACATTTACCGTTAAAACAAGAAATCCACTTGCTCCACAAACAATGAGTTTCAAAAGCTGTACTATAAATTCTCGGACTACAAATAAATTCCTTGATATTATTACAAGTTCGCTCATTAAAGACAGAGTAAATAAATCTGTAAACGATCAAATCGAGGATCTAAACTCAACACTGCGAAATATATTAGACACAGTTGCACCAATAAAAACAAAATAAATATGCAACAAGAAACTTGCTCCCTGGTACACAGACAATACTAGAGCACTTAAGCAAGCCTCCAGAAAATTGGAGTGAAAGTGGCGCACCACCAAGTTGGAAGTATTCAGACTAGCCTGGATAGACTGTACACTACCATACCAAAAATCACTCACCTCTGCTTGCTCAGCTTATTTCTCCAACCTGATTGAGGTGAACAAAAACAATCCAAAATGTCTCTTTGATACAGTTGCAAAGTTAACAAAAAAGCAAAACTCAACAAGTGAAGTGGGTCTTCACTTAAGTTGTAATGAATACATGAACTACTTTGATGAAAAGATCATCACCATTAGAAAACAAATAACTGATTCCTCCTTAAATAGAAATGGTCCTCAAAATCTCAGTTGTCCTAAAAATGTCCTGAACCTCCCTGACCAGGTGTCAATGGGGACACTTGAATTTTTTGATACCGTATCGCTCGACACATTCACTAAAAAGAGCTATTTCCTGTGCTAGGTCAGCCAATGCTGAACATAATAAATTGCTCCCTTTCCTCTGGATAATAGCGGAAATTAAGCCTCTTCTAAAAAAATCTAATCTGGATCCCGACATATTGAACAATTATAGGCCAATATCGAACTTCTCGTTCCTCTCAACAATCTTAGAAAATGTGTTTCCTAACAACTGAATGCCTTCCTGAAGACAAATAACATTTATGAAATGCTCCAGTCTGGTTTCAGATCCCATCATAGTACTGAGACTGCACTCCTGAAGGTAACAAATTACCTTCTAATGGCCTCAGACAAAGGTTCCGCATCCATCTTTTTGCTTCTTAATCTTAGTGCTGCTTTTGACACTATTGATCACTCCCTTCTCTTAGAGAGACTGGAAACCCATATTGGGCTACGTGGACATGTTCTAGCCTGGTTTAAATCTTATTTATCTGAAAGATATCAGTTTGTTAGTGTGGATGGCATATCCTCTGCCAATTAAGGTTAGAAATGCAAACTCAGTGCAAACTTTCAAGTGTTTACTAAAAACTCATCTCTACAGCACAGTTTATAATTAGTTTTAGCCCGGCCCGGGGGCATGAAGGTGACCAGTAGGCTTGATACTGTCCACCCTTGCTGTCTTGCCAGGTGGGCTTTCGTCGCCACAGGGATGCCCTCCCTCCGATGCCTTTCAGGGGAAGAGTCACTGGCTTGTTGTCATCTCTCTGTTGCGCACTTGTGCAATTGGGCTGTACTCTGCTGGCAATACTCGGCCCTCATTCAGGGTGGTTGCGGTTGGTGGGTGTCCCTTTGGTTGATGCCTGGCAATGTGGGTGGATTATTACAAAAATGTATTAATTATTCCAATCTTAATATCTCACCCAGCATAGCCAGAAGAGGACTGGTCACCCCTCTGAGCCTGGGTCCTCTCTAGGTTTCTTCCTAAAATTCGGCTTTCTTAGGGAGTTTTTCCTACCCACTGAAATTCAACACTACTGTTGTTTGCTCCTTGGGGATTAAGGCTGGGTGTCTCTGTAAAAGTACTTTGTGACAACTGCTGTTGTAAAAAGGGCTTTATAAATACATTTGATTGATTGACAAGATTGGAAATTATGAAATTTAATTGAAATAATACAACCCTGTTTCCAAAAAAGTTGGGACGTTTCCTAAAATGTAAATACAAACAGAATGCAATGATGTGCAAATCATTTAAACCCTATATTCAGTAGAAAATAATACCAAGACAACATATCAAATGTTGAAACTGAGACATTTTATTGTTTCTTGAAAAATATATGCCCACTTTGAATATGCAACAAAAATCTACTAAAATAAAAAAGTTGGGACAGAGGCAACCAAAGACTGGAACATTTGTGAAATGCTCAAACTAAACCTGTTGGAACAAGGCTGTAGCCATGTGGTCAACATTGGTGGGGACCAAATCAACCAGGGGTCGGTGGGGTTTCCCCCCAGAAAATAAAAATGCGCTATTCTACGACAGCAGTGCATGGTTGCACTACCGTCGTAGAAAAGTTTGATGGGGAGGGGTTCATCACTCTGAAAGATTGTGTGGGCAAATAGTGTGTAGCCAGAGGGACCTAGTGGTTGGTTGGTGTAGGTTTCCCAGAGTATAAAATACGGGTGGAACCAGGTGGCTGAATGCATGTTCCACTCTGGATGCATGTTCCACTACTTTGCTATGTACGCTACGGTTTTAAAGGTGGCGTGTGGGTGTTTTATATATTGTCTATATAGACCTTCTCCAGATCCTTCAGGTTTCGGGGCTGTCGCTGGGCAATACAGACTTTCAGCTCGCTCCAAAGATTTTCTTTTGGGTTCAGGTCTGGAGACTGGCTAGGCCACTCCAGGACTTTGAGATGCTTCTGACGGAGCCACTCTTTAGTTGCCCTGGCTGTGTGTTTCGGGTCGTTGTCATGCTGGAAGACCCAGCCACAACCCACCTTCAATGCTCTTACTGAGGGAAGGAGGTTGTTGGCCAAGATCTCGCAACACATGGCCCCATCCATCCTCCCCTTAAACGGTGCAGTTGTCCTGTCCCCTTTGCAAAAAAGCATACCCAAAGAATGATGTTTCCACCTTCAATGCTTCACGGTTGGGATGGTGTTCTTGGGGTTGTACTCATCCTTGTTCTTCCTCCATACATGGCGAGTGGAGTTTAGACCAAAAAGCTCTATTTATGTCTCATCAGACCACATGACCTTGACCTCTGGATCATCCAGATGGTCACTGGCAAACTTCAGACGGGCCTGGACATACGCTGGCTTGAGCAGCGATCCCGCACCTTCCTCATGATCATTGATGCTCCACGAGGTGAGATTTTGCATGGAACCCCAGACCGAGGGAGATTGACGGTCATCTTGAACTTCTTCCATATTCTAATAATTGCGCCAACAGTTGTTGCCTTTTCACCAAGCTGCTTGCCTATTGTCCTGTAGCCCATCCCAGCCTTGTGCACGTCTACAATTTTATGCTTGATGTCCTTACACAGCTCTCTGGTCTTGGCCATTGTGGAGAGGTTGGAGTCTGTTTGATTAAGTGTGTGGACAGGTGTATTTTCTACAGGTAACGAGTTCAAACAGGTGCAGTTAATACAGGTAATGAGTGGAGAACAAGAGGGCTTCTTAAAGAAAAACTAACAGGAATACAATGTGATTTTTTTGATTCTGTCTCTCACAGTTGAAGTGTACATATGATAAAGATGACAGACCTCTACATGCTTTGTAATTAAGAAAACCTGCAAAATCTGCAGTGTATCAAATACTTGTTCTCCCCACTGTAGCAGCAATTAGGTACCCGTGGTAGACACGAACATATAACAATTGATAATTTACTTGTAAAACTTTGCAAGGCAGTGTCCAAGAGTATGAGGAAGTAGTGCAACAAGGTCCCTGAGAAGCAGACCTTAACAGTGGGCAGGTGGGAATGGTTAATGATAGGTCACATAGTTCAGCATTGTTACAGTAGATGGAAAGAAACTGTTCCTGAGCCTGCTGGTGCGAGAACAAAGGGGCCTTCAGTTGGACTACACAGATAAAAAAAAAATCTCTGCGCTGATAAGAAGCCAGATGGTCCCTGTCCTCTTTAGTCTGGAGGATGCGGCGTCATTGATTCTCAAAAATAATTTCACATTTTGATTTGTCAGACCACAGGACAGAGAAGGCAGCAGCATTTCTGGATCTTGTTTACATATGGTTTCTTCTTTGCATGGTAGAGTTTAACTTTTAGAATTTGTGGATGCAGCGATGTACTGTGTTCACAAAAAATGGTATTCGGAAGTTTTCCTGAGCCCATGCAGTGATGTCCACTACAGAATTGTTCCTGTTTTTAATGCAGTGCCACCTGATGGCTCGAAGATCACAGCCATCCAATATTGGTTTTCAGCCTTGTCCCTTGCATACAGTTCTCTCTGGATTCTCTGAATCTTTTAATGCTATTATGTACCATAGATGACGAGATTGCCAAACTATTTGAAATTTATGTTGAGAAATGTTGTTCTTGAATTGTTGCACTTGTAAACTGTACAATTCCACCTTTTTTATACTCAAGGGGAGATCCTCGGGACAAGGGACACAGGTATACCAGACAAATTACATCAAGCAAAATTTCACAAGGGCCAAGGTTTATTTACAATCAAGGAAGTGGTGATGAAAGAAACAAAAAACTAACCAACATTTAACATAAAAGAAAATAAACTAGTCCACCCACCAAGGCAACTCCAAATCTTTTGCCTGAATATACCACACAATCAACTGGGCGAGAAAAATAACTGAAATCAACTAAATGTGTGTGAGGGAAAACATACAGTGAAAGCAGCAATAGCTCCTCCAATCACTGTAAAACAAAACAAAAAACACAAAACATTCTAAAAGTTCAGCTTTATTAATACAAATATTCATCATCAAAACATCCATAGAAATATTAATAAAAAACAAATACCTCTCAATGCAAGCAAATTTTAGTCATTCCCAGCTTCGAACAATGGCCTCTGCCAAAAATCCTGTGATTTTCAGGATTTTTGTTTTAGATTCTGTCTCTCACAGTTGAAGTGTACCTATGATAAAAAATGACAGACTTCTACATGCTTTGTTAGTGGGAAAACCTGCAAAATCGGCAGTGTATCAAATACTTGTTCTCCCCACTGTATATAGCTTCAGCAAGCCATGCATAAAAAAATTATTTACTTTGCATCCCTGGTGCTGAAGTTACAATTCTATGTTGGTAAGTAGGGTACATGTGCCCGCCCATGGAAATCAAAAGCCCGTCCCAAAACATTTGTTCTAGCGCCTGCTTGTATAGCCTACCTGTCTTGAGACAGATGTTAATCCACCTGCCTTGACTGTCACTTTGGGTCAAACCCTGTTGTTTTTAAATGTGCTACATTGACTTGACTTTCCACCAAGTGGGATATAACCAGAATTGCCAGATTTCTTTAACTGTGTGTTGTGGAGAAAACAATATACATTTCTCTCAAACATACACAGCTAGCACGTGCAGAGTAGTCTGTCCTACAAGACAGGCAACATGTATTTGAATACACAAGTTGGGGGGGCCCAGAGAGACCCCCCATCTCCCCCCAGAGAGACCCCCCCATGTCTCCAGAGCTCTCCCTGGAGTGGGGGGTGGTCTACTAACATAAGGATAAGTCCAATCTCATAGGACATTGTAGTGTTATCTTGAGGCCAGACAATAGTCTCATCATTCACCTCACAGAAACAACCGTTAACCATTAACATTCCAATGATTGCCTACTAGGACAGAAATTAAATTAGAATTAAAATACCCAATTTTGATAATGTCCCCAGTAAGTTTGTTTCTCTTCTAAAAGAGTTCAAACATGTAAGGAATTACAAAATGTGCTCCCTGCACGTTTTTAACCACTAATTCCATAATGCATGAGATTAATATGATTACTTCTAATCAAATATTAAACTAACTGAACAGTAACACTCCCATCAAATTAATTATTGCTTAGCTAAACCATTTCAAAATGGTAAGATGTATTCCACTCAACCATAACCATGTTAGATTTTGTTTAAAACAAACGTTTCAAAAAACCCAATTACACAAACACTGTAAAGGGATGTTGATTTTAACAGATTCCAATTTTCTTCCTATAACTTTTGTAAACAGAAAAACTAAATTCTTCACGTAACTCTTTAAATACCTATTTAATTCGCTTTGCACTCTAAGTTCAACTCTTTTTCATCATAGATAATCATTTCATACAATCCCCCCGCTACGACAGAGTCAACGGAAAATGACTCCAAGCTTGAATGCAGAACCATTACAGGACGGACATGAAAAGAAAATCGACAGGTGGGAGGAATCTAACAGTCAGTCAATAAAAGTCGCAAACCGAACATCTTAAAATCTTAAAAATGTGAAAACGATAGAAACATCCACAAAGAAAATCAAAATAACTATTGTACCACATGGTCGCTCGTGTGAAGGAGGCATATTGAAACAACTCCCAAATTAGCATATCAAAATTAGTCTTTCCACAGGCAACCGCCAAACCAAGGTGAAACAAAACAAGCATCATGACTCAATTTACCTCCTAAAGTCTAGGGAATTTTCTCAACTTCAGATGAATGTCTATGTTATTCAAAATAGCGGTGATCAGTCAAAAATCGCCAGCTCCATGCATGTCATGCAAAGACATCAAGATTGTTCAACCAATTAACAATGTTAGATGACTTAAGGTCTCCACCCTTACAACAATTTGTCCCAAAGTCTTAAATGTCAACACTAAGGCTATTGTGAGGAAAATGCATTTAGCTTTCACTAAATGTCTGACCATCCCAAGACAAACAAAGTGAAACTACATTAATTAACCAAACCCAATTGAACATTTTAAATAGGACATCTAATTTTACGGACTTACTTATTCAGGGAATAAACGGGCTTTGGCTATTTTGCCTTCTGTAGCAGGCTACGACTATACTGGCTGCGAATCCAGTCTTTATGGAAAACAGCATGTTAACTTAAAATTAAAGACTGTGGCCAATCTACTCCATACAAGGAGAGAGAAAACACTATTTTAACCCCTCATTACAAAACAACGAGACCATATGTAACCAAATCAGAGAAGCATCATTATACCAATTTCCAATCTATCCCTCTAATTAAATTTAGGACATTATTTTCGCATACACCCCAGTGGACACCAAACAACGCAAAACCTTGCGATTTCAAAACTTCCACGGTAACAATACACACAAACCCACCAAGAAACATACAATGCAGCCAATCGGAACCCCCGTGCACAGGGATCATCAAAATGGACAAATGCATTTACTAGATGTCAACCACAAACAGATATTGACAAATGCCTGTGACTCGGGCCATAATCACATACAGAACAAAGTGGCGCGCGCACACATACAAATTCAGTATCACAACAACTGATTCAAGCCATAAACTGGCCAACAATTTTGGCAATTTACAGGAGCAAACCCCACTCCTTCCTACAGTCTCTGAAATTGGTGGACATAGAGCTTTGACAAAATATGCAAGGTCCTCCGAGCACAGCAGTAGGCAGAGACGTGCAACACAGCCATCAGTGCCGTGCCTACGTGGTTGGAAATCAACCCGAGGCCTGCTCACCTCTAGCCCATAGGACCGAGTCTCTCCTACCTATAATACAAGTCGCACGGGGAGACATAGGGGCACAATTCCCCTACTGTCAAAAAACAAACGAGACAGTTGCACAGAAACCAATTCCACCAACAAAGAGCTGTTTAAAATCCTGCACGAATCACCCAGCAATAGGTTAACTCTAGGCGCTATAACCAAAACACCTCAAAAATAACTTCCATTTAACATACTTTCTCAAATCCATCTATCAACTTCCACAAACTCATCAAATCTGACATACAAAAATCTACCACATAGTTTACTAAAGCATATGAAAGCTGTATTAAGGAATGATCTCACCGGTCGATACTCCCTCTGGTCCGTCTCTTGTCTGACCGTCCACACCCCCCTCCCTCAGGCGGTTCAGCGTTCCTGCGTGTTCCCGTTGGATCGCTCATGGCGAGGCCAAAGAGAAGCTGAAACTGTCTCTATTCTTGCGGGAACCATAAGCATGTACAGCCGTTGTCTTGATTCGCACAGGCATCTTCCCAAATCCAATGTCAATTCAAATGTCTAGTGCAGCTTCATAACTTTAAACGTAGCGGTTAGCAAAGTCTCTTCCTCAACCCCGGGTCTGTAGTCTTTGTCCTTAATTGCTGCAAACACCGGAGATTACGGATGTACACCTGGTGTGTACAACTCCCCTCTTTTGGAACTTTTTCTTGACTCAAACACCGAAAAGGTCCATAGAGCGAAAACCAAACAGTGGCCAGGTCGGCCTCCGGCGGGGTTGGCTACGATTGCAGGGTACAAAACAGATCAATACACCCCACACAACTTTCCCAAAGCTTCCATCAGTCAACACTGTCTACACACCGTAACCTACGCCTTCCAAACAACTTCACATCACGCCTCCTGCAACATCCATACGTTACCACGTCCATCTACCTCCAATCAGCCCGGCAGGCCGTGGATCCATCACTGAACGAAAATGCCAGTCGCCGGAAAAACCTAATAACACTCAAAGAAACATTTGTTCACATGTCCATGTACCATAAACATAAACACTGTCGCCAAAAACTTACCACAACGCTTACCCAACATCAAACGCAGCAAAAAACAAACACGGCAAAACAAATTACTTTGATTTGATTTTACATAATTTTAGTTGTCTTAACCCTCCTATTATGTTGCGGGTCAATTTGACCCATTTCCACTTTTGCGTTGTCTAAAATACTAGTTAACCACAATTTTTTGCCATGAAATTACATGACTTTTCCTCATTTAGGGTCATGAACATAACTGCAAAATGTGGACACACTGATGTGTTGTGGAATGTCTGTGTAGATTTTGTATACAAACATGATGTTGTGGGTCATTTTGACCCGGAGGCTTTCATGTGTATATATATTTGCACAGGTGCAAAATAAAAAAATTGTCTTTGATTTATTTTGTTTTGACTGGTCCTGGTTGCACTTATAGAATTGTGTTTGGGTGTTCCCAAGCTTCTCCTCAATGTGAGAGTACCAGGTCACTGACACAGACACTCAAAAATGACCTCCAAAAGATTTTCAATCAATGAAGTCTTATCACATATTCTGGACTTTGACAGTGAAAAATAAGAGGTTTCAGAGACAGAACATTTCAGAAATAAATGACAATGCTGTTGATGATCCAGATTTTGTCTTCAGTGAAGAGGATTCAGAGGAGGAGTCTGCCGTACCATCCCCTCCATCAGATGAGAGAGAGAGCATGCAACAACCATCATCAAGAGAAGAGAAGATATGGAAGTCTAAAGATGGTCATATTGAATGGTCACCGTCACCACAACGAAGTCAAGGTAGACTCAGCTTCCAATGTAATAAATATGGTTCCAGGACCTACACGATTTGCTGTCACTTGAGTCGATTACATACAATCAGCTTTTGAGCTCTTTTTACCCCTAGCAATAGAGAAGATTGTACTGGACATGACCAACTTGGAGGGGAGTCGTGTGTTTCAATAGAACTGGAAGCCACTGGATCGGATCATTCCTCTAAATTAGCTTTCTCTGAAAACGCAACTGTTGTTTCATACTGCCCAACGAAGAACAAGAATGTTCTTGTAATGAGCACAATGCACAAAGATGCATCGCTGAGCGCAAGAGAGGACATCAAGCCACAAATCATACTGGACTACAATTCCACCAGAGGAGTTGACAAAAGTCACAGCAACATATAGTTGTCAGCGCATGACTGCCTGCTGGTCTTTGGTGATTTTCTACAACATTGTGGATGTGTCTGCTTACAATGCCTATGTCCTGTGGACTGAAATCAACCAGCAATGAAATGGTGGCAAATTGTACTGACGACGGCTTTTCCTAGAGGAGCTTGGCAAAGCTCTCATCACTCCCAAGATCCAGAGGAGAGTCCGGCCTCCTCGGTCAACAGCAGCTGCATCTGCCATCCAGAAAGTTCTAGCTGGACCATCAAGACATGCCTCCAATCAACCAGAAATGGATCCAGTGGATACAGGCAGTGGCAAGAAACGGAAAAGATGCCAGCTCTGCCCCCCTCGACAAGACAGTAAAACAAGCACCACTTGGGTAGAATGCAATAAATACATCTGCAGAAAGCACACACACACATATTGTGTTCAACATGTGGAGAGAAAGACTGAAGGGATAATATTGACCAATAGGGGGGAAAAAGCCTACTTGGGGAAACTGAAAAATCTTGTTTGTGAGAAAGGAAATATGTTTAACAAATAGTTCTTAAATATTTTTTTTTTAATTAAATGTCTTGTATTTCTACTTTCTGAAATTTCTGATAAGACAAAATAAAGTTGTTGCTGTATGTACTTAATTATTTGACTGTCTTGAGCGTGTTTAAACTGTGCGGGTCAATTTGACCCATAACATAATGGATGTAATTTTTTTTAGCATAATAGGAGGGTTAAGTTGTCTTAAATGTTTTCCATTGTAGTCTTGCCCTCTATGTATTATATGTGCTATTGTATTATATTATGTATTGTTGCCTTTTGTGTATTATTCCTTTAATCATGTATACAGACCCGGTGACATGGGCATTGCCTCCCAGCAAGGATTCTTTGCCCCCCAAAAATAAACTGAACAAAATTATAAATGCAACACTTTTGTTTTTTTATCATGAGCTTAACTCAAAGATCTAATACTTTCTCTAAGTAGACAAAAGGCCTATTTCTCTCTAATATTGTTCACAAATCTGTCTAAATCTGTGTTAGTGAGCACTTCTCCTTTGCCGAGATAATCCATTCACCTCACAGGTGTCGCATATATCAAGATGCTGATTAGACAGCATGATTATTGCACAGGTGTGCCTTAGGCTGGCCACAATAAAATGCACTGTCCCTTACAGAATAAATACGGGACGCGATTGAATTGACACGAAAAATTATAAAACCATAGCGGAGAAGTATTTAATCAGAACGACAGACGAGTTGTTTGTCACTGAACGTCATTGTTGCCCTGGTTATGGACACTCAGAGCAAGCGTGCCGCACAAGCCCTGAAAAGTGAAGCCAAAACGTCTCGATCGCCTCCTGGTGAGTGGTCCCAGTATAGGTCATAAAACCCGCCCTCCCCATGTTATTCAATGGGACGCGAGACCAACTAAACAATTAAATTACCCTTCAAATATCTTTTTTCCGAAGCTGGTTTCTGTCATTTACTGTAGTTTGTATCACGCTAATGTAAATTCAAGAGTTTGTTTTTAAAATAAGTTGGTTTTTAGTTAGTTGTTTAATGCTCTAAAAACGGTGGTGTGACGTCGTGATTCACAGCTGTGATTGACACAGCTACTGCGCAGAACTGGTCCCAAGATCGCTATCTGCGCAGACGCAAGTCCAAGATGTCAGCGCCGTATCGGGACACTGGCGGCTTCAGTTTTCCCCAATGGAAAAGAGCGAAAGGGCGACGTCCATTTTTTTTACAGTCTATGACTCAGAGGCACGGTAACATCAAAAACAGGTATATGTGCAGGCACTAGAACAAACATTTTGGGCGGGCTTTTGATTGCTATGGACGGGCACAGTTGTCCTACTTATCAACATAGTAAAAGTAAAGCACGACGGACGGAAAGCAAATAATCTTTGCATGCATGGCTTGCTGAGGCTATATACTAGCAAAATACACAGCTGCCAATCAAATTTTAAAGTTTTAGTAACTGCAGTAGTTACAAATTCTTTGTAGCTTAGTGATCACATCAATTCAAGCACATCTTTGATCGCATTTGCAGATGAAGGCAAGAGAGCTAGTATACATTCCCAACGTTAATTAATACGATACCGTATCATACGGGACGGGTGGCAACCCTAGGTTATACCTTAATTACTTTAGTTAAGCTACAGTAGCTTACTAGCTGGCCAACCAGATGTAGGCTGACATTACTGTGTTTAAGTTAGTTGCCTGAAGTTCAAAACACGCTCGGCGTTATATTACCCATTGGTGATGCAGTCAAATATTGTTATACAAATAAATGTTATACTTACATTGCAGGAAAAACATGTCCTAGCTACATAGACTCCAATCTACTAAACTCCAGTCTGGATATTCCATGAGTCCCACCAAGTAAGCCCTCTGACTTAAACCACGCACTCGAGAACTTGTCAATCAAAAATTTGTAAATATAAAATTCAGATTCGTAAATAAACACAAGATTTGTAAATGTAAATCAACAGTTGTAAATGTTTTACATGTTTTGTGTTTTTTTTGTGAAATATGTTTTTACATATTCACACGTTTTATTTATATTTGTGAATCATCATTACATATTTACAGATAATGTTTTTATTTGTGAGTTGTGATGAACATTTTCTATATATATTTACGAATATTGAGACACATCTAACTCCATACCTTCGTGGAGTTTGAATACCGCTTCAGAAACGTTGTGGTAAGACAGTGGAATGACAGAAACTGATGATGACTAGAATGATACCAGAAATGGTGCAGGTTTCTCTGCAGTTGACAAAATAACCTGTAATTACAGTGGACGCACAGGACACCAAGCCCCTAGGAATAGTGACAGTTAAATCATACATATATCAAACTAACATTCCTTTTCCTTCTAAGTAACAACTAAGAATCCACCTTGGTTCCTACATTAGGTTAATCTAGAATGAGGACTCCAACTGAGTCACCAGCTTCCCACACATTTCAGTGATTGTTTATGTTGGACCAAATCCAAACAACAGATTGTGACGTAGGCCACAATAGGATTCCCCACCCTTTTCATTAGGGTTAGGCTTAGTATGTGGGCACCTCTCCAGAATGTTGCTTTGTTTGTACAGTTCCCAGTATGTGTAAGCGTCCATGCCTCACACTTCCTTTAAACATCTGTTACAGTTCAAGATACCCTAGTATTTACAAAACAAACCCACTAACAAAGAAAGGAGAAACAACAAAATTCATTAGTATCCTTTGGTTTCATCTCTGAACCACATCATTTCAGTCAAAAACAAAAAATTAAGTTCTAGAAAAAACTGCTTGATCATTCCCTTTCAGGAAAACAGGAGTGCAGTTTTGGTTCTGTGAATGTGTACACGTTGTAGACATTGAGATATTACTTTAGACAAATTATATGTCCTATTGGTCCAGTTGCCTTTTACAATTTTTTTTTTATTGTCGTCCCTGCCACCAGCCCAAAAGTATACTTTTACTTGTGGTACCTGCTTGGGGTAGGATTTCTGTTTTCCTGCTGAGACCTGCCTAAACCCTCATTCTCTACAGGGGGGACAAACGGACCCATCTGCAAGGTGGGCACTACTTGGAACTGGATTGGATACCATCTTGGGAATTGGTAGGGCAAAGCTGGGTTTTGGGCTAAGAGTCTCCCCTAGTTTGTTAAGGGCAGGGACACAGGTGGTTGCGGTGGGTGGTCTTCTCTACCCCTCCTACTTCTAATCAAATCTGGCACACCAGGAGTCCTGGCCAAAGTGGGACCAAAACAAGAGAAAGGGTAGACTGCTAATGAAGTGTCAACTAACTTAATTCCCTCCTCCGGATATTTCTCAACAGCAAATAGGGAGTTCCATGGCCCTACCGATCCCATCGCTGCTTCTCTCTCTGGTGTGGCTGTCCTGATTCCACCTGATGATAGGCACTTAATAGAGTGTAGTTGTGGTGCTGCACACAGTCAAAATCCCAGAGTGCCTTGGCGGTTCCACCCCGGTAATTACATCCACAGGAAGCCTAGCATGTCTGCCACATATCTAAAAACATGGGGCCAACCCAGTGGTGCTGTGCACTGTGTTATTATGGCTCTGTAGGAGGGCCAGCAGGCATTCTGGCCATCTGACCTGCTCCTCTTCCCTTAGTGACCTAAGAAGGGAGAACAATGTCTGGTTAAACCTTTTGCAGGCCCTGTTACACCGTGGATGATAGGTGGTTGCTCGAATCTTCTCACACCCATAGAGCTGGCAGAACTGGACCTGCATAAAAAATAAATTTCCATGTAAAGAATCCATTCCATCTAGGCCTATTCTTAGGTTTTTCTAGTAGAATGAGGACTGGAAATGAGTCATTAGCTTCACAAACATTTGAGTGATTGTTTATGTCATAGACCAAATCCAAAGGACAGTTTTGTGATTTGCTCATTGTGACGTAGGCCATGCTAGGATTCCCCATCCTTTTCCCAAAAGGGTTAGTGTTAGTACGTGAGCACTTCAACAGAATGTCGCTTTGTTTGTACAGTTCCCAGTACGTGTAGACACCCAGACGTCACCTTTCCTTTAAACAATGTGTTACAGTTCAAGATTCTGTAGTAATTCAGAAACAAACCTACTTATAAAAAAAGGGGAAATTAAAAAATCTATTAACATCCTTTGGATAACTATACAACATCCCTTCAGTCAAAAACATCAGGCCTGCTCCTCATCCCTTCAGTCAAAAACATCAGGCCTGCTCCTCATCCCTTCAGTCAGAAACATCTGGCCTGCTCCTCATCCCTTCAGTCAGAAACATCTGGCCTGCTCCTCATCCCTTCAGTCAAAAACATCTGGCCTGCTGCTCTTCTCCTAGTGACCCAAGAAGGGAGAACAATGTCTGGTTAAACCTTTTGCAGGCCCTGTTACACTGTGGATGATAGGTGGATGTTTGAATCTTCTCGCACCCATAGAGCTGGCAGAACTGGACCTGCATAAAAAATACATTTCCATGTAAAGAATCCATTCCATCTAGGCCTATTCTTAGGTTTTTCTAGTAGAATGAGGACTGGAAATGAGTCATTAGCTTCACAAACATTTGAGTGATTGTTTATGTCATAGACCAAATCCAAAGGACAGTTTAGTGATTTGCTCATTCTGACGTAGGCCATGCTAGGATTCCCCATCCTTTTCTCAAAAGGGTTAGTGTTAGTACGTGAGCACTTCAACAGAATGTGGCTTTGTTTGTACAGTTCCTAGTACGTGTAGACACCCAGACGTCACCTTTCCTTTAAACAATGTGTTACAGTTCAAGATTCTGTAGTAATTCAGAAACAAACCCACTTATAAAAAAAGGGGAAATTAATCTATTAACATCCTTTGGATAACTATACAACATCCCTTCAGTCAAAAACATCAGGCCTGCTCCTCATCCCTTCAGTCAAAAACATCAGGCCTGCTCCTCATCCCTTCAGTCAAAAACATCAGGCCTGCTCCTCATCCCTTCAGTCAAAAACATCTGGCCTGCTCCTCATCCCTTCAGTCAAAAACATCTGGTCTGCTCCTCTTCTCCTAGTGACCCAAGAAGGGAGAACAATGTCTGGTTAAACCTTTTGCAGGCCCTGTTACACTGTGGATGATAGGTGGATGTTTGAATCTTCTCACACCCATAGAGCTGTCAGAACTAGGCCACCAGTGTGGATAAGAATGCTGCCCCTCGGTCTGATAGCAGCCATTCCAGGCATCTCAGAATCTGAAAGAGTTTTTAGGAATTTGTTCTGATCCGTTGGTGCAGCAATTTTGTACAAAAGAAATACAAACAAATAAGAATAGTGGACTGAGCATAAAAACAATAGACTGAGCATTAATAAACTAAAAGGCGCAAGAATTGCCTCCCGTGGGCTCACCACCCACAGGAGGGACCATAAGGGGCCGGTGCGAAGAGGATCGGGCGGCAGTCGAAGGCAGGGGCCTAGACAACCCGATCTCTGGACACGGAAACTAGCTCTAGGGACGTGGAATGTCACCTCGCTGGCGGGGAAGGAGCCTGAGCTAGTGCGTGAGGTTGAGAGGTTCCGATTAGAGGTAGTCGGGATCACCTCTACGCACGGCTTGGGCTCTGGAACCACACTCCTTGAGAGAGGATGGACTCTTCACCACTCTGGAGTTGCCCATGGTGAGAGGCGGCGGGCTGGTGTGGGTTTGCTTATAGCTCCCCAGCTCTGCCGCCATGTGTTGGAGTTTACCCCGGTGAACGAGAGGGTCGTTTCCCTGCGCCTACGGGTCGGGGATAGGTCTCTCACTGTTGTTTGTGCCTACGGGCCGAACGGCAGTGCAGAGTACCCGACCTTCTTGGAGTCTCTGGGAGGGGTGCTGGAAAGTGCTCCGACTGGGGAC
Organism: Esox lucius; assembly: GCF_011004845.1. Lineage (NCBI taxonomy): Eukaryota > Metazoa > Chordata > Actinopteri > Esociformes > Esocidae > Esox > Esox lucius. The sequence goes on along the minus strand of NC_047581.1, from coordinate 6,856,906 downwards.
TCTATTGTTCTACTGGGGGACTTCAACGCCCACGTGGGCAACGACAGTGACACCTGGAGGGGCGTGATTGGGAGGAACGGCCCCCCTGATCTGAACCCGAGTGGTGTTCAGTTATTGGACTTCTGTGCTAGTCACAGTTTGTCCATAACGAACACCATGTTCAAGCATAAGGGTGTCCATCAGTGCACGTGGCACCAGGACACCCTAGGCCGCAGGTCGATGATCGACTTTGTTGTCGTCTCATCTGACCTGCGGCCGTATGTCTTGGACACTCGGGTGAAGAGAGGGGCGGAGCTGTCAACTGATCACCACCTGGTGGTGAGTTGGATCCGATGGCGGGGGAGAAAGCTGGACAGACTCGGCAGGCCCAAGCGTACTGTAAGGGTCTGCTGGGAACGTCTGGCCGAGTCTCCTGTCAGAGAGATCTTTAACTCCCACCTCCGGCAGAGCTTCGACTGGATCCCGAGGGAGGTTGGAGATATTGAGTCCGAGTGGACCATGTTCTCCACCGCCATTGTCGAAGCGGCCGCTCGGAGCTGTGGCCGTAAGGTCTCCGGTGCCTGTCGAGGCGGCAATCCCCGAACCCGGTGGTGGACACCGGAAGTAAGGGATGCCGTCAAGCTGAAGAAGGAGTCCTATCAGGCCTGGTTGGCTTGTGGGACTCCTGACGCAGCTGACGGGTACCGACAGGCCAAGCGGGCTGCAGCCCGGGTGGTTGTGGAGGCAAAAACTCGGGCCTGGGAGGAGTTCGGTGAGGCCATGGAGAAGGACTATCGGCTGGCCTCGAAGAGATTCTGGCAAACCATCCGGCGCCTCAGGAGAGGGAAACAGTGCCCTACCAACGCTGTTTACAGTAGAGGTGGGCAGCTGTTGACCTCAACTGAGGATGTCGTCGGGCGGTGGAAGGAATACTTCGAGGATCTCCTCAATCCCGCCGTCACGTCTTCCATTGAGGAAGCAGAGGATGAGGGCTCAGAGGTGGACTCGTCCATCACCCGGGCTGAAGTCACCGAGGTGGTTAAGAAACTCCTCGGTGGCAAGGCACCGGGGGTGGATGAGATCCGCCCTGAGTACCTCAAGTCTCTGGATGTTGTGGGGCTGTCTTGGCTGACACGCCTGTGCAACATCGCGTGGCAGTCGGGGACAGTGCCTCTGGGATGACAGACCGGGGTGGTGGTCCCTCTTTATAAGAAGGGGGACCGGAGGGTGTGTTCCAACTATAGGGGGATCACACTTCTCAGCCTCCCCGGGAAAGTCTATGCCAGGGTTCTGGAGAGGAGAATACGGCCGATAGTAGAACCTCGGATTCAGGAGGAACAGTGTGGTTTTCGTCCAGGCCGCGGAACACTGGACCAGCTCTATACCCTCTACAGGGTGATGGAGGGTTCATGGGAGTTTGCCCAACCAGTCCACATGTGTTTTGTGGATTTGGAGAAGGCATTCGACTGTGTCCCTCGTGGCATCCTGTGGAGGGTGCTTCGGGAATATGGGGTCCTGGGTCCTTTGCTAAGGGCTGTCAGGTCCCTGTACGACCGAAGCAGGAGCTTGGTCCGCATTGCCGGCAGTAAGTCAGACTTGTTCCCTGTGCATGTTGGACTCCGGCAGGGCTGCCCTTTGTCACCGGTTCTGTTCGTAATTTTTATGGACAGAATTTCTAGGCGCAGCCAGGGGCCGGAGGGTGTCAGGTTTGGGGACCACACGATTTCGTCTCTGCTCTTTGCGGATGATGTTGTCGTGTTGGCCCCTTCAAGCCAGGACCTTCAGCATGCACTTGGACGGTTTGCAGCCGAGTGTGAAGCGGTGGGGATGAAAATCAGTACCTCCAAATCCGAGGCCATGGTCCTCAGTCGGAAAAGGGTGGCTTGCCCACTTCAGGTTGGTGGAGAGTGCCTGCCTCAAGTGGAGGAGTTTAAGTATCTAGGGGTCCTGTTCACGAGTGAGGGAAGGATGGAACGGGAGATTGACAGACGGATCGGTGCAGCTTCTGCAGTAATGCGGTCGATGTATCGGTCTGTCGTGGTGAAGAAAGAGCTGAGCCGCAAGGCGAAGCTCTCGATTTACCGGTCAATCTACGTTCCTACTCTCACCTATGGTCATGAGCTTTGGGTCATGACCGAAAGGACAAGATCCCGGATACAGGCGGCCGAAATGAGCTTTCTCCGCAGGGTGGCTGGGCGATCCCTTAGAGATAGGGTGAGAAGCTCGGTCACCCGGGAGGAGCTCAGAGTAGAGCCGCTGCTCCTCCACATCGAGAGGGGTCAGCTGAGGTGGCTTGGGCATCTGTTTCGGAGGCCTCCGGAACGCCTTCCTGGGAAGGTGTTCCGGTCCCGTCCCACCGGGAAGAGACCCCGGGGAAGACCTAGGACACGCTGGAGGGACTATGTCTCCCGGCTGGCCTGGGAACGCCTCGGTGTCCCCCCGGAAGAGCTGGAGGAAGTGTCTGGGGAGAGGGAAGTCTGGGCATCCCTGCTTAGACTGCTGCCCCCGCGACCCGGCCCCGGATTAAGCGGAAGATGATGCGATGCGCAAGAATTGTCCAGCTGAGAGTTGTGTATGTGGGGAGGGGTTATAGATTTGTCTAGTTGAGGGTTGTGTGTGTATGTTGGGAGTGGGCTACGGGGCATGTTCATGAGGCCTACTGCTGTAGGAAAGAAACTGTTGTGGCAGGAGGTTTTGGTCCTGATAGATCTCAACCTTCTACCAGTGAGGAGAGTTCTGAATAGTCAATTTCCAGGGTGAGCGGGATCAGCCCCAATCTTTGCTGCTTGCCTCCATGTCCTGGAGGTATGTCTCTGGTAGAGACGGCAGATTGCTGCCAATCACCCACTCTGCAGAGCGGATGACTGCAGCCTGCCATTGTCCTTGGCAGTGGCTGCAGTGTACCAGACGGTGATGGAGGAGGTCAGGATGGACTCTATGATGGCATTGTGGAAGCGCCCAGAAAGCAAAAGGACTCCACAGAGTTGACTGGGGAGCCACCTAGGGCGTTGGGGGGACAGGCAGCTTCTCCAGTACTGATCTACTGCAGACCACAAGGCCTTAACTGTTGCTGCTGCAGTCTGATCCTTTGTAGGCACTGCTTAGCCACACCTGGAAAACAGATCAGTCATTACTAACATGAAAGGATATGTGTTGCCAGGTCTTCCTCAGCATAGTCAATCGCAAACACTTCCAGGTGGTATGCGGTGGCGATGGCTGTTTTTTGGCTCCCGAATGTATTTCTCATAGCTAGCCATCCACCTTGGTAAATCCTCCCCTATCTGAGCCCAGAAGAAACCATGCTTAAGCGAAGCCTCTATCCTAGCAGCACCCAGTTGGCCCACTGCGGTATGATATTTCATACAGTCTTGACTGCCAATGCCGAAAGTAAAATCTGCCACTTCCCACCAGCTGCTCAGGCTCAGACTGTAGTTGTGGTCTCGTCGGCTCAGCCGTGCCGGGTGTGGCAAGCCAGACGACTTTATGGTGGCAGCAACCCACTGGTAGATGGTGAACGTTTTTTGACACGCCTTTTGAGCATAGCCTGTTTGAGTGGAATAGAAAGCATTGACCCCTGAAAGATCCCATTGAGGAATTTTTTCCCAGCTGTCTGACTTTACTCCTCTTGCCGAACCACTGAATGTGGCCGACCTGTCCACAGACTGTACAGATAGTTCGCTCCAGGGCATCCGACTGGATTGTTCTCCTCAAGCTTTCAGCCCCCCTGGCTAGATGGACCAATCATAGAAGAGGAAGGCACCCTTGGCCACCGCATTTTCTCGACTATCATATTTTCTGTAGTGTCTCCGTTTATTCCGCCATGTCCTGTCTCCACTCGGCAAGGAGGGTCTCCTTTGATTTTTATTGATCAATGGTTCCCAACCAGGGGTACTAGGTCTATCAACAGGAAGTACTTTAGAAGATTCATGAGATCATAGGCTCACTGGAAAAAAATTAATATAAGGTAAAACAAAAAATCTATTTTTGGTACAGTAACCAAAAAAGGTTGGGAACCACTGTGCCATACTGGAGTTGAGTCATGGATGCCCTGAGGGAGGGGCAATAGGGGGGACAACACTGGCACAGCAAGGATGTGAATGTAATTTCTGGGTTTTTGCCATGTTCTGGAGCTCCTCTCATACAGTACCCACATTCAGGCCAAGGAGCAATTTATCACGTAGGAGGTCATCTGGCCCGTCACCTGGAATACAGCTCTCAGATATGAAAGTTAACCTCATAACTCTCCTCATCATGCTGTCCACAAAGGTTAAATCTAGCTCTAAGTGTGGATTTGGAAGTTCCACTGCCAAACAGAGATTGCAGTTCTTCCCACAGGGCAGTAGAGGTACCCTGCTGGGCTGGACACAACAAGTGAGCTTCCATCTTCTCACTTTCTAGAGCCCCAAGATGAAGTATGTCTTCTGCTCCTCTGTGAGCTCTTGGACCTGTATCCGAGCCTGCCATTCCCAAAAACTTGAGCCACTCCCTTAGGGATCCCACTCGGGGAGGAACACCCTCATAGCTACCATTACTTGAGCTTGGCTCCATAATTCTCTGTACAGGTCGGGAGTAACAAAGGTGAGAACATAAACTATCATAGCAGCAGGGATAACATTTTATAGCCCCAATAACATTTCCTTCTGCACAAGTCTTCACTCAGTTTGATTCTCACCCCACGTAGAACCTCAGGACAATGATGGATGGATGGTTTATTTGCTATCACCATTATCGATAAAGATATAGTGTCTACAGCCCCTGGCCTGCCCTCCACTGTAGCCTCCCTCCCCTTACCTCATAAGCACTGTCAACCTAGACTAGTGTGCTATACTACTCTGGGTGAACTTAATACAAATGTGTTCAAAAATAAAAAAGAGGGTGAGGTAGTCACAACCAATACCATTAAAAATAGTTGACAATTTATAATAAGACCTGCTGTACTGTTGCCACAGTCAAAATGGAACATAAACACGCAGTCAACAAATAGGAATAAATGAGATTGTGACCCTGAAGGAAGAGATCTGTATCCAAAAAAAACCCACAAAAATAACAATGAAGATGTCACTGATGGTCTGAAAGAGTTATCAATTACAATGGTCTCGTCCCGGCTAAATCGGAGCTGGAAAAACACAACACACACCAGCGTGGCTTTAAGTCACATAGGCCCATAGACGACAATAACTCCACCCATTTTATCACACAACTACACAAACAAGGAAGTCTCGGTGTGGTGCATTAATGTATCTCCCCATTGGCTAATGTTTGGGCTGGTCACTTCTCCATACTCTGACAGGAAGCTGTGGGTTCACTCTTGTTCTGTCCCCAACTGCTGACACTTACGGTGAGTCAACAACTCAGAAACACATCCATCACGGCAGACAGGATATACAACCATTATTGCCTCCATATAGCTCCCCAGGTAGTGACAAAACCCATATTTGCTCCGTCTTTCTCGCCCCACCCTCTCTTTATAACTGGCACCTTCCCTCTCAAGCATATTGGACAATGCCACCTTCCTCCCTAAATTGGAATCTGGTGTCCCATATGGGAAAGTACTCTCCTGTCAACCCCTGACAACTACCAGGCAAAGACAAACCCAAAAGCTTTTGCAGCCACAAAACGCCTCCCTCTTAAAAAGGAGGAAAAGGCTCTTTGTCCCTGTTTTAATAAATATGAACCCTGCACATCTTCCATATTCATAATTGTGTTCATTCTTTTAACTACAGTCCATGACAGACAAATCCCTGTTCAAATTTGGGGAAGAGGAAAACCCTCAGAACGAGCGTCACGACAAATCTCAAAGGGGAATTCATTATGGTGAATGAATATCTGCAAGTACAAAACTTGCTTGGTTGTGATTGGTCTTTGGCTTAAGGTGTACGGTTACACATGCACAACACATGCGGTTGTAGTGGATGGCTGTTCTTCTGTTTGTCTGCTTCCGTTTTTCTGAGTTACGTGGCTTTACACTGGTGACAGACCAGGCTCAGTGGTGGCTGCAAGGGGAAGGACAAAACACCCAGAGACACTCACTCACTGACCCACATCTGATGAAACTAGTCCAGACCAAAATCTAAGAAAAGTTCATTATAATGTGCTGAACACATTCTGTTTAATAGGCATCCTATCTACAAACTTTAAATCTGACCCTGATATTTTGATATATAACCCTGTTTCCAAAAAAGTTGGGATGCTGTGTAAAATGTAAAGAAAAACAATGCAATGATGTGCAAATCATTTAAACCCTATATTCAATAGAGAATTGTATAAAGACAACATATAAAATGTTGAAACTGAGACATTTTATTGTTTCTTGGAAAATATATGGCCACTGAATTTGATGCCAGCAACACGTTTAAAGAAGCTGGGAAGAGGCAACAAATCACTTGGTAAGTTGTGAAATGCAAGAAAACACATCTCACAATTAATTACGTGAATTGGCAACAAATCAGTAAAAAGAAACCAGACAAGCCTAGTTCAGCCGGTGCGCAATAGGATGTGTTGATCGTGGCCACCCTCTCGAGAATCAAACCCGGACACCATTAACTCATTTGTTAATTGAACCCGGACACAATTAGACACCATTGACTAGGGTTAAGCTGAGTAACGTTTCTTAACCTCCACCACAAATTGTATCTAACTGTATGACTTTTGTCACTGGCCATTTTAAAAGCTTATTAGCAAGTAATATGTTGCTACTGTAACGAGGACGCGCGTGGAGGACGCGCGCCATCCCCCCCGACGTGGTATTCGGCGCGCGTCGTCGCCGGTCTTCTAGCCACGCCGCTCCTCCTCCCACGGCACTGTCATGTCTTGTTATTGCACACACCTGGTGTCCATTCCCTCATTAGGTTGCCTATATTAGTTCCTGTGTTTCTGGGTGTCTTTGTGTGGTATTGTTCTATGTCTTTATATTGTGGAGAGAGGCACGTTCGTTTGAGCGTTTTAATCGCCGTGTGATAGCGTGCCCTTGTTGTTTGATTGTTATTTTTGAGAATACAGTTTTGTTTATCGCCTCCTTGCGTTTGGCTCCAAGTTCTTTCGACACACTCCACTACACCCAGCCGTGACAGAATACCACACCACCATGGAGTCAGCGGGGAGTGACCTGCTCCACCACCATGGCAGCATGATTGCGTCCCTGGGGGAGGCCATGACCGAGATGGTCCAGGCTATGCGGCGGTTGGAGGCGAGGCTGCCACCTGAGCAGCAACCACCCATACTCAACCCGGCCGAAGTGCCCCTGCCATCGTCTCCACCGTCGCAGAGGAGGACCATTCAGCTGAGCCTTCCTCAGGGATTCAGCGGAGACGCAGCCCAGTGCTCTGGGTTTTTGCTCCAGTTGGAGCTATATTTCGCCTCCCTCAGCCCTCACCCGGGGGATAGGGAGAGGGTCTCGGCCCTTGTCTCCTGCCTGAGGGGCAAGGCGTTAGACTGGGCCAACTCCGTTTGGTCCACTAACGGGCCGGAGTTGGCCCATTACGGGGCGTTCGTCGGCCTCTTCCGGGCTGTGTTCGATCACCCGCCCGACGGCAGGGAGGTCGGCGAGCGTCTCGTGCACCTGAGGCAAGGGACAAGGAGCGTACAGGCCTTCGCCCTGGAGTTCAGGACCCTGGGGGCGGGGTCGGGCTGGAACGACAGGGCACTTATCGATAATTTCCGGTGCCACTTACGGTCCGACGTCCGTAGGGAGCTGGCATGCCGGGACGCCATGTTGACCTTCGACCAGCTCGTCGACATGGCGATCCGGCTGGACAATCTGCTAGCCACCCGCGGACGCACCGGGAATGATCAGCCCCCTCCGGTACACCCCGTCGCCGGACCTGAACCCATGGAAGTGGGAGGAGCCGCACGAAGGGAGACGGTGCGGTCTAGGGAGTGTTCCTTTTGTGGGAGGAAGGGACACTGCCTCCCACTGTTTCCAGTGAGAGAGGGTCGAGCGGAGGAAGCCTGACACCACTACACAGAGTCAGGTGAGTAGACCACACACACTGTCAGGGCTCTCTGCGAAGCACATGACACTTTTGGTGGCCTTCCCTGATTTTCCTACTAACTCTCAGTGTAAGGCGCTCGTAGACTCAGGCGCAGCTGGGAATTTTATGGACAGCGGTTACGCACAGAAACTGCGCATTCCGCTGGTGCCATTGTCTCAACCTAGGTCCATTACGGGCTTAGACAGCAAACCACTAGGCACTGGTCTCGTTGAGCACGTCACAGTCCCTATCACGATGACCGTACATCACGCCCATACCGAACAGATTGAGTTTCATGTTATTCACTCTCCTGCTTTCCCTGTGGTGCTGGGTCTTCCATGGTTGTCGGGACACAACCCAACTATTTCCTGGTCGCAGAGAGTGTTGACAGGGTGGTCTCAGGGGTGTCAGGAGAGGTGTCTAGGTGTTTCCGTTGGTGCGACCTCGGTGGAAAGTCCAGACAGTGTCTCCGCAGTGCACATTCCCCCGGAATATGCCGATTTAGCGCTGGTCTTTTCGAAGACCATGGCTAGTCGTTTGCCACCACATCGGTCTGGGGATTGTGCTATAAACCTAAAGGGAGATGCTGTGCCGCCTTATTGTCATGTGTATCCCCTGTCGCAGGCAGAAACCGCAGCGATGGAGACCTATGTGGCCGAATCCCTGCGGCAGGGGCAGATCCGCCGTTCCACCTCGCCCGCCTCCTCAAGTTTCTTTTTTGTGAGGAAGAAGGATGGGGGTTTGCGCCCGTGCATTGACTATAGGGCGTTAAACAAACTGACGATCCGGTACTCATATCCTATCCCCCTGATTTCCCAATATATCGAGTCAATGCATGGGGCGCGCTTCTTCACGAAACTGGACCTCCGGAGTGCGTACAATTTGGTGAGAATCCGAGAGGGAGACGAGTGGAAAACCGCCTTCAGCACCACCACGGGTCACTACGAATACCTGGTGATGCCGTATGGGTTGATGAATGCCCCGGCAGTGTTTCAGTCCTTTGTGAACGACGTGTTTAGGGACATGCTGGGGCGCGGAGTTGTGGTTTACATTGACGACATCCTCGTTTATTCCACTACGCGTGCTGAGCATGTGTCTCTCGTTCGCAGGGTGCTGAAGCGGCTGTTGGAGCATGGCCGGTACGCTAAAGCAGAGAAGTGCGCGTTCTTCCAGCGAGCCGTCTCTTTCCTCGGGTTTTGGATTTCCGCCGGTGGGGTGGAAATGGAGGTCGATCGCGTGTCCGAGCCGGATCACCTGGACAACCGAGGCAGACGTCGCATTTCGCACCCTTAAGAGAATGTGCACCTCTGCCCTGGTTCTGGCTCACCCCGATCCGTCACTGCCGTTCATAGTGGAGGTGGATGCCTCGGAGGTGGGGATAGGTGCTGTATTGTCCCAACTGTCGGGTACCCCTCCTAAGCGTCGCCCCTGTGCTTTTTACTCACGAAAGCTCAGTGAGGCAGAGCGCAACTATGGCGTCGGTGACAGGGAGCTGTTGGCTGTGTTTAACGCCTTGACTGTTTGGAGACATTGGCTCGAGGGAGCGAGACACCCGTTTGTAGTCTGGACCGACCACCGTATCCTGGAGTACATCCGGGCGGCAAGGAGACTGAACCCTCGCCAGGCCAGGTGGGCGTTGTTTTTTGCCCGGTTCGATTTCACGCTTTCATAAGTTCCGGGTACAAAAAACGCCAAGGCAGACGCGCTGTCTCGGTTGTGCGACGCGGTTGAAAGGCGGGTAGATGATACACCGATTCTGCCCGTCTCGTGCATTGTGGCGCCGGTTGTGTGGGACGTGGACGCGGACATTGAGCGGGCGTTGCGCAGCGATTCTGGGCCACTTCAGTGTCCTGGGGATCGTCAGTACGTCCCGCTGGATGTCCATGACCGTCTCATCTACTGGGCCCACACGTCCCCTTCCACGGGTCACCCGGGCATAGACCGTACTGTGCGCTGCCTTACCGATAAGTACTGGTGGCCTGGCCTGGCTAAGGATGTGAGGGCGTACGTGTCCTCCTGTTCGGTGTGCGCTCAGTGTAAGGCACCTAGACACCTTCCGGCGGGTAAGTTACATCCTTTGCCCGTTCCACAACGACCATGGTCTCACTTGTCCATTGATTTTTTAACCGATCTTCCCCCCTCACTAGGCAATACCACGGTCCTGGTTGTTGTGGATCGGTTTTCAAAGGCCTGCCGGTTCCTTCCTCTCCCCGGTCTCCCGACGGCCCTGCAGACCTGCAGAGGCTCTATTCACCCATGTCTTCCGGCACTACGGGGTGCCGGAGGACATTGTATCTGACCGGGGCCCTCAGTTCACGTCTCGGGTCTGGAAGGCCTTTATGGGCCGATTGGGGATCTCGTTCAGCCTCACCTCCGGCTTCCACCCCGAAGCTAATGGGCAGGTGGATCGTGTGAACCAAGACCTGGGGAGGTTCCTGCGGTCCTATTGCCAGGACCGGCCGGGGGAGTGGGCGGAGTTCCTGCCCTGGGCAGAGTATGCTCAGAATTCACTCCGCCACTCCTCCACGTCCTTGACTCCCTTTCAGTGTGTCCTGGGGTACCAGCCGGTCTTGGTACCCTGGCAGAGCCAGCCCGAGTCTGGGGTTCCGGCGGTGGACGACTGGTTCCGGCGCGCCGAGGACACCTGGTCCGTGGCCCATCGACACATCCGGCGCGCCGGGGTTCGCCAGAAGTCCGCTGCTGACCGCCGGCGTAACGACACCCCGGTCTACGCTGTGGGCGACCGGGTCTGGCTCTCGACCCGGAACCTCCCTCTCCGCCTGCCCTGCCGGAAGCTGGGCCCGTGGTTTGTAGGGCCGTTCAAAGTCCTGGGGAGAGTGAACGAGGTAACCTATAAATTGCAACTTCCCCCTGATTACAGGATTAATGCCTCGTTCCATGTGTCTCTCCTCAGGCCGGTGGTGGCTGGTCCCCTCCAGCAGTCTGAGGTGCGGGAGGTCCCTCCGCCCCCTCTGGACATCGAGGGGGGCCCGGCGTACTCTGTCCGTTCCATCCGCGACTCGAGGCGCCGGGGGAGGGGCCTGCAGTACCTGGTGGAGTGGGAGGGGTACGGCCCGGAGGAGCGTTGCTGGGTGCCGGCGGTGGACATTCTTGATCCTGAGCTCCTCACTGACTTCCATCGTCGGCGCCCTGATCGTCCTGCGCGGCGTCCTCCGGGTCGGCCTCGGGGCGCGTCGTCGTCGCCGGTCTTCTAGCCACGCCGCTCCTCCTCCCACAGCACTGTCATGTCTTGTTATTGCACACACCTGGTGTCCATTCCCTCATTAGGTTGCCTATATTAGTTCCTGTGTTTCTGGGTGTCTTTGTGTGGTATTGTTCTATGTCTTTATATTGTGGAGAGAGGCACGTTCGTTTGAGCGTTTTAATCGCCGTGTGATAGCGTGCCCTTGTTGTTTGATTGTTATTTTTGAGAATACAGTTTTGTTTATCGCCTCCCTGCGTTTGGCTCCAAGTTCTTTCGACACACTCCACTACACCCAGCCGTGACAGCTACGCATTTAAGTATTGTGTTAAACTGAGTAACGTTTCTTATTAAGTTTACCTCCACCACAAATAGTATCTATGAACTTTATGGCTTTTGCCACTGGCTGTTTTAACACTCAGATTTTCTTTATCACAATTAAAGCTATCATTGAAATGTATAAGGTGATATAGCTAACAATCTAGTCTGTGAAAAAGAACAGACAAGAATAACGGACATTGAACATAAAATGTACAGACTTGATTGGTAACTATATTAACTTATATAGTTCAATGATGGCTTTTATTTAGAAAAAGAAAACCTGAGTTAGCACTGCTAGCATATTATCCTGCTGCTAGAAGAACGGTAAAAAAGCCTCGAATGGCCATCACTAACGACAACTGACTTTTTTGTCAAGTGAAAAGATGAGAGAATCGTGAAGCCAGCAATGTGTTTGTCTATCCTGAACAAATCCTATTACAGACCAGAACCGTTTTATTTCAGGTGTTCTATTACATAGCTACGTAGGGTTGTAGCCAGCAAAGTTTTTGTCTGTCTTGAACATCCGCCATAATGCGTTTTGACTGTTATGGGAGGTGAACGCGGGACCTGTTGTTTCGGAGCCCGCGTCCCTAACCACTACACTATTTAACAAAGGATATTCAGTCAGTCAGGCACTCACTCACTCAGTAATAGAAATTCGCTCTTCTAGTCCGGCTCCGTTTATGTGGTCCGACAAAAAGGCTTCCCAGAGGAGATGAGTCGTTCAGAAGTAAAGATAGGGAGGGGTTCACCACTTTGTGACAGACTGCTCAGACAAATAGTGTAACAATTTAAGAATAACATTTGTCAATGTAAAATTTTAAAAAGTATGGAAATCTCATAATCGACAGCACATAATATCATTACAACATTCTGAGAACTCTGAGAAATCTCTGTACGCATGGGACAAGGCCGAAAACTAATATTGGATGGATGTGATCTTTGAGCTCTCGGGTGGCACTGCATTAAAAACAGACACGATTCTGTAGAGAAAATCACTGCATCGGCTCTGGAACACTTCTGAAAACCACGTCGCTGCATCAACAAATGCATGTTAAAATTCATGCAAAGAAGAAACAATACATAAACAAGATCCGAAAACTCCACCGCCAAGCTCGTTTTCATGAGTTTCAAATCGCCCTTAACAGCCCCCCAGCGTGAGTTTTTTGCGTGTGATTTCAGTACTCACTCAGAGTTCCAGAATTTGATTATGACGTCACAATACATTTAATCCGCAGCTTCCCAATAGCACCACGCTGCTTACTAGTTATGCATCTAATGTTTTATTTCAATTATATTAGTAAACCTGTACCGGTAGTAACTGTTAAAAATGTAAATTGAATAATTATTGACCAATCTTAAAAATGCTGTCCTTTTTCTAAAGATTGCGGCGCGAAAGATACTGCACGCATCACTTAAATCAATAGGAACTAACTAATCAATAAAACATACTAACTAACAGTCAATAGGTGGTATGTGGATCATTTATTTACGTTATTAATCAGAAACTCTCAAAAGTTTATGACAAATTATGAATTCCGATTCTTGCATTTATGGACAAATACGATCAGTGAAATATTTGAAGTTTAGGTAGAGCTTTTTTCTCAAGAGCTATTCCTGATGGGGACAACAAAAGTAGTGCTGTAATACTGTTTTAGTTTGCGCCATCGGCATGCTACTAAATCTGCCAATTGAGCTATTGTGTGTAAACCCTACCAACATAAAAACTGACTGAATTAACCCCACGTTAGTTACGTGCACTGAGAGCCGTTCAGACGGTTGACATGAACAATCACCTTATTAGTTTAGTTTTATTAAGTAAAATAAAACATGAACAATTTAAACAATAACATTTAACGTTTTCTCCTAAACTATACAACAACCTAAATGGATCAAAAAGAGACAGAGACAATTGTCAATGGCAATGTGTATAAATGGTAGTCTGGCTCTAATTCAAGTTTATTATTTGTTTATTTTCCAGACCCCCCTCCACACACACACAGGCTGTGCTGGCTTACAGAAAAGATGGATCGTCATCAATTTGGTCAAGGCTCTCTGTGGCAGGTTCAGTAACTGATGAAGCTGATTTAAATGAGTAAGCAGCTGATGTCCCAAAAAGCGGCAAAACATCATCAGGCAGCTGGTGCTCATAGCAAGCCTCACCAGACCGCTTCAGTCCATATCGGATGTACAGGATGGAGTTAAGGGTCTGCAAGGACATCTGATTTCTCAATTTGCTTTTTACCACTCTCATCTGGCTGAATACTCTCTCTACTTCAGCATTTAAGTGTGGCAAGGACAACACAGACACAGCAGCCATGGCAAGTTCTTGAAACGGGTTGATACCAGCTGCATCCCTGAACGTCCAAATCTCACTCCAGAAGCCCAGTGTGATTTTTGTCTCATTCCATTTACTAAGATGGATGGCACGCCATTGCTGGACTATCTTGTCTATCGCTGCAGGGGTGTAGCCAAGGAGCTTGGCTATTTTTTCAATGTCTCCTGGGCTCTTATTGTGTTTTAGAGTTTACTCCTCATTGAAAATCGACATGTAACGCAATGCTTCAATGTTGTCTGGCAGTCTCACTCTCAACTCGTTAGTGAGGGAGATGGTGAAAGCTACACACTGCTTTCGGACATATCTTTCATCCTCAGGCACAAGGTGGAGTTCTGCTGCCTTGGACTCAAAAAGGTAACCACGGTAGGGTTTGGGACTGATGTATCCATCTATTGGCCCTTTGACTACATCAACCTTTGCCAGTGGATTCAGCACCCTGCTGCTCACAGACTTGATCATGCTAACCAAGCTGTCAAGTAGGTTAAGAGGATCCACCTGCTCCCCCTCAAAAGCCTTGATAGCCAACTGTACCTCACCCAGCACTGACCTCAAAAAAGTGAGATACAAAACATTTTGAAGATCACTATACATGGACTGTAAAACCTCAGCCATGTAGCAGTGTTCACTGGACTTGGTGACTAGGTGACTTCATGCAGCCTAAGCTCCTCCCACTGGTCCAAAATGCGTGAAACCGCAGGTTCAATGGAGAGCCAACGTGTGGCACAAACCTTGGTTATTAGTAAAGGTTTCTCCCCACAGTTAATGGTCTCATATATGGCCTTGTAGGCTTCCCTGCGCTTTGGAGTCAGTTATATGTCTCTCGTACCAAGTACTCCACACTACGGGGAATGGTGTCATTGGAAGCATGAGTTACAGCAAGCTGCAGAAAGTGGCACGCACAGCGAATAAGAACCAGATCTTTGATCCCATACTCCTCCTTCAGCCCTTTATGGACCCCACTGTTAATCCCCGTCATAACAGAGGCATTGTCAGTCCCTATCCCCAGGAGTTTCTCTTTTTTAAGAGTACATTTCTCAAGGAAAGCCACAACAGCACGGGCTATAGATCTGGCATCTCCTCCTTCTAACTCAACAAGTCCCAGAAATGTGGATACAATAGTCTGCTTGGTGTCACTAAAGTACTTTATCACCACCCCCAGATACTTAGAAACACTTACATCCGTGGACTCATCAAGGAGGAGGCTGAAACGCTGGTCACCCACATCAGCGACTAACCTTTTCAGGAAGTATGGTGCTAGAACACCTATAATCATTTCTGTGCACTTTTTCCAGTGCATTTTGAAGTGGGTAGCAGCAGCAGAGTCTGAAAAAGCAGCTTTACATACTTCTTCAATATGATCACATGCCAGCATGGAACAGTGTTCAGCCATAGCTAATGCAATGGTGGCCTCAGCATTTTTTGCAGAGTCAATTTTAGTTAACATACATGGCAGCTTGTTCTGGGTGGAACTGTTATAAGGCTTTGCCTTTTCAGTATGGTTTTGAGTTATCCTGTTTTTTAACATCTCTGAGTTTAGCGTAGAAATCAGCCTTACAATACAGGCAATATGCATGCGTATCGTCACCAATAAATGGTTTCAACCAGCCTTTGAATTCAGGGTTTGATTCCCACTCCTTTCTGTATTTTTGACTGTACAGTTTAGACTGTGACATGATCAGTGATTTTGTGTGAGTGATTTTTATGTATGTGAGATATATGTGTGTATGTGTGTTTGTTGTGTTATGGTTGTCATCTCAATCATGAGCTAGCCAGCTAGAGGTTTATCACAGAGAAGCACACACACAGTGGACGAGCCGAGGTGAGGTAAGTGACTGAGGCTGTGTGAGTCGAATCATGCAGACAGTGATTTATTTTTGTGCAGTGATTTATTTTAGACAAAGAACATTTAAATTTTTTTGATTTCTTCACACCAAGCAGCTAACCTATTGCAGATTCAGTCTTCCCAGCCTGGTGCAGATCTACAATTTTGTTTCTGGTGTCCTTTGACAGCTCTTTGGTCTTGGAGTGTGACTGTTTGAAGTTGTGGACAGGTGTCTTTTATACTGATAACAAGTTCCAACAGGTGCCATTAATACAGGTAACGAGTGGAGGACAGAGGAGCCTCTTAAAGAAGAAGTTACAGGTTTGTGAGAGCCAGAAATCTTTACCAATAAATTCATAAAAAATCCTACAATGTGATTTTCTGGATTTTCTTTCCTCATTTTGTCTCTCATAGTTGAAAGTTTACAGGCCTCTCTCCTCTTTTTAAGTGGGAGAACTTGCACAGTTGGTGGCTGATTAAATACTTTTTTGCCCCACTCTATAAAGCAGTATGTACATATCATTATTATTTAAGGTAAAAGCAGCCAGCAGGAATAGAGAACTTGAAAAAGCTTGTGTAATTCTGAAAATAATACTACTGGAGCCAATGCAAAGGCAGTAGTGTAAAGAGTAACTGAAAAGAGGAAGACAATAAATTGAGAAATTGTCTTGGGAAAGTTACAACTTGTAGAATAAAGATTTTGTTTGACCTGACACGAAATTGACATGACACCATCAAACCTCATTCATGATTCACGTGAGAACCAAACACGCAGAGATCATCTGTTCATCCACTCTGCGTCTCACAAAGACACAACAGATGGAACCAAGCAAGTTGGTCCAAGCTTGTCTCCTCTTCTAATGGCCCATGCAAGTCTCTTATTCTTATTGGCGTTCTTCAGTCGTGGTTTCTTGGCAGCAATTTTACCCCAAAAGCCTAGTGTATACAGTCTCCTCTGAACAGTTGATGTTGACATGTGTCTTTTACAATAACTCTGTGTTGCATTTATTCTGAGATGCCTCACATCCTCAATTGGCAGCTTCATTAAATAGTACCCACAAAACATCAGTCTCAACATCAACAGTGAAGAGGCGACTCCGGGAGGCTGGTCTTCTAGGCAGTTGTTCCTTTGTCCAGTGTCTGTTTACTTTTGCCCATCTTAATCTTTCCTTTTTATTTGCCAGTCTGAGATATGGCTTTTTTTATGCAACTCTGCCTATAAGGCCAGAATCCCAGAGTCGCCTCTTCACTGTTGACATTGAGACTGGTGTTTTGTGGGTACTATTTATTGTATTTTGTCCACTTGCTCAGTTGTGCATATGGGCCTCCCACTCCTCTTTCTATTCTGGTTAGAGACAGTTTGCACTGTTCTGTGTAGGTAGTTGTACACATCCTTGTATGCAATCTTCAGTTTCTTGGCAAGTGCCTTCTTTACTCAGAACAAGAATAGACTGACGAGTTTCAGAAGAAAGTTCTTTGTTTCTGGCCATTTTGGGCCTTGAATCGAACCCACAAATGCTGATTCTGAAGATACTGAACTAGTCTAAAGAAGATAGGTTTTATTGCTTCTTTAATCAACAATTTTCTGCAGAGCAAACAATCGCGAAAGGGTTTTCTAATGATCAATTTGCCTTTTAAAAGGATGTACTTGGATTAGCAAACAATAGGACTTTTGGTTGCTGATAATGGGCCTGTGCACATCTATATAGATATTCAATAAAAAATCAGCCATTTCCAGCTACAAATCATTTACAACATTCACAATGGAGACACTATTTCTGACCAATTTTATGTGCTTTTATTGGACATAGAATTTGCTTTTCTTTTCAAAAAACAAGGACATCTATTCCTTCAGCCATTTTTATGCTTTATTTGACAGGAAATTCTATAGTAATATTTGTGTAATAGTGGCTAAAACGACAGATTAAGCCCCAGGCCGTGTAAGGTTTGAGCCTTTACATTTTGAACTTCTTGCTTCACACCCATTGTATTGGTTAGCCGACTTTAATCACTGAAAGTAAAACACCACCATTGATTGTGAAACGATGACACCACATTTATGAGTAAAATAGTCATGAGTAAAATAGTTTATGGGAATTGTAATATTATCTATTTTTTATGAAAAAAAGTTTAATTTGACGGGATTGTATTTGCTTAAATTAGATTAAAAGTGAGGTTTCTGCTCACTCAAAGTAAGCAAGAACATCTATATACATTTCAGGATAGACAACTAAACAGAAAGCAGGAGCAAAAACACAAGGAGATTCAATAAACAAATATATCTCAGGTTTATTAATAGAGTAACTTTCTTCATTTTCAAAACATGTTAAGACAGTACTTATAAAGCAGTATGTACATATCATTATTATTTAAGGTAAAAGCAGCCAGCGGGAATAGACAACTTGTACATTTTTTGTAACCTGGCCCCAGATTTTGTCTGACCTGACAAGAAATTGACATGATGACACCAACATTTCTGGAACTAGACAACATGTTCACCCAATTTAAAAATAGGTTACACCATGGGCTATTCTCCCAAACAAAGTAAAGTCATTAATAATAATAATAATAATAATAATAATAATAATAGAGTGATAATAATGAGTGAGGAAAACAAAGTATTTTACCAGACACAACAGGTGGAAGGAGAGCATTATTTATGGCTGCAATGAAAAAGCTTGTGTAATTCTGAAAATAATACTACTGGAGATATTGCAAAGGCAGTAGTGTAAAGAGTCACTGAAAAGAGGACGATAATAAATTGAGAAATTGTCTTGGGAAAGTTACAACTTGTAGAATAAAGAAATCATTTGAGAAGTGTTTTTTGTAATTGGAAAAGTTTCACCTAAAACCGTAAATTCCTTAATCTGACAAGTCCTTATGGGTCTTACATCAGGCCACAAGTCACCTTTTTGCTAAAAGTTCTAGAAGTGTTTTAACTTGAGCTTGTTTATTCTGCATGTATGCTAAATTAAGCAAACATAAAATTAACTCTACTGCACAGACTACTTAATGCTATGTCACATCCTTGCTTGATTTAAGAAACACTTACTTTGAATCTTTGGACATGTAAGTTATGTGAAATTATTGTTGAAATGGCCACAGGATTTTGGTCTGGAAGTAGGCTACATTATCTGGTCAATCAAGTCAGCGCAATGTGTGGGAAATATGAAGAGATTTCTGTGGATGAAGATCAAAATGTTCCAACTAGCCCACTCCACACAAAGCACAAAGACTGAATCAATGTGCAAACTGTGATCAGTACAGGCACAGAGGTTTCTGGGTCTTTAACATAGTATATGCTTATTCTCTAAAGGTCAGAGACCATATGGATCCACAGCCAGTGTTTAATATTGCCATATAAAGCTTAACTGCCCAATTTCACCATGACTTAAAAACATGCTCAAGTGAGGCAAACATTCAGCCAAGGTCCAGTTTGACTAGAAAGAGTCCAGAGGCAGTCTAGGACTATTACAAGCAACTTCCTGTGTTATGTCTGCATAAGTAGAATTACTATACTATTTCATTAAGCCATGAAATGCCAAGTTTGAAAGTTAGTGATTTTGATGACGTGTGTGTGTGTGTGTGTGTGTGTGTGGGAGGGGGGGGGTGCCAATTTCACAACTGATCAACAAATTTCCTGGAATACATAGGTGAAAAGGGGATAAGTAGGAAATAGAACTCACCCCATGTATCTGTTATCTAAGATATTGAATAAATGGTTCACTGAATAGATAGAAGTCACAGTTGATACCAGACCAGACAAAGGAAATTATGAAAGTGGCAACTTTGGCAACTTGGTGAACCGACCAGGAATACTTCAATTCTAAAGTGCTTTTGTTTTCAACAGTCCAACATCAGTTTTTATATCAAAACTAGTGTAATAGACAGTGTCCTCCAAGGTATTAAGCATGAATGTTACTGTACATGTCATGCTAAAATGTATACTGGAAGTAATAATGCCTAGCTGCACTTAATACATAGGTTGGGCCCCCCAGAACTGTAGGTGGGTCATTGCAGATGGTATAGCAAAGAATGGACAGAACTCAGAGTTCTTAGAATACCTATTGACAAGGAATGAAGGCATAGTGTTCTGTGATACATCCCACAATATATTCACTGTAATGGCAATCAGCAGTTCATAAAACAACAATCACAGATTTACCCTTTAAATAGACAGCACCAATGCCACTTAACAGGATTTGTGTGCATTGGAATGTGGAGTCATTTGGTTTAAAAACTTTCTGCCTTGCAGGGATCAAATAGATTCAACACAATGATTACTCAGTTGGGGAAGGGTTCTGTTGGTTTCTGCTCAAACTCCGATCGTCACTAACCTGATTGAGCTGATCAGTAAGCTAATTATTATAATCCGGTGTCATAGAACCCAGTTGGGTGAGTCACCAGCCATCCTCGTATTTCATTAAATACTGATCATTGTTGTACCATATACTAAATTCAAATTAATAATTTGCTGATTGTCCCCTAGGCCACATTAAGATTCCCCACCATTCTCCTGAAAGTGTTAGAGATTGTATGGGGACACTTCTATGGATCTTTGTGTTGTTTGTACAGTTCCCAACATATCTGTAGACATTCAGGCCTCAACCTTCCTTTAAACAAGTGAAATAGTTCAACATACCGTATTAACTCCAAAACAAACCCATTTATAAAAAAAAAAAAAAAAGGGAAATGATTCAATTCATCAACATCCTCTGGATTCATCGTTACTCCATATCCCAATTAAAAACGAAAAAAAATACGTTGTAGACAAAGTGCTTGATAATTTCCCGTCAGGAAAACCAGTCCAGTTTTGGTTCTGTTAATTTAAACATGTTAATGTAAAGGAAGTGTGGGTAGGCCTACTGGCCCAGCGCAACAACATTACTTCAGACAAATGATCTATCAAAATGTTTATCTATTTTTGATCTACAAAACATTTGACTAGGAAATACATAGACATATGTGATTATTGGGGTCAATACTACCGATCTGGTAAAATTATATGTCACCTTGTTACTCAATCGATAAATCCCTAGGCAAATTTCTTTGACAGGTCTGGAAATCATTTTTAAATGTCAAACATGTACATCTTCAGGCGATGGGCAAGGGACTAGAGTAGGCTACCAACATTTATTTGAATACCACCACATTCAGCTGCTCCGTTTAGAAGAAATATCTTAATAAAAGACTGTATTTTCAATGAAAATGCTATATTATAAAACACAGGCAAAAGTATTTACATCAATGAGCAAAGAAATACACTCAAAACATAGGCCTATACAACTTCAATCATACAGAAAATAAATACAGTCATTTATTGATATCAATGTCTTTTACTGTCAGTACTGGATTTTGGTAACCGTTCCAAATGTGATCGTCATTTACCAAACAGGCAAAGACAAACCCTAAAGCTTTTAAGGGCCCAAAAACCTAATCCACCTCTTCTCATAAAAAGTAGGAAGTCTTTATCCACATTTTTACAATAACGTACCCTGCACATCTCCCACGTTTATAATCATATTGATTGTCTTAAACACAATCCATCAACAATGAATCAGTTGTCACCTGTGGGGAAAAAAGGCCTCTTTCTAAACGACTGGTTGTCTTCGGTTGTGGACATCACCACAAACCTCCAAGGGCAAGTCATAATGGTGAATAATCTACACGTTAGAATTAATATCCACAGATACAAAAAAAAAATCTCTTAGCATACATTGAATTAATAAATAGCATTATTCTCATTCAGTATAGCACTACATATTTGTAACATGACTTTGTTTTGTCTTTGACATGCTTGGCTGTGATTGGTCTTTGACTTAAGCTGTATGGTTAACACTGGGTTAAGGGAAATGGGTTGCTACACATGCGTCTATAGCAGTCAGCGGTGATTCTGTCTGTCTGCATGAGTTTTCCTGAGTTACGTGGCTTTACACTGGCGACAGAACAAGAGCAGAGGCAGCCGTAAGGGGAAGGACAAAACACCCAGACGGGCACGCCCACACACCCACGAACGCCCGCCCACACACGCACACGCACGCCTGATGAAACTAGTCCAGACCAAAACGTATCAACGTTTCATTAGTGTGCTGAACACATTCTCTCTAACAAACATGGGTACCTTCAACCATGAACTCAGCTTCTGACCCTGATGGCCCTTTTGATATAAAAAGGAGAAAAATAATCTATTGATCAATATAAAAACCACTTGTGTTGTTGATAAAACCAATGGTGGAGTGCAGGGACAAATATGAGGAGATAATATACAGGATACGGGGGAGGGAAACTCCTTCGTTAACCCCTTCAACCCTCTCTCCTCGTTAGACACTGTTCTACGATATTAAAGCAAAACGTGTGTTTTGGTCTCGGTCTAAAATATCCAACAGACACACATACTGCGTGCACAAACACACACTGACCCACACAATCGCATACAAACGCAGATTGACAGAGCCACATTGCACAGAAGTACATGGAAATGATGATTGGAAGTTGGTCATGGTCCACACACATGCACAGGCTCCAAAGTCCTTGCGTACGTGTGTATATATATATATATATATATACACACACATAATGAGCGTAGTTGCGTGTGTCATATGCTGTTGTCTTCCTGGTTGCGATGGTTCTGTGTCAGGCAGTTGCGCTCATTGAGGAGTGAGGTGGTCTCGTCCACCAGAAGTGGGGCGGTCTCTGGGGTCGGGTTGTCGGACGAGGAAAGGCAGTCCTGGGCAGCGCTACCGTCCAGGTGAGGATGGCTGCAGTCAGGCGACTGGGGCGAGGAGTCCACACGAGACGCCATCAGGCCGTTTTGGTACTGGGCCCGCGTGATCTGGGAGGGTGGAAGCCAGAGGATGAAAGGGAAGTGAAAAAAGAAGAGAGAAAAAGGAAGGAAAATAAATCCTTTTGTAAGCACCGCTTTCACTTCTACGTCAGTGAGCGGATCATTGTGGTGTGCGCGTGCGTGCGCATACATGCATGAATGCAGGCATGTGGTAGAAAGAGGTTGCATGAGTGTGTTAACCCCATCTTACACAATTTGCAGTTGCTGGACGGCCCTCCTTACCTTGACGAACTGCAGGTCTGTCAGAGCTCGCACGCAAAAGTCGGGAGTGTACGTTGGCGAGGGGGCGGAGAACTGAGCGTTGAGCTGGCTGCTGCTGCCGCTGGCCGAGAGCGACTCGGCGCGATCCGCAGCGCTCAGAGATGCTGTCCGGTTCAACCCACTGATGCGGGACGGCGAGCGGAACTCTGGAACACATGTGTGCATAGAAAGGACCGTTAGAGTGCGTTAGAGTGAGAAACGGGCGGGGGGGGGGGGGGGGGGCACAGACATACATACACAACGCACACAAATACAAAGCAGTGGCACACATAAAAATAAAAAAAACAGATACAACTGCAATGAAATGGGTAAGTTTCGTAATCATTTAATCAAACTGTATGGTCAAACCAGCCAAAGGCGCATTGTGTACATTATATGAGATGAATGAACAGTTAACGCAGTGGAGGGCATGCCAATATAATTGACAGAATGAGATGAGACATTATATGCTGAGTGACCTGCGGAAGGAACAAACAAATGCACGCACATCAAATTCATGTTAAAAAGATATCAACTCGCATGTTAAAATGAGAGGCTAGTTACTAGAAAGATAAATAGATCTGTTGACATCCGCAATGTTAGGTTCCCATCAAATAACAGACTATATGTGTAGGCATTTCATTTGCTGTTTGCCAGTGTAGTGTTGAAGGAGAGTCATGGCTTAGCAGAGCTGAACCACTGAACTTTTAATCCACTCGGTGAGCTATCAGCAGACAGACAACCAGCTTCAGGTTCCAGCATCAATTAGCCTGGCCCGTTTCGGCGGAACGGAGAAGGGGCAGCACCAGTCTTAGCCGTGGGTATGGCGATGCAAAGTCGCCAACTCCACCTGCAGTTCGCCTGGAGGCAAGTTATCACCCACCATTCTAACAAACTACTGGTAACAGCACAGTGCAGGCCAGGCAGATGCATTACCTTGTATTACCAGAAGGGGGCATATTTTCTCTTCCGGTGCTACAGAGTCCTACCATACATTTAGACATCCCAACATGTTATCTATCCCATTATGCCCTCAATTCAAGCATGGGCAGCACCATTAAGGCAAACTCCATTTTGAAGTAATCCCATTATGCTAAATCAATCAGTTGGTTTAAAAACTATGATTACTGCCACTTTTGGACCAGTATCAAGGCACACGTATGATTCCCTGATTGATTCCCTCTACTGACCTGGATTGGAATTGCATGGTCAACTGGGTGGGACTTAAGTTAGAAGTCCCACCCAGTTGACTACTTCAAAATGGTAAAAGTCCTAAAGGATGCCATCCAAGCTTACTGGAGCCTTTGCACGCCATAGTCACTACTATCTACCATCTCTCTATGATCTTCAACAAAGCTATTGAGAGTCAGCAGTTAGCATGAGACTGGTTTATAATTCAGGCAAAGGCTAGTTACAGAGGAAATTAAGGACAGCAAGCTTCCTGGAACTGTTAGCGCGTGTTAGCATCTATGATAGGTGATTGGCGATGGGGTTGTTTGTGCCACTGATGCTAATGATCCTGTACACTAATCACTGGTCACTACCATTCCATACAGTATGATAAAGTGGGGGGTGTTAGGGTCATGTTGTTCTCCGACCTCCTGGTGTTACATTGAACCCCCCCCCCCCCCGGGCCCAGACATGCCGGACATTACCTGGCAACCTGGAGAACAGAGAGAACCTCTTTAGAGAGAGGTGTCGAGGACGAGACGACACCACTGAGAGAGAGTTGGACAAAGGAGGACAGGAAAGCCAGAGAAATGGCAGAGGAGGGGAACGGGTAGAAACAAATGTAGACAGACGAGAGGAGCATGAGAAAACAGGGGCACAAGAGAGCGAGAGAGAGGTAGCAAGACAGGAGAGAGTCAGAGAGGTCTGGTTTTGAGTCAACAACGCAGGAAAAGTACATTTGAGAGACATTGACAGTTAACATGTAACACTGACGTGTCAGAGAAAAAGGGACCTGTCTGACTGGAGTTGAAGGTGTGTGCCCGGTTTATTCACAGATCAAAACAAGTCCGGAGAGAAGGAGAATTTGAAGACAGCTGGAGATGAAAAGGAAAGGAATGACAAATGCCTTTCTAATGAATTATTAGAGGCTAGCTTTCTGACAGTCTCTTTCTGTCTCTCTTTCACTCCCTGTCTTACTCAGGGTTCAACATTAAAGATGGCCCGCTTGCCCGGGGCCAGTAAGACCTAACGTCAGAGCAGTAGACAAAGGTTAGCTATTTAAATTCATAGATTCATATTAAAATGTTTGCTTGTCATCTTTGTCATTCTTCCCGCTTCAGTTTTCGCACTAAAATGAATCTGCAACGCTTCTTCTCCCCCTTTGGTGGTACAGTCCCAGTCTTTTTGACCAATAATATTGGATGGCTCGTCTGTTGTGACCAATCACAGTTTATAGTGCATTCTAGAGCAGGACCCAAGCATGGCATCGTATGAGGCAAAGCGAAACATGATCATTTTTGTTTTTGTGGAATAAAAGTTTCCACGGGACGAAAACAATAATGGCAAGAGACACAGACACATGTACTGCCCATCAGGCCGGTAAGGCAGGGTCATTTTTCAAGAGAACGAACAACTACCAAAAACATGCGCCTAAGTCCCTGCAGCATGTTGCCTGTATTGCAGCCAAACGTGTGAGATTTCGGAATGACATGTTAGATAGCGCATTGTACCACCATCATCAAAACACCAATGAGGGAATATCTTTGGGAAGAATGGTGTTTTTGCTTGAATATGTCACCCGCCTATATCTCTATCTTCTAGGTTTTAGAAAGAAGAGGAGGAAGAGGCAGAATAAAAAAACAGTGAACAGCGACATACAGATCAAACTAGACAGGTTTACAGTTTATCCTATAGTATACAGCTAACATGGTAAGACAGGCCAGTAGCAGACAAAACCGAGACACAGACAGAGAGAGCAAGAGAAGCAGACAGACAGAAAATGAGAATAAGAGACAGAAATAGAGTTTAGATTCCTTTAGAAGAAAAGGCTTTTCAGACACATTGCAGTGCATACACAACAGTGACCTCTATTGTCCTTCCCTACCCAAGCCCTTAACTGACATTTCAGGTATTGTGAAGCATAGGATTAAAGTGTATTTTCTCTGTAACCAATGCTGACAGTTCACCGGGCCAGCGGAAGATTACATCCCGTCACTGTGAAAGACACCCATCCAATCCTCTCGGATCTTGAGGGGCCAGTTCATGAGGTTGGAGCTGGAGGGGATTTGGGGAGTTGGGTCTAAAACCTTATGAGGATCATGTGAGTAGACTTTCTGAGGAATCAAGACCACCCTGTGCCAAAGCACAATTTTCTGAACCAAACTGAAGTAGAAATTCCTTTTCCGCAGGGAAAAGCTAGACATGATGGTGACCTTGGACGTGTACAGTTGTGGTTTATTATACAGTAAGTGTATGCTCTGTACTGACTAGCAGTACGGCAACTTCTCTGACCGGCAGAGCACAGTCTTTCTAATTTATGGCCACGAGATGTCAGCAGTGAGTTGTCTGAACGTAGCCACTAGACTATCCTATGATGTTGGGCAGGCTGGTATAAAGGAACGGGAATGTAGCTACAACAACTGCCATCACAGCTGAAGGAACATTCACAGACACAAAAAATCTGCTCATTCCAAAGGACATAACCCTGCTGGGATATAAAATGGTGTCACAGCAAATCAGCTAGATCTTCACTGTAATGTAAGACCATTAATGAATAGAGAACCAGAGGAAAAGGGAGGTAGAGGGAGAGATGTAAAGAGTACAGTGTAGTAGAGAACTCACCTAATGTGGGAGCACTAAGGGCCATGACACCGTAGAAGGAGAAGGGACCAGTCTCAAACTTCATGTTCTCGTTGCCGGCCTCCACCTCCACTCGACCCTGAGACACGTGGGAAGACAAAGACAACAGATAAAGGACAATCACCAAGAAGCGCCCGTTTTGTCCAGAGACATGGACAGGGTTGGACTGACCTCTAAATGTCAACGATGACACGTGCAATGCTCCTATCATGAGGGCGCATAAGATTTCGAGTCACATGTCCGCGGCGTGTCATTCGACTTTTCCGTGTACCATTTGACAGCCGCTTCCTGCAGGATCAAGCCCCGGTCACTCAAGCTGTGCAGTTCCTTATCGCTGTTGGATTCACTATGACTTTGCATGCTGCTCTGTTAGATCAAATACAATCAACCGACTATTGCAATCTCCCTCCCCCCAAAAAAATTTATGAATTGCTGTTTGATTATTGGCACCTATTTGATTATTGGCAGCTTGAATGGACAGACAGCCACACAGATTGATGTCTAGAGGCAGGCAAACAGACAGATGTCTAGAGGCAGGCAGGCAGACAGACAGATGACTAGAGGGCATAGTAGAGAGCCTCACCTAATGTGGGAGCACAGGTAATGTGGGAAACAGAAAAGCAGACAAATGGCCAAAGACAGCCCATTAGGACAGAGACAGACAGGTAGACAAACAGTAAAGGTAAAGAGATGGGACAGGCAGACAGTTAAAGGAAACAGACGAGACAGGCAGACAGTTAAAGGAAACAGACGAGACAGGCAGACAGACAGACAGACAGACAGACAGGAAGGGTAAACAGATGGGAAAGGCAGACAGACGGGACAGGAAGACAGTAAGGGCAAACGGACAGGCGGACAAACAGACAGCAATGGTAAACAGACGGGACAGGCAGACAGACAAGACAGTAAGGGTAAACAGATGGGACGGACAGAAAGTAAGGATAAACAGACGGGACAGACAGACAGATGGGAAAGGGACACAGACAGACAGGCAGTAAGGGTAAACAGATGGGACAGGCAGACAGTAAGGATAAACAGATGGGACAGGCAGAGAGACGGGACAGACAGATAGTAAGGGTAAACAGATGGGACAGGCAGACAGTAAGGATAAACAGATGGGACAGGCAGAGAGACGGGACAGACAGATAGTAAGGATAAACAGATGGGACAGGCAGAGAGACGGGACAGGCAAACAGTAAGGATAAACAGACGGGACAGGCAGACAGACAGTAAAAGTAAACAGACGGAACAGACAAACAAACAGACGGGACAGACAGACAGTAAGGATAAACAGATGGGACAGAGAGAGACAGGACAGGCAGATAAACAGACAGACAAGGGTAAACAGACGGGACAGACAGACAGTAAGGATAAACAGACAGGCAGAGAGACGGGACAGGCAGACAGAGAGACAGACAGTAAGGGTAAACAGACAGGACAGACAGACAGTAAGGGTAAACAGACGGGACAGACAGACAGTAAGGGTAAACAGACGGGACAGACAGACAGTAAGGGTAAACAGACGGGACAGACAGACAGTAAAAGTAAACAGACGGAACAGACAGACAGACAGTAAGGATAAACAGATGGGACAGACAGAGACAGGACAGGCAGACAGACAGAAGGACAGGAAGGATAAACAGATGGGACAGGCAGACAGACAGGACAGGCAGACAGTAAGGGTAAACAGATGGGACAGACAGAGCGACGGGACAGGCAGACAG
The DNA here is from genome assembly GCF_011004845.1 of Esox lucius. Classification (NCBI taxonomy): domain Eukaryota; kingdom Metazoa; phylum Chordata; class Actinopteri; order Esociformes; family Esocidae; genus Esox; species Esox lucius. The sequence goes on along the minus strand of NC_047581.1, from coordinate 6,828,656 downwards.
ACAGACAGACAGTAAGGGTAAACAGACCGGACAGACAGAGACACAGACAGACAGTAAGGGTAAACAGACGGGACAGGCAGACAGACAGTAAAAGTAAACAGACAGGACAGACAGACAGTAAAAGTAAACAGACGGGATAGAGAGTCAGTAAGGGTAAACAGACAGGACAGACAGACAGACAGTAAAAGTAAACAGATGGGACAGACAGACAGACAGACAGTTAAAGTAAACAGACGGAACAGACAGACAGTAAAAGTAAACACTCAGGACAAACAGAGAGTAAGGGTAAACAGACGAGACAGACAGAGTCCTTTGTGGTGTTGTTGTGACAGAGCTGGTGGAGGTCAGTACAAGGGGGTGCAGCAGGAGAGGAATGTGTGAACTGCAGCAACAACGCAGGCTAGTTAATCCACAACACCCCGATCGCCCAAACCCTCACCCGCCTTCCACACTACACAACGCTGACCCTGAATCTAACGGGACCAAGGGGGCGCGGAAAAAAGAATGGAAATAAAACAGAAGAGAAAACCTGGGGTTATTAATTAGAAAACAATTGTTTTGTTAATTACTTAAGAGCGGACATTTGGTTTTGAGTGTGTGTGGTCCTCTCCATTACTGCATGTCAAACCTAACAATTTTTTGGTGGCTGTCAGGGAATTTCATCGTTGTGCCACTGTGAAACTGGAGTGTCTTCCAATCAGGGTGTCTGTTCGCACATAAGCGGGTTTCAGAGTGACCGGCCCATGGCGCTATGCCCAGTTGGTTTAACTCCCATCCACAGACCCATCCTTGTGTCGACCAGGTTCACCTGTGGCACACTAAACCTAATCAGACCACTAAATGCTTAAAGACAACTTGAAAGCATCCGCTATACAGCAGTGATTCGAATTCCAATCTACAAGTTTTCAGTCATTTTTGCTGTCACTGGCAGCAGTGTTATTAACGGCGAGGAAGATTACATAAGTGTCCCTTCCAGACTAGGAGTTGACTGAGTAGTCCTTCCAACCACAGTGGCTGCCTTGGTAGAGCACAACGTTTCCCAGCCTGTCAATCTAGAGCAGCAGAGCAAGTCTGAAGCCAAGTCGGATCAGTCACTCTATTGCTGTGTTGTACAAAGTATTTTTGAAAGTGTTTGTCTGTGGTGTTTAAGGTGTGTCGGTTAGTGAAGTGTCTGACTAATCGTAGAAGTGTCAAGCAAGCTTACTGTGTGCAGGCAATCAGTTTACACGATTCGCAAATGGTTGCAAAACATAGTCCGGTGGTGTGAATCAAGGCTTGGTGGTGTGAATCAAGGCCCGATGGTGTAAATCGAGACCCGGCAATGTTAATTAAGGTTTGGTGGTGTAAATCGAGGCCCGGCGTTGTAAATTGAGGCCCGGCAGTGTAAATCAAGGTTTGGTGGTGTAAATCAAGGCCCGGCGGTGTAAATCAAGGTTTGGTGGTGTAAATCAAGGCCCGGCGGTGTAAATCAAGGTTTGGCAGTGTCATTCAAAACTAGTTTTTTTTACTTTTTTGCCCTTTTACTAAAATATAGAAAACAAACAACGCAGGAATAGCAGGAGTGGCCAAGCCAGAGACTGAACACGTCTGGAGACCTGAAAATGGCTTTGCAACAGCGTTCCCCATCCAACCTGACAGAGATTGAGAAGATCTGCAGAGAAAAATAAGAGAAACTGCCTAAATATAGGTGTGCCAAGATTGTAGCATCATACCCAAGAAGACTCAAGGCTGTAATTGCTGCAAAAATGTGATGAAAACTTAAGTAATTTAAGTATTTCCTATATTTTACAAATTTTTGCTTGGTGATTAATTGGGTATTGTGTGCAGAAGGATTAGGAAAAAATAAATGTTATCCATTTTAAAATCCAGCTGTAAAGTAACAAAATGTGGAAAAAGTAAAACACTTTCCGAATACACTGTATATGGGTAGATTAATAGCAAGGCATCTGCTATAGCCTGCTACATAAATGGATATACAGCCCTGGTAAAAATTATGAGCACCTTTTTCTTACCTTTCCTAAAAAGTTGAAAAGGAAGGTTTTGAGTGAGGAACAGAAGCGTTCAATTTGCAGTGGTCTCTTCATTTTAATCCTCCTGTTCCTCACTCAAAACCTTCCTTTTCGACTTTTTTGGAAAGTAAAGAAAAAGGTGCAATGGTCTCCTAATTATTTCCGGAGCTGTATATACCTTTTGAGTAGATAGTGAATATAAAACGTCTACACACCCCTGTTAAAATGCCAGGTTTTTGAGATGTAAAAGAATGTGACAAAGATAAATCATGTCAGAAACTTTTCCACTTTTAATGTGACCTATAATGTGAACAATTCAATTGAAAAACAAACTGAAATCTTTGAGGGGGAAAAATGAAAACCTTACAATAACCTGGTTGCATAAGTGTGCACACCCTCATAACTGGGGATGTGGCTGTGTTCAGAATTAACCAATCACATTCAAACTCATGTTAAATAGAAGTTATTACATACGTCCCATCATTTAAAGTGACTCTGGTTAATCACAAATAAAGTTCAGTGTTCTAGTAGGATTTTCCTGACATTTTCTTAGTTGCATCTCAGAGCAAAAGCCATAGTCCGCAGAGAGAAAGATATCAGTCAGGAGAAGGGTACAAAATTTCCAAAGCATTAGATATACCATGGAACACAGTGAAGACAGTCATCATCAAGTGGAAGAAATATGGCACAGAGACATCACAAAAAACTGGACATCCCTCCAAAATTGATGAAAAGACAAGAAGAAAACTGGTCACCAAGAGGCCCACATCAACATTAAAGGAACTGCAGGAATGTATGGCAATTACTGGCTGTGTGCTACATGTGACAACAATCTCCCGTATTCTTCATATGAATGGGCTATGGGGTAGGATGGCAAGACGGAAGCCTTTTCTTACAAAGAAATACATCCAAGCCCAGCTGAAGTTTGCAAAAACAAACATCAAGTCCCCCAAAAGCACATTGGAAATTGTGTTATGGCCTGATGAAACCAAGGTTGAACTTCTGAAAGAAGAATGGAAATAAAACAGAAGAGAAAACCTGGGGTTATTAATTAATTAGCCGGGCTTGGAAAATGTGTTATGGCCTGATGAAACCAAGGTTGAACTTCTGGCCATAATTCCAAAAGGTATGTTTGGCGCAAAAACAACACTGCACATCACCCAAAGAACACCATACACACAGTGAAGCATGGTAAGGGCAGCATCATGCTTTGGGGCTGTTTTTCTTCAGATGGAACCGGGGCCTTAGTCAGGGTGGATTGAATTATGAACAGTTCCAAATACCAGGCAATTTTGACACAAAACCTTCAGGCGTCCGTTTGAAAGATGAAAATGAAGAGGAGGTTCACTTTCAGCATGACAACGACGCAAAGCACACATCCAAATCCACAAAAGCATGGCTTCACCAGAAGAAGATTAACGTTTTGGAATGGCCCAGACCTGAATCCAATTAAACATCTGTGGGGTGATCTGAAGAGGGCTGTGCATAGGAGATGTCCTTGCAATCTGACAGATTTGGAGCGCTTTTGTAAAGAAAAGTGGGCAAATATTGCCACGTCAAGATGTGCCATGCTATTGGACTCCTACCCAAAAAGACTGTGTGCTGTAATAAAATCAAAAGGTACTTCAACAAAGTATTAGTTTAAGGGTGTGCACACTTATGCAACCAGGTTATTGTGAGTTTTTACTTATTTTATTTTCCCGCCTCAAAGATTTCAGTTTGTTTTCAATTGAATTGTTCACATTATAGGTCACATTAAAGGTGGAAAAAGTTCTGACATGATTTATCTTTGTCTCATTCTTTTACATCACAGGAACCTGGCATTTTAACAGGGGTGTGTAAACTTTTTACATCCACTGTAAATGGTCAAAAACTTGCATTTCAGACAATAAATTACCTTTCTAAAATAAGAGAAAAATCATAAAAAAGCCTACTGACCCTAAACACAGGAAATATATTTTCATTTCATATATGTTTGAATGGACCGAGACAGTGGAAAGAACTGGATAATTTTTGCTAACAGTAGGCCAGATTGAAGCCTATGCTGCGATAGTACGTGTACTGGGCAAAGTGCAGGACCACCCTGGGTCTCAATATGCAACCACTCTGTCAAATTAGTCACAAAAATGCTCTGACAAAGAAAATGTTTGTGCCGTGTGTCTAAATTTAAATATAGCTCAGGAAAAAATTAAGAGACCACTGCAAAATTATCAGTTTCTCTGGTTTTACTATTAGTTATGTGTTTGAGTAAAATGAACATTTTTGTTTGATTCTATAAACTACTGACAAACAGAAATATTGTAATTTAGAGTATTTATTTGTAGAAAACAACTAGTCAAAATAACCAAAAAAATATGCTGTTTTCAGACCTCAAATAATGCTAAGAAAATAAATTCATATTAATTTTTCAACAACAAAATACTAATGTTTTACTTAGGAAGAGATCAGAAATCAATATTTGGTGCAATAACCCCGGTTATTCATCACAGCTTTCATGCGTCTTGGCATGCTCTCCACCAGTCTGTCACATTGCAGTTGGGTGACTTTATGCCACTCCTGGCACAACATTTCAATTAAACTTGGCTTTGTTTGTTGGCTTGTGACCATCCATCTTCCTCTTGATCAAATTCCAGAGGTTTTAAATAGGGTTCAGGTCTTGAGATTGGGATGGCCATGACAGGGTCTTGATCTGGTGGTCCACCATCCACACCTTGATAAAACTTGTCTGTGTGGCATGGAGCATTGTCTTGCTGTTGGCTCTTCTTTGCTTCTCATTGATGAAGGGCCTTTTGCACAACTTCAGCCCTGCCTATAGGAGCCTGTTTTGAACCATCCTCGCCGTGCACTTCACCCCAGCTGCTGTTTGCCATTTTTTTGTAGGTCACTCGATGTCATCCTATGGTTGTTGAGTGACATTCGAATGAGTTGACGGTCATCTCGGTCAGTGGACTGTCGTTTTTACCCTCTGCCAGTCTGTAGCTTTGTTGTCCCCAATGTCTGTTGCTTGACCTTGTTCTTATGAACTGCTGTCTTTGAAATTTTCAGGATGGAAGCAACCTGACGCTCACTGTATCCTTCTGCCAGTAAAGCCAGAACTGAACCCTTCTTATCCGCACTCAAAGATTTTCTTTTCAACTCTTTTGTCATGTTGAATAGTTATTTTTTTAATTCAAATTACCTTTGAGGTACTTCTTGCAATGTTTTTGACATCCAGCTGGTCCTATTGCAAAAATGATATTGATGACCACAGCAGTGGTCTTTATTACTTTCCTCGTTATATTAGATTTGGTTTAGGTAATCACCTAATAAAGTACCTCATTAAGTAAAATGAGGTGTGCCTGTTTTGGAATTTAACAGACACTGGAATGGAATGGCTGCCATACATGTAGAGATACTGATTAAAGAAAAATGTGGAATTGTATACATTCTTTCCAGGGATGCATATATACAGAATGTTCATGTGAACTACTGATTATTGCCTCCTGCAGGTCTCTCTGTCTGAACAGAAACATGCCACTGGATCCATAAGCAGCAGTATGCAGAGAAACAGAATAGCTTGTGAGATGTGCTTCAGAGGACACGTTTTGAAATCTTCCACTCACTTAAACCGGACGTTGAGTTGCTGGAGCGAGCAAAGGCCACCATTGAGAACTGGACATTGCAAAATTGTTATGGGAGAAAAATGTCTAAATATTATGACTTCTATGAAATAATATATTAAACCAATGTTTGAATAATTAAATAATGTGTGGACCCGGTCTTGATTGCCGCTGACCAAAGTCTGAAAACCCCTACAATAAAATATTATACAAAATGGGCCTGTAAGAAAAGTATGAAAATGTACACACTCACTATTATTAGTAATTAGTCTGTGCAGGAATGCTTGCTGGTTGGGGCATATCCCTCATGAAAAATGGCCACTGATGACATTGACATTAAAAAAAAAAAGCATTGGCCAATATTTTTCTTAGGCCGGCAGTCTTCAAAGGAATAAGGCCATGCTTTGTCATTCCCAGGCAGAAAAAGCATTTGAGAAATGCTGGACTAGATGACAGCCAGGTTGTTGATAACTAACAGTGATACATCTATATTGACAGGGTTCATCGAAGTACATTCAGTTCACATATGAATATAAGACTGAGTTACGCGTGTCGCACAGGGAGGCATCCAAGTTCAGAATTTGACCTATTAATCAGAGAACGGAAGTCTGTGCTAGCCTTGTGTGTGTGTTTTTTCAGGAACAAAATTCACTTACAATATCCTGAAATAACATGACTTTATCTACTCAAAATGCTTTGGTGGCCTCATTGCTAAGGTTTTGAATTTGGTGTTGGGATTACGAGTTAAGGTTAGGCATACAGCTAAGTAAATTCAGGTTACGGCTAGGGAAAATAGGTTTTTGAATGGGGTGTCATGAAAACATGGTTCATGCAAGCCTATGGGTGCAGTTGGATCAGGGTGTTTACGTTTGTATGATTAATTAACCTAGTGTAAATACACTCTTATCCACAGCAGCTAACAGGAGTGACACAGCTTCAGTGTCCTGAATAAGGGAACCACAGATGTTTCCAGCATTTTGGTTCTGGAATTCAAACTACAAATCTCCGCTGATTTATCTGAATCTGATGAGAGATCTGATCTGGTATCCTACTGGGGTACAACAATACGTAGTTGACCATTGGATCCCGAGTCGTTTTATGCACGGGGCCCCGGGTCTCAGGTTGATTTGATACTGTGTGAAACACCAATCTAAAATAAGACAATATCGTGATTATAACAAAATATAATTCACATTTTCGACGCTTTGCAGTTGGTCCAGTACAGGTTATTTAACAATCTCTCAACACTGCATGTCAGCCTTGTCTGATTTGAGCTCAGGTTATTGCTCCATGGCATTAAGCTCTGGATAGCCAATTGTTAGCCAGACCCAATTTTATAACAATTTCACTGAAACTTTATGACTGGAAACTATTTCAATAGAAGGCGTGGTGGTTAGGCTTATATAAGACTGTTGAAAAGGAATTGGAAAGATGTATTATTTGCAATCGCAATGGATATAAACAGGAATAACAGCTCTGCAGCTCTGTAGAGTACTTCAGAATTAAACCAGCCTACTCCCAGACATCACACATTTTTATAGAAATACTGTAATGTAAATGTAATGTTACAGTAGAAACAGTTTTTTTTTTAAATACTGTAATGTACAGGTAATGTTACAGTAGAAATACAGTTTTTATAGAAATACAGGTAATGTTTACTCAATTCATTGCAGATGCTCGGCAAGTTCTTACCAAATCAGATACCCCCCTCTTTGTTTTAAAATCAAAAAAATCTACTGCCCCTCCTTACAAACGACTCCTCAACAGTAAGACAACCAGATGACCCTGTCCATGTCTGGCTTTTCGTCCCTATTGGATGAAAACCTAGTACAAATGATTTTTGCGACTTTCATTAAATGTAAATTTTTATGGAAAGCAGTTACTACCCTTCACATATTCTGAACACTTCATGACTTCAAGACTGAGAAAATGTATTCAAAATAGCTTTTTAAGTCTCATAGTTGAAAGTTAGTTGATGGGAAAATATGGCAATGTTTTTCCCCATTTCCCAAAATAGTTTCTGTTTTGGGAGATAAAAGGTATTCATCAGACACTGTCAATTTGCTGCTTCCTGCTTGCAAGCAATGTGAAACGAAGCCAGGAGATAAAGATCATGGGACCATGATTCCGTGAATATTTAAGAGTTTGTGCGGGGCTGCAACAGAAGCCTACACAGCCTGTAGCTCTCCATGAACAGGGTCGATTCACGCTTCTGTTTGTGCATCCTGTGCCTGAGTGGCAGGACTCACCTGCATCACCCCCAGTGTCAAGGTGTGCGCGCTAAGCCCTCAGAGCCACCATAGGTGTCGGAGCTCTCCGTTTGTTAATAACTTATGACCCCTTTTCCTAGGGGTCAGCACACATGCAAGTATTTGTTCAGCCGTTCCTGGAAACCCTCTGTTATCACTGTTCCAACACCAATAATCTTTTCAAAATTGCATATTCCATGTCAAAGCGTTGTTCTCGTGCACATGTGACTGTATGATGAAATCAGAGGGCTGTATGAAATAATAGATTATTTATTACTCAGTGAGGCTGTCCTTCAAATACGGCTGCAAGTAATGTGAGTAGCGCGCACACACCCTTTTCTCCGGCCTCACCAAAATACAATTCCTTGGAAACATTAGGTGCATTACTCAACGTTTTGGGATCCGAATAGCAGCATTTTGGTAAGACAACAATACATACAGTTCTCACACAGCATTCCTTAAATGTTGGCATTCCAAACAATAAAAATGTAATGGAAACGTGTGTGGGAAAGATCATTTGGCTAATACTACAAATGTCCATAACTGACCTCCAGGGAAACTAGCTGGCATTTAGGTTAGAATCTGTATGTACTTCAATGTTGAGGTCAAAATCTGAGAATGATGCTTCCATTCAGATCAAGCACAATATATGTTAGACCTCAATATGTCATCGTCACCAATCCGTTGCTTTATAACTAGAAGCCAAACTGCCGTGAAAACTATTTGCCCCGTCTGTGGTTTTGTATTTTTCAGATTCTACCTGGTCAGGTATTTCTGTGGGTTGTAGTAATAGGTAGTCACCGAGATAAAATAACAAAGCTAGGTGTTTGTTGAATTCCATTGGTGTGCTGTAACGTTATCAAGTCAAATCTTCAGGTGTTAAAAAAATATTTAACTCAATGAAAGCGATTAGGGTCAGACTGAATTCCTTGGTGAAAATTCAGTCCTGATGTGAGGCAGCCCTGCCCAAAATAAAATGTACTAACTGACCTTGTCATCAGCTTCAAGATGTCAGCACATAAGTTCCAAAGCCACATCAATGCTACAATTGTCATGGAAAATCAAGTCCACAACGACTAAAACAAATGCACTTCAACTCAGGAACTTGTGAATCCTATAGACTTTAATGAAAATCATAAAAAAATGACAGTCATCAAAGCCAGGTCCTTCTGCAGATACACCCCCAAACTTCTAAGACAGGACTATGGCTTTTTATACAAAACCTTTACACATCACGCCATCTGACCATCCTTTTTGGGAATCCCCTAGGGCGGGGCTCACCTCTTGTTCTCTGTCTCTTCCTGAGTGTCTTTAATTAAAACCACTAACTCATAATAACCTTATGGTTCATATTTGGGTCACACTTCCAATGAACTCAAAAAGGCCATAAATTACAGGGTCATAAATGTCTGGACACAGGATGATGCTCTATTGAGGAGCCCACTCATGATGGCTCTCAGGACAGGATACACACATCATGATGATCATACACCCTCTGAGAGCTCATTGTCTGTGTGTGTGGGTGGATTACATCATTCCAGAACTCATTGTCTGTGTGTCTGGATTGCACATTACTATTTTTCTTAAAGCGAGTGATTATGCATGCATATTGATATATTCATAAAGTGTGTGATTATATATGCAGTTTACAGAAAATTCCCTAACACAACCAAAATACATGTCTGAATAAAGCCATGTCTACAGTTACACAGCCATTTCTAAGACTCTGGGGCTCAACGAAACAACAGCCAGAGCCATAATATCCAAATCGAGACAGCCTGGGACAGTAGTGAATCTTCCCAGGAGTGGCCATCCTGCTAATATCTCTAAGATCAAGGGGTATAATAATCCAGCAAGTCACAAAGTCCCCCTTAACAACATCTAGGGATCTTCAAGGCTTTCTCGCCTGATGATGATGACACCATTAGTGTCATCCACACTGATGGCGTAGATGACAGTGGCAGACACATCCACGCCTACTTCATGGAGTGTGCTCATAATTGTCAGACAACAGTTGTTTTTTTCTCAATTATGGTGAGCATTCACCCACTCCAGAGTTCTTCTAGTCCTTTCCATCTTATTAAGGATTTAGCTAATTTTAGTTTTTTTGACAACTATTTGGTCCTCATGTTGACAGACAGCAAACGTAGACAAACACAAAGCCAAACACAAAGCCTGCAAGACTAAACATTGACAGTTCTCCTACGTTGTGATGGACCACAACTGACTAACCAGGAACCGGACAAGCCAATTCCTCCATAACCTTTGGTGCACTGAAAGGGGGAACTGTGTATTAAACAGTATTGTAATTTCTACATGGTGAAACCAACATGTAAACAAATTGCTAGCTGAGAATATACACTTTAACCTCATAGTAAACACTTGAGTACCAATCCAAATGTTTGTATCCTCACTTTCCCAATGGCTCACTGATGGCACAGTATTTACTTATTATTTGTAGAACAGAAAATGTGCAGGAAAGCAAATGTGTGGGATTATTTGTAGGGATTATAATAGGGTACATACAAAAAAACAAACTTTCCACTCATACGCATCCTCCTCTCCTTCGGCCTCCTTCCACCCCCTCCCCCGCAGTCACACCGAGGGATAAATATTTGTGCGATGACAACATCCGGGAAGCGCATTACTGACTGTCTGAGAGAGCGAGCTGCGTCACCGACTGACAAACAAACAAACCAAAAATAGGGCCTAGGTTATGGTCGGTGCCAGGAAGGGCACACGTGCAGACCCGACCGCGGTGGAACGGGGTGGAGGGACAGTCAAATTGACTGATTACCCATTTACCCATGTTATGACCGTATGTGACTCCCCAGCCTCTCAACCGGCAGTCTGACAAACACAGCCCCCCCACACGCACACATCCACACGCATACAAGCGCACCCAAGCAGCCCGAAGCCGATGACAACCAAGTCACTCGCCCGTGACGCCACACAACATAATAAGACCACAGGCACAGGTTGGCGCGTGGTCAATGCGTCTAAAGAAACGGTTCCAAGAAATCGACCCAATTTGTTTGTTCAGTCTTCTGTCCTTTCTATCCTTTTACGGGTGGTTGGGGTGGGGGGTGGTAAAACGTTTTCCAAAGGACTGTTCGCTTTGGCAAACAACTTCCATTTCAATTCTATTGTTGACGGTCTCGGCTCCAAGGATTATTCCACTTGTGGGGTCTCCTATGTACCATTATGATGAATGCTGGGGACGACTAACAGGCAGATCCCAACAATCCCTGTATTACTGGCACTGGTTAATGACTGTTTGGGGACCTTAATGCCGTAACTGAGTGACTTATGGGAAAACTGTGGGGAGAATGTGTGTACAGAGTTGGGTTGAGGTTAGCTCATACGCTGGGGTTAGTGTATTGATACGCTGACAGTTCGACAACTGGGGGACTACGTTGTAGGGAGAATTAAGGTGTAGGTGGGATCCCAAAGCTAGATTTCTCGACCGCCGTTGACAGGATGGGTCTTTGGGCTGTGGGGTTGATTTAGCTTTATCAACCCAGTGGACTCAGGGCTGTCAGATTCCAGCAGGAAACTGAAATGAACTTATTTTAATTGTTGTGCATATGTTATTGTTTTTCAACAACTAATGTTGTGTAAATGCACTGAAAACATATCAGGAAGATCCCAAATACAACTACAATGTAAAATAAGCTAGAGGATTTGGAATTTTTATGATACATCAATCTTCTGACATAAGATTCAAGTCAGTTAGTAGACCCTTTTATACAGATCTACTTAGAGGAGAAATTAAGGTTAAGGCCACAACAAAAGGTTTGTTGCCTTGTTGCCTGCGGGAGTTGAAAGAGCATTTTTTAAATTATTGACTCTAAACAAAAACACTAAAATCTGTAAAAAAAATTTAAATACGCTTTTAAAACCATTCTAGACGTGGCAGGGAAACGTAATCCGTTTAGCAGGAGTGACCTAAAACATGATCACCTTTTTCAGTGGGAAAGTAAACAGGCCCCTGTAAACGGGGGAAGCCCTGAGGACCTCAAGGGGGGGTCCCACACAGACATCTGAGGTATCAGGTACAACGGCTAGCAAGGGTGTCGCCATGTTGAGTCGTCAATTTGCCCCCAGATGAAGAGGACAGCAGTCAGCGCAATACCATCATTTTCAACCAGAATTAATCGGTTAGTTGTTTTTATATTTTTCCAGGCTGGAAAAATAACATAACAGGAAGAGAAACACTGCAGATGGGGGAAAAGCAATATCCTACAGACCAGTTTGAGGAGCCAGTGAACTAGCTATGTTTACACTGATAGGCCTTACCTGTAAGATGAGTATGAAGTAGTCGACAGGCTTCCCTTTCTGGTAGATGTAGTGTTGAGGACTGCGTTTGTCACTATCGTTGAACTTGATCTCCTGAATGACGTCCGTGTGTCTCAGAATCCGCAACAGAACCTTGTCGGAGATTTGGGGCGGGCTGAACAATGTCACTTCTGTAAGACAGGGAAATATAGTTTTTTCGAGATCTGTTGTAGTAATCCCTTGTAAATGTTGGTTTTAAAGGCCGGGAAGGTTGAATACTGTGCAAGGAGTGTGTAGACTTACAATCCACTGAACATTTAGAAAGGCAAAGAGAGACAAAGAGAATAAATGGACAGATGGAAAAAAGAGCTATAATACCTTTTGCCTTAATACTATGCAACTGTGTGATGAAATGTACACTACCGGGCCATGTTTTAAGGTCACTTCTTGTTGTCGAAAAAGAAGAACATTTTATGTCCATTAAAATAATATCAAAGTGATTGAAATACAGTGGAGATATTGTTAACTGTAAACGACTACTGTAGCTGGAAATGGCAGATTTTTTATGGAAAACCTACATAGGCGTACAGAGGTCCATTATCAGCAACCATCAGTCCTGTGTTCCAATGGGACATTGTGTTTGCTAATCCAAGATTATAAAAGGCATTATGATCAATAGAAAACCCTTTTGCAATTATGTTAGTACAGCTACAAACTGACTCCGGGATGCTGGCCTTCTAGGTAGAGTTGCGAAGAAAAGGCCATATCTCAGACTAGCCAATAAAAAGAAAAGATTGAGATGGGAAAAATAACACAGACACTGGACAGAGGAAAAAAAAAATCTGGTTAGAGCCAGTTTGTGCTGTTCTGTTAAGGGTGTAGTACACAATGCTGTACAAGATCTTCAGTTTCTTGGCAACATTTCTTCTGAAACTCATCAGTCCATTCTTGTTCTGAGAATAGACTGATGAGTTTTGGAAGTAAGTTCTTTGTTTCTGGACATTTTGAGCCTGTAATCAAACCCACAATTGCTGTCGCTCTAATTTTGTCTCTGTACGCCACCACAATGGATTTGAAATGAAACAACCAAGATGCAATTGAAGTGCAGACTCCGCTTTAATTCAAGGGGTTGAACAAAAATATTGTACGAAATGTTTAGGAATTGAACATTTTTTTGCTTAATTGATGAAGAAATAACGAAGAAATATATATATTATATATTAAATAGCTGTAATTCCTAAACCCTTCTCTAGTTCGGATATGTATACCCTCAAATTAAAGCTGAGAGACTGCACTTTAAACCCATATTGATTATTTAACTGTAACTTCAATATATTTTGGTAGACAGACAAAATAACAAATCTTGTGTCCAATTATTTCCGGAACTAACTGTAGATATTCCATTAAAAAAATCAGCTGTTTCCAGTTACAATAGTCAATTACAACATTAAGAATGTCTACACAGTATTTCTGATGAATTTGATGTTATTTTAATGGACACAAAATGTGCTTTTTTTTTTTCCAAAAACAAGGACATTTCTAAGTGACTCCATAACATCTGAATGGTATTGTAGCATAATCTATGTTTTGCAAAACTACTTTTAGCACTACCAAGGGACTATCTGCATGATCTACTATATTTAGCAATAGAAATGGACAACACTAATAAAGTTGTACTGAAACCTGGTTTGGACAGCTACTTTGACATTACCATGGGACTTGAACACTGGAGACTTGGGACTTGACCTCGGGGCTCAGCAACTCGATTACATCAGTGCAATACTGTGACAGTGAGTGCAGTGGCAAAGAGACATGTAGAAGCAGACAGGCAGTCATGCGTTCACAGTGCCCTCTCTGTTTGGTTTTTATATTCTGACGTTGTTTTACTCCTTACAGCAGACCGTATGACTAATGGCGCAGGCACTACAGCACAACAGATAACTACAAGAACTAAGCATCTACACATCCAGAGAGATGTACAGCGGTCAGTGCACACATATTTGTATACTTCACAGTTCTTTTTTCCTACATACATTTTTACTACATGCAATCGCATTCGGAAATTAACCCACAATCTTTTGGGGGTTTTGGGCCAGGTTCGGATGTTGACATCCCCAATGCATCGTTGCTCTATCAGAAAGGGGGTCACATGTACTAACCTGTTGCCAGGAAGCGGTGAGCGGCCAATAGAAGCTGAGGGGAGATTTTGACTTTGCATTCGCTTTCGCTCTGTTTGAAGGCAGAGAAGTCCCTCTTGTTTTTGTTGGGCGCCACCTTCTTCCTGTTTCTGCTATTGTCAGCTGGGAGAGAGCGTGATATCACAAAATCAGAGGTGCATCTCTGTGTTTTACATACAGACCGATAACAGCCCTTTCTATCTCCCATTTCACACAAACTAACCTATACTGGGAAAATGGTTGAGCCTCCATTTACTCAATGGAAGTAATAAAACAAATGAAAAGATGTATTAAGTGTTATAAAAAATTATAAACTCACTGTATAAGTCAGACTCATCCAGGATCTCTGATTTGATGATCTCCTCAATGACGTCTTCCAATGTGACCAATCCAAGCACTTCGTAGAATGGATCACCCTCCCCCTCGTTATTCACCTTCTGAACAATGGCCAGGTGGGACTTACCTAGAGGGACAGAGAGGGAGAAAGACACAGAGGTACAGAGAGGTTACAAGTTAATCAATTCATGAATACTCTAGGCCAAAGTCAATGTCCAATGGAATGACAAAGTCGTACATGATATTTGCTTTGGCTTCAAGAAAGACGCCTACCCTCGGATATCCTAAAATCGTATTAGTGGCCTACAAAAGGTCTTGCTCATGAGCCTGCATAATGGAATGGCATAATGGAATTAATAGCTCTGTTCTCCCAGTCCCTGTTTCAATAATACATTCCTGTGGTAACCCTGCTTGGATCACTAACAGCATGTTTATGTGCATCTATCAAAGTCCTAAAGTAAGTGCGCGGCACTGTTTTGGCTACACTCACTATTATTTTACAACAAACGGACACATCCTAACACACATAAACACAGACATACGCACAAACGCACACGTCCACATATGGCCAGAACTAGGGAACAGATGGACACGCACAGGTCACTAAGTGTCGATCCCAATGAGCTAGAAAGCAGAGACGGAGTGATGACGACTTGAGCGTGTTAAAGGTGTACAGTGGATTCTGACTGAAACAGTCGCGTGCGAGTGCTTACACACACGCGTGCACACACACACCTCAAGGTGAGACAAGGCTGTGAGAAGAACAAAGTGAGGAGAAAAAGATGGAAAGTTGGAGGGGGGTGATGAGCTGGGAGAAATTGAATATTTGTTCCCCGACTGCGTGGCAAACGGCGTATCGTTGCCTAGATAGCGCCCTATTTTGTCCAGGGCCCTGTGGTGAAGGAGTGACGTTTGGAACGGCAGCTGTAGAGTAGTGTCTTGGAAGATTTCCATCCATGTATCTGACATTTTAGACACATGCCTCTGTTCTCAGCCTGGACAAAAATAGCATAAAGTGTTACCATAAATTCTCCTCCAAGCTCATTGAAGTCAATACACAAATAGAAAGGAGACCAGGTTTGTATAGTCTTCCTTTATTTAGCCCACCCTGTGTGTGTGTGTGTGTGTGTGTGTGTGCGCATTACTACACTTGTGACACCCAGACATCCCAGCAATATAGTAACCCAAGGCAAATCAGATGAAGCAAGGACATTTAGCTGGTACTCATTAATGGTTATTCAACAATAGAAGTTTAGATTGTGTGTGTGTGTGTGTGTGTGTGTGTGTGTGTCTGTGCGGGTGGATACCTGTGGTCTGACTTCCTCATGCCTGCTGTTGTATTCCTTGCACACTAGCGCGCACACAAAACGCAAAGTCATCTTGTCAGCCTTCACACAAAATATTCTACAGGTCTATTTGACTGGTCCTTAAAATACATTCTACCTCAAGATGTGATTCGTTAACAGCCTTTAACAGGGCTAAAATATGTTGGAAACTCTATATTGTCTGGGTTTGTTCACACTGTTACTTAGCCCAGGGCAAAAAACTATGTAGTGTGAAGAGGCTTAGATAGATAGGCTATATATTGGCCTTCTTAATATCCCTAATTCTCTCAGTTAGCTTCAGTGAGCTTCATGTTTTGGGTACAACAGTAAAGTGTCAAGTTCTCAAACAACACAATGTGTGCACAGCATTAGCACACTGCACAAACACTAGCCTGCATATAGGTGGGTGGAGACACACACACACACACACACACACACACACACACACACACACACACACACACACACACACACACACACACACACACACACACACACACACACACACACACACACACACACACACACACACACGTTTAATGAGGCAGCAGAAAAGTCACTGCTGAGATTGCAGAAGACAACCTTACACAATCCTTGCTTCCTTCATACTTAATCAAAGGAAACCATGGGGGAGGGCAAGAACCATCCCAACCTGATTGAGAACTGAAAACTCAACAACATCAAAATCAAGAGTCAAAAAAAGGAGAACAGAAAGAGAAATCTCGACAAATACAGTCAGCAGTTCTACTAGTGTAAGACCATGGAAAAAGAAATGCATAACTATGTTGTAAGAATGACATAGCAAATGGGTAATCAATGCTCAGTATCAGCTTATGACAGGTGGGAAATGTTCTTGAAGTGGACAGGACACAAAAACTATTTTTGGTTAAGCTACCAAAGGCCAAATAGTGCCACGCTAGCAGAAATAAGCCCAGGGGCTTAATCAAGTTGCCCAAACTGATAAAAGTTGTTTCTTGAATATAAAAAACATATTGTTATGTTTGTCAATATGATTACAGAGTGATTCCTCAACAAACTCATAAACATACAGTGAGGGAAAAAAGTATTTGATCCCCTGCTGATTTTGTACGTTTGTCCACTGACAAAGAAATTATCAGTCTATAATTTTTAATGGTAGGTTTATTTGAACAGTGAGAGACAGAATAACAACAACAAAAATCTAGAAAAACTCATGTCAAAAATGTTTTAAATAGATCTGTATTTAAATGAGTGAAATAAGTATTTGTTCCCCTCTCAATTAGAAAGATTTCTGGGTCCCAGGTATCTTTTATACAGGTAACAAGCTGAGATTAGGAGCACAGTCTTAAAGGGAATGCTCCTAATCTCAGTTTGTTACCTGTATAAAAGACACCTGTCCACAGAAGCAATCAATCAATCAGATTCCAAACTTTCCACCATGGCCAAGACCAAAGAGCTGTCCAAGGATGTCAGGGACAACATTGTAGACCTACACAAGGCTGGAATGGGCTACAAGACCATCGCCAAGCAGCTTGGCGAGAAGGTGACAACAGTTGGTGCGATTATTTGCAAATGGAAGAAACACAAAAGAACTGTCAATCTCCCTCGGTCTGGGGCTCCATGCAAGATCTTAACTTGTGGAGTTGCAATGATCATGAAAACGGTGTGGAATCAGCCCAGAACTACACGGGAGGATCTTGTCAATGATCTCAAGGCAGCTGGGACCATAGTCACCAGGAAAATAATTGGAAACACACTACACCGTGAAGGACTGGAATCCTGCAGCGCCCGCAAGGTCCCCCTGCTCAAGAAATCACACGTACAGGCTGTCTGAAGTTTTCCAGTGAACATCTGAATAAGTCAGAGGAGAACTAGGTGAAAGTGTTGTGGTCAGATGAGACCAAAATTGAGTTCTTTGGGATCAACTCAACTTGCCGTGTTTGGAGGAGGGGGAATGCTGCCTATGACTAAGAACACCATCCCCACCATCAAACATGGAGGTGGAAACATTATGCTTTGGGTGTGTTTTTCTGCTAAGGACTTCACTGCATCAAAGGGACAATGGACAGGGCCATGTACCGTCAAATCTTAGGTGAGAACCTCCTTCCCTCAGCCAGGGCATTGAAAATTGATTGTGGATGAGTCTTCCAGCATGACAATGACCCAAAACACAAGGCCAAGGCAATAAAGGAGTGGGTCAAGAAGATGCACATTAAGGTCCTGGAGTGGCCTAGCCAGTCTCCAGACCTTAATCCCATAGAAAATCTGTGGAGGGAGCTGAAGGTTTGAGTTGCTAATGACTTGGAGAAGATCTACAAAGAAAAAATGTGTGCAAACCTGGTGGCCAACTACAAGAAACGTCTGACCTCTGTGATTGCCAACAAGGGTTTTGACACCAAGTACTAATACTTATTTGACTCATTAAAATGCATATACACTTAAAACATTTTTGACGTGTTTTTCTGGATTTATTTGTTTTTATTCTGTCTCTCACTGTTTATCCTACCCAACTTTCCTTCCTTCACAATTTTGCGATGTTTAATTCGCAATGGACTTGCTTTGTCACAACAAGTCAAAGATTGGGAAAGACGAAGATAGAGACATGCCCTCCTTTCTGCTTCTTATCACACCGCTTGCTTAACCAGGTACCAAGTAGTCTCTGGCACACGCATGCTGGAGATGACCGCATTCCCTTGTTGACAGTCACCAAGACTTTGGAGGCGCTCAAACTACCAGTAGTTGCCAGAGCCCCAGGAGACAAGGCATCCATGTCCCAAATCCACCTGTTCAAACAACTGGCTGCAATGGCACAGCTGTACTGGGAGGCAGTGGCTTAGATCACAGTGATAATCTGGTGATGCTATTCGAACCACAGAATGGTCAACTGTTTACAGGATTTTCAGATTTGTATATAAATCAATACTTGATCATGGTGGCATATTCAGGACATTTTGACCATTTAAAATTCTGTGTGTCAAAACTATGACCAGGTTGCCTTTAAAAGTCCATTTTATTGATTAATTTTATTTAAGATTCAAACAAATTGACCAAATTGTAGTTTTTCTTGGTCTGTATTTTATGTAAACTGACACTATGAAACTGACACTATGGTGGGGGCACTCTTTGTTTAACTACAAAAATCTATGCTACATGAGAAAAGAAAGCAGAGATAGGCCAATGGCAAAACAGCCAGCCAGCCAGCATCGCAACTGCTTGGGTCGGCGCTGGGAGGATGAGGGGACGTCTCGGGATACAGAGTGCGATTAGGATACGAGTGACTAACAAGTGAAGTATTTTCCACAAAACATCAACAAATACAGTCATCGTTAGCTCACCAGCCACTTTGAGACTTCTCTAAAATAGATAATGACTGTTTACAAGCATCATTACTGACAGTGAGTGGGAGTATCTGAGTTACCACAGGAACACACACAAGGCAGAATACAAGACAGGTTAAAATATAGTCTCTCTCGTAACACACAACCACACACAAACAAACACATTTTGGTCATATGATTGGGGCAATATCAACATTGGGTTAGTACATTATTATCTTAATTAGAGGCCGGTTCTTATCCAAACTAAGATAGGGGGGCAGGCAGTTCAACTGTCCCACTAACCAGCTGTTCCACACAATCAGCCTACCAAGGCCTGAATGGAGTAGAATTGTCCAAACCTGAAATCCATTCAAAGACTTTATGACAGATGTAGGAATCGGCGGTCTAATCTGTTTACTCAAAGCGTAGTATGTCTGTTCTATTTAATTTGAAGCTGGGAAGAAATGATAACTGTGAAATCGACAATGCGTTTTTTTGATGCCGAATAATAATCAGACTAGACTATAACATCGAAAATGCCGGCAACACAATTGCATGCAGACACACAGCAGTGTAAGTGGTTTGTGGCGGCACCAGCAGCGAGAGACTGACAGGAAGAGATAGTGAGATGGAGACGGACACTTTAGCTGGGGTCTGATAGCCTAAGGACACAACGAGAGATTTTTACATCCAGTAAACATTCATTATACAGCCTCTCAGTGAAAACCTAAGTTAATTGTGAAGAGTTCTTTGTTGCTAGGCATACCAAAATTGAGGCAGTAAATATTAATGGGAGGGCTTCCTTGCTTTGAGGTTTATAAAATTATTCTTTGCATTTAGGCTAATTATTTTAACGGGATGTTATTTTAACCTGGGCTACTGGAACAGAGACCTCCACTCGTAAAGAGCAAACACACGTCAAGGATACTTGTGTATCCTACATTCTTAGTTCCTGGACTGAAGAAAATTTTAATTACAATACAGATTATATGAAATCCATATGGCAAGAGATACAGTGGGGAGAACAAATATTTGATAAAATGCCTATTTGGCAGGTTTTCCTACTTACAAAGCATGTAGAGGTCTGTAATTTTTATCATAGGTACACTTCAACTGTGAAAGACGGAATCTAAAAATCCAGAAAATCACTTTGTATGATTTTTAAATAATT
The DNA here is from genome assembly GCF_011004845.1 of Esox lucius. NCBI lineage: Eukaryota > Metazoa > Chordata > Actinopteri > Esociformes > Esocidae > Esox > Esox lucius. The sequence continues at coordinate 6,808,216 of NC_047581.1, read as the reverse complement.
AATTTGCATTTTATTGCATGACATAAGTATTTGATCACCTACCAACCAGTAAGAATTCCGGCTCTCACAGGCCTGTTAAGAAGCCCTCCTGTTCTCCACTCATTACTTGTATTAACTGCAGATGTTTGAACTCATTACTTGTATAAAAGACACCTGCCCACACACTCAATCAAACAGACTCCAACCTCTCCACAATGGCCAAGACCAGAGAGCTGTGTAAGAAAATCAGGGATAAAATTGTAGACCTGCACAAGGCTGGGATGGGCTACAGGACAATAGGCAAGCAGCTTGGTGAAAAGGCAACAACTGTTGGCGCAATTATTAGAAAATGGAAGAAGTTCAAGTTGACGGTCAATCTCCCTCAGTCTGGTGCTCCATGCAAGATCTCACCTCGTGGGGCATCAATGATCATGAGGAAGGTGAGGGATCAGCCCAGAACTACATGGCAGGACCTGGTCAATGACCTGAAGAGAGCTGGTCTCAAAGAAAACCATTAGTAACACACTACGCCGTCATGGATTAAAATCCTGCAGCGCACGCAAGGTCGCCCTGCTCAAGCCAGCGCATGTCCAGGCCTGTCTGAAGTTTGCCAATGACCATCTGGATGATCCAGAGGAGGAATGGGGGAATGTCATGTGGTCTGATGAGACAAAAATAGAGCTTTTTGGTCTAAACTCCACTCACTGTGTTTGGAGGAAGTAGAAGGATGAGTACAACCCCAAGAACACCATCCCAACCGTGAAGCATGGAGGTGGAAACATCATTCTTTGGGGATGCTTTTCTGCAAAGGGGACAGGACGACTGGACCGTATTGAAGGGAGGATGGATGGGGACATGTATTGCAAGATCTTGGCCGAGATCTTCCAGCATGACAACGACCCGAAACACACAGCCAGGGCAACTAAGGAGTGGCTCCGTAAGAAGAATCTCAAAGTCCTGGAGTGGCTTAGCGTGGCTTAGCCAGTCTCCCGACCTGAACCCAATAGAAAATCTTTGGAGGGAGCTGAAAGTCTGTATTGCCCAGTGACAGCCCCGAAACCTGAAGGATCTGGAGAAGGTCTCTATGGAGGAGTGGGCCAAAATCCCTGCTGCAGTGTGTGCAAACCTGGTCAAGAACTACAGGAAACGTATGATCTCTGTAATTAAAAAAAACAAAGGTGTCTGTACCAAATATTAAGTTCTGCTTTTCTAATTTATCAAATACTTATGTCATGCAATAAAATGCAAATTACTTACTTAAAAATCATACAATGTGATTTTCTGGATTTTTGTTTTAGATTCCGTCACTCACAGTTGAAGAGTACCTACGATAAAAATTACAGACTTCTACATGCTTTGTAAGTGGAAAAACCTGTCCCATTATCACTCACTGGTTAATAGCATCTTTACACACCTGACTATATTCCTAGTCTCTCTGATCCCAGAGTCATACATTTGTTCATATATAAAAAGATTGTTGTTGAAACAAATCATCCACTGATATTAGGTATTGTGGTTCTGAACTGGTGGATTATTACCCAGATGTGGACACAGAAGTACTTGAACTGCCTCACTGCAGCAACTCCCAATGGACTCTGGATAGTCGACGTCAAGATTTGTGCCCTCTAATGCAGAGCTGAAGCTATTCTGGTTCTTATGAAGCTGCTAGCTAAACAAAGACATTTATTCTTTAGTCCTTATGCACTGGAGGAAACAGATCTGTCTTTTTACCTTTATTTAACTCACAGTGATAGTGCAAGTTAGAGTAACGTGGCAAAGCAACAAAATTAAATTACTAATCCCCCTGTCACAGATAGCGTTGGCCAATTGCACCGCCTTCTGTGGATCTTCTGTTCTAATCCACAAGCAGTATTGGTCTGACTTTAAGAAGTAAATAGTCTGACTTAAATCAACAAACAGCAAGAAGAAAGTGTGAAGGTTATTTTTTGTATGACCATGGCTCTTATACTTAACCCACCTCTGGTGTTTGTGGCCAAAAAGCACACATTTAATATTTTAGTTGGATATTTTTTTTTTATTACATTTACCCAACCCCCAGGCGCCTACATTTGCAGTTTGGTAAGAGGAGAGTCTGGCAACCCTTCCAAATAACTTGCTGGCATGGAGGTGGCATATAATTGTAGTTTTGGAGACTTGGTGACCCCAAGAAACCCAAGATATAATTTATGTTCTCATTCGACTGACCTTGCCAACATTCTTCATCATTAATCTTTAATATGAAATTATTTACAAAGCTAACTTTGGAAATGTTGTTCCCTTTTCTAATATAATTGCTATGTTTACTGACAAGACGTTGTCACATGTGTATATAGATTTTCTTCAAGAATTTAGGATTCTGGGAGTGCCAATAATATCGTCATGCATATTTTGAAAAATTATTTCATTTATTTTCCGCTATGCATACTATGAGTCCTAGGTTGGAAATCAATATGCTTTTGATGTGCCAGACAAAACATCCTGCATATGTTTAAAAACAATACGCTAATGTTTTAGTAAACAAATGGTATGCATGTATTGAACTTCATTCGGTTGTATCAATTTACACAATAATGGAGGGATTTACCCATGTAAAAATACTTTGTTGGCTGATAAATGGATAAGTACATTTCTTGGAGCGCAAGTCTACTTCCATGTTCATGAGTATTTCCTGCACTCTAAAAATATACAGTGTAGTAATACGACTACAAAACAGAACAGAATGACAGGTTACTTGCCAGATAGTTCCTTACAGAGTAATTCAAATAAGTGTATGCAAACAGGAATCACATTTTTAGTGATTCAGCAGCCATAGTGCCGAGAAAAGAGAGTGATTTAGGCCTCACTTTGTCCTCTGTCTGCACATGGATTAGGAAATGAGCATGCACGTGTTTCTGAACTAGGTAAAAGTTGCATATTAGACAATGATCTTTGGTTTCCTCTTGCTTGTAGATATCTGTCAAAGGGCAACATCCAGTCTTCCTCCCCAGAGGAGTTCCCTTAGGAGAGGGAGTGTTCAGGTGGGGCATGTTGCTGGGTACAAGGGTCAGATGTCAATGGCTGACAGTATAGAATAAACAGGATCAAATAATGAGTCAACAGTATTAAACTAGAGAAAGGGGGAAATAGAGAAAAGACAGGATAGAAATTGAGAGTAATGGTGCGTGCACACTCGTACGTGTCCACTTGCTAGAGCTACGAAGACGCACTCTCTCATTCATTTAGACACAGTGACAGCGGGTGGAGCTATTCTCAGAGACAAAATCTCCCAGTGACAGTTGAGATAAATTGAACAATTTCCAGCGAGCGGGCAGTGACGGAGTTAGGCGACTACCAATGGCAGGACAGATGTTACCAATGGCAGGCAGTTCTCTGCATCTTGAAGTCCCTTCTCTTTTCTACCCGCTAGCTCAAAACTCACGTACTAGCTAAAATAAATTGATGAGAGAAAATTATAATTGCGGTGCCTGGTGTCCCCATTATTTATGATGCAGAGACATAATTAAAAAAAATGTATGCATGGAAGTTTTCAGAGATTGATGGTATCAAGTGTAAATGCATAAGTTAAATGCATAAGTTAAAACGAAGTAATAGGCTCTGTGCACAAGCGTATGGACGAACTTCCATGGTTACTTTCGTAACCCCAGTTCTATGAGTGGAGCGTCGCCCATAGGGGCTTCGCTCCTATTGGTTTACCCTCTCTGCCAATCGGCAGTCACTGAAAATTTTAATATGCAAATAGTACCGCTCTAGGCCATCTGCCCCATGGCTATAAAAGCAGTGCTCACACCCCAATCTGCCTCCCGACATTCCATTCTTCACGAGAAAAGCAGTCAGTGACAGGTCAGGGCATAATCCCTATGGGCAACGCTCCACTCATAGAACTGGGGTTATGAAACCTTTTGGTTTAGGGCAAAGCGAGCGAGCCCAAGATGTACCCCCTGCCTGTCACCCACCTCACTAAGAGATAAGTGTCAAACAGGACAGCCCAGGCGTGGACACCACAACACTGAGCTGCTTCCATCCCACTTACACTAAGCCCATACCGTTGTGCGCTAATCACAGCCCCCAAACGAATGCACACACAACACCAACCCAACCGGTATCTCCTCAATCAGTCTCGACTGAATCGGAGCGTCCGAGGCCAGCCCAGAGAGCACGCCGAGACCCGGACTCGGCACACAAACGGACACTCAAGCACACAAAAAGCGAGCGTCCCTCACAAAAGAGCACAGGCACCCCGGAGCAGCGAACGGCCGCTCTAGTAGCTCAACAGACCAAACTCACACCCCAGACTCAGCCACGCCGAGCACAGAGTGGGCCAACGTGCCCGCGGCCATGTCACGCAAGTAAAATCGGACAAACGGCGACTGCGTCCCCCAGGACGCGGCAACACAAATGTCCCCCATGCCCCTAAACAGCGCTGCCGAGGCCGCCACTCCACACGCAAGTGGGCCCCAAATCCACCAGGCGTAGGGACACCACGTGACTTGTAGGCCAGATCAATCGCCTTACACAACCAATGAGACAGACGCTGCTTTGACAACGGCTGGCCCACCGTGACATACAAATAGTTGGGGCGCGGTCCGCACCGCGGGTGTGCGCTGCACATACTGTGCCAACGCGCGGACCGGACACAGACGATGCAACCACTCCTCCCCCGCACCCGTATGGGGAGGGGGAGAGAACGCCCACAACACCATCCTCATGGAGTGAAAAGACGCCTTGATCACCTTGGGCAGAAAAGCCGGGTTAGGAAGCAACACGGCCCTTCTGCCATCACCATTAATGGTGAGACAGCCAGGCTGCGTCGACAGCACAAAGGTCACTGACCCTCTTAGCAGAGGTCAGAGCCAACAAAGGCGTTGTCTTAAGGGACAACATTCTCAACAGTATCTGGTCAATGGGTTTGAACGGCGCGTCACACAGATCCAAATCCCACTGAGGCAACGTTCGCCGGGCCACTGGCCGGAGACGGCAGGACCCGGCAAGAAACGTTTAACCAAGGGGTGACTAAAGACAGACACGCCATTGAAACCCTCATGACACGCTGAAATGGCACATGCGTACACCTTCAGCGTGCCAGGGGACCTTTGCTGCTCAAAGAGACTCACCCACGTCACAGCAGGGGGGGTCAACCCCCTCGCCCTCACACCAGCGGGTGAGTAACTAGCCGACGTCGAGGCCGCCCTTGTGCCCTGAATGGTTGCGACCATATCCGCCATCAGACCCCGGCGCAGCAGCCTGGCCCTCTCAGGAGCCAAGCCCGCAGCAGCTGACCCAGCACAGGGAACGCCCCGATCGATCCGTTCGCCTGCGACAACGCTGCCTACGCAAACCACAGGGCACCCGGGCGACAACCCCTCTGACCGCACCCGAGACATGACGGGGAGAATGCATTGCAGACGGGGATAATGCATTGCAGACGGGGAGAATGCATTGCAGACGGGGAGAATGCATTGCAGACAGGGGAACGCATTGCAGACGGGGGAACGCGTACAACAGTACTCTTGGCCACGGCCTGTCCTGCGCTCGAAGAGAGTACCACAGGGACGCGAACAAATCCACCTGCGCCCTCCCGAAGCGCCTCCAGAGCTCGGCCACAATGTCGGGGTGAAGACGCCACTCGTCGTCCCGGGGACCCCCCCGGGACAACAGGTCTGCGCCCACATTGAGTTCTTCGGGAATGTGAAGAGCTCTCAAAGACCTGAGGTGCACGTGAGCCCATTCCCAAATCCGCAATGCCAACAGGTGGAGGGGTAGAGATCTGACCCCACCCTGCCTGTTCACGTAAGCGACCGCCATGGGGTTGTCCGACCACACTAGCATGTCCCTTCCCCGTAGGGCCGGTGCGAAGTGTAGCAACATGCGTCGGAACTGACAGCCCGCCAAGAATGCATCCGTAAAAACCGACACCCGAACCGCCCATGGGAACCCCCCAAGTGCGCGGGTCCCTCCAAAATGCCAGGTCCCGCCCCAGAGAGTCCGGGACCTTGACCAAACGACGCAGGTGACGCACTGGGTCCAAACGGAGGCGTGCAAACCAGCGTTGAAGGCCTCTGATACGTAGCAAACCCAGTGGGACCACCGCGTGGGCCGACGACATCAAACCCAGGAGAGATATGATGGCGTACACCGACACCATGCGTGACGGCTGGACATGTGCCAAGGCCCGCAGTGGCCTCTCTCCGCGCCTCGGACACCCGAGCCCTCCTAGAGACTGTAGATAACTGGAGCCCCAGAAACACTACCAGTCGGTTGGGCTGAGGAGCACTCTTCTTCCAGTTCACCGCATAGCCCAGGCGAGTGAGCGGAGTCACCAGCCGGAACGTGTGGACCCTGGCCTGCTCCGCCGAGTGCGCCAGAACCGGTTGCATGCCCTTTTTGGGGACCAGGAAGTAAGGGGAGTAGAGCCCCTTCTCCCTCTGCCCCAACGGGACTAGGGACACCACCCCCTTTTCCAAAAGGTCCGCAGTTTCCCCCTGCAGGGCCGTGACCTTCACAGGAGACGTCATGACGGTCTCCACGACCCCCGAGAACGGGGGAGGCTGACAGTGAAACTGCAGTGCGTACCCCTTCCTCAGCGTCACGTCTATCCACCCTGGTAGAGTGCATAGCCGACGCCACTCTGAGAAGAACAGAGAGAGCAGGCGAGCACGCAGCTGAGGGGCCGTGGTCAGCCACTGATTGTACGCGTCCTCTGCCCCGACCGCCGCGGGAGGGCTGTCCATAAACAGCCAACCCGCCCAAGGCGGGGCCACCCCGAAAGGGAGAGGACGACGCACGCGTCACATGAGTCGAGCCGTCCGTCTCTCCACCGGTTACAGCCGTAACCAAGGAGACAGAGGCTCCAGCAGGCGGCGCAACCGAGCATAGCTGCATAGTCTGCCCTGTCCAATGGAAAACTGCCCGGACCCCCATCCCGGCCCGCCCCTTCAGGGAGGGAGGTCACAGACTTATGGAGCCGGACATCCCCGACCTCAGACAGAGACTGAGGGCGGGGAGCCCGCTCACTAACCATACCCAGGCCTACAGCGGCCGTCTGCAATGAAGGCTCACTCAAAAGGTAAATAAGGTGAACACACAGCTTTATTTACACAAGAAGAGGAGCACCCCACCAAACGCACACAGGGTGGGGAAGCGTCCGAGGGACACTCCCCCTCAAAGAGTCATGCACGCCGTTTCTTGAACGTCGGAGCCTTTCGACCCCCATCGGCTTGTCGGCGTGGAGGAGGAGGAGGGGACGCCCTCTGGGGGCGAGGTTCCCTCCCCTCCCGTTGTGCAGGACGCGTCCTGTTCAGCTGACCCCGCTGCCTTGGCACGGCGATGCTGAGCCCGGCGGCGTAGGCGACCCCATGGCTTCCGTGAAGCCTCAGATGGAGCAGAGGATGCCGCCGATGAGGAGGGGACGGGCAAGAGGGGCCCCATACGGAGACGCTCCTCTCCCTCTTCTGGCGCACCAGGACCTCGGCGACTGTTGGACCAAACAAGGCGTCCTCCTGAAGCGGAGCATGGTAGATGGTGAAGTCATCCTTGACTTTAGTAGAGAATCACCGAAAAGCATAAAAGAAACTTTCTTGTGAAGAAAGGGAGGCAGATTGGGGTGTGGCAAAGCTTCACGATATAGAACTGCTTTTTCCGGTTTACTTAAGGAGATCAACCGCGTCGCCCAAAATGTCACTTTTAGTAGATGTCTCCAAGACCTGCCTAAAATAAGCATTAGTGATGTCCATCGAATTGTTGATGCCTGGTCCCCTGCTCCAACAAGCAAGCGGAACAAGGGATTCAAACTCTACGTATCGAGTTATCTGCACAACTACAAGGGTAAGTAGTTTACTGTGGTGTGCCGGCCGGCTATCGGCTAAGCTAGTTAGCGACGTGTTCCTTTTTAGTGTAGTATTAGGCAGGACAATAGAACGCATAAAAATTCACCCTAGCCTCAAAAACTGCAAAAGAACGCTGGCTGTGCTGGAACGCTAGCGCGTCCCCATAGCAAGTGAATTGAAACGCCTCTTCTAACCTGAATGAAGCTTAAAATTTGCCTTAAAAAAGCACCAAAACAGGTCTCCTCTTTTATTTTACTACTTTAACCTCATTTCACAACAAAACTGAAAAATAACAACTGGCATAGGAAGTAAACATCCGGTCCTATATGGTATTTATTGCGCTTAAATCTGCGTTACGTGGAAGTATATAAAAAAAAAGCCTTTTCTGACTATTTCTAGTCTAGCATTTAAAGTCATTAAAAGGGCGCAAGCCATATTTTATTAAAAAGAGGACATTCTCCTGATTAAAATGATGCCCCAATTGTACCTTAAACCTTAAATGAGTCACGTACATTATATTTCTTTTTTTTTTCGTACAACAGCATCACTCATCTTGTTGTGAGTTTAGGTGTTTACTAATGCGGATGAGTATTAGTAAGTAAACCGGAAACTTCAATGCAGACTTCTAGACAAAAGCGGAAGTTCGTCACTACGCTGGTGCACAGAGTCTATTAGCTATTTGAACATTGACAAATCATTGACTTGACATCGTCGTAATACATTTTTAGTAGTAGAGTCACGCAAATACTGAATACTCTTTGCAGAGACAGATGTCTCCCCATACTGTTTGTTGCTGGCATGAGTGTGAGAGATGATAAAGAAGAAAGTACAAGGCCTTCAGAAAGAGTCAGACAACTTTTAACATAAAAGACAGGGCTACACAATAGGAGCTAACAAATTTACTGTAATGTCATTACCAATTATTTCAATTGCGATTTGACTTGCGGTATAAATTATTAAAACACTTGCGTGAACTGGTGAGAGTCGCCACATGTGGAAAAATGCGTCTAGATTATTTTACGCAGCTAAGTGGCATCGGAAAATACTGATGCAATATCTATTAAAATGCAATACACACACACTGCATGTCAATGTTGCCATTTGAACAATAATTCCATTAAATGCGCAAGCCGTAACTACAGATTAAATTTAATTGACTACAGATTTCTTCTCAACAACCTAAACAGCCTTCCAGCAATGTGAAGGCAGAGTAACAAACCAGACAGAATTTCTTAACAAGTTAACACAGGACATAAATATCACAGACAATTTAAACCATTACACTGAGCTATGATAATGCCAAGTCATTGAATTGTAGCTAACACACACACACACGCACAGACACACGCACGCACAGACACACGCACGCACAGACACACGCACGCACATACGCACGCACGCACATACGCACGCACGCACGCACATACGCACACACGCACATACGCACACACGCACGCACATACGCACACAGCGAGGTCTTGAAGAACTGCCCAACGCAGTGTTGTGCATCTGCCAGCACAGATAGAAGCCCAGAGCACAATGACAATCTATAGAAACCTGACAACTGCTTGGCAGTAAACATAGCAATTATATTAGACAAGGGAATAACATTTCCAAAGTTAGCTTTGTCAATACTTTCATATCGAAGATGTGAAAAAGTATAGGAATCTAACCTGAAATATGTTTAAAGAAAAAAGGTTATAATGATTTTTTATCAAAATATGCATGCCAACATTACTGACACTCCCTGAAAATCTTAGGTTTCTTGGGGTCACCAAGTCTCCAAAACTACAATTATATGCCAACTCCATGCCAGCAAGTTATTTGGAAGGGTAGCCTGACTCAGCTGTTACCAAACCACAAATGTAGACGCCTGGGGGTTGGGTAAATGTAGTTAAAAATTTGATTAATCTGGCTGCTTCTGTCTTCTGTCACATCACCAATAGTGTACCCAGTGCCATTGGATGCCATTATTTGAATTAATAGTTTTCAGAAAAATCCTGTACAAAACTATTAATTTCATCAACAACAAAAATATGTTAAAGGGCAAAAAGGAATATACACAAGTACTTGAATACTAACTTAATTTCGGTTATTCAAATACTCAACTTCCGTGCCCATCCCTAATGTGAAAACCCTCAAATTAAAGTTGAAAAACTGCACTTTTAGCCTATATTCATTATTTAACTGTAACTTGAATATGTAATAACAAAATAACAAAACTTGTGTCAGTGTCCAATTATTTCCAGACCTAACTGTTTATCTCGAGAAATAGGATATTGCATAAACAGTGCAGTGTTGTGTATCACAGATAAAGGCCAGGAACACAATGACAATCAATAGACACCGTACAAACAGGAAAAACCACTACATTGGGAGGAGGTTGGCAAAACTTTGTAACCAGTGTTGCGGAGGTTTCCAGATTATTTTATAGAAGAAATAACATTTGTGCTGTTTTTATGTGGAGCCCGCAAGATGATTGTCCAGGATATTCTCAGTGAAATATGGCAACCCTGGATGTAATGTTGGATCTTGTCAGCTCATTTGCTAAGGCTTTGAACTGTGGAATATAGCTGGCTTAAGTAATAAAACTTAAAAATGGTCTGGTACTCAGAGGAAAGAAAAACAATATATTATAAAAATATAATATGTACCCTTGAGAAACTTCTTTAGTAAAGCTGTTGAGCAGCAGAAGCAGGAAATGGATAGATGTTAATACTATCTGATGTTACAACGATAGAAGCTCCATCGCAGCTTCAAAAGAAGAGGGGATCCAGCAGCTAGCAGTGAAGTTTTGTAACTGCAGGTATGTTTTGTTGCAGCTTATAAAAAAGCTTCTGTGCATCATGTTAGATGAAATGTATTTATTTTGTGGGAGAATTGTATTAAACATTAATACTGTATTATCTGCTTCTATCTTGTAGTTGGGAAATCAGGTAATAATAGTGAGATTTTAGTGGCGGAGGGGTGTGCGGGGGTGGGGGGACGACAACGACAACATCCGTTGCTAAAGTTCGCACCAATGGGAGAGGAAGCTAAGCTCCGCCACTGAGCAGGACCTCATTTTCATCTTCATCCGCTTATCCGATATTGGGTCGCGGGGGCAGCAGCTCCAGCAGGGGACCCCAAACTTCCCTTTCCCGAGCCACATTTGCCAGCTCTGACTGGGGGATCCCGAGGCGTTCCCAGGTCAGTGTCGAAATATAATCTCTCCACCTAGTCCTGGGCCTACCCCGAGGTCTCCTCCCAGCTGGACGTGCCTGGAACACTTCCCTAGGTAGATGTCCTGGGGGCATCCTTACCAGATGCCCGAACCACCTCAGCTGACTCCTTTTGATGCAAAGGAGCAGCGGCTCTACTCAGAGTTCCTCACGGATGGCTGAGCTTCTCACCCTATCCCTAAGGGAGAAGCCAGCCACCCTTCTGAGAAAACCCATTTCAGCCGCTTGTACTCGCGATCTTGTTCTTTTGGTCATGACTCAGCCTTCATGACCATAGGTGAGGGTAAATTGACCAGTATATCAAGAGCTTTGCCTTCCGGCTCAGCTCTCTTTTCGTCACAACGGTGTGGTAAAGCGAATGCAATACCGCCCCCGCTGCTCCAATTCTCCGGCCAATCTCTCGCTCCATTGTCCCCTCACTCGCGAACAAGACCCTGAGATACTTGAACTCCTTTGCTTGGGGTAACGCCTCATTCCCTACCTGGAGGAAGCACTCCATCGGTTTGCCTCAGATTTAGAGGTGCTAATCCTCATCCCAACCGCTTCACACTCGGCTGCAAACCGGTCCAGTGAGTGCTGAAGGTCACAAACCGTTGATGCCATCAGGACCATATCATCCGCAAAAAGCAGCAATGAGATCCCCACCCCACCGAATTGCAACCCCTCCCCAACCCGGCTACGCCTCGATATCCTATCCATAAAAGTTACAAACAGGATTGGTGACAAAGGGCAGGCCCTGGCGGAGGCCAACCCCCACCTGGAACGAGTCCGACTTACTACAGGGAACCCGAACACAGCTCTCACTTTGGACGTACAGGATAGCCCTCAGAAGGGACCTCCTCACCCCATACTCCCGCAGCACCTCCCACAGTATCTCCAGGAGGACCCGGTCATATGCCTTCTCCAGATCCACAAAACACATGTAGACAGGATGGGCATATTCCCAGGCCCCCTCCAGGATCCTTGCAAGAGTAAAGAGCTGGTCGGTTGTTCCGCGACCAGGACGGAATCCGCATTGTTCCTCTTCAATCTGAGGTTCGACTATCTGCCGAACCCTCCTTTCCAGTACCTTTGAGTAGACTTTCCCAGGGAGGCTGAGAAGTGTGATACCCCTGTAATTGGCACACACCCTCAGGTCCCCCTTTTTGAACAGGGGAACCACCACCCCGGTCCGCCACTCCATAGGCACTTTCCCTGACTCCTATGTAATGTTGAAGAGGCGTGTCATCCAAGACATTCCCTCCACACCCAAAGCTTTCAACATTTCGGGACGGATCTCGTCAATCCCCAGAGCTTTGCCACTGTGGAGTTGTTTGACTACCTCAGTGACTTCTGCCATGGAGATTGACGATGCTTCCCCATCAGCCTCCAGCTCTGCCTCCACTATAGAACTCGGGACCTATAGTTCACAAGTCCGTTTCTCTAACCACTACACTATTTAACAAGGGGGAGTGAGTCAGTCAGTCAGTCAGTCACATTTGCTCATCTTAGCCGGCTCCGCTTACGCAGATATTCAGAGTTTGCGTGCTAAAGCGCACCCCAAAAACGTCCTACAAAGACAACAGCGATATATGTAGAATCAGGTGAAGGTAGAGCGCAAGGTACACCCTTTGGTTTGTCGGTTTCGTTCCATTTAAAAAAAAAAAAAAAGTATGTTACTTTCAACGGAGGGATATTACGCGGATAAGGCCAATGGACCGTCTTAAAAGTGCATTCGGCAGAAATCATTATTTCAACATTTTCTTTCTTGTGCCTACTTCCATTTTTCTCTCCACATTTCTAATTAATAAAACAGTGTTATTAATTGTTTGTACTAAAAGCATATAAACATAAATAATCTAAATCATCATACAGATGATAATATTATCCAAGAGACATATTAGCTCTAAATAAATTTGTTTTGATCACTGACCTTCCTTGTCACAATTCCCCCCTTAAAAATAGCTGTTTTTCCTTCTGCTTTAATTTCTCATTCTAAACTGCATTTTTCTAACAGCTCAAAACACATATCATCAGCTTGAGATGTACAGAAAGGTTTGTTATGTATTTTTTACCTGTCCTGACAAAGGTACACCACTCATCTACAAACAAGTGTGTGTTCCTGTACTTATCCTCTCAAAGGTACACTAATATTCAAAAGTAAATACAAAAGTAAAATATGTGTATCAATACAACTCTATTACCAAATATAGATTAATTTTAATAACCTTTTTCCTATCAAGACATCTGAAACCACATTTATATTGGTCACTGACCTTCCTTCTCCAGAGTAGTCTGTGGATTTACCATTTCCAATTTCGTTAATTTTAGTGGCTTTTGTCCTTCTCTACTGCGATTTTTAATAGCTCACTATCCATATGAGCTACAAATCTACAAACACATGTGGTGTGTTCCTTTACCTTTCCTCTATTATACAATTCTCTGTATAAAATATACTAACTACAATTTTGTCATTACAACTCATTTACCTAATTTACATGAACTATTTTTAATTGCTTCCAATCCAGATGACACGGACTTCTAAAACAACTTGCATTTTGTTCACTGAGCCTACGTGTCATGAGTACACCTCTTAGTTGAGATTGTTTCGATTTTGGTGAATTTACAGGACTTGATCTTTCTAAAGACTTTTTTAATAACTCACTATCCATATGACTTTGAGATCTAAAAACAAGCGTGGTGTGTTCCATGACCTCTGATCTGAATGGTACACCTATTATTTTTTCCAAATTCATTATTTTGATATTATTTGAAAAATACATGCATTGTTACAACTCTATTACCCAAATAACAAAAAAATATATATAATAGCTTCCAATCCAGATGATATGGACCTCTAAAACCACTTGCATTTTGTTTACTGACCTTCCTTGTCAAGATGACGCCCCTTAGGTTTTTCATTTTCAATTGCAGTGAATTTACAGGAATGAATGTTTCTAAATGACTCTTTTTTAATAGCTCACTATCCATATGAGTTAGAGATCTACAAACAAGTGTGTTGTGTTCCTTTACCTCTTCTGAAAGGTACACCAATATTGAAAAGTAAATTCTCTGTATTTTATATTAAAATATATGTATCAATACAACTCTTATTATTTCACATTAACACTACTTTGAATAGCTTCCAGTCCAATACATGCCTTATATTTTCCATTTTCAATCTCAATATTTTTACAGAAATGTATCTTTCTTAAAAACTATTTAACAGCTCACTATCCATATGAGCTAGAGATCTACAAACAAGTGTTGTGTGTTCTTTTCCCTCTACTCTCAATGGTACAACTTTTACTTTATATTCCAATATTCGTGCAATGTTTACATAACACAACTACATTTTTTATTTAGAACTGAGACCACTTTTCTTGATTAACTGTAATGTTGTTCTTTATTTCAATGTTTGGTCTTGTTCTATTTCACATAAAAAGATGAAAGGCCTGGGGACCACAGTCAGAGTCGGACTGCAGAGGTGCCTCTAGGAACTCACGTTGACTCTAATTTGGGACGCTATTTAAGTTAGCCTTTTTGCTCTTCCTGTTGTGGATCATTGTTTGTGCCAGTTGTGTTGTGCATTTGTTTGCCTCTCCTTTTGTTTTGTTTTGTTGTAACAATTAAAAGGATTTTACCCTGCTATACTTCTGCTCCTCCTTTTTTTTTTTTTTTATGTTAATGTCCAGGCAACATAACAATAGAATCCACCAAAGGTTGCTGTAGTGTCAATATTGATTGAACAGAAAAGCAATTGGAGAATTAGTTATGCATACCTACTGCAGTCAAAATAACTTTTAAACACAGACCAAATATCAGAGGTAGATATTGACATGAGAAAATTTCCCAACTTCTCCTCTTCAAATTGATGGGTCATTTCTTACAGCTAAATTAGACAAAGTTCATCATCTCCCATAATCTCAAGTGAGAGGACAAAATTGCAAGAGTTGTGGCATCTGAAAACAAAGTTGGATAGTGAGCTATTAAAAACCTCACAGTCAATTCCGATTATACATTAATCACAGAGTCCATTCTCATTTTCCACCATAAACATCTGGATGGGGTCTGTGACTGCCCACCTCAGATTCCACCTTCCATCCATCAAGGCTTCTGTATAAATCTTTGGCTAGAAATCAGACAATAAATATCATTACTGAACATTCCCACACTTGTCACCCACTTTTACTGCAAGGCAGTACATTTTGTACAGGACAAATATCAGAATAAACAATATGCTAATAAGAATGATGTTCTGAGTTTCACAAATTATTTTCTTTAACATTTTTATATTTTACCCCCTTTTTCTCCCAACCCCACTGTACAACCATGTGCCACCACTACAACAGTCTCAGCAGAGTCAGGAGAGTAGTAGTCACCACAGGCTGTCTCCAAAACCTGTCTGACCCGGGCTGCTTCTTTACACCCCCTTCCTCAACCATGAAGGGAGCCAATGTGAGCCAACACTTTGGGGGAAACGCTCACTCACATTACCTTATATGCATGGCCATGTCAGAGGCACCGCCCCGCAAGAGACGTTCCATGGAGGGCAGAGTGTTTGCAGGTTTTTGGTTTTCCCCATAAATTGGTTCCCAGTTTGGATCTAAACAACCAGGTGGGGGTAGAAACTAACCAATTAGTAACCTAATTAATCAAGTACAAAGTGAGAGTAAAAACCTGCAGACAATCGGCCCTCCGTGAAAGCGGTTTGACACCTCTGCACTAAAGATTGAAAACAATTTACACAAAAAAAAGGAACACAACACACTTGTTCTTGGATCTCTAACTCATATGGATAGTGAGCAATTAAAAAAAGAGTGGTTTCGAAAGATACATTCCACTAAATTACCCAAAATTTGAAATGTCAAATTAAAAATAGTTAATGTGAATTCAGTAAGAGTTGTAATAATGCATGTCATTTTAAAATAAAATCAAGGTAATGAGTTTGGAGAAAAGAAGATGTGTACCTTTCAGAAGAGAGGTAATGGAACGTAACACACTTGTTTTTGGATCTCTCATATGGATGGTGAGCTATTAAAAATGAATATTTTCAAAAGATACATTCCTGCAAATTAACTTAAATCTGAAATGGCAAATCTAAGGGGTGTACCCTTGACAAGGAAGGTCAGTGAACAAAATGCAAGTTGTTTTAGAGGTCCTTGTCATCTATATTATAAGCTATAAAAAATTGTTCATGTGAATTAGTTAGAGTTGTAATAATGCATGCATTTATAAAATGAAATACAGATAATGAATATTGATAAAAGAGGTATACTTTTCAGAAGAGAGGTACAGGAACAGACCACACTTGTTTGGGGATATTGAGCTATTACAAATTAATTGTATAGAAGGATCAATTCTGATTTAATCACTGAAATGTAGAAGTGCAAATCTAAAGGTCAGTGACCAACATACAAGTGTTTGAACGTGTATATGTCACCTCTATAAGACTCTATAAAAAAATTAACTATATAAGGTCTAACAACCAAAATATATGTAGAAAATTAGTGTTTAATAACTCAAAGAGTCTGTACCTATAATTTTCATTTACAGGGGCAGCTATAATTAGGCTGACACAAAATAAAATAGATTTTTTTAGTCACATTGAATAAGCGGTATTAAACTTTGAAGATAAATCCCTAAATTACTAAACAGACATTCGATAGTGTTTTGCGCCATTTGGAAAAGTTAGATTTTCGATAAAATCAAAGTGCGTACATTGCTCTCTACCCTAATTCAGTTGTAAATATTCCACTGTAGTCTTTGAATTAGTTACCTTTCATCCACTTGCTAACAGTAGGCTATGCAGTATATATTGCGTAATTCTGTCTGACTGAACCCCACCCTACAATTACCACTTCGACTGACGATTGAAAACAACAAATGTGTGAAGAAGCGCATGTTACGAAAACGATTTAAAAACATACTTTTGGTATATTGTCATCTGTAAACATTTAAGATTTGAATGTTAATAGTATTTCGAAAAAACTATATCCAAGGTCTGTTTATTTCAATCCAAAATACAGGTGATATAAAAGGTCTACACACCCCTGTTAAAATGCCAGGTTCTTGTGATATAAAAGAATGAGACAAAGATAAATCATGTCAGAACATTTTGCTTTTGTGGATTGGATTTGTGAGCTTTGGGTCGTTGTTGTGCTGAAAGGTGAACTTCCTCTTCATCTTTCTAACGGATGCCTGAAGGTTTTGTGCCAAAATTGCCAGGTATTTGGAACTGCTCCTAATTCCCTCCACCCTGACTAAGGCCCCAGTGAAAAAAAACAGCCCCAAAGCATGATGCTGCCACCACCATGCTTCACTGCAGTTATGGTGTTCGTTGGGTGATGTGTAGTGTTGTTTATGTGCCAAACATTTCTTTTGGAAATATGGCCAAAAAGTTCAACCTTGGTTTCATCAGACCATAACACATTTTCCCACGTGCTTCTGGGAGACTTGATGTTCAGCCGGACTTGGTTGTTTTTCTTTGTAAGAAAAGGCTTCAGTCTTGCCACCTTACCCTATAGTTCATTCATATGAAGAATACAGGAAATTGTTATCACGTAGCACACAGCCAGTACTTGCCAGAAATTCCTGCAGTTCCTTTAACATTGCTGTAGGCCTCTTAGAAGCCTCCCTGACCAGTTTTCTTCTTGTCTTTTCATACATTTTGGAGGGACGTCCAGTTCTTGGTAATATCTCTGTTGTGCCATATTTTCTCCACTTGATGATGACTGTCTTCACTGTGGCATATCTAATGCTTTTGGAAATTCTTTTGTAACTTTTCCCTGACTGATATCTTTCAACAATTAGATCCCTCTGATGCCTTGGAAGCTTTTTGCTCTGAGATGCAACTAAGAAAATGTTAGGGAAATCCTACTAGAACAGCTGAACCTAATTTGTGATTAATCAGAGTCACTTTAAATTATGGCAGGTGTGTAATAACTTCTATTAAGTTTGAATGTGATTGGTTAATTCTGAACACAGCCACATCCCCAGTTACAAGAGGGTATGCACACTTATGCAACCAGGTTATTGTAAGGTTTTTATTTTTCATTTTCCCCCCTCAAAGTTTTCAGTTTGTTTTTCAATTGAACTGTTCACATTATAGGTCACGTTAAAAGTGGAAAAAGTTCTGACATGATTTATCTTTGTTTCCTTCTTTTACATCACAGAAACCAGGGTGTGTAGACTGTTTATATCCACTGTATACGTTAAAAAAAATATATATATAAATAAAGAACTTCTAGGACAAAACTCGAATACTCGACTATCCATGCCCATCCCTACTGGAAAGGTTGTAAATAATTACTTTAATTGTGATCTCAGTCAATCAACTACAAGCCAGGAGTGAAAACCCACAGATGCTCAGCACTTCATGGAATGAGTTTGACACTCAGGCCTTAGAAAGCTACACCACCCAGCAGCCCCTAATGTGATATGGCCAACAGCCTTGCTATAAATTCACCCCTGCTCCATGACAACATGTTTTCATTGATAATGTTGAATCATACTGATTCTGTTATTTGATTCTACTGAGTCATACTGCAGACACAAACAATAGCTGGGACTTCACCACAGACCTGTGAATAACCAGGTGTTTTCATAGATTCTGTAAAAGGAGCTTGGTAATGCATTTCACCCAGGGCCTCAAACATAGACACGCTGCTGTATAACCTATAGCAGCCTTATTTAAATTGGAAGCATAAAGCCAATTCCACTTCTGCCACTCCCTTCCCCCACTATCTAATTGTACCCCTTTAATCAGTGAACAATTGATGCCCGGGAAATTGTAGGTGACTGCTGTTCATTTTCATGTGAAAAAGAAATCCAGCTGGCTTACAGGATAAGTCCCTTACATAGCTCTGACGCTATCACTCTGATGTCACCCTACTCCCAAGAATGCTCATTAAAACCTTGTTTTCGCCATTTGGAATGACTTGTGGAATTAGAGACAATTCAAGTCAATTGTCTCTTCTGTAATAACAATAATAATAAGAAGAAAATCTCCCATTCTGAGGATGCAACAATCAGAGCATTGCAGTGCGAATAGTACTGTATGGCAAAGGCTACTGACTGACAACAAAAGACATGGTTCAAGTTGATAATTACAGTGGTGGATCAAAGAAACTGGATAGAGCCAAGTAAGACATTGATGCAATGATTCTCTCACTTAGGGACTGACAGGTTCATCCTAGCATTGGAATGCGAGGATTGGGATACCGGGGTGTTGGAGTTCATGCAGTCCCCATGAAGACAGCTGAGGTAGAGAATTGTAACAATCTGGCTGCTTTAATTCCATTGCATTTTGTATTTTTATTTTCACTGTAAAGCACATTGAATTGCTTCCATGTATGAATTGTGCCATATAAATAAACTTGCTTGCTTGCTAGAGGGTACATTTGTCTCTCTTTTTTCACTTACTTATTCTCTCATAGTCCCAAAAGAATAAAGTTTATTTTAACATGGAGGAGCCTTATGTATAACTGGGATAAGGCATGACAAGGTGACAATCCCCTTTCTCCATGACAACACATTAGAGCCTATTTATTTCAGTCTGAGACACTAACAAGGGGGGTGGGTGTTGCAGGCGTCAGAACTATGGCTGACAATGTTGGGTGCTGTGGCAACCGACGCTAACTGGCCGAGAGTGGAACTTTTGAACTCACCGTGCCACGCATTCGCTGAGACCCCTGTCTAACACACCATGCCAATTACCATGGATACGAATCAGAGAGCCAGACCACACTATGCCACTGGAGTTAATTAAGGGACATTGATGAGACTGAGAAGATGAATGCGTGTTGGGCGTGGGGGTTGTTATTAGAGGGGCGTGCTGGTAAAGTTCTTCTAAGTACAATGATCAAGTAACTGTGTGTGTGGTGCTGCGAATGCTCAACATGCAGAGCAGCTCATCATGCCAAGTATTTAGCAAAAGATAACTTTCTGCGTGTGTGGTGTGTATATGCACTTGGGGGATCATGTTGTGAATTTGCAAACACTTCTCCTGTATTTCCCTATCCACCCCCGCCATGGTGTCATGAAGCAGAGCCAAGCAGCTGTAGAGATTAGGCATTGAGTTTCAAAGCCACTCTGTCCTGGGCCATCGTCCCCTGGCCACACACACACATGCCAACCGCAGTTGACGACGTGCCAAAGAACGGGCTTACTACAACGATAAATTCATAATGACATTAACTAAAATATATTCAACCTCATTAAGCTTGGCTAGTTCATCGCATACAGTAGGGAGACATACATTCAAAATTAGAATGTTACCAATAGGATGAAACGTTGCGGCAGGCCAGCATTTCATCAGCAAAGTATCGCCAAGCCAGAGCTGGTGGAAGAGACAAGGTTATGGGGGGGGGGGGCAGTTTCTAATTCTTAATGAATGAACATACTGTAGACAGACAATAGGATTCCAGTCTACCGACAGATAACGAATGGGGAGGAGAAAATCCAAAAACACTGGTGAATCAAATTGTCCGCACCCTCTATATTCTACTGTAGAGAGTAGCACAAACAACACAACTTGTGTCCGTCTGTCAGCGAATAGGAGCCGAAGAAGCTATCTTCAATCTGTCTATGGTTAGTGTCTGACCTTGAGACGAATCCCCGGCAGAGTGAGAAAACACCCTCCCCCTGCGGGAGTGCCAGTGTTGTCCTCAGGAGAGGGTTTTTGTGTCTGGCGAGAGAAAGCATTTAGGAGCAGCAAGCTAGCTGAGTAGTTTACAGTGTGAAAGATGCAATGGGATGATATAGAAACAGCCCACAAAAGATTGTTTGTCTCATTAGTGTGTGATTTATGCAGATCACTGGTAGCTGCAACAAGTGTCTCACACAGACAAGCAGAGAGAGGGGAGTTCGATCCTATTAGGCCAGACCCTATTAATTGACTTCCCTATTACATGACCTCCCAACACACACAAACACAAGTAGAATCAGCCACTGCTGTCACTGATGATGTAAACAAACCAGATAGCCAAAAGGTAATAAACATGTGAAATAAACCTATTTTACTGTCAAGGTAAACAAACATCAGTGTAAACAAAAACTCTGTACTAAATGACCTCGCGAACGAACCTTTTTTGAACTCCTCCAACATGGCATCCAGCTTGGTGTCATGAAACACGAAATGCACCGGGTGGTTGTAGAACTTGGTGATGGTCTTAAGCGTCGTACAGTCATCCGGGTCAACGAAAGCCAGGTCTTTCACATACAAGATGTCCACGATGTTGGACCGCTCGTCCTCGAACACCGGAATGCGTGTGTATCCGCTCTCCATTATCTCTGACATTGTGTTAAAATCCAGCACCGCGTCGCTATGAATCATAAATGAGTTAGTGATTGGCGTCATTACGTCTTCAACGGTTTTCGTCCGGAGCTCGAGCGCGCCTTGGATCATGTTCAGCTCCTCTTTGACCAGGTCGTTGTACGGTTCCGTTACTCTCAGCATCTCAACAAGCTTCTCTCGGTTGTACACGGTGCCAATCTCCTGGCCCAGCACACAGTCAAGAAGTTTACTGATGGGCCATGACAGGGGGAAGGTGACCAGCATGAAGAACTTGGTCACCAAGATGGTGTTAGCTCCTACAGCCAGGCCGTGACGAGAACACAGAGCCTGGGGCACAATCTCCCCGAATATGACAATTCCTATAGTGGAGGCCACCACAGCACCCATACCTGAGCCTATCAAGTCGTCCAAAAGGATAGTGAGAGTTGTGTTGACAAGCACGTTACCCAGGAGCAAGGAGCATAATAGATAGTTTCCTTTCCGTCGAATGGGTTCGATTTTGCTCGCGTACCTTTTCTCCTTCTCGGTACCGCAGTTCTGGACAATCCGGAGCTCCATCGGATCCAGTGCCATGAGTCCCAGGTTAAGCCCACTGAACATGCCTGATAGTATCAGCAGGCAGCATATGAGAACGCACTGCAACCACATAGGAAGTATTAACTTCTTTTCCTCCACCACACGCAGTCTCCCGTCATCTTCGCCCAACAGGTACCAACTGCCGTCCTGGCTGTCCCGGACGCATAGTCCATATTCCTTCTGGGACTCACTCTTTCTGAGCGGTTTAATATTTAAACTCAACACCCCTGAAGTTCCAAGGTGGCTGATGTTCATGCCACCCGTTATAACGATATCTTTGCTAAAGTCGACACATGTCCTGTTAAAAGGGGAATAGTTTCTGGTAAGATCACCTTCCTTGTGCTCGTGTTCCGTAAATCTGATCTGCTTCGAGGTGTCAGGAAGAATCTGCAGCCCATAGAACCTCATGAAGATGTTGCTCTCTTCTGTTACCTCAATCACACCGTCGTCAGTGGTTTTTGCAGGCTTGTCGCTCCTTTCTAACCGCATGCCAAAAATCCGGGTGAGTCTACCGGTCTCCGGGACCCCTGTCTCTGCTCCTGTGCCTACCGTACAACATAGAAAAACTATGAAAGTTCGCGTATATCCCTGCCAACCCATCCAGTCTGTCGCCATGTTTGTTTCTCAGCAAACTGGAAGCTGACGTCACATAATCATTTAGCACACTCCGCCCATTATTAACATAATGCTGCCATGTATCCAATCCGCATTCGAGACGTCACGTAATGAGATTGAACGAGCCCCTCAGCTTGTTTTTCAAAAGCTGCAATCAGAAGTAGAATAAACGGGGTGATTCTATTAATGCCCCGGGCATATCCCGGCTAATGCGGGATATATTTGTTTGCATTCGATTTTTAAGAAGGGCGGCCCGGGAGGATGGGCCAAATGGCCGGATTTGAGACATCAGTGAAGAATGCACTACACAGAACAATTATTGTTGTGAGCACGTGCAAGGCTTGTTTATAAACTATTAAGGGAATGAAATGAGTTTACTCTAGGCAAATAATGCATAGACTTATGTTTTATCTTTAGGAAGACATTTCGGTGGTTGTTAAACGATTCGAACATTGAGTTGTGAAGCTGAATGTATGTTATGACCAGGCTATTTAAAATTTTGAGGGTACTGGGTGTATTTATATTTGTTTCATAACTATGTATTTCATCAGAGTGATCCAAGAAGTAATCAGTCCTCATCTTCTCTGAAGTAGCAAGACTGCTATTTCACTCTCCATGATCAAAGCTGCAATTATGCATCCAAATTGTCTAGTGCTCAATTCAAGAGAAAGGATCCGCTTTCACCCGATGACGTAATGGAGGGGGTTCAAAAACTGGTGTTTAAATAAAACTGCACCATTAACTCGTCCTCCCCTCCATTTTCTAAACAAGCTGTGCTTGAGAAATACAGGTGCTGGTCATAAAATTAGAATATCATCAAAAAGTTGATTTATTTCAGTAATTCCATTCAAAATTGAAACTTGTATATTATATTCATTCATTACACACAGACTGATGTATTTCAAGTGTTTATTTCTTTACATTTTTATGATTATAACTGACAACTAATGAAAATCCCAAATTCAGTATCTCAGAAAATTAGAATATTACTTAAGACCAATACAAAAAAATATTTTTAGACATGTAGGCCAACTGAAAAGTATGAACATGAAAAGTATGAGCATGTACAGCACTCAATACTTAGTTGGGGCTCCTTTTGCCTGAATTACTGCAGCAATGCGGCCCGGCATGGAGTCGATCAGTCTGTGGCACTGCTCAGGTGTTATGAGAGCCCAGGTTGCTCTGATTGTGGCCTTCAGCTCTTCTGCATTGTTGGGTCTGGCGTATCGCATCTTGCTCTTCACAATATCCCATAGATTTTCTATAGGGTTAAGGTCAGGCGAGTTTGCTGGCCAATTAAGAACAGAGATACCATGGTCCATAAACCAGGTACTGGTAGCTTTGGCACAGTGTGCAGGTGCCAAGTCCTGTTGGAAAATTAAATCTGCATCTCCATAAAGTTGGTCAGCAGCAGGAAGCATGAAGTGCTCTAACACTTCCTGGTAGACGGCTGCGTTGACCTTGGACCTCAGAAAACACAGTGGACCAACACCATCAGATGACATGGCACCCCAAACCATCACTGACTGTGGAAACTTAACACTGGACTTCAAGCAACATGGATTCTGTGCCTCTCCTCTCTTCCTCCAGACTCTGGGACCTTGATTTCCAAAGGAAATGCAAAATGTACTTTAATAAGAGAACATAACTCAGCAGCAGTCCAGTTCTTTTTGTCTTTAGCCCAGGTGAGACGCTTCTGACGTTGTGTCTGGTTCAAGAGTGGTTTGACACAAGGAATGTGACAGCTGAAACCCATGTCTTGCATAAGTCTGTGCGTGGTGGTTCTTGAAGCACTGACTCCAGCTGCAGTCCACTCTTTGTGAATCTCCCCCACATTTTTGAATGGGTTTTGTTTCACAATCCTCTCCAGGGTGCGGTTATCCCTATTGCTTGTACACCTTTTTCTACCACATCTTTTCCTTCCCTTCACCTCTCTATTAATGTGCTTGGACACAGAGCTCTGTGAACAGCCAGCCTCTTTAGCTATGACCTTTTGTGTCTTGCCCTCCTTGTGCAAGGTGTCAATGGTCGTCTTTTGGACAGCTGTCAAGTCAGCAGTCTTCCCCATGATTGTGTTGCCTGCAGAACTAGACTGAGAGACCATTTAAAGGCTTTGCAGGTGTTTTGGGTTAATTAGCTGATTAGAGTGTTGCACCAGGTGTCTTCAATATTGAACCTTTTCAAAATATTCTAATTTTCTGAGATACTGAATGTGGGGTTTTCATTAGTTGTCAGTTAAAATCATAAAAATTTAAAGAAATAAACACTTGAAATATATCAGTCTGTGTGGAATGAATGTATACATTATACAAGTTTCTCTTTTTGAATGGAATTACTGAAAGAAATCAACTTTTTGATGATATTCTAATTTTATGAGAAGCACCTGTATACCCACTCTTAAATTAATTGACAAAATTTAAAGATGCAATCATAATCCATCAATGACTGCAACATTTTCATTTTAACTGTTTTGTTTGTTTACAAACATTGGAGTAAAACAAGATTAGATATTGAATTTTGATGGTGTACAAAAACACAACTATGCTCACGAGACATCCCAAAAAAATATATTCGTAAAAAATCAAGCAAGTTTATATTATTTAATAAGTAAGAACATTTGGATATTTTAAATGTGGATATTAAACAGAGGTTATTTTCTTAATATTACCGACAGAAAGCCCATAGACTGGACACGTTAAACTGAACTAGTTTCATCTTTTGAGTTTGCTTATGGAATAAGTCAAATAAGCAGTATTTGAAACAAAGTTAAATTATAAATGAAAAGTTAACTGAAAATCGTTATACTGCCAAACAGTGGCGGACTCAGGCTGTCTTAGGGGCAGGGGCACCAGTGCATGTGGTGGGGCACCAGTGCGCAGAAATAGTTCCAAACCCTGGTTAAGATTAAAGGTCAGTGTGGCTCACATGGTGAGTGGTGAAACAGGGTTTAGTTTGTTTATTTTCAACCCATCAGTGTGCTATTGGGGCTTGTCCTTCAGTGTTATTACGCCCCCTTGTGTACAAAATACTGAATAACCTCACAGTTTTTGTTGGTCGAAGTTGGAGACCCGTATTGGCAAATTTTATGTAATTCCTCCATAAGAGTGCACTTTAATTCATTATATATATATATATATATATATATATATATATATATATATATATATATATATATATATGTATTTCAATTCAATCTACTACATCTCCTGGAGCTATAACAGCAAAGTTCTATGCGGTGGTGATGACCACACTATATTGTCTACACTGTGGTTGGGAAAAACACTGGCCAATATGTGTTTTCACTTGTAATCTGTCATGTAGCCTATTACATTGTGTGCCAGTTTCGCAGACACAGATCAATCCTAGTCTAGGCCTAAAAAAACGATCTCAATGGAGTTTTCTTTTGAACTGGATTTTTTTGTCCTAGATTAGGCTTAGTCTGTGTCTGCAAAATCATCCCTTTGTGTCTAAAATTGATATGAAGCAAAGACTGCTATCTCAGAAGAGCATGGGAGGTCTTTGGGGAAACAGGAACTGTACGGAGGCAGTGGTGGTGGGTCTAATCATATCACTTTAATGTTTATATGTTCCAGGGTCGGGATCTCACACATTCTCAAACAACAAATACTGAGGAACTATCAAAGAACCTTCTTCAGGTTGTGAAGGGTGTGTTGAGTGAGATTATGCATATATGTTCTTTGTTGTGCTTTTTATTTGTATTATATCAACAGCATGTACTGCCATTTAATATTTTCTGCTATGTTCATATTAATTGTTCTATTATAATAGAGGTTTTCAATGGGGTTCAGGTCTGGAGATTGGGCCATGACAGGGTCTTGATCTGGTGGTCCTCCCTCCACACTTTGATTGACCTTTCTGTGTGGCATGGAGTATTGTCCTGCTGGAAAAACCAATTCTCAGAGTTGGGGAACATTGTCAGAGCAGAAGGAAGCAGGTGTTCTTCCAGGATAACCTTGTACTTGGCTTGATACATGCGTCCTTCACAAAGACAAATCTGCCCGATTCCAGTCTTGCAGAAGCATCCCCAGGTTATCACCGATCCTCCACCAAATTTCACAGTGGGTGGGAGACACTGTTGCTTGTAGGCCTCTCCGGGTCTCCGTCTAACTATTAGACGACAAGGTGTTGGGCAAAGCTGAACATTTGACTTGTCAGAGAAGATGACCTTACTCCATTCCTCTACGGTCCAATCCTTATGGTCTTTTGCAAACTTCAGCCAGGCTCTTCTTAGCATCTCATTGATGAAGGGCTTTTTTCTAGCTTTGCATGACTTCAGCCCTGCCCCTAAGAGCCTGTTTCAAACCGTCCTCGACGTGCACTTCACCCCAGCTGCTGTTTGCCATTCTTTTTGTAGGCCACTTGATGTCATCCTACGGTTGTTGAGTGACATTTGAATGAGTTGACGGTCATCTCGGTCAGTGGACAGTCGTTTTCGCCCTCTGCCAGTCTGTAGCTTTGTTGTCCCTAATGTCTGTTGCTTGACCTTGTTCTTATGAACTGCTGTCTTTGATTTTCAGGATGGAAGCAACCTGACGCTCACTGTATCCCTCTGCCAGTAAAGCCAGAATTGAACCCTTCTTTTCCTCACTCAAAGCTTTTCTTTTCAACTCATTTGTCATCCTGAATAGTTATTTTTTTATTCAAATTACCTTTGAGGCACTACTTGCAGTGTTTTTGCCATCCAGCTGGTCCTATTGCAAGAGGACAGCAGTGGATTTTATACTTTTCCTCATTAAATTAGATTTTGTTCAGGTATTCACATATTCAGTACCTCATTAAATTAAATGAGGTGTGCCTATCTTGGAATTTAACAGACACTGGAATGGAATGGCTGCCATACATGAGTGAGCAGACAAAACACATGTATTTTATTTCTTATGGGACTCATATTCAACTTTAGGCCATGACAGAATGGAACAATCATAAAACAAAACATGGCAACAAGAAAAAACATTAACAAAAACCTTTTCAAAAGTCTGCATATCCTTATTTCTTAATACTGTGTATTGCCCCCTTTAGCATCAATAACAGTGTGCAGTCTTTTGTAATAGTTGCCTATGAAGCCCCAAATTGTTACAGGTGGAATAGCTGCCCAATTGTCTTGGCAAAATGCCTCCAGATCATGCAATGTCTTTGTTTGTCTTGCATGAACCGCACGTTTGAGATCTCCCCAGAGTGGCTCGATGATATTAAGGTCAGGAGACTGTGATGGCCACTCCAGAACCTTCACCTTCTTCTGCTGTAACCACTGGAGGGTCAACCTGGCCTTGTGCTTCAGGTCATTGTCTTAAAAGAAAAAAAATTCTGACATGTTGGTGTTATATCTTTCACTTTGATGTTATATGTTGCACTGAGTAAATACAGCTGAATGAAACAAAAACTGTGTCTGTCTACATTTCAGGCTGTAAAGCAACAAAATGTGATTATTGTTACGGGTTGCTTCCCCTCCGCCCTGAGTCAGGTGGTTCGGTCCCTGTTTTGTTTTTTCACCTGGAGTGCTGGGGGTGTGTTCAGTAGGGCAAGGGGCGTGGCAGAGTCTTCACTGCAGAGCCATTCTTCGCAGCTGCACCTCATCCACATGATTCACTCCAGCAATATTTAAACCCGGGCTGATCACCTCTTCGGCGCCAGTTCGTTATCTACTACCCATGTGGTACTTGGCTCTCAGTTCTATTACTTGCTATTATCGTCCGTGTGCTCTATTTTGCCTTTGTTCCCTGAGTTTGTACTTACCCTGTGTTTCTCTCCTGTTACCTGCTCAGACCTGCTGCTTCCTCTGCTGCGCCTACTAGCTCCTGGCCTCACCACCCAGCCTTCGCCGTCAGCTCTCCCCCAGCTTCGGACCTGCCTACACAGTTTTCTCGGAGTACCCTGGCTCTCCATTAAAACCTTTTTTTTGAACCTACCTTACGTGGTCTGTGTGATTTCTCTGCGTTCTGGGTCAGACGTACTCTAACAATTATTTTAAAGGGGGGTGATTCTTTTCTATACCCACTGTATATGGTTTGGAGTTGGAAAATGTGCATAGAAATAATGATACGATCAGAATACTCACTTGCCTAATAATTGTGCAAGCAGTGAAATGTACATTTTTAATAATTTTTCGAGGATCCTTTGTAGGCAATGACTGTTTGATGCCTGGAATGCATGGACATCACCAAACGCCTTAAAAAACACCTTGCTTTCACAGTATGTTTTGGGTAATTGTCTTGTAAAGTGAAGCGCCTTCAAATCAACTTTGCTGAATATGTCTGAATCTGAGCAGACAATATATCCCTATACACTTCAGAATTAATCTGGCTGCTTCTGTCTTTTGTCACATCATCAATAAACACTAGTGACCCAGTGTCATTGGAAACCATAAATGCCCATGCCATCACACTGCCTCCTCTGTGTTTTACAGATGATGTGGTATGCATCTTGTGGTAAGCCTTGTCCATACTTTTTTCTTCCCATAATTGTGGTACAGGTTGATCTTAGTTTCATCTGTCCAAAGAATGCTGTTCCAGATCTGGGCTGTCTTTTTTAGATGTTTTTTGGTAAAGTCTAATCTGGCCTTTCTATTCTTGAGGCTTATGAATGGTTTGCACCTTGTGGTGAACCCTCGGTATTTGCTCTCATGAAGCCTTCTCTTTATGGTCAACATGGATAATGATATGCCTACCTCCTGGAGAGTGTTCTTCACTTGGCTGGATGTTGTGAAGGGGTTTTTCAAACAGCGTCTGTCTCACTGGTTGTGTGAGGGGATTGATCTTGCCTACAAGTCACGTTGGCCCTGCTGCCATCGTCGTTGATGGCGAGACAACCAGGCTGCGTCAACAGCGCACAAAGGTCACTGACCCTCTTAGCAGAGGTCAGAGCCAACAAAAGCGCCGTTTTAAGGGACAGCATCTTCAACGGTATCTGATCAATCGGTTTGAACGGCGCGTCACACAGCGCCTCCAGAACCAAAGCCAAATCCCAATGAGGCAACGTCCGCCGAGCCATCGGCCGTTGACAGCGGGACCCGGCCAGAAACCGTTTAACCAAGGGGTGACTAAACACAGACACTCCATTGAACCCCTCATGACACGCTGAGATCGCACATGAGTACACCTTGAGCGTGCCAGGGGACCTTTGCAGCTCAAATAGACTCTGCAGGAACGACAGGACACTGCCCACGTCACAAAAGAGGGGGTCAACCCCAGCGTCCTCACACCAGCAGGCAAAGATACCCCAACAGCTAATATAGCTAGCCAACGTTGAGGCTGCCCTCAGGCCCTGAATGCACAGCACATTGATGACCCCGAAGCCATTTGGGATCAAGTTTTGTGGACTGACGAGACAAATTTGGACATTTTTGGAAGACACAATTCCGTTATGTCGGGCATAAAGCAAACACAGTATTTCACGTTAATTATGGAAATTGCGCTATTTTCTTACAGCCATTTTCTGATTTATGCATCTCAACATCCCTTTGTTGCACATCATTACTGTATTCTCTGGTCCTTCCCATAGCGTAGTGATGGATGACTACGGGAATTTGGCCTGTGTGGCATCTCGTGTATTTATACTCCAGTGAAACAGGAAGTCATGACTTTGTTGCACATCGTAAGTGTTCCTTATTATATGAATTGGAATATACTTCAGTTAGATTTTACTCCATATCATTTCTAGGGGTGCCAATATTTGTGGCACACACGCTTTGGAGAAAAACATTTTTGTGAAAAGAGGATAAACAGCAAATAAAAATTTTTTACAGGCTGTTTTTCTCAGATTTACAAAGAGTTCCAATATTAGTGGAAGGCAGTGTACCTGGGATGGCAGAGTGTTCTACATTGTAATGATGCTACTTAGGGCAGTGTACCTGGGATGGCAGAGTGTTCTATATTGTAATGATGCTACTTAGGGCAGTGTACCTGGGATGGCAGAGTGTTCTATATTGTAATGATGCTACTTAGGGCAGTGTACCTGGGATGGCAGAGTGTTCTATATTGTAATGATGCTACTTAAGGCAGTGTACCTGGGATGGCAGAGTGTTCTATATTGTAATGATGCTACTTAGGGCAGTATACCTGGGATGGCAGAGTGTTCTACATTGTAATGATGCTACTTAGGGCAGTGTACCTGGGATGGCAGAGTGTTCTACATTGTAATGATGCTACTTAGGGTAGTGTACCTGGGATGGCAGAGTGTTCTACATTGTAATGATGCTACTTAGGGCAGTGTACCTGGGATGGCAGAGTGTTCTATATTGTAATGATGCTACTTAGGGCAGTGTACCTGGGACCTTGTAACACTAACTAATCGCATGACACCGGGGAGGGAAAATGGCTAATTGGGCCCAATCACTTAGGGGTGTACTCACTTTTGTTGCCAGCGGTTTAGACATTAATGGCTGTGTGTTGTGTTATTTTGAGGGGACCTGAAATGTACATGGTTATAAAAGCTATACACTCACTACTTTACATTGTAGCAAAGTGTCATTTCTTCAGTGTTGTCTCATGAACAGATGTAATCAAATATTTACAAAAATGTGAGGGGTGTACTCTCTTTTGTGAGATACTGTATATGTATGTGGTAAAATAGAAGAGTCCCTGAACATTTCTTATCATGAAGTCTGAGAGTCCAACAACATTCCAAATGAAAGTGGATGAGACTTCTTATTTTAAATAGGGAAAGAGATCAGGAACACATGCCCCTGCCTGCTTGGGCAATAATGCCAAGCAGGCAGGGGCGGACTGGCCATCTGGCAAATGCCAGAGGGGCCGGACAATCTTTTTTCGGGTGGGCTCGTCAGATTTTTGAAATATATATAAATGGTAACCCTTCAAATTACAGTTGTTGTGGAAATTTCTTTATACAATGTATTCTCACTGAGTAAAGGACTGAGTCACACTGTTAAGATAGGTACAGGAATGTGTGGGATCTGGTATTTGCATAGGGGGCATCTATTGTCTGTCCAGGTGCAGATCAATGGGTTTTAGGACAGGATAGGAGAAGATACACAACAGGGGGATTAAGGTCAGTTGGCCCCTTTGGGTAAACACTACAGTAAACATTATGGCAGGAAGGATAAGTTGGGGGAAGATAGCATTTGACTTGTGTGATAGAACAAAGGGAAAGGTGTTTGATTGACATGAAACAGATGGCAGCGTCTTACCACACCCCTTTTCCTATGTAATAAATACTGTTGAAATGATGTTTTTATTTAGAGACTATCCACTGTTACTTTGTAACCTGTATACTTTCTCCTTGCAAGCAAGATTAAAACCGTTTATTGCGCAATTGATTTCTCCTGTCTTACCTACCATTTTCATAGAATTATTTGGATTTTAGAAATTGCCATCACACAGTCCGTTACTTACAGGGTAGTAACTACGTAGTAACAAGAAAGTAAGTACGTGGTAAGAATGGGTAGTTATGTAGGAACAATGTAGGTGTGCCGTGCACTTATTTGAATGAAGAACTATACTACTCCAAAACTTAGTAAACAGACAGGTGATAGAAAATACATTTTGAAATTATATAATTGTCATTCTTATTCATGCTTATGATTTTACCATTTAAATGTGACTTTAATAATAATTTTATTGCAAGTTTCCATGCAGAATTAAGTATATAAGAGAGAAAAAAAGATGATGCGCATTTCTCCGCTTTGTGCAACATTTAACCGCCAACACACGCTTTGGGCAATTGGTTCTTGCCAAACCAAAAGCTGTGTAGACATCAATCACAAATGTATAAATTGATTATAGATGCATGTTACGAATCAAGCCACAGAAAGCACTTATCTGTTGGGTGTCCTACAACCACATATGCTTCTCCTCATAATAGACCCCCACATTAATGTTTCTTTCTCCACTATGCCGGATCGAAAGTGCTCCAATGCAGGCTCTTATTTTGTCGCGTTGAAAGCAAGAAGCTGACGAATGAAATGGATAGGCATTATTAGAAGGCATACAACAACATTACAAGGCATACTTTAATGTGGATGACCAAACGTGCCTAGCTCACTATGCAAATCTCAGAAATGTAGATACAAATAAGATCCATTAGCTTGTGGTGGAAATACACATTCAAACTAGTGTATTTCATAATAACACCGGATAAAAAGAAAATAAATGTGGTAAATTATCATTTGTTTTCAGTTAGCACTCCATAAAATACCTTCACACCATCATCCTGTTGTAACTTATTTTTTCCTATACCTTGTGAACTTCACCCTTACTTACCAATAGTAACTATTTGTACCAACAACACTTACAGTGTAAGTACTAGGAAAGAGGGCTGTAATTTGAAGCAGTGTTTGTTCCCACATAGTTACAGTGTAGTTACAAGGAAAGAGGACTGTAATTTGAAATGGTGTCTGTTCCCACGTAGTTACAGTGTAGACACAAAGAAAGAGGGCTGTAATTTGAAGTGTTGACTGTTCCCATGAAAATACACTGTAGTTACAAGGAAAGAGGGCTGTAATTTGAAGCTGTGTCTGATCCCACATAAAAACACTGTAATTACAAAGAAAGAGGGCTGTAATTTGAAGCAGTGTCTGTGCACAGATAGTTACAGTGTAGTTAAAAGGAAAGAGGGCTCTAATTTAAAGTGTTTGGACAAAGATATAATGACTGCCGATTATAAACATTTTATTAAAACAAATAAAAACAAACAATCAAATACTATTACAAACAACTACTGTACCATCAATGCTATCTGAACCTTCTGTTTTTAAATATATATATATATATACACTCACCTAAAAGATTATTAGGAACACCATACTAATACTGTGTTTGACCCCCTTTCGCCTTCAGAACTGCCTTAATTCTACATGGCATTGATTCAACAAGGTGCTGAAAGCATTCTTTAGAAATGTTGGCCCATATTGATAGGATAGCATCTTGCAGTTGATGGAGATTTGTGGGATGCACATCCAGGGCACGAAGCTCCCGTTCCACTACATCCCAAAGATGCTCTATTGGGTTGAGATCTGGTGACTGTGGGGGCCATTTCAGTACAGTGAACTCATTGTCATGTTCAAGAAACCAATTTGAAATGATTCGAGCTTTGTGACATGGTGCATTATCCTACTGGAAGTAGCCTTCAGAGGATGGGTACATGGTGGTCATAAAGGGATGGACATGGTCAGAAACAATGCTCAGGTAGGCCGTGGTATTTAAACGATGCCCAATTGGCACTAAGGGGCCTAAAGTGTGCCAAGAAAACATCCCCCACACCATTACACCACCACCACCAGCCTGCACAGTGGTAACAAGGCATGATGGATCCATGTTCTCATTCTGTTTACGCCAAATTCTGACTCTACCATCTGAATGTCTCAACAGAAATCGAGACTCATCAGACCAGGCAACATTCTTCCAGTCTTCAACTGTCCAATTTTGGTGAGCTCCTGCAAATTGTAGCCTCTTTTCCCTATTTGTAGTGGAGGTGAGTGGTACCCGGTGGGGTCTTCTGCTGTTGTAGCCCATCCGCCTCAAGGTTGTGCGTGTTGTGGCTTCACAAATGCTTTGCTGCATACCTCGGTTGTAACGAGTGGTTATTTCAGTCAAAGTTGCTCTTCTATCAGCTTGAATCAGTCAGGCCATTCTCCTCTTACCTCTAGCATCAACAAGGCATTTTTGCCCACAGGACTGCTGCATACTGGATGTTTTTCCTTTTTCACACCATTCTTTGTAAACCCTAGAAATGGTTGTGCGTGAAAATCCCAGTAACTGAGCAGATTGTGAAATACTCAGACTGGCCCGTCTGGCACCAACAACCATTCTGACGTTCAGTTTAGAGTTCAGGAGATTGTCTTGACCAGGACCACACCCCTAAATGCATTGAAGCAACTGCCATGTGATTGGTTGATTGGATAATTGCATTAATGAGAAATTGAACAGGTGTTCCTAATAATCCTTTGGGTGAGTGTATATTCATTTACAATTGTGAGCAATTCGTCATTTGTATATCCAAAAGGTTGTTTTGCTGGTCCGGTGTGCTGTCCTTGTACGCCATTTGACATTTTGTTTAACCACAGCCTCTATCCAGCTTGGCATAGAGGGGGAGTCCCAAAGTCTTCCCTCTTAGAAGAGATCTCACCCTGGATAGAGAAGTTCAGTAAAAAAAAAAATGGTTTAGTATACAATTACTGGACTTGTCACTTGTCACAATAAGAAAAACAACTGTTAGTGTTACATTTTTTATAATTTATCATTGTCTGCTCAAATTTTACTGAAATCTTATTTTACACATCCCATTATGTTGACACCAGTGGGTGCAAATGTTTTAAAGAACACTTTTTGCATCTTGTTGAATACATAACAGAAAGATCTGTCATTTTCACATGTTGTGCTGGTCTTACAGAGGTGCTGGATTCAAACTCACGCCGAAAATGAAAGAAAACATTTGAAATCACAGGCTGTTTCAATTTGCGTGAATTTCATCACAGCAACTCATAATGTGACTCAAGAGTGTGTGTGGCCCCCAGGTGCCTGTATGCACTCCTGACAACGTCTGGGCATGCTCCTTATGAGACAGTGGAAGGGGTCCAGGGGGATCTCCTCCCAGACCAGGATCAGGGCATCAGTGAGCTCCTCGACAGTCTGTGGTGCCACTTGGCAGCGTCAGATGCACTGACATCACAGAGGTTCTCAATTGGATTCAGGTCTGGGGCACGTGAAGGCCAGTCAATGCAATCAATGCCTTCTTCATCCAGGAACTGCCTACAGACTCTGGCCACATGAGGCTGGGCATTGTCCTGCACCAGGATGATGCCCACTGCACCTGCGTGAGGTTTGACGATGGATCTGAGGATTTCCACCCGGTACCTAACAGCAGTCAGGGTACCATTGGCTAGCACGTGGAGGTCTGTGCAACCCTCCAAGGATTTGCCTCCCCAGACCATCACTGACCCACCAAACCAGTCATGCTGGATGATGTTGCAGGCAGCATAATGTTCACCAGACACTTTCACGTCTGTCACATGTGCTCAGTGTGAACCAATTCTGGCATTCTCTGACCAACGCCAATGGAGTTACACGGTGGTGGGCTGTGAGCACAGGTCCCAATAAAGGATGTTGGGACCACATGCCACTCTCATGGAGTCGTTTTCTGACAGTTTGGTCATGCACACCATCAGCCTGCTGTAGGTCAATTTGTAGGGCTCTGGCAGTAGTCCTCCTGTACCTCATTGCATAAAGGAACAGATATCGGTCCTGATGCTAGGTTGTTGCCCTTCTATGGCTCAGCCCAGCTCTCCTCATGTAACGTCCTGGTATCTCTTCCATGCTCTTGAGACTGGACTGGGAGACAGAGCAAACCTTCGCTAAGGCATGTATGGATGTGCCATCCTGGAGGAGCTGGACTACCTGTGCAACTTGAATGGGCTTCAGGTACCGCCTCATACTACCATTAGTGTCAAGAAAGCTAGCAAAACACAAAACTAGAGAAGAATCAGCCAAGAAGGATAAGGAGAAGGTTATTGTCTGTGGCCACTACCCACAAAACCCATTTCCTTTTTGGGGGTTGTCTTGCTGTTGCCTCTCCAGTGCACCTGTTGTCACTTTCATTTGCACCCAAACAGGTAACATTGTTTCACAATCACTTATACTTCCTAACTGGACAGATTTATTTCCCTGAAGTTTAATTTACATGGTGTTCTACTGTGATAATTACATATTCCCTTATTTTCTTTAGCAGTGTAGCTGCAAACTTGAGCAGACAAAAACAATTACATTATTCAAGTTAGACTGTATGCATGGTTTTCCACTGAACTATAAATACCTCTGCTATAATGGAAGTTAGGCCAACAGTAGTTTCGTCCAACTTGTGCCTCCTGCAGCATTTATGCTCCTCGTATTCTTGAAGTCTTTCAGAAGTTTCTTGTAACTGTGTAATACATCCTCTGGATTTCTTACTACAACACAACAAAATATATCTGTGAGGACGTATTATTAATTGGGTAAACATCTACTGTGCATAATGTACCTAATCTATAGCATGTATTTCATCTCCAGTACTGCAGTGTCCCCGGCAATACATATCAGTTGTGTAGCCCAGGAAAAATACAACTTACTCACCACAGCGGTCTGGTATCCGACAATGATTCAACTGCTGGAGGACCGCCCGTGATTGTCCCTCTCAGACAGGACGCGCTATCCCAGGCCTGGGGAACGATCATTCGCCCACCTTTGCTGTTAGGGACCTTCATGGTCTGGCCCCTGAACGGGACAGGCTGATCAGACGGGGACAGTCTACCGCGGTGGTACGCACAGTACAGGGCGATAGGGCTTCATCTAACTTCACCAAACTGTATTCCATGAGGTGGGACATGTTTGTGACGTGGTGTGAGCGGTCTTTCTTAGACCCTCTATGTTGCCCGGTCAAAGTGATTCTGTCCTTTTTGCAGTACCTATTCGACATGGAGAGATAGCCCTGTACTATTACAGGTTATGCCTCAGCGATCTCAGCTTGTCACGAGGGGTTCGCTGGTAACACTGTTTTCAGCCCCCCGCTGATTAGGTTTTTCCTTTTGGGGACGCATCCGACCTGTGGCCAGGACCGGTGCCCCCCAGTGGGACCTTTCCAAGGTGCTCAGAGTGCTCTGTGCACCTCCTTTGGAGCCCTTGGAACAGAGCTCTCTCAAATTGCTTTCTATGAAGACGGCCTTGCTCCTTGCTTTGTGCTCTGCCAAGCGAGTGAGCGATCTGCGTGAGCTTTCCGTGTGCCCTGGATGCCTGGCCATCAGAGGGGATCTGCGTTGTGCCACGTTATGTCTGAACCCGTCGTTCGTGCCTATGGTAATTACGAGCTCTTATCAATCCAGGGTGATTGAACTGCATGCTTTTCTCCCTCCTCCTCACGCAGGATATAAGGAGGAGAGGCTGCGCCGTTTGTGCCCTGTTCGTGCCCTGGTGCATTATGTTGAACGGACTCTGAGTATTACATTGACCCCTCAGCTGTTTGTTTGTTATGCGGATGGTGCTGCCAGTAAGTGGTGGAATCGGGAACAGGTGTGTGATTGCCAAGGGGAAACAGCTGGCACCGGCATCACCCAGGAGTTCACGCCACGCCCCCTAATAGGTTGCCAGGATGACCAAGACAGAGACACATAAACAGAAGGGAACGGACATCCACACACACAATCACGGGTGAGGGATCGTGACACTGAGAGGTAGAAGAATATATAAATTACTTGTACATTTTTCTATCTTGCTGGGAAAGTGAGTTAAAGAGCATTTGCTTGGGACATAATGCTAAAAAATGCATTGCTATGGTTACTGCAGTTGCAATATGTTGATTTTGGTAAGAGTGACTTCTGATTTAAATAGTTGGGAAGCAGAAGAATTTAGAAAATACTTGTACTTTTTGTCTAGCTTGCTGGGAAAGAGGGTTAAGTGGCAGCTGTTTAGGAAATATTGCAAATAAAAACTAATTGCCATTGTGGTTGTAGTTTCTCGAGTTTGGTTAGAGATTTTTTTGTAATGTTTTCTGATTGAAATACACTGAACAAAATTATAAACACAACACTTGTTTTTGCCCCCATTTATCATGAGCTGAAGACTTTCTCTATGTACACAAAAGGCCTATTTCTCTCAAATATTGTTCACAAATCTGTCTAAATCTGTGTTAGTGGCCACATTAAAAGGCCACTCTAAAATGTGCAGTTCCACTGTATTGGGGGGTCCGGGGGGGTCCGAAAACCAGTCAGTATCTGGTGTGACCACCATTTGCCTCACACAGTGCCACACATCTCCTTCACATAGAGTTGATCAGGTTGTTGATTGTGGCCTCTTCAATGGCTGTGCGAAGTAGCTGGATATTGGCAGGACCTGGAACACGCTGTCGTATACGCCAATCCAGAGCATCCCAAACATACTCAATAGGTGACATGTCCGGTGAGTATGCTGGCCATGCAAGAACTGGGATGTTTTCTGCTTTCAGGAATTATGTACAGATCTTTGCAACATGGAGCCGTGCATTATGCTGCAACATGAGGTGATGGTCGTGGATGAATGGCACAACAATGGGCCTCAGGATCTCGTCACGGTATCTCTGTGCATTCAAAATGCCATCAATAAAATGCACTTATGTAACGAGTTCAAACAGGTGCAGTTAATACAGGTAATGAGTGGAGAACAGGAGGGCTTCTTAAAGAGAGACGGAATTCTTACTGGTTGGTAGGTGATCAAATACTTATATCATGCAATAAAATGCAAATTAATTACTTAAAAATCATACAATGTAACTTTTTGGATTTTTGTTTTAGATTCAGTCTCTAACAGTTGAAGTGTACCTGTTGACGCCACGCCCCCTAATAGGTTGCCAGGATGACCAAGACAGAGACACATAAACAGAAGGGAACGGACATCCACACACACAATCACGGGTGAGGGATCGTGACACTGAGGTAGGATGACCTTAGAATCCTAGGGGCAAGTTTAAATATAGATATACATTTTTATGACCCTGGTTATATTTAGAACAGGGTT
The DNA here is from genome assembly GCF_011004845.1 of Esox lucius. Classification (NCBI taxonomy): domain Eukaryota; kingdom Metazoa; phylum Chordata; class Actinopteri; order Esociformes; family Esocidae; genus Esox; species Esox lucius. Next base: position 6,769,236 of record NC_047581.1, on the reverse strand, counting down.
TTATGACCTTAGGATGCATAAGTAAATTGACTTATTGTGCATATGTTTACATTGAGTAAGGGATCAACACTGCCTTTAGAAGGGGTGTTGGTCAGGGATGACCATAAGGGCTTCCTCTCTCTAGTTAGGAAGAGACCTATTTAGGTTTTATGACCTTAGGATTCCTAAGGGGGATTTATGTATTAAAATAGCCTTATTGTGCATAAGGTGTACATTGACTAAGGGATCACGAGTTGGCCAGGGATGGGTGCAGGATTCCAACCTCATGTTAGGAAGAGACCGATTTAGGTTTTAGCACCTTCTCATGATGCCTGTGTATAAGGTCTACATTGACTAAGGGATCACAAGTTGCCCCCTCTTTCCCCGGAATGGGGGTTGACCATGGATGGTGATATGGGCTTCCTCTCTCACATTAGGAAGAGACCTACGGACGAATTTAGGTTTTATGTCTTAATCACCTTCTTAGAATCTAAGATGCCTAAGGGGAAATGATGTATTAAAATGGACTCATTGTGTATAAGGTGTCTGTGCATTGACTATGGGTAGTGGTCATGAGTTGCCCGGTCCCTCTTTCCCCAGAAGGGGAGTTGACCATGAATAGTTCCGCAGGTTGTGAGCCATATTGTTTTCTGGATCAATGGTGACAGTGTATAAACCTGAATGGTGTGTGTGTGTGTGTGTTTGTGTGTGCGCGTTGACTAAGGGAAAATGGTATTAAAATGGTATTCCTTGGGAGGGGAAACCAGGATTGGTTTGCCAAAGGCAAAACCCCTTCAAATATCATACGTCATAAACAAGGATCAACCCCCTTTCAGCCCCCATCCTCTCTCACCCTGGAAAGCGGCCTTCGGGGCAGATTACCTTTTAATAATGAACTTTTTTGGCTTTTCCTATTGTTAGATCTGTGACTTTCAATATGTATAAAACGTTTTTTAAAGTGAGTGAATAGTGAACACATAAGAAAAAGAACAATAATGGCTTTAATACTGACTGATACATCCGTGCCCACAGTGAAAGATACACTGGGGAGAACAAGTATTTGATACACTGCCGATTTTGCAGGTTTTCCTACTTACAAAGCATGTAGAGGTCTGTCATTTTATCACAGGTACACTTCAACTGTGAGAGACGGAATCTAAAACAATCACATTGTATGATTTTTAAATAATTAATTTGCATTTTATTGCATGACATAAGTATTTGATCACCTACAAACCAGTAAAAATTCCGGCTCTCACAGACCTGTTAGTTTTTCTTTAAGAAGCCCTCCTGTTCTCCACTCATTACCTGCATTAACTGCACCTGTTTGAACTCATTACCTGTATAAAAGACAACTGTCCACACACTCAATCAAACAGACTCCAACCTCTCCACAATGGCCAAGACCAGAGAGCTGTGGAAGGAAATCAGGGATAAAACTGTAGACTTGCACAAGGCTGGGATGGGCTACAGGACAATAGGCAAGCAGCTTGGTGAGAAGGCAACAACTGTTGGGTCAATTATTAGAAAATGGAAGAAGTTCAAGCTGACGGTCAATCTCCCTTGGTCTGGGGCTCCATGCAAGATCTCACCTCGTGGGGCATCAATGATCATGAGGAAGGTGAGGGATCAGCCCAGAACTACATGGCAGGACCTGGTCAATGACCTGAAGAGATGGGACCACAGTCTCAAAGAAAACCATTAGTAACACACAACGGCGTCATGGATTAAAATCCTGCAGCGCACGCAAGGTCCCCCTGCTTAAGCCAGCGCATGTCCAGGCCCGTCTGAAGTTTGCCAATGACCATCTGGATGATCCAGAGGAGGAATGGGAGAAGGTCATGTGGTCTGATGATACAAAAATAGAGCTTTTTGGTCTAAACTCCACTCGCCGTGTTTAGAGGAGGAAGAAGGATGAGTACAACCCCAAGAACACCATCCCAACCGTGAAGCATGGAGGTGGAAATATCATTCTTTGGGGATGCTTTTCTGCAAAGGGGACAGGACAACTGCACCGTATTGAGAGGAGGATGGATGGGGCCATGTATCGTGAGATCTTGGCCAAAAACCTCCTTCCCTCAGTAAGAGCATTAAAGATGGGTGGTGGCTGGGTCTTCCAGCATGACAACGACCTGAAACACACAGCCAGGGCAACTAAGGAGTGGCTTTGTAAGAAGCATCTCAAGGTCCTGGATTGGCCTAGCCAGTCTCCAGACCTGAACCCAACAGAAAATCTTTGGAGGCAGCTGAAAGTTCGTATTGCCCAGCGACAGCCCTGAAACCTGAAGGATCTGGAGAAGGTCTGTATGGAGGAGTGGGCCAAAATCCCTGCTGCAGTGTGTGCAAACCTGGTTAAAAACTACAGGAAATGTATGATCTCTGTAATTGCAAACAAAGGTATCTGTACCAAATATTATAAAGGTTCTGCTTTTCTGATTTATCAAATCATGCAATAAAATGCAAATTAATTACTTAAAAATCATACAATGTGATTTTCTGGATTTTTTTTGGATTCCTTCACTCACAGTTGAAGAGTACCTATGATGAAAATTATAGACTTCTACAAGTGGGAAAACCTGCACTGTATAGGTTGTCCGGTTGTCCGTGATATTAAAACATCCTTATTGGGTATATATTTGGAAAGGCTTGTGTGTCTATGTAGCCTAGGGATTTTGGAGATAATTGATTTCTCAGAAAAGGGTGGTTGGGCAAGGATGGATGGTTGAAGGAGTGAGTGTTTTTTACCATATGTTTAAAAGTGTGCGTATGTGTTTGTGTTTTACTTTAATAATTGGCTTATTAGTTCCTCCTAGGATGTGTTTCAAGATCTGTGTCCTGTATGGATCTATATAAAACATAGGGTTTTTAAAGTGACTGAATCGTGAATCCGAGGCCATGGTCCTCAGTCGGAAAAGGGTGGCTTGCCCACTTCAGGTTGGTGGAGAGTGCCTGCCTCAAGTGGAGGAGTTTAAGTATCTAGGGGTCTTGTTCACGAGTGAGGGAAGGATGGAACGGGAGATTGACAGACGGATCGGTGCAGCTTCTGCAGTAATGCAGTCGATGTATCGGTCTGTCGTGGTGAAGAAAGAGCTGAGCCGCAAGGCGAAGCTCTCGATTTACCAGTCAATCTACGTTCCTACTCTCACCTATGGTCATGAGCTTTGGGTCATGACCGAAAGGACAAGATCCCGTATACAGGCGGCCAAAATGAGCTTTCTCCGCAGGGTGGCCAGGCGATCCCTTAGAGATAGGGTGAGAAGCTCGGTCACCCGGGAGGAGCTCAGAGTAGAGCCGCTGCTCCTCCACATCGAGAGGGGTCAGCTGAGGTGGCTTGGGCATCTTTTTCGGATGCCTCCGGAACGCCTTCCTGGGAAGGTGTTCCGGTCCCGTCCCACCGGGAGGAGACCCCGGGGAAGACCTAGGACACGCTGGAGGGACTATGTCTCCCGGCTGGCCTGGGAACGCCTCGGTGTCCCCCTGGAAGAGCTGGAGGAAGTGTCTGGGGAGAGGGAAGTCTGGGCATCCCTGCTTAGACTGCTGCCCCCGCGACCCGGCCCCGGATAAGCGGAAGAAGATGGTATGGTATGGTATGAATCGTGAATCCATAAGAAAAATATCAATAATGTCTTTCTAATATTTTTAAATGGGTTAAATTAATGATTGTCAATTTGAAATGATTTCCAAGTGCTTGATGTTCTCATCTTTCCTTATATAGACTCACTTGAAAGATAGAGATGCAACATGTTTTTAGTTAGTTTAAAGTTGTTATATACTGATAGAATCTTTTTTTTCCTGAACATTACCTTTTCAGGAAATTAGTGGATAAGCTCATGAATAGAACATCAGGAAATGTATGAATTTGATGCTTTAAAAATTCAGACCAACAGCCCTGTGAAATGTATTCAAGGAATTAAAAACAGATGAATCAATTAAGGATTAAAACCCATATGTTACCCAAAACATATGTTTATTGGACATAAATCCGATATCATTTGATATCAATACATAGAAAAAAGATTCATGTTGGAACAAGTTGATTGTATTAACTCTGTAACGCCAACTGTATCATATTTGATACATGAGTTTCTGAGACCTCTACGTTGTCAACATGATAAATACTTTCACTAAAATCCTAAACACTTGAACACTTAAATTTAAAAAGATTAGAATTTTCAGGCTACTATTTGATGTGTCAGGCTTTACAGGGTTAAAAATGTCCATACTTAATGAAATCAAGTCTGATATTTTGAGTGCCAAGACAGAAGAGACAATGTATTCCAAGGCATTGCTGTTACTATTTTGTATTCATGTGTATTCCAGTTTTGAGAGCAGTCTGTGAGAAAGCATTTTGCTTTCTCATAGACTTTGACAGCTCTCTCACAGACTCATAGACTTTGACAGTTTTCTCATCGACTCACAGACTTTGACAGCTTTCTCACAGACTCACAGACTTTGACAGCTTTATCACAGACTCACAGACTTTGACAGCTTTATCACAGACTCACAGACTTTGACAGCTTTCTCACAGACTCACAGACATTGACAGTTTTCTCACCGACTCACAGACTTTGACAGCTTTCTCACCGACTCACAGACTTTGACAGCTTTCTCACAGACTCACAGACTTTGACAGCTTTATCACAGACTCACAGACTTTGACAGCTTTATCACAGACTCACAGACTTTGACAGCTTTCTCACAGACTCACAGACATTGACAGCTTTATCACAGACTCACAGACTTTGACAGCTTTCTCACAGACTCACAGACATTGACAGCTTTATCACAGACTCACAGACTTTGACAGCTTTCTCACAGACTCATAGTCTTTGACAGTTTTCTCACCGACTCACAGACTTTGACAGCCAGTTGTTGCTAAATATTTCACAGTGTTATGGGTCAGTAGGAGCATAGCATGCATTTATAAAAAAATATATATGTTTGTGTGTACTTTAAGTTGCTGGAATCAGTAAAGCCAGAGTCCCCTGGTCTTCTAGTACCAGTGCTGTGAGAAAGGACACTATGTAGGCCTAGCAGAGACAGGGAGGAGTGTGGTATAGGCAGAAAGAAAACACTGGTACACAAATGACAACAGAGATGAACAAGTAGAACCAAAAAAAAGCAGTATCATTTCAAGTAAAATTCTATCACAACCAAAATGTAATTGAAAAATTACGAATAGATGATTCTGATTGGGATTCAGAATGTAGTGCTTAGGTTGAAACGCAGGATATGAGAATAGCCTGAAGGTATGGAGGGGAAATAACCTGAAACGATGAACTATGCAGTCAGTCAACCTTCACAGAGACATCCTTCAAACTATTGCAGTTGTTAGGCTCAGGTTTGCAACACAAGGCTACGTAGACTGATTGAAAATCTACTCACTGTCACATATGCCAATTTTTTGGGAGCAGACATCTAAGCTGTAAAACAACCACTTCCCAAAGTTGAAGCACCGCCTTTGCCCAATCCAGTGATGAAAACCGAACTATTGCTGCTTGTTATCCTATGCATCAAACTGACTCCTGGACAATTCTTTGGTTTGCATACAGATTCCGCCCACAGGTGTTTAGAGTCTATATTTTGTCATTTACGGTTAGTGACCATTTACCAGTGTGCACAGCAGAAGAAAGGTAGGATCTCTTTCCTTATGTTCAGGTGGGAAGGACATACAAAAATGTAATGAGTCAAAGTATTTTAAGAAATGTTTTATGAATTTGAGCCAAATTAGTTATCAGTAATGGGAGTGAATTATTTGCACCAATATGCAAATGTGTAAATTGTTTGTTGGAGAAACCAACATTATATTACTTTGGCACATTTCAAGAATACTGTTGAAAGCTATAAATAGAAATGGTACATCTCCAAATATTTTGTCTGATGCTGTTTAACAATATCAATCCATCTAGGATTTTATATTTCACAACTAATTCCAACTATTGGAATGATAGATAGTCTATAGTTTTAGGGACATCTTATTAGATGTATAAATGTAGTAGTATATGAAAAAGTGCAAAGACACATTTTACAAACCAGTCAGGATAACCAGTTAGGATGTCCAATCTTGAAACTGGCCATCTTAAACGTTGTCTTTGAGTGTGAAAGCAAGTAGCTGCAATGTTTCCACACATAAAATTATACAACAATGAAGAAATTAAGATGTCTTCAAAATAAATTTGTTGTCGGGTCCATTGAAATGCGTTGAACATATTGAAAATCTTGAAAAGTTTTGATAAAATGACTGAGCAACAGGTATGTGTACATTAATTGTGTATATACTCGTTATGTGGCCATTCTGGCTTGCTACTTGTTTTGAGGCCATTTTGGTTTGTTTGACAGAGATATCAGATATTTATCAGCCTCAGAAGTAACTCATACTGTAGCAAGTAAAAAAGGTTTAGACACAGACTTTTTCCATTATGTCTTTCATGCTTTCCCTATAAAATGGTAGTTACTACATTCATATTCAACATAGGACCCAATGTTTTAGGCATTTTTCTAATTAATTTAGCTGTATTTGAAGAATTACTCATTGTTTTATTTTATTTAGGTTTTCCTTCATTAACTGGTCCAGACCATGGCTCAGTCTACCTATGTAGAAGCTGACATTCACATTTTGGGTGAAGGAGTCTCGACCTGGGACTTCATTGACCAGAGGATTAATACATTTTCTTTGATGGTGAGCATGCCATTTGGACATTACTGATGATTCTGATAATCTTTACATAGTGCCTTATAAATGTATTAAAACCTTTGACCAATTCTCTAATATCTTTGAATTACCGGTGGTACATTGAAATGTCATTTTCTTTGATATTTCATTTTAAAACATTGACTCTACACCATTTATTGTAAGGTGACATTGGTTTTATGTTGGGAAATATTTGTAACAAAAATAATAACAAATATGTTTCTTGCATAAGTATTCAACACCCACAAATTAATATTTGGTTCTTTCACTGATACCTTGGGTAAACATTACTGACTCCTTTGGTAAATACTGAGGTTGGTCTGCTTTTTCATGTTTTGCGCCTGATGTTTGGAATGGCATCCAGGTACTTTGTTTGGATGCCTGGGGTCTGTTTGTTGTACTGGCTAATGATTTTTATATCGAGAAGCCATTTGTTTTAACTTACTCTGTATGTCTATATATTTTTGTATATTTTATATGTACAGTTGAAGTTGAAAGTTTACATACACTTAGGGTATACTTACATACACAAGTTATTAAAGCTCATTTTTCAACAACTCCACAGATTTCATGTAAAAAAGCTATAGTTTTTGCCAGTCGGTTAGGACATCTATTTTGTGCATGACACAAAGTAATTTTCCCAACAACTGTTTAAAGACAGATTATTTCAATATTAATTCACTATATCACAATTCCACTGGGAATTTTACATACACTAAGTTGACTGTGCCGTTAAACAGCTCGGACAATTCCAGAAATGTATGTAATGGTTTTAGGAGCCTGTTTACTGTTTTTGATTTTGTTAATTTATTAAATGTCCTCCATTCTCCCTTCGCTTGTGTCCGGCCTCCATCCTAGAATGATACACAAATCTATAGAAAATGTGTAAAAAAAATAATAATGCTATCCGTCAAAAATATCTTTAACAGTTTTTTGTGTGTTTTGTCTTGTTTTTGGAAAATGAATTACACTCAAAGACAAATATAGGTAGGTGGAATATATGTAACCATAACTGTACAAATTAAAAGTGTTTCCAAAAGAACATTTACAGTTAATGGATAGTGAAAAGACAACCAGCTGAACTGATAAACAAAAGATCAACCAGGCTTAACTTCTGGTGGGGCTAACAAGTTTATTGCCAGTGCATAGGCTCAGTCTATTAATTTAAGCACATGCATTGTTTGCCCATAGATAGGTGATATGAATAAGCTATAGAAAAAACGATTTTTTTGGAAAAATATAGTTACATTTTCATTTACTGAATATGATATTATCATATGGGTATTATTGACATGATATCAATATTTCATTTTTTTAAATCATGGTTATTGTCAATACTGGTATCTATCGTGACAACACTATTCCAAAAATGCCACAGAAAAGCCAGACTACAGTTTGCAACTGCACATGGGGACAAAGATCGTACTTCTTGGAGAAATGTTCTCTTCTCTGATGAAGAAAAAATTGCAGCATCATGATGGCAGCATCATGTTGTGGGAGTGCTTTTCTGCAGGAGGGATTGATGCACTTCACAAAATAGATGGCATCATGAGGAAGGAAACTTATGTAGATACAGTACATAATGTCATACTGGAAACTGTGAGTCTTAATATCAGATTTTCTGCTAATGCAAAACTTAGCTCTGATTTTGCCTGTCTAAACAGTAGAAACTTTGCAAAAGAACATGGGCTCTCCAACTCAGCTCTCCAAGAAATAAGTAGATGTCTGATTAGTTTTGATGAAAGAGCTCAGGTTGGCACATTACGTGCTGAGCCTTTTAGCCTTGCATCCCAGTGGGATAGGCTAAAGAAGATTCCTCCGGAGAATTACATTGTCAGGATCTCCAGTGAGATGCCACAGGAAGGTGAGGAGGGTTGGGTGGGTGGGCAGGAAGTGCAACTAAACGGCAGGACATGTTCCTCCTGCATAAACTGTGCCATTTGTGTGTACCTTATACAGTACAATACAGCTAGAAAATTAAGACACCACTGCATCTTCTTCTTGCCTTTCCAAAAAAGTTGAAAAGGAAAGTTTTGAGTGATGAACAGAATGCAGATTTTGCAGTGGTCTCTTAATATTAACCTTCCTTTTTGACTTTTTTGGAAAGGAAAGAAAAAGGTGCAGTGGTCTCTTTATTTTTTCTGGAGCTGTATGTTAACTGAGGCTTACCATGCGATTGGACTGACCTACAAGTTTATGCTTACACTGTCCACATGTGAGAGAAATTTCTCACAAAAATGTGTTAAGCACGGGTTAAGTAGCATTTATGCACAGGCTAAAGAGGCATTTATGCTTATGACTTTGAATCATGACACTGTAATTAACAAAGTTGCAGAGACCAGTGCACTGCTCAGGCGTTTATTGCTGATTTAGGCTTGGTTTGTGAGTGATCATTCTTCAAACTTAAAACGGAGCTTATGTGTAAGCTCAATGTAATGAATAAGGAATGCCTATGCCTGCTAATATTTAGTTAAATAAGCTTTTAACAATTTACTTACTGGAATGAAAGATCAGATTTGAACAGATGGATAGGACAAAAGGATAATAAAATAGGATAGTTAAAAAAAAGACAGGCATGGATGTTGTCTAATGATAATTAATTGATAACATTTACAAGAAAATCACAAGTTAAAATATGAGACATTCGGACAACTATAATGGCTCATATGCTGTCAATTATATTCAGAAATCAGGTTAAAAAATGATATTTGTCAATGTGTGTCATGATACAGTAGGCTGTTAAGTAATGTTTAGAATTACATTTCAGGACAGTAGGAAAATATACATGTATGAGGGAGTAGATTTTTGCACTGTAATTACTATTTAGAAAACTGCTACTTTGCTGTTTGACATAGGATATTCTTAGGAAACTACTTCCAAGTTATTACAATACATACTTGAAGCAAGCTTACGCTTTGTTTGCTTAAGTTCTTTGTAAACTTCTGACACAGGTAATGTGATGAAAGAAATAAAAGCTGAAATAAATATTTTTCTCAACTATTATTCTGACATTTTACATTCTTAAAATAAAGTGGTGATCCTAACTGACCCAAGACAGGGAATGTTTACAAAGATTAAATGTCAGGAATTGTGAACAACTGAGTTTAAATGTATTTGGATAAGGTGTATGTAAACTTCCGACATGTTTGTGCAAAATTTATTTGGTTGTATTCCCAGGGCACACTTGTGAATGACACCCAGGTCTCAATGTGTCCACCCTGGTTAAATAAAATTAAATAAATACTGTAATACTAGCGCTAAGTGTTATGCTGATGCTGATTTTTTGTTCATGTGTGTGTACCCATCCCTTCTCTTGCCAGGAGAGTAAAGATGCCTTCTTGCAACTTAAAAATGTTCTAACAGAGCCACATATTCTCAATGGAATATAGAATATGACTTTTGAGACACTCAAATGTTGCTTTGGCCTTGTGTTTGGCAAAATTGTCCTGCTAAATGTTGAATTTCCTGAAGAAAAAGTGAAGACCAAAGAGAAGATGCTTGAGATAAATGAATTCAGATGCATAGATTAGTTAAAGGGTACACAGTTGGCACTTTGTCAATGATTGTAGCAAATGAGGCCAGTATATTCCTTAATTATCAATGTTATTTGATGATACAGTTATGCTCATTAGTTTGCATACCCTGGCAGCAAGGGCGTAGGAGTGACTCTGATATTGGGACACACACATTTGGCTACAGTGTGAAGGTTAATGTATTTACCAAAATGTCTATTTAATATGTAGTTGTATGTGTTTTTCCACTTCTAGAATCCACTTCTAGTTCGATTCTCTTTGTCCATGACTACGTTAGATATAGACATGGCTCTGGTTAAAAAAGGCGTTGGTATTATTGACCAACGAAGTGTGAATAGACCAATGCGACGACACAGTTTTGCTCGGTGGTAGTCTGGTTGAAAATACTGGGGGCGATAATTGTTTCAACAACACTGGCTTGCAATCATAGACTGTATATATAATGGACGACGCCCTTTCGCTCTTTTCCATTGGTGAAAAATGAAGCCACCAGTGTCCTGATACGGCGCTGACATCTTGGACATGCGTCTGCGCAGATAGCGATCTTGGGACCAGTTCTGCGCAGTAGTTATGCGCAGTAGCGAGAAGGAAGTAAAGCCGTAAAGCCGCGAAATCAACGGCGCCACCCCTGTGCCCCGCCCTCACTCTCCCTCGCAGAATGCGCATACCGTAATCAATCGCAAGTCCAAGTACAATACAACCTTTGCTTGTTAAACCTAGACGATATGTTATAGCCTAACTTACATCATGTTTAAATTTAGAATAGGCCTAATACAAAAATAATTGGTAACTTCTAGCTAACGATCACCTGCTAGCTATTAACATGGCTATTAACGAGGCTTGTTGTCTTTTAGCTAACGTTAGCTAGCCCATTACATTTATTTACTAATTAAATAGCTTATAAATGTAACTTACCGAAAAAAATTCAAAGATCGATTGGAAATGCCAGATCGGTTAGCACAATGTACTGCAGAACAACCCATTATGTCCGTGTGAAATTATATCAATTATAGAAATTTAGAGATTAAATGTAAAGTTCCAATCTCCTCAGTCCTCCGAAGATTCAGTGGCTCCTCGGCTCAGATAGCTGTCAATCACAGCTGTGAATCACGACGTCACACCACCGTTTTTAGAGCATTAAATAACTAACTAAAAACAAACTTATTTTAAAAACAAACTCTTGAATTTACATTAGCGTGATACAAACTACAGTAAATGACAGAAACCAGCTTCGGAAAAAATATATTTGAAGGGTAATTTAATTGTTTAGTTGATCTCGCGTCCCATTGAATTACATGGGGAAGGCGGGGTTTATGACCTATACTGGGACCACTCACCAGGGGGCGATCGAGACGTTTTGGCTTCACTTTTCAGGGCTTGTGCGGCACGCTTGCTTGCAATACTCATTATGTCTGGAAAGAGTGTAGCAAGTAAATAGTTACCCCAAATAATGTTGTCTTTCTGTATCGAGGCCTTGCGGGTGTTGATAGGACTCAAGTGTTCAGTATGAAAATTCCAGTTTGACTTTAAGAAAATAGCGATTTCCTAACTAGCACTGGTAAATTATATTGTGTGTGAATTTTTGCATGGCGGGGTTTTCAGCTGGAAAGGCATTTCAGATTGATGATAATGTAACCAGAGTGCATCTTTTAAAATGACTAATACTACATTGATGTTTGGAACATCTCAGTCAGGCATGTTAGTCCAGCTTTAAGTATTCCAATCTTCCCTACAGACTGCCTTGAATTTATGCTTCTCACTATCTTACCTTTTGGTTTGTGGCCTCTCTCTCTCTCTCTCTCTCCCATGCACGCTCTGGCTACCTTTCTGACCAGTGTTATTGTTATGCCTCTCTTTTCAGCCTCTCTTCTGCATAAAGTAAACACATACAGTACAATCCTAAATTCAGCTTTTGTCATTTTATCAGAGATCCTATTCAATGACTGATTGATTGACATGATTACTGATCAACAGTCAGTCTTGGCATGGCACTTATCAATGGTTAACCCGTTGGTTTGTGCCTGTTTATTAATGTCTAACACTTCCCTGCCATGATCATACATAGCATAAACCAAATTCTTAAAATATTGAACACACCTTAGCTACATCTAAATGATTCTAAACATCTAAACTGAAGAAAAAAAAATTGTTGTGCAGAGATTGTTATCAAGAAACATAGCTACTTATATTCCATTCTTGACTGGTGGTGGCACGTCCATTACTTAGCTAATTGTAGACCCTATAGTGATTGAGATTGTGCAAATCATTTTAGCAGGCCAGAAGAAAGCTTATATTATATCACATTTGTTCATTCTATAGCTATGTAAATATAATGACATTTATACATGTTGTACTTGTGCTGTACTGTGAAAACAAAACTTATAGCTACAGTAATCCACTTAGCTAGCCTACACACACTGCTTGTCATGAAAGAATGAATGAGAATGTTGGATTCGGCCATGAGGGAGATGTGACAAGTTTCTTTCAAAATAAAAGTATTATGCAAAACAACATTATTGGGGGGGACACTTTAACCTGTTTCTAATATTGGGGGGGACATGTCCCCTCCGTCCCCCCTGGGTCATACGCCCTTGCCTGGCAGAAATTGTGATATTATGGCATTTATTTTGAAAATATGACTGATCATGAAAAAAAAGCTGTCTTTTATATAAGGATGGTGATCATATGAAGCCATGTAATGAATGTGGCGTTGCAGGAGCAAGGAACCAGGTGCAGGCAGAGGTAGTCAGTGTAGTTCTTTTTAATGAAAGAAACAAACAAACACCGAACACAACAAAACACAACAAAAGCAAAAGGCTGACTAAAGCAGCAAAACGATTGTACATGAAGCTCTAAAGAAACGTACATTTAACAGCAACACACGACGGCAAACACTGACAACAACAATGATCCACACTGTGGGGAGCAAAGGGGAAACATTAAAACATACTGATGAGCAAACAGGGACCTGGTGTGAACGATGATTGAAGACGTGACACAATACAAGTCCGGGATGCATTCGTAAGTGTTGGGAAAAGAGGGTGTATGGAACGGTGGCTCTGCTGCTCACCGTACCATGACAGTACCCCCCCCCCACCAACACGAACCCCAGCCCAAAGGAGGGGGGGTGGGGCAGTGCAGAGCCCCCACCGGCACAAACCCGCCAAGGGGGCGGAACAGCCGAGACCAACTAGGGTGGTGGAGCCATTGGGACAGGCCGGAGAGGCGGAGCCGTTGGAGGGTCAGGATCTGGGAGAGCCGGCAGAGGGTTGGTAGCCGGCAGAGCTGGAGAGGCCGGGACTGGAGAGGGCTCTGGGGCGGCCGGGACTGGAGAGACCCCCAGAGGCGGCCGGGACTGGAGAGGGCGCCGGGGCGACCGGGACTGGAGAGGACGCCGGGGGGCGGCCGGGACTGGAGAGGGCGCTGGGGCGGCCGGGACAGGAGAGGGCGCCGGGGCGGCCGGGACAGGAGAGGGCGGTGGCGGCGGCCAGACCTCGGCGGACGCCGGCGGTGACCAGACCCCAGCAAGCTCAGGTGGCTGGGGCCTCTCCTCTTCTGGCTCAGGCGGCTGGGGCCTTTCCTCTTCTGGCTCAGGCGGCTGGGGCCACTCTTCTTCGGGCTCAGGCGGCTCGGACCACTCCTCTTAAGGCTCAGGCAGTAGAGGCCACTCCTCCTCGGGCCCTGGCGGTAGAGGCCACTTCTCCTCGGGCTCTGGCGGTAGAGGCCACTCCTCCTCGGGCTCTGGCGGTAGAGGCCAGTCCTCCTCGGGCTCAGGAGGCATGGGCTGCCACTTCTGGCAAGTAGGAGGCATGGGCTGCCGCTCCTGGCAGGTAGGAGGCACGGGCTGCCGCTCCTGGCAGGTAGGAGGCGCTGGCTGCCGCTTCTGGCAAGTAGGAGGCATGGGCTACCGCTCCTGGCAGGTAGGAGGCACGGGCTGCCGCTCCTGGCAAATAGGAGGCGCTGGCTGCCGCTTCTGGCAAGTAGGAGGCACGGGCTGCCACTTCTGGCAAGTAGGAGGCATGGGCTGCCGCTCCTGGCAGGTAGGTGACATGGGCTGCCGCTCCTGGCAGGCAGGAGGCGCTGGCTGCCGCTTCTGGCAGGTAGGAGGCGCTGGCTGCCGCTTCTAGAGGAGGGACTGCAGAGCTAATTGCCTGTTGTCGACCCACTACTTTGGTAAAAACAGAGTAGTATCTCACTAGAGCCTTGGCAGAAAGCGGAGCTGACAAGGAACCCTCAACATAGTCACGTAGACCTTGGACCTCGGGAGGAGGCTTTTCCACCTCTTTAGTGCGCTCAGCCCAGGAACCCAGCGCCATCCTCAAACGAGGCTTCGGGGGAGGGAGATGCAGCTACATTTTGAGCAAATGGGTAAAGCAACCCCACACTCCCTCCCCACAAGTGGCGGGTCAGCCTGGTTCAGAGGAATCGGGCCTTAGAAGGACGTTGCTCCTTCCTCCATCAGATGCACCATCGTCGGAAGAAGAGCTGAGGACACGGTCAATGTTCACTTCCTCCTCAAAGAAGCTGGATCTTTCAACATTTACTAAGAGCGGTAGCGCAGCGCAGCAGGGGCATGCCGAGGGGTCGGTAAGACTGTCACACGCATGTGCAGGACCCAAGCAGGACACACGAGGTATGGGTGTTTTTGCCCGGCAAAAAATCTCTTCATAGCTTGAGATGCAGGTAATACAGAAATACCGGCGGTGAAAAAAATATTCTCAAGTTTTGCAGTAAATCCAGAAAAGTTCACACAGCACTGAAGGAAAAGAGAGGGTGAGTGTAGTGTATGCTCGGTACATATAGGGGCAGGCGTGCCCCATTTGGCTGAGCCATGTGCATAATTCATTTTCAGTGACGACCGCCTACACAGTGGGGTAAACCACTAGGAGCTAAACCCTCTATAGGGCGGAGCTCCACAACATACAACCCTGCTGTGAACAGAAAAATCGAATTGAATGAACTCCATCATCTCCATTTTCTTTTAAATTGACAAACTTTGAACGTAAAGTGGCAAATCATACTTAAACTGGACAACATGGTCACAGATCCTGTTTGAAAAACTGTGAAAAAGTATAAGAATGGAATTATCACATTGAAGTATAAAAAAATGACATAAGTGTGCAATGTTCTGGTAGATTTAAGTGTATACACCTAACAACTCAACACCAACACATTTAAAACAACCTACATAACCCCTCCATCCCGATAAAAGGTATAAATAATTGCAATATTAACTGCTGGCTGTAATACCATGTGGACAATCTCAAGAGTAGCCTACTGTACACAAGGCGGCGTTTAGCAGTAATAGTGAGGAGTAATAGTGAGGAAGCACGCATAAGCAATAACTTTTGTCGTACATTGTAGAATCCAAAAATGACTATAGTTCAAAACAGGACCTTCAGCATGCGCTGGGACGGTTTGCAGCCGAGTGTGAAGCGGTGGGGATGAGAATCAGTACCTCCAAATCCGAGGCCATGGTCCTCAGTCGGAAAAGGGTGGCTTGCCCACTTCAGGTTGGTGGAGAGTGCCTGCCTCAAGTGGAGGAGTTTAAGTATCTAGGGGTCTTGTTCACGAGTGAGGGAAGGATGGAATGGGAGATTGACAGACGGATCAGTGGAGCTTCTGCAGTAATGCGGTCGATGTATCGTTCTGTCGTGGTGAAGAAAGATGTGAGCCACATCAATCTACGTTCCTACTATCACCTATGGTCATGAGCTTTGAGTCATGACCGAAAAGACAAGATCCCGTACAGGCGGCCGAAATGAGCTTTCTCCGCAGGGTGGCTGGGCGATCCCTTAGAGATAGGGTGAGAAGCTCGGTCACCCGGGTGGAGCTCAAAGTAGAGCCGCTGCTCCTCCACATCTGTTTCGGATGCCTCCGGAACGCCTTCCTGGGAAGGTGTTCCGGTCCCGTCCCACCGGGAGGAGACCCCGGGGAAGACCTAGGACACGCTGGAGGGACTATGTCTCCCGGCTGGCCTGGGAACGCCTTGGTGTCCCCCCGGAAGAGCTGGAGGAAGTGTCTAGGGAGAGGGAAGTCTGGGCATCCCTGCTTAGACTGCTGCCCCCACGACCCGGCCCCGGATAAGCGGAAGAAAATGATGAAGATGATGGTTATTAATTTGTATCATTCATATATGACAAATAACCAGTTATAAACTGATGACTCTGGTGTTAGATTAAATAGGCATTGATCTGTCCTTTATGTTTATTATTTTGATTTCAGAAAGAGTTGGACTTCAAAATGACCCTCCTGGATATTGGTGGCGGCTTCCCTGGACAAAATGACTTTAAACTCACATTTGAGGAGGTTTACTTATTTATTCTAAATGCTTTAAAAGTACAGAAAGTTCAGAAAATTGTTGGAAAGTGGGTTACTGGAAACTATATGCTAGATGAATATTGCTGTCACTAAAATTGTTGTTAACTCTAATATCCACTCCTCCTCAGATAGCTGCTGATATAAACAAAGCCCTGGAGGAGTTCTTTCCTCCTTCTTGTGGAGTCAGTGTGATTGCAGAGCCCGGCCGCTACTATGTGACATCAGCTGTCACTCTCGCCGCCAATGTCATCGCCAAGAAAGTGATCATGGAAGAGCTGTCTTCATTCAACGGTAAAGAAGGGACAGGGGACCCAACAAACTTGCCTTCAGAAATATCTGTACTTTAGAAAAGGGAACTAATCATAGCATGGCTTGTTTAAGGGCTCATATGTTGTATACTCAGTATTCTCTGTCTATTCCCAAGGGTACAGGAGCAGGGGCAGACAGGGGGGACATGTACCCCCAATGACAGAATTAGATAAATTGGACCCCCCTAGAATAATAAGAATATTTTGAAAACCTTTTTATGTGCCCCAAATATGAAACTCAGGTAACACTTTTTTTAAAGGCCTTATGCATAACACATTATACAGCATTATACATGTACTCATAATGCAATATAATGCAGTAATAATGTAGTATAAACATACTAATAGACACTCGTATAGATTCATGAAGATTTGCGATGTTGTATACAAATATACATAGTGCATAATGTTTATTTATAATGAACTATAATGTACAGAAGCATAGTGCTTCACAATTACAGGGAAATAATTCCTCAAGGAACATACAACACTGTGATTAATCTAAAAGAAGGGCAAATGAGCAGCACTATTAGTGCTTCATAATCTTTTTCATGGTGTGTTATAGCACATTTATAAGCCACTATAAAATCATCTTTGATTGCTTTTGGTAAAATTATGAAATGTCTAATCACACAAACATAATACACCATAATACTTATAAAGTGGTAATTGTCTGCATTCAGTAAAGTCAAACATTCTGCACATTCTATATTGACACAACATAACATCCTTTTAATACAGGCACATTTCTGAGGTAGTACAAGGGCCTGTTTACTGACCATAACGATGTTGTGCGGCCAATGACTACTTTATAATGTTTAAGTAATGTCTTATGGTGTATTAAGTTTGTGGGATTAGACATGTCAACACATTACCTAAAGCAAAAAAAAAAAGTGTTAATAGTGGCTCATAGGTACGCTATAACACACCATGAAAGAGATTATGATGTACTAATAGTGATTTGCTGCTCATTGACCCCATGTTGTGGGTTAGTTACAGTGCTGTATGATCCTTGAGGAAAGATGTCCCTGTAATTGTGAAGCACTATGCTTCTGTACATTATAGTTTATTATAATTAAACATAATGCATTATGAATATTTGTATACAACATCACAAATATTCATGAATCTTTACGAGTGTCTATAACCATGCTTATACTGCATTATTACTATATTATATTGCATTATGAGTACATGTAAAATGTTGTATAATGTGTTACGCATATGGCCTTCTGTTATAAGTGTTATCAAAATTCATTCTTTTGCCCTTATCTGTTCCACAGGTGATCAGCTGACTGTTACTAGGACAACCTCTTGTAGAACAGATTGTGGAACCGCTAATAGAACCATGATGTACTACTTGAATGATGGAGTTTATGGTTCCATCAGTATGCTTTTAAATGACCCTGTTCAATCCATTGTATCACCTTATCCTCACAGGGTAAGTATTTTTTTAACAATTAGTTTATTGAGTATTTGATGCTTTCAGCTCTTTTTGACCACTTCAGAAACAAACAGCAGTGGTTAATCTCTGATCCCAGAAGTGATATTGGACACGTTATCATATAATCAGTTAGCTATTTAGTGACTGTACTAATAAAGAGTCACTATGAACAGCAGTGATTATAAATATAGTGTGGCATGAAGTCACCTTCATTTACGTACAGAAACCCAAGCCTGATGAGCCAGTTTACCCCTGTGTGATCTGGGGACCCACATGTGACAGCGTGGATGTGGTAGTGAAGAATACCTTCCTACCTGAGTTACAGGTGGGAGACTGGCTCCTGATTGACAACATGGGTGCCTACACACACTGTATCTCTACCACCTTCAATGGCTTCAAAAAAACACCTATCTACTATGTTATGAGCCGTGATACAATGTGAGTATATCCACTGAGGTTAACCTAGATCAATTAAACTAGTAATGATAAGTATTTTCTTTTTGTTTACCTCTCAATGTTGATTGTATTTTGCCATTACAGTAAAAGACTGATTCCTTATGTTCCTCTAGGCACTGGATTCAGCTGTCATTTACTCACAGCCTGATTAAGTCATGCTGAACCCTAGTTATGTCAGGTAGAAGGACAGATAATCTAAAGGGGACCTGCATGCGTAACACTGATTCCTTATGTTCCTCTAGGCACTGGATTCAGCTGTCATGTACTCACAGCCTGATTAAGCCATGCTGAACCCTAGTTATGTCAGGCAGAAGGACAGATCCTCTACAATCCGTTGACAGATGCCACCTGGATGTTGTGATGTGATGCCACCTGACCCTTTTGGATGGCAATGAAGTGAATCCTGTTTGTGTGTTTTAATTTTTTTATTTCTTGGCACATGTTTCTGGGACTCAAGAACATAAGAATATAACTTTAAAATGCCTCTTAAAGTCAGTAAAATGTTTAATCATTCAGAGTGTCAATATGTACTATTTACTCCATTTTTTTTGATAATGTAATGAGGGAAAAATCTGTTTGGCCACTACACATTGTTTAAATTGGATGGTGAAGCCTTGCATACATAGGTCTCTCTATGAATTCTAGAGTTGTTGCTTTTCTCCAGCCTCCTCTTGCTATTGTTTCAATACGGCCCTGCCTTTCTGCAACAACTCCCCAATGGATTCAGGAGAGTTGAACATTGCAGCAAAAATAGGTATCTACGCCAAGCCATTCTGCTTTCTTCACACAGCTCGCCCAAACAGGATGTCACATGGGTCAATATATGTGACCTCCGGGTCCTTTGCCTGACATGTTCACTTATCTTTTGCAGGCACCTGATCTGCTTGAATGAATGAGATCAGGGAATTCCTGCTGGAGTAATGCCTGCCAATTTGCAACACCAATAGGGCTTCTGTTACGCTTCTAGTCGGTGTCGTGTTTGCAAGGAACCAGGCGCTGGCAGATATCACGTTCGTGGGTTTTAATAAACAACAAACAAACCAAACACGAACGGAAAACAATAACTAATCTACTGAATGAAAATAAAGTGCGCGACAACGCGACTTAACAACTAACATTCAAACAGTAGCTCAAACAACACTCACCAGAATACAAACAGACGCAACAGCAACAGCAACAATGATCCACCAAAACCTGAACCAGCAGGCAGTCCCTCCAGGACCGAGGCCTCCCCAATAATTTGTTAGGGGGGGGCTATGGGGGTGCCCGAGGAAGGTTGTGACGGCACCCCCTCTGCGTCTGGAGGCCTTCCTGGTGGTTGGGCGGAATGAGGACTGGCGGGGCTTCAAGGACCCGCCGTACCGGTTCTCGCCGCCTGAAAAAAAGTCCCCGGCCAGCTTGGCATGGACACCCCCTCTACGTCAGGAGGCCTCCCCGGTCTTTGGGCGGAGCGAGGACTGGTGGGGCTTCAAGGACCAGCCGTACCGGTTCTCGCCGCCAGAAGTAAAGTTCCCTGCGCCCTCTCCTGTCCCGGCCGCCCCGGCGCCCTCTCCTGTCCCGGCGCCCTCTCCTGTCCCGGCGCCCTCTCCTGTCCCGGCCACCCCGGCGCCCTCTCCTGTCCCGGACCCCGCCCCGGCTCCCTCTCCTATCCCGGACCCCGTCCCGGTGCCCTCCTCTGGCCCTCTGTTTTGAATGTTAGTTGTTAAGTCGCGTTGTCGCACACTTTATTTTCATTCAGTAGATTAGTTATTGTTTTCCGTTCGTGTTTGGTTTGTTTGTTGTTTATTAAAACCCACGAACGCGATATCTGCCTGTGCCTGGTTCCTTAACCAACACGACACCAACTAGAACCATTATAGCTTCCTAGCCACATGTCAACTACTAGCACAGGCAACACTCAATCCTAGACTGGTGCTGTTCAGCTGAGGGTTTTGAAAGTGTCCTTAAAACAACTCACCAAGGCCAAAATTGTCCTTTGACATAAGACAACTACAATAAATCTCTGGGTGCTTCTATCTCATAAGTACAGATACCAGGCAACTTAGGCTATCTGTGATGAATCAATCCCTACATGGGCTCCCTGACTAACCGTGTGCTCATTGAGATATAGTGTTATGTTTTGGTAGGCCCAAACTTGGTGGGAGACCATTCCCAGTCCACAAATCAGAAGCTGGTAAACGCACTGCCGTAAGTAGCATCATTACAATGTAGAACGCTCTGCCATTCCAGGTTCACTGCCCTAAGTAAAATGATTACAATATAGGACACTCTGCCATCCCAGGTACACTGCCCTAAGTAGCATCATTACAATATAGGA
The DNA here is from genome assembly GCF_011004845.1 of Esox lucius. Classification (NCBI taxonomy): domain Eukaryota; kingdom Metazoa; phylum Chordata; class Actinopteri; order Esociformes; family Esocidae; genus Esox; species Esox lucius. Next base: position 6,748,187 of record NC_047581.1, on the reverse strand, counting down.
CACTCTGCCATCCCAGGTACACTGCCCTAAGTAGCATCATTACAATATAGGACACTCTGCCATCCCAGGTATACTGCCCTAAGTAGCATCATTACAATATAGAACACTCTGCCATCCCAGGTACACTGCCCTAAGTAGCATCATTACAATATAGAACACTGCCATCCCAGGTATACTGCCCTAAGTAGCATCATTACAATATAGAACACTGCCATCCCAGGTATACTGCCCTAAGTAGCATCATTACAATATAGAACACTCTGCCATCCCAGGTACACTGCCCTAAGTAGCATCATTACAATATAGGACACTCTGCCATCCCAGGTACACTGCCCTAAGTAGCATCATTACAATATAGGACACTCTGCCATCCCAGGTATACTGCCCTAAGTAGCATCATTACAATATAGAACACTCTGCCATCCCAGGTACACTGCCCTAAGTAGCATCATTACAATATAGAACACTGCCATCCCAGGTATACTGCCCTAAGTAGCATCATTACAATATAGAACACTGCCATCCCAGGTATACTGCCCTAAGTAGCATCATTACAATATAGAACACTCTGCCATCCCAGGTACACTGCCCTAAGTAGCATCATTACAATATAGAACACTGCCATCCCAGGTATACTGCCCTAAGTAGCATCATTACAATATAGAACACTCTGTCATCCCAGGTACACTGCCCTAAGTAGCATCATTACAATATAGAACACTCGGCCATCGCAGGTACACTGCCCTAAGTAGCATCATTACAATATAGAACACTCGGCCATCGCAGGTACATTGCCCTCCATTAATAGTGGCACTCTTGGTAAATCTGAGAAAAACAGGCTGTGGAAAACAATTATTTGCTGTTTATCCTCTATTCACAAAGCATTTGTGCCACAGTTGGTACCCCTAGAAATTATTTGGAGTAAAGTCTAACTGAAGTATATTCCCATTCATATATTACGTATTTAAGTGCACTACATAAAGAACACCTAAGTAACATGACTTTCTGTTTCACTGGAATATAAATGTATGAGATGCCACACAGGCCAAATTCCCATAGTCATCCATCACCACAGTATGGGAAGGACCCGAAAATGCAGTAATGATGTGCAAGAAAAGGATGTTGAGCTGCATTAATCAGAAAATGGCTGAATGAAAATGCCCATTTCCACTTCAGGGCCATAATTAATGTGAAATACTGTGTTTGCTTTATGCCCAACATAACAGGAACTGTGTCTTTCTAAACATCCACATTTTTCTCGTCTGTCCAGAAAACATTATCCCAAATGGCTTGGAGGTCATCAATGAGCTTTTTTGCAAATATGGAAGGAGAACTAATGTTTATCTTAGTTACCAATGGTTTGCACTTTACAATTCTCTAAAGAATTACATTTTTCCCTGGACTATTTCTTTTTGGTGACTCGTGAATGGTGACCTTTTGAATGGAGAGGCCTGCAGTTCCTTAGATGTTGCTCTTGCTATTTTGGTGACTTCATGAGTCATTGCTGAGTCATTGCTGCATCCTTTGAGGAATTTGGGTAGGTCGGCAGCTCGACTGTTGTTTTTGCAATTTCATAAACTAAGGTAGGAAGCGCCGTCCATGCTGGGACATGTCTTCCCTGCACTGCATCACTGTGAGTTAAAACCGCTAAACACTAGTGATACATGTTCCAGGGTCTACTCAGATTGATTCAAAGGTGAAAATGTGATTCATTCACCATGCATTCAGTTCATTGGTCAGAAAATGCTATGGCCTGCCAATCAAAGTCCTCATGGGTATCTCCACTTGCAAATCCTTTAAAAGATTCCACTGCTGATTGTGATTGGGTTCTCTTTGTCTTATGTAACATTATGTATGAAGATCTAAAACTACGGCCCGGACGAAAACCACGGCCTCGGATTCAGGAGGAGCAGTGTGGTTTTCGTCCGGGCCGTGGAACACTGGACCAGCTCTATACCCTCTACGGGGTGTTGGAGGGTTCATGGGAGTTTGCCCAACCAGTCCACATGTGTTTTGTGGATTTGGAGAAGGCATTCGACTGTGTCCCTCGCGGTGTCCTGTGGAGAGTGCTTTGGGAATATGGGGTCCTGGGTCCTTTGCTAAGGGCTGTCAGGTCCCTATACGACCGAAGTAGGAGCTTGGTCCGCATTGCCGGCAGTAGGTTGTTGGACTTCGGCAGGGCTGCCCTTTGTCACTGGTTCTGTTCATAATTTTTATGGACAGAATTTCTAGGCGCAGCCAGGGGCCGGAGGGTGTCAGGTTTGGGGACCACATGATTTCGTCTTTGTTCTTTGCGGATGATGTTGTCGTGTTGGCCCCTTCAAACCAGGACCTTCAGCATGCGCTGGGACGGTTTGCAGCCGAGTGTGAAGCGGTGGGGATGAGAATCAGTACCTCCAAATCCGAGGCCATGGTCCTCAGTCGGAAAAGGGTGGCTTGCCCACTTCAGGTTGGTGAAGAGTGCTTGCCTCAAGTGGAGGAGTTTAAGTATCTAGGGGTCTTGTTCACGAGTGAGGGAAGGATGGAACGGATCGGTGCAGCTTCTGCAGTAATGCGGTCGATGTATTGGTCTGTCGTGGTGAAGAAAGAGCTGAGCCGTAAGGCAAAGCTCTCGATTTACCGGTCAATCTACGTTCCTACTCTCACCTATGGTCATGAGCTTTGATCCCGGATACAGGCGGCCGAAATGAGCTTTCTCCGCAGGGTGGCTGGGCGATCCTTTAGAGATAGGGTGAGAAGCTCGGTCACCCGGGAGGAGCTCGGAGTAGAGCCGCTGCTCCTCCACATCGAGAGGGGTCAGCTGAGGTGGCTTGGGCATCTGTTTTGGATGCCTCCGGAACGCCTTCCTGGGAAGGTGTTCCAGTCCCGTCCCACCGGGAGGAGACCCCGGGGAAGACCTAGGACACGCTGGAGGGACTATGTCTCCCGGCTGGCCTGGGAACGCCTCTGTGTCCCCCCAGAAGAGTTGGAGGAAGTGTCTGGGGAGAGGGAAGTCTGGGCATCTCTGCTTAGACGGCTGCCCCTGCGACCCGGCCCCAGATGAAGCGGAAGAAGATGAATGATGAATGAAGGATCTAAAACTATTCAGTGCTACAAGTAATCAATAACAGAGGAAATCAGGAAAGGTGCAAAAACTGATCTTGGGATACAATAACTATTAATATAGGTGACGATAACTGACTTTTTATTCAAGTGAAAATACGAGAGAACCGTGGAAAACCCTACTCTTACTGCCCAAAGGATGTGATCTAGCCTCAATTACCTCAAGAAGCATGCATGTATGAAGAAGAAGCATATATGTACATTGAAAATCCACCAGAAATTGTAGCAAAATAACCGTAAACACTTCTATCTAGGCCCAAAATAAAATACATAGGATTTTGGTTTATTTGGCATCCTAGCATTTTGTTTATAGTTTCACGTACACCTTCCCAAAACCATTTAATTAATGGACATGACCAAAAAAGATGAAAGCATGTGCCTGCAACCAGCTTACATTTTAAGCAGTTAAGTGAGCATATAGCTGCATATTTACATCTTTGAATTGGAGTAATGTGCAGCTTATGAATAATATTAAACTGGGTTACATGAGTTTCATAAGAATGAGTCATCTTTTTAGCATTCATCATTCCACATGTCATTGTCTAGATGTTGTCCTAGATCCACTTCCCAATACCTTTTACTACTGAAAGTTGTCATTTTCACTTCATCAATCAATTTGTTATACATAAAACTCTCTAACTTTCTAATTGTGGTAGCTTAAATTACAGTTTTTCTCAGTTGGTTTGGTACATATCTCAAATCATACTTAACATTTGCAAACCAAGTCGATTTCTCAAAACAATTAGTACAAACAGCAACAGCAACCTGTAACTTGCTCAAAATCTTTAGTCCATTCCTCAAAAGTAAATCTTTATGTCAGTGAACATATCAGTGCCATCAGAATGTCAAGTCCTTGTGTCATTGTTTACAAACAAGATGCTTAGTTGTGTTAAAATGCTTAGCCGTGTTGTCAATATAAAAATGCACTCTGTTGGTATTTTCTGATGTACACTATGGCTAATTTTTTTATGACAATGATTGAAAAAGCACAAGGCTGCACTTTTTCTGTATGGAATTTTTACATTTCAACAGTACAAAGCCACACATTCCTTCATGTGAGATTAGGATTGCAAGAGACTGGACTAGATTTACCTTTATGCTTTTACCTTTGGTCTGTCAACAAATTACAGTGTCATTGTCTCAGCCCCAAGGTCTTACGCTGCTATATTATTGTGCTGGTGGAGTAGGGTCAGTTCTCCTTCTTTACTATGAATCTTTGTTGATCTAAATAATGCATTTTCGAAATGTTCCCGGTATCCTGCCGTTTTCAACATAGGAGGACATGAGGTCTTGGCCCACATCTGAGGAGTACCAGGCTTGAAAGACCCGTTGCTTTTCCTGTCTAAAGTCCTCCTGGTTGTGTTGCAGATCAAGCATTTCGGATGCCACTGTGCTGACATCCTCCTCCTCCCCCGTGTTGTCCCTGTCCTTGGCCATCTGGTCATGCTTCTGACCTGGACTATGTTTAAATAGACTTAAGACTCAGCTCACATGCATTTATTAATTATTACAATTTGTACTTATTATGTTCTCCTTCACTCTGTCACATTCCTTTCAAATGGTACATGGTACAGCTGTTTCATGCTCATATGGTTTCTTTTCAGCCCCCTGTCTATGGTTGAGATGCTAACAGATTGGATGTTTACAAAGACATTGTTGTCTTCTATGATGGCACTGAATCTCCCTTAGTCTAATGGCATTATTTTCTCTGACCATTGTGCAAATAGCCTCCTGCTGTTGAGGTGTGAAAAGGGGCCCTCTCACACCACTGTGAGGTAGTATTGCAATTCTATGTGGGGAAATACAGTGATGCCAAAAACAAGACTGAGGAAGATTTCAGTGTAGTCAAAAGTATGTAGTATTACAGTGCAATGCACGTTCTTTCTACGAAACATTTGAATGATTGAGGACAGTTGTTCTCCCAACATTCGGCCAACCTCAGCCATTGTAAGGCCATGATTGAGGACATGGTCCACAACAGTGTCCCTTCTTTCATCTGAAACACGCCTGTCTCCTCTGCCTCTTCTACCACCTCCTCTGTTTGGCATCCCTGCCCTTCCACCACACATCCTTAGTTCTCTTCTTCCTGGCTGTTGACCCAGTTCCTTTCCTTGTTGTCCTTCCATTTTCAGAAATTGTAACACTGTGTTGTGCTCTGTTTAGATATGCTTGCCAATTAAAGGTTCATTAGATGCACTTCTAAGCTATTTTATGTAGAGGTTGATCTGGTTGATCATTGGTTGATCTAATGTTTCACACATTCCCCTTCATTAATGGAAGTCAAGATTCACCTGAGAGCAATTAGTCAATTCTGGAAAAATTTACAAACACAATCTGTAAAAACAATTGGAATGTACTGTATGGAAAACCTGCTTGACAGATAGCTTAGATAGCTTCTTAATTGTAAGTAATGAAAAAAGTGGCATTGATGTAATTTATAGTCTACCTCATGCAATTCAAACAATTTCAATATTGACCCATCATAGAGATATTTTATCTTAATTAACCCAGCATCTTTTCATCTCTTAAAGCCAACATCTGTACGATAGGATACAATGAGGGTTATTTACAATTGGAGCTAAACATGAAATAGTGTTTGGTACACCATAGAAATTACATATTATTTTCCCTGACAATATAATATTCCCGAACAATATGATAATTTTTTATATGCATGGTAAGGAAGTTGCATAATAAATAAATGGTAAATCAGAACGAAAAACTGGTTTACAACCTATTCCTTACGGATCAATAAAATATGGATCCAAATAATTTCTAATTCAATCATTTATACGCCTCATTTATGAGGCCCAATGATAAAACAAAAATTAGGTAATGAGAGGCCATCCTATTCAATTGGAAATTACAATTTAATCAAACTCCTTCTTGGACGTTTATTTTTCCAGATGAATTTTCTAATTATGCCACGTAGAACTCGAAAAAGCTTTGAAGAAATATTATTAGGCAGCATTTGCATAGGATACAACATTCTAGTTAATATATTCATTTTAATAAAATAAATGCATCCTAAAAAAGGAATTGGTAGTGGAAACCATAGTTGTAGATCTGGCCCAGAGGTAGCATATAGAGATTGAACAGAAGCAGCCCGAGAACTGATTCCTGTGGAACTCTGCATGTCATAGCCACCCTAACAGATTAATGATTACCAATGGTGACAAAGTAACTCTGGCCATCTAGATAAACTCTGTACCAATCAAGGACTGTCCCGGAGAGTCCTACCTATTTCTTTCCTTTCCAAAGAAATTTAAGAGGAAGGTTTTGAGTGAGGAAGAGAATGGTTAAAATTAAGAGACCACTGCAAATTGAACACTTCTGTTCCTCACTCAAAACTTTCCTTTTCAACTTTTTTGCAGTGGTCTCTTAATTTTTTCCAGAGCAAATGTAATGCTCGTGAAGTAGGGGGTGCTGTGCACCACCCACCTGCTGCCAGGGGGTGCTGCAGCACCCTCAGCACCCCCCTTCCCGCGCCTACACTACAATGTCAAGAAAATGAATCCATTTGCAGTGGTCTCTTTTTAAGCCTTCTGTTCCTCACTCAAAACTTTAGTTTTTAACTTTTTTGGAAAGGAAAGAAAAAGGTGCAGTGGTTTTAAAAAAAAATCCAGAGCTGTATATTTACTCAGTTATCAAAACGGTGAGGTGGTGCAAACCTACACAATTATTTTTTTATTTTTGATGTCAATAGTCCTTCCCAGGGATCAACAACAGAGTGGGGTACAATACAGATGTTGTCTACAGAAATGTATATATGCGTATTGAATAACAGTAATATAGAAAACTGGTACTTAGATAATCAATAGATCCAAACTGAGGTTATGTCGAACTTTGGTGTATTATCTTCAGATGAACTCAAAATCTGCCAACCTACTGAAAAACAACACACATACACACACAGAGAGTGTTAGAGCCTCCAGACTGAGCAGAACACAAAACACGTTCTATGTCGTGAAGCTCTGCCCATAGGGGCTTCACTCCTATTGGTTTACCCACTCTGCCAATAGGCAGTCACTGAAATTTTTTTATATGCAAATCGCACCTCTCATGGCCATCTGCCCCATGGCTATTAAAGAGGTAGCCACACCCCAATCTGCCTCCCTTCTTTCTTCACGAGAAAGTTTAATCTTGTGCATTTTGGTGAGTCTATGATAGCTAAGGATGGCTTCACCTTCTTCAACCGCTGGAGTGGCTTTGTAACGAGGACGCGCGCCATCCTCCCCGACGTGATATTTGGTGCGCGTCATCGCCGGCCTTCTAGCCACGCCGCTCCTCCTCCCACGGCACTGTTATGTCTTGTTATTGCACACACCTGGTGTCCATTCCCTCATTATGTTGCCTATATTAGTTCCTGTGTCTCTGGGTGTCTTTGTGTGGTATTGTTCTATGTTCTACGTCTGTACTGGAGAAAACTGATGCACGCTTGTTTTTGCAAAGAAACGTTTTCAATACAAAGAAACGTTCATTGCCTCCCTGCATTTGATTCACTTTTTTCAACGTACTCCACTACACCTGCAACGTGACAGAATACCACACCTGAATGGAGTCAGTGGGGAGTGACCTACTCCACCAACATGGCAACATGATTGCATCCCTGGGGGAGGCCATGACCGAGATGTTCCAGGCTATGCGACGGTTGGAGGCGAGGCTGCCACCTGAGCAGCAACCACCAACACTCAACCCGGCCGAAGTGCCCCTGCCATCATCTCCACCGTCGCAGAGGAGGACCATTCAACAGAGCCTTCCCCAGGGATTCAACGGAGACGCAGCCCAGTGCTCTGGGTTTTTGCTGCAGTTGGAGCTATATTTCGCCTCCCTCAGCCCTCACCCGGGGGATAGGGAGAAGGTCTCAGCCCTTGTCTCCTTCCTGAGGGGCAAGGCGTTGGACTGGACCAACTCTGTTTGGTTCGTTAACGGGCTGGAGTTGGCCCGTTATGAGGCGTTCATCTGCCTCTTTCGGGCCATTTTCGATCATCCGCCCGACAGCAGGGAGGTCGGCGAGCGTCTCGTGCACCTCAGGCAGGAGACGAGGAGCATGCAGGCCTTTGCCCTAGAGTTCAGGACCCTGGCGGCGGGGTCGGGTTGGAACGAGAGGGCACTTATTGATCATTTCCGGTGCCACTTACAGCCTGACGTCCGAATGGAACTGGTATGCCGGGACGCCATGTTGACCTTTGACCAGCTTGTCGACATGGCGATGCGGCTGGACAACCTGCTAGCCACCCCCGGACGCACCGGGAATGATCTGCCCCCTCCGGCACACCCCGTCGTCAGACCTGAACCCATGGAAGTGGGAGGCATCGCAGGGAGACGGTGCGGTCTAGGGAATGTTCCTTTTGTGGGAGGAAGGGACACTGCGATTGTGCTATAAACCTAAAGGGAGATGCTGTGCCGCCTTATTGTCATGTGTATCCCTTGTCGCAGGCAGAAACAGCAGCAATGGAGACCTATGTGGCCAAATCCCTGCGGCAGGGGCAGATCCGCCGTTCCACCTCGCCCGCCTCCTCAAGTTTCTTTTTTGTGAGCAAGAAGGATGGGGGTTTGCATCCGTGCATTGACTACAGGGCATTAAACAAACTGACGGTCCGGTATTCGTATCCTATCCGCCTGATTTCCCAATATATTGAGTCAATGCATGGGGTGCGCTTCTTCATGAAACTGGACCTCAGGAGCGCGTACAATTTGGTCAGAATCCGAGAGAGAGATGAGTGGAAAATGGAATTCAGCACCACCATGGGTCACTACGAATACCTGGTGATGCCGTACGGGTTGATGAATGCCCCGGCAGTGTTTCAGTCCTTTGTGAACGATGTGTTTAGGGACATGCTGGGGCGCGGAGTGGTGGTTTACATCGACGACATCCTCGTGTATTCTGCTACGTGTGCTGAGCATGTGTCTCTCGTTCGCAGGGTGCTGAAGCGACTGTTGGAGCATGGCTTGTACGCTGAAGCAGAGAAGTGCGCGTTCTTCCAGCAAGTTGTCTCCTTCCTCGGGTTTCGGATTTCCGCCGATGGGGTGGAAATGGCGGTCGATCGTGTGTCAGCCGTGCGTAATTGGCCCGTTCCCACCACGGTTAAGGCTGTGCAGCGGTTTATTGGGTTTCCCAATTTCTACTGTAGGTTTATACGGGGCTTTGGCAAGGTGGCAGCTCCTATTACTTCCTTGTTGAAAGGTGGGCAGAGCCGGATCACCTGGACGACTGAGGCAGACGTGGCATTTCGCACTCTTAAGAGAATTTTCACTCTTAAGGCGGGTAGATGACACCGATTCTGCCCGCCTCGTGCATTGTGGCGCCGGTTGTGTGGGACGTGGACGCGGACGTTCAGCGAGCGTTGCGCAGCGATCCTGGGCCACCTCAGTGTCCTGCGGATTGTCAGTATGTCCCGCTGGATGTTCGTGACCGTCTCATCTACTGGGCCCACTCGTCCCCTTCCACGGGTCACCCGGGCATAGACCGTACTGTGCGCTGCCTTACCGATAAGTACTGGTGGCCTGGCCTGGCTAAGGATGTGAGGGCGTACGTGTCCTCCTGTTCGGTGTCCGCTCAGTGTAAGGCACCTAGACACCTTCCGACGGGTAAGTTACATCCTTTGCCCGTTCCACAACGACCATGGTCTCACCTGTCCATTGATTTTTTAACCGATCTTCCCCCCTCACTAGGCAATACCACGGTCCTGGTTGTTGTGGACCGGTTTTCAAAGGCCTGCCGGTTCCTTCCCCTCCCCGGTCTCCCGACAGCTCTGCAGACCGCGGAGGCTCTATTTACCCATGTCTTCCGGCAAAAGCCATGTCTTCCGGCAAAGCCTCGCTTTGCCCTAAACCAATAGGAGCGAAGTCCCTATGGGCAAAGCTTCACAACATAGAACGATGGTTACTTTTGGTGCGAGAGGTGCGATTTGCATATTTAAATTTTCAGTGACTGCCTATTGGCAGAGAGGGTAAACCAATAGGAGCGAAGCCCCTATGGGCGATGCTCCACTCATAGAACTTGGGTAACGAAAGTATCCATCGCTCTGCCCCTTACCTGAAACAGATACAGTGGGGAGAACAAGTATTTGATACACTGCCAACATTGCAGGTTTTCCTACTTACAAAGCATGTGGAGGTCTGTCATTTTTATCATAGGTACACTTCAACTGTGAGAGAAACTAAATCCAGAAAATCACATTGTATGATTTTTAAATAATTAAATTGCATTAAGTGCAAACCTGGTCAAGAACTACAGGAAACGTGTGATCTCTGTAATTGCAAACAAAGGTTTCTGTACCAAATATTAAATTATGCTTTTCTGATGTATCAAATACTTATGTCATGCAATAAAAAGCAAATTAATTACTTAGAAATCATAGAATGTGATTTTCTGGATTTTTGTTTTGGATTCCGTCACTCAGTTGAAGAGTACCTATGATAAAAATTACAGACTTCTACATGCTTTTTAAGTGGGAAAACCTGCAAGATCGGCAGTGTTATTACAGCACTAAGTCTTTTTGAGTAGGAGCCTATTAGCTTGGCACATCTTGATGTGGCAATATTTGCCCACTCATCTTGGCAAAAGCAGTCAGATTGCGAGGACATCTTCTGTGCACAACCCTCTTCAGATCAACCCACAGATGTTCAATTGGATTCAGGTCTGGGCTCTGGCTGGGCCAATCCAAAACATTAATCTTCTTCTGGTGTAGCCATGCTTTTGTGGATTTGGATGTGTACTTTGGGTTGTTGTCTTGCTGAAAGGTGAACTTCATCTTCAGCTTTCTAACGGACACCAGAAGGTTTTGTGCCAAAATTGCCTGGTATATGGAACTGCTCTTAATTCCCTCCACCCTGACTAAGGCCCCGGTTCCAGCTGAAGAAAAACAGCCCCAAAGCATGATGCTACCACCACCATGCTTCACTGTGGGTATGGTGTTCTTTGGGTGATGTGCAGTGTGGTTTTTGCGCCAAACATACCTGTTGGATTTATGGCCAAAAAATTATGTTGTACCCTTCTCCTGACTGATATATTTCAACAATGAGCTTTGAGTTTTGGAAGCTCTCTGCGGACCATGGCTTTTGCTCTGAGATGCAACTAAGAAAATGTCAGGAAAATCCTAGTAGAACAGCTGAACTTTATTTGTGATTAATCAGAGTCACTTTAAATGATGGCCAGTGTGTAATGACTTCTATTTAACATGAGTTTGAATATGATTGGTTAATTCTGTTCACAGTCACATCCCCTGTTATAAGAGGGTGTGCACACTTATGCAACCAGGTTATTTTAAGGTTTTTATTTGTCATTTTTCCTCCTTGAAGATTTCAGTTTGTTTTTCAATTGAATTGTTCAGATTATAGGTCACATTAAAAGTGGAAAAAGTTCTGATATGATTTATCGTTGTCTCATTCTTTTACATCACAAAAACATAGTATTTTTACAGAGGTGTGTAGACTTTTTATATCTACTTTATTGTTTGATTTTATGTTGCTCCCTTGTCATTTTTCTTAAACAATTCTATGATTTTGACCTCACCTGTTTCATGTTTGGCAATCACTAACTAAAAAGGTGTTAACCTATAAAGCAATACATGGACATGCTCCTACTTTCCTTGTTGAAGTGATCCATACATACATACCTACATGTAACCTAAAATCGCAAGATGCAGGCCTTCTAATTGCACCTAGAATTTCTAAACAAACAGCTGGATGCAGGGCTTTAACTCATAGAGCTCCACTACTGTGGAATTATCTGCCAATTAAGGTTAGAAATGCATACTCTGCCAGTGTCTACTAAAGACTCATCTCTTCAGCATGGTCTATGATTAAGTGTATTCTGGCCCAGGGTTGTGAAGGTGAACGGAAAGGCTTGATACTGTCCACCCTTGCTGTCTTGCCAGGTGTGCTCTCATTGCCACTGGGTTGTCTCCAATGTCATTCAGGGGTGGAGTCACTGGTTTCTTGTTGTCTCTCCATTGTGCCCATTGTGCAATGGGGGTGAACCCTGCTGGCAATATTCAGCCCTCATTTCAGGGTGGTTGCGGTTTTTATTATAACAACTTGTATTCTTAAAATGTTTATCCGGCACAGCCAGAAAAGGACTGGTTCCTCTCTAGGTTTCTTCCTTAATTTTGGACCCTCTTAGGAAGTTTTCCCTAGCCACCATGCTTCAACATTGTTGTTGCTTGCTCCTTGGGGTTTCAGGCTGGGTGTGATGGTCCCTTCCTGAAGGGGCCATTCCACTTCATGTTTTCTGTGTTTCCTTGTCTTGTCCTTGTATGGTCTTTCCTGTTCTTGTTTCTGTTCAACGGTATATTCAGTTCACCTGTGTTTTAGCCCCCACCTGTTTCTGTTCTCCTCGTTTTCTCAGTGTATTTAGTTCAGCCCTTTCCTACTTGTCCTTGTGGGTCATTGTGTGCGCCTGCGCCATTGGACTTATCGTAGTGCCCGGCACGCAGTTTAAGTTCTTCGTTATTTTTTGGTTCAATAAAAGGGGTAAACCTTCGAACTTCTGCACTTGCCTCCGTCTCCATATCTAACTACGTGACACTGGGTGTTTTGTAAAAGCACTTTGTGACAACTGCCGATGTAAAAAGGGCTTTATAAAGACATTTGATTGATTGATTGTAGGTGCTGTGGCAGGACCGTAAGGGAGCAGTTCATGCTTGAAAAACCTCTAATGTTTCGTGAATGGATTCATCCACAGCAATGTGAAAAGAAGCGTAAACTCCAATTATAGGAAGCAGTTTGTTGCAGTTGTTGCTGCTAAAGGTGGTGCAATAAGTTATTAAGTTCAGGGGGGCAATACATTTTATACATAGGGCCAATTGGTGTTGGATAACTGTCTTCCTTAAATAAATAAAACTATAATTTCAACATTAAATTTTGTGTTTACTAGAAGGTTTCTCTTCATCTTGTATTACATTTTCTATGAAGATCAGACACCATTCAGTGTGACAAATATGCAATAAGAGAGGTAATCAGAAAGGGGGCAAAAAATGTGTTTCCCTAAACATTTCTCATTATTAAGTCTGAGAGGGCAACATTGCAATTGAAGTCCTCCCACAGCATTTCAATAAAATTGAGATGTGGGCTTTGACTAAACCATTCCATAAACCAATATTTCTTCTTAGTACCATATTTGTTTTTGCTTCAGTTGTTTCACAGATGGCCTTACAAGACTTCTCTGGTACACAACTTAAAATACATGATTGACTCAATTATGTCAAGTTGGCCAGGCCCTGAGGCAGCAAAGCAGCCCAAACCATAATGCCACCGCCTCCATGCTTTATAGGTGGGATGACATACTTTTGTTTAAAGGCAGTGTTTTCTTTTCACCAAATATGGCATCTGGCATTGACAAACAACTCCACCTTTGACTCATCTGTCCAAAGCACATTGTTCCAGTAGTTCTGGTCTTTACCCAGGTTTTGTTGGATAACCTCAGTTGTTTCTTGATATAATTTTTTGAGAGCAGAGGCTTTTTTTTTCTTGACCTCCATTTAGGAGAGTTTTGTGCAGTTGATTTCTGACAGCCGACACATGCATGTGGACATAAATTGTGACAAATTGTCCTTTCACATTTGGGCTCAATTTGGTGCTACAACCTTTCCTATGTAGATAGCCAGTTGTCTGGAATTTTCTCCATTTATTGGTGATCTGTCAGATATTACTCAAAATTACTTGGAAATGGCTTAGAAACATATTTTACAAAGCCATTCAGGGGCATCAACAGTCTTTCCTCACGTGGTCTTGAATATAATAATAATAATAATACATTATATTTACATAGCGCTTTTCAGGGACCCAAAGACGCTTTACAAAATTGACATGGAACAGAAAACAAACAGAAACAAAATAAATACTATGAGAAAACAACAAAAATTGAGAGTGTGGGATTTGGCAAGGCTATGGGTAGGCGATTTTGAACAGATGAGTCTTGAGGCATTGCTGAAAGATGGGGATAGTCTCAGAGTCACAGATGGGCTTGGGGAGAGAGTTCCAGAGACGAGGAGCAACCCTTGAGAATGCCCGGTCACCAAAGCCTTTGAGCTTGGACTTGGGGATTATGAGGTGTCCTGCAGTACTGGAACGGTGATGGTTGATATGGAAGAAGAAGGTTAGAGAGGTAGGCAGGGGCGATATTGTTTAGGGCTTTATATGTCAACAGGAGGATCTTGTAGTTGATGCGTTGGGAGATAGGAAGCCAGTGTAACTCACAGAGGATAGGGTTGATATGCAGCCTGGACTTGGTGTGTGTGAATAGTCTGGCTGCAGAGTTTTGAACCATTTGGAGCTTATGGAGGGACTTAGATTTGATGCCGGTGAGTAGGGAGTTTCAGTGGTCAAGACGGGTGTTAATGAATGCATGTATTAGGGTTTCAGCAGCAGGACGGGAGAGGGGAAGAATATGTCTTCTAATCTTGACATGACATGTTACCACACATCAATAATGGTTAAGGCCAAACCAGACCAAGTTTCTAATCTTTATGGAAGTCTGGAACTTCCCACGTTGCTCTCTAATAATTTACTTATCCCTTGCACCTGTTGTGGTGCACTTGATCTAATTATAGACATTTTATTTTTATGCATTTCTATTAACTGTGCTCATTTTCCAATATCCAGCTTGAAAGACAACAAAAAGGGATTTTCTGAACAGAAAACAGATATTGAAATGTCCAAAAACTATGATCTGAGTGCAGACATTCTGACTTTGGACCACTATCACTACCATTTCACTAAGTACAATTCTGGAACAAACAAAATGTACTTGAAACATTTGAAATAAATCTGATTCTGATTAGGATTCAGAACATAGTTCTTAGGTTGGAATTCCGTGTAAGTGAATAGCCTGGAGGTAGGTAACCTAAAACAACAACCTAAAACTTAGAAATATGTTGTCAGTCAGGTCCTACACAAAGAGAGATTATTCCGGTTATAAAAGCTGTTAGATTCAGGTTCGTAGCAGGAGGCTACGTAGACTGTTCTCATAATCTACTCACAGTCAGTTACACTGATGCATGGGTCAATCAACTAAGCTATCAAACAACCACCACCCACAGTTGATGCATCGCCTTCCAGAAGCATTTTCCCAATCCTGATATGTCCAAACAACAAGTAACGAAAACAGATTCGATATCTCATGCATGCAATTGACTCCGGGAAGATTGTCTTGTTCACATACAGATTCTGCTCAAAGAAGATTCAACCCTATTTTGCGTCATTTAAAGTTAGTGACCATTTACCAGTGGGCAGAGCAGAGGAAAGGTAGGATCTCCTTACTTATGTTCTGATGGGAAGGATATTTATAAGTTTAAATGAGTATTTTAAGAAAGCTGCCTTTTAAAAAACTGGAGATAATTTAGGGATGGGAATGGAACAGTGATGGAATTGAATTAATTGCATCAATATGCAAATGTGTTAGTTGTTTGTTCAATAAACCAACATTAGATTGATTTAAGTAGCTGCAGGACTACTGTGTAAAGCTATAAAAAGGAAAGAAATGTCTCCAATCCATTGTTGTCTGATTTGTAGCTATTTATCTTCTATAATTCATTTTAAACACTTTATACATTACATGTGGGAAATGTGTATTAGAAATAATGTTTGAATGGCAGTTTTAGGAAAAATTCTTAGATGTTTTAGAGAAGTAAGTAGTATATGAAAAAGTGCAAATTCCAATATCTTGAAATTGGCCATCCTCAACTTTTTGTTAGAGTGTGATTCCTTAAACTTCAGTAAGTAACTGCAATGTTCACACAAACGGTTATACAACAATGATGAAATTAACACACCTTCTAAATTACTTTTGAGCCTTTATTTAAGAGACAAAATTTCATATTTCAGAAATGTATCTATGGGCTGCTGCCTCTCTAATTTGTCCTTGAACCCATTGAAATGCATTGAAGGAGAGAAATGTCTTCTGACAATAGATCCATAATTTACAGTAAAAGTTGTTTTAGTTTTGGTCATTTGACTGTCTATACTGTAGTTCCATAGACTTTATGCACAGAAACCTACATGGGCCACGTGACTAAACTGGTTGACTAGTTAATTTGTCTGTGATCAGGACGTGAATGCCACAATCACTAAAGCAATTGTGAGCCAACAATAATAATGTATGGACAGGTTGGGAAAACAAGCATAAAATGTTTACTGAGGCACCTTACTGTGTTATTGTTTAAAAATTTGACCTGAAGATAAACATTGGATTTTGTCTTTTTACCTGCCACAGTATAGTCCATTTTTGTGCTGGGTCTTTGTAGAATATTGGCTTATGTGTTTAATAACTATAAGACTTCAAAATATTCCACAGATAGAAGGGGAATTCAAGATATATTTTTTAGATATCTGTGAAAGATCTCTCCTTTCACCTTTCAATGACCCACATGCTTTTAAAAAACACTGAGTTAAAGGAGGAGGTGGCAACTGAAAAAATATTAAACAAGCTTGAGCGGTTAGGCTAAAATGACAGAGAAACATGTATGGGTACATTCATTTTGCATACACTCATTATGTGGCCATTCTACAACCCCATTTCCAAAAAAGTTGGGACACGGTGTAAAATAGAAAAAAAAACAGAATGCAAAGATCTTTCAAACCATACATTTAATAGCAAATAGTACAAAGACAACATATCAAATGTTTAGACTAAATAAAAAATCACTGTTGTTTAAAAAACTGGGAAAGGGCAAAACATTTTTTGTAAAGATGTGTGTAATGAGGTTAATTGTCAACAGGTCAGTAACATGATTGGGTATAAAAAGAGCATCCCAGAGAGGATGAGTCTTTCAGAAGTAAAGATGGAAGGGGTTTACCACTCTGTGAAAGACTGCATGGGCAAATACTGCAACAATTTAAGAATATATTTTCTTAACATGAAATTGCAAAGAATTTGGGGATCTCAAAATCTATGGTACATAAAATCATTAAAATATTCAGAGAATCCAGAGAAATCTCTGTATAGAAAGGACAATGCGGAAAACCAGTATTGGATGGCCATGATCTTCAGACCCTCAGGCAGCACTGCATATACAGTGGATATAAAAAGTCTACACACCCCTGTTAAAATGCCAAGTTCTTGTGATTTAAAAGAATGAGACAAAGATTAATCATGTCAGAAATGTTTCCACCTTTAATGTGACGTATAGCATGAACAATGAAAATAAAAATAAAAAACTGAAATCTTTGAGAAAAAAAAAATTAATAAAAATAAATCACAATAACCTGGTTGCATAAGTGTGCACACCCTTATGCTAATACTTATTTGAAGCACCTTTTGATTTTATTACAGCACTCAGTCTTTTTGGGTAGGAGTCTATTAGCATGGCACATCTTGATGTGGCAATATTTGCCCGCTCTTTTTTGCAAAAGCGCTCCAAATCTGTCAGGTTGCGAGGACATCTCCTGTGCCCAGCCCTCTTCAGATCAACCCATAAATGTTCAATTGGATTTAGGTCTGGGCTCTGACTGGGCCATTCCAAAATGTTTATCTTCTTCTGGTGTAGCCATGCTTTTGTGGATTTGGATGTGTGCTTTGGGTCGTTGTCATGCTGAAAGGTGAACTTCCTCTTCATCTTCAGCTATCTAAGTGATGCCTGAAGGTTTTGTGCCAAAATTGCCTGGTATATGGAACTGTTCATAATTCCCTCCAACTTGACTAAGGCCCCGGTTCAAGCTAAATGAAAACAGCCCCAAAGCATGATGCTGCCACCACTATGCTTCACTGTGGGTATGGTGTTCTTTGGGTCATGTGCAGTGTTGTTTTTGCACCAAACATACCTTTTGGAATTATGGCCAAAAAGTTCAACCTTGGTTTCATCAGACCATAACACATTTTCCCACGTGCTTCTGGAAGACTTGATGTATGTTTTTGCAAACTTCAGCTGGGCTTGGATGTTTTTCTTTGTAAGAAAAGGCTTCTGTCCTGCCACCCTACCCTATAGTTCATTCATATGAAGAATACAGGAAATTGTTATCACGTAGCACACAGCCAGTACTTGCCAGAAATTCCTGCAGTTCCTTTAATGTTGCTGTAGGCCTCTTGGAAGCATCCCTGACCCATTTTCTTCTCATCTTTTCATCAATTTTGGTGGGACGTCCAGTTATTGGTAATGTCTCTGTTGTGCCATATTTTCTACACTTGATGATGGCTGTCTTCAATGTGTTCCATGGTACAGTGGGGAGAACAAGTATTTGTTACACTGACGATTTTGCAGGTTTTCCTACCTACAAAGCATGTAGAGGTCTGTCATTTTTATCATAGGTACACTTCAACTGTGAGAGATGGAAACTAAAACAAATATCCAGAAAATCACATTGTATGATTTTTAAATAATTAATTTGCATTTTATTGCATGATGTAAGTATTTGATCAACTACCAATCAGTAAGAATTCCGGCTCTCACAGACCTGTTAGTTTTTCTTTAAGAAGCCCTCCTGTTCTCCACTCATTACCTGTATTAACTGCACCTGTTTGAACTCGTTACCTGTAGAAAATACACCTGTCCACACACTCATTCAAACAGACTCCAACCTCTCCACAATGGCCAAGACCAGAGAGCTGTGTAAGGACATCAGGGATACAATTGTAGATCTGCACAAGGCTGGGATGGGCTACAGCACAATAGGCAAGCAGCTTGGTGAGAAAGCAACTACTGTTGGCACAATTATTGGAAAATGGAAGAAGTTCAAGATGACGGTCAATCTCCATCAGTCTGGGGCTCCATGCAAGATCTCACCTCGTGGGGCATCAATGATCATGAGGAAGGTGAGGGATCAGGACCTGGTCAATGACCTGAAGAGAGCTTGGACCACAGTCTCAAAGAAAACCATAAGTAACACACTAAGCCGTCACGGATTAAAATCCTGCTGTACACGCAAGGTCCCCACGCTCAAGCAACGCATCTCCAGGCCCTTCTGAAGTTTGCCAATGATCATCTGGATGATCCAGAGGAGGAATGGGAGAAGGTCATGTGGTCTGATGAGACAAAAATAGAGCTTTTTGGTCTAAACTCCACTCGCTGTGTTACGAGGAGGTAGAAGAAGGATGAATAACCCCAAGAACACCATCCCAACTGTGAAGCATGGTGGTGTAAACATCAATCTTTGGGGATTCTTTTCTGCAAAGGGGACAGGACGACTGCACCGTATTGAGGGGAGCATGTATCGCGAGATCTTGGCCAACAACCTCCTTCTCTCAGTAAGAGCATTGAAGATGGGTCATGGTTGGGTCTTCCAGCGACCCAAAACACACAGCCAGGGCAACTAAGGAGTGGCCCCGTAAGAAGAATCTCAAGGTCCTGGAGTAGCTTAGCGTGGCTTTGGAGGGAGCTGAAAGTCCATATTGCCCAGCGACAGCCCCGAAACCTGAAGGATCTGGAGAAGGTCTGTATGGAGTGGGCCACAATCCCTGCTGCAGTGTGTGCAAACCTGGTCAAAAACTACAGGAAGCATGTGATCTCTGTAATTGCAAACAAAGGTTTCTGTACCTCATATTAATTTCTGTTTTTCTGATGTATCAAATACTTATGTCATGCAATAAAATGCAAATTAAATACTTAAAATCCATACAATGTGATTTTCTGGATTTTTGTTTTAGATTCCGTCACTCACAGTTGAAGAGTACCTATGATACAAATTACTGCTAAAAAACCTGCAAAATCAGCAGTGTATCAAATACTTGTTCTCCCCACTGTACACGCTAGAAGAAAATTTCGAAGCACATGCTAGCGGCCTATACACAAACATTATCAAAATGCACGATTGGAATTATAGATTCCTGTCCTTGTCCACCTTGTCAGGGCAGAGAAATTTATAAATTATTCCAATTGGACCCTTAATATCTCACCCGGCACAACCAGAAGAGGACTGGTCACCCCTCTGAGTCTGGGTCCTCTCTAGGTTTCTTCCTAAAATTTGGCCTTCTTAGGGAGTTTTTCCTAGCCACTGAAATCCAAAACTACTGTTGTTTGCTCCTTGGGGTTTAAGGCCGGGTATCTCTGTAAAGCACTTTGTGACAACTGCTGTTGTAAAAAGGGCTTTCTAAATAAATTTGATTGATGGATTAATAGATCATTATAGATTTTTTTATTAATTATTTTATTTGGTCAATTTGAGATCCAGGGCTATTCATAAAAGATCCGTGGCTACAGCCCCGGACGCCCAGGCCTAACGACGACACTCCCATCCAGACAACATTCTTTTTCAGCAAGACAATGCCAAACCACATTCTGTACATATTACAACAGCACGGCTCCTTAGTAAAGTGTCCGGGGGCTAAACTGGCCAGCCTGAAGTCCAGACCTGTCACAGGCGCCTTGTGACAGGCGCCTTGTGAAACAAAAAATACTACAAAGGAGACCCCGAACTGTTGAGCAGCTGAAATCCTGAATCAAGCAAGAATTGGAAAACATTTCACTTTCAAAACAAATTGGTCTTGTCAGTTCCCAAACGGGTTTGTAGTTTTCTACTTAATGTTGCTTGACAGAGATATCGGGTAATTGTCAGCCTCAGACATAATGCGCACTGTAGGAATTCAGACAGGTTTAGACAGACTTTTACCCATGATGTTTTATACTTGGCCTTTAAAATGGTAGTTAAAATGGTAGCATTCATACTGTTTTTCAATATAGAAACAAATGTTTTAGGGCATTTTATTTATTAATTTAGCTGTATTTGAAGAATTACTCATTGTTTAAAATGCTTTTCTATTTATTTACTAAGGTTTTCCTTCATTAACTGGTCCAGATCATGGCTCAGTCTACCTATGTAGAAGCTGACATTCACATCTTGGGTGAAGGAGTCTCGACCTGTGACTTCATTGACCAGAGGATTAATACATTTTCTTTGGTGGTGAGCATGCAGTTAGGACAAAACTAAAGATTTTGATTATCTTTATACAGTGCCATACACATGTATTAAAACCTTTGACCAATTCTCTAACATTACTGAATTAAAGAAGGTACAATGAAATGTCATTCTCTTTGATATTTTATTTTAAAACACTGACACTCTAAATCAATTCTTGTAAGGGAAATTTCTTTATGTTGGGAAATATTGGTAATAAAAATATTTATTATAAAAATATTAAAAACAATTAAGCGTAAGTATTCCACACTCACAAATTTATATTTGGTACCCACTGTTAGAAATCAGCCATTTCATTAAGTGGTTGTAATAATTATCGTTTGTCAAGGGAGAGAGTAATTTAATTATTTATTGCAGCATTAGAAAGCCTTGTTCATTAGGATACGCGCCTGGTCTTCTTTACACAACCTCAATCTCATTTCACTCAATCTCTTCTCACAGTAATGTTGGTTACAAGCAGATATAAACATTGAAGGGTGTACTTCCAATGAAACATACACTCACCTAAAGGATTATTAGGAACACCATACTAATACTGTGTTTGACCCCCTTTCGCCTTCAGAACTGCCTTAATTTCACGTGGCATTGATTCAACAAGGTGCTGAAAGCATTCTTTAGAAATATTGGCCCATATTGATAGGATAGCATCTTGCAGTTGATGGAGATTTGTGGGATGCACATCCAGGGCACGAAGCTCCCGTTCCACCACATCCCAAAGATGCTCTATTGGGTTGAGATCTGGTGACTGTGGGGGCCATTTCAGTACAGTGAACTCATTGTCATGTTCAAGAAACCATTTGGAAATTATTTGAGCTTTGTGACATGGTGCATTATCCTGCTGGAAGTAGCCATCAGAGGATGGGTACATGGTGGTCATAAAGGGATGGACATGGTCAGAAACAATGCTCAGGTAGGCTGTGGCATTTAAACGATGCCCAATTGGCACTAAGGGGCCTAAAGTGTGCCAGATTGTGAAATACTCAGACCGGCCCGTCTGGCACCAATAAACATGCCACACTCAAAATTGCTTCCCATTCTGACATTCAGTTTGGAGTTCAGGAGATTGTCTTGACCAGGACCACACCCCTAAATACATTGAAGCAACTGCCATGTGATTGGTTGATTAGATAATTGCATTCATGAGAAATTGAACAGGTGTTCCTAATAATCCTTTAGGTGAGTGTACATTCACATTGTAATTGTTAATGCTCAGATTCCACACCACTTTTCACTTGAATAGCAGCTTTAAGTCTTTTGTCAAGTATGTTATTTAACAATTTTAAAATAGTGCCACAGATTCTCTGTATATACTGTATATAACAAAAGTGAGTACACCCCTCACATTTTTGCAAATATTTGATTCGATCTTTTCATGTGACAATACTGAAGAAATTAGACTTTGCTACAATGTAAAGTAGTGAGTGTACAGCTTGCATAACAGTGTAAATTTACTGTCCCCTCAAAATAATTCAACACACAGCCATTATTGTCTAAACCGCTGGCAACAAAAGTGAGTACACTCAATTGACCATTTTCCCTCCCCGGTGTCATGTGACTCGTTAGTGTTACAAGGTCTCAAGTGTGAATGGGGAGCAGGTGTGTTAAATTTGGTGTTATCGCTCTTACAAATTTAACACGGTACCTTGTGGCAAAGAACTCTCTGAGGATCTGAAAAAAAGAATTGTTGCTCTACATGAAGATGGTCTAGGCTCTAAGAAGATTGCCAAGACACTGAGACCCTGACACTGAGCTCCAGCACGGAGGCCAAGACCATACAGTGGTTTAACAGGACAGATTCCACTCAGGACAGGTCTCACCATGGTTGACCAAAGAAGTTGAGTGCATGTGCTCAGCATCATATCCAGAGGTTGTCTTTGGGAAATAGACATATGAGTGCTGCTACTATTGCTGCAGAGGTTGAAGGGGTGGGGGGTCAGCCTGTCAGTGTTCAGACCACACGCCACACACTGCATCAAATTGGTGTGCATGGCTGACGTCCCAGAAGGAAGCCTCTTTTAAAGATGGTGCACAAGAAAGCCAGCAAACAGTTTGCTGAAGACAAGCAGACTAAGGACATGGATTACTGGAACCATGTCCTTTAGTGTGATGAGACCCAGATAAACTTATTTGGTTCAGCTGGTGTCAATCGTTTGTGGTGGCAACCAGGTGAGGAGTACAAAGACAAGTGTGTTTTGCCTATAGTCAAACATGGTGGGGGGAGTGTCACCACCATGTTTGACATGGTGATGCTGCCACCACCATGTTTGACAGTGGGGATGGTGTGTTCAGGGTGATGAGCTGTGTTGCTTTTACGCCAAACATAACGTTTTGCATTGTTGCCAAAAAGTTTGATTTTGGTGTCATCTGACCAGAGCACCTTCTTCCACATGTTTGGTGTGTCTCCCAGGTGGCTTGTGGCAAACTTTAAACGACACTTTTTATGGATATCTTTAAGAAATGGCTTTCTTCTTGTCCCTCTTCCATTAAGGCCAGATTTGTGCAGTATACGACTGATTGTTGTCCTATGGACAGAGTCTCCCACCTCAGCTGTAGATCTGTGCAGTTCATCCAGAGTGATCATGGGCCTCTTGGCTGCATCTCTGATCAGTCTTCTCCTTGTATGAGCTGAAAGTTTAGAGGGACGGCCAGGTCTTCGTAGATTTGCAGTGGTCTGATACTCCTTCCATTTCAATATTATCGCTTGCACAGTGCTCCTTGGGATGTTTAAGGTTTGGGAAATCTTTTTCCAAATCCGGCTTCAAACTTCTTGACAACAGTATCTCGGACCTGCCTGGTGTGTTCCCTCTTCTTCATGATGCTCTCTGCGCTTTAAACGGACCTCTGAGACTATCACAGAGCAGGTGCATTTATACGGAGACTTGATTACACACAGGTGGATTCTATTTATCATCATTAGTCATTTAGGTCAACATTGGATCATTCAGAGATCCTCACTGAATTTCTGGAGAGAGTTTGCTGCACTGAAAGTAAAGGGGCTGAATAATTTTGCATGCCCAATTTTTCAGTTTTTTATTTGTTAAAAAGGTTTGAAATATCCAATGAATTTCGTTCCACTTCATAATTGTGTCCCACTTGTTGTTGATTCTTCACATAAAATTACAGTTTTATATCGTTATGTTTGAGGCCTGAAATGTGGCAAAAGGTCGAAAAGTTCAAGGTGGCCGAATACTTTCGCAAGGCACTGTAAATAGACATCATGATAACTAACTCAAAACAGGTGTGAGGGTGTGTTGGGTGCACTGCTGCTATCTGCTCCAGCCGGAGGTTAGTACATCGGCGAGGTGGAGCACTGGAGAGGGAGGTTAGTACACCGGCGAGGTGGAGCACCGGAGAGGGAGGGAGCACGTAATGCCACCCGGAGCAGCCGTCACAGTCAGGACTGACACTGTCCCCACTGCCATGGTTGCAAGTCGAAAGTAGATGTTCAGGACGTTCGTAGGCATGTAGTACTTGAAGGTGTATGAGGTAAAGTGCAATGACAGGCCGCTAGCGAAACCACAGCGGTGGCAGCTGCCACCCTACAAAAATATCTTGCCACCCAACTCGCCACCCCAGTTGTAAGGAGTGTCTGCTGTAATATATTAATTTAAAATTTTATTGAGTAGTATTATATTTTTTCTACTTTCTTTGTTAGTCTCTATGGTAACCCGTTCCATTATCTTTGAGTCCCCCTGTAAAATTGATAAATCCCGATGTCCGCCTGCTCCTGTCACAGTGCTCTGCTCCCCTCCCTTCCTGTGAAAACACCGGTCCATGGTACTCTATGCAACTGAGCAGTCAGGATGGCATTAGACTGGCCTAGCAGTAATGAAAGAAGGTACTGCTGCACATGTTTACTAAATATACAATACAAAATGTAATAGTGTAATCATGCATTAGCAGCAGCCATTTATTATAGTTTAGATATGTCTGTTATTTTGTCTAATAGCTAATGTAATGCAATCGTCAATATTATTGGCATAGTTCGCAAGCTAGCAAAATTGCTGATGAAGTAGCTTGCCATCATTGCCATGTAATGCTTGTCCTGATAGCTAGCAAAGGGGCATTGAACAATGTTGATGTAGCTTGCTATGGATAATTACATTTAATCTGTGGAGAAAGTTAAGGTTTATCTACAAAAATTCTAAATTAGACATCTCTGAACATCTACATAACATCAACAACATGTGATGTGTGGTCATATGTGATGAACAGTTGTATTTAAAAAAAAGGTAGTATATTAAATTGCTACTCTATAACCTCAGTGGCCTATATTTAGTGTTTGTGTATTATTTCAAACAATATAAGTTATTCATTTTCAGGATGCATTGATTTATACTTCTGAAATTGGCAGAACAATATAAACAGTGTGTAGTTTATATTAAAGTAAAGTAAAATACTGCAGCTTTTCCCTCAACTCCCAACACTTATATAGATTTTAAAATATAGATCACTCATATAGATCTTAAAATACTCGTACCAAACTTTGAACACATAAACATAAAAGTGTAGAACATGATATTTATTAGCAAGACATTACACTGTCCATTTTCAGTAGCTGAATTTGTATAAGTGGACATAACCAACAACAGAATGATATGCTGCCCTTGAAATACAACTTGCCACCCTTCTGCCACCCCATGTAAAACTTTCTAGAAGCTTCGCTGTGACAGGGTTGGTTTGTTTGGGTTCATGTACACTGAGCGCTCCCGAAACTTAAATATACAGAAGCATAATGAGCACCAGACAAAGCATAGAGTATAATGTGTATATCTGGATTTGGCATTCATTAGATTTGACAGCTAAAGTTCAGCAGAGTTGCCAAAGTTTTTACTGGACGAGAAGGTAACATTTGATATCTCATTTTGCTAGTTAGCTAGAAAGACAAGGAAAGCTGGATTGATGATGACGGAGAAAAGCATTCAATGTTCTTGTTCCTTTTATTTCAAGGAGCGCAAATATAGTAACATTCAAAAGTTTGGGGTCACTTAAAAATTTCAATGAAAATCTAATTTTTGTCCATTAAAATAACATCAAATTGATCACAAAAACAGTGGAGACATTGATGATGTTGTAAATGACTATTGAAGGTGGAAATGTCTGATTAAAGAAGCATTAAAACTGGCATTTAGACTAGTGTTCAACTACAGGCTCCAAATGGCCAGAAACAAAGAACTTTCTTCTGAAACTTTTTCTTCAGTCAATTTTTTTTCGGAGAAATTAAGGATTTTCCATGTGAGAATTTCCCAAGAAATTGAAGCTATCTCTAGAATGATGCCATTGAACAGATAAATAGAAATGCACTTGATGTTACTATCCAAAAAACTGATTTAGGTTTGATCTGTTATTTAAATTGTGCTCCCTTCACAGAACAGTGTAAACTGACACTAACCAGAATAGGAAGAGGAGTGGGAGGCCCCAGTGCACAACTAAGCAAGACCACAAATACATTTGAGTGTCTATTTTGAGAAACAGACACCTCACAGGTCCTGAACTAGCAGCTTTCTTAAAAAGAACCTGCAAAATACCAGTTTCAATGTCAACAGTGAATATGCGCCTATGGGATGCTGGCCTTCTAGGCAAGGATATTATCAGAAACAATTTTCTTATTATTAACTGATGATATGTAAGGGTTATTGTCAGTTAGTTAAAACGGAAAAGGCTGCATTAGGCACCTTTACATGTCAATGTACTACAGGAGGAGAAAATTACTTCCATCAATTGATGCTGATTTTATGTTTATATGTGTGCACCCATCCCTTCTCTTGCCAGGACAGTAAAGATGCCTTCCTTGTGACAGACTTGGATGCTGTCCTTAAAAAACACATCTGTCTGTCCTTTCTATGCCGTCAAGAGCAACAACAGTCCACCTATCATCAAGATGCTGGGAACTGTCGGTGCTGGCTTTGACTGTGCCAGCCAGGTAAAATAAAAGGCTCCCTGATTTTATCACACTGCTAGCTCATCCAGGATGTTTTCCACACATGTGTTGGATGTGAAAGCATTTCTCAGCCAACAACCACGTTTGAGCTAGCAGCAATGAGACAATATATAAGGAGAAAGAAAACACTATTTTAACCTTTTGTAAGACAACCATGAGACTATTTTACCAGATTAGAAAATGATTGTACCAAATTCTAATTCATCACTAGGTTTCAGACGTACCCACTAGTGCTAGCACAACAGTCATGTACCACGTGGCGGGCCTTGGTTAAGGCCTACCTACATTGTCTTGAGACCCCCCTTGAGGCCTTACGGTTTTAAACATTATCATCAACGCAATAAATACGTTTGACTAAAAATTACATACGTGCACATGACAAAGCACAACAAAACAGGTTATTTCTTAATTACCCGTTAAAACATGTTCAAGCATGACAGAACAAAACAGGCTATTTCGAATGCCCATTAAAATATGCTATATAACATTCAAGTGCTTCTCAAACTACATGTAATATTTAATTAAATAAGGCTGGCTGTTACCGAGGAAGGTGATCAGGTTTCCTTGATAAGTTCCAGCTTCATTTAATGGTTAGGTACAATACTTTTAGGAAATAAACATTTAAGAAATCTGAATCAATGATTATGAAAGCTCACGTCAGTTCCTAGTATCATCCATGATTCCAGGATACTGTTGATTTGCCGCGACCAGTGTTTGAACACCTGACTACCAGGACACCGCTTTACTGTGTGGCATTAGCTATTTTACCTTAAACCATGTTTTGAGACTGTAGACTTTGTATACATTAACCTTTTTATGAAGTAAATAAGATTTGGGGTTTAGTTTGGTACAAAAGATAAACTAAGATCTTAAGTAATTAATAAGAAAGATTTTTCAAAAATCGGTAAATTAATGTTTTTCGTTATTACCCCTTAGAAGTTAAACCCAATAGGTTTTTCAAAAGGTTATTAAACTCCAATGTATCCTCCAGGAACAATTTGCATTTAGAGTGTAAAGATGTAAATTGACTTCAATATATTTTTATCTATCCTGCCCATATTATTCCTGTACTTGGTGTCATTGCAGGGGGAGATTGAGCAGGTGCTGTCTCTTGGAGTGACACCCAATAAGATCATTTATGCACATCCATGCAAGCAGGAGTCCCACATTAGGTATGCTCAGGCCCATGGAGTTCAAATCATGACCTTTGACAGCGAAGAGGAGCTCGTCAAAATCTCCCGCTGTCATGATAGTGCCAAGTAAGACTCACAAATGATTTGCTTTTCAGATTCATCCGAATTCAGAAATGTAAGGATAAAATGTCAAACATATGCACTACATATTGAATATATTTCAATTTACAGAACCTAGAATCCTATTTAATATTCTACCAAATAATCAATATAAAACATATTTTATAGGCTTCAATATCACTTGGAGGTGATTTGATAAGTTAGTACGTGCTTAACCATGCCTGCATCTTCTGTCCAGGCTGGTACTTCGCCTTGGTGTGGATGACTCCAAAGCTCTCTTGAGACTCAGTGGGAAATTTGGGGCCAAATTGGGGAGCTGTCAACATCTCCTCCAGAGAGCTCAGAACCTGGACCTAGAGGTCATAGGGGTCAGCTTCCATGTGGGTTGTGGTTGTACTGACTCCAAGGCCTACCGACAGGCAATATCAGATGCCCACTGTGTCTTTAACATTGGGGTGAGTAGGGAATGCCAGTTCTGTAGTCCACACCCAACAATAAAACAAAAATGAGCAAATATTTATAACTTTATTAATAATTAATTCACGTTAAGGACCCACTTCAGATGAATTCATGTTTTAGACATCTGCTTAGATTAAAACATACAACGCCATTTCTGCAGGCCCATCAATCCAAAATATTGATTATGTGCAGTGAATTTTTATAATTCATATATGGTAAAGAACCAGTTACAACTTGATGACTGGTGTTTGAATATTTAAACGGACATTAATCTGTCCTTTATGATTTTTTATTATTTTGATTTCAGGAAGAGTTGGGCTTCAAAATGACTCTACTGGATATTGGTGGCGGCTTCCCTGGGCAAAATGACTTTAAACTCACATTTGAGGAGGTTTACTTATATTTTATGTTGTTTAGAATAAACACTGCTCAAAACAATTAAGGGAACACTTATATGACACATCAGGTCTCGATGAACAAAATATATAAATAAAAATCTTAACAGTGTTATTCATTGAGAACAAAATTATGTAACGGTCAGTGAATACCAAAGTCACCAACTAATTGAGGGCTGGATTCAAACTCACACCGAAAATCAAAGTAACTATTGAAATCACAGGCTGTTCCAATGTGCGTGAATTTCATAACAGGAACTCATAATGTGACTCAGTAGTGTGTATGGCCCCATGTGCCTGTTTGCACTCACGACAATATCTGGGCATGCACCTGATGAGACGGTGGATGGTGTCCTGGGGGATCTCCTCCCAGACCTGGATCAGGGCATCAGTGAGCTCCTGGACAATCTACGGCACTATTTGTCGGCATCAGATGCACCGATACATAACATCCCAGAGGTTCTCAATTGGATTCAGGTCTAGGGAACATGAGGGCCTGTCATTGGCATCAATGCCTTCATCATCCAATAAATGCCTAGACATTCTGGCCACATGAGGCGAGGCATTATCCTGCACCAGGAGGAACCCAGGATACACTGCACCAGCGTCTGAGGATTTCATTCATTCATTTTTTCATTAATTGGCTAGCACGTGGATGTCTGTGTAACCCTGCAAGGATATGACTCCCCAGATCATCACTGACCCATCGCCATACTGGTCATGCTGGATGATGTTGCAGGCTGCATGATGTTCACCACAGCGTCTCAAGACTCTTTCACATCTGTCACTATGTGCTCTATGTGAACCTGCTCTCATCTGTGAAAAGTATACAGTGCCAATGGGGGACCTGCCAATTCTGATGTTCTCTGGTGAATGCCAATCGAGCTGCACAGAGCTGGGCCCTCATGCCTCCCTCATAGAGTCTGTTTCAGACAGTTTGGAATCAGTCAGGAAGGATAAGGAGAGAACAATTGTCTGTGGCCACCACCTGCAAAACATTCCCTTTTTGGGGGTTGTCTTGCTGTTGCCTTTCCAGTGCACCTGTTGTCGCTTTCATTTGCACCCAAACAGGTGACATTGATTCACAATCGCTTATGCTTCCTTACTGGACAGACTGATTTCCCTGAAGTTTAATTCACATGGTGTTCTACTGTGATGACTATGTGTTCCTTTAATTGTTTGAGAGTAACAGAGTGTACAAGAAACTGTACTATATGCTAGATGAATATTGCTGTCACTAAAAGTGTTGTTAACTCTAATATCCACTCCTCCTCAGATAGCTGCTGATATAAACAAAGCCCTGGAGGAGTTCTTTCCTCCTTCTTGTGGAGTCAGTGTGATTGCAGAGCCCGGACGCTACTATGTGACATCAGCTGTCACTCTCGCCGCCAATGTCATCGCCAAGAAAGTGATCATGGAAGAGCTGTCTCCATTCAACGGTAAAGAAAGGACAGGGGACCCAACAAACTTGCCTTCAGAAATATCTGTACTTTAGAAAAGGGAACTAAGCTTGGCATGATTAAGAGCTCATATTTTGGGGAATACACATCGGATGGGACTAACTTTTGTTTTCTTCTTGATGGTGTACCATTATTCTGTCTGTTCCACAGGCGATCAGCTGACTGTTACTAGTAGAACCTGTGATAGAACAAATTGTAGAACTGCTAACAGAACCATGATGTACTACTTGAATGATGGAGTTTATGGTTCCATCAGTTTCCTTTTGCATGACCCCGCTCAATCGACTGTCTCACCTTATCCTCACAGGGTAAGTATTATCTGAGCTATTGATGTAATCATTTCTTGATGCTTTCAGCAGTTGGTGCACTTCAGAAAAGAACAGCAATGTTTAAATGGTTTATTTCTGTGGATCCCAAAAGTTATATTTTTCACATTATATTAATTAGCTATTTAGTGACTGTACTAATAAAGAGTCACTATGAACAGCAGTGATTATAAATATAGTGTGGCATGATGTCACCTTCATTTCCGTACAGAAACCCAAGCCTGATGAGCCAGTTTACCCCTGTGTGATCTGGGGACCCACATGTGACAGCGTGGATGTGGTAGTGAAGAATACCTTCCTACCTGAGTTACAGGTGGGAGACTGGCTCCTGATTGACAACATGGGTGCCTACACACACTGTATCTCTACCACCTTCAATGGCTTCAGAAAAACACCCATCTACTATGTTATGAGCCGTGATACAATGTGAGTGTTATTGTCTACAGTGTGACTAACCCATGATCAGTTATTCAAACAGATTAGGTTTAGTTCTGAATTAAATTACATTTTGATTTCCACATTTTGATTTCCATTTATATATTTAACATATATAAATAAAACCAGTACTGATAGTATTTTGTTGTTGTTTGCCTCTCAATTTTGAGTGTATTGTGCCATTACAGTAAAAGACTCATTGAATACGAACCCTGTGGCTCTTGCAGTCTAGGGTGGATGGTACAGAGACCCGAAACATATAACTCATTGAAAGTGGCATAGTGTATGTGAACAATGAAACAAACGACACAGCTAACCAAAGCTACCATCAAACATAAAACGTTTATTGTAAGCACATGGTAAAGGGGGGTATAGGGAAAAGGGGCTGAGCTGGACCCAAGAAATGAAATAATATAGTCTGAACACCCCTAAACTGAACTTGCCTGCCTCAAGAACCACTTAGCTGACTACTAACCAATACAAAAATACAGAGGGGGGTCCGCTCACTTCTAACTAATAAAGGGGACCTGCATGCGTAACACTGATTCCTTATGTTCCTCTAGGCACTGGATTCAGCTGTCATGTACTCACAGCCTGATTAAGCCATGCTGAACCCTAGATATGTCAGGCAGAAGGACAGATCCTCTACAATCTGTTGACAGATGTCACCTGGATGTTGTGATGTGATGCCACCTGACCCTTTTGGATGGCAATAAAGTGAATCCTGTTTGTGTGTGTTTTCATTGTTTTATTTCTTAGGTCATGTTTCTGGAATATACTTTCGTTGTCCCTACGATCAAAAATATGATATACTGTATGTCATTTGAATATTGAAAAATATAAATGCTTTGTATGGTCAGTTCAACTTTTATAACCATCAGAATATTAATAT
This sequence comes from Esox lucius, assembly GCF_011004845.1. Classification (NCBI taxonomy): domain Eukaryota; kingdom Metazoa; phylum Chordata; class Actinopteri; order Esociformes; family Esocidae; genus Esox; species Esox lucius. The sequence goes on along the minus strand of NC_047581.1, from coordinate 6,716,074 downwards.
GAACTATTTACTCAACTATTTGTTATAATGTAATTGAAAAAAATAAATGCAGCCTCAAATTATGACAGTGAATGGTTAGTCCTTGCATCCATAGCTCTCTCAATTCTTGAGTGCTTGCATTTCTCCAGCCTCCATTTGTTTGAACCTAATAGTGTCTTGTAACTTTTTACTTTGTTTATTTCCATTCCCTACTTTTGTCATTATTGTATCTATGGTACGTTTCTCCGCAACCAAAACATGTTAGAAAATTTGGAAAATCGCAGCACCTTCCATCTAGAGATCCATGCCATGCCTTTCTGCTTTCATAAAACTGCTCCCCCTACCAGGAATTCACGTTTTTGACCTCCCAATCCTTTTGTCTGACAAGCTCAGTTATTGTTTGCAGGCACCTGATCCACCTAAATTAATGAGATCAAGGAATTCCTCAAGCGATGCTAGCCTATTAGCATCACAAACAGCCAGTTTGAAAAATACATATATCTTCATACTGGCCAAGTGTGGGCACTGAATGCACACGCCTGGCCTTGCAAACACAATTCTGCACCAATTGACCCACACAGCTAAAAACGGAAGAAAATGGAAATTAGGCAGACCATTTTCAATTGAGTGATACTATTAGATACCCATACACACAGTTTGATTCATAATACAATTGTGCTCATAAGTTTGCATACCCTTGCAGAAACTGACATTTTGGCATTGATTTTAAAAATATGGAAAAGGATATAAAATGATATCAAAAGCCTTGCAAATGCCAGTCAGAACTGTTCAATCACTTAATAAGATGTGGAAATTTCAGGGATCTTTTGACACCAAGCCAAGGTCAGGTAGACCAAGAATGATTTCAGCCAAAACTGACAGAACAATTGTTCGGGATACAAAGAAAAACTCACAGGTGACCTCCGGAGAAATACAGGCTGCTCTGGAAAAAGATGGTGTGGTTGTTTCAAGGAGCATAATACGACGATATGGCCTTTACTGTGCCAATGCCACAAAAAAGGTTGGTTATAATATGCCTGGCAATACCTTGACATGCCTCACAGCTTCTGGCACACTGTAATTTGGAGGGACGAGACCAAAATAGTGCTTTAAGGTCACAACCATAAGCTCTATGTCTGGAGAGGGGTCAACAAGGCTTATTGTGAACAGAATACCATCCCCACTGAGAAGCATGGTGGTGACTGATTGATGTTTTGGGGGTGTGTGAGCTCTAAAGTCACAGGGAATCTTGTGAAAATTTACAGCAAGATGAATACAGCATGTTATCAGAAAATACTGGCAGACAATTTGCATTCTTCTGCACGAAAGCTGAGCATGAGATGCTCTTGGACTTTCCAGCACGACAATGACCCTAAGCACAAGGCCAAGTTGACACTCCAGTGGTTACAGCAGAAAAAGGGGAAGGTTCTGGAATGGCCATCCGACCTTAATATCATCAAGCCACTCTGGGGAGATCTCAAACATGCGGTTCATGCAAGACGACCAAAGACTTTGCATGACCTGGAGGCATTTTGCCCAGACGAATGGGCAGCTATACCACCTGCAAGAATTGGGGGCAACGTAGACCACTATTACAAAAGACAACATGTTGTCTTTGATGATAAAGAGGGCAATACACAGTATGAAGAACTAAGGGTATACAGACTTTTGAACAGGGGTCACTTAATTATTTTCTTTGTTGCCATGTTTTGTTTTATGCCTTTCTGTTATGAGGTACAACTGAATGTGAATTCCATAAGAAATAAAAGACATGTGTTTTCCCTTCTCACTCATGTTTTCTTTACAAATGGTACATACAGTGGGGAGAACAAGTATTTGATACACTGCCAATTTTGCAGGTTTTCCCACTTACAAAGCATGTAGAAGTCTGTAATTTTTATCATAGGTACTCCAAAAATCCAGAAAATAACATCTTATGATTTTTAAGTAATTAATTTGCATTTTATTGCAAATTAAGAGGCTGTTGAGATGCCCTCAGTCAAAACAGGTGGGGGTCCAACAGAGCCTGTAGAGATGCCCTCAGTCAAAACAGGTCATTGTCCTCCATCACCACACAGAGGCTATAGAGATGCCCTCAGTCAAAACAGGTCATTGTCCTCCATCACCACACAGAGGCTATAGAGATGCCCTCAGTCAAAACAGGTCATTGTCCTCCATCACCACACAGAGGCTATAGAGATGCCCTCAGTCAAAACAGGTGGGGGTCCAACAGAGCCTGTAGAGATGCTCTCAGTCATAACAGGTCATTGTCCTCCATCACCACACAGAGGCTATAGAGATGCCCTCAGTCAAAACAGGTGGGGGTCCTCCATCAATACACAAAGGCTCTAGAGATGCCTTCAGTCAAAACAGTGGGCGACCTATTGCTGAAAGCATCTCTAGAGGAATCTCATCAGACCCAACCACCCCCCAGGACACAAGGATCTACATAAGACATTAGACATTCAAATTAATAATATATGTACATCCATCCTTTTCCCAGTGTTAGCTCAGTGACACCCACCCATTCGTCTTAGACATCAATTGGCACACTGATTTTCTTATAGCGGTACAATTATTTGTTTGCCTACCTGTACATTAATGCTGTGGAAAGATTTCCTATTCACATCAATCAATCAAATGTATTTATAAAGCCCTTTTTACAACAGCAGTTACAGAGACACCCGGCCTTAAACCCCAAGGAGCAAACAACAGTAGTGTTGAATTTCAGTGGCTAGGAAAAACTCCCTAAGAAGGTCGAATTTTAGGAAGAAACCTAGAGAGGACCCAGGCACACATAATCTCCTTCATTTACTGAAGGAGCTGTGATATTATTATGAGTGTCATCTATGCAGCCAATCACTCCTGGAAACCCTAAAATATGAACTGTTTAGTGCTTCAAGTCTCAAAGCTTCATACCAAATAAACTGATTACTGCTTAGACTGATACCTGCAATTCTGTGGAATTCTTCTTTGATGAGTCTTGTGGGTCTGTGACTTGGGAACACTACAAAAGTGTATAGCAAAACGTTTCAGTGCAAGAGTCACATCTCTGACAGCCCGACAGACGGTTGCCTTGGAAATATGCTCAGCGTCACAGATGTTATACAGGAAACTGCAACACAAAGAATGTATTCCGAACTGAGAGCATGTCCATGATGTGTCATAGGAATGATAAGAGGCCTGAGAATACTGTTCAGATAAATCAGGCCCGGATCCATAGTAGCCCTCTGTTTTGTTTCCCCTTAAACGCTGCAAATGGTGCAGTTGTGCTCAAAAGTTTGCATACCCTTGGAGAATTGGTAATATATGTACTATTTGTACACACACATTTGAGATCTCCCCAGATTTGCTCAATGATAGGCTGTGATGGCCAATCCAGAATCTTCACCTTTCTGCTTTAACCACTGGAGGGTCAACTTGGCCTTGGGCTTAGGGTCATTGTCGTGCAGGAATGTCTAAGAGGGTACCACACACAGCTTGAAAATTGCCTGCATGTATTTTCTGATAACATGAAGCATTCATCTTGCCATCAATTTTCACAAGATTCCCCATGCCTTTAGAGCTCACACACCCTCAAAACATCAGTGAGCCACCCCCATGCTTCACAGTGGGGATGGTATTCTGTTCATATAGGCCTTGTTGACCCCTCATAGCGCTTATGGTTGTGACCTTAGAGCTCTATTTTGGTCTCGTCACTCCTAATTAAAGTGTGCCAGAAGCTGTGAGGTGTGTCAATATGTTGTTGGGCATATTGTAACCAGGCTTTTTTGTGGCATTGGTGCAGTAATGGTTTCTTTCTGGCAACTCGAACATGCAGCTCATTTTTGTTCAAGTATCATCGTATTGTGCTCCTTGAAACTACACCGTCTTTATCCAGAGCAGCCTGTCTTTTTTCAGAGGTTACCTGTGGATTTGTCTTTGTATCCCGAACAATTCTTCTGGCAGTTTTGGCTGAAATCGTCCTTGGTCTACCTGACCTTGGTTTGGTATCAAGAGATCCCTGAATTTTCCACTTCTTAATAAGTGATTGAACAGTACTGACTGGCATTTGCAAGGCTTTGGATATCTTTTTATATCCTTTTCCATCTTTACAAAGTTCTATTACCTTGTTACGCAGGTCTTTTGACAGTTATTTTCTGCTCCCCATGGCTCAATATCTAGCCTGCTCACTGCATCCACGTGAGAGCTAAGAAACTCACTGACCATTTATAAACAGACACTAATTGCAATTTAAAAAGCCACAGGTGTGGGAAATTCACCTTTAATTGCCATTTTCTGTGACGACTGCGCCCTCTGCTGCCTCTCCTCCCTCTGCAGCAGGCAGGCTCCAGCGGTCGACGTCTCTGGTCTTCCAACACCACCGCCCATCTCATTCATTCATTTCACCTGTTGTCTTTTAGCGCATCTGGTCCTCATTCTAATCATTCCCCCCAGTATATATGTTCCCTCTGCTTCCCCTGTCTTTGTGTTTCATTGTCTCAATAAATGGCTTCATATGATCACTATTCTTAAATAAAAGACAGTTATTTGCATGATCAGTCATATTTTCAAAATCGATGCCAACATTTCACAATTTCTGCCAGGGTATGCAAACTTATGAGCACAACTGTATATTAATTAGATATGCCTCTCCTCTGAAATAAAATGCCTTCTCAGTCATTTCATCCTGGAGTCGGTCCTGAGATAAATGTAGATTGTGCAGAAAAATGTTAACGCTCAAACAGAAAATCATCAAAGAATGATAAAACATCCAAGCATGGTGTGATTACCATCTCCCGATGTAGATATCTGTGGAGTATGTGTGCTTCAATATCAACTGGCTCTTCGAGAAAAGGACATGCCCTGTCTGACACATTCAGATGGCAGGTTTGAGTTATAGAGTAGGAAAAACTCAGGGTTAGTTGAATAAAATATGCTATCAAGCAGGTTAGCTTCACGGAGTATTTTGCCATAGTAACTGACTCAGAGAAACACTTAACTGGCTCTTTGAAACAGTATACCCAGATTTTCCATCAAATCTGAGCCAACTAACTCTAAGTTTTCACTAAATCTGCTTCTCTGAAATACCCCCAAAGTGTTAGTATTCATGGGGAGACAGGGTTGGCAGGAAGGATTTAGACCTTCCTTGAAGCTGGCCCACCTTCCAACACAGTAGGTGGCGGTAATGCATTAGTCCTGTTGGATGCCCAATTGGAGTTTGCCAAAAAGCACCTGAAGGACTCTCAGACCATGAGAAACAAGATTCTTTGGTCTGCTATAACCCAAATTAAACACTTTAGCCTGAATGCCTAGAGTCACATCTAGAGGAATCCAGGCATAGCTAATACCATCTCTACAGTGAAGCATGGTGGTGGCAGCGTAATGCTCTGGGGATGTTTTTCCTGCGGCATGGACTGGGAGACTAGCCAGAATCAAGGGAAACATTAACATAGTAAATTACAGACAAATCTTTGATGAAAACGTTTTACAGAGCACAAAGAACTTCAGATTGGAGCAAAGGTTTACCCTCCAACACGACAACGACTGTTAGCATTCAGCCAAGACAATGCAGGAGTGCAAGTCTGTGAATGTCTTTGAGTGGCATAGCCAGAGCCTGGACTTGAACCCAATTGAACATCTCTGGTGAGACTTGAAAATGGCTGTGCGGTGATGTTATCCATCCAACCTGACAGAGTTTGAGAGCATCTATTGTGATAAATGGGAGAAAGTCCTGAAATGTAGTTATGCCAAGCTTGTAGCATCATACCCAATAAGACTTTGTGGCTGTAATTGATTCCAAAGGGCCTTCAACAAAGTACTGAGTAAAAGGGTCTGAATACATATGAACATGCAATGTTTTTTTGTCAAATGTTATTGCGTGGTCGTTAGGTGTTATTATGTGTAGGTTGATGAGGGAAAAAAACGTTTTAATCAATTTAAGAATAAGGCTGTAACACAACATAATGTGAAAAGAGTGAAGGGTACTGTAGCTAGGCTCTAAAATATCCTTATTGTTTATCCGCTTGATCTTTCATTCAAAACATTAATAACAAAGCATTTTTTTCTACGAAAAAATACAGCGCACTGTCTACTGGTGAGAGGGTGTAGACGTAGGTCTGTTTACTTTTAAAACACACCACCCCAGCATGCCATCCCGCTCCAACCTGGCAGGTGGCAATGATGAGCCAGGAGGTTGCTGTTAAACAGGCATAGATAGTAGAAGATTCCAGAATGATTTACGAACAGACATTATCAATCGAGTCAATAACAGATCAGTAGCACAGGAAAGGCAAACATGTTAAGGTTGTCACGTCAAAAGCTATGTATTTATCAGATAATACGCGACCAGACTTTAAACACACAGAAGAGAGCAATACCAAGAGTCCTCGGAACCAGATGTGTGTCTAATCAGGTAATGTCTTTTTTTCCAAGTTAGTTTTAATCAATGATTGTACGGTTACTAGCTAGTTGCTGGGCATTGACATAGAAATTGACCCATGTGAAGTACCGGGTTTTAAGTCGATCAGTCGCAAATGTACGTGTTTTTATGGTGGAGGACACCTGTCTGATTCGCACGTCTGACTTATCCATTGCGTGGTAAACATGCTTTCTAAAAAACGCAGATGTTGCTGGCCTATTCGGACCATGAGTCATGACTTTCATTTTCGAACGTTTCTAGAAAAAAAAACTTGTCATGCATGCTACTCTTATCAATGCTTTGTGTTATTTAGGTTTTCTCAAGATTTGTTCATTAATTTAGATCTTATCTTCACCGTAAATCTGATAGAATACTGATACTCTGTAGGGATGGGCGGATCGAAACCAAAGTATCGATTCGATTTTCACTTTTATTTTTGAGAATCGATCTTCACATAAAAATATCTATATAAGTGCTTTATTTAACCAGTTATTATTAGTATTTTATTTGATCAACTTAATGTGTTTTCGCTGTGGGAAAAAAGTTGTTTATAGGAACTAGTCCTTCTGTCCCGTTCCGCTCCTAACATAACCTACAAACAGGCACGCTGTGAAGCAGTGACATTTAAAGAACTAGGAATTGACGAGGTTACCAGTGTGTTAATGGTAGAACGGAAACGAAGCATTGTTTGGGGTTATTTCACTCCAATAATCAAACGTGAAGCAACATGTGATCTTTGTAAAAAGTCTGTATGATATTTTGTCAATACCACAAACTTGTTAAAACACACGAGAATCAACCACATAAAATAGCATGATGAAGTACACTGGGAGGCGATCAGAGGAGAGAAAACAGGCAAATACATAGAGAGGCAGAGTTGTCTGACACAAGCCATATGTATATACACAGTCTATAATTTTAATGGTAGGTTTATTTGAACAGTGAGAGACAGAATAACAACAAAAAAATCCAGAAAAACACTTTATTTTTATTGATTTACATTTTAATGAGTGAAATAAGTATTTGATCCCCTCTCAATCAGAAAGATTTCTGTCTCCCAGGGGTCTTTTATACAGGTAACGAGCTGAGATTAGGAGCACACTCTTAAAGGGAGTGCTCCTAATCTCAGTTTGTTACCTGTATAAAAGACACCTGTACACAGAAGCAATCAATCAGATTCTTAACTCTCCACCATGGCCAAGACGAAAGAGCTGTCCAAGGATATCAGGGACAAGATAGTAGACCTACATAAGGCTGGAATGGGCTGCAAGACCATGGCATAGCTTGGTAAAAGGTTGACAACAGTTGGTGCGATTATTTGCAAATGGAAGAAACACAAAATAACTGTCAGTCTCCCTTGGTCTGGGGCTCCATGCAAGATCTCACCTTGTGGAGTTGCAATGATCATGAGAACGGTGAGGAATCAGCCCAGAACTACACAGGATCTTGTCAATGATCTCAAGGCAGCTGGGACCATAGTCACCAAGAAAACAATTGGTAACACACTATGCCATGAAGGACTGAAATCCTGCTGGCCCGCTAGGTCCCCCTGCTCAAGAAAGCTCAATGAACATCTGAATGATTCAGAGGGGAACTGGGTGAAAGTGTTGTGATCAGATGAGATCAAAATCGAGCTCTTTGGCATCAACTCAACTCGCTGTGTTTGGAGGAGGAGGAATGCTGCCTATGACCCCAAGAACACCATCCCCATCGTCAAACATGGAGGTGGAAACATTATGCTTTGGGTGTGTTTTTCTGCCAAGCGGATCGGGATGATGGATGGGCCCATGTACCGTTAAATCTTGGATGAGAACCTCCTTCCCTCAGCCAGTGCATTGAAAATGGGTCGTGGATGGGTATTCCAGCATGACAATGACCCAAAACACACGGCCAAGGCAACAAAGGAGTGGCTCAAGAAGATGCACATTAAGGTCCTGGAGTGGCCTAGCCAGTCTCCAGACCTTAATTCCATAGAAAATCTGGGAGCTGAAGGTTCGAGTTGCCAAACGTCAGCCTCGAAACCTTAATGATTTGGAGAAGATCTGCAAAGAGGAGTGGGACAAAATCCCTCCTGAGGTGTGTGCAAACCTGGTGGCCAACTACAAGAAACGTCTGACCTCTGTGATTGACAACAAGGGTTTTGCCACCAAGTACTAAGTAATGTTTTGCAGAGGGGTTGAATACTTATTTCACTCATTAAAATGCAAATCAATTTATAAAATGTTTGTCATGCATTTTTCTGGATTTGTTGTTACTCTGTCTCTCACTGTTCAAATAAACCTACCATTAAAATTATAGACTGATCATTTCTTTGTCAGGTGGCAAACGTACAAAAATCAACAGGGGATCCAATAATCTTTTCCCTCACTGTATGTCAAAGTTGGATATATTTTTAAACAATTAATGATAATTTTGAGGGAAAACTCATTGCTCAGGATTTTGAAAGCATAGAAAATATCTCAAAATTTTGTCAAAGTAAAGATCTCAATGATCTATAGGGAATACAATTCTTACACCAGCTATCATTTTATCACAAAATTGTTATCCAATTGTGTCAGGATATTTTTTTCCGATAGATGACTCCCAAAGAGTAGCAGAGATTACAAGAAGCCTGGGAGAGATTAATGTGAAGGACCTCAAGCCAATCTCGATTGGGGAAAACAGAGGTTTTAAAGCAGAGCTGCCCGACCCTGTTCCTGGAGATCTACTGTCCTGTAGGTTTTCTCTTCCACCCCATTTTATGACTAACCCGGTTAAGCTTTTCATCCAGCTAATTATTACAATCAGGTTTGCTAAATTAGAGTTGGAGAGAACCTACAGGACAGTAGATCTCCAGGAACAGGGTTGGGCAGCCCTGTTTTAAGGTATTTGTAAAGTCCCTTGATTGGTACAATAAAATCCCAAGCTGCAAGATGCTTGATGGAGGGTACAATTGCAGACCTGTATAAAGACTGTCAAGACATAGGAAGGGCAACTTTACAACGTGCAGACATTGTTGTTCTCAGAAATGTGGATTTCCAGGTCAACAGAGGCATATTTGACTGTCCTTTCCTTTCATTACAACCTGCAAATATATACACAAGACTTGAAAGTATCGGTATCAGGATACTATCCTTGGTATTACTTGATATCGTATCGAAAAGAAAACCAGTGGTATCACCCATCTCTATTGCTCCGGACTCTTTAAGCAGCATAAAACAGAAATTCTGTACTGTGACTGAAATCCCTTTTTCATAAAATAGGGTTGAGAAAAGTAGGTTTTGACATGGCTTTTGACCCAGGCTTTTCCCCCTAAATTCTATAACGCTTTTAAAGGGTCTATGTTATGAAAATGTAGATTTCTGAAAGTTATCCAGGATTTTTTTTACAGTATTAATTGGACGATATCAAACAACCATTTATGAAGTGGGCCTTAAAGCAGGAATCCACTGCTAACAAATAAATGAAACAATATAATGTGTTGTGACATAAATGGATTGAAATGTACTGGATAATTGACAGTGCCTTCTACAGGCTGGTATACCCACCGGACTATCTGTGAAGAAATTGTATGGTATGTCATCCCAAATCTTCACTATGATGCTTTACTGCCAAATCTTCATATTTCACAGACTGACCATGTAGATGTAAACTCGGTCTTATGTCAATGCTGTACTACTATCATAAACACAAGCAGAAATGACCATTAGCCATATACAGTTAATGTTTCAAATATTGCTTTCTGCAAAATTGTTCAGAGTGCCTGAGATATTCCCCATTTAATCTTTCTGTCCGGTGTGTTTATCAGTTAGCATTGACTTATCTCATTGTACTCGCTTTAGACACTAACAGTACTGTCCATCTCAGCCTAAACTACCCTCCACTGACTAATATCATGCTGGTCTTGTTCAATGAGGGAGGAGTTATATATATTATTTTTAATAGTTTAAATTCAATCTTATGGTGGGAATCTACACAGTGCCCCTTTGAATCATGGTGTCACTTTGCTTTTGTCAAATCATGATATTGCACATGGTAAGGTCTATTTGATATTTAATATTGTAAATTAACGTTTGCCCATTACATCTTATCTATTATTATAATATTTATCACTGATAATAATATTTATTACTGCTCTTAAATTAGAATAATAACATTGTTCTTAACCATAAGACTTATTTACTGCCCAGTCAGATTAGATATTTGAAGAGTGTTTTAGGGGAAAATGTGGAGCAAAGAGTGGACTGCACGGCCCCTCCAAGTAGATTTCAAAAAGTTTGTCCATTTGCTGTTTGAAATGTCAAAAAATATTTTTTATTTTCATTTTAAATCTGGGCCATGTGATTGGATTTGTAAGCCTTTAACAATGCACTAGCATTCATTATAGCTTGTCTTTCTCCCATTTTTTCAGCCCCAGATAAGTTACCGCTGTCTGAGAACCCTGTCTTCACCAAGGGATACATCTAACATTGTAGTCTTCCTGTGTTCATCAAAGGTAGCTTGACAGTCAATTTCAAACCTTTTTCATAATATTTCTCGGGGTTATCTACTCCGGTCTTGGAGAACCACAGGTTGTGTTGAGTTTTGTTTTACCCAACCCAAATGTTGTACAACAATTTATCAACACTTTGTTTAGTTAGTTAAAGCTGGTGTGTTGCGATATTTGGTGTAGAAACAGTACAAGTGTTAGTAACCACCTTGGCTAACGGTCATAAAGACTTAATGATTTATCACACCACTTCCTTCAATGATATTGTACAGATTTATTTAATCTATATCACACCACTTTATTCAATTATATCATGCTGGTGTTTTTGAGGAGTGATCACAACACTTTGAATAAATCTTTTTGATATCGTTGTACAATGATTTATTACGACTTAATGCAACGCTATATCATCACTATGTGTGTATCTACCAGTGGCTTAGTGTTAGACCTGGACGAGGAGAACAGAGGAGAGGCCTACATTTTACATCATCAACACAGGCAGAGGAAAACGCTGTTCCAATAAGATACAGGTACTGCAGAAAGCCAAGACACATTTCCCTAAAGGGAAACAAATGCATGATTCTCTCTTGTGAAACTATTTCTGGCAACATTAATGGTATGTAAAGTCACTATACAAAACCGTATGGGACATTATCTCCCAAGTATCTCTTTCAGACCGGTCAAATGCCAGCTCAGTTCAAATAGGCCTTGTTTTTTCTTCCCATTCTGACTGTAACCCTGTGCGTTTTTCCTCCCCAGTGAGATCAGCGAGGCAGCCTATGAGAAACTGGCAGACGAGACGTTGGATGCTTTGGCGGACTACTTTGAGGACCTGATGGATGGACCTTTTGTAGGTCCTGAGTTTGATGTCCTCTTCTCTGTAAGTACTTCTCGGGATATGGTGTGCATACCTTAATTTCCTCCACTAGGGGTAGCTATTGACCCCCATATCATTCAATTGGAAGTTTGATGATGCCATCTGTATGATAACACTTTCCTATATTTGGAGGTTGCTTTTTCCCAGAGCACAAGTATACAATATATTATTTCATCTTTGTGAGATGGGGCAATGTTGCACATGGTGTTTTATTTTATTTTTATTAAGGCTGAGATTCAGTTTTTTCTTGTCATTACATATAATTTGATCTAGAAAGTAATGTTGACATTGGTTGTGCACACAGAAAACCTGTGTGTCTATGGGGGATCCTTAAGTCATTAGTGCTGGCACTGTAATGTGCATGGCCAATTACTTTCTGAGGTCAAAAGTCACAAGGGGTAATAATGATTGTAGTGTGTGTCCTCTAATCACTGTCACGCCCAGGGCTCTAAACACCAAATCAATACGTGCGTGTGCGCATGCACGTGTGCATATGTGTTGCCACGAAGTACTAATGCTAAAATGTGTTTCATAGTAATAGTCAGTTGGGCTCTTGACCTGGGTTAGAACTGTGTTGGACATTCAGAGGAAGTATTGATGCCTGGGGAAGTGACTGATCCACCCACTGTCTCTGGCACTAGTGATAGATGTGCATGCGTGTTCATTAGGTATTTCTTTTAGTGGAAGTCTTGCTTCAAACGGTGGAATTTGTTATTAAGAAAAATATTAAATTAAGAGAAATGTCTAGAAAACATACACTATCGTTCATCTGCCAAGATGCTACAAACCCGAGAAGACGTATAGCATTTTTTGTGTGTGTGAGCGCACTTGTGTGTAACGCTGGTGTTGTTCGTTCGGACCCATTGCAGTATTGATTTCTCGCCCAGTTCAGCAGATGCAATTAGGACTTTGCTGTTGGTAGCTTGAAGCTCCTCAAAAAACATTTCACCCATACCCAAAGCCATTTATTATTTAAAACAAGATGATAATGCTATTCAAATGGCCTACTGACTGATGACCTCCAGGTGAATTTTATGACCATCAGGATGATGGCTTTGCTGTCAGTTTGATGACCAGAGGCTAGGCTGGATTACACAGATTTTACTGTTTTTATTTCCATACTTACAGTTGAATTCTAGGCTATAGTAATCAAGTGCTCGCTCTGTGTTGTGTAATTCCTTTTAGTGTGTCCATTAACTCAGCGTTACTTGGTAGATCCCATTGTGGTTCAGTTGCTTGTCAGGTAGGTTTTTGCTGGATGAGAGTGACGGAGAGCTCTTACACTATTCATGAGGGCCCCCTTTCATGCTAACTCATGGGGTGATCAGAGCAGTATGCAATGCTATGTAGTTTGTATGCTAAAGAAACTGTAGGCAGCTCTATTTGTTTTCAGCACTTTTACTTCCATGACAATGGCTCTCTCTTGTCCATGGCTCTCTCTTGTCCATCTGTGACAGACATGATGAGCAATGCATAAAACATCAAATTCTTAATATAAAATTGTGAAAATCCAAATACTTGTCATATCGCCAACACAGTATCGTGATTTTTCTTGTATTTTGAAGTCCCAGGCAATTCCCAACCTTACTCCATAAGCTTAAATCCCAGGCAATTCCCAACCCGACTCCATAAGCTTAAATAAGTAACGGTGCAACATGGTGACAATGATCGACAGTTAAAGATGTTTTCGAATGAAGAGGGAAATTCTCACTTCTTTCATTTTCCTTATAAAGCAACCTGAACACAACCTGATGTATCCCAGAGCAACTGTTTTTGTATAATGTTCTGATTCCTAGAGTTAGCTTCGGCAGTATACCCATTTCTAGGAAGCGTCCGCTCTCACCAAATCACAAATATTAGTGACTGGGGTTGGCTAAATGTCATTTGAACTCAGGTTTTATGGTCTGATAAGACTAAACTTTAGCTTTTTGGCCACAAACATCCGAAATGGGTTTGGTGTAGAAAGATCCATGGTCATGTAGAAAATAAGTCTCCACAGTTAAGTTTGTGGGTGGGTCTGATGTAGTGTGGTGCTGTATTATTTCCAAAGGCCCTGGAAATATTGTTAGGATACAAGGTAACATGGATTCCATACCAGGAGATTTCAGGCCAAAACCTGTCTGTCTCTGCCAGGAGGCTAAAACTGGGTTGTTGTTTAATCTTCCAGCTGGACAATGATCCGAAGCGTACCTCCAACTCCACACATGGTTCACTCACCATAGAATCAGGCTTTTGGAATGTTCATCACAGACCTCATTTCCCCCCATTGAAATCCCTTGAGGAGAGCTGATGAGGAAAGTGACGACCATGGACTCTGGAGAGTTTCTGCATGAGAAAAGGTCTCAAATCCCTGTGTTCTCCCACCTCATCAAACAAAATGCAAGGGTGCCAATCATTGTGGCACGCATGTTTTTAAATAAAATTATTATTTCTTGATGGCAGTTATTTTAGTATTTAAAAAAACATGACAGATGTTATTGTTCATATTTACCTCCCTTTCTCCAGACACTGACCTAGCATCCCTCTTATTTGTTTCATAGGCCCGTCCACTCCCAAATGGTTTTGTCGTTGTCGATGGTCTGTAAATGACCTTAATCGACATAGCTTGGCTGTATATTCTTAAATTTCTTCCTGTTTACTTATTTGACATTTTTTGGGGAATATATCTCTTGAGGTGCACCATCTCATCTTCAAGAATGCAATTGTTCTTAACCACTGTTGTTATTCACTGACTGAGTAAATGAAGGAAAACATTTTTAGGCTAGCTAACAAGGTAAATGGAATATCCTACGGAAGGCTTGTTAGAATCGCAATGGTGAAGTTTGTGCCGTCAGGGGTAGTGTGTTATGTTTGACAGACGGAGCGGGGGATGGGGGACTCCAGATGTGACACCATATCTTTATTGACACTCCCCCCGGTCAGCTGTCTGTCGCTGTGAGGGGTCACATGCAGCTTCTGAAAGGTCAAGGATCCAGTAGTCTGTCTTGGAGCAGGACAAGATGTCATGGCTGACTGACTGACACATACCATCCCAGAGTCTCTCTCACTCGCCCACACTCTCGTCACTCTCTTTCTCCACGTCTGTGTGTCTCTCTATCTCCCTCACTTTGGGTCTTTCTCTCTGCCTCTACCCCCTGTCTCTGTCCCATCGCTCTGTCTGCATGCCTCTACACCAGGTCTCTGTCCCATCGCTCTGTCTGCATGCCTCTACCCCCTGTCTCTGTCCCATCGCTCTGTCTGCATGCCTCTACACCAGGTCTCTGTCCCATCGCTCTGTCTGCATGCCTCTACCCCCTGTCTCTGTCCCATCGCTCTGTCTGCATGCCTCTACCCCAGGTCTCTGTCCCATCGCTCTGTCTGCATGCCTCTACACCAGGTCTCTGTCCCATCGCTCTGTCTGCATGCCTCTACACCAGGTCTCTGTCCCATCGCTCTGTCTGCATGCCTCCACACCAGGTCTCTGTCCCATCGCTCTGTCTGCATGCCTCTACACCAGGTCTCTGTCCCATCGCTCTGTCTGCATGCCTCTACCCCCTGTCTCTGTCCCATCGCTCTGTCTGCATGCCTCTACACCAGGTCTCTGTCCCATCGCTCTGTCTGCATGCCTCTACACCAGGTCTCTGTCCCATCGCTCTGTCTGCATGCCTCTACACCAGGTCTCTGTCCCATCGCTCTGTCTGCATGCCTCTACACCAGGTCTCTGTCCCATCGCTCTGTCTGCATGCCTCCACACCAGGTCTCTGTCCCATCGCTCTGTCTGCATGCCTCTACCCCCTGTCTCTGTCCCATCGCTCTGTATGCATGCCTCTACCCCCTGTCTCTGTCCCATCGCTCTGTCTGCATGCCTCTACCCCCTGTCTCTGTCCCATCGCTCTGTCTGCATGCCTCTACACCAGGTCTCTGTCCCATCGCTTTGTCTGCATGCCTTCCTGCAGGTCTCTCTCTTCCCCTCACTCTCTCTCTGTATGTCTCACACTTGGTCTCTCCCTGGTTTGGAAAGACATATACTGCATTTTAACAATATTTAACTAAATCGTGTGTGTGTATTTTACCAAGCCAAATATTCCTGCAAGTATATTAAAACAAAGAAAATGTGACCTTGTGGAGACATTTGGCCAGCCCATGTGCAAAATACTGTTAGGTTTAGGGTAAAAGTTACAATTGGGATCAAGGTGGGATTTTGGGGATAATGTATATGGTCCCCACATAGTGAAATGGCTGACTGACTGACACATACCATCCCAGAGTCTCTCTCACTCGCCCACACTCTCGTCACTCTCTTTCTCCACGTCTGTGTGTCTCTCTATCTCCCTCACTTTGGGTCTTTCTCTCTGCCTCTACCCCCTGTCTCTGTCCCATCGCTCTGTCTGCATGCCTCTACACCAGGTCTCTGTCCCATCGCTCTGTCTGCATGCCTCTACCCCCTGTCTCTGTCCCATCGCTCTGTCTGCATGCCTCTACACCAGGTCTCTGTCCCATCGCTCTGTCTGCATGCCTCTACCCCCTGTCTCTGTCCCATCGCTCTGTCTGCATGCCTCTACACCAGGTCTCTGTCCCATCGCTCTGTCTGCATGCCTCTACACCAGGTCTCTGTCCCATCGCTCTGTCTGCATGCCTCTACACCAGGTCTCTGTCCCATCGCTCTGTCTGCATGCCTCTACCCCCTGTCTCTGTCCCATCGCTCTGTCTGCATGCCTCTACACCAGGTCTCTGTCCCATCGCTCTGTCTGCATGCCTCTACACCAGGTCTCTGTCCCATCGCTCTGTCTGCATGCCTCTACACCAGGTCTCTGTCCCATCGCTCTGTCTGCATGCCTCTACACCAGGTCTCTGTCCCATCGCTCTGTCTGCATGCCTCTACACCAGGTCTCTGTCCCATCGCTCTGTCTGCATGCCTTTACACCAGGTCTCTGTCCCATCGCTCTGTCTGCATGCCTCCACACCAGGTCTCTGTCCCATCGCTCTGTCTGCATGCCTCTACACCAGGTCTCTGTCCCATCGCTCTGTCTGCATGCCTCTACACCAGGTCTCTGTCCCATCGCTCTGTCTGCATGCCTCTACCCCCTGTCTCTGTCCCATCGCTCTGTCTGCATGCCTCTACACCAGGTCTCTGTCCCATCGCTCTGTCTGCATGCCTCTACACCAGGTCTCTGTCCCATCGCTCTGTCTGCATGCCTCTACACCAGGTCTCTGTCCCATCGCTTTGTCTGCATGCCTTCCTGCAGGTCTCTCTCTTCCCCTCACTCTCTCTCTGTATGTCTCACACTTGGTCTCTCCCTGGTTTGGAAAGACATATACTGCATTTTAACAATATTTAACTAAATCGTGTGTGTGTATTTTACCAAGCCAAATATTCCTGCAAGTATATTAAAACAAAGAAAATGTGACCTTGTGGAGACATTTGGCCAGCCCATGTGCAAAATACTGTTAGGTTTAGGGTAAAAGTTACAATTGGGATCAAGGTGGGATTTTGGGGATAATGTATATGGTCCCCACATAGTGAAATGTTTTGTGTGTGTGACTGACAGGTCATTGACACTCACGGCCCATCTTCTACCCCATCTCCCCTGGCTGGATTAGTGTCACACACTGGACTGCCTGTCTGTCAGTTGCACTGTGTGTGTGTGTTGGCACTGTTTCATTTCCTCTGGGATAAATTCTCCAGAAAGATCTACAGCTCCGGAAATATTTAAGAGACCACTGCACCTTTTTTCTTTCCTTTCCAAAAAGGTCGGAAAGGAAGGTTTTGAGTGAGGAACAGAAGCGTTCAATTTGCAGTGTTTTTTTATTTTAACCCTTCTATTCCTCACTCAAAACCTTCCTTTTCAACTTTTTATCAGTGTTTATAGCAGTGTTTTAAGTCACACACCCACACAAACACATCTCTTTGCTCTGTTGTCTGGGAGGAGGTATTTAATAATGTTTTATGTTTTTAAATCACTGGCTAGACAGAGCTGTTGACTGATTGGCCGTTGTTCCTGAATTGGCAGCTGCCCCTCGTTTCAACTGCCCAGAGAAGCATAATGGACCATGAGCAAAACAATCCACACCCACACATTCCCATGGTTTTGGCATCTTCCAGGATTAAATGAAGACTACCTAGTAGCAAAGGAATACTAATGTGTCAGATTTAGGAATCTCAACTACTATGTCGAGTGCGCCATGCACTAATGCTGTACTTGGCCCAGCTCTTACCAGTTTTGGGTGTAGTGTGCTGTAATTCAATCAAACAGATTGTTGTGTTTTTTAATAGAATGTCATTCAAATGCTCTAAAAACTCCCCTTGACAGAGGAAGGCTTGGATGGCCAGGAGCTGACAGTATTCCTGCCCTGTCACTGAATCGAATCCTGAACAGCCCATTCTGGAATCAGCCGGAATCAGTCAGGCTCCATTATGGAATGTGCTTCACCCATAGAAATATGATGAATGTCACGGTGGCACCCTCAGGCGCGCACTCACACACACCACTCGGTTTAATCTCCTTAACAAGCGAAAGGGATGTATTCATTAGTGGCTCTTAACGAGGCCACAGCGGTGCGCTTCTGCCTAGAGGTCGTCCCTGGCCTGGGGACAGGAGGGGAAATGAGAGAGGATTGTGGGTAAGGAAAGCACCAGATGAGTAGAGGAGAGGAAGAACAACTTTTATAAGAGGAAGAGCAGAGGAGAGAAGAGAGAATAGCAGAGTGAGAGACTGGAGGAGAGAAGACGAGAGGGAGACGAGAGATGAGGGAGAGGTAAAGAGTGGACTGCGCAGGGAGAGCCGTACAAATCCCATCAAACGGCACTGACATTAATTAAATAAATAAAAGCTCATTTAATCACTGGGTCTGATGGTGTGCATGTGAGAGCAGTTGCAGGAAATCCTTTGATTATTTCTGGATATGGAGCGCCTGGCAGTATGCCAGCTTACCGTGTGTCAGATCCGTCATATATTTGCAGGATGTCTCTGCTAGCTACACACACACGGACCGGCAGTGTATGCTGGCCAGAATAACAAACAGGACTGCTATGTAGTTTCAACTCATTTCGCTTTTAGAAAAACTATACGCATTCATTTTCACGGCGTAAACAACATGCAGAAAACTTGTTTTTAGTTGACTGAAACGGCTGTTTTGCACCATTTAACCATTTGTCCAAGGTGAGAAGAGAATAAAGGAAAGCGAAGAAGACATTTTCTAGAACAATGTACAGACTTTTGTCTCTGTCTGGTTGATAACTGTTGTCCTGGAGTTAGGTGGTTCTCATGAAACCAGCTTTGTAGCATGTCAGTTATGATTTAAATTCAGTTTTGTAATTACATTGTACAACCATTGTTTAAAAGATAAAAAAGTTGTTTTTAAAATTCAACAGTCTTATCAAAATGAATGCACTTGAAATTAGAATATTTAAATATTACTAATAATATGAAGAACATTTGTCCATTCAAAAATGTATTTATTCATCTCAAATTTCTTTCCCCCACTTAAGCAAGGATATTTAAAATAACGCTGTTCATAAAATGTATTGAGCTTCATTAAAGACAATGAAGCTAAAGAAATGTTTATCAATATCAATCTCCCTTACCATTAGCTAAAATGTTACCCTGTGCGAATCGCCTGGGCGCAGGGAGACCCATGTTGTTAAGAAGTTATGTTAATTTTGCTATAAAACACATGGAAGTACATGGATGGTTGTTTTAGGCGTCTAGACAGTCTCCTATCGACAAATAGCTAGGAAAAGTTGAACTTTTCCGATAACATGGGTCCTGTTATATCAGGCAAAACATTTGACAGAGAGAACATCCATACCAACAGGTGAGCATGACAGTGGTATTCCGATAGTTGGGGAATGCTTTACCGCTGTAAGACCTTGATGATTTTCCATCGTGGTCTGTTCGTTAGTCAATAATTCTAAAGGAGTATGTCAGGACATCCTTCTAAGCTGAAACTGAAGCTGAGTTTTGTCTGAGTTACAGCATGTCTCCCAAGCAAATTATTTGAATTGTTACCGTTTCTTTCCTCTCTCTCGCTTCCAGAGTGGTGTCTTGACCGTGAAGGTTAGCGGAGACCATGGGACATACGTCATTAACAAACAGACGCCCAACAAACAGATCTGGCTGTCATCTCCTACCAGGTCTGTCTCATACTCAATGGTTTATTCATATTCAATTCAGTTAGCAATTTGACTCCGTTAGGTGATCATGGATTCACTTCATCAGTGTGTTATGTATAGGGACAATATGTTCATTACTTTAGCTAGATCCCCATTTGCTGTTACTTAAAGTGCTATTCCTGGGTCCACAGGGAAAAAAGTATTTGCCCCCTTCCTGATATCCTCTATTATTGCATAGTTGTCAGACTGAATGGTTTCAGATCTTTATTCAAAATGTAATATAAGTTGTAGAGAACCAATGTAAACCCAAAATTCAGTGTTCAAAACAATTTTATTCTATGAAGGAAAAAAAAGTCAAGTTTGTGTTTGATAACTTATTATTAAGAAGATGATTAATAAGATGATGATTTCATTTTGAATTTTGTGTTTACTTGGGTGCTCTTCATCTTATTACATTTTATATAAAGATCTGATATATTTCAGTGTTACAAATGGGCAATAATTTGGGGTACTGTCGAGCATGAAGCATATACAGTGGGGAGAACAAGTATTTGATACACTGCCGATTTTGCAGGTTTTCCCACTTACAAAGCATGTAGAAGTCTGTAATTGTTATCATAGGTACTCTTCAACTGTGAGTGATGGAATCTAAAACAAAAATCCAGAAAATCACATTGTATGATTTTTAATTAATTAATCTGCATTTTATTGCATGACATAAGTATTTGATACATCAGAAAAGCAGAACTTACCAATATTTGGTACAGAAACCTTTGTTTGCAATTACAGAGATCATACGTTTCCTGTAGTTCTTGACCAGGTTTGCACACACTGCAGCAGGGATTTTGGCCCACTCCTCCATACAGACCTTCTCCAGATCCTTCAGGTTTCTGGGCTGTCGCTGGGCAATACGGACTTTTATCTCCCTCCAAAGATTTTCTATTGGGTTCAGGTCTGGAGACTGGCTAGGCCACTCCAGAACCTTGAGATGCTTCTTACGGAGCCACTCCTTAGTTGCCCTGGCTGTGTTTCGGGTCGTTGTCAGGCTGGAATACCCATCCACGACCCATTTTCAGTGCTCTTACTGAGGGAAGGAGGTTGTTGGCTAAGATCTCGCGATACATGGCCCCATTCATCCTCCCCTCAATAGGTTACAGTCGTCCTGGCCCCTTTGCAGAAAAGCATCCCCAAAGAATGATGTTTCCACCTCCATGCTTCACGTTTGGGATGATGTTCTTGGGGTTGTATTCATCCTTCTTCTTCCTCCAAACACGGCGAGTGGAGTTTAGAACGAAAAGCTCTATTTTTGTCTCATCAGACCACATGACCTTCTCCCATTCCTCCTCTGGATGATCCAGATGGTCATTGTCATGCTTCAGATGTGCCTGGACATGCCCTCGCTTGAGCAGGGGGGCCTTGCATGCGCTGCAGGATTTTAATCCATGACGGCGTAGTGTGTTACTAATGGTTTTCTTTGAGACTGTGGTCCCAGCTGTCTTCAGGTCATTGAGCAGGTCCTGCCGTGTAGTTCTGGGCTGATCCCTCACCTTCTTCATGATCATTGATGCCCCACTAGATGAGATCTTGCATGGAGCCCCAGACCGAGGAAGATTGACGTCATCTTGAACTTCTTCCATTTTCTAATAATTGCGCCAACAGTGTTGCCTTCTCACCAAGCTGTTTGCCTATTGTCCTGTAGCCTATTCCAGCCTTGTGCAGGTCTACAATTTTATCCCTGATGTCCTTACACAGCGCTCTGGTCTTGGCCATTGTGGAGAGATTGGAGTCTGTTTGATTAAGTGTTTGGGCAGGTGTCTTTTACACAGGTAACGAGTTCAAACAGGTACAGTTAATTCAGGGTATGAGTGGAAAACAGGAGGGCTTCTTAAAGAAAAACTAACAGGTCTGTGAGGGCTGGAATTCTTACTGGTTGGTAGGTGATCAAATACTTATGTCATGAAATAAAATGCAAATTAATTATTAATAAAATCATACAATGTGATTTTCTGGATTTTTGTTTTAGATTCTGTCTTTCACAGTTGAAGTGTACCTATGATAAAAATTACTGACTTCTACAAGCTTTGTAAGTAGGAAAATCGGCAAAATCGGCAGTGTATCAAATACTTGTTCTCCCCACTGTAATGTGTTTACAAGGAAAGAAATAAAAAAAATTTTTTACTAATGGCATTGACACAGTTATCTATATATACATATATTATATTGTTAATTAGCATCTGTTTATAAATGTATTAATCTACTTCTGGTTCCTGTGACTTATTCCAGTGGCCCAAAGCGTTATGATTGGACAGGACAGCGGTGGGTCTACTCCCATGATGGCATGTGCCTCCATGAGCTCCTCTCCAAAGAGTTCTCTGCCATATACAACATGAACCTGGACCTGACCACACTAGTACACTCCTGATGTGGGACAGCTTCCTGTTCCCTATGTAGTACGCAACACCTATACCATGTAGCCAAAAGAAGTGCACTACATAAGGAATAGGGTGCCTTTTCAGATTATCCAGTGGACAGGTGTTCTACTTATGACTCTATCCCCAACAATGTAGTCAGTCACATAAGGCTGAGTCTTAACTTGTGATTCGCGCTTATCTTGTTTGCATAAATACATTGATGTCAATGGGAGATCTGTGCAAGAAGTCTGACTTGGGTTGCAATGGGCTCATGTTAGGATTCAGCCCAGAGATGGAACAAAATGTAGTGTAATGTTTATTTTTGTAAAGATTGGATAAGGGCATGTGTATATATGGATGTAGCATTGTTTATTTTTGTCCATTATAATATTGAGTATGTGTCATCGCCCGAAAGTGAATGCTGCCCAAAGTTGGATTAGATTGCTTCTTTCGTTATAGGTCACATTTGTTTTGGAACTTACATTCTATCATTAAGGCTTTATATTTTGTCTCTGTTGCAGTCTGAACAAGTGCTGTGTTATTATGACCGAATGTGTCTGATTGAGCTGTTATAAGCTGTGATTCCGGACCTATTGGGACCTTTTGAGGTCAACACCATAATAAATGAGCAGGTGGTGTATTTCTATTAAACAAGCCAGTAAAACATGCTACACACCTTATGCTATAGACAGAGATCCTGTCACACCCTCCTATTTAAACATCACAACACTCTGTTTTTGATTACTTACATTTGAATACTGATCAACTGTATTACTGTGTTTTAACAGTTGAGCCAAACACAGGTAAAACCATAGAAATACTGGAACTGGAATTCCCATTTAAGTCAATGGTCTGTGACAAATAATCAGACTTTTCCCTTTTAATTGTGTTTATCAGAGATCCTATTGTGATTTTCATTTTTTAAAACGGTGTATCAGGTTGTCTTTAGATGTATCCATCCATGACCCATTCATATTGCTGTTGTCTGAAGGGCAGTCATTCTAGTTCTATAGAAAAAAGACAAGTCATGGGTATCTCTTTGTACCATTCTTTCCAAAATGATTCACATTACAGGGTCGAGCCAAACTGTCTAGTCGAGCCTGTAGAATAAATCAGGTCTCTGAGTGGTTAGTCTCTCTTTAATGCGATGCTTGTAGGCTACAGCCTGCTCAGTTTGAAGAGTAAATAGAGATTACTGTTCTGGACAGATGGTATGGAGCAAAAGGTCCTTTTCTGTACTTTAATTCTGAATCTGTAGGGATGGTGCTCTGCTCTGTTCTCATACACTTTTGGAAAAAGGACAGAAATGGGCACTGCGCTGCACTGTCTGTTGGTTAGAGCTTTATTTAGAACAGAACATTGTTCTGGTGGGACAGATACTGTCAGGAAAACCATTCAGATGGAATAAATCTATTGGGAGCTGAGTCAATGTTTTATATCAAGCCAGTGTGTTATTACTGCCAGTTTCCATTCTCCATTGTTTGGATAGTTAAATTCTCCCTGGAATTGTCGGTATCCACAGCCAGATTCAATTTGTATGGTTTAAATGCATTTATCCTAATCTGCCATCCAATTTTATTAATGGATACCTGTAAATAAAGTATTTGAATGCATTCCTGACTTTTTTTTTCTCCCTCTAAATATTTACAAATAAATAGGAAAACGGCAGTATATTCTGAGCTACTTACTGTCTAAAACTGAGGTCAATAAGCTTTATTTTAGATTCCCAGGAGGGTCCGCTGGTGACATCACAAAACATAATAGCTGTCATACCAACATTTATGGGTTTTTCGTGGAGAAAATCTTTGAAGCTAAACATCAGTGTTTTTTCCATGTCTATGTCATGGTGGTTAGATAAAGACATTACCTGGGCCTGGCTTAGACTCCATCTGGTGCATTATATTCAGTATGTCCCTAACGGAACTCTTTTTCCTATGTAGTGCTCTATTGTATTACCAGAGCACTTGGGTCCCTGCTCAAGCATTGCACTACACCACATGGGAAATAGGCTGCCATTTGGCCCACATCGGAGGGTTGCAGCCTCATCCGTGACTGTTGTTGACACGTGGTTCTAACGTAGTTATACTGCTATTGGATTAAGCCGCCATCTCTGGATGACCTTCACTCAGCATCTATGATATAGACAGAGACTTTGTACAGTTCACTGACACAGAATAGGTCATGCCTAGTGTTTGAAGTGACTTCAGGGGATTGCGCAAGTATTCACCCCTTCCGGGACTTTTCACACATTTGTTTTTGTATAACAAAGTGAGTTGATCTGGACAATGTTCTGCAAAGTCAGTGAAAGTTTAGTTTTACACATTTTGCTCATATGCAGTGGCACTTAGAAGTATTCACCCCCTTGGACTTATACACATTTTATTTTGTTACAACATAAAATCATTAGATTTAATGAGCAGTTTCTGGCACTGATCTACACAAAAAGTTCTCGATGTCAAAGTGAAAATTGTGATCTGTATTTTGCTGATGGAAAATCACTATTTTATCACCACTTTGTAAGGTATGTCATACAGAATAAGATCCTATTCTTATTCAGTGACAAAAAAATTATAACACATTTTTCTCACTACCTATAGGTGGGCCTATAAAGAGTGTCCATGCAAGCCGGTCATGCGACCTCAATGGAAAGACTACAGTTGACCATATTTTTTAACAGACAGCTGTAGCACTCAGATTTGCTTAGATTTCCAGATGCAGAGATGGCCCTGCTATGTTAATTTCTTCTCCTGAAACAACCAACGTGTCGTAGACATCACACTCCCATAAATAGCTGCTAGAAACTGAGGGAAGTTTCCATGGGAACCATGTGGCTCTGGATTGAACACTTTTTGTCAGCTGCTTGCCGCAAATGTTTCCTCCATCAGTCTGAAAAACACAGATATCACCCCGGCGCCTTTATACAACAACCCACAAAATCAGCTTAATCAGCAGCTGTAGTTTGACAGCGTTTGGATCTGACATGAGAGTAGGCCTTCGTCACCGCGGACAACGGAACGTTGCACAACAAATGCACTCCTGGAATGGATACGCCACGGTAAAGAAGGTAGGTTACGTAACCTAACCCAGGCCCGTGGTTCAGAATGTTATCACTTTCGTATTTGGAAAAAAAGTTCAAAATTTTCAAAAGATTTAGAAATAGACGGCATCGAGTATAGGCCTGCAGGTTCCATGCTTGCAGCTAACAAAGTTCAGATTCGAAGGATAGTAGGGCGGCGCTCACCTGTTCGCTCGAGACACGCCTTTATGAATGTTGACTGGATACCTATTCTCACATACAGGATATCCTGGTTACTGTTGTTTAGTTCGTAAACTCGCTGCCACTCAGGATTGTTTTTACTAGAGAGACGTCGATAAGGTAAATACAAACTTTCAAATTCAAAATTTACAAAAATGCTTTACTATATTTGTACAGTATTATATTATGTTTTACGTAACTGTTTCAGTGTTCTATATAAATCTCAAAGTAGATGTTTTTCTGTGCAGTGTTGTTTAAAGGTCAGGCTGCTTATATGCCTTTGCGGTTCTTTCTTCGGAATATCATAGTTATAATAGTAAATTTGGACATATTTTCCACCATTGTCAGACGTGTATTTGCTCTGTAATTGTATGTATGACATTTACAGATACTCAGAATTGTGCTTGGTGTAATGTGTTTCTAGTGGTACACAATGTATAGGGGCACAGCATTTCATCTCCAAAAATATATGTTGAATAGGATAGGATAAGCATATCTAAAAGCATATATAAAACAATTTGATATATTAAGTTGAGTAATATTTACTAAATGTATTATATGTCTGTGGTGTGAATCCTGAATGTTGATTGGTTGAATGTGCTATATGTAAGCAATAAGGCATGAGCTGGAGTGGTAAATGGCCTATATATTGTACAGTACCACAAGACAACACAGGATGCCTGGACACAGTTATTTGGTGTCAGCATTCAGAATTCATACCACCTGATTTATAAGGTATTTTATAAACCTGGTGGTTTGAATGCTGATTGGCTGATAGCCTTGGTATGTGAGCCTGTATGACCATAGCTGTGGCCATATACCACACCCCATCGAGCCTTATTGCTTACGTATTCCACAGGTATGGCATGACATACATTTTTAGTACTTTAATTGCATTGTTAACCAGTTTGTAATAGCAAGGCCCGGCAGGGGTTTCTGGTATAATGTCCAGGCAGTCTGTTATGCGTCATCATTAAGAACAACAGTTAGCTGTGGTATATTGGCCATATACTACACCCCCCTTGTACTTCATTACTTAAAAGGGGTCATATTGTATTTAAACTTTTTCAGACCAGTAAGTCTCATGTAGTCTCCTCAAACTCTCTTTGGACACTATGGGCAGTATCCCCCCAACCCTAAACCACCCAAGACTAGCTAATACTATTGTGGTCTTGTTTGGTAAGGAAAGGGGAGGAAGTCATTTTATTGTTTGAATTTAGTCTTGTAAACGTTTGAGGATTCAGCAGTGCTCCTTTATGTATTCATGAAATCCCAGTACACAGTATCTAAATGCAGGCAGATTAACCGAGTTTGAGTGCAGTATAGTGCTTCCATTTTGTTTACAGTATGGAGGTGGTTTGATCATGGTAAGCATGGTCTTGTTAGTCTTTCTGGGACAGATGCTGAGGAGCCACGGCACGGGGAAGGCAACTGTTCAGGCGTTTTGTTGGCTGAATTACCAGTGGCGACTCCCTGCCCTCCCCACTCCGGAGGAGAATGTTTGAAACAGTGGCTGACCGAGGCGGGAGAGGTCAGCAATGATCTTCCCTACAAGCGTCCCGGCCCTGGAGTCCCGTAGTACTCGGTGGAGGGCTGTTGGCAGCCGATGACCCTTTCTGTCAACAGTACAGTGTGTTGCGGTTTACTCCTGCAGCTGGCAGACACTGACCAGACAGCGTTGGAGTAGGTGACGATGGACTCGATTCCTGCTTGAAGCTGTGTCCAGGTGGACTGGCAAGTGGTGTGTGGGCCGGTGTGCCTTCTTGGTGATCACCGTGCTGTTGCCCTCCCAGCTGATATTGTGGTTGATGACAGTTCCCAGGAATGTGAGCGATTACGACCAGCTAACAGTGTAGCCCCTCAATCTCGTGGGATGAAAGGTGAGAGGTGTTTACTGAAGCAACAATCCAAGTTATGTTCCAGATTGTTGGTTTTTCTCTATCAGACATATCCTATTAGGCTATATGACATCATGTTTTTGTTTGGCCTGGTCACAGCTGTACAGTAGGCTCAGCTGCCATTAAACTCTAGTAAATCAGTCCTCAGTGAAAAGTTGATCCCAGTCTAAACCATCAATAATCTCTTAAGCCCCGTTTGGCTCAGTGGCACTTTCCCATGTTTTTTTCCCCTTATCCAGAGTCCTCCCTAATGTGTCCTTGCTAGCCCGTTTGTGTCTGGGGAATACACATCCTTCTACTTTCGTCCAATATCCATCCCCCCTTACACAGATTGCATAGTGGTTAATGTATCTGATCAGTAACCAAAAAGTTGCCTCATCAAATCTCTAAGATGGCAACTTCTTTTGCCAGATTAAATCTCTACGACGGCGAGGTTAAAAATCTGTCTTTTTTTTCCTGAGGAGAAACAAAGTTAACCTTAACTGGTGTCCAATGTGGCATCCCTCCAAACCTCATACTTTTTTATTTGGCAGCAAAACCACCACTATTCCTCCATCTCTTCTTCTGTCAGTCTATCCCTACAGTAGCAAATCTGCAGTACGGTCCCTGTGTCCATTCTTCCTTCCATCCATCTGATCCTCTTCCTAACCTACCATTGGCACTGTAGCAGGCGCACTGTAGCAGGCGCACTGTAGCAGGCGCACTGTAGCATGCGCACTGTAGCAGGCGCACTGTAGCAGGCGCACTGTAGCAGGCGCACTGTAGCAGGCGCACCCTTCCCTTGGCCTGCCAGTGATGATGATGATGATGATGAACAGCTTGCTGCAGGGAGCGATTTAGATATGGCTTGTTTTGCGGAACAGTGATTGGCGTCTATTTATGGATTGTTTTGGCTGCAGTTTGGAGCGTTGTGTTGGTGTGGGTTGTAATGGGTTTGTGTGTATGTGTTGGTGTGAAGGTGTAAGACCAAGGCCAGGATTACTGCGAACCTATTGATTCGGCAGTGTGATACAGTTAACAAGCAAACCCTGAGAGAGTGACACTGCTCTAAAATTCAAATTCGGATTGCTTAATTGACATCAAATACAATTTTGGATATTGCCAAAGCAGTGGTGTGCTACAGCATTTCAGTACGGTACAATACTTTCGTCTCTCTGTCTTTCTCCCCCTCTCTCTCTATCCAACCCCTTCATCTTTCTCCATCTTTTCCCCCTAGCTTTCTCCCCCTTTATCTCTCTCTCAGATAGCATCTAAATGGATAATAGAGAAAGGGAAAGAGAGAAAATCAACATTTACTCAGGCCTTTGAAGACAAGAATGCACCAGAGTCACTGTCAGCGATGAGAAATTAATCCATTCAATTCCAGGCGAATGAAGCAATTTGTCTCAATTCTCTCAAGCCCAGTGCCATTGCTAACCCTTGCTGTCATCTCCCTAGATTGAATTCTTCACCAGTTGACGAGGAAAACGTACCATTTTTTCCTCCTAGAGGAATAGAGTAAACTAGTAAAAAACACAAATACCAAGAATAAAATGCAAGGCTAGCCTATTATTCATTAGGTATTTGTCATTTGATGTCTGTGGTCAGATGTTCCCTACTTCAATAATTAAATAGTGAAGCTGCAAATTTAATATACTGTATTTGCACTTTAGACATTTAGCTGACGCCCTTATCTAGAGCGACTTAGAGTGGTGATTGCATAGATTTCCGAGCTGGTCCCTGTGGTAAGTGCCGTTCTCTGC
Source organism: Esox lucius (assembly GCF_011004845.1). Classification (NCBI taxonomy): domain Eukaryota; kingdom Metazoa; phylum Chordata; class Actinopteri; order Esociformes; family Esocidae; genus Esox; species Esox lucius. The sequence goes on along the minus strand of NC_047581.1, from coordinate 6,686,951 downwards.
CCACTGAGCTGCACCAGAACATTTAAGAAGAAAAGCAGTCACCATTTACCGTTACGTTAAGTCATTTATGTCGCTAGCTGGACAGACAGTATTCTCTATGTGCTTTCATCAGACAGGGTAACAGTCCTTCTGATCTGTACCACAATTTACACTCTTCTACTGTTTCCAGATGTTTTGACTCGTTATGCAGATATGGAAAATTATCTGAATTACTCAGTAATTAACACTCGTCTTCAGTAAATTGCTTAGTGAATTCATTGTATAATTTATCAAGGCGTTCTGTACTGGAATATTATTGCACTGTGGTTTTCCAATTTTAAGTAATCCAAGCAAAATCAAAGCTTCTACAATAAGGAATGCTGATCACTCTAGATACATGTACATTACACTTCTTATTTGGTAAACATGTTGCCCTTGGTTTTGAAAGTTAAAAGCCCCCTCAGTTAGATCACCATCAGTTAGAGGTGAAACAAATGCAGAGAGTGGACAAACATGTAAAACAGGTCTGGAACGAAACTTGGTAGAAGGTACAAGTGAAAGAATGAAACACAACGATCAAATAAGACATGTTAGCACTGGTTAGCCTGTAGGATGTTTCTCCTGTCTGTCTATCTACCTGTCTACCTGTTTGGCAGTCTATCGGTATTTCTACCTGTCTCCCTTTCTTTCTCTCTCTTTCATTTTCTTTCTCCCAACCCTCTGTCTTCCCTCAGCCACTTCTGCTGACCACTGTAATCGTTATAATCAATTGTCTGATTAATATATTGATCTATTTACGTGGCAACTGTGCCCCGAATGAGGATTTATGGATTCTAGCTGGAACTGCTAACCCTCCCTACGAACCCAAGATCCCACTCTGCATTTGGATTCTGAGATTGAGTTATGAGACAGGACTAAAGTAAAGCAGCTTTGTGAAGCCTACTGCACTCCCAGTACATTATGGAATCCTCTAAAAATAGATGTCTGGAGTATTATTCTAGTAGGCCTGGGTTGGTTTGTAATAAGGCATAATGGAGTCCATCATGTAGCTTTATGCTCTATGAAGAAGGCAAAGGCGGTTCTCACAACCATTATTCTATTGGTTATGTCGTGCTTTATTTTACATATAATTCAATTTTTTTTTAGACAGTGTGTTTGAAAATACCACAGAAATAAATACTAGAGAAATATATCTTTCTGATTTGGCCTGATAATGATGACCTATAGAGATGACCTATAAGGTTCACAGCTTTCAAGGACCTTCTGTGGAGGACCTGGTGTCCCATCACAGATGTCCCTAGGGTTCAAATGATGACCCCCAACCTAGTATGAGGTAATATAACCGTAAGCATATTGACAAGGATAGGATATTTATCGTGTTGTTTTCACATCTGTCATCTGATGGTACATAAGAATAAATGGAGAAAAAGGGGTTTCCGTTTTAAGAAAATAAATGGTGCTGTTGTTGCAAGGAATGCATGATTCAACATATTAACCTAAATATAATAGGCTTTCTCAAACTCAATATCCTTGCCATTATACTCAGAATGTGCGGTGAAGGTTGGATTGTGATCCTTCTCCACTGATAGAATTTGGGCATGAGAAACTTAACACAACATATAAGTGCTGACTAACTCTAAACAAAGGACAATTGATAGGATGTGATGCCAGTTTCTGATGGGCCCCACACATCCTATCCACACATCCTATCCATACATCCTATCCATACATCCTGTCCATACATCCTGTCCACACATCCTATCCATACATCCTATCCACACATCCTATCCACACATCCTGTCCACACATCCAGTCCACACATCCTGTCCACACATCCTGTCCACACATCCTGTCCACACATCCAATCCATACATCCTGTCCTCACATCCTGTCCTCACATCCTGTCCATACATCCTGTCCACACATCCTATCCACACATTCTATCCATACATCCTGTCCACACATCCTGTCCACACATCCTGTCCACACATCCTGTCCACACATCCTGTCCACACATTCTGTCCACACATTCTGTCCACACATCCTGTCCACACATCCTGTCCACACATCCTGTCCACACATTCTATCCATACATCCTGTCCACACATCCTGTCCACACATCCTATCCATACATCCTGTCCACACATCCTGTCCACACATCCTGTCCACACATCTATCCATACATCCTGTCCACACATCAATCCATACATCCTGTCCACACATCCTGCTTGGAGTTGCCCATGTGACTGTCCTAGGCTCTATGGATAGGCCCATAGACCATAGGTTGGAACATACCATACAAGGGTATTTTGTAGGATAAAACTTTCTTATTGGAGGATAATGGAATGTGTAATGGTTGGTTATGACCACTGACTACCTCCTGTGTGTCCTGGCATAAAAGACTGTGTTAACTTTATAATTATTGGAGAACATGTAAGAACTATGGAAGATAGTTTAAACAAATCAATACAGTATACTATATACAAAGCCAACCAGTAAGGCCACTATTTAAAATGCGAGCTAATATTTTGTTTTTATTCAGATTCCACAGATTCAGTAAGAGTGAGAAAGTGAATTCTGTATTTGAAGCATTCATATAGTTTTTCTGGATTATTTTTTTATTCAACATTTATTCGTTTTCTGGAAGAGTTGCTTGATATTAAAAGGTATTATTACAATAATAATAATAATAATAATTTCCAGGCTGGTTGCATTGGTTTCTGCCTTCTTTTGCGTGATGTCAACTGGAAAGCCGTCTATTGAAGTCTGTACACGACTTGGGGGTCTGAGGTGATGGTATGGACGCCTTGGAAATCATATATATCATAGCAGTGTGTGTGTGTTCCTGCACGTGCACATATGTGTATGTGTGTCCTGGTCCGGCTACTGAAACAGCTGTGCTGTCTCAAGGCCAGGCAGTAATTTACGCTGGTTGATGGAGGTGTGTGAACCCTGAGGCAGCGTTTACACCGCCTCACTGGAACTGACCCATCACAAGACGCGCTCACTGTCGTTTGCAGAGAGCGAAATTAACAAGGGTAGGGTCAGTTATTCATGGGACCTGGAGACCGGCTGTGTGTCCAGGGTTCGTGGTGTGTGCGCCATTTCCCCTGTGTGTGTGTGTGTGGGCTGATGTGTGGAGCTTTATCTTCGAAGATGCGCGTGGTGCTCATACATTTACTTTACAAATGCCCGCCTCTTGCACAAAGCAGACAGACTGATTATTCACTAGTCAGCATTACAGTTAATATTACTGCGGAAATGAATGTAGAGTAAAACATTAGCCTGCTGGAGAACAGGGAGAAAGAGGAGCTAGTGAGAGAGAGAGAGATCCCATCTGTTATGTACTTAGGGACAGCTAGCGGGAGAGAGAGGGAAGAAAACGTGAGAGAAGGATGGATTGAGGGAGTCCAGGAAGAAAAGGGAGAGATACATGGCGTCTCTTTATCCCAACCATACAGAGGACGCGAATGAGCCATCACCTCGTCCCGAGTTATCTCTGCCAGCGTGACAGGGAGAAGGACATGGAGACCGAGATAAGCCCAATCTAAGTGATGTAGACTGGTGTAAGACATTACTTCTAAGCTGGAGAGGCAGACAGGGAGACGAGAAGTAGTGAAGAGAGAAGGTGAGAAACTGAAAGTGAGGGTGGGCGTTAGAGAGGAAGAGACAGATAGAGACAAGGGAAGAATAGAGGGGGGGAATGGAGGTAGTGAAAGAAAAAAAAAAGTGACAGACAGCGAGAGAGAGAGAGGTGATTTTGCTCTGACAGGGAGAAGTTGCCTCCATTGTGCAACAGATCAATCAGGCTGTCAGATACACCTGCATTATGCAATGGGGCCGCCTGTCCTCCTCCACGTGCCTGGCAAGAGTAAGACAGGAGGACTGCCAACACAGGACCGTCAGCTGGCAGAGCAGGCCAGCATGCAGGTGTCTGCCGCAGTATACCGCTCTCTGTAATGCTGTTGGGTGGGTGGGATGTTCACGTGTTGTGTGCAAGACAGAGTATACATGTACAACATGTCTGTGGGAGTGGTATGTAGATATACAAATACATGCATTTTTACTTGGGAAAGTGTGTGTCTGCGTGTGTCTGCGTGTGTCTGCGTGTGTGTGTGGGCGGGCGGTTGTGGGTGTCTGTTTCATGTTAACGATGATACCCAATCACACACACAATCCATCTCTGTGACACAGTACCTCAAATACAAGTTCGACTTGAGCAGCGGAGACTCTGCAAGGCTAATGAATGGATGCACACGTGTACACAAACAGACAGACACATACTGTAGGTTGAGTTGAATGTATTAATGGGTCTCTGAAGCAGCACAGAGGACCTCGATACAAATGGACTGATTAACTGTGAAAATTTTATCATCCAGGCTGGAAGATGAGCAATTGCAAATGGCGATTTAAAGTAGGTTCTCTAAGAGTTGTATTGGCATCTTCAAACACTATCGATCAGTGTAACAAGGTAACAGAAGAGGCTATGAAAACCAATTTATCTTTGAAAGCAGTTAATAATACAAATTCAAAACAGCGCAAGTGTCAGTTCCTTTTATATCTCGTGATTCTGTTTCTTTTACAAATGTAGCTTAATACAAATGTCTTCTGCATTTTAGTACATAATTGTGTGAAACATTCAATAGGGTATATGTGCTATTTAACAGATAAAAAAATAATTATCAAAGCAATTTGCAGTAATGATTGCATGCATTTTGGCGGCAGTTTACTTAGTAGTTATGACATCTGACCAGAACATCTGAAGAACGGTGAGATAGAATCCTAGTACTTCTTTCCTTAACCAAAACAGTTACCGTAATGCTCCCCAGGCATCCTCTCCACACCTCTCCAATTTGGGGGTTTAAATCTCAAGTCAAAATTCAACCTAGTATTCAATTGAGGACTTGGGGAATCTAATCATTTGGGTGACCCTGGCAGGAATTGAACCTGAAGTCCTTAGTGTAAACAGGAGCTTGGCTCTTCTGACAGAGTCACAAAACCAGGTAGCCTTGAACTCAGATGTGGTTTAAGGTGCTATGAAACTCCTAGGGGGCTGTAGCTGCTTTTCTGACTGACATTTTCATATCTTGTCTACTCCGCTATGCGTGTATGGTGCTGATGTGTGTGTTTATGTTAAAGCCATGTCTGGGCCTGTTTGATGGATCTGAGCCCGCTGATCATGCGGTTTGACCAACGCTATGTGATGCATTTTTCTGTGACATTCGGGAACAGTCTCCTTGTGTCGTGACCTTCAGTTCAATCACCCTGGACCTCTTGGTCAATAGCAGAAATAAATCAGATGGACGGACACACACACACACACACACACTCACACACACACAACATAAAATCACACATACAGACAAGTACTGCTTGTTTGCAATATAGCCAGATCAGACCAGGGAATACAGATGGATAGCAATCATACTCCGATCTTTGATAGGGAAATTCTGATAAAGAAAAGGCTTCCATTTGAAAGGTTTAATAGACCGTAGCAGTATGCATACAGGATACGACTATGACAGGCAGCCTCAGCTGTGAGTCACATAATCTGCTATTCTCTGATCAGGGAAATACTAAGAACCTTCTCTTTTCACTCAGTCCTCCTGAAGTTTGCAGACTTGAATGGAACAATTAATCAGATTGGTTATCTAGGCTCCTCCCAGGAATGGAACAGTTAATCAGATTGGTTATCTAGGCTCCTCCCAGGAATGGAACAGTTAATCAGATTGGTTATCTAGGCTCCTCCCAGGAATGGAACAGTTAATCAGATTGGTTATCTAGGCTCCTCCCAGGTCAAAGTGTGCCCTGAACCGCCCTTGGTCATTATACTAGGTGTTAGATAGAACCATGCTGTGTTATATAGGGAGTGACCATCAATTATAGCACTTTTTCGGGTTACCCCTGATATTACCAGGATGACCATAAGATGACTTTCATCAGGACCAGTGGCCCTGTTTACTGGTTCCGTACGAGCTACATCAGCATGTACATAAAGGCCCAGTGTGTGCCCGGAACGGAGTGACGTCAGACTGACAATTACCTAGGTTACTAGAAGAAAAATCTAAAACTATAAGAATGCAGTTGCTTGATAAACAATGGACGTGTGTTAGAGAACATTCTTGCTGGAGGCTGTTTTTACTGGCGTCTGTACTTTTGTAATACCTTTTTTTTTTCTGTCTTCTTTGTTATCTTAATTGTCAGAAATTGACTCATCCGTATTGCGTACACTCGTAATTGTTTTTATTGGTTTTGTTCTTCTAATGAAACCTTGGTCCGTAGGCCAACTGGCACCGTCCTGTGGGACTCCCAGCTGGTCTGGTTGCAGTGCAGCCCAAGATGAATCCCTTGGAGCCCTGTCGTCCTTCATAACCTTTACACTAGTCATTACCGTAATACACAACATGGTCACCAGCAATGACTGAAGCTGGTTTTGAAAATAGCTTTTTAATTGGTTGCCGTAGTTGTCACTGAATGTAAACGCAGAGTGCTGTAATGGTTCGATGCGCTTGGCTGTAATTGGTTGTAAAGGGCAGTCCGGTATATCACGTGGCACTAAAACGCACTTGTTAAGTTGTTAAACAGATTAATGAGTTCAGTTTGAGATCGACTCAGAAACTGGGCGCTGTCATGGGCTGCGGTGCAAGCATTGAGATTAGTTAGATGTACTAATGAGGCTGCTGATGTGCAAATGTTGGCTTCAAGCTTTCATTGTTTGGTAGTTACAGGACCAAAATAGCGGAGTTGAGCATCTCGCTTGAACTCTCTTCGTTGTTGCTGAAATGTACCCACTTCGTTCTTTATGCAGCAACCCTTAAAGGTTATATTTCAAATATTCAGCTTGTTCCCTATCAGTCAGTGTCATCGGTTTTGTTAAATTAATTTAAATTACAAGGGAGGAGATAGACCTTAAGAGCTTGAATGAAAACATTACCTTGCCTCGCCATACTTTACCACTGATTATCAAATGGGCAGCTATACCACCTGCAAGAATTCTGGGCCTCATAGACAACTATTACAAAAGACTGCCTGCTGTCATTGATGCTAAAGGGGGCAATACACAGTATTATGAACTGAGGGTATGCGAATTTTGAACAGGGGTCAGTTCATTTTTTTCTTTGTTGCCATGTTTTGTTTTATAATTGTGCCGTTCTGTTATGACCTACAGTTGAATGTGAATCCCATAAGACATAAAATCATGTTTTGCCTGCTCACTAAAATTTTCTTTAGAAATGGTACATACAGGTGCTGGTCATAAAATTAGAATATCATCAAAAAGTTGATTTATTTCAGTAATTCCATTCAAAAAGTGAAACTTTTACATTCATTTTTACATTCATTCCACACAGACCGGTTATATTTCAAGTGTTTATTTCTTTTAATTTTGATGATTATAACTGACAACTAATGAAAACCCCAAATTCAGTACCTCAGAAAATTTGAATATTGTGAAAAGGTTCAATATTGAAGACACCTGGTGCCACACTGTAATCCGCTAATTAACCCAAAACACCTGCAAACGCCTTTAAATAGTCTCTCAGTCTAGTTCTGCAGGCAACACAATCATGGGGAAGACTGCTGACTTGACAGCTGTCCAAAAGACGACCATTGACACCTTGCACAAGGAGGGCAAGACACAAAAGGTCATTGCTAAAGAGGCTGGTTGTTCACAGAGCTCTGTGTCCAAGCACATTAATCGAGAGGCGAAGGGAAGGAAAAGATGTGGTAGAAAAAAGTATACAAGCAATAGGGATAACTGCACCCTGGAGAGGATTGTGAAACAAAACCCATTCAAAAATGTGGGGGAGATTCACAAAGCGTGGACTGCAGCTGGAGTCAGTGACTCAAGAACCACCACGCTCAAATATATGCAAGACATGGGTTTCAGCTGTCGCATTCCTTGTGTCAAGCCTGGGCTAAAGACAAAAAGGACTGGACTGCTGCTGAGTTATGTTCTCTGATGAAAGTAAATTTTGCATTTCCTTTGGAAATCAAGGTCCCAGAGTCTGGAGGAAGAGAGGAGAGACAGAATCAACGTTGCTTGAAGTCCAGTGTAAAGTTTCCACAGTCAGTGATGGTTTGGGGTGCCATGTCATCTGCTGGTGTTGGTCCACTGTGTTTTCTGAGGTCCAAGGTCAACGCAGCCGTCTACCAGGAAGTTTTAGAGCACTTCATGCTTCCTGCTGCTGACCAACTTTATGGAGATGCAGATTTCATTTTCCAACAGGACTTGGCACCTGCACACAGTGCCAAAGCTACCAGTACGTGGTTTAAGGACCATGGTATCCCTGTTCTTAATTGGCCAGCAAACTCGCCTGACCTTAACTCAATAGAAAATCTATGGGGTATTGTGAAGAGGAAGATACGATATGCCGAAGATGCAGAAGAGCTGAAGGCCACTATCAGAGCAACCTGGGTTCTCATAACACCTGAGCAGTGCCACAGACTGATCGACTCCATGCCATGCCGCATTGCTGCAGTAATTCGGGCAAAAGGAGCCCCAACTAAGTATTGAGTGCTGTACATACTCATACTTTTCATGTTCATACTTTTCAGTTGGCCTACATTTCTAAAAATCCTTAGTAATATTCACATTTTCAGAGATACTGAATTTGGGATTTTCATTAGTTGTCAGTTATAATCATCACAATTAAATGAATTAAACATTTGAAATATCAGTCTCTGTGTAATAAATGAATATAATATACAAGTTTAACTTTTTTAATGGAATTACTGATACAATTTACTTTTTGATGATATTCTAATTTTATGACCAGCACCTGTATATTACCAATTCTCCAAGGGTATGCAAACTTTTGAGCACAACTGTACCACTACTAAGAGCTGTTCTCTGTCACAGCTCTTAGCCTTGGGATATTAACAATACATCACAACCCCCAGATGCCTTGTTGCTCTTATGTACTAGGGACCAACAGAGTTAGGGAAGTAAGAAGTTATGGGATGTCATAATGGTATAGACTCTTAAAAATGTGTCACTTAGAATCCTGATGCTTTTTGCCTGATAACCATGGTATATGAGAACAACATATACCACAACAAACAGTTTCAGGATATGAGCTTGCCCTTTGACTATTTCCATCAGTATATACCGTGGTTAAAGAGTTTTATCATTTGGGAATAATAAAGTTTTTTTTCTTTTGTACTCTGGGAGTGTACTTCTGACTGAAATATCTGTTAAGGGCAGAGGGGTCTAGGACTCAGATATAATATTCCAGTCGTGTACTCGGGGAGACAGAAAGTGTCCCGGCATGCTAATACAAGTCCTAATTCCTTACGAGCTAACTGCATAATACATGTCCGTAGATAGTGCAGGAAGGTAATTTACACTAAGGTTTAACTAACATAAACCCCTTGACATTGAGGGAAGCTCCTTCTGCCTTTCTCTGAATTATATTAATGCTTTAAAATATATGTTTTGTTTTGTTCACACTGATGCATATTGATGCTAACGTATGAACTTTTTATTCAGTTGAAATGTAACCAGTTACTTGCCTATTCCAGGGGATAAAATGATGATATCAACCAGGTGGTATAATCATGTCTACTGATTCTGTTACCACATCTTAGGGCTGTATCCAGAAACAGCTTCATGTTGGCCATGTACCACGCCTCTTTGTGCTTCATTGCTTGATTGTAACCTGCCACCTCTAAAAAAACAATAATTGCAGTACTGTATTTGATTCAACCTTTATTTAATGCAGAATGGCTATTTAAGAAGGCTATCTCTTTCCAGGAAGACAGTTTAATAAATTTCATACAAAAAACATGACCGCAACTATAAGGCGACCAAAGACCCTATGATATCTCAACCCTCTCTCCCTGTCCTTCTCCAAAATGGAAATGTGGATTTTGCCACTGCTGTCATAACATGTTAAGAGTTCCAACACACTCTGACCTTCGTCTCCACACACACACACACACACACACACACACACACACACACACACACTTCTCTGTCCGTGGTCTCTGGAGTGACCTTGCCTTCATCAGTCTATTGGCGTCCTCTCACAGTTGCAACTCCTGCACGTGATTTAGAGCAGGGTCGATATGGACAGTGTGATATATGGTTACTGTTGGAGTAATTGCTCTTGCAGTACATAGATATACAGATAGTTGTCAGTATAACTAGAAGTGGACTGGGGAAACCTGGAAGCCTAGTTCTTCTCTAGGTTTCTTCTTAGGGTCCTTCCTTCTAGGAAGTTTGTGTTAGAACCGTTAATTTGTCATGCTTTATTTAAAAAAAATATATGTTCTCCACTCATTACTTGCATTAACTGCACCTGTTTGAACTTGTTACCTGTATAAAAGACACCTGTCCACACACTCAAACAAACAGGCTCCAACCTCTCCACAATGGTCAAGACCAGAGAGCTGTGTAAGGACATCAGGAATACAATTGTAGACCTGCACAAGGCTGGGATGGGCTACAGGACAACAGGCAAGCAGCTTGGTGAGAAGGCAACAACTGTTGGCGCAATTATTAGAAAATGAAAGAAGTTCAAGACGACGGTCAATCTCCCTCAGTCTGGGGCTCCATGCAAGATCTCACCTCGTGGGGCATCAATGATCATGAGGAAGGTGAGGGATCAGCCCAGAACTACACAGCAGGACCTGGTCAATGACCTGAAGAGAGCTGGGACCACAGTCTCAAAGGAAACCATAAGTAACACACTACGCCATCATGAATTAAAACCCCTGCTCAAGCCAGCGCATGTCCAGGCCCATCTGAAGTTTGCCAATGAGCATCTGGATGATCCAGAGGAGGAATGGGAGAAGGTCATGTGGTCAGATGAGACAAAAATAGAGCTTTTTGGTCTAAACTCCACTCGCTGTGTTTGGAGGAAGAAGAAGGATGAGGACAACCCCAAGAACACCATCCCAATCGTGAAGCATGGATGGGGCTATGTATTGCGAAATCTTGGCCCACAACCTCCTTCCCTCAGTAAGAGCATTGAAGATGGGTCGTCGCTGGGTCTTCCAGCATGACAACGACCCGAAACACACAGCCAGGGCAACTAAGGAATGGCTCCGTAAGAAGCATCTCAAGGTCCTGGAGTGGCCCAGCCAGTCTCCAGACCTGAACCCAATAGAAAATCTTTGGAGGGAGCTGAAAGTCCGTATTGCCCAGCGACAGCCCCGAAACCTGAAGATCTGGAGAAGGTCTGTATGGAGGAGTGGGCCAAAATCCCTGCTGCAGTGTGTGCAAACCTGGTCAAGAACTACAGGAAACGTATGATCTCTGTAATTGCAAACAAAGGTTTCTGTACCAAATATTAAGTTCTGCTTTTCTGATGTATGAAATACTTATGTCATGCAATAAAATGCAAATTAATTAATTAAAAATCATACAATGTGATTCTCTGGATTTTTGTTTTAGATTCCGTCACTCACAGTTGAAGATTACCTATGATAAGAATACAGACTTCTACATGCTTTGTTTGTAGGAAAACCTGCAAAATTGGCAGTGTATCAGATACTTGTTCTCCCCACTGTAAAATTTACTTAAAAAATATCTTTAATTTGATGTGAGGGGGGGGAGTGGGACCAGGCCAGTCCAAAGAAACCTATTCAGGGTTATTTGTCTGTCTTTAAAAACACATTCTGTGGATCTCAAAGGTATTCACTCCCTTTGGACTTTTGTACTTTTATTGTGTTACAACATGAAATCAAAACGGATTTAATCTGGAGTTTTTGCCGCTGATCAACACAAAATGTCAGTAATGTCAAAGTGAAAAATAAAATAAAATCGTTCAAGGTTTATTTATAAAATAATTGACTGCGTAAGTACTCACCCCTTCAGTCAATATTTGACAAAGGCACCTCTGTCTGCAAGGACAGTCATTGATCTAGTTGAATAAGTCTTTACCAGCTTTGCACATCTGGACATCCTTGCAAAAAATATTTTTCAAGTTGGATTGGGACCTTTAGTGATAAGCAATTTTTAACTCTTTCCACATTTCTTATTTGGACTGAGGTCTGGGCTGTGACCTCTCTATTATTAGTGTGGGTTTGGCTCTGTTTGTGGTTATTGTCGTCTTCGCAGATTCATCTTTTTTTGTGTGAATTGTTTGTGTTGGTCAGTGGCAAAATCCTTCCAGCTAAATCCATTATGATTTTTTGTTGTAAAACAAAAACATGTGGATGATTCCATGTGGGGGGAATACTTTTGAGAGCCCCTGTATGCATTTCACTGTAGCCAGTGTAGTTTTGAGTGTAACAGTAAGCCTCTCAGTGACTACAAGTGGGTTACTGATTTCATCAGACCCAGACAGCATTATTATTATTATTATTATTAATTCAACTGTTATTTAACCAGGTAAGTCAATTCAGAACCAGTTGTCTTGTTCTGTAATGACCTGCCCAAAATTGGTATTCAATTACAAGACCAAATAGTACACAGAAATGTACATAGAACATGTAACGGGGAGAGACCCAGGGAACGGACACAGAGGGTGCAGGGGAAGAGGGGAGGGAGGAAGCAAAAGCAAAGGAGAAACCCCTTTCCAGGGAAGGCAGCGTCAACCCTGGAGCAACCTGGTGAGGGTTTGGGAGGAGGTTCATGACCCCTGCCCCTTCCTGGCCATCTTCCTCCACCTCCGTGTTTCAGCATTCTCTGGTTCATCGTTTGCAATAGCCTCCTGGGAGTCCTCCATTACCTCACCAGACGACGTCCCCATTGGAGACAGGTGTGTTGGGGCGGGGCTGGCCCAGCTGGTCCCTTCCAGAATCTTCTGGATTCTACCAGCTACTTCTGTTTGGGGCGTTGGTGCAACGTTGATTTGTGGGGTGTGGGCACATTCTAATTACAAATACACACTATTTGTAATAATAAACAAATAAATCTTCAATTTAATTTAAAGCGGCGACACTCGTATAAAGATACTGTAGGTTTGGGGAATTCAGCAGGTCCAACAACCAGATGGCAGCTTTTGTAGTATATTTTTGATGGAGTGTTCGTGTCTTTGGTGGCAACAAACTGAGATGAGTGTCAACCTGAAGGTAGTATAGGCTTTACGAGTAACCAGATTTATATATGTTACTATCGGAATAGCAGATGTTAAGGAGTGCGTTAATGTAGAGCGGGCATTTACCTAAAATGGACTTGAAGGGTGTACATTTTCTTTATGGTATTTTCTGCTCTTGTATTGGCAGTACAGTAGGTTTTGTGATGTGACATAGAGGGAAACTGATCCACGTAATGGTGATATTTGACTGCTCTTCTCACAGACAACACACACCTTTACATGTTTTCACAACTGTATATGTGTGTGTTCAAGCTAGACCCTCCATTAATCTCTTTCTTTGATGGCATCACTATAGATCTGTGCCACTGTGAGGTGTTTGAGAGTTGTGTGAGTGAATAGATTTATCATCATTTAAATGTTTTTACCATAGTAATCAATACCGGATTTTGTCATAATAGGTTTTTAGTCTTGTATTAACGGTTCTGTTTAATAGTACACGGTACGATTACGGTAAAGAAGGCCTTTTAAAATAGAAACCTGCAAACTGCCTTCCAATAATGATTCAATTTCTAAAACTCAGTGCTGGCCCCTGACCCTTCCATGTGATTAAATGCTTCAGCCTTATTGTGGAAACGAATCAAAAGCCAAACTTAAGGCCTGCTTTACTTTCATTAGCAAGCTGCATGTGAAGTGAAGACAAAACCATTATTGACCTCCATGCTATTCATTTAGTGTCTGAATGCAAGCGTGCATGAGTGTGTGTGTTTGTTTGTTGTGGGGGGGGGGGGGCTGCATGCCTCTATGCAGTGCTAGATTACGTTGAGCAGGTCGGGAATAGAGCGGCTAAACACACAGGGCTTAGTGCTCCTGTTATCCCAATACTCTCTCTCTATAAATTATGTAACAATAATGCCCGAATAAATCTCCACAACATGATTCAGGCTTTTTGTGCCATCAGAAGGTTGTTGTGGCCATTCTCCGCTCTGCTTCTGTAGTAGAAGTTAAAGGCGAGGACAGCGACTGAGAGGACTGACGGAGAATAGTCAACTCTTACCAGGCTGTCAGAAGCCAAGCTGTATTAGCTGACAGTAGGAGAGGCTCCAGTGTTGCCGTAGTGATAGGACTAGGGTTGAAGATGAAGTACAAGAAATTCATCACAATCATGCAGGCGGCCATCGGAGTGGCCCCGCTCAACAAACGGGAGCTGATGCCCCCGCCACGCAAACTTTGGAAACCGGCAGAGTAAGTGGTGTGTGTGTGGGTGTGTGTGTGTGTGTGCAGGATACATCTAGTATCTCTGTATGTTGAGGGAAAGAGAGGGGGAAATGTCTACACTAGAATCAAATGCATTTTTCCATTGTATTGATGTTGAATGTTTCTTGGATAACCATTGAAATTCTGTGTTCATATTTTATGAGAACTTTTTTGTGTTATGGGTTATTTAGATTGAGGAATTAGAGGACTAGTGTTGATAGATCATTTTATTCAGAAACAACATACACTTCATAATTAATTATTAAGATGTAAATAAGATGTAAATAAAACCAAAGGGATATGTATCACTTCAATTAGAAACATGTTTTAATAAAGTCCCTTTAATTTATTTTCCATACAGAATTGTGATATATTTGCTTCACCCACATGCGAACATGCACTTCTAACTGAGATCTAAATAGGGACATCAAAATGTGACAGTGACACGTACTCATATTTTTATCAATCCAGAACCTCAAAATGAACTGTAACGCTAACCTGGTCCAGAAAAATCTAATCATAACCATTAACATCTCTAATTCCTAATTCTAATTTTTACACTAAATCTAACCCTAACTTTTACACTAAATCCCCATTATTCACTTTTTCTGCTTTATCCACCTCAAGATTAAATCCATCACCCTAACCACAAAAATCTGAACAGAACGTGACTATCCATAAGCCAGCTACATCTTGTCAGCATCTGAACTCAGTCATTTTAAACACCTACTCTGAATAACGCATACACGTCTCTCTCTGGTCGACCTCTGGACTATGTGGAATAATGGAATAATTTTGTGATAACTGCAATCAACTACCTGGTCATCTCTGAATCACAGAAAACAAATAGTGCAATTTGGTCAATTCTTTTTACAGCTGTTTTGACAGGCAAGCTTTCCTCATCAGGGTGTCAAACACTGCAGGTCACATATCCATATGGGATGTCTTAAGACACACAGGTGTTTCTGATCATTCCTGTGATTGCCACTGTTTTATTGGTCAATTTGGTTGTTACACCAAATAAAATAATGTGCTACGGAAACACACTGGCGTTTGGAGAGAGATACTGTAACATCCGCCATAAGAGTGGGAAGCCTGAACTCTGTGAAGAGATTTGTGCTGGTCATGACCGGTTAACTTACCGCCACCTCCCTCTGTGGGACTACCTTGAATGCCCACACATACTCGCCATATCTGCGCCCACCAAAAGCTGCTGTACGTGTGTGTGTAATGTGTGTGTGTGTGTGTGTGTGTGTCCGCGGGCATGTTTACATGACTATATTTCTGACATGTTAGCAGACATTTAAATAAGTGGGCTAACAGATGATTCTCCACATGCACACAGACACGCTGAGGCACGCTGAGACAAACTGAGACACGCTGAGCCTCGCTGAGACACACTGAGACAAACTGAGACAAACTGAGACACGCTGAGCCTCGCTGAGACACACTGAGAAACACGGAAACTGAGACACGCTGAGACACGCTGAGGCTGAGCCTCGCTGAGACACACTGAGACACGCTGACTACCTTCCCTTTAGTGTTTGTATTATTTCCAGACGTGTGTGTGTGTGTGTGTGTGTGTGTGTGTGTGTGGGAGGGGGGTTTGGAGGGAGGGGGGTTTGGAGGGAGGGGCCTGGGATGTTCATTCTTGGACTGCACCTGTTGTCTTTGTTAGCGCCCACCAAGGGTGACACGCACGCTCGGAGAGTGAGAGGTCCTGCAGTAGCCTCACAAGCAGCTTCTCCTCCTTTCTCTCTCTCCACCTCCTCCTCTCTCCCTCCTCCTCTCTCCCTCTTCCTCTCTCCCTCTTCCTCTCTCGCAGTCTGCTTGGCACGCCGCTCTGTGAGCAACTCTGTGGGAGCCCACACCTTGCCTTTCTCTCTCTCTGTGTCTCTCTCTCTCTCTTAATCTCCCTGCCTCTGTCTTTTTTCTCTCTCTCCTCCTCTCCGCTGTGCGGTATCGTGCGTGGTTCCTGTGCGGTCCCGTCAGACAGTGTCACCATGCGTCTGGGAATCACCTCCATCATTTCGGATATACTCAGCACCTCCGGTAATATCTGCCTCTGCTGGGCGGACGGCAAGGTAGAACCTGACTCCTTTCTTACTGTGTTTTTGACTCTGGTCTGTTTGGGGCAATGTGAACTCCTGCTCCGTCTCTCCAGCTCTCTCTGACTCTTTCGTTGTATGACTCTGACTTTGACTTGCCTCTCTCTCTGTTTTCATCGGGGGACATCAGGGTGGACCTGGCTTTGACTTTTTCCATCACTTGCTGTGGCTCTTTTTACATCCAGACTTGGCTCTGTCTAACCCAGCATTTGGAGAGCACCTACGCTGAGGAAAAAGGCTATTAAGTGGTTGGTTGTAGTGCAGGCTGTTGGACTGTACTGTTGGGCCGTAATTGTTCTGATATTGCGTCTGCGTTCATGGGTGTGCGCGTGCGTGCGTGTGTGCGCGTGCGTGTGTGTGCGCGTGCGTGTGTGCGGGTGTGTGTGCGCGTGTGTGTGTGCGCGTGTGTGTGTGCGCGTGTGTGTGTGCGCGTGTGTGTGTGCGCGTGTGTGTGTGCGCGTGTGTGTGTGCGTGTGTGTGTGTGTGCGTGTGTGTGTGTGTGCGTGCGCGTGTGTGCGTGCGCGTGCGCGCGTGTGTGTGTGTGCGCGTGTGTGTGTGCGCGCGTGTGTGTGCGCGCGTGTGTGTGAGAGTGTGAGTGTGAGTGTGTGTGCGTGAGTGTGAGTGTGAGTGTGTGTGCGTGCGAGTGTGTGTATGCGCGCGTGTGCGAGTGTGTGGAGAGGGAGGGGTTAAAGGAGATATAGGGTGTGTTGGTTTCCTTTAAAGATGTATGAGACGGAAACACTTTATTTACATATGTAGACTATCTCTCTTTCTCTCTCCTTTCTTCTCTCTCTCTCCTTTCTTCCCTCTTTCTCTCTCCTTTCTTCTCTCTCTCCTTTCTTCTCTCTTTCTCTCAAGAAAGGCGTTATTTTGAAGGGCACACTTGGGAGCTGGAGGGAGAGAATGTGGCCTTTACTACAGGGACGAGGACTTAATATTTCACTGCTTCTGACACCATGCTCCTTGAGATTTTGCTCAAATAGTTTGTGAACCGTGTGTGTGTGTGTGTGTTCAGGCGTTTGCTGGATTCTTGCATGTGTGTGTTTGTGTATGCGTATAACCTGCATGTTTGCAGTGTAAGTCTGTGTGTGTGTCTTTGTGTGTGTGTGTGTCTTTGTGTGTGTGTGTGTCTGTTTGTGTGTGTGTGTGTGTGTGTGTGTGTGTGTGTCTGTTTGTGTGTGTGTGTGTATCTGTTTGTGTGTGTGTGTGTGTGTGTGTGTGTATGCCTGTGATTGATAGATGTGTCGGGGGATTGAAGCGGTATTAGATTCAGTGTTGGGCGTCGGCAGGAGTGCAGATCAGAGTGGAGCAGAGCTGCTGATGATTTGTTAGAGGCTTCACCTCCTCGCTCACCGTCAATTTCTCTGTCCTAAAACCTGACTAGTGCCATTAAGCACTACATCACTGTTAACAAGACACCGCGCCATAAGAGATCTATCATACTCTGCCTTAAGTTATTCCATTTTCAAAAAGATAATTGTAACTTCTAATTTGTTAAAGTTAATTGTAACTTCTATATTGTATAAACAGTAGATTGTAAATATTGTTTACCCTGAAGTTGTTATACTGAAAGCTTTTTTAAGTAATGGCTTGTTATATCAAGTTACTATAATGTCATCCCTTATAAATTGTAGCCTGATCTCTGTGATGTTGTAGTATTTACCATGTCCCAAGATCATCTGCTGCACATTTATACTTTATGCTTTAGCTACTTAGGCTGAGGTTCACCAGAGCTGAGAAGTTACGTTTTATAGTCGTGGATACCAGTGTAAAGTTGATCTGATTAGGTCTACTATAATATCATACCTTAACATGCTTTCACAATTCAGCTTACAAAAAAAATTCAAATACACTTTTCTTACCAGTTATGCTTGACTTTACACCGCTAATACTAGCTTAGCGGATAGCTACGTAATTTTTATTATTCATGGACAGAGAGGAGTTTTATTGCTGAAATGTGTTGAAATGTGTTTTTGTGGATTTTGTGGCTGTCCCACGTAGCCACCATTAAAAATTAATGCAATTAAACTGCGGTGGAATCAGATATTGAAAAAATAAACCTAACCATAATTGCCTTGCTATTTTCAGTTGCAAAGGTGTGAGCTGTTCATTCACGGTTCATGGTAGAACCCCTCCCATTAGGGTGTAGCTGCTTGAAGGGAATGTCAGAAGGGGAGTTGTGTGAATGGTCTGCTTCTGTCAGTTGGTGACAGGGATTTGGGCCTGATGCATTTTTTTTGGGACATGGTCTGAATAGAGAACGAGGTTACTGCCAGTTAAGGGAAAGAGGCTGTAAAGCAAGGAGAGGCAGGGAGAGACGTGTGTGTGGAGGGAATTAAGGAGAGAGAGAGAACTGGGGAGTGAGAGGAGGGGAGGAAAGAGGAAGAGGAGGAGTGGGAGAGGTGGGGAGGAAAGAGCGAGAGAAAAGGTGAGGAGTGAGTGAGTAAGTGTCGGGCATATTTCTTTTTGTAATCAGCCTGTCCTGTCGGGGTTATGAGAGCACTTCCCCAGATGAATGTTCTTGTATTGATTGGGCTATTTGGACGTGTAGATCTACTGCCGGAGGGAGGGGGCAGGGGGTTATCGTGGGGAATTGGACAGATCCACTACTCACAGACTGTTTACTCACTACTGACACACACAAACACATTCACACACACACACGTTTTGATCGACTATCTTTGTATGTACTACACGTTTTTCCATGGTTGGCTTTAACCCCAACATTAATCATAAACTTAACCTTCACTCATAACCCTAACCCCAACATCAAATGTAGCCTTTACTCTAAACCTAACCCCAACATCAAATGTAGCCTTTACTCTAAACCTAACCCCAACATCAAATGTAGCCTTTACTCTAAACCTAACCCCAACATCAAATGTAGCCTTTACTCTAAACCTAACCCCAACATCAAATGTAGCCTTTACTCTAAACCTAACCCCAACATCAAATGTAGCCTTTACTCTAACCCTAACCCCAACAACAAATGTAGCCTTTACTCTAAACCTAACCCCAACATCAAATGTAGCCTTTACTCTAAACCTAACCCCAACATCAAATGTAGCCTTTACTCTAAACCTAACCCCAACATCAAATGTAGCCTTTACTCTAAACCTAACCCCTATATATTTTTCCTTGTAGGGATCGGCTATATGTACCCTCAAGGTCAAACATTTTGAGTTTAACTATCTTCACGGGCATCTTTGGTTCCTTCAAATATTGTTGTAGTTATACACTGAAACACACAGAAACACAAACACACATACTTGCAGTGACACACACACACACACACACACACACACACACACACAGCCTCAGGCATACATTATAAGACCTTAGAGGAATAGAGGATAACACAACTGACACACAGATTAGTTACACATCAAACCTCTTACCAGATAATAGTGGCCATGCGGTATTTAAAACACTTCTACCACTAAAGCATACAGGACCTTGCACTACTGACTTAGTGTTAAACACTTTGGTTTAACACAAATGAAACAAACTAACGGTCTCCCTGCTTACATTGCTTCAGTGGAGATTTTCACACCATTCAAATAAATGTTTGAATGCTGTGAAATATTTATTTCAGCTCCGGAAAAAAATAAGAGACCATTGCACCTTCTTCTATCCTTTCCAAAAAAGTTGAAAAGGAAAGTTTTGAGTGAGGAACAGAAGTGTTCAATTTGCAGTGGTCTCTTAATTTTCTCCGGAGCTGTATGTAGCTGTATATGTGTATATACACTCACCTAAAGGATTATTAGGAACACCTGTTCAATTTCTCATTAATGCAATTATCTAATCAACCAATCACATGGCAGTTGCATTTAGGGGTGTGGTCCTGGTCAAGACAATCTCCTGAACTCCAAACTGAATATCAGAATGGGAAAGAAAGGTGATTTAAGCAATTTTGAGCGTGGCATGGTTGTTGGTGCCAGACGGGCCGGTCTGAGTATTTCACAATCTGCTCAGTTACTGGGATTTTCACGCACAACCATTTCTAGGGTTTACAAAGAATGGTGTGAAAAGGGAAAAACATGCGGCAGTCCTGTGGGCGAAAATGCCTTGTTGATGCTAGAGGTCAGAGGAGAATGGGCCGACTGATTCAAGCTGATAGAAGAGCAACTTTGACTGAATTAACCACTCGTTACAACCGGGGTATTCAGCAAAGCATTTGTGAAGCCACAACACGCACAACCTTGAGGCGGATGGGCTACAACAGCAGAAAACCCCACTGGGTACCACTCATCTCCACTACAAATAGGGAAAAGAGGCTACAATTTGCATGAGCTCACCAAAATTGGACAGTTGAAGACTAGAAGAATGTTGCCTGGTCTGATGAGTCTCGATTTCTGTTGAGACATTCACATGGTAGAGTCAGAATTTGGCGTAAACAGAATGAGAACATGGATCCATCATGCCTTGTTACCACTGTGCAGGCTGGTGGTGGTGTAATGGCGTGGGGGATGTTTTCTTGGCACACTTTAGGCCCCTTAGTGCCAATTGGGCATCGTTTAAATGCCACGGCCTACCTGACCATTGTTTCTGACCATGTCCATCCCTTTATGACCACCATGTACCCATCTTCTGATGGCTACTTCCAGCAGGATAATGCACCATGTCACAAAGCTCTAATAATTTCAAATTGGTTTCTTGAACATGACAATGAGTTCACTGTACTGAATTGGCCACCACAGTCACCAGATCTCAACCCAATATAGCATCTTTGGGATGTGGTGGAACGGGAGCTTCGTGCCCTGGATGTGCATCCCACAAATCTCCATCAACTGCAAGATGCTATCCTATCAATATGGGCCAACATTTCTAAAGAATGCTTTCAGCACCTTGTTGAATCAATGCCACGTAGACTTAAGGCAGTTCTGGAGGCGAAAGGGGGTCAAACACTGTATTAGTATGGTGTTCCTAATAATACTTTAGGTGACTGTATATATTTTTTTATATATAAAAAGCTATTTAAGTTCAGAAAGGACACAAAGTAACATGTTTTACATGATTTTTCTCTTTACTGCCAGTTCTCTAACTTGAAAACCTGACTGCTTTTTGAGAATACAATAAAAATTAGAATAAAATACTGTGGTGGTATGATGTCCCTCTAAGCCTGTGAGTCAGTGTCAGTGTGCACTGCAAGGGACCAGAAGATCTAATTTAGAGGAGACTGATGGGGCAGTTCCCCAGAAGGCACGGAGCCATGTCACACTTGATCGATCTGAAGTGATCTTACCAGGGGAGACGGGCCCGGTGCCAAACACAATGCTAACATTGATTAGACCAAGCGCTGGTTAAATCTATAATCCTCATCTGTGTCCTGGTGAAAAGCTGACAGATAGGCCCAAAGAAATGTAACATCTCTCAACTTAAAATGTAGAGCTGCGGACACAAGGGTTGATTATCCGAGTTGTTATCCTATGGCAATAATATTACATAAATGCAAAGCTACGCTAATTTTGTCATTCCTCTGATCAGCTTTTGCTTGGTTTCGTTTAATGGATTAATGGAGGTATAGAGGAAGCTTTCCAGGGAGCACAGGTCGACGCAGGCAGCCTGAGCCTTGGTACGCGTTCCAACCTCTCTCTGACATGTATTCTATACATTCTCATCTCATTTCTCATTCGCACTCTTTTAACGTTGTCTCTCGCTCCCAATTTCTGCCTACCTCGATATCCCTTTCTCGCTGTCTCGCTCGTTCACTCTGATTCAGAGACTTTGGTGGAAGGGGCAGAGGTTTGTGCGTGACAGAGACATTGATGACAGGTTTACGACCGTTTTATAACGTGAGGTTATTTTACGGCCAGCATACGTGTGTGTGTGTGTGTGTGTGTATATAATATAATGGTTCATGCTACAGTGGGGATATGAGGGGCATATTCGGCACAGGGATGTTATGTGGGTTGGGCTGAGAGAATGGGTTTGTGGTAGAGAGATTTGTGTTTGCGTGCCATCCCTTTAGGGGTCTCTCGGTCTGTCACGTTGGTCGGGCGATCTCTGAAACGGGTCAATCTCATGGATTAGCTGTCTCCCCTTCTTACCGTCTGCCTAGCCTGCTCACCGGGGCCAGTGTCAGGGAGTGGGTGTCTCCTCTCCTTCCACGTTCTCTGTCTCTCTCTCTCCCCTCCGCCACGTCGTCCTCACACTACAGATACGACACGCACACCTACGCCACCGCTGGACACTTGTACAATCATCTGGGTTGCAGACATGGTTATGTAATCTTGCCCATTTCTCTGTGTGTGTGTGTGTGTGTGCCATACCTGGATTTTAATTGGCTCCTTTATTAGAGCAAATGCTTCTGGGTAGAAGATTGTTCATTGTTCAAGGTTGTTCATTACTAGTTATTTAACTGCCCCTTTGAAGTAATGGAGGGTTTAATAATTTGCGGTCTTGGTTGCTGATGCCGGGTTGTCAACTTCTTCAACTAGAAGCCTAAATCAACCCTTTACCCATTTGACATATACCTCTGACAGAGACATACAAACCCCACTAGACCTGTCAGCAGACATTCACAGCCCAGCGAATCAAATTCAGGGAAACGCACAGGCTTGTACCTAGCTCTGATCCTATGGAACTGTCTTCCATTCATCTCCAGTTTCTCAAGCAAACACACACATACAACCCTCCAGACACCTGTTTATTACCACTCTTTTGTTGGAACCTTTGTATACTGTTTCTGTTGATCTGTAGGTTTGTTATGTTGTTTAAGGCGAAATGTTGAAGTCCCATTGCTGCCATTACTTAATATTTTAATTATTAATGTTTCTAATAAATCACGTTGATTTAATTTAATGAAAGACTGCAGCGTTAAACACTTAAATTTTTAACCATTATTTTCTCTGAGACTCCTTTGGTTCTTGCTTAGTCTGTTGTTATTGGGACACTTTTTACGGTCAGGTGTTAACTGATCTCACTCAATAAGCTGGAGGCAAGGCAGAATAATATAAGTCTTGTTCAGTGGAAAATGACATGCCCATTTGTTCAGTTCAAAGACCCAAAGAAGCCAGTGATTCGTTTGAATTAATCGGAACTGTTTCAGGTTTGGGACGGTTTACACGGCTAAAAGTGCAGGATCAGCCTTTGAGTAGTATTGTATTGTAATGTTAGCTATTTCCGTATACATTTGTTTGATAAACCAAAAGCTGAAAGATAAATAGCTTTATTTAGCTTGAAAAATAAATGTTGTCGTATTTTGTTCATCTGAAAGATTAGTTCCAACTTACAAGTTAGGGTTAGATATCAACAAACCCAACCACCTGTACCAGTGGGCACATAGGTTCTGGTGGTCAAAGCTTATGATTGCTAAATAACTATTTCTAGAACATAAATAATACAGCCAACGGTTGTATTGCTACTGGTAGTTGTATTGCATGGCGCTAATGCAACAGCTACAGAATCCAACATACTTCATCTATGGCACTGACCAGCTGGCAATGGGCAAATATTTACCTAAATATCTATATAACAGACACGAGATATTACACATTTCACAGTTGGATATTCATAGTGCTGTAGCAAATGATTAATTATACAGCAAGCTCGAATCATTAATAAAATAACATTTTAGTTTTGAGCAAAACAAGTATAAGGGTTTTTTCAAAATTGTAAAGATTTTTTTTTGTAGTCGTTGCTAAGGTAAACTACGGTTGTCATTGCCGGCACAAATCTGTCTTCCTCTATTGGATGGTTTTGAACCTATCCCAGGTAAACTTTGGTTAGAATTTGATCACTTTTATGATGTCGCAAGGTGGGCAAAAAGTTCCATCCCATCTGAACAGGCAAAAATTCCAGGTATATTCTTTAAAACAACTCTTACGCAAAAAGGGAATTTTCATAATTTTCTTAATGTCAGTGTTATTTCAACCTTATAGTGTGGAAGTATTATAAACAAAACTGATAAGGTACATTTTTGACTGCACTGGGCCTCACACTTTTCATTGTTGTGTCAGAACCCCAGGGAGAATAGCTGTTGCCATGGCAAATACTAATTCAGATTCTGATCAAATTAAATAGCGACAATTCTTTG